>NC_138219.1:2500-1202500 GCF_964194415.1 Vipera berus
TAACCCTAACCCTAACCCTAACCCTAACCCTAACCCTAACCCTAACCCTAACCCTAACCCTAACCCTAACCCTAACCCTAACCCTAACCCTAACCCTAACCCTAACCCTAACCCTAACCCTAACCCTAACCCTAACCCTAACCCTAACCCTAACCCTAACCCTAACCCTAACCCTAACCCTAACCCTAACCCTAACCCTAACCCTAACCCTAACCCTAACCCTAACCCTAACCCTAACCCTAACCCTAACCCTAACCCTAACCCTAACCCTAACCCTAACCCTAACCCTAACCCTAACCCTAACCCCTAACCCTAACCCTAACCCTAACCCTAACCCTAACCCTAACCCTAACCCTAACCCTAACCCTAACCCTAACCCTAACCCTAACCCTAACCCTAACCCTAACCCTAACCCTAACCCTAACCCTAACCCTAACCCTAACCCTAACCCTAACCCTAACCCTAACCCTAACCCTAACCCTAACCCTAACCCTAACCCTAACCCTAACCCTAACCCTAACCCTAACCCTAACCCTAACCCTAACCCTAACCCTAACCCTAACCCTAACCCTAACCCTAACCCTAACCCTAACCCTAACCCTAACCCTAACCCTAACCCTAACCTAACCCTAACCCTAACCCTAACCCTAACCCTAACCCTAACCCTAACCCTAACCCTAACCAACCTAACCCTAACCCTAACCCTAACCCTAACCCTAACCCTAACCCTAACCCTAACCCTAACCCTAACCCTAACCCTAACCCTAACCCTAACCCTAACCCTAACCCTAACCCTAACCCTAACCCTAACCCTAACCCTAACCCTAACCCTAACCCTAACCCTAACCCTAACCCTAACCCTAACCCTAACCCTAACCCTAACCCTAACCCTAACCCTAACCCTAACCCTAACCCTAACCCTAACCCTAACCCTAACCCTAACCCTAACCCTAACCCTAACCCTAACCCTAACCCTAACCCTAACCCTAACCCTAACCCTAACCCTAACCCTAACCCTAACCCTAACCCTAACCCTAACCCTAACCCTAACCCTAACCCTAACCCTAACCCTAACCCTAACCCTAACCCTAACCCTAACCCTAACCCTAACCCTAACCCTAACCCTAACCCTAACCCTAACCCTAACCCTAACCCTAACCCTAACCCTAACCCTAACCCTAACCCTAACCCTAACCCTAACCCTAACCCTAACCCTAACCCTAACCCTAACCCTAACCCTAACCCTAACCCTAACCCTAACCCTAACCCTAACCCTAACCCTAACCCTAACCCTAACCCTAACCCTAACCCTAACCCTAACCTAACCCTAACCCTAACCCTAACCCTAACCCTAACCCTAACCCTAACCCTAACCCTAACCCTAACCCTAACCCTAACCCTAACCCTAACCCTAACCCTAACCCTAACCCTAACCCTAACCCTAACCCTAACCCTAACCCTAACCCTAACCCTAACCCTAACCCTAACCCTAACCCTAACCCTAACCCTAACCCTAACCCTAACCCTAACCCTAACCCTAACCCTAACCCTAACCCTAACCCTAACCCTAACCCTAACCCTAACCCTAACCCTAACCCTAACCCTAACCCTAACCCTAACCCTAACCCTAACCCTAACCCTAACCCTAACCCTAACCCTAACCCTAACCCTAACCCTAACCCTAACCCTAACCCTAACCCTAACCCTAACCCTAACCCTAACCCTAACCCTAACCCTAACCCTAACCCTAACCCTAACCCTAACCCTAACCTAACCCTAACCCTAACCCTAACCCTAACCCTAACCCTAACCCTAACCCTAACCCTAACCCTAACCCTAACCCTAACCCTAACCCTAACCCTAACCCTAACCCTAACCCTAACCCTAACCCTAACCCTAACCCTAACCCTAACCCTAACCCTAACCCTAACCCTAACCCTAACCCTAACCCTAACCCTAACCCTAACCCTAACCCTAACCCTAACCCTAACCCTAACCCTAACCCTAACCCTAACCCTAACCCTAACCCTAACCCTAACCCTAACCCTAACCCTAACCCTAACCCTAACCCTAACCCTAACCCTAACCCTAACCCTAACCCTAACCCTAACCCTAACCCTAACCCTAACCCTAACCCTAACCCTAACCCTAACCCTAACCCTAACCCTAACCCTAACCCTAACCCTAACCCTAACCCTAACCCTAACCCTAACCCTAACCCTAACCCTAACCCTAACCCTAACCCTAACCCTAACCCTAACCCTAACCCTAACCCTAACCCTAACCCTAACCCTAACCCTAACCCTAACCCTAACCCTAACCCTAACCCTAACCCTAACCCTAACCCTAACCCTAACCCTAACCCTAACCCTAACCCTAACCCTAACCCTAACCCTAACCCTAACCCTAACCCTAACCCTAACCCTAACCCTAACCCTAACCCTAACCCTAACCCTAACCCTAACCCTAACCCTAACCCTAACCCTAACCCTAACCCTAACCCTAACCCTAACCCTAACCCTAACCCTAACCCTAACCCTAACCCTAACCCTAACCCTAACCCTAACCCTAACCCTAACCCTAACCCTAACCCTAACCCTAACCCTAACCCTAACCCTAACCCTAACCCTAACCCTAACCCTAACCCTAACCCTAACCCTAACCCTAACCCTAACCCTAACCCTAACCCTAACCCTAACCCTAACCCTAACCCTAACCCTAACCCTAACCCTAACCCTAACCCTAACCCTAACCCTAACCCTAACCCTAACCCTAACCCTAACCCTAACCCTAACCCTAACCCTAACCCTAACCCTAACCCTAACCCTAACCCTAACCCTAACCCTAACCCTAACCCTAACCCTAACCCTAACCCTAACCCTAACCCTAACCCTAACCCTAACCCTAACCCTAACCCTAACCCTAACCCTAACCCTAACCCTAACCCTAACCCTAACCCTAACCCTAACCCTAACCCTAACCCTAACCCTAACCCTAACCCTAACCCTAACCCTAACCCTAACCCTAACCCTAACCCTAACCCTAACCCTAACCCTAACCCTAACCCTAACCCTAACCCTAACCCTAACCCTAACCCTAACCCTAACCCTAACCCTAACCCTAACCCTAACCCTAACCCTAACCCTAACCCTAACCCTAACCCTAACCCTAACCCTAACCCTAACCCTAACCCTAACCCTAACCCTAACCCTAACCCTAACCCTAACCCTAACCCTAACCCTAACCCTAACCCTAACCCTAACCCTAACCCTAACCCTAACCCTAACCCTAACCCTAACCCTAACCCTAACCCTAACCCTAACCCTAACCCTAACCCTAACCCTAACCCTAACCCTAACCCTAACCCTAACCCTAACCCTAACCCTAACCCTAACCCTAACCCTAACCCTAACCCTAACCCTAACCCTAACCCTAACCCTAACCCTAACCCTAACCCTAACCCTAACCCTAACCCTAACCCTAACCCTAACCCTAACCCTAACCCTAACCCTAACCCTAACCCTAACCCTAACCCTAACCCTAACCCTAACCCTAACCCTAACCCTAACCCTAACCCTAACCCTAACCCTAACCCTAACCCTAACCCTAACCCTAACCCTAACCCTAACCCTAACCCTAACCCTAACCCTAACCCTAACCCTAACCCTAACCCTAACCCTAACCCTAACCCTAACCCTAACCCTAACCCTAACCCTAACCCTAACCCTAACCCTAACCCTAACCCTAACCCTAACCCTAACCCTAACCCTAACCCTAACCCTAACCCTAACCCTAACCCTAACCCTAACCCTAACCCTAACCCTAACCCTAACCCTAACCCTAACCCTAACCCTAACCCTAACCCTAACCCTAACCCTAACCCTAACCCTAACCCTAACCCTAACCCTAACCCTAACCCTAACCCTAACCCTAACCCTAACCCTAACCCTAACCCTAACCCTAACCCTAACCCTAACCCTAACCCTAACCCTAACCCTAACCCTAACCCTAACCCTAACCCTAACCCTAACCCTAACCCTAACCCTAACCCTAACCCTAACCCTAACCCTAACCCTAACCCTAACCCTAACCCTAACCCTAACCCTAACCCTAACCCTAACCCTAACCCTAACCCTAACCCTAACCCTAACCCTAACCCTAACCCTAACCCTAACCCTAACCCTAACCCTAACCCTAACCCTAACCCTAACCCTAACCCTAACCCTAACCCTAACCCTAACCCTAACCCTAACCCTAACCCTAACCCTAACCCTAACCCTAACCCTAACCCTAACCCTAACCCTAACCCTAACCCTAACCCTAACCCTAACCCTAACCCTAACCCTAACCCTAACCCTAACCCTAACCCTAACCCTAACCCTAACCCTAACCCTAACCCTAACCCTAACCCTAACCCTAACCCTAACCCTAACCCTAACCCTAACCCTAACCCTAACCCTAACCCTAACCCTAACCCTAACCCTAACCCTAACCCTAACCCTAACCCTAACCCTAACCCTAACCCTAACCCTAACCCTAACCCTAACCCTAACCCTAACCCTAACCCTAACCCTAACCCTAACCCTAACCCTAACCCTAACCCTAACCCTAACCCTAACCCTAACCCTAACCCTAACCCTAACCCTAACCCTAACCCTAACCCTAACCCTAACCCTAACCCTAACCCTAACCCTAACCCTAACCCTAACCCTAACCCTAACCCTAACCCTAACCCTAACCCTAACCCTAACCCTAACCCTAACCCTAACCCTAACCCTAACCCTAACCCTAACCCTAACCCTAACCCTAACCCTAACCCTAACCCTAACCCTAACCCTAACCCTAACCCTAACCCTAACCCTAACCCTAACCCTAACCCTAACCCTAACCCTAACCCTAACCCTAACCCTAACCCTAACCCTAACCCTAACCCTAACCCTAACCCTAACCCTAACCCTAACCCTAACCCTAACCCTAACCCTAACCCTAACCCTAACCCTAACCCTAACCCTAACCCTAACCCTAACCCTAACCCTAACCCTAACCCTAACCCTAACCCTAACCCTAACCCTAACCCTAACCCTAACCCTAACCCTAACCCTAACCCTAACCCTAACCCTAACCCTAACCCTAACCCTAACCCTAACCCTAACCCTAACCCTAACCCTAACCCTAACCCTAACCCTAACCCTAACCCTAACCCTAACCCTAACCCTAACCCTAACCCTAACCCTAACCCTAACCCTAACCCTAACCCTAACCCTAACCCTAACCCTAACCCTAACCCTAACCCTAACCCTAACCCTAACCCTAACCCTAACCCTAACCCTAACCCTAACCCTAACCCTAACCCTAACCCTAACCCTAACCCTAACCCTAACCCTAACCCTAACCCTAACCCTAACCCTAACCCTAACCCTAACCCTAACCCTAACCCTAACCCTAACCCTAACCCTAACCCTAACCCTAACCCTAACCCTAACCCTAACCCTAACCCTAACCCTAACCCTAACCCTAACCCTAACCCTAACCCTAACCCTAACCCTAACCCTAACCCTAACCCTAACCCTAACCCTAACCCTAACCCTAACCCTAACCCTAACCCTAACCCTAACCCTAACCCTAACCCTAACCCTAACCCTAACCCTAACCCTAACCCTAACCCTAACCCTAACCCTAACCCTAACCCTAACCCTAACCCTAACCCTAACCCTAACCCTAACCCTAACCCTAACCCTAACCCTAACCCTAACCCTAACCCTAACCCTAACCCTAACCCTAACCCTAACCCTAACCCTAACCCTAACCCTAACCCTAACCCTAACCCTAACCCTAACCCTAACCCTAACCCTAACCCTAACCCTAACCCTAACCCTAACCCTAACCCTAACCCTAACCCTAACCCTAACCCTAACCCTAACCCTAACCCTAACCCTAACCCTAACCCTAACCCTAACCCTAACCCTAACCCTAACCCTAACCCTAACCCTAACCCTAACCCTAACCCTAACCCTAACCCTAACCCTAACCCTAACCCTAACCCTAACCCTAACCCTAACCCTAACCCTAACCCTAACCCTAACCCTAACCCTAACCCTAACCCTAACCCTAACCCTAACCCTAACCCTAACCCTAACCCTAACCCTAACCCTAACCCTAACCCTAACCCTAACCCTAACCCTAACCCTAACCCTAACCCTAACCCTAACCCTAACCCTAACCCTAACCCTAACCCTAACCCTAACCCTAACCCTAACCCTAACCCTAACCCTAACCCTAACCCTAACCCTAACCCTAACCCTAACCCTAACCCTAACCCTAACCCTAACCCTAACCCTAACCCTAACCCTAACCCTAACCCTAACCCTAACCCTAACCCTAACCCTAACCCTAACCCTAACCCTAACCCTAACCCTAACCCTAACCCTAACCCTAACCCTAACCCTAACCCTAACCCTAACCCTAACCCTAACCCTAACCCTAACCCTAACCCTAACCCTAACCCTAACCCTAACCCTAACCCTAACCCTAACCCTAACCCTAACCCTAACCCTAACCCTAACCCTAACCCTAACCCTAACCCTAACCCTAACCCTAACCCTAACCCTAACCCTAACCCTAACCCTAACCCTAACCCTAACCCTAACCCTAACCCTAACCCTAACCCTAACCCTAACCCTAACCCTAACCCTAACCCTAACCCTAACCCTAACCCTAACCCTAACCCTAACCCTAACCCTAACCCTAACCCTAACCCTAACCCTAACCCTAACCCTAACCCTAACCCTAACCCTAACCCTAACCCTAACCCTAACCCTAACCCTAACCCTAACCCTAACCCTAACCCTAACCCTAACCCTAACCCTAACCCTAACCCTAACCCTAACCCTAACCCTAACCCTAACCCTAACCCTAACCCTAACCCTAACCCTAACCCTAACCCTAACCCTAACCCTAACCCTAACCCTAACCCTAACCCTAACCCTAACCCTAACCCTAACCCTAACCCTAACCCTAACCCTAACCCTAACCCTAACCCTAACCCTAACCCTAACCCTAACCCTAACCCTAACCCTAACCCTAACCCTAACCCTAACCCTAACCCTAACCCTAACCCTAACCCTAACCCTAACCCTAACCCTAACCCTAACCCTAACCCTAACCCTAACCCTAACCCTAACCCTAACCCTAACCCTAACCCTAACCCTAACCCTAACCCTAACCCTAACCCTAACCCTAACCCTAACCCTAACCCTTGCGGAGAAAGAGCTCAAATTCGAAAAACAAACACATATTCCTGTCCCCCTGCCTCCCCGAAGATCAAAAAACCATGACTTTTGCAGATGTGAAGTTTCCTTGCGGAGATAGCCCATGCTATATCTTGCATTTGTTAGGAAAAACTGCTTAGAGCATGAAAAGTGCCCATTGCAGAAAGAGCTCAAATTCGAAAAACAAACACGTATTCATGTTCCCCCGGCTCACTGAACACCAAAAAACCATGACTTTTGCAGATCTGAAGTTTCGTTGCAGAGATAGCCCATGCTATATCTTGCATTTGTTAGGAAAAACTGCTTAGAGCATGAAAAGTGCCCATTGCAGAAAGAGCTCAAATTCGAAAAACAAACACGTATTCATGTTCCCCCGGCTCACTGAACACCAAAAAACCATGAGTTTTGCAGATCTGAAGTTTCCTTGCGGAGATAGCCCATGATATATCTTGCATTTGTTAGGAAAAACTGCTTATAGTATGAAAAGTGCCCATTTCACAAAGAGCTCAAATTCAAAAAACAAACACATATTCATGTTCCCCTGCCTCCCCGAAGATCAAAAAACCATGACTTTTGCAGATCTGAAGTTTCCTTGCGGAGATAGCCCATGCTATATCTTGCATTTGTTAGGAAAAACTGCTTAGAGCATGAAAAGTGCCCATTGCAGAAAGAGCTCAAATTCGAAAAACACGTATTCATGTTCCCCCGGCTCACTGAACACCAAAAAACCATGAGTTTTGCAGATCTGAAGTTTCCTTGCGGAGATAGCCCATGATATATCTTGAATTTGTTAGGAAAAACTGCTTATAGCATGAAAAGTGCCCATTGCAGATAGAGCTCAAATTCGCAAAACAAACACATATTCCTGTTCCCCTGCCTCCCCAAAGACCAAAAAACCATGACTTTTGCAGATCTGAAGTTTCCTTGCGGAGATAGCCCATGCTATATCTTGCATTTGTTAGGAAAAACTGCTTATAGTATGAAAAGTGCCCATTGCAGAAAAAGCTCAAATTCGAAAAACAAACACATATTCCTGTTCCCCTGCCTCCCCGAAGACCAAAAAACCATGACTTTTGCAGATGTGAAGTTTCCTTGCGGAGATAGCCCATGCTATATCTTGCATTTGTTAGGAAAAACTGCTTAGAGCATGAAAAGTGCCCATTGCAGAAAGAGCTCAAATTCGAAAAACAAACACGTATTCATGTTCCCCCGGCTCACTGAACACCACAAAACCATGACTTTTGCAGATCTGAAGTTTCCTTGCGGAGATAGCCCATGTTATATCTTGCATTTGTTAGGAAAAACTGCTTATAGTATGAAAAGTGCCCATTGCAGAAAGAGCTCAAATTCGAAAAACAAACACATATTCCTGTTCCCCTGCCTCCCCGAAGATCAAAAAACCATGACTTTTGCAGATGTGAAGTTTCCTTGCGGAGATAGCCCATGCTATATCTTGCATTTGTTAGGAAAAACTGCTTAGAGCATGAAAAGTGCCCATTGCAGAAAGAGCTCAAATTCGAAAAACAAACACGTATTCATGTTCCCCCGGCTCACTGAACACCAAAAAACCATGACTTTTGCAGATCTGAAGTTTCGTTGCAGAGATAGCCCATGCTATATCTTGCATTTGTTAGGAAAAACTGCTTAGAGCATGAAAAGTGCCCATTGCAGAAAGAGCTCAAATTCGAAAAACAAACACGTATTCATGTTCCCCCGGCTCACTGAACACCAAAAAACCATGAGTTTTGCAGATCTGAAGTTTCCTTGCGGAGATAGCCCATGATATATCTTGCATTTGTTAGGAAAAACTGCTTATAGTATGAAAAGTGCCCATTTCACAAAGAGCTCAAATTCAAAAAACAAACACATATTCATGTTCCCCTGCCTCCCCGAAGACCAAAAAACCATGACTTTTGCAGATCTGAAGTTTCCTTGCAGAGATAGCCCATGCTATATCTTGCATTTGTTAGGAAAAACTGCTTAGAGCATGAAAAGTGCCCATTGCAGAAAGAGCTCAAATTCGAAAAACAAACACGTATTCATGTTCCCCCGGCTCACTGAACACCAAAAAACCATGAGTTTTGCAGATCTGAAGTTTCCTTGCGGAGATAGCCCATGATATATCTTGCATTTGTTAGGAAAAACTGCTTATAGCATGAAAAGTGCCCATTGCAGATAGAGCTCAAATTCGCAAAACAAACACATATTCCTGTTCCCCTGCCTCCCCAAAGACCAAAAAACCATGACTTTTGCAGATCTGAAGTTTCCTTGTGGAGATAGCCCATGATATATCTTGCATTTGTTAGGAAAAACTGCTTATAGCATGAAAAGTGCCCATTGCAGATAGAGCTCAAATTCGCAAAACAAACACATATTCCTGTTCCCCTGCCTCCCCGAAAACGAAAAAACCATGACTTTTGCAGATCTGAAGTTTCCTTGCGGAGATAGCCCATGCTATATCTTGCATTTGTTAGGAAAAACTGCTTATAGTATGAAAAGTGCCCATTGCAGAAAAAGCTCAAATTCGAAAAACAAACACATATTCCTGTTCCCCTGCCTCCCCGAAGATCAAAAAACCATGACTTTTGCAGATGTGAAGTTTCCTTGCGGAGATAGCCCATGCTATATCTTGCATTTGTTAGGAAAAACTGCTTAGAGCATGAAAAGTGCCCATTGCAGAAAGAGCTCAAATTCGAAAAACAAACACGTATTCATGTTCCCCCGGCTCACTGAACACCAAAAAACCATGAGTTTTGCAGATCTGAAGTTTCCTTGCGGAGATAGCCCATGCTATATCTTGCATTTGTTAGGAAAAACTGCTTATAGTATGAAAAGTGCCCATTTCACAAAGAGCTCAAATTCGAAAAACAAACACATATTCCTGTTCCCCTGCCTCCCCGAAGACCAAAAAACCATGACTTTTGCAGATCTGAAGTTTCCTTGCAGAGATAGCCCATGCTATATCTTGCATTTGTTAGGAAAAACTGCTTAGAGCATGAAAAGTGCCCATTGCAGAAAGAGCTCAAATTCGAAAAACAAACACGTATTCATGTTCCCCCGGCTCACTGAACACCAAAAAACCATGAGTTTTGCAGATCTGAAGTTTCCTTGCGGAGATAGCCCATGATATATCTTGCATTTGTTAGGAAAAACTGCTTATAGCATGAAAAGTGCCCATTGCAGATAGAGCTCAAATTCGCAAAACAAACACATATTCCTGTTCCCCTGCCTCCCCAAAGACCAAAAAACCATGACTTTTGCAGATCTGAAGTTTCCTTGTGGAGATTGCCCATGCTATATCTTGCATTTGTTAGGAAAAACTGCTTATAGCATGAAAAGTGCCCATTGCAGATAGAGCTCAAATTCGCAAAACAAACACATATTCCTGTTCCCCTGCCTCCCCGAAAACGAAAAAACCATGACTTTTGCAGATCTGAAGTTTCCTTGCGGAGATAGCCCATGCTATATCTTGCATTTGTTAGGAAAAACTGCTTATAGTATGAAAAGTTCCCATTGCAGAAAAAGCTCAAATTCGAAAAACAAACACATATTCCTGTTCCCCTGCCTCCCCGAAGATCAAAAAACCATGACTTTTGCAGATGTGAAGTTTCCTTGCGGAGATAGCCCATGCTATATCTTGCATTTGTTAGGAAAAACTGCTTAGAGCATGAAAAGTGCCCATTGCAGAAAGAGCTCAAATTCGAAAAACAAACACGTATTCATGTTCCCCCGGCTCACTGAACACCAAAAAAACATGAGTTTTGCAGATCTGAAGTTTCCTTGCGGAGATAGCCCATGCTATATCTTGCATTTGTTAGGAAAAACTGCTTATAGTATGAAAAGTGCCCATTGCAGAAAAAGCTCAAATTCGAAAAACAAACACATATTCCTGTTCCCCTGCCTCCCCGAAGACCAAAAAACCATGACTTTTGCAGATGTGAAGTTTCCTTGCGGAGATAGCCCATGCTATATCTTTCATTTGTTAGGAAAAACTG
Organism: Vipera berus; assembly: GCF_964194415.1. Lineage (NCBI taxonomy): Eukaryota > Metazoa > Chordata > Lepidosauria > Squamata > Viperidae > Vipera > Vipera berus. The sequence continues at coordinate 13,764 of NC_138219.1, forward strand.
CTTAGAGCATGAAAAGTGCCCATTGCAGAAAGAGCTCAAATTCGAAAAACAAACACGTATTCATGTTCCCCCGGCTCACTGAACACCAAAAAACCATGACTTTTGCAGATCTGAAGTTTCCTTGCGGAGATAGCCCATGTTATATCTTGCATTTGTTAGGAAAAACTGCTTATAGTATGAAAAGTGCCCATTGCAGAAAGAGCTCAAATTCGAAAAACAAACACATATTCCTGTTCCCCTGCCTCCCCGAAGATCAAAAAACCATGACTTTTGCAGATGTGAAGTTTCCTTGCGGAGATAGCCCATGCTATATCTTGCATTTGTTAGGAAAAACTGCTTAGAGCATGAAAAGTGCCCATTGCAGAAAGAGCTCAAATTCGAAAAACAAACACGTATTCATGTTCCCCCGGCTCACTGAACACCAAAAAACCATGACTTTTGCAGATCTGAAGTTTCGTTGCAGAGATAGCCCATGCTATATCTTGCATTTGTTAGGAAAAACTGCTTAGAGCATGAAAAGTGCCCATTGCAGAAAGAGCTCAAATTCGAAAAACAAACACGTATTCATGTTCCCCCGGCTCACTGAACACCAAAAAACCATGAGTTTTGCAGATCTGAAGTTTCCTTGCGGAGATAGCCCATGATATATCTTGCATTTGTTAGGAAAAACTGCTTATAGTATGAAAAGTGCCCATTTCACAAAGAGCTCAAATTCAAAAAACAAACACATATTCATGTTCCCCTGCCTCCCCGAAGACCAAAAAACCATGACTTTTGCAGATCTGAAGTTTCCTTGCAGAGATAGCCCATGCTATATCTTGCATTTGTTAGGAAAAACTGCTTAGAGCATGAAAAGTGCCCATTGCAGAAAGAGCTCAAATTCGAAAAACAAACACGTATTCATGTTCCCCCGGCTCACTGAACACCAAAAAACCATGAGTTTTGCAGATCTGAAGTTTCCTTGCGGAGATAGCCCATGATATATCTTGCATTTGTTAGGAAAAACTGCTTATAGCATGAAAAGTGCCCATTGCAGATAGAGCTCAAATTCGCAAAACAAACACATATTCCTGTTCCCCTGCCTCCCCAAAGACCAAAAAACCATGACTTTTGCAGATCTGAAGTTTCCTTGTGGAGATAGCCCATGCTATATCTTGCATTTGTTAGGAAAAACTGCTTATAGCATGAAAAGTGCCCATTGCAGATAGAGCTCAAATTCGCAAAACAAACACATATTCCTGTTCCCCTGCCTCCCCGAAAACGAAAAAACCATGACTTTTGCAGATCTGAAGTTTCCTTGCGGAGATAGCCCATGCTATATCTTGCATTTGTTAGGAAAAACTGCTTATAGTATGAAAAGTTCCCATTGCAGAAAAAGCTCAAATTCGAAAAACAAACACATATTCCTGTTCCCCTGCCTCCCCGAAGATCAAAAAACCATGACTTTTGCAGATGTGAAGTTTCCTTGCGGAGATAGCCCATGCTATATCTTGCATTTGTTAGGAAAAACTGCTTAGAGCATGAAAAGTGCCCATTGCAGAAAGAGCTCAAATTCGAAAAACAAACACGTATTCATGTTCCCCCGGCTCACTGAACACCAAAAAACCATGAGTTTTGCAGATCTGAAGTTTCCTTGCGGAGATAGCCCATGCTATATCTTGCATTTGTTAGGAAAAACTGCTTATAGTATGAAAAGTGCCCATTGCAGAAAAAGCTCAAATTCGAAAAACAAACACATATTCCTGTTCCCCTGCCTCCCCGAAGACCAAAAAACCATGACTTTTGCAGATGTGAAGTTTCCTTGCGGAGATAGCCCATGCTATATCTTGCATTTGTTAGGAAAAACTGCTTAGAGCATGAAAAGTGCCCATTGCAGAAAGAGCTCAAATTCGAAAAACAAACACGTATTCATGTTCCCCCGGCTCACTGAACACCAAAAAACCATGACTTTTGCAGATCTGAAGTTTCCTTGCGGAGATAGCCCATGTTATATCTTGCATTTGTTAGGAAAAACTGCTTATAGTATGAAAAGTGCCCATTGCAGAAAGAGCTCAAATTCGAAAAACAAACACATATTCCTGTTCCCCTGCCTCCCCGAAGATCAAAAAACCATGACTTTTGCAGATGTGAAGTTTCCTTGCGGAGATAGCCCATGCTATATCTTGCATTTGTTAGGAAAAACTGCTTAGAGCATGAAAAGTGCCCATTGCAGAAAGAGCTCAAATTCGAAAAACAAACACGTATTCATGTTCCCCCGGCTCACTGAACACCAAAAAACCATGACTTTTGCAGATCTGAAGTTTCGTTGCAGAGATAGCCCATGCTATATCTTGCATTTGTTAGGAAAAACTGCTTAGAGCATGAAAAGTGCCCATTGCAGAAAGAGCTCAAATTCGAAAAACAAACACGTATTCATGTTCCCCCGGCTCACTGAACACCAAAAAACCATGAGTTTTGCAGATCTGAAGTTTCCTTGCGGAGATAGCCCATGATATATCTTGCATTTGTTAGGAAAAACTGCTTATAGCATGAAAAGTGCCCATTGCAGATAGAGCTCAAATTCGCAAAACAAACACATATTCCTGTTCCCCTGCCTCCCCGAAGACCAAAAAACCATGACTTTTGCAGATCTGAAGTTTCCTTGCGGAGATAGCCCATGCTATATCTTGCATTTGTTAGGAAAAACTGCTTATAGTATGAAAAGTGCCCATTGCACAAAGAGCTCAAATTCAGAAAAACAAACACATATTCCTGTTCCCCTGCCTCCCCGAAGACCAAAAAACCATGACTTTTGAAGATGTGAAGTTTCCTTGCGGAGATAGCCCATGCTATATCTTGCATTTGTTAGGAAAAACTGCTTAGAGCATGAAAAGTGCCCATTGCAGAAAGAGCTCAAATTCGAAAAACAAACACGTATTCATGTTCCCCCGGCTCACTGAACACCAAAAAACCATGACTTTTGCAGATCTGAAGTTTCCTTGCGGAGATAGCCCATGTTATATCTTGCATTTGTTAGGAAAAACTGCTTATAGTATGAAAAGTGCCCATTGCAGAAAGAGCTCAAATTCGAAAAACAAACACATATTCCTGTTCCCCTGCCTCCCCGAAGATCAAAAAACCATGACTTTTGCAGATGTGAAGTTTCCTTGCGGAGATAGCCCATGCTATATCTTGCATTTGTTAGGAAAAACTGCTTAGAGCATGAAAAGTGCCCATTGCAGAAAGAGCTCAAATTCGAAAAACAAACACGTATTCATGTTCCCCCGGCTCACTGAACACCAAAAAACCATGACTTTTGCAGATCTGAAGTTTCGTTGCAGAGATAGCCCATGCTATATCTTGCATTTGTTAGGAAAAACTGCTTAGAGCATGAAAAGTGCCCATTGCAGAAAGAGCTCAAATTCGAAAAACAAACACGTATTCATGTTCCCCCGGCTCACTGAACACCAAAAAACCATGAGTTTTGCAGATCTGAAGTTTCCTTGCGGAGATAGCCCATGATATATCTTGCATTTGTTAGGAAAAACTGCTTATAGTATGAAAAGTGCCCATTTCACAAAGAGCTCAAATTCAAAAAACAAACACATATTCATGTTCCCCTGCCTCCCCGAAGACCAAAAAACCATGACTTTTGCAGATCTGAAGTTTCCTTGCAGAGATAGCCCATGCTATATCTTGCATTTGTTAGGAAAAACTGCTTAGAGCATGAAAAGTGCCCATTGCAGAAAGAGCTCAAATTCGAAAAACAAACACGTATTCATGTTCCCCCGGCTCACTGAACACCAAAAAACCATGAGTTTTGCAGATCTGAAGTTTCCTTGCGGAGATAGCCCATGATATATCTTGCATTTGTTAGGAAAAACTGCTTATAGCATGAAAAGTGCCCATTGCAGATAGAGCTCAAATTCGCAAAACAAACACATATTCCTGTTCCCCTGCCTCCCCAAAGACCAAAAAACCATGACTTTTGCAGATCTGAAGTTTCCTTGTGGAGATAGCCCATGCTATATCTTGCATTTGTTAGGAAAAACTGCTTATAGCATGAAAAGTGCCCATTGCAGATAGAGCTCAAATTCGCAAAACAAACACATATTCCTGTTCCCCTGCCTCCCCGAAGACGAAAAAACCATGACTTTTGCAGATCTGAAGTTTCCTTGCGGAGATAGCCCATGCTATATCTTGCATTTGTTAGGAAAAACTGCTTATAGTATGAAAAGTTCCCATTGCAGAAAAAGCTCAAATTCGAAAAACAAACACATATTCCTGTTCCCCTGCCTCCCCGAAGATCAAAAAACCATGACTTTTGCAGATGTGAAGTTTCCTTGCGGAGATAGCCCATGCTATATCTTGCATTTGTTAGGAAAAACTGCTTAGAGCATGAAAAGTGCCCATTGCAGAAAGAGCTCAAATTCGAAAAACAAACACGTATTCATGTTCCCCCGGCTCACTGAACACCAAAAAACCATGAGTTTTGCAGATCTGAAGTTTCCTTGCGGAGATAGCCCATGATATATCTTGCATTTGTTAGGAAAAACTGCTTATAGCATGAAAAGTGCCCATTGCAGATAGAGCTCAAATTCGCAAAACAAACACATATTCCTGTTCCCCTGCCTCCCCGAAGACCAAAAAACCATGACTTTTGCAGATCTGAAGTTTCCTTGCGGAGATAGCCCATGCTATATCTTGCATTTGTTAGGAAAAACTGCTTATAGTATGAAAAGTGCCCATTGCACAAAGAGCTCAAATTCAGAAAAACAAACACATATTCCTGTTCCCCTGCCTCCCCGAAGACCAAAAAACCATGACTTTTGCAGATCTGAAGTTTCCTTGCGGAGATAGCCCATGCTATATCTTGCATTTGTTAGGAAAAACTGCTTAGAGCATGAAAAGTGCCCATTGCAGAAAGAGCTCAAATTCGAAAAACAAACACGTATTCATGTTCCCCCGGCTCACTGAACACCAAAAAACCATGACTTTTGCAGATCTGAAGTTTCCTTGCGGAGATAGCCCATGTTATATCTTGCATTTGTTAGGAAAAACTGCTTATAGTATGAAAAGTGCCCATTGCAGAAAGAGCTCAAATTCGAAAAACAAACACGTATTCATGTTCCCCCGGCTCACTGAACACCAAAAAACCATGACTTTTGCAGATCTGAAGTTTCCTTGCGGAGATAGCCCATGTTATATCTTGCATTTGTTAGGAAAAACTGCTTATAGTATGAAAAGTGCCCATTGCAGAAAGAGCTCAAATTCGAAAAACAAACACATATTCCTGTTCCCCTGCCTCCCCGAAGATCAAAAAACCATGACTTTTGCAGATGTGAAGTTTCCTTGCGGAGATAGCCCATGCTATATCTTGCATTTGTTAGGAAAAACTGCTTAGAGCATGAAAAGTGCCCATTGCAGAAAGAGCTCAAATTCGAAAAACAAACACGTATTCATGTTCCCCCGGCTCACTGAACACCAAAAAACCATGAGTTTTGCAGATCTGAAGTTTCCTTGCGGAGATAGCCCATGATATATCTTGCATTTGTTAGGAAAAACTGCTTATAGTATGAAAAGTGCCCATTTCACAAAGAGCTCAAATTCAAAAAACAAACACATATTCCTGTTCCCCTGCCTCCCCGAAGACCAAAAAACCCTGACTTTTGCAGATCTGAAGTTTCCTTGCGGAGATAGCCCATGCTATATCTTGCATTTGTTAGGAAAAACTGCTTATAGTATGAAAAGTGCCCATTGCAGAAAAAGCTCAAATTCGAAAAACAAACACATATTCCTGTTCCCCTGCCTCCCCGAAGACCAAAAAACCATGACTTTTGCAGATGTGAAGTTTCCTTGCGGAGATAGCCCATGCTATATCTTGCATTTGTTAGGAAAAACTGCTTAGAGCATGAAAAGTGCCCATTGCAGAAAGAGCTCAAATTCGAAAAACAAACACGTATTCATGTTCCCCCGGCTCACTGAACACCAAAAAACCATGAGTTTTGCAGATCTGAAGTTTCCTTGCGGAGATAGCCCATGATATATCTTGCATTTGTTAGGAAAAACTGCTTAGAGTATGAAAAGTGCCCATTTCACAAAGAGCTCAAATACAAAAAACAAACACATATTCATGTTCCCCTGTCTCCCCGAAGACCAAAAAACCATGACTTTTGCAGATCTGAAGTTTCCTTGCAGAGATAGCCCATGCTATATCTTGCATTTGATAGGAAAAACTGCTTAGAGCATGAAAAGTGCCCATTGCAGAAAGAGCTCAAATTCGAAAAACAAACACGTATTCATGTTCCCCCGGCTCACTGAACACCAAAAAACCATGACTTTTGCAGATCTGAAGTTTCCTTGCGGAGATAGCCCATGCTATATCTTGCATTTGTTAGGAAAAATTGCTTATAGTATGAAAAGTGCCCATTGCAGAAAAAGCTCAAATTCGAAAAACAAACACATATTCCTGTTCCCCTGCCTCCCCGAAGACCAAAAAACCATGACTTTTGCAGATCTGAAGTTTCCTTGCGGAGATAGCCCATGCTATATCTTGCATTTGTTAGGAAAAACTGCTTATAGCATGAAAAGTGCCCATTGCAGATAGAGCTCAAATTCGCAAAACAAACACATATTCCTGTTCCCCTGCCTCCCCGAAGACGAAAAAACCATGACTTTTGCAGATCTGAAGTTTCCTTGCGGAGATAGCCCATGCTATATATCTTGCATTTGTTAGGAAAAACTGCTTATAGCATGAAAAGTGCCCATTGCAGATAGAGCTCAAATTCGCAAAACAAACACATATTCCTGTTCCCCTGCCTCCCCGAAGACCAAAAAACCATGACTTTTGCAGATCTGAAGTTTCCTTGCGGAGATAGCCCATGCTATATCTTGCATTTGTTAGGAAAAACTGCTTATAGCATGAAAAGTGCCCATTGCAGATAGAGCTCAAATTCGCAAAACAAACACATATTCCTGTTCCCCTGCCTCCCCGAAGACCAAAAAACCATGACTTTTGCAGATCTGAAGTTTCCTTGCGGAGATAGCCCATGCTATATCTTGCATTTGTTAGGAAAAAATGCTTATAGTATGAAAAGTGCCCATTGCAGAAAAAGCTCAAATTCGAAAAACAAACACATATTCCTGTTCCCCTGCCTCCCCGAAGACCAAAAAACCATGACTTTTGCAGATGTGAAGTTTCCTTGCGGAGATAGCCCATGCTATATCTTGCATTTGTTAGGAAAAACTGCTTAGAGCATGAAAAGTGCCCATTGCAGAAAGAGCTCAAATTCGAAAAACAAACACGTATTCATGTTCCCCCGGCTCACTGAACACCAAAAAACCATGAGTTTTGCAGATCTGAAGTTTCCTTGCGGAGATAGCCCATGTTATATCTTGCATTTGTTAGGAAAAACTGCTTAGAGCATGAAAAGTGCCCATTTCAGAAAGAGCTCAAATTCGAAAAACAAACACGTATTCATGTTCCCCCGGCTCACTGAACACCAAAAAACCATGAGTTTTGCAGATCTGAAGTTTCCTTGCGGAGATAGCCCATGCTATATCTTGCATTTGTTAGGAAAAACTGCTTATAGTATGAAAAGTGCCCATTGCAGAAAAAGCTCAAATTCGAAAAACAAACACATATTCCTGTTCCCCTGCCTCCCCGAAGACCAAAAAACCATGACTTTTGCAGATCTGAAGTTTCCTTGCGGAGATAGCCCATGCTATATCTTGCATTTGTTAGGAAAAACTGCTTATAGCATGAAAAGTGCCCATTGCAGATAGAGCTCAAATTCGCAAAACAAACACATATTCCTGTTCCCCTGCCTCCCCGAAGACGAAAAAACCATGACTTTTGCAGATCTGAAGTTTCCTTGCGGAGATAGCCCATGCTATATCTTGCATTTGTTAGGAAAAACTGCTTATAGCATGAAAAGTGCCCATTGCAGATAGAGCTCAAATTCGCAAAACAAACACATATTCCTGTTCCCCTCCCTCCCCGAAGACCAAAAAACCATGACTTTTGCAGATCTGAAGTTTCCTTGCGGAGATAACCCATGCTATATCTTGCATTTGTTAGGAAAAACTGCTTATAGCATGAAAAGTGCCCATTGCAGATAGAGCTCAAATTCGCAAAACAAACACATATTCCTGTTCCCCTGCCTCCCCGAAGACCAAAAAACCATGACTTTTGCAGATCTGAAGTTTCCTTGCGGAGATAGCCCATGCTATATCTTGCATTTGTTAGGAAAAACTGCTTATAGTATGAAAAGTGCCCATTGCAGAAAAAGCTCAAATTCGAAAAACAAACACATATTCCTGTTCCCCTGCCTCCCCGAAGACCAAAAAACCATGACTTTTGCAGATGTGAAGTTTCCTTGCGGAGATAGCCCATGCTATATCTTGCATTTGTTAGGAAAAACTGCTTAGAGCATGAAAAGTGCCCATTGCAGAAAGAGCTCAAATTCGAAAAACAAACACGTATTCATGTTCCCCCGGCTCACTGAACACCAAAAAACCATGACTTTTGCAGATCTGAACTTTCCTTGCGGAGATAGCCCATGTTATATCTTGCATTTGTTAGGAAAAACTGCTTAGAGCATGAAAAGTGCCCATTTCAGAAAGAGCTCAAATTCGAAAAACAAACACGTATTCATGTTCCCCCGGCTCACTGAACACCAAAAAACCATGACTTTTGCAGATCTGAAGTTTCCTTGCGGAGATAGCCCATGATATATCTTGCATTTGTTAGGAAAAACTGCTTATAGTATGAAAAGTGCCCATTTCACAAAGAGCTCAAATTCAAAAAACAAACACATATTCATGTTCCCCTGCCTCCCCGAAGACCAAAAAACCATGACTTTTGCAGATCTGAAGTTTCCTTGCGGAGATAGCCCATGCTATATCTTGCATTTGTTAGGAAAAATGCTTATAGCATGAAAAGTGCCCATTGCAGAAAGAGCTCAAATTCGCAAAACAAACACATATTCCTGTTCCCCTGCCTCCCCGAAGACCAAAAAACCATGACTTTTGCAGATCTGAAGTTTCCTTGCGGAGATAGCCCATGCTATATCTTGCATTTGTTAGGAAAAACTGCTTATAGTATGAAAAGTGCCCATTGCAGAAAAAGCTCAAATTCGAAAAACAAACACATATTCCTGTTCCCCTGCCTCCCCGAAGACCAAAAAACCATGACTTTTGCAGATGTGAAGTTTCCTTGCGGAGATAGCCCATGCTATATCTTGCATTTGTTAGGAAAAACTGCTTAGAGCATGAAAAGTGCCCATTGCAGAAAGAGCTCAAATTCGAAAAACAAACACGTATTCATGTTCCCCCGGCTCACTGAACACCAAAAAACCATGACTTTTGCAGATCTGAAGTTTCCTTGCGGAGATAGCCCATTTTATATCTTGCATTTGTTAGCAATAACTGCTTATAGCATGAAAAGTGCCCATTGCAGATAGAGCTCAAATTCGCAAAACAAACACATATTCCTGTTCCCCTGCCTCCCCGAAGACGAAAAAACCATGACTTTTGCAGATCTGAAGTTTCCTTGCGGAGATAGCCCATGCTATATCTTGCATTTGTTAGGAAAAACTGCTTATAGTATGAAAAGTGCCCATTGCAGAAAAAGCTCAAATTCGAAAAACAAACACATATTCCTGTTCCCCTGCCTCCCCGAAGACAAAAAAACCATGACTTTTGCAGATGTGAGGTTTCCTTGCGGAGATAGCCCATGCTATATCTTGCATTTGTTAGGAAAAACTGCTTAGAGCATGAAAAGTGCCCATTGCAGAAAGAGCTCAAATTCGAAAAACAAACACGTATTCATGTTCCCCCGGCTCACTGAACACCAAAAAACCATGAGTTTTGCAGATCTGAAGTTTCCTTGCGGAGATAGCCCATGTTATATCTTGCATTTGTTAGGAAAAACTGCTTATAGTATGAAAAGTGCCCATTGCAGAAAGAGCTCAAATTCGAAAAACAAACACATATTCCTGTTCCCCTGCCTCCCCGAAGATCAAAAAACCATGACTTTTGCAGATCTGAAGTTTCCTTGCGGAGATAGCCCATGCTATATCTTGCATTTGTTAGGAAAAACTGCTTAGAGCATGAAAAGTGCCCATTGCAGAAAGAGCTCAAATTCGAAAAACAAACACGTATTCATGTTCCCCCGGCTCAATGAACACCAAAAAACCATGAGTTTTGCAGATCTGAAGTTTCCTTGCGGAGATAGCCCATGATATATCTTGCATTTGTTAGGAAAAACTGCTTATAGTATGAAAAGTGCCCATTTCACAAAGAGCTCAAATTCAAAAAACAAACACATATTCATGTTCCCCTGCCTCCCCGAAGACCAAAAAACCATGACTTTTGCAGATCTGAAGTTTCCTTGAAGAGATAGCCCATGCTATATCTTGCATTTGTTAGGAAAAACTGCTTAGAGCATGAAAAGTGCCCATTGCAGAAAGAGCTCAAATTCGAAAAACAAGCACGTATTCATGTTCCCCCGGCTCACTGAACACCAAAAAACCATGAGTTTTGCAGATCTGAAGTTTCCTTGCGGAGATAGCCCATGATATATCTTGCATTTGTTAGGAAAAACTGCTTAGAGCATGAAAAGTGCCCATTTCAGAAAGAGCTCAAATTCGAAAAACAAACACATATTCCTGTTCCCCTGCCTCCCCGAAGACCAAAAAACCATGACTTTTGCAGATGTGAAGTTTCCTTGCGGAGATAGCCCATGCTATATCTTGCATTTGTTAGGAAAAACTGCTTAGAGCATGAAAAGTGCCCATTGCAGAAAGAGCTCAAATTCGAAAAACAAACACGTATTCATGTTCCCCCGGCTCACTGAACACCAAAAAACCATGACTTTTGCAGATCTGAACTTTCCTTGCGGAGATAGCCCATGTTATATCTTGCATTTGTTAGGAAAAACTGCTTAGAGCATGAAAAGTGCCCATTTCAGAAAGAGCTCAAATTCGAAAAACAAACACGTATTCATGTTCCCCCGGCTCACTGAACACCAAAAAACCATGACTTTTGCAGATCTGAAGTTTCCTTGCGGAGATAGCCCATGATATATCTTGCATTTGTTAGGAAAAACTGCTTATAGTATGAAAAGTGCCCATTTCACAAAGAGCTCAAATTCAAAAAACAAACACATATTCATGTTCCCCTGCCTCCCCGAAGACCAAAAAACCATGACTTTTGCAGATCTGAAGTTTCCTTGCGGAGATAGCCCATGCTATATCTTGCATTTGTTAGGAAAAATGCTTATAGCATGAAAAGTGCCCATTGCAGAAAGAGCTCAAATTCGCAAAACAAACACATATTCCTGTTCCCCTGCCTCCCCGAAGACCAAAAAACCATGACTTTTGCAGATCTGAAGTTTCCTTGCGGAGATAGCCCATGCTATATCTTGCATTTGTTAGGAAAAACTGCTTATAGTATGAAAAGTGCCCATTGCAGAAAAAGCTCAAATTCGAAAAACAAACACATATTCCTGTTCCCCTGCCTCCCCGAAGACCAAAAAACCATGACTTTTGCAGATGTGAAGTTTCCTTGCGGAGATAGCCCATGCTATATCTTGCATTTGTTAGGAAAAACTGCTTAGAGCATGAAAAGTGCCCATTGCAGAAAGAGCTCAAATTCGAAAAACAAACACGTATTCATGTTCCCCCGGCTCACTGAACACCAAAAAACCATGACTTTTGCAGATCTGAAGTTTCCTTGCGGAGATAGCCCATTTTATATCTTGCATTTGTTAGCAATAACTGCTTATAGCATGAAAAGTGCCCATTGCAGATAGAGCTCAAATTCGCAAAACAAACACATATTCCTGTTCCCCTGCCTCCCCGAAGACGAAAAAACCATGACTTTTGCAGATCTGAAGTTTCCTTGCGGAGATAGCCCATGCTATATCTTGCATTTGTTAGGAAAAACTGCTTATAGTATGAAAAGTGCCCATTGCAGAAAAAGCTCAAATTCGAAAAACAAACACATATTCCTGTTCCCCTGCCTCCCCGAAGACAAAAAAACCATGACTTTTGCAGATGTGAGGTTTCCTTGCGGAGATAGCCCATGCTATATCTTGCATTTGTTAGGAAAAACTGCTTAGAGCATGAAAAGTGCCCATTGCAGAAAGAGCTCAAATTCGAAAAACAAACACGTATTCATGTTCCCCCGGCTCACTGAACACCAAAAAACCATGAGTTTTGCAGATCTGAAGTTTCCTTGCGGAGATAGCCCATGTTATATCTTGCATTTGTTAGGAAAAACTGCTTATAGTATGAAAAGTGCCCATTGCAGAAAGAGCTCAAATTCGAAAAACAAACACATATTCCTGTTCCCCTGCCTCCCCGAAGATCAAAAAACCATGACTTTTGCAGATCTGAAGTTTCCTTGCGGAGATAGCCCATGCTATATCTTGCATTTGTTAGGAAAAACTGCTTAGAGCATGAAAAGTGCCCATTGCAGAAAGAGCTCAAATTCGAAAAACAAACACGTATTCATGTTCCCCCGGCTCAATGAACACCAAAAAACCATGAGTTTTGCAGATCTGAAGTTTCCTTGCGGAGATAGCCCATGATATATCTTGCATTTGTTAGGAAAAACTGCTTATAGTATGAAAAGTGCCCATTTCACAAAGAGCTCAAATTCAAAAAACAAACACATATTCATGTTCCCCTGCCTCCCCGAAGACCAAAAAACCATGACTTTTGCAGATCTGAAGTTTCCTTGAAGAGATAGCCCATGCTATATCTTGCATTTGTTAGGAAAAACTGCTTAGAGCATGAAAAGTGCCCATTGCAGAAAGAGCTCAAATTCGAAAAACAAGCACGTATTCATGTTCCCCCGGCTCACTGAACACCAAAAAACCATGAGTTTTGCAGATCTGAAGTTTCCTTGCGGAGATAGCCCATGATATATCTTGCATTTGTTAGGAAAAACTGCTTAGAGCATGAAAAGTGCCCATTTCAGAAAGAGCTCAAATTCGAAAAACAAACACGTATTCATGTTCCCCCGGCTCACTGAACACCAAAAAACCATGAGTTTTGCAGATCTGAAGTTTCCTTGCGGAGATAGCCCATGATATATCTTGCATTTGTTAGGAAAAACTGCTTATAGTATGAAAAGTGCCCATTTCACAAAGAGCTCAAATTCAAAAAACAAACACATATTCATGTTCCCCTGCCTCCCCGAAGACCAAAAAACCATGACTTTTGCAGATCTGAAGTTTCCTTGCAGAGATAGCCCATGCTATATCTTGCATTTGTTAGGAAAAACTGCTTAGAGCATGAAAAGTGCCCATTGCAGAAAGAGCTCAAATTCGAAAAACAAGCACGTATTCATGTTCCCCCGGCTCACTGAACACCAAAAAACCATGAGTTTTGCAGATCTGAAGTTTCCTTGCGGAGATAGCCCATGATATATCTTGCATTTGTTAGGAAAAACTGCTTATAGTATGAAAAGTGCCCATTTCACAAAGAGCTCAAATTCAAAAAACAAACACATATTCATGTTCCCCTGCCTCCCCGAAGACCAAAAAACCATGACTTTTGCAGATCTGAAGTTTCCTTGCGGAGATAGCCCATGCTATATCTTGCATTTGTTAGGAAAAACTGCTTATAGCATGAAAAGTGCCCATTGCAGAAAGAGCTCAAATTCGCAAAACAAACACATATTCCTGTTCCCCTGCCTCCCCGAAGACCAAAAAACCATGACTTTTGCAGATCTGAAGTTTCCTTGCGGAGATAGCCCATGCTATATCTTGCATTTGTTAGGAAAAACTGCTTATAGTATGAAAAGTGCCCATTGCAGAAAAAGCTCAAATTCGAAAAACAAACACATATTCCTGTTCCCCTGCCTCCCCGAAGACCAAAAAACCATGACTTTTGCAGATGTGAAGTTTCCTTGCGGAGATAGCCCATGCTATATCTTGCATTTGTTAGGAAAAACTGCTTAGAGCATGAAAAGTGCCCATTGCAGAAAGAGCTCAAATTCGAAAAACAAACACGTATTCATGTTCCCCCGGCTCACTGAACACCAAAAAAACATGACTTTTGCAGATCTGAAGTTTCCTTGCGGAGATAGCCCATTTTATATCTTGCATTTGTTAGCAATAACTGCTTATAGCATGAAAAGTGCCCATTGCAGATAGAGCTCAAATTCGCAAAACAAACACATATTCCTGTTCCCCTGCCTCCCCGAAGACGAAAAAACCATGACTTTTGCAGATCTGAAGTTTCCTTGCGGAGATAGCCCATGCTATATCTTGCATTTGTTAGGAAAAACTGCTTAGAGTATGAAAAGTGCCCATTGCAGAAAAAGCTCAAATTCGAAAAACAAACACATATTCCTGTTCCCCTGCCTCCCCGAAGACCAAAAAACCATGACTTTTGCAGATGTGAAGTTTCCTTGCGGATATAGCCCATGCTATATCTTGCATTTGTTAGGAAAAACTGCTTAGAGCATGAAAAGTGCCCATTGCAGAAAGAGCTCAAATTCGAAAAACAAACACGTATTCATGTTCCCCCGGCTCACTGAACACCAAAAAACCATGAGTTTTGCAGATCTGAAGTTTCCTTGCGGAGATAGCCCATGTTATATCTTGCATTTGTTAGGAAAAACTGCTTATAGTATGAAAAGTGCCCATTGCAGAAAGAGCTCAAATTCGAAAAACAAACACATATTCCTGTTCCCCTGCCTCCCCGAAGATCAAAAAACCATGACTTTTGCAGATCTGAAGTTTCCTTGCGGAGATAGCCCATGCTATATCTTGCATTTGTTAGGAAAAACTGCTTAGAGCATGAAAAGTGCCCATTGCAGAAAGAGCTCAAATTCGAAAAACAAACACGTATTCATGTTCCCCCGGCTCACTGAACACCAAAAAACCATGAGTTTTGCAGATCTGAAGTTTCCTTGCGGAGATAGCCCATGATATATCTTGCATTTGTTAGGAAAAACTGCTTATAGTATGAAAAGTGCCCATTTCACAAAGAGCTCAAATTCAAAAAACAAACACATATTCATGTTCCCCTGCCTCCCCGAAGACCAAAAAACCATGACTTTTGCAGATCTGAAGTTTCCTTGCAGAGATAGCCCATGCTATATCTTGCATTTGTTAGGAAAAACTGCTTAGAGCATGAAAAGTGCCCATTGCAGAAAGAGCTCAAATTCGAAAAACAAGCACGTATTCATGTTCCCCCGGCTCACTGAACACCAAAAAACCATGAGTTTTGCAGATCTGAAGTTTCCTTGCGGAGATAGCCCATGATATATCTTGCATTTGTTAGGAAAAACTGCTTAGAGCATGAAAAGTGCCCATTGCAGAAAGAGCTCAAATTCGAAAAACAAACACGTATTCATGTTCCCCCGGCTCACTGAACACCAAAAAAACATGACTTTTGCAGATCTGAAGTTTCCTTGCGGAGATAGCCCATTTTATATCTTGCATTTGTTAGCAATAACTGCTTATAGCATGAAAAGTGCCCATTGCAGATAGAGCTCAAATTCGCAAAACAAACACATATTCCTGTTCCCCTGCCTCCCCGAAGACGAAAAAACCATGACTTTTGCAGATCTGAAGTTTCCTTGCGGAGATAGCCCATGCTATATCTTGCATTTGTTAGGAAAAACTGCTTAGAGTATGAAAAGTGCCCATTGCAGAAAAAGCTCAAATTCGAAAAACAAACACATATTCCTGTTCCCCTGCCTCCCCGAAGACCAAAAAACCATGACTTTTGCAGATGTGAAGTTTCCTTGCGGATATAGCCCATGCTATATCTTGCATTTGTTAGGAAAAACTGCTTAGAGCATGAAAAGTGCCCATTGCAGAAAGAGCTCAAATTCGAAAAACAAACACGTATTCATGTTCCCCCGGCTCACTGAACACCAAAAAACCATGAGTTTTGCAGATCTGAAGTTTCCTTGCGGAGATAGCCCATGTTATATCTTGCATTTGTTAGGAAAAACTGCTTATAGTATGAAAAGTGCCCATTGCAGAAAGAGCTCAAATTCGAAAAACAAACACATATTCCTGTTCCCCTGCCTCCCCGAAGATCAAAAAACCATGACTTTTGCAGATCTGAAGTTTCCTTGCGGAGATAGCCCATGCTATATCTTGCATTTGTTAGGAAAAACTGCTTAGAGCATGAAAAGTGCCCATTGCAGAAAGAGCTCAAATTCGAAAAACAAACACGTATTCATGTTCCCCCGGCTCACTGAACACCAAAAAACCATGAGTTTTGCAGATCTGAAGTTTCCTTGCGGAGATAGCCCATGATATATCTTGCATTTGTTAGGAAAAACTGCTTATAGTATGAAAAGTGCCCATTTCACAAAGAGCTCAAATTCAAAAAACAAACACATATTCCTGTTCCCCTGCCTCCCCGAAGACCAAAAAACCATGACTTTTGCAGATCTGAAGTTTCCTTGCAGAGATAGCCCATGCTATATCTTGCATTTGTTAGGAAAAACTGCTTAGAGCATGAAAAGTGCCCATTGCAGAAAGAGCTCAAATTCGAAAAACAAGCACGTATTCATGTTCCCCCGGCTCACTGAACACCAAAAAACCATGAGTTTTGCAGATCTGAAGTTTCCTTGCGGAGATAGCCCATGATATATCTTGCATTTGTTAGGAAAAACTGCTTATAGCATGAAAAGTGCCCATTGCAGATAGAGCTCAAATTCGCAAAACAAACACATATTCCTGTTCCCCTGCCTCCCCGAAGACCAAAAAACCATGACTTTTGCAGATCTGAAGTTTCCTTGCGGAGATAGCCCATGCTATATCTTGCATTTGTTAGGAAAAACTGCTTATAGCATGAAAAGTGCCCATTGCAGATAGAGCTCAAATTCGCAAAACAAACACATATTCCTGTTCCCCTGCCTCCCCGAAGACGAAAAAACCATGACTTTTGCAGATCTGAAGTTTCCTTGCGGAGATAGCCCATGCTATATCTTGCATTTGTTAGGAAAAACTGCTTATAGTATGAAAAGTGCCCATTGCAGAAAAAGCTCAAATTCGAAAAACAAACACATATTCCTGTTCCCCTGCCTCCCCGAAGACCAAAAAACCATGACTTTTGCAGATGTGAAGTTTCCTTGCGGAGATAGCCCATGCTATATCTTGCATTTGTTAGGAAAAACTGCTTAGAGCATGAAAAGTGCCCATTGCAGAAAGAGCTCAAATTCGAAAAACAAACACGTATTCATGTTCCCCCGGCTCACTGAACACCAAAAAACCATGACTTTTGCAGATCTGAACTTTCCTTGCGGAGATAGCCCATGCTATATCTTGCATTTGTTAGGAAAAACTGCTTATAGCATGAAAAGTGCCCATTGCAGAAAGAGCTCAAATTCGCAAAACAAACACGTATTCCTGTTCCCCTGCCTCCCCGAAGACCAAAAAACCATGACTTTTGCAGATCTGAAGTTTCCTTGCGGAGATAGCCCATGCTATATCTTGCATTTGTTAGGAAAAACTGCTTATAGTATGAAAAGTGCCCATTGCAGAAAAAGCTCAAATTCAAAAAACAAACACATATTCCTGTTCCCCTGCCTCCCCGAAGACCAAAAAACCATGACTTTTGCAGATGTGAAGTTTCCTTGCGGAGATAGCCCATGCTATATCTTGCATTTGTTAGGAAAAACTGCTTAGAGCATGAAAAGTGCCCATTGCAGAAAGAGCTCAAATTCGAAAAACAAACACGTATTCATGTTCCCCCGGCTCACTGAACACCAAAAAACCATGACTTTTGCAGATCTGAAGTTTCCTTGCGGAGATAGCCCATTTTATATCTTGCATTTGTTAGCAATAACTGCTTATAGCATGAAAAGTGCCCATTGCAGATAGAGCTCAAATTCGCAAAACAAACACATATTCCTGTTCCCCTGCCTCCCCGAAGACGAAAAAACCATGACTTTTGCAGATCTGAAGTTTCCTTGCGGAGATAGCCCATGCTATATCTTGCATTTGTTAGGAAAAACTGCTTATAGTATGAAAAGTGCCCATTGCAGAAAAAGCTCAAATTCGAAAAACAAACACATATTCCTGTTCCCCTGCCTCCCCGAAGACAAAAAAACCATGACTTTTGCAGATGTGAGGTTTCCTTGCGGAGATAGCCCATGCTATATCTTGCATTTGTTAGGAAAAACTGCTTAGAGCATGAAAAGTGCCCATTGCAGAAAGAGCTCAAATTCGAAAAACAAACACGTATTCATGTTCCCCCGGCTCACTGAACACCAAAAAACCATGAGTTTTGCAGATCTGAAGTTTCCTTGCGGAGATAGCCCATGTTATATCTTGCATTTGTTAGGAAAAACTGCTTATAGTATGAAAAGTGCCCATTGCAGAAAGAGCTCAAATTCGAAAAACAAACACATATTCCTGTTCCCCTGCCTCCCCGAAGATCAAAAAACCATGACTTTTGCAGATCTGAAGTTTCCTTGCGGAGATAGCCCATGCTATATCTTGCATTTGTTAGGAAAAACTGCTTAGAGCATGAAAAGTGCCCATTGCAGAAAGAGCTCAAATTCGAAAAACAAACACGTATTCATGTTCCCCCGGCTCACTGAACACCAAAAAACCATGAGTTTTGCAGATCTGAAGTTTCCTTGCGGAGATAGCCCATGATATATCTTGCATTTGTTAGGAAAAACTGCTTATAGTATGAAAAGTGCCCATTTCACAAAGAGCTCAAATTCAAAAAACAAACACATATTCATGTTCCCCTGCCTCCCCGAAGACCAAAAAACCATGACTTTTGCAGATCTGAAGTTTCCTTGCAGAGATAGCCCATGCTATATCTTGCATTTGTTAGGAAAAACTGCTTAGAGCATGAAAAGTGCCCATTGCAGAAAGAGCTCAAATTCGAAAAACAAGCACGTATTCATGTTCCCCCGGCTCACTGAACACCAAAAAACCATGAGTTTTGCAGATCTGAAGTTTCCTTGCGGAGATAGCCCATGATATATCTTGCATTTGTTAGGAAAAACTGCTTAGAGCATGAAAAGTGCCCATTTCAGAAAGAGCTCAAATTCGAAAAACAAACACGTATTCATGTTCCCCCGGCTCACTGAACACCAAAAAACCATGAGTTTTGCAGATCTGAAGTTTCCTTGCGGAGATAGCCCATGATATATCTTGCATTTGTTAGGAAAAACTGCTTATAGTATGAAAAGTGCCCATTTCACAAAGAGCTCAAATTCAAAAAACAAACACATATTCATGTTCCCCTGCCTCCCCGAAGACCAAAAAACCATGACTTTTGCAGATCTGAAGTTTCCTTGCAGAGATAGCCCATGCTATATCTTGCATTTGTTAGGAAAAACTGCTTAGAGCATGAAAAGTGCCCATTGCAGAAAGAGCTCAAATTCGAAAAACAAGCACGTATTCATGTTCCCCCGGCTCACTGAACACCAAAAAACCATGAGTTTTGCAGATCTGAAGTTTCCTTGCGGAGATAGCCCATGATATATCTTGCATTTGTTAGGAAAAACTGCTTATAGTATGAAAAGTGCCCATTCCACAAAGAGCTCAAATTCAAAAAACAAACACATATTCATGTTCCCCTGCCTCCCCGAAGACCAAAAAACCATGACTTTTGCAGATCTGAAGTTTCCTTGCGGAGATAGCCCATGCTATATCTTGCATTTGTTAGGAAAAACTGCTTATAGCATGAAAAGTGCCCATTGCAGAAAGAGCTCAAATTCGCAAAACAAACACATATTCCTGTTCCCCTGCCTCCCCGAAGACCAAAAAACCATGACTTTTGCAGATCTGAAGTTTCCTTGCGGAGATAGCCCATGCTATATCTTGCATTTGTTAGGAAAAACTGCTTATAGTATGAAAAGTGCCCATTGCAGAAAAAGCTCAAATTCGAAAAACAAACACATATTCCTGTTCCCCTGCCTCCCCAAAGACCAAAAAACCATGACTTTTGCAGATGTGAAGTTTCCTTGCGGAGATAGCCCATGCTATATCTTGCATTTGTTAGGAAAAACTGCTTAGAGCATGAAAAGTGCCCATTGCAGAAAGAGCTCAAATTCGAAAAACAAACACGTATTCATGTTCCCCCGGCTCACTGAACACCAAAAAACCATGACTTTTGCAGATCTGAAGTTTCCTTTCGGAGATAGCCCATTTTATATCTTGCATTTGTTAGCAATAACTGCTTATAGCATGAAAAGTGCCCATTGCAGATAGAGCTCAAATTCGCAAAACAAACACATATTCCTGTTCCCCTGCCTCCCCGAAGACGAAAAAACCATGACTTTTGCAGATCTGAAGTTTCCTTGCGGAGATAGCCCATGCTATATCTTGCATTTGTTAGGAAAAACTGCTTAGAGTATGAAAAGTGCCCATTGCAGAAAAAGCTCAAATTCGAAAAACAAACACATATTCCTGTTCCCCTGCCTCCCCGAAGACCAAAAAACCATGACTTTTGCAGATGTGAAGTTTCCTTGCGGATATAGCCCATGCTATATCTTGCATTTGTTAGGAAAAACTGCTTAGAGCATGAAAAGTGCCCATTGCAGAAAGAGCTCAAATTCGAAAAACAAACACGTATTCATGTTCCCCCGGCTCACTGAACACCAAAAAACCATGAGTTTTGCAGATCTGAAGTTTCCTTGCGGAGATAGCCCATGTTATATCTTGCATTTGTTAGGAAAAACTGCTTATAGTATGAAAAGTGCCCATTGCAGAAAGAGCTCAAATTCGAAAAACAAACACATATTCCTGTTCCCCTGCCTCCCCGAAGATCAAAAAACCATGACTTTTGCAGATCTGAAGTTTCCTTGCGGAGATAGCCCATGCTATATCTTGCATTTGTTAGGAAAAACTGCTTAGAGCATGAAAAGTGCCCATTGCAGAAAGAGCTCAAATTCGAAAAACAAACACGTATTCATGTTCCCCCGGCTCACTGAACACCAAAAAACCATGAGTTTTGCAGATCTGAAGTTTCCTTGCGGAGATAGCCCATGATATATCTTGCATTTGTTAGGAAAAACTGCTTATAGTATGAAAAGTGCCCATTTCACAAAGAGCTCAAATTCAAAAAACAAACACATATTCATGTTCCCCTGCCTCCCCGAAGACCAAAAAACCATGACTTTTGCAGATCTGAAGTTTCCTTGCAGAGATAGCCCATGCTATATCTTGCATTTGTTAGGAAAAACTGCTTAGAGCATGAAAAGTGCCCATTGCAGAAAGAGCTCAAATTCGAAAAACAAGCACGTATTCATGTTCCCCCGGCTCACTGAACACCAAAAAACCATGAGTTTTGCAGATCTGAAGTTTCCTTGCGGAGATAGCCCATGATATATCTTGCATTTGTTAGGAAAAACTGCTTAGAGCATGAAAAGTGCCCATTGCAGAAAGAGCTCAAATTCGAAAAACAAACACGTATTCATGTTCCCCCGGCTCACTGAACACCAAAAAAACATGACTTTTGCAGATCTGAAGTTTCCTTGCGGAGATAGCCCATTTTATATCTTGCATTTGTTAGCAATAACTGCTTATAGCATGAAAAGTGCCCATTGCAGATAGAGCTCAAATTCGCAAAACAAACACATATTCCTGTTCCCCTGCCTCCCCGAAGACGAAAAAACCATGACTTTTGCAGATCTGAAGTTTCCTTGCGGAGATAGCCCATGCTATATCTTGCATTTGTTAGGAAAAACTGCTTAGAGTATGAAAAGTGCCCATTGCAGAAAAAGCTCAAATTCGAAAAACAAACACATATTCCTGTTCCCCTGCCTCCCCGAAGACCAAAAAACCATGACTTTTGCAGATGTGAAGTTTCCTTGCGGATATAGCCCATGCTATATCTTGCATTTGTTAGGAAAAACTGCTTAGAGCATGAAAAGTGCCCATTGCAGAAAGAGCTCAAATTCGAAAAACAAACACGTATTCATGTTCCCCCGGCTCACTGAACACCAAAAAACCATGAGTTTTGCAGATCTGAAGTTTCCTTGCGGAGATAGCCCATGTTATATCTTGCATTTGTTAGGAAAAACTGCTTATAGTATGAAAAGTGCCCATTGCAGAAAGAGCTCAAATTCGAAAAACAAACACATATTCCTGTTCCCCTGCCTCCCCGAAGATCAAAAAACCATGACTTTTGCAGATCTGAAGTTTCCTTGCGGAGATAGCCCATGCTATATCTTGCATTTGTTAGGAAAAACTGCTTAGAGCATGAAAAGTGCCCATTGCAGAAAGAGCTCAAATTCGAAAAACAAACACGTATTCATGTTCCCCCGGCTCACTGAACACCAAAAAACCATGAGTTTTGCAGATCTGAAGTTTCCTTGCGGAGATAGCCCATGATATATCTTGCATTTGTTAGGAAAAACTGCTTATAGTATGAAAAGTGCCCATTTCACAAAGAGCTCAAATTCAAAAAACAAACACATATTCCTGTTCCCCTGCCTCCCCGAAGACCAAAAAACCATGACTTTTGCAGATCTGAAGTTTCCTTGCAGAGATAGCCCATGCTATATCTTGCATTTGTTAGGAAAAACTGCTTAGAGCATGAAAAGTGCCCATTGCAGAAAGAGCTCAAATTCGAAAAACAAGCACGTATTCATGTTCCCCCGGCTCACTGA
The DNA here is from genome assembly GCF_964194415.1 of Vipera berus. Taxonomy (NCBI): domain Eukaryota; kingdom Metazoa; phylum Chordata; class Lepidosauria; order Squamata; family Viperidae; genus Vipera; species Vipera berus. Next base: position 36,360 of record NC_138219.1, read on the forward strand.
ACACCAAAAAACCATGAGTTTTGCAGATCTGAAGTTTCCTTGCGGAGATAGCCCATGATATATCTTGCATTTGTTAGGAAAAACTGCTTATAGCATGAAAAGTGCCCATTGCAGATAGAGCTCAAATTCGCAAAACAAACACATATTCCTGTTCCCCTGCCTCCCCGAAGACCAAAAAACCATGACTTTTGCAGATCTGAAGTTTCCTTGCGGAGATAGCCCATGCTATATCTTGCATTTGTTAGGAAAAACTGCTTATAGCATGAAAAGTGCCCATTGCAGATAGAGCTCAAATTCGCAAAACAAACACATATTCCTGTTCCCCTGCCTCCCCGAAGACGAAAAAACCATGACTTTTGCAGATCTGAAGTTTCCTTGCGGAGATAGCCCATGCTATATCTTGCATTTGTTAGGAAAAACTGCTTATAGTATGAAAAGTGCCCATTGCAGAAAAAGCTCAAATTCGAAAAACAAACACATATTCCTGTTCCCCTGCCTCCCCGAAGACCAAAAAAACATGACTTTTGCAGATGTGAAGTTTCCTTGCGGAGATAGCCCATGCTATATCTTGCATTTGTTAGGAAAAACTGCTTAGAGCATGAAAAGTGCCCATTGCAGAAAGAGCTCAAATTCGAAAAACAAGCACGTATTCATGTTCCCCCGGCTCACTGAACACCAAAAAACCATGAGTTTTGCAGATCTGAAGTTTCCTTGCGGAGATAGCCCATGATATATCTTGCATTTGTTAGGAAAAACTGCTTATAGCATGAAAAGTGCCCATTGCAGATAGAGCTCAAATTCGCAAAACAAACACATATTCCTGTTCCCCTGCCTCCCCGAAGACCAAAAAACCATGACTTTTGCAGATCTGAAGTTTCCTTGCGGAGATAGCCCATGCTATATCTTGCATTTGTTAGGAAAAACTGCTTATAGCATGAAAAGTGCCCATTGCAGATAGAGCTCAAATTCGCAAAACAAACACATATTCCTGTTCCCCTGCCTCCCCGAAGACGAAAAAACCATGACTTTTCCAGATCTGAAGTTTCCTTGCGGAGATAGCCCATGCTATATCTTGCATTTGTTAGGAAAAACTGCTTATAGTATGAAAAGTGCCCATTGCAGAAAAAGCTCAAATTCGAAAAACAAACACATATTCCTGTTCCCCTGCCTCCCCGAAGACCAAAAAAACATGACTTTTGCAGATGTGAAGTTTCCTTGCGGAGATAGCCCATGCTATATCTTGCATTTGTTAGGAAAAACTGCTTATAGCATGAAAAGTGCCCATTGCAGATAGAGCTCAAATTCGCAAAACAAACACATATTCCTGTTCCCCTGCCTCCCCGAAGACGAAAAAACCATGACTTTTGCAGATCTGAAGTTTCCTTGCGGAGATAGCCCATGCTATATCTTGCATTTGTTAGGAAAAACTGCTTATAGTATGAAAAGTGCCCATTGCAGAAAAAGCTCAAATTCGAAAAACAAACACATATTCCTGTTCCCCTGCCTCCCCGAAGACCAAAAAAACATGACTTTTGCAGATGTGAAGTTTCCTTGCGGAGATAGCCCATGCTATATCTTGCATTTGTTAGGAAAAACTGCTTAGAGCATGAAAAGTGCCCATTGCAGAAAGAGCTCAAATTCGAAAAACAAGCACGTATTCATGTTCCCCCGGCTCACTGAACACCAAAAAACCATGAGTTTTGCAGATCTGAAGTTTCCTTGCGGAGATAGCCCATGATATATCTTGCATTTGTTAGGAAAAACTGCTTATAGCATGAAAAGTGCCCATTGCAGATAGAGCTCAAATTCGCAAAACAAACACATATTCCTGTTCCCCTGCCTCCCCGAAGACCAAAAAACCATGACTTTTGCAGATCTGAAGTTTCCTTGCGGAGATAGCCCATGCTATATCTTGCATTTGTTAGGAAAAACTGCTTATAGCATGAAAAGTGCCCATTGCAGATAGAGCTCAAATTCGCAAAACAAACACATATTCCTGTTCCCCTGCCTCCCCGAAGACGAAAAAACCATGACTTTTCCAGATCTGAAGTTTCCTTGCGGAGATAGCCCATGCTATATCTTGCATTTGTTAGGAAAAACTGCTTATAGTATGAAAAGTGCCCATTGCAGAAAAAGCTCAAATTCGAAAAACAAACACATATTCCTGTTCCCCTGCCTCCCCGAAGACCAAAAAAACATGACTTTTGCAGATGTGAAGTTTCCTTGCGGAGATAGCCCATGCTATATCTTGCATTTGTTAGGAAAAACTGCTTAGAGCATGAAAAGTGCCCATTGCAGAAAGAGCTCAAATTCGAAAAACAAACACGTATTCATGTTCCCCCGGCTCACTGAACACCAAAAAACCATGAGTTTTGCAGATCTGAAGTTTCGTTGCAGAGATAGCCCATGCTATATCTTGCATTTGTTAGGAAAAACTGCTTATAGCATGAAAAGTGCCCATTGCACAAAGAGCTCAAATTCAAAAAACAAACACATATTCATGTTCCCCTGCCTCCCCGAAGACCAAAAAACCATGACTTTTGCATATCTGAAGTTTCCTTGCGGAGATAGCCCATGTTATATCTTGCATTTGTTAGGAAAAACTGCTTATAGTATGAAAAGTGCCCATTGCAGAAAGAGCTCAAATTCGAAAAACAAACACATATTCCTGTTCCCCTGCCTCCCCGAAGACCAAAATAACATGACTTTTGCAGATGTGAAGTTTCCTTGCGGAGATAGCCCATGCTATATCTTGCATTTGTTAGGAAAAACTGCTTAGAGCATGAAAAGTGCCCATTGCAGAAAGAGCTCAAATTCGAAAAACAAACACGTATTCATGTTCCCCTGCCTCCCCGAAGACCATAAAACCATGACTTTTGGAGATCTGAAGTTTCCTTGCGGAGATAGCCCATGCTATATCTTGAATTTGTTAGGAAAAACTGCTTAGAGTATGAAAAGTGCCCATTGCAGAAAAAGCTCAAATTCGAAAAACAAACACATATTCCTGTTCCCCTGCCTCCCCGAAGACCAAAAAACCATGACTTTTGCAGATGTGAAGTTTCCTTGCGGATATAGCCCATGCTATATCTTGCATTTGTTAGGAAAAACTGCTTAGAGCATGAAAAGTGCCCATTGCAGAAAGAGCTCAAATTCGAAAAACAAACACGTATTCATGTTCCCCCGGCTCACTGAACACCAAAAAACCATGAGTTTTGCAGATCTGAAGTTTCCTTGCGGAGATAGCCCATGTTATATCTTGCATTTGTTAGGAAAAACTGCTTATAGTATGAAAAGTGCCCATTGCAGAAAGAGCTCAAATTCGAAAAACAAACACATATTCCTGTTCCCCTGCCTCCCCGAAGATCAAAAAACCATGACTTTTGCAGATCTGAAGTTTCCTTGCGGAGATAGCCCATGCTATATCTTGCATTTGTTAGGAAAAACTGCTTAGAGCATGAAAAGTGCCCATTGCAGAAAGAGCTCAAATTCGAAAAACAAACACGTATTCATGTTCCCCCGGCTCACTGAACACCAAAAAACCATGAGTTTTGCAGATCTGAAGTTTCCTTGCGGAGATAGCCCATGATATATCTTGCATTTGTTAGGAAAAACTGCTTATAGTATGAAAAGTGCCCATTTCACAAAGAGCTCAAATTCAAAAAACAAACACATATTCATGTTCCCCTGCCTCCCCGAAGACCAAAAAACCATGACTTTTGCAGATCTGAAGTTTCCTTGCAGAGATAGCCCATGCTATATCTTGCATTTGTTAGGAAAAACTGCTTAGAGCATGAAAAGTGCCCATTGCAGAAAGAGCTCAAATTCGAAAAACAAGCACGTATTCATGTTCCCCCGGCTCACTGAACACCAAAAAACCATGAGTTTTGCAGATCTGAAGTTTCCTTGCGGAGATAGCCCATGATATATCTTGCATTTGTTAGGAAAAACTGCTTAGAGCATGAAAAGTGCCCATTGCAGAAAGAGCTCAAATTCGAAAAACAAACACGTATTCATGTTCCCCCGGCTCACTGAACACCAAAAAAACATGACTTTTGCAGATCTGAAGTTTCCTTGCGGAGATAGCCCATTTTATATCTTGCATTTGTTAGCAATAACTGCTTATAGCATGAAAAGTGCCCATTGCAGATAGAGCTCAAATTCGCAAAACAAACACATATTCCTGTTCCCCTGCCTCCCCGAAGACGAAAAAACCATGACTTTTGCAGATCTGAAGTTTCCTTGCGGAGATAGCCCATGCTATATCTTGCATTTGTTAGGAAAAACTGCTTAGAGTATGAAAAGTGCCCATTGCAGAAAAAGCTCAAATTCGAAAAACAAACACATATTCCTGTTCCCCTGCCTCCCCGAAGACCAAAAAACCATGACTTTTGCAGATGTGAAGTTTCCTTGCGGATATAGCCCATGCTATATCTTGCATTTGTTAGGAAAAACTGCTTAGAGCATGAAAAGTGCCCATTGCAGAAAGAGCTCAAATTCGAAAAACAAACACGTATTCATGTTCCCCCGGCTCACTGAACACCAAAAAACCATGAGTTTTGCAGATCTGAAGTTTCCTTGCGGAGATAGCCCATGTTATATCTTGCATTTGTTAGGAAAAACTGCTTATAGTATGAAAAGTGCCCATTGCAGAAAGAGCTCAAATTCGAAAAACAAACACATATTCCTGTTCCCCTGCCTCCCCGAAGATCAAAAAACCATGACTTTTGCAGATCTGAAGTTTCCTTGCGGAGATAGCCCATGCTATATCTTGCATTTGTTAGGAAAAACTGCTTAGAGCATGAAAAGTGCCCATTGCAGAAAGAGCTCAAATTCGAAAAACAAACACGTATTCATGTTCCCCCGGCTCACTGAACACCAAAAAACCATGAGTTTTGCAGATCTGAAGTTTCCTTGCGGAGATAGCCCATGATATATCTTGCATTTGTTAGGAAAAACTGCTTATAGTATGAAAAGTGCCCATTTCACAAAGAGCTCAAATTCAAAAAACAAACACATATTCCTGTTCCCCTGCCTCCCCGAAGACCAAAAAACCATGACTTTTGCAGATCTGAAGTTTCCTTGCAGAGATAGCCCATGCTATATCTTGCATTTGTTAGGAAAAACTGCTTAGAGCATGAAAAGTGCCCATTGCAGAAAGAGCTCAAATTCGAAAAACAAGCACGTATTCATGTTCCCCCGGCTCACTGAACACCAAAAAACCATGAGTTTTGCAGATCTGAAGTTTCCTTGCGGAGATAGCCCATGATATATCTTGCATTTGTTAGGAAAAACTGCTTATAGCATGAAAAGTGCCCATTGCAGATAGAGCTCAAATTCGCAAAACAAACACATATTCCTGTTCCCCTGCCTCCCCGAAGACCAAAAAACCATGACTTTTGCAGATCTGAAGTTTCCTTGCGGAGATAGCCCATGCTATATCTTGCATTTGTTAGGAAAAACTGCTTATAGCATGAAAAGTGCCCATTGCAGATAGAGCTCAAATTCGCAAAACAAACACATATTCCTGTTCCCCTGCCTCCCCGAAGACGAAAAAACCATGACTTTTGCAGATCTGAAGTTTCCTTGCGGAGATAGCCCATGCTATATCTTGCATTTGTTAGGAAAAACTGCTTATAGTATGAAAAGTGCCCATTGCAGAAAAAGCTCAAATTCGAAAAACAAACACATATTCCTGTTCCCCTGCCTCCCCGAAGACCAAAAAACCATGACTTTTGCAGATGTGAAGTTTCCTTGCGGAGATAGCCCATGCTATATCTTGCATTTGTTAGGAAAAACTGCTTAGAGCATGAAAAGTGCCCATTGCAGAAAGAGCTCAAATTCGAAAAACAAACACGTATTCATGTTCCCCCGGCTCACTGAACACCAAAAAACCATGACTTTTGCAGATCTGAACTTTCCTTGCGGAGATAGCCCATGCTATATCTTGCATTTGTTAGGAAAAACTGCTTATAGCATGAAAAGTGCCCATTGCAGAAAGAGCTCAAATTCGCAAAACAAACACGTATTCCTGTTCCCCTGCCTCCCCGAAGACCAAAAAACCATGACTTTTGCAGATCTGAAGTTTCCTTGCGGAGATAGCCCATGCTATATCTTGCATTTGTTAGGAAAAACTGCTTATAGTATGAAAAGTGCCCATTGCAGAAAAAGCTCAAATTCAAAAAACAAACACATATTCCTGTTCCCCTGCCTCCCCGAAGACCAAAAAACCATGACTTTTGCAGATGTGAAGTTTCCTTGCGGAGATAGCCCATGCTATATCTTGCATTTGTTAGGAAAAACTGCTTAGAGCATGAAAAGTGCCCATTGCAGAAAGAGCTCAAATTCGAAAAACAAACACGTATTCATGTTCCCCCGGCTCACTGAACACCAAAAAACCATGACTTTTGCAGATCTGAAGTTTCCTTGCGGAGATAGCCCATTTTATATCTTGCATTTGTTAGCAATAACTGCTTATAGCATGAAAAGTGCCCATTGCAGATAGAGCTCAAATTCGCAAAACAAACACATATTCCTGTTCCCCTGCCTCCCCGAAGACGAAAAAACCATGACTTTTGCAGATCTGAAGTTTCCTTGCGGAGATAGCCCATGCTATATCTTGCATTTGTTAGGAAAAACTGCTTATAGTATGAAAAGTGCCCATTGCAGAAAAAGCTCAAATTCGAAAAACAAACACATATTCCTGTTCCCCTGCCTCCCCGAAGACAAAAAAACCATGACTTTTGCAGATGTGAGGTTTCCTTGCGGAGATAGCCCATGCTATATCTTGCATTTGTTAGGAAAAACTGCTTAGAGCATGAAAAGTGCCCATTGCAGAAAGAGCTCAAATTCGAAAAACAAACACGTATTCATGTTCCCCCGGCTCACTGAACACCAAAAAACCATGAGTTTTGCAGATCTGAAGTTTCCTTGCGGAGATAGCCCATGTTATATCTTGCATTTGTTAGGAAAAACTGCTTATAGTATGAAAAGTGCCCATTGCAGAAAGAGCTCAAATTCGAAAAACAAACACATATTCCTGTTCCCCTGCCTCCCCGAAGATCAAAAAACCATGACTTTTGCAGATCTGAAGTTTCCTTGCGGAGATAGCCCATGCTATATCTTGCATTTGTTAGGAAAAACTGCTTAGAGCATGAAAAGTGCCCATTGCAGAAAGAGCTCAAATTCGAAAAACAAACACGTATTCATGTTCCCCCGGCTCACTGAACACCAAAAAACCATGAGTTTTGCAGATCTGAAGTTTCCTTGCGGAGATAGCCCATGATATATCTTGCATTTGTTAGGAAAAACTGCTTATAGTATGAAAAGTGCCCATTTCACAAAGAGCTCAAATTCAAAAAACAAACACATATTCATGTTCCCCTGCCTCCCCGAAGACCAAAAAACCATGACTTTTGCAGATCTGAAGTTTCCTTGCAGAGATAGCCCATGCTATATCTTGCATTTGTTAGGAAAAACTGCTTAGAGCATGAAAAGTGCCCATTGCAGAAAGAGCTCAAATTCGAAAAACAAGCACGTATTCATGTTCCCCCGGCTCACTGAACACCAAAAAACCATGAGTTTTGCAGATCTGAAGTTTCCTTGCGGAGATAGCCCATGATATATCTTGCATTTGTTAGGAAAAACTGCTTAGAGCATGAAAAGTGCCCATTTCAGAAAGAGCTCAAATTCGAAAAACAAACACGTATTCATGTTCCCCCGGCTCACTGAACACCAAAAAACCATGAGTTTTGCAGATCTGAAGTTTCCTTGCGGAGATAGCCCATGATATATCTTGCATTTGTTAGGAAAAACTGCTTATAGTATGAAAAGTGCCCATTTCACAAAGAGCTCAAATTCAAAAAACAAACACATATTCATGTTCCCCTGCCTCCCCGAAGACCAAAAAACCATGACTTTTGCAGATCTGAAGTTTCCTTGCAGAGATAGCCCATGCTATATCTTGCATTTGTTAGGAAAAACTGCTTAGAGCATGAAAAGTGCCCATTGCAGAAAGAGCTCAAATTCGAAAAACAAGCACGTATTCATGTTCCCCCGGCTCACTGAACACCAAAAAACCATGAGTTTTGCAGATCTGAAGTTTCCTTGCGGAGATAGCCCATGATATATCTTGCATTTGTTAGGAAAAACTGCTTATAGTATGAAAAGTGCCCATTCCACAAAGAGCTCAAATTCAAAAAACAAACACATATTCATGTTCCCCTGCCTCCCCGAAGACCAAAAAACCATGACTTTTGCAGATCTGAAGTTTCCTTGCGGAGATAGCCCATGCTATATCTTGCATTTGTTAGGAAAAACTGCTTATAGCATGAAAAGTGCCCATTGCAGAAAGAGCTCAAATTCGCAAAACAAACACATATTCCTGTTCCCCTGCCTCCCCGAAGACCAAAAAACCATGACTTTTGCAGATCTGAAGTTTCCTTGCGGAGATAGCCCATGCTATATCTTGCATTTGTTAGGAAAAACTGCTTATAGTATGAAAAGTGCCCATTGCAGAAAAAGCTCAAATTCGAAAAACAAACACATATTCCTGTTCCCCTGCCTCCCCAAAGACCAAAAAACCATGACTTTTGCAGATGTGAAGTTTCCTTGCGGAGATAGCCCATGCTATATCTTGCATTTGTTAGGAAAAACTGCTTAGAGCATGAAAAGTGCCCATTGCAGAAAGAGCTCAAATTCGAAAAACAAACACGTATTCATGTTCCCCCGGCTCACTGAACACCAAAAAACCATGACTTTTGCAGATCTGAAGTTTCCTTTCGGAGATAGCCCATTTTATATCTTGCATTTGTTAGCAATAACTGCTTATAGCATGAAAAGTGCCCATTGCAGATAGAGCTCAAATTCGCAAAACAAACACATATTCCTGTTCCCCTGCCTCCCCGAAGACGAAAAAACCATGACTTTTGCAGATCTGAAGTTTCCTTGCGGAGATAGCCCATGCTATATCTTGCATTTGTTAGGAAAAACTGCTTAGAGTATGAAAAGTGCCCATTGCAGAAAAAGCTCAAATTCGAAAAACAAACACATATTCCTGTTCCCCTGCCTCCCCGAAGACCAAAAAACCATGACTTTTGCAGATGTGAAGTTTCCTTGCGGATATAGCCCATGCTATATCTTGCATTTGTTAGGAAAAACTGCTTAGAGCATGAAAAGTGCCCATTGCAGAAAGAGCTCAAATTCGAAAAACAAACACGTATTCATGTTCCCCCGGCTCACTGAACACCAAAAAACCATGAGTTTTGCAGATCTGAAGTTTCCTTGCGGAGATAGCCCATGTTATATCTTGCATTTGTTAGGAAAAACTGCTTATAGTATGAAAAGTGCCCATTGCAGAAAGAGCTCAAATTCGAAAAACAAACACATATTCCTGTTCCCCTGCCTCCCCGAAGATCAAAAAACCATGACTTTTGCAGATCTGAAGTTTCCTTGCGGAGATAGCCCATGCTATATCTTGCATTTGTTAGGAAAAACTGCTTAGAGCATGAAAAGTGCCCATTGCAGAAAGAGCTCAAATTCGAAAAACAAACACGTATTCATGTTCCCCCGGCTCACTGAACACCAAAAAACCATGAGTTTTGCAGATCTGAAGTTTCCTTGCGGAGATAGCCCATGATATATCTTGCATTTGTTAGGAAAAACTGCTTATAGTATGAAAAGTGCCCATTTCACAAAGAGCTCAAATTCAAAAAACAAACACATATTCATGTTCCCCTGCCTCCCCGAAGACCAAAAAACCATGACTTTTGCAGATCTGAAGTTTCCTTGCAGAGATAGCCCATGCTATATCTTGCATTTGTTAGGAAAAACTGCTTAGAGCATGAAAAGTGCCCATTGCAGAAAGAGCTCAAATTCGAAAAACAAGCACGTATTCATGTTCCCCCGGCTCACTGAACACCAAAAAACCATGAGTTTTGCAGATCTGAAGTTTCCTTGCGGAGATAGCCCATGATATATCTTGCATTTGTTAGGAAAAACTGCTTAGAGCATGAAAAGTGCCCATTGCAGAAAGAGCTCAAATTCGAAAAACAAACACGTATTCATGTTCCCCCGGCTCACTGAACACCAAAAAAACATGACTTTTGCAGATCTGAAGTTTCCTTGCGGAGATAGCCCATTTTATATCTTGCATTTGTTAGCAATAACTGCTTATAGCATGAAAAGTGCCCATTGCAGATAGAGCTCAAATTCGCAAAACAAACACATATTCCTGTTCCCCTGCCTCCCCGAAGACGAAAAAACCATGACTTTTGCAGATCTGAAGTTTCCTTGCGGAGATAGCCCATGCTATATCTTGCATTTGTTAGGAAAAACTGCTTAGAGTATGAAAAGTGCCCATTGCAGAAAAAGCTCAAATTCGAAAAACAAACACATATTCCTGTTCCCCTGCCTCCCCGAAGACCAAAAAACCATGACTTTTGCAGATGTGAAGTTTCCTTGCGGATATAGCCCATGCTATATCTTGCATTTGTTAGGAAAAACTGCTTAGAGCATGAAAAGTGCCCATTGCAGAAAGAGCTCAAATTCGAAAAACAAACACGTATTCATGTTCCCCCGGCTCACTGAACACCAAAAAACCATGAGTTTTGCAGATCTGAAGTTTCCTTGCGGAGATAGCCCATGTTATATCTTGCATTTGTTAGGAAAAACTGCTTATAGTATGAAAAGTGCCCATTGCAGAAAGAGCTCAAATTCGAAAAACAAACACATATTCCTGTTCCCCTGCCTCCCCGAAGATCAAAAAACCATGACTTTTGCAGATCTGAAGTTTCCTTGCGGAGATAGCCCATGCTATATCTTGCATTTGTTAGGAAAAACTGCTTAGAGCATGAAAAGTGCCCATTGCAGAAAGAGCTCAAATTCGAAAAACAAACACGTATTCATGTTCCCCCGGCTCACTGAACACCAAAAAACCATGAGTTTTGCAGATCTGAAGTTTCCTTGCGGAGATAGCCCATGATATATCTTGCATTTGTTAGGAAAAACTGCTTATAGTATGAAAAGTGCCCATTTCACAAAGAGCTCAAATTCAAAAAACAAACACATATTCCTGTTCCCCTGCCTCCCCGAAGACCAAAAAACCATGACTTTTGCAGATCTGAAGTTTCCTTGCAGAGATAGCCCATGCTATATCTTGCATTTGTTAGGAAAAACTGCTTAGAGCATGAAAAGTGCCCATTGCAGAAAGAGCTCAAATTCGAAAAACAAGCACGTATTCATGTTCCCCCGGCTCACTGAACACCAAAAAACCATGAGTTTTGCAGATCTGAAGTTTCCTTGCGGAGATAGCCCATGATATATCTTGCATTTGTTAGGAAAAACTGCTTATAGCATGAAAAGTGCCCATTGCAGATAGAGCTCAAATTCGCAAAACAAACACATATTCCTGTTCCCCTGCCTCCCCGAAGACCAAAAAACCATGACTTTTGCAGATCTGAAGTTTCCTTGCGGAGATAGCCCATGCTATATCTTGCATTTGTTAGGAAAAACTGCTTATAGCATGAAAAGTGCCCATTGCAGATAGAGCTCAAATTCGCAAAACAAACACATATTCCTGTTCCCCTGCCTCCCCGAAGACGAAAAAACCATGACTTTTGCAGATCTGAAGTTTCCTTGCGGAGATAGCCCATGCTATATCTTGCATTTGTTAGGAAAAACTGCTTATAGTATGAAAAGTGCCCATTGCAGAAAAAGCTCAAATTCGAAAAACAAACACATATTCCTGTTCCCCTGCCTCCCCGAAGACCAAAAAAACATGACTTTTGCAGATGTGAAGTTTCCTTGCGGAGATAGCCCATGCTATATCTTGCATTTGTTAGGAAAAACTGCTTAGAGCATGAAAAGTGCCCATTGCAGAAAGAGCTCAAATTCGAAAAACAAGCACGTATTCATGTTCCCCCGGCTCACTGAACACCAAAAAACCATGAGTTTTGCAGATCTGAAGTTTCCTTGCGGAGATAGCCCATGATATATCTTGCATTTGTTAGGAAAAACTGCTTATAGCATGAAAAGTGCCCATTGCAGATAGAGCTCAAATTCGCAAAACAAACACATATTCCTGTTCCCCTGCCTCCCCGAAGACCAAAAAACCATGACTTTTGCAGATCTGAAGTTTCCTTGCGGAGATAGCCCATGCTATATCTTGCATTTGTTAGGAAAAACTGCTTATAGCATGAAAAGTGCCCATTGCAGATAGAGCTCAAATTCGCAAAACAAACACATATTCCTGTTCCCCTGCCTCCCCGAAGACGAAAAAACCATGACTTTTCCAGATCTGAAGTTTCCTTGCGGAGATAGCCCATGCTATATCTTGCATTTGTTAGGAAAAACTGCTTATAGTATGAAAAGTGCCCATTGCAGAAAAAGCTCAAATTCGAAAAACAAACACATATTCCTGTTCCCCTGCCTCCCCGAAGACCAAAAAAACATGACTTTTGCAGATGTGAAGTTTCCTTGCGGAGATAGCCCATGCTATATCTTGCATTTGTTAGGAAAAACTGCTTAGAGCATGAAAAGTGCCCATTGCAGAAAGAGCTCAAATTCGAAAAACAAACACGTATTCATGTTCCCCCGGCTCACTGAACACCAAAAAACCATGAGTTTTGCAGATCTGAAGTTTCGTTGCAGAGATAGCCCATGCTATATCTTGCATTTGTTAGGAAAAACTGCTTATAGCATGAAAAGTGCCCATTGCACAAAGAGCTCAAATTCAAAAAACAAACACATATTCATGTTCCCCTGCCTCCCCGAAGACCAAAAAACCATGACTTTTGCATATCTGAAGTTTCCTTGCGGAGATAGCCCATGTTATATCTTGCATTTGTTAGGAAAAACTGCTTATAGTATGAAAAGTGCCCATTGCAGAAAGAGCTCAAATTCGAAAAACAAACACATATTCCTGTTCCCCTGCCTCCCCGAAGACCAAAATAACATGACTTTTGCAGATGTGAAGTTTCCTTGCGGAGATAGCCCATGCTATATCTTGCATTTGTTAGGAAAAACTGCTTAGAGCATGAAAAGTGCCCATTGCAGAAAGAGCTCAAATTCGAAAAACAAACACGTATTCATGTTCCCCTGCCTCCCCGAAGACCATAAAACCATGACTTTTGGAGATCTGAAGTTTCCTTGCGGAGATAGCCCATGCTATATCTTGAATTTGTTAGGAAAAACTGCTTAGAGCATGAAAAGTGCCCATTGCAGAAAGAGCTCAAATTCGAAAAACAAACACGTATTCATGTTCCCCCGGCTCACTGAACACCAAAAAACCATGAGTTTTGCAGATCTGAAGTTTCCTTGCGGAGATAGCCCATGTTATATCTTGCATTTGTTAGGAAAAACTGCTTATAGTATGAAAAGTGCCCATTGCAGAAAGAGCTCAAATTCGAAAAACAAACACATATTCCTGTTCCCCTGCCTCCCCGAAGATCAAAAAACCATGACTTTTGCAGATGTGAAGTTTCCTTGCGGAGATAGCCCATGCTATATCTTGCATTTGTTAGGAAAAACTGCTTAGAGCATGAAAAGTGCCCATTGCAGAAAGAGCTCAAATTCGAAAAACAAACACGTATTCATGTTCCCCCGGCTCACTGAACACCAAAAAACCATGAGTTTTGCAGATCTGAAGTTTCCTTGCGGAGATAGCCCATGCTATATCTTGCATTTGTTAGGAAAAACTGCTTATAGTATGAAAAGTTCCCATTGCACAAAGAGCTCAAATTCAAAAAACAAACACATATTCATGTTCCACTGTCTCCCCGAAGACCAAAAAACCATGACTTTTGCAGATCTGAAGTTTCCTTGCGGAGATAGCCCATGCTATATCTTGCATTTGTTAGGAAAAACTGCTTAGAGCATGAAAAGTGCCCATTGCAGAAAGAGCTCAAATTTGAAAAACAAACACGTATTCATGTTCCCCCGGCTCACTGAACACCAAAAAACCATGAGTTTTGCAGATCTGAAGTTTCCTTGCGGAGATAGCCCATGATATATCTTGCATTTGTTAGGAAAAACTGCTTAGAGCATGAAAAGTGCCCATTGCAGATACTCAAATTCGCAAAACAAACACATATTCCTGTTCCCCTGCCTCCCCGAAGACCAAAAAACCATGACTTTTGCAGATCTGAAGTTTCCTTGCGGAGATAGCCCATGCTATATCTTGCATTTGTTAGGAAAAACTGCTTATAGTATGAAAAGTGCCCATTGCACAAAGAGCTCAAATTCAGAAAAACAAACACATATTCCTGTTCCCCTGCCTCCCCGAAGACCAAAAAACCATGACTTTTGCAGATCTGAAGTTTCCTTGCGGAGATAGCCCATGCTATATCTTGCATTTGTTAGGAAAAACTGCTTATAGCATGAAAAGTGCCCATTGCAGATAGAGCTCAAATTCGCAAAACAAACACATATTCCTGTTCCCCTGCCTCCCCGAAGACGAAAAAACCATGACTTTTGCAGATCTGAAGTTTCCTTGCGGAGATAGCCCATTCTATATCTTGCATTTGTTAGGAAAAACTGCTTATAGTATGAAAAGTGCCCATTGCAGAAAAAGCTCAAATTCGAAAAACAAACACATATTCCTGTTCCCCTGCCTCCCCGAAGACCAAAAAACCATGACTTTTGCAGATGTGAAGTTTCCTTGCGGAGATAGCCCATGCTATATCTTGCATTTGTTAGGAAAAACTGCTTAGAGCATGAAAAGTGCCCATTGCAGAAAGAGCTCAAATTCGAAAAACAAACACGTATTCATGTTCCCCCGGCTCACTGAACACCAAAAAACCATGACTTTTGCAGATCTGAAGTTTCCTTGCGGAGATAGCCCATGTTATATCTTGCATTTGTTAGGAAAAACTGCTTATAGTATGAAAAGTGCCCATTGCAGAAAGAGCTCAAATTCGAAAAACAAACACATATTCCTGTTCCCCTGCCTCCCCGAAGATCAAAAAACCATGACTTTTGCAGATGTGAAGTTTCCTTGCGGAGATAGCCCATGCTATATCTTGCATTTGTTAGGAAAAACTGCTTAGAGCATGAAAAGTGCCCATTGCAGAAAGAGCTCAAATTCGAAAAACAAACACGTATTCATGATCCCCCGGCTCACTGAACACCAAAAAACCATGAGTTTTGCAGATCTGAAGTTTCCTTGCGGAGATAGCCCATGCTATATCTTGCATTTGTTAGGAAAAACTGCTTATAGTATGAAAAGTTCCCATTGCACAAAGAGCTCAAATTCAAAAAACAAACACATATTCATGTTCCCCTGTCTCCCCGAAGACCAAAAAACCATGACTTTTGCAGATCTGAAGTTTCGTTGCAGAGATAGCCCATGCTATATCTTGCATTTGTTAGGAAAAACTGCTTAGAGCATGAAAAGTGCCCATTGCAGAAAGAGCTCAAATTCGAAAAACAAACACGTATTCATGTTCCCCCGGCTCACTGAACACCAAAAAACCATGAGTTTTGCAGATCTGAAGTTTCCTTGCGGAGATAGCCCATGATATATCTTGCATTTGTTAGGAAAAACTGCTTATAGAATGAAAAGTGCCCATTTCACAAAGAGCTCAAATTCAAAAAACAAACACATATTCCTGTTCCCCTGCCTCCCCAAAGACCAAAAAACCATGACTTTTGCAGATCTGAAGTTTCCTTGCGGAGATAGCCCATGCTATATCTTGCATTTGTTAGGAAAAACTGCTTATAGTATGAAAAGTGCCCATTGCAGAAAAAGCTCAAATTCGAAAAACAAACACATATTCCTGTTCCCCTGCCTCCCCGAAGACCAAAAAACCATGACTTTTGCAGATGTGAAGTTTCCTTGCGGAGATAGCCCATGCTATATCTTGCATTTGTTAGGAAAAACTGCTTAGAGCATGAAAAGTGCCCATTGCAGAAAGAGCTCAAATTCGAAAAACAAACACGTATTCATGTTCCCCCGGCTCACTGAACACCAAAAAACCATGACTTTTGCAGATCTGAAGTTTCCTTGCGGAGATAGCCCATGCTATATCTTGCATTTGTTAGGAAAAACTGCTTATAGTATGAAAAGTGCCCATTGCAGAAAAAGCTCAAATTCGAAAAACAAACACATATTCCTGTTCCCCTGCCTCCCCGAAGACCAAAAAACCATGACTTTTGCAGATGTGAAGTTTCCTTGCGGAGATAGCCCATGCTATATCTTGCATTTGTTAGGAAAAACTGCTTAGAGCATGAAAAGTGCCCATTGCAGAAAGAGCTCAAATTCGAAAAACAAACACGTATTCATGTTCCCCCGGCTCACTGAACACCAAAAAACCATGACTTTTGCAGATCTGAAGTTTCCTTGCGGAGATAGCCCATGTTATATCTTGCATTTGTTAGGAAAAACTGCTTATAGTATGAAAAGTTCCCATTGCACAAAGAGCTCAAATTCAAAAAACAAACACATATTCATGTTCCCCTGTCTCCCCGAAGACCAAAAAACCATGACTTTTGCAGATCTGAAGTTTCGTTGCAGAGATAGCCCATGCTATATCTTGCATTTGTTAGGAAAAACTGCTTAGAGCATGAAAAGTGCCCATTGCAGAAAGAGCTCAAATTCGAAAAACAAACACGTATTCATGTTCCCCCGGCTCACTGAACACCAAAAAACCATGAGTTTTGCAGATCTGAAGTTTCCTTGCGGAGATAGCCGATGATATATCTTGCATTTGTTAGGAAAAACTGCTTATAGAATGAAAAGTGCCCATTTCACAAAGAGCTCAAATTCAAAAAACAAACACATATTCCTGTTCCCCTGCCTCCCCAAAGACCAAAAAACCATGACTTTTGCAGATCTGAAGTTTCCTTGCGGAGATAGCCCATGCTATATCTTGCATTTGTTAGGAAAAACTGCTTATAGTATGAAAAGTGCCCATTGCAGAAAAAGCTCAAATTCGAAAAACAAACACATATTCCTGTTCCCCTGCCTCCCCGAAGACCAAAAAACCATGACTTTTGCAGATGTGAAGTTTCCTTGCGGAGATAGCCCATGCTATATCTTGCATTTGTTAGGAAAAACTGCTTAGAGCATGAAAAGTGCCCATTGCAGAAAGAGCTCAAATTCGAAAAACAAACACGTATTCATGTTCCCCCGGCTCACTGAACACCAAAAAACCATGACTTTTGCAGATCTGAAGTTTCCTTGCGGAGATAGCCCATGCTATATCTTGCATTTGTTAGGAAAAACTGCTTATAGTATGAAAAGTGCCCATTGCAGAAAAAGCTCAAATTCGAAAAACAAACACATATTCCTGTTCCCCTGCCTCCCCGAAGACCAAAAAACCATGACTTTTGCAGATGTGAAGTTTCCTTGCGGAGATAGCCCATGCTATATCTTGCATTTGTTAGGAAAAACTGCTTAGAGCATGAAAAGTGCCCATTGCAGATAGAGCTCAAATTCGCAAAACAAACACATATTCCTGTTCCCCTGCCTCCCCGAAGACCAAAAAACCATGACTTTTGCAGATCTGAAGTTTCCTTGCGGAGATAGCCCATGCTATATCTTGCATTTGTTAGGAAAAACTGCTTATAGTATGAAAAGTGCCCATTGCACAAAGAGCTCAAATTCAGAAAAACAAACACATATTCCTGTTCCCCTGCCTCCCCGAAGACCAAAAAACCATGACTTTTGCAGATCTGAAGTTTCCTTGCGGAGATAGCCCATGCTATATCTTGCATTTGTTAGGAAAAACTGCTTATAGCATGAAAAGTGCCCATTGCAGATAGAGCTCAAATTCGCAAAACAAACACATATTCCTGTTCCCCTGCCTCCCCGAAGACGAAAAAACCATGACTTTTGCAGATCTGAAGTTTCCTTGCGGAGATAGCCCATGCTATATCTTGCATTTGTTAGGAAAAACTGCTTATAGTATGAAAAGTGCCCATTGCAGAAAAAGCTCAAATTCGAAAAACAAACACATATTCCTGTTCCCCTGCCTCCCCGAAGACCAAAAAACCATGACTTTTGCAGATGTGAAGTTTCCTTGCGGAGATAGCCCATGATATATCTTGCATTTGTTAGGAAAAACTGCTTATAGCATGAAAAGTGCCCATTGCAGATAGAGCTCAAATTCGCAAAACAAACACATATTCCTGTTCCCCTGCCTCCCCGAAGACCAAAAAACCATGACTTTTGCAGATCTGAAGTTTCCTTGCGGAGATAGCCCATGCTATATCTTGCATTTGTTAGGAAAAACTGCTTATAGCATGAAAAGTGCCCATTGCAGATAGAGCTCAAATTCGCAAAACAAACACATATTCCTGTTCCCCTGCCTCCCCGAAGACGAAAAAATCATGACTTTTGCAGATCTGAAGTTTCCTTGCGGAGATAGCCCATGCTATATCTTGCATTTGTTAGGAAAAACTGCTTATAGTATGAAAAGTGCCCATTGCAGAAAAAGCTCAAATTCGAAAAACAAACACATATTCCTGTTCCCCTGCCTCCCCGAAGACCAAAAAAACATGACTTTTGCAGATGTGAAGTTTCCTTGCGGAGATAGCCCATGCTATATCTTGCATTTGTTAGGAAAAACTGCTTAGAGCATGAAAAGTGCCCATTGCAGAAAGAGCTCAAATTCGAAAAACAAACACGTATTCATGTTCCCCCGGCTCACTGAACACCAAAAAACCATGACTTTTGCAGATCTGAAGTTTCCTTGCGGAGATAGCCCATGCTATATCTTGCATTTGTTAGGAAAAACTGCTTATAGTATGAAAAGTGCCCATTGCACAAAGAGCTCAAATTCAGAAAAACAAACACATATTCCTGTTCCCCTGCCTCCCCGAAGACCAAAAAACCATGACTTTTGCAGATCTGAAGTTTCCTTGCGGAGATAGCCCATGCTATATCTTGCATTTGTTAGGAAAAACTGCTTATAGCATGAAAAGTGCCCATTGCAGATAGAGCTCAAATTCGCAAAACAAACACATATTCCTGTTCCCCTGCCTCCCCGAAGACGAAAAAACCATGACTTTTGCAGATCTGAAGTTTCCTTGCGGAGATAGCCCATTCTATATCTTGCATTTGTTAGGAAAAACTGCTTATAGTATGAAAAGTGCCCATTGCAGAAAAAGCTCAAATTCGAAAAACAAACACATATTCCTGTTCCCCTGCCTCCCCGAAGACCAAAAAACCATGACTTTTGCAGATGTGAAGTTTCCTTGCGGAGATAGCCCATGCTATATCTTGCATTTGTTAGGAAAAACTGCTTAGAGCATGAAAAGTGCCCATTGCAGAAAGAGCTCAAATTCGAAAAACAAACACGTATTCATGTTCCCCCGGCTCACTGAACACCAAAAAACCATGACTTTTGCAGATCTGAAGTTTCCTTGCGGAGATAGCCCATGTTATATCTTGCATTTGTTAGGAAAAACTGCTTATAGTATGAAAAGTGCCCATTGCAGAAAGAGCTCAAATTCGAAAAACAAACACATATTCCTGTTCCCCTGCCTCCCCGAAGATCAAAAAACCATGACTTTTGCAGATGTGAAGTTTCCTTGCGGAGATAGCCCATGCTATATCTTGCATTTGTTAGGAAAAACTGCTTAGAGCATGAAAAGTGCCCATTGCAGAAAGAGCTCAAATTCGAAAAACAAACACGTATTCATGATCCCCCGGCTCACTGAACACCAAAAAACCATGAGTTTTGCAGATCTGAAGTTTCCTTGCGGAGATAGCCCATGCTATATCTTGCATTTGTTAGGAAAAACTGCTTATAGTATGAAAAGTTCCCATTGCACAAAGAGCTCAAATTCAAAAAACAAACACATATTCATGTTCCCCTGTCTCCCCGAAGACCAAAAAACCATGACTTTTGCAGATCTGAAGTTTCGTTGCAGAGATAGCCCATGCTATATCTTGCATTTGTTAGGAAAAACTGCTTAGAGCATGAAAAGTGCCCATTGCAGAAAGAGCTCAAATTCGAAAAACAAACACGTATTCATGTTCCCCCGGCTCACTGAACACCAAAAAACCATGAGTTTTGCAGATCTGAAGTTTCCTTGCGGAGATAGCCCATGATATATCTTGCATTTGTTAGGAAAAACTGCTTATAGAATGAAAAGTGCCCATTTCACAAAGAGCTCAAATTCAAAAAACAAACACATATTCCTGTTCCCCTGCCTCCCCAAAGACCAAAAAACCATGACTTTTGCAGATCTGAAGTTTCCTTGCGGAGATAGCCCATGCTATATCTTGCATTTGTTAGGAAAAACTGCTTATAGTATGAAAAGTGCCCATTGCAGAAAAAGCTCAAATTCGAAAAACAAACACATATTCCTGTTCCCCTGCCTCCCCGAAGACCAAAAAACCATGACTTTTGCAGATGTGAAGTTTCCTTGCGGAGATAGCCCATGCTATATCTTGCATTTGTTAGGAAAAACTGCTTAGAGCATGAAAAGTGCCCATTGCAGAAAGAGCTCAAATTCGAAAAACAAACACGTATTCATGTTCCCCCGGCTCACTGAACACCAAAAAACCATGACTTTTGCAGATCTGAAGTTTCCTTGCGGAGATAGCCCATGCTATATCTTGCATTTGTTAGGAAAAACTGCTTATAGTATGAAAAGTGCCCATTGCAGAAAAAGCTCAAATTCGAAAAACAAACACATATTCCTGTTCCCCTGCCTCCCCGAAGACCAAAAAACCATGACTTTTGCAGATGTGAAGTTTCCTTGCGGAGATAGCCC
This sequence comes from Vipera berus, assembly GCF_964194415.1. Classification (NCBI taxonomy): domain Eukaryota; kingdom Metazoa; phylum Chordata; class Lepidosauria; order Squamata; family Viperidae; genus Vipera; species Vipera berus. Next base: position 57,078 of record NC_138219.1, read on the forward strand.
ATGCTATATCTTGCATTTGTTAGGAAAAACTGCTTAGAGCATGAAAAGTGCCCATTGCAGAAAGAGCTCAAATTCGAAAAACAAACACGTATTCATGTTCCCCCGGCTCACTGAACACCAAAAAACCATGACTTTTGCAGATCTGAAGTTTCCTTGCGGAGATAGCCCATGTTATATCTTGCATTTGTTAGGAAAAACTGCTTATAGTATGAAAAGTTCCCATTGCACAAAGAGCTCAAATTCAAAAAACAAACACATATTCATGTTCCCCTGTCTCCCCGAAGACCAAAAAACCATGACTTTTGCAGATCTGAAGTTTCGTTGCAGAGATAGCCCATGCTATATCTTGCATTTGTTAGGAAAAACTGCTTAGAGCATGAAAAGTGCCCATTGCAGAAAGAGCTCAAATTCGAAAAACAAACACGTATTCATGTTCCCCCGGCTCACTGAACACCAAAAAACCATGAGTTTTGCAGATCTGAAGTTTCCTTGCGGAGATAGCCGATGATATATCTTGCATTTGTTAGGAAAAACTGCTTATAGAATGAAAAGTGCCCATTTCACAAAGAGCTCAAATTCAAAAAACAAACACATATTCCTGTTCCCCTGCCTCCCCAAAGACCAAAAAACCATGACTTTTGCAGATCTGAAGTTTCCTTGCGGAGATAGCCCATGCTATATCTTGCATTTGTTAGGAAAAACTGCTTATAGTATGAAAAGTGCCCATTGCAGAAAAAGCTCAAATTCGAAAAACAAACACATATTCCTGTTCCCCTGCCTCCCCGAAGACCAAAAAACCATGACTTTTGCAGATGTGAAGTTTCCTTGCGGAGATAGCCCATGCTATATCTTGCATTTGTTAGGAAAAACTGCTTAGAGCATGAAAAGTGCCCATTGCAGAAAGAGCTCAAATTCGAAAAACAAACACGTATTCATGTTCCCCCGGCTCACTGAACACCAAAAAACCATGACTTTTGCAGATCTGAAGTTTCCTTGCGGAGATAGCCCATGCTATATCTTGCATTTGTTAGGAAAAACTGCTTATAGTATGAAAAGTGCCCATTGCAGAAAAAGCTCAAATTCGAAAAACAAACACATATTCCTGTTCCCCTGCCTCCCCGAAGACCAAAAAACCATGACTTTTGCAGATGTGAAGTTTCCTTGCGGAGATAGCCCATGCTATATCTTGCATTTGTTAGGAAAAACTGCTTAGAGCATGAAAAGTGCCCATTGCAGATAGAGCTCAAATTCGCAAAACAAACACATATTCCTGTTCCCCTGCCTCCCCGAAGACCAAAAAACCATGACTTTTGCAGATCTGAAGTTTCCTTGCGGAGATAGCCCATGCTATATCTTGCATTTGTTAGGAAAAACTGCTTATAGTATGAAAAGTGCCCATTGCACAAAGAGCTCAAATTCAGAAAAACAAACACATATTCCTGTTCCCCTGCCTCCCCGAAGACCAAAAAACCATGACTTTTGCAGATCTGAAGTTTCCTTGCGGAGATAGCCCATGCTATATCTTGCATTTGTTAGGAAAAACTGCTTATAGCATGAAAAGTGCCCATTGCAGATAGAGCTCAAATTCGCAAAACAAACACATATTCCTGTTCCCCTGCCTCCCCGAAGACGAAAAAACCATGACTTTTGCAGATCTGAAGTTTCCTTGCGGAGATAGCCCATGCTATATCTTGCATTTGTTAGGAAAAACTGCTTATAGTATGAAAAGTGCCCATTGCAGAAAAAGCTCAAATTCGAAAAACAAACACATATTCCTGTTCCCCTGCCTCCCCGAAGACCAAAAAACCATGACTTTTGCAGATGTGAAGTTTCCTTGCGGAGATAGCCCATGATATATCTTGCATTTGTTAGGAAAAACTGCTTATAGCATGAAAAGTGCCCATTGCAGATAGAGCTCAAATTCGCAAAACAAACACATATTCCTGTTCCCCTGCCTCCCCGAAGACCAAAAAACCATGACTTTTGCAGATCTGAAGTTTCCTTGCGGAGATAGCCCATGCTATATCTTGCATTTGTTAGGAAAAACTGCTTATAGCATGAAAAGTGCCCATTGCAGATAGAGCTCAAATTCGCAAAACAAACACATATTCCTGTTCCCCTGCCTCCCCGAAGACGAAAAAATCATGACTTTTGCAGATCTGAAGTTTCCTTGCGGAGATAGCCCATGCTATATCTTGCATTTGTTAGGAAAAACTGCTTATAGTATGAAAAGTGCCCATTGCAGAAAAAGCTCAAATTCGAAAAACAAACACATATTCCTGTTCCCCTGCCTCCCCGAAGACCAAAAAAACATGACTTTTGCAGATGTGAAGTTTCCTTGCGGAGATAGCCCATGCTATATCTTGCATTTGTTAGGAAAAACTGCTTAGAGCATGAAAAGTGCCCATTGCAGAAAGAGCTCAAATTCGAAAAACAAACACGTATTCATGTTCCCCCGGCTCACTGAACACCAAAAAACCATGACTTTTGCAGATCTGAAGTTTCCTTGCGGAGATAGCCCATGCTATATCTTGCATTTGTTAGGAAAAACTGCTTATAGTATGAAAAGTGCCCATTGCAGAAAAAGCTCAAATTCGAAAAACAAACACATATTCCTGTTCCCCTGCCTCCCCGAAGACCAAAAAACCATGACTTTTGCAGATGTGAAGTTTCCTTGCGGAGATAGCCCATGCTATATCTTGCATTTGTTAGGAAAAACTGCTTAGAGCATGAAAAGTGCCCATTGCAGAAAGAGCTCAAATTCGAAAAACAAACACGTATTCATGTTCCCCCGGCTCACTGAACACCAAAAAACCATGACTTTTGCAGATCTGAAGTTTCCTTGCGGAGATAGCCCATGTTATATCTTGCATTTGTTAGGAAAAACTGCTTATAGTATGAAAAGTTCCCATTGCACAAAGAGCTCAAATTCAAAAAACAAACACATATTCATGTTCCCCTGTCTCCCCGAAGACCAAAAAACCATGACTTTTGCAGATCTGAAGTTTCGTTGCAGAGATAGCCCATGCTATATCTTGCATTTGTTAGGAAAAACTGCTTAGAGCATGAAAAGTGCCCATTGCAGAAAGAGCTCAAATTCGAAAAACAAACACGTATTCATGTTCCCCCGGCTCACTGAACACCAAAAAACCATGAGTTTTGCAGATCTGAAGTTTCCTTGCGGAGATAGCCGATGATATATCTTGCATTTGTTAGGAAAAACTGCTTATAGAATGAAAAGTGCCCATTTCACAAAGAGCTCAAATTCAAAAAACAAACACATATTCCTGTTCCCCTGCCTCCCCAAAGACCAAAAAACCATGACTTTTGCAGATCTGAAGTTTCCTTGCGGAGATAGCCCATGCTATATCTTGCATTTGTTAGGAAAAACTGCTTATAGTATGAAAAGTGCCCATTGCAGAAAAAGCTCAAATTCGAAAAACAAACACATATTCCTGTTCCCCTGCCTCCCCGAAGACCAAAAAACCATGACTTTTGCAGATGTGAAGTTTCCTTGCGGAGATAGCCCATGCTATATCTTGCATTTGTTAGGAAAAACTGCTTAGAGCATGAAAAGTGCCCATTGCAGAAAGAGCTCAAATTCGAAAAACAAACACGTATTCATGTTCCCCCGGCTCACTGAACACCAAAAAACCATGACTTTTGCAGATCTGAAGTTTCCTTGCGGAGATAGCCCATGCTATATCTTGCATTTGTTAGGAAAAACTGCTTATAGTATGAAAAGTGCCCATTGCAGAAAAAGCTCAAATTCGAAAAACAAACACATATTCCTGTTCCCCTGCCTCCCCGAAGACCAAAAAACCATGACTTTTGCAGATGTGAAGTTTCCTTGCGGAGATAGCCCATGCTATATCTTGCATTTGTTAGGAAAAACTGCTTAGAGCATGAAAAGTGCCCATTGCAGATAGAGCTCAAATTCGCAAAACAAACACATATTCCTGTTCCCCTGCCTCCCCGAAGACCAAAAAACCATGACTTTTGCAGATCTGAAGTTTCCTTGCGGAGATAGCCCATGCTATATCTTGCATTTGTTAGGAAAAACTGCTTATAGTATGAAAAGTGCCCATTGCACAAAGAGCTCAAATTCAGAAAAACAAACACATATTCCTGTTCCCCTGCCTCCCCGAAGACCAAAAAACCATGACTTTTGCAGATCTGAAGTTTCCTTGCGGAGATAGCCCATGCTATATCTTGCATTTGTTAGGAAAAACTGCTTATAGCATGAAAAGTGCCCATTGCAGATAGAGCTCAAATTCGCAAAACAAACACATATTCCTGTTCCCCTGCCTCCCCGAAGACGAAAAAACCATGACTTTTGCAGATCTGAAGTTTCCTTGCGGAGATAGCCCATGCTATATCTTGCATTTGTTAGGAAAAACTGCTTATAGTATGAAAAGTGCCCATTGCAGAAAAAGCTCAAATTCGAAAAACAAACACATATTCCTGTTCCCCTGCCTCCCCGAAGACCAAAAAACCATGACTTTTGCAGATGTGAAGTTTCCTTGCGGAGATAGCCCATGATATATCTTGCATTTGTTAGGAAAAACTGCTTATAGCATGAAAAGTGCCCATTGCAGATAGAGCTCAAATTCGCAAAACAAACACATATTCCTGTTCCCCTGCCTCCCCGAAGACGAAAAAATCATGACTTTTGCAGATCTGAAGTTTCCTTGCGGAGATAGCCCATGCTATATCTTGCATTTGTTAGGAAAAACTGCTTATAGTATGAAAAGTGCCCATTGCAGAAAAAGCTCAAATTCGAAAAACAAACACATATTCCTGTTCCCCTGCCTCCCCGAAGACCAAAAAAACATGACTTTTGCAGATGTGAAGTTTCCTTGCGGAGATAGCCCATGCTATATCTTGCATTTGTTAGGAAAAACTGCTTAGAGCATGAAAAGTGCCCATTGCAGAAAGAGCTCAAATTCGAAAAACAAACACGTATTCATGTTCCCCCGGCTCACTGAACACCAAAAAACCATGAGTTTTGCAGATCTGAAGTTTCGTTGCAGAGATAGCCCATGCTATATCTTGCATTTGTTAGGAAAAACTGCTTATAGCATGAAAAGTGCCCATTGCACAAAGAGCTCAAATTCAAAAAACAAACACATATTCATGTTCCCCTGCCTCCCCGAAGACCAAAAAAGCATGACTTTTGCATATCTGAAGTTTCCTTGCGGAGATAGCCCATGCTATATCTTGCATTTGTTAGGAAAAACTGCTTAGAGCATGAAAAGTGCCCATTGCAGAAAGAGCTCAAATTCAAAAAACAAACACGTATTCATGTTCCCCCGGCTCACTGAACACCAAAAAACCATGAGTTTTGCAGATCTGAAGTTTCCTTGCGGAGATAGCCCATGTTATATCTTGCATTTGTTAGGAAAAACTGCTTATAGTATGAAAAGTGCCCATTGCAGAAAGAGCTCAAATTCGAAAAACAAACACATATTCCTGTTCCCCTGCCTCCCCGAAGACCAAAAAAACATGACTTTTGCAGATGTGAAGTTTCCTTGCGGAGATAGCCCATGCTATATCTTGCATTTGTTAGGAAAAACTGCTTAGAGCATGAAAAGTGCCCATTGCAGAAAGGGCTCAAATTCGAAAAACAAACACGTATTCATGTTCCCCTGCCTCCCCGAAGACCATAAAACCATGACTTTTGGAGATCTGAAGTTTCCTTGCGGAGATAGCCCATGCTATATCTTGAATTTGTTAGGAAAAACTGCTTAGAGCATGAAAAGTGCCCATTGCAGAAAGAGCTCAAATTCGAAAAACAAACACATATTCCTGTTCCCCTGCCTCCCCGAAGACGAAAAAATCATGACTTTTGCAGATCTGAAGTTTCCTTGCGGAGATAGCCCATGCTATATCTTGCATTTGTTAGGAAAAACTGCTTATAGTATGAAAAGTGCCCATTGCAGAAAAAGCTCAAATTCGAAAAACAAACACATATTCCTGTTCCCCTGCCTCCCCGAAGACCAAAAAAACATGACTTTTGCAGATGTGAAGTTTCCTTGCGGAGATAGCCCATGCTATATCTTGCATTTGTTAGGAAAAACTGCTTAGAGCATGAAAAGTGCCCATTGCAGAAAGAGCTCAAATTCGAAAAACAAACACGTATTCATGTTCCCCCGGCTCACTGAACACCAAAAAACCATGACTTTTGCAGATCTGAAGTTTCCTTGCGGAGATAGCCCATGCTATATCTTGCATTTGTTAGGAAAAACTGCTTATAGTATGAAAAGTGCCCATTGCAGAAAAAGCTCAAATTCGAAAAACAAACACATATTCCTGTTCCCCTGCCTCCCCGAAGACCAAAAAACCATGACTTTTGCAGATGTGAAGTTTCCTTGCGGAGATAGCCCATGCTATATCTTGCATTTGTTAGGAAAAACTGCTTAGAGCATGAAAAGTGCCCATTGCAGAAAGAGCTCAAATTCGAAAAACAAACACGTATTCATGTTCCCCCGGCTCACTGAACACCAAAAAACCATGACTTTTGCAGATCTGAAGTTTCCTTGCGGAGATAGCCCATGTTATATCTTGCATTTGTTAGGAAAAACTGCTTATAGTATGAAAAGTTCCCATTGCACAAAGAGCTCAAATTCAAAAAACAAACACATATTCATGTTCCCCTGTCTCCCCGAAGACCAAAAAACCATGACTTTTGCAGATCTGAAGTTTCGTTGCAGAGATAGCCCATGCTATATCTTGCATTTGTTAGGAAAAACTGCTTAGAGCATGAAAAGTGCCCATTGCAGAAAGAGCTCAAATTCGAAAAACAAACACGTATTCATGTTCCCCCGGCTCACTGAACACCAAAAAACCATGAGTTTTGCAGATCTGAAGTTTCCTTGCGGAGATAGCCGATGATATATCTTGCATTTGTTAGGAAAAACTGCTTATAGAATGAAAAGTGCCCATTTCACAAAGAGCTCAAATTCAAAAAACAAACACATATTCCTGTTCCCCTGCCTCCCCAAAGACCAAAAAACCATGACTTTTGCAGATCTGAAGTTTCCTTGCGGAGATAGCCCATGCTATATCTTGCATTTGTTAGGAAAAACTGCTTATAGTATGAAAAGTGCCCATTGCAGAAAAAGCTCAAATTCGAAAAACAAACACATATTCCTGTTCCCCTGCCTCCCCGAAGACCAAAAAACCATGACTTTTGCAGATGTGAAGTTTCCTTGCGGAGATAGCCCATGCTATATCTTGCATTTGTTAGGAAAAACTGCTTAGAGCATGAAAAGTGCCCATTGCAGAAAGAGCTCAAATTCGAAAAACAAACACGTATTCATGTTCCCCCGGCTCACTGAACACCAAAAAACCATGACTTTTGCAGATCTGAAGTTTCCTTGCGGAGATAGCCCATGCTATATCTTGCATTTGTTAGGAAAAACTGCTTATAGTATGAAAAGTGCCCATTGCAGAAAAAGCTCAAATTCGAAAAACAAACACATATTCCTGTTCCCCTGCCTCCCCGAAGACCAAAAAACCATGACTTTTGCAGATGTGAAGTTTCCTTGCGGAGATAGCCCATGCTATATCTTGCATTTGTTAGGAAAAACTGCTTAGAGCATGAAAAGTGCCCATTGCAGATAGAGCTCAAATTCGCAAAACAAACACATATTCCTGTTCCCCTGCCTCCCCGAAGACCAAAAAACCATGACTTTTGCAGATCTGAAGTTTCCTTGCGGAGATAGCCCATGCTATATCTTGCATTTGTTAGGAAAAACTGCTTATAGTATGAAAAGTGCCCATTGCACAAAGAGCTCAAATTCAGAAAAACAAACACATATTCCTGTTCCCCTGCCTCCCCGAAGACCAAAAAACCATGACTTTTGCAGATCTGAAGTTTCCTTGCGGAGATAGCCCATGCTATATCTTGCATTTGTTAGGAAAAACTGCTTATAGCATGAAAAGTGCCCATTGCAGATAGAGCTCAAATTCGCAAAACAAACACATATTCCTGTTCCCCTGCCTCCCCGAAGACGAAAAAACCATGACTTTTGCAGATCTGAAGTTTCCTTGCGGAGATAGCCCATGCTATATCTTGCATTTGTTAGGAAAAACTGCTTATAGTATGAAAAGTGCCCATTGCAGAAAAAGCTCAAATTCGAAAAACAAACACATATTCCTGTTCCCCTGCCTCCCCGAAGACCAAAAAACCATGACTTTTGCAGATGTGAAGTTTCCTTGCGGAGATAGCCCATGATATATCTTGCATTTGTTAGGAAAAACTGCTTATAGCATGAAAAGTGCCCATTGCAGATAGAGCTCAAATTCGCAAAACAAACACATATTCCTGTTCCCCTGCCTCCCCGAAGACGAAAAAATCATGACTTTTGCAGATCTGAAGTTTCCTTGCGGAGATAGCCCATGCTATATCTTGCATTTGTTAGGAAAAACTGCTTATAGTATGAAAAGTGCCCATTGCAGAAAAAGCTCAAATTCGAAAAACAAACACATATTCCTGTTCCCCTGCCTCCCCGAAGACCAAAAAAACATGACTTTTGCAGATGTGAAGTTTCCTTGCGGAGATAGCCCATGCTATATCTTGCATTTGTTAGGAAAAACTGCTTAGAGCATGAAAAGTGCCCATTGCAGAAAGAGCTCAAATTCGAAAAACAAACACGTATTCATGTTCCCCCGGCTCACTGAACACCAAAAAACCATGAGTTTTGCAGATCTGAAGTTTCGTTGCAGAGATAGCCCATGCTATATCTTGCATTTGTTAGGAAAAACTGCTTATAGCATGAAAAGTGCCCATTGCACAAAGAGCTCAAATTCAAAAAACAAACACATATTCATGTTCCCCTGCCTCCCCGAAGACCAAAAAAGCATGACTTTTGCATATCTGAAGTTTCCTTGCGGAGATAGCCCATGCTATATCTTGCATTTGTTAGGAAAAACTGCTTAGAGCATGAAAAGTGCCCATTGCAGAAAGAGCTCAAATTCAAAAAACAAACACGTATTCATGTTCCCCCGGCTCACTGAACACCAAAAAACCATGAGTTTTGCAGATCTGAAGTTTCCTTGCGGAGATAGCCCATGTTATATCTTGCATTTGTTAGGAAAAACTGCTTATAGTATGAAAAGTGCCCATTGCAGAAAGAGCTCAAATTCGAAAAACAAACACATATTCCTGTTCCCCTGCCTCCCCGAAGACCAAAAAAACATGACTTTTGCAGATGTGAAGTTTCCTTGCGGAGATAGCCCATGCTATATCTTGCATTTGTTAGGAAAAACTGCTTAGAGCATGAAAAGTGCCCATTGCAGAAAGGGCTCAAATTCGAAAAACAAACACGTATTCATGTTCCCCTGCCTCCCCGAAGACCATAAAACCATGACTTTTGGAGATCTGAAGTTTCCTTGCGGAGATAGCCCATGCTATATCTTGAATTTGTTAGGAAAAACTGCTTAGAGCATGAAAAGTGCCCATTGCAGAAAGAGCTCAAATTCGAAAAACAAACACGTATTCATGTTCCCCCGGCTCACTGAACACCAAAAAACCATGAGTTTTGCAGATCTGAAGTTTCCTTGCGGAGATAGCCCATGTTATATCTTGCATTTGTTAGGAAAAACTGCTTATAGTATGAAAAGTGCCCATTGCAGAAAGAGCTCAAATTCGAAAAACAAACACATATTCCTGTTCCCCTGCCTCCCCGAAGATCAAAAAACCATGACTTTTGCAGATGTGAAGTTTCCTTGCGGAGATAGCCCATGCTATATCTTGCATTTGTTAGGAAAAACTGCTTAGAGCATGAAAAGTGCCCATTGCAGAAAGAGCTCAAATTCGAAAAACAAACACGTATTCATGTTCCCCCGGCTCACTGAACACCAAAAAACCATGAGTTTTGCAGATCTGAAGTTTCCTTGCGGAGATAGCCCATGCTATATCTTGCATTTGTTAGGAAAAACTGCTTATAGTATGAAAAGTTCCCATTGCACAAAGAGCTCAAATTCAAAAAACAAACACATATTCATGTTCCACTGTCTCCCCGAAGACCAAAAAACCATGACTTTTGCAGATCTGAAGTTTCCTTGCGGAGATAGCCCATGCTATATCTTGCATTTGTTAGGAAAAACTGCTTAGAGCATGAAAAGTGCCCATTGCAGAAAGAGCTCAAATTTGAAAAACAAACACGTATTCATGTTCCCCCGGCTCACTGAACACCAAAAAACCATGAGTTTTGCAGATCTGAAGTTTCCTTGCGGAGATAGCCCATGATATATCTTGCATTTGTTAGGAAAAACTGCTTATAGCATGAAAAGTGCCCATTGCAGATACTCAAATTCGCAAAACAAACACATATTCCTGTTCCCCTGCCTCCCCGAAGACCAAAAAACCATGACTTTTGCAGATCTGAAGTTTCCTTGCGGAGATAGCCCATGCTATATCTTGCATTTGTTAGGAAAAACTGCTTATAGTATGAAAAGTGCCCATTGCACAAAGAGCTCAAATTCAGAAAAACAAACACATATTCCTGTTCCCCTGCCTCCCCGAAGACCAAAAAACCATGACTTTTGCAGATCTGAAGTTTCCTTGCGGAGATAGCCCATGCTATATCTTGCATTTGTTAGGAAAAACTGCTTATAGCATGAAAAGTGCCCATTGCAGATAGAGCTCAAATTCGCAAAACAAACACATATTCCTGTTCCCCTGCCTCCCCGAAGACGAAAAAACCATGACTTTTGCAGATCTGAAGTTTCCTTGCGGAGATAGCCCATGCTATATCTTGCATTTGTTAGGAAAAACTGCTTATAGTATGAAAAGTGCCCATTGCAGAAAAAGCTCAAATTCGAAAAACAAACACATATTCCTGTTCCCCTGCCTCCCCGAAGACCAAAAAACCATGACTTTTGCAGATCTGAAGTTTCGTTGCAGAGATAGCCCATGCTATATCTTGCATTTGTTAGGAAAAACTGCTTAGAGCATGAAAAGTGCCCATTGCAGAAAGAGCTCAAATTCGAAAAACAAACACGTATTCATGTTCCCCCGGCTCACTGAACACCAAAAAACCATGAGTTTTGCAGATCTGAAGTTTCCTTGCGGAGATAGCCGATGATATATCTTGCATTTGTTAGGAAAAACTGCTTATAGAATGAAAAGTGCCCATTTCACAAAGAGCTCAAATTCAAAAAACAAACACATATTCCTGTTCCCCTGCCTCCCCAAAGACCAAAAAACCATGACTTTTGCAGATCTGAAGTTTCCTTGCGGAGATAGCCCATGCTATATCTTGCATTTGTTAGGAAAAACTGCTTATAGTATGAAAAGTGCCCATTGCAGAAAAAGCTCAAATTCGAAAAACAAACACATATTCCTGTTCCCCTGCCTCCCCGAAGACCAAAAAACCATGACTTTTGCAGATGTGAAGTTTCCTTGCGGAGATAGCCCATGCTATATCTTGCATTTGTTAGGAAAAACTGCTTAGAGCATGAAAAGTGCCCATTGCAGAAAGAGCTCAAATTCGAAAAACAAACACGTATTCATGTTCCCCCGGCTCACTGAACACCAAAAAACCATGACTTTTGCAGATCTGAAGTTTCCTTGCGGAGATAGCCCATGCTATATCTTGCATTTGTTAGGAAAAACTGCTTATAGTATGAAAAGTGCCCATTGCAGAAAAAGCTCAAATTCGAAAAACAAACACATATTCCTGTTCCCCTGCCTCCCCGAAGACCAAAAAACCATGACTTTTGCAGATGTGAAGTTTCCTTGCGGAGATAGCCCATGCTATATCTTGCATTTGTTAGGAAAAACTGCTTAGAGCATGAAAAGTGCCCATTGCAGATAGAGCTCAAATTCGCAAAACAAACACATATTCCTGTTCCCCTGCCTCCCCGAAGACCAAAAAACCATGACTTTTGCAGATCTGAAGTTTCCTTGCGGAGATAGCCCATGCTATATCTTGCATTTGTTAGGAAAAACTGCTTATAGTATGAAAAGTGCCCATTGCACAAAGAGCTCAAATTCAGAAAAACAAACACATATTCCTGTTCCCCTGCCTCCCCGAAGACCAAAAAACCATGACTTTTGCAGATCTGAAGTTTCCTTGCGGAGATAGCCCATGCTATATCTTGCATTTGTTAGGAAAAACTGCTTATAGCATGAAAAGTGCCCATTGCAGATAGAGCTCAAATTCGCAAAACAAACACATATTCCTGTTCCCCTGCCTCCCCGAAGACGAAAAAACCATGACTTTTGCAGATCTGAAGTTTCCTTGCGGAGATAGCCCATGCTATATCTTGCATTTGTTAGGAAAAACTGCTTATAGTATGAAAAGTGCCCATTGCAGAAAAAGCTCAAATTCGAAAAACAAACACATATTCCTGTTCCCCTGCCTCCCCGAAGACCAAAAAACCATGACTTTTGCAGATGTGAAGTTTCCTTGCGGAGATAGCCCATGATATATCTTGCATTTGTTAGGAAAAACTGCTTATAGCATGAAAAGTGCCCATTGCAGATAGAGCTCAAATTCGCAAAACAAACACATATTCCTGTTCCCCTGCCTCCCCGAAGACGAAAAAATCATGACTTTTGCAGATCTGAAGTTTCCTTGCGGAGATAGCCCATGCTATATCTTGCATTTGTTAGGAAAAACTGCTTATAGTATGAAAAGTGCCCATTGCAGAAAAAGCTCAAATTCGAAAAACAAACACATATTCCTGTTCCCCTGCCTCCCCGAAGACCAAAAAAACATGACTTTTGCAGATGTGAAGTTTCCTTGCGGAGATAGCCCATGCTATATCTTGCATTTGTTAGGAAAAACTGCTTAGAGCATGAAAAGTGCCCATTGCAGAAAGAGCTCAAATTCGAAAAACAAACACGTATTCATGTTCCCCCGGCTCACTGAACACCAAAAAACCATGAGTTTTGCAGATCTGAAGTTTCGTTGCAGAGATAGCCCATGCTATATCTTGCATTTGTTAGGAAAAACTGCTTATAGCATGAAAAGTGCCCATTGCACAAAGAGCTCAAATTCAAAAAACAAACACATATTCATGTTCCCCTGCCTCCCCGAAGACCAAAAAAGCATGACTTTTGCATATCTGAAGTTTCCTTGCGGAGATAGCCCATGCTATATCTTGCATTTGTTAGGAAAAACTGCTTAGAGCATGAAAAGTGCCCATTGCAGAAAGAGCTCAAATTCAAAAAACAAACACGTATTCATGTTCCCCCGGCTCACTGAACACCAAAAAACCATGAGTTTTGCAGATCTGAAGTTTCCTTGCGGAGATAGCCCATGTTATATCTTGCATTTGTTAGGAAAAACTGCTTATAGTATGAAAAGTGCCCATTGCAGAAAGAGCTCAAATTCGAAAAACAAACACATATTCCTGTTCCCCTGCCTCCCCGAAGACCAAAAAAACATGACTTTTGCAGATGTGAAGTTTCCTTGCGGAGATAGCCCATGCTATATCTTGCATTTGTTAGGAAAAACTGCTTAGAGCATGAAAAGTGCCCATTGCAGAAAGGGCTCAAATTCGAAAAACAAACACGTATTCATGTTCCCCTGCCTCCCCGAAGACCATAAAACCATGACTTTTGGAGATCTGAAGTTTCCTTGCGGAGATAGCCCATGCTATATCTTGAATTTGTTAGGAAAAACTGCTTAGAGCATGAAAAGTGCCCATTGCAGAAAGAGCTCAAATTCGAAAAACAAACACATATTCCTGTTCCCCTGCCTCCCCGAAGACGAAAAAATCATGACTTTTGCAGATCTGAAGTTTCCTTGCGGAGATAGCCCATGCTATATCTTGCATTTGTTAGGAAAAACTGCTTATAGTATGAAAAGTGCCCATTGCAGAAAAAGCTCAAATTCGAAAAACAAACACATATTCCTGTTCCCCTGCCTCCCCGAAGACCAAAAAAACATGACTTTTGCAGATGTGAAGTTTCCTTGCGGAGATAGCCCATGCTATATCTTGCATTTGTTAGGAAAAACTGCTTAGAGCATGAAAAGTGCCCATTGCAGAAAGAGCTCAAATTCGAAAAACAAACACGTATTCATGTTCCCCCGGCTCACTGAACACCAAAAAACCATGACTTTTGCAGATCTGAAGTTTCCTTGCGGAGATAGCCCATGCTATATCTTGCATTTGTTAGGAAAAACTGCTTATAGTATGAAAAGTGCCCATTGCAGAAAAAGCTCAAATTCGAAAAACAAACACATATTCCTGTTCCCCTGCCTCCCCGAAGACCAAAAAACCATGACTTTTGCAGATGTGAAGTTTCCTTGCGGAGATAGCCCATGCTATATCTTGCATTTGTTAGGAAAAACTGCTTAGAGCATGAAAAGTGCCCATTGCAGAAAGAGCTCAAATTCGAAAAACAAACACGTATTCATGTTCCCCCGGCTCACTGAACACCAAAAAACCATGACTTTTGCAGATCTGAAGTTTCCTTGCGGAGATAGCCCATGTTATATCTTGCATTTGTTAGGAAAAACTGCTTATAGTATGAAAAGTTCCCATTGCACAAAGAGCTCAAATTCAAAAAACAAACACATATTCATGTTCCCCTGTCTCCCCGAAGACCAAAAAACCATGACTTTTGCAGATCTGAAGTTTCGTTGCAGAGATAGCCCATGCTATATCTTGCATTTGTTAGGAAAAACTGCTTAGAGCATGAAAAGTGCCCATTGCAGAAAGAGCTCAAATTCGAAAAACAAACACGTATTCATGTTCCCCCGGCTCACTGAACACCAAAAAACCATGAGTTTTGCAGATCTGAAGTTTCCTTGCGGAGATAGCCGATGATATATCTTGCATTTGTTAGGAAAAACTGCTTATAGAATGAAAAGTGCCCATTTCACAAAGAGCTCAAATTCAAAAAACAAACACATATTCCTGTTCCCCTGCCTCCCCAAAGACCAAAAAACCATGACTTTTGCAGATCTGAAGTTTCCTTGCGGAGATAGCCCATGCTATATCTTGCATTTGTTAGGAAAAACTGCTTATAGTATGAAAAGTGCCCATTGCAGAAAAAGCTCAAATTCGAAAAACAAACACATATTCCTGTTCCCCTGCCTCCCCGAAGACCAAAAAACCATGACTTTTGCAGATGTGAAGTTTCCTTGCGGAGATAGCCCATGCTATATCTTGCATTTGTTAGGAAAAACTGCTTAGAGCATGAAAAGTGCCCATTGCAGAAAGAGCTCAAATTCGAAAAACAAACACGTATTCATGTTCCCCCGGCTCACTGAACACCAAAAAACCATGACTTTTGCAGATCTGAAGTTTCCTTGCGGAGATAGCCCATGCTATATCTTGCATTTGTTAGGAAAAACTGCTTATAGTATGAAAAGTGCCCATTGCAGAAAAAGCTCAAATTCGAAAAACAAACACATATTCCTGTTCCCCTGCCTCCCCGAAGACCAAAAAACCATGACTTTTGCAGATGTGAAGTTTCCTTGCGGAGATAGCCCATGCTATATCTTGCATTTGTTAGGAAAAACTGCTTAGAGCATGAAAAGTGCCCATTGCAGATAGAGCTCAAATTCGCAAAACAAACACATATTCCTGTTCCCCTGCCTCCCCGAAGACCAAAAAACCATGACTTTTGCAGATCTGAAGTTTCCTTGCGGAGATAGCCCATGCTATATCTTGCATTTGTTAGGAAAAACTGCTTATAGTATGAAAAGTGCCCATTGCACAAAGAGCTCAAATTCAGAAAAACAAACACATATTCCTGTTCCCCTGCCTCCCCGAAGACCAAAAAACCATGACTTTTGCAGATCTGAAGTTTCCTTGCGGAGATAGCCCATGCTATATCTTGCATTTGTTAGGAAAAACTGCTTATAGCATGAAAAGTGCCCATTGCAGATAGAGCTCAAATTCGCAAAACAAACACATATTCCTGTTCCCCTGCCTCCCCGAAGACGAAAAAACCATGACTTTTGCAGATCTGAAGTTTCCTTGCGGAGATAGCCCATGCTATATCTTGCATTTGTTAGGAAAAACTGCTTATAGTATGAAAAGTGCCCATTGCAGAAAAAGCTCAAATTCGAAAAACAAACACATATTCCTGTTCCCCTGCCTCCCCGAAGACCAAAAAACCATGACTTTTGCAGATGTGAAGTTTCCTTGCGGAGATAGCCCATGATATATCTTGCATTTGTTAGGAAAAACTGCTTATAGCATGAAAAGTGCCCATTGCAGATAGAGCTCAAATTCGCAAAACAAACACATATTCCTGTTCCCCTGCCTCCCCGAAGACGAAAAAATCATGACTTTTGCAGATCTGAAGTTTCCTTGCGGAGATAGCCCATGCTATATCTTGCATTTGTTAGGAAAAACTGCTTATAGTATGAAAAGTGCCCATTGCAGAAAAAGCTCAAATTCGAAAAACAAACACATATTCCTGTTCCCCTGCCTCCCCGAAGACCAAAAAAACATGACTTTTGCAGATGTGAAGTTTCCTTGCGGAGATAGCCCATGCTATATCTTGCATTTGTTAGGAAAAACTGCTTAGAGCATGAAAAGTGCCCATTGCAGAAAGAGCTCAAATTCGAAAAACAAACACGTATTCATGTTCCCCCGGCTCACTGAACACCAAAAAACCATGAGTTTTGCAGATCTGAAGTTTCGTTGCAGAGATAGCCCATGCTATATCTTGCATTTGTTAGGAAAAACTGCTTATAGCATGAAAAGTGCCCATTGCACAAAGAGCTCAAATTCAAAAAACAAACACATATTCATGTTCCCCTGCCTCCCCGAAGACCAAAAAAGCATGACTTTTGCATATCTGAAGTTTCCTTGCGGAGATAGCCCATGCTATATCTTGCATTTGTTAGGAAAAACTGCTTAGAGCATGAAAAGTGCCCATTGCAGAAAGAGCTCAAATTCAAAAAACAAACACGTATTCATGTTCCCCCGGCTCACTGAACACCAAAAAACCATGAGTTTTGCAGATCTGAAGTTTCCTTGCGGAGATAGCCCATGTTATATCTTGCATTTGTTAGGAAAAACTGCTTATAGTATGAAAAGTGCCCATTGCAGAAAGAGCTCAAATTCGAAAAACAAACACATATTCCTGTTCCCCTGCCTCCCCGAAGACCAAAAAAACATGACTTTTGCAGATGTGAAGTTTCCTTGCGGAGATAGCCCATGCTATATCTTGCATTTGTTAGGAAAAACTGCTTAGAGCATGAAAAGTGCCCATTGCAGAAAGGGCTCAAATTCGAAAAACAAACACGTATTCATGTTCCCCTGCCTCCCCGAAGACCATAAAACCATGACTTTTGGAGATCTGAAGTTTCCTTGCGGAGATAGCCCATGCTATATCTTGAATTTGTTAGGAAAAACTGCTTAGAGCATGAAAAGTGCCCATTGCAGAAAGAGCTCAAATTCGAAAAACAAACACGTATTCATGTTCCCCCGGCTCACTGAACACCAAAAAACCATGAGTTTTGCAGATCTGAAGTTTCCTTGCGGAGATAGCCCATGTTATATCTTGCATTTGTTAGGAAAAACTGCTTATAGTATGAAAAGTGCCCATTGCAGAAAGAGCTCAAATTCGAAAAACAAACACATATTCCTGTTCCCCTGCCTCCCCGAAGATCAAAAAACCATGACTTTTGCAGATGTGAAGTTTCCTTGCGGAGATAGCCCATGCTATATCTTGCATTTGTTAGGAAAAACTGCTTAGAGCATGAAAAGTGCCCATTGCAGAAAGAGCTCAAATTCGAAAAACAAACACGTATTCATGTTCCCCCGGCTCACTGAACACCAAAAAACCATGAGTTTTGCAGATCTGAAGTTTCCTTGCGGAGATAGCCCATGCTATATCTTGCATTTGTTAGGAAAAACTGCTTATAGTATGAAAAGTTCCCATTGCACAAAGAGCTCAAATTCAAAAAACAAACACATATTCATGTTCCACTGTCTCCCCGAAGACCAAAAAACCATGACTTTTGCAGATCTGAAGTTTCCTTGCGGAGATAGCCCATGCTATATCTTGCATTTGTTAGGAAAAACTGCTTAGAGCATGAAAAGTGCCCATTGCAGAAAGAGCTCAAATTTGAAAAACAAACACGTATTCATGTTCCCCCGGCTCACTGAACACCAAAAAACCATGAGTTTTGCAGATCTGAAGTTTCCTTGCGGAGATAGCCCATGATATATCTTGCATTTGTTAGGAAAAACTGCTTATAGCATGAAAAGTGCCCATTGCAGATACTCAAATTCGCAAAACAAACACATATTCCTGTTCCCCTGCCTCCCCGAAGACCAAAAAACCATGACTTTTGCAGATCTGAAGTTTCCTTGCGGAGATAGCCCATGCTATATCTTGCATTTGTTAGGAAAAACTGCTTATAGTATGAAAAGTGCCCATTGCACAAAGAGCTCAAATTCAGAAAAACAAACACATATTCCTGTTCCCCTGCCTCCCCGAAGACCAAAAAACCATGACTTTTGCAGATCTGAAGTTTCCTTGCGGAGATAGCCCATGCTATATCTTGCATTTGTTAGGAAAAACTGCTTATAGCATGAAAAGTGCCCATTGCAGATAGAGCTCAAATTCGCAAAACAAACACATATTCCTGTTCCCCTGCCTCCCCGAAGACGAAAAAACCATGACTTTTGCAGATCTGAAGTTTCCTTGCGGAGATAGCCCATGCTATATCTTGCATTTGTTAGGAAAAACTGCTTATAGTATGAAAAGTGCCCATTGCAGAAAAAGCTCAAATTCGAAAAACAAACACATATTCCTGTTCCCCTGCCTCCCCGAAGACCAAAAAACCATGACTTTTGCAGATGTGAAGTTTCCTTGCGGAGATAGCCCATGCTATATCTTGCATTTGTTAGGAAAAACTGCTTAGAGCATGAAAAGTGCCCATTGCAGAAAGAACTCAAATTCGAAAAACAAACACGTATTCATGTTCCCCCGGCTCACTGAACACCAAAAAACCATGAGTTTTGCAGATCTGAAGTTTCCTTGCGGAGATAGCCCATGATATATCTTGCATTTGTTAGGAAAAACTGCTTATAGAATGAAAAGTGCCCATTTCACAAAGAGCTCAAATTCAAAAAACAAACACATATTCCTGTTCCCCTGCCTCCCCGAAGACCAAAAAACCATGACTTTTGCAGATGTGAAGTTTCCTTGCGGAGATAGCCCATGCTATATCTTGCATTTGTTAGGAAAAACTGCTTAGAGCATGAAAAGTGCCCATTGCAGAAAGAGCTCAAATTCGAAAAACAAACACGTATTCATGTTCCCCCGGCTCACTGAACACCAAAAAACCATGACTTTTGCAGATCTGAAGTTTCCTTGCGGAGATAGCCCATGCTATATCTTGCATTTGTTAGGAAAAACTGCTTATAGTATGAAAAGTGCCCATTGCAGAAAAAGCTCAAATTCGAAAAACAAACACATATTCCTGTTCCCCTGCCTCCCCGAAGACCAAAAAACCATGACTTTTGCAGATGTGAAGTTTCCTTGCGGAGATAGCCCATGCTATATCTTGCATTTGTTAGGAAAAACTGCTTAGAGCATGAAAAGTGCCCATTGCAGAAAGAGCTCAAATTCGAAAAACAAACACGTATTCATGTTCCCCCGGCTCACTGAACACCAAAAAACCATGACTTTTGCAGATCTGAAGTTTCCTTGCGGAGATAGCCCATGTTATATCTTGCATTTGTTAGGAAAAACTGCTTATAGTATGAAAAGTTCCCATTGCACAAAGAGCTCAAATTCAAAAAACAAACACATATTCATGTTCCCCTGTCTCCCCGAAGACCAAAAAACCATGACTTTTGCAGATCTGAAGTTTCGTTGCAGAGATAGCCCATGCTATATCTTGCATTTGTTAGGAAAAACTGCTTAGAGCATGAAAAGTGCCCATTGCAGAAAGAGCTCAAATTCGAAAAACAAACACGTATTCATGTTCCCCCGGCTCACTGAACACCAAAAAACCATGAGTTTTGCAGATCTAAAGTTTCCTTGCGGAGATAGCCCATGATATATCTTGCATTTGTTAGGAAAAACTGCTTATAGAATGAAAAGTGCCCATTTCACAAAGAGCTCAAATTCAAAAAACAAACACATATTCCTGTTCCCCTGCCTCCCCAAAGACCAAAAAACCATGACTTTTGCAGATCTGAAGTTTCCTTGCGGAGATAGCCCATGCTATATCTTGCATTTGTTAGGAAAAACTGCTTAGAGCATGAAAAGTGCCCATTGCAGATACTCAAATTCGCAAAACAAACACATATTCCTGTTCCCCTGCCTCCCCGAAGACCAAAAAACCATGACTTTTGCAGATCTGAAGTTTCCTTGCGGAGATAGCCCATGCTATATCTTGCATTTGTTAGGAAAAACTGCTTATAGTATGAAAAGTGCCCATTGCACAAAGAGCTCAAATTCAGAAAAACAAACACATATTCCTGTTCCCCTGCCTCCCCGAAGACCAAAAAACCATGACTTTTGCAGATCTGAAGTTTCCTTGCGGAGATAGCCCATGCTATATCTTGCATTTGTTAGGAAAAACTGCTTATAGCATGAAAAGTGCCCATTGCAGATAGAGCTCAAATTCGCAAAACAAACACATATTCCTGTTCCCCTGCCTCCCCGAAGACGAAAAAACCATGACTTTTGCAGATCTGAAGTTTCCTTGCGGAGATAGCCCATGCTATATCTTGCATTTGTTAGGAAAAACTGCTTATAGTATGAAAAGTGCCCATTGCAGAAAAAGCTCAAATTCGAAAAACAAACACATATTCCTGTTCCCCTGCCTCCCCGAAGACCAAAAAACCATGACTTTTGCAGATGTGAAGTTTCCTTGCGGAGATAGCCCATGCTATATCTTGCATTTGTTAGGAAAAACTGCTTAGAGCATGAAAAGTGCCCATTGCAGAAAGAGCTCAAATTCGAAAAACAAACACGTATTCATGTTCCCCCGGCTCACTGAACACCAAAAAACCATGACTTTTGCAGATCTGAAGTTTCCTTGCGGAGATAGCCCATGTTATATCTTGCATTTGTTAGGAAAAACTGCTTATAGTATGAAAAGTGCCCATTGCAGAAAGAGCTCAAATTCGAAAAACAAACACATATTCCTGTTCCCCTGCCTCCCCGAAGATCAAAAAACCATGACTTTTGCAGATGTGAAGTTTCCTTGCGGAGATAGCCCATGCTATATCTTGCATTTGTTAGGAAAAACTGCTTAGAGCATGAAAAGTGCCCATTGCAGAAAGAGCTCAAATTCGAAAAACAAACACGTATTCATGATCCCCCGGCTCACTGAACACCAAAAAACCATGAGTTTTGCAGATCTGAAGTTTCCTTGCGGAGATAGCCCATGCTATATCTTGCATTTGTTAGGAAAAACTGCTTATAGTATGAAAAGTTCCCATTGCACAAAGAGCTCAAATTCAAAAAACAAACACATATTCATGTTCCCCTGTCTCCCCGAAGACCAAAAAACCATGACTTTTGCAGATCTGAAGTTTCGTTGCAGAGATAGCCCATGCTATATCTTGCATTTGTTAGGAAAAACTGCTTAGAGCATGAAAAGTGCCCATTGCAGAAAGAGCTCAAATTCGAAAAACAAACACGTATTCATGTTCCCCCGGCTCACTGAACACCAAAAAACCATGAGTTTTGCAGATCTGAAGTTTCCTTGCGGAGATAGCCCATGATATATCTTGCATTTGTTAGGAAAAACTGCTTATAGAATGAAAAGTGCCCATTTCACAAAGAGCTCAAATTCAAAAAACAAACACATATTCCTGTTCCCCTGCCTCCCCAAAGACCAAAAAACCATGACTTTTGCAGATCTGAAGTTTCCTTGCGGAGATAGCCCATGCTATATCTTGCATTTGTTAGGAAAAACTGCTTATAGTATGAAAAGTGCCCATTGCAGAAAAAGCTCAAATTCGAAAAACAAACACATATTCCTGTTCCCCTGCCTCCCCGAAGACCAAAAAACCATGACTTTTGCAGATGTGAAGTTTCCTTGCGGAGATAGCCCATGCTATATCTTGCATTTGTTAGGAAAAACTGCTTAGAGCATGAAAAGTGCCCATTGCAGAAAGAGCTCAAATTCGAAAAACAAACACGTATTCATGTTCCCCCGGCTCACTGAACACCAAAAAACCATGACTTTTGCAGATCTGAAGTTTCCTTGCGGAGATAGCCCATGCTATATCTTGCATTTGTTAGGAAAAACTGCTTATAGTATGAAAAGTGCCCATTGCAGAAAAAGCTCAAATTCGAAAAACAAACACATATTCCTGTTCCCCTGCCTCCCCGAAGACCAAAAAACCATGACTTTTGCAGATGTGAAGTTTCCTTGCGGAGATAGCCCATGCTATATCTTGCATTTGTTAGGAAAAACTGCTTAGAGCATGAAAAGTGCCCATTGCAGAAAGAGCTCAAATTCGAAAAACAAACACGTATTCATGTTCCCCCGGCTCACTGAACACCAAAAAACCATGACTTTTGCAGATCTGAAGTTTCCTTGCGGAGATAGCCCATGTTATATCTTGCATTTGTTAGGAAAAACTGCTTATAGTATGAAAAGTTCCCATTGCACAAAGAGCTCAAATTCAAAAAACAAACACATATTCATGTTCCCCTGTCTCCCCGAAGACCAAAAAACCATGACTTTTGCAGATCTGAAGTTTCGTTGCAGAGATAGCCCATGCTATATCTTGCATTTGTTAGGAAAAACTGCTTAGAGCATGAAAAGTGCCCATTGCAGAAAGAGCTCAAATTCGAAAAACAAACACGTATTCATGTTCCCCCGGCTCACTGAACACCAAAAAACCATGAGTTTTGCAGATCTGAAGTTTCCTTGCGGAGATAGCCCATGATATATCTTGCATTTGTTAGGAAAAACTGCTTATAGAATGAAAAGTGCCCATTTCACAAAGAGCTCAAATTCAAAAAACAAACACATATTCCTGTTCCCCTGCCTCCCCAAAGACCAAAAAACCATGACTTTTGCAGATCTGAAGTTTCCTTGCGGAGATAGCCCATGCTATATCTTGCATTTGTTAGGAAAAACTGCTTATAGTATGAAAAGTGCCCATTGCAGAAAAAGCTCAAATTCGAAAAACAAACACATATTCCTGTTCCCCTGCCTCCCCGAAGACCAAAAAACCATGACTTTTGCAGATGTGAAGTTTCCTTGCGGAGATAGCCCATGCTATATCTTGCATTTGTTAGGAAAAACTGCTTAGAGCATGAAAAGTGCCCATTGCAGAAAGAGCTCAAATTCGAAAAACAAACACGTATTCATGTTCCCCCGGCTCACTGAACACCAAAAAACCATGACTTTTGCAGATCTGAAGTTTCCTTGCGGAGATAGCCCATGCTATATCTTGCATTTGTTAGGAAAAACTGCTTATAGTATGAAAAGTGCCCATTGCAGAAAAAGCTCAAATTCGAAAAACAAACACATATTCCTGTTCCCCTGCCTCCCCGAAGACCAAAAAACCATGACTTTTGCAGATGTGAAGTTTCCTTGCGGAGATAGCCCATGCTATATCTTGCATTTGTTAGGAAAAACTGCTTAGAGCATGAAAAGTGCCCATTGCAGATAGAGCTCAAATTCGCAAAACAAACACATATTCCTGTTCCCCTGCCTCCCCGAAGACCAAAAAACCATGACTTTTGCAGATCTGAAGTTTCCTTGCGGAGATAGCCCATGCTATATCTTGCATTTGTTAGGAAAAACTGCTTATAGTATGAAAAGTGCCCATTGCACAAAGAGCTCAAATTCAGAAAAACAAACACATATTCCTGTTCCCCTGCCTCCCCGAAGACCAAAAAACCATGACTTTTGCAGATCTGAAGTTTCCTTGCGGAGATAGCCCATGCTATATCTTGCATTTGTTAGGAAAAACTGCTTATAGCATGAAAAGTGCCCATTGCAGATAGAGCTCAAATTCGCAAAACAAACACATATTCCTGTTCCCCTGCCTCCCCGAAGACGAAAAAACCATGACTTTTGCAGATCTGAAGTTTCCTTGCGGAGATAGCCCATGCTATATCTTGCATTTGTTAGGAAAAACTGCTTATAGTATGAAAAGTGCCCATTGCAGAAAAAGCTCAAATTCGAAAAACAAACACATATTCCTGTTCCCCTGCCTCCCCGAAGACCAAAAAACCATGACTTTTGCAGATGTGAAGTTTCCTTGCGGAGATAGCCCATGATATATCTTGCATTTGTTAGGAAAAACTGCTTATAGCATGAAAAGTGCCCATTGCAGATAGAGCTCAAATTCGCAAAACAAACACATATTCCTGTTCCCCTGCCTCCCCGAAGACCAAAAAACCATGACTTTTGCAGATCTGAAGTTTCCTTGCGGAGATAGCCCATGCTATATCTTGCATTTGTTAGGAAAAACTGCTTATAGCATGAAAAGTGCCCATTGCAGATAGAGCTCAAATTCGCAAAACAAACACATATTCCTGTTCCCCTGCCTCCCCGAAGACGAAAAAATCATGACTTTTGCAGATCTGAAGTTTCCTTGCGGAGATAGCCCATGCTATATCTTGCATTTGTTAGGAAAAACTGCTTATAGTATGAAAAGTGCCCATTGCAGAAAAAGCTCAAATTCGAAAAACAAACACATATTCCTGTTCCCCTGCCTCCCCGAAGACCAAAAAAACATGACTTTTGCAGATGTGAAGTTTCCTTGCGGAGATAGCCCATGCTATATCTTGCATTTGTTAGGAAAAACTGCTTAGAGCATGAAAAGTGCCCATTGCAGAAAGAGCTCAAATTCGAAAAACAAACACGTATTCATGTTCCCCCGGCTCACTGAACACCAAAAAACCATGAGTTTTGCAGATCTGAAGTTTCGTTGCAGAGATAGCCCATGCTATATCTTGCATTTGTTAGGAAAAACTGCTTATAGCATGAAAAGTGCCCATTGCACAAAGAGCTCAAATTCAAAAAACAAACACATATTCATGTTCCCCTGCCTCCCCGAAGACCAAAAAAGCATGACTTTTGCATATCTGAAGTTTCCTTGCGGAGATAGCCCATGCTATATCTTGCATTTGTTAGGAAAAACTGCTTAGAGCATGAAAAGTGCCCATTGCAGAAAGAGCTCAAATTCGAAAAACAAACACGTATTCATGTTCCCCCGGCTCACTGAACACGAAAAAACCATGAGTTTTGCAGATCTGAAGTTTCCTTGCGGAGATAGCCCATGTTATATCTTGCATTTGTTAGGAAAAACTGCTTATAGTATGAAAAGTGCCCATTGCAGAAAGAGCTCAAATTCGAAAAACAAACACATATTCCTGTTCCCCTGCCTCCCCGAAGACCAAAAAAACATGACTTTTGCAGATGTGAAGTTTCCTTGCG
Organism: Vipera berus; assembly: GCF_964194415.1. Taxonomy (NCBI): domain Eukaryota; kingdom Metazoa; phylum Chordata; class Lepidosauria; order Squamata; family Viperidae; genus Vipera; species Vipera berus. The sequence goes on from NC_138219.1 coordinate 82,436, forward strand.
GAGATAGCCCATGCTATATCTTGCATTTGTTAGGAAAAACTGCTTAGAGCATGAAAAGTGCCCATTGCAGAAAGAGCTCAAATTCGAAAAACAAACACGTATTCATGTTCCCCTGCCTCCCCGAAGACCATAAAACCATGACTTTTGGAGATCTGAAGTTTCCTTGCGGAGATAGCCCATGCTATATCTTGAATTTGTTAGGAAAAACTGCTTAGAGCATGAAAAGTGCCCATTGCAGAAAGAGCTCAAATTCGAAAAACAAACACGTATTCATGTTCCCCCGGCTCACTGAACACCAAAAAACCATGAGTTTTGCAGATCTGAAGTTTCCTTGCGGAGATAGCCCATGTTATATCTTGCATTTGTTAGGAAAAACTGCTTATAGTATGAAAAGTGCCCATTGCAGAAAGAGCTCAAATTCGAAAAACAAACACATATTCCTGTTCCCCTGCCTCCCCGAAGATCAAAAAACCATGACTTTTGCAGATGTGAAGTTTCCTTGCGGAGATAGCCCATGCTATATCTTGCATTTGTTAGGAAAAACTGCTTAGAGCATGAAAAGTGCCCATTGCAGAAAGAGCTCAAATTCGAAAAACAAACACGTATTCATGTTCCCCCGGCTCACTGAACACCAAAAAACCATGAGTTTTGCAGATCTGAAGTTTCCTTGCGGAGATAGCCCATGCTATATCTTGCATTTGTTAGGAAAAACTGCTTATAGTATGAAAAGTTCCCATTGCACAAAGAGCTCAAATTCAAAAAACAAACACATATTCATGTTCCACTGTCTCCCCGAAGACCAAAAAACCATGACTTTTGCAGATCTGAAGTTTCCTTGCGGAGATAGCCCATGCTATATCTTGCATTTGTTAGGAAAAACTGCTTAGAGCATGAAAAGTGCCCATTGCAGAAAGAGCTCAAATTTGAAAAACAAACACGTATTCATGTTCCCCCGGCTCACTGAACACCAAAAAACCATGAGTTTTGCAGATCTGAAGTTTCCTTGCGGAGATAGCCCATGATATATCTTGCATTTGTTAGGAAAAACTGCTTATAGCATGAAAAGTGCCCATTGCAGATACTCAAATTCGCAAAACAAACACATATTCCTGTTCCCCTGCCTCCCCGAAGACCAAAAAACCATGACTTTTGCAGATCTGAAGTTTCCTTGCGGAGATAGCCCATGCTATATCTTGCATTTGTTAGGAAAAACTGCTTATAGTATGAAAAGTGCCCATTGCACAAAGAGCTCAAATTCAGAAAAACAAACACATATTCCTGTTCCCCTGCCTCCCCGAAGACCAAAAAACCATGACTTTTGCAGATCTGAAGTTTCCTTGCGGAGATAGCCCATGCTATATCTTGCATTTGTTAGGAAAAACTGCTTATAGCATGAAAAGTGCCCATTGCAGATAGAGCTCAAATTCGCAAAACAAACACATATTCCTGTTCCCCTGCCTCCCCGAAGACGAAAAAACCATGACTTTTGCAGATCTGAAGTTTCCTTGCGGAGATAGCCCATGCTATATCTTGCATTTGTTAGGAAAAACTGCTTATAGTATGAAAAGTGCCCATTGCAGAAAAAGCTCAAATTCGAAAAACAAACACATATTCCTGTTCCCCTGCCTCCCCGAAGACCAAAAAACCATGACTTTTGCAGATGTGAAGTTTCCTTGCGGAGATAGCCCATGCTATATCTTGCATTTGTTAGGAAAAACTGCTTAGAGCATGAAAAGTGCCCATTGCAGAAAGAGCTCAAATTCGAAAAACAAACACGTATTCATGTTCCCCCGGCTCACTGAACACCAAAAAACCATGACTTTTGCAGATCTGAAGTTTCCTTGCGGAGATAGCCCATGTTATATCTTGCATTTGTTAGGAAAAACTGCTTATAGTATGAAAAGTGCCCATTGCAGAAAGAGCTCAAATTCGAAAAACAAACACATATTCCTGTTCCCCTGCCTCCCCGAAGATCAAAAAACCATGACTTTTGCAGATGTGAAGTTTCCTTGCGGAGATAGCCCATGCTATATCTTGCATTTGTTAGGAAAAACTGCTTAGAGCATGAAAAGTGCCCATTGCAGAAAGAGCTCAAATTCGAAAAACAAACACGTATTCATGATCCCCCGGCTCACTGAACACCAAAAAACCATGAGTTTTGCAGATCTGAAGTTTCCTTGCGGAGATAGCCCATGCTATATCTTGCATTTGTTAGGAAAAACTGCTTATAGTATGAAAAGTTCCCATTGCACAAAGAGCTCAAATTCAAAAAACAAACACATATTCATGTTCCCCTGTCTCCCCGAAGACCAAAAAACCATGACTTTTGCAGATCTGAAGTTTCGTTGCAGAGATAGCCCATGCTATATCTTGCATTTGTTAGGAAAAACTGCTTAGAGCATGAAAAGTGCCCATTGCAGAAAGAGCTCAAATTCGAAAAACAAACACGTATTCATGTTCCCCCGGCTCACTGAACACCAAAAAACCATGAGTTTTGCAGATCTGAAGTTTCCTTGCGGAGATAGCCCATGATATATCTTGCATTTGTTAGGAAAAACTGCTTATAGAATGAAAAGTGCCCATTTTACAAAGAGCTCAAATTCAAAAAACAAACACATATTCCTGTTCCCCTGCCTCCCCAAAGACCAAAAAACCATGACTTTTGCAGATCTGAAGTTTCCTTGCGGAGATAGCCCATGCTATATCTTGCATTTGTTAGGAAAAACTGCTTATAGTATGAAAAGTGCCCATTGCAGAAAAAGCTCAAATTCGAAAAACAAACACATATTCCTGTTCCCCTGCCTCCCCGAAGACCAAAAAACCATGACTTTTGCAGATGTGAAGTTTCCTTGCGGAGATAGCCCATGCTATATCTTGCATTTGTTAGGAAAAACTGCTTAGAGCATGAAAAGTGCCCATTGCAGAAAGAGCTCAAATTCGAAAAACAAACACGTATTCATGTTCCCCCGGCTCACTGAACACCAAAAAACCATGACTTTTGCAGATCTGAAGTTTCCTTGCGGAGATAGCCCATGCTATATCTTGCATTTGTTAGGAAAAACTGCTTATAGTATGAAAAGTGCCCATTGCAGAAAAAGCTCAAATTCGAAAAACAAACACATATTCCTGTTCCCCTGCCTCCCCGAAGACCAAAAAACCATGACTTTTGCAGATGTGAAGTTTCCTTGCGGAGATAGCCCATGCTATATCTTGCATTTGTTAGGAAAAACTGCTTAGAGCATGAAAAGTGCCCATTGCAGAAAGAGCTCAAATTCGAAAAACAAACACGTATTCATGTTCCCCCGGCTCACTGAACACCAAAAAACCATGACTTTTGCAGATCTGAAGTTTCCTTGCGGAGATAGCCCATGTTATATCTTGCATTTGTTAGGAAAAACTGCTTATAGTATGAAAAGTTCCCATTGCACAAAGAGCTCAAATTCAAAAAACAAACACATATTCATGTTCCCCTGTCTCCCCGAAGACCAAAAAACCATGACTTTTGCAGATCTGAAGTTTCGTTGCAGAGATAGCCCATGCTATATCTTGCATTTGTTAGGAAAAACTGCTTAGAGCATGAAAAGTGCCCATTGCAGAAAGAGCTCAAATTCGAAAAACAAACACGTATTCATGTTCCCCCGGCTCACTGAACACCAAAAAACCATGAGTTTTGCAGATCTAAAGTTTCCTTGCGGAGATAGCCCATGATATATCTTGCATTTGTTAGGAAAAACTGCTTATAGAATGAAAAGTGCCCATTTCACAAAGAGCTCAAATTCAAAAAACAAACACATATTCCTGTTCCCCTGCCTCCCCAAAGACCAAAAAACCATGACTTTTGCAGATCTGAAGTTTCCTTGCGGAGATAGCCCATGCTATATCTTGCATTTGTTAGGAAAAACTGCTTATAGTATGAAAAGTGCCCATTGCAGAAAAAGCTCAAATTCGAAAAACAAACACATATTCCTGTTCCCCTGCCTCCCCGAAGACCAAAAAACCATGACTTTTGCAGATGTGAAGTTTCCTTGCGGAGATAGCCCATGCTATATCTTGCATTTGTTAGGAAAAACTGCTTAGAGCATGAAAAGTGCCCATTGCAGAAAGAGCTCAAATTCGAAAAACAAACACGTATTCATGTTCCCCCGGCTCACTGAACACCAAAAAACCATGACTTTTGCAGATCTGAAGTTTCCTTGCGGAGATAGCCCATGCTATATCTTGCATTTGTTAGGAAAAACTGCTTATAGTATGAAAAGTGCCCATTGCAGAAAAAGCTCAAATTCGAAAAACAAACACATATTCCTGTTCCCCTGCCTCCCCGAAGACCAAAAAACCATGACTTTTGCAGATGTGAAGTTTCCTTGCGGAGATAGCCCATGCTATATCTTGCATATGTTAGGAAAAACTGCTTAGAGCATGAAAAGTGCCCATTGCAGATAGAGCTCAAATTCGCAAAACAAACACATATTCCTGTTCCCCTGCCTCCCCGAAGACCAAAAAACCATGACTTTTGCAGATCTGAAGTTTCCTTGCGGAGATAGCCCATGCTATATCTTGCATTTGTTAGGAAAAACTGCTTATAGTATGAAAAGTGCCCATTGCAGAAAAAGCTCAAATTCGAAAAACAAACTCATATTCCTGTTCCCCTGCCTCCCCGAAGACCAAAAAACCATGACTTTTGCAGATGTGAAGTTTCCTTGCGGAGATAGCCCATGCTATATCTTGCATTTGTTAGGAAAAACTGCTTAGAGCATGAAAAGTGCCCATTGCAGATAGAGCTCAAATTCGCAAAACAAACACATATTCCTGTTCCCCTGCCTCCCCGAAGACCAAAAAACCATGACTTTTGCAGATCTGAAGTTTCCTTGCGGAGATAGCCCATGCTATATCTTGCATTTGTTAGGAAAAACTGCTTATAGTATGAAAAGTGCCCATTGCACAAAGAGCTCAAATTCAGAAAAACAAACACATATTCCTGTTCCCCTGCCTCCCCGAAGACCAAAAAACCATGACTTTTGCAGATGTGAAGTTTCCTTGCGGAGATAGCCCATGCTATATCTTGCATTTGTTAGGAAAAACTGCTTAGAGCATGAAAAGTGCCCATTGCAGAAAGAGCTCAAATTCGAAAAACAAACACGTATTCATGTTCCCCCGGCTCACTGAACACCAAAAAACCATGACTTTTGCAGATCTGAAGTTTCCTTGCGGAGATAGCCCATGCTATATCTTGCATTTGTTAGGAAAAACTGCTTATAGTATGAAAAGTGCCCATTGCAGAAAAAGCTCAAATTCGAAAAACAAACACATATTCCTGTTCCCCTGCCTCCCCGAAGACCAAAAAACCATGACTTTTGCAGATGTGAAGTTTCCTTGCGGAGATAGCCCATGCTATATCTTGCATATGTTAGGAAAAACTGCTTAGAGCATGAAAAGTGCCCATTGCAGATAGAGCTCAAATTCGCAAAACAAACACATATTCCTGTTCCCCTGCCTCCCCGAAGACCAAAAAACCATGACTTTTGCAGATCTGAAGTTTCCTTGCGGAGATAGCCCATGCTATATCTTGCATTTGTTAGGAAAAACTGCTTATAGTATGAAAAGTGCCCATTGCACAAAGAGCTCAAATTCAGAAAAACAAACACATATTCCTGTTCCCCTGCCTCCCCGAAGACCAAAAAACCATGACTTTTGCAGATCTGAAGTTTCCTTGCGGAGATAGCCCATGCTATATCTTGCATTTGTTAGGAAAAACTGCTTATAGCATGAAAAGTGCCCATTGCAGATAGAGCTCAAATTCGCAAAACAAACACATATTCCTGTTCCCCTGCCTCCCCGAAGACGAAAAAACCATGACTTTTGCAGATCTGAAGTTTCCTTGCGGAGATAGCCCATGCTATATCTTGCATTTGTTAGGAAAAACTGCTTATAGTATGAAAAGTGCCCATTGCAGAAAAAGCTCAAATTCGAAAAACAAACACATATTCCTGTTCCCCTGCCTCCCCGAAGACCAAAAAACCATGACTTTTGCAGATGTGAAGTTTCCTTGCGGAGATAGCCCATGCTATATCTTGCATTTGTTAGGAAAAACTGCTTAGAGCATGAAAAGTGCCCATTGCAGAAAGAGCTCAAATTCGAAAAACAAACACGTATTCATGTTCCCCCGGCTCACTGAACACCAAAAAACCATGACTTTTGCAGATCTGAAGTTTCCTTGCGGAGATAGCCCATGTTATATCTTGCATTTGTTAGGAAAAACTGCTTATAGTATGAAAAGTGCCCATTGCAGAAAGAGCTCAAATTCGAAAAACAAACACATATTCCTGTTCCCCTGCCTCCCCGAAGATCAAAAAACCATGACTTTTGCAGATGTGAAGTTTCCTTGCGGAGATAGCCCATGCTATATCTTGCATTTGTTAGGAAAAACTGCTTAGAGCATGAAAAGTGCCCATTGCAGAAAGAGCTCAAATTCGAAAAACAAACACGTATTCATGATCCCCCGGCTCCCCGAACACCAAAAAACCATGAGTTTTGCAGATCTGAAGTTTCCTTGCGGAGATAGCCCATGCTATATCTTGCATTTGTTAGGAAAAACTGCTTAGAGCATGAAAAGTGCCCATTGCAGAAAGAGCTCAAATTCGAAAAACAAACACGTATTCATGTTCCCCCGGCTCACTGAACACCAAAAAACCATGACTTTTGCAGATCTGAAGTTTCCTTGCGGAGATAGCCCATGCTATATCTTGCATTTGTTAGGAAAAACTGCTTATAGTATGAAAAGTGCCCATTGCAGAAAAAGCTCAAATTCGAAAAACAAACACATATTCCTGTTCCCCTGCCTCCCCGAAGACCAAAAAACCATGACTTTTGCAGATGTGAAGTTTCCTTGCGGAGATAGCCCATGCTATATCTTGCATTTGTTAGGAAAAACTGCTTAGAGCATGAAAAGTGCCCATTGCAGAAAGAGCTCAAATTCGAAAAACAAACACGTATTCATGTTCCCCCGGCTCACTGAACACCAAAAAACCATGAGTTTTGCAGATCTGAAGTTTCCTTGCGGAGATAGCCCATGCTATATCTTGCATTTGTTAGGAAAAACTGCTTATAGCATGAAAAGTGCCCATTGCACAAAGAGCTCAAATTCAAAAAACAAACACATATTCATGTTCCCCTGCCTCCCCGAAGACCAAAAAACCATGACTTTTGCAGATCTGAAGTTTCCTTGCAGAGATAGCCCATGCTATATCTTGCATTTGTTAGGAAAAACTGCTTAGAGCATGAAAAGTGCCCATTGCAGAAAGAGCTCAAATTCGAAAAACAAACACGTATTCATGTTCCCCCGGCTCACTGAACACCAAAAAACCATGACTTTTGCAGATCTGAAGTTTCCTTGCGGAGATAGCCCATGCTATATCTTGCATTTGTTAGGAAAAACTGCTTAGAGCATGAAAAGTGCCCATTGCAGAAAGAGCTCAAATTCGAAAAACAAACACGTATTCATGTTCCCCCGGCTCACTGAACACCAAAAAACCATGAGTTTTGCAGATCTGAAGTTTCCTTGCGGAGATAGCCCATGCTATATCTTGCATTTGTTAGGAAAAACTGCTTATAGAATGAAAAGTGCCCATTTCACAAAGAGCTCAAATTCAAAAAACAAACACATATTCCTGTTCCCCTGCCTCCCCAAAGACCAAAAAACCATGACTTTTGCAGATCTGAAGTTTCCTTGCGGAGATAGCCCATGCTATATCTTGCATTTGTTAGGAAAAACTGCTTATAGTATGAAAAGTGCCCATTGCAGAAAAAGCTCAAATTCAAAAAACAAACACATATTCCTGTTCCCCTGCCTCCCCGAAGACCAAAAAACCATGACTTTTGCAGATGTGAAGTTTCCTTGCGGAGATAGCCCATGCTATATCTTGCATTTGTTAGGAAAAACTGCTTAGAGCATGAAAAGTGCCCATTGCAGAAAGAGCTCAAATTCGAAAAACAAACACGTATTCATGTTCCCCCGGCTCACTGAACACCAAAAAACCATGACTTTTGCAGATCTGAAGTTTCCTTGCGGAGATAGCCCATGCTATATCTTGCATTTGTTAGGAAAAACTGCTTATAGTATGAAAAGTGCCCATTGCAGAAAAAGCTCAAATTCGAAAAACAAACACATATTCCTGTTCCCCTGCCTCCCCGAAGACCAAAAAACCATGACTTTTGCAGATGTGAAGTTTCCTTGCGGAGATAGCCCATGCTATATCTTGCATTTGTTAGGAAAAACTGCTTAGAGCATGAAAAGTGCCCATTGCAGAAAGAGCTCAAATTCGAAAAACAAACACGTATTCATGTTCCCCCGGCTCACTGAACACCAAAAAACCATGAGTTTTGCAGATCTGAAGTTTCCTTGCGGAGATAGCCCATGCTATATCTTGCATTTGTTAGGAAAAACTGCTTATAGCATGAAAAGTGCCCATTGCACAAAGAGCTCAAATTCAAAAAACAAACACATATTCATGTTCCCCTGCCTCCCCGAAGACCAAAAAACCATGACTTTTGCAGATCTGAAGTTTCCTTGCAGAGATAGCCCATGCTATATCTTGCATTTGTTAGGAAAAACTGCTTAGAGCATGAAAAGTGCCCATTGCAGAAAGAGCTCAAATTCGAAAAACAAACACGTATTCATGTTCCCCTGGCTCACTGAACACCAAAAAACCATGACTTTTGCAGATCTGAAGTTTCCTTGCGGAGATAGCCCATGCTATATCTTGCATTTGTTAGGAAAAACTGCTTAGAGCATGAAAAGTGCCCATTGCAGAAAGAGCTCAAATTCGAAAAACAAACACGTATTCATGTTCCCCCGGCTCACTGAACACCAAAAAACCATGAGTTTTGCAGATCTGAAGTTTCCTTGCGGAGATAGCCCATGCTATATCTTGCATTTGTTAGGAAAAACTGCTTATAGTATGAAAAGTTCCCATTGCACAAAGAGCTCAAATTCAAAAAACAAACACATATTCATGTTCCACTGTCTCCCCGAAGACCAAAAAACCATGACTTTTGCAGATCTGAAGTTTCCTTGCGGAGATAGCCCATGCTATATCTTGCATTTGTTAGGAAAAACTGCTTAGAGCATGAAAAGTGCCCATTGCAGAAAGAGCTCAAATTTGAAAAACAAACACGTATTCATGTTCCCCCGGCTCACTGAACACCAAAAAACCATGAGTTTTGCAGATCTGAAGTTTCCTTGCGGAGATAGCCCATGATATATCTTGCATTTGTTAGGAAAAACTGCTTATAGCATGAAAAGTGCCCATTGCAGATACTCAAATTCGCAAAACAAACACATATTCCTGTTCCCCTGCCTCCCCGAAGACCAAAAAACCATGACTTTTGCAGATCTGAAGTTTCCTTGCGGAGATAGCCCATGCTATATCTTGCATTTGTTAGGAAAAACTGCTTAGAGCATGAAAAGTGCCCATTGCAGAAAGAGCTCAAATTTGAAAAACAAACACGTATTCATGTTCCCCCGGCTCACTGAACACCAAAAAACCATGAGTTTTGCAGATCTGAAGTTTCCTTGCGGAGATAGCCCATGATATATCTTGCATTTGTTAGGAAAAACTGCTTATAGCATGAAAAGTGCCCATTGCAGATACTCAAATTCGCAAAACAAACACATATTCCTGTTCCCCAGCCTCCCCGAAGACCAAAAAACCATGACTTTTGCAGATCTGAAGTTTCCTTGCGGAGATAGCCCATGCTATATCTTGCATTTGTTAGGAAAAACTGCTTATAGTATGAAAAGTGCCCATTGCACAAAGAGCTCAAATTCAGAAAAACAAACACATATTCCTGTTCCCCTGCCTCCCCGAAGACCAAAAAACCATGACTTTTGCAGATCTGAAGTTTCCTTGCGGAGATAGCCCATGCTATATCTTGCATTTGTTAGGAAAAACTGCTTAGAGCATGAAAAGTGCCCATTGCAGAAAGAGCTCAAATTTGAAAAACAAACACGTATTCATGTTCCCCCGGCTCACTGAACACCAAAAAACCATGAGTTTTGCAGATCTGAAGTTTCCTTGCGGAGATAGCCCATGATATATCTTGCATTTGTTAGGAAAAACTGCTTATAGCATGAAAAGTGCCCATTGCAGATACTCAAATTCGCAAAACAAACACATATTCCTGTTCCCCTGCCTCCCCGAAGACCAAAAAACCATGACTTTTGCAGATCTGAAGTTTCCTTGCGGAGATAGCCCATGCTATATCTTGCATTTGTTAGGAAAAACTGCTTATAGTATGAAAAGTGCCCATTGCACAAAGAGCTCAAATTCAGAAAAACAAACACATATTCCTGTTCCCCTGCCTCCCCGAAGACCAAAAAACCATGACTTTTGCAGATCTGAAGTTTCCTTGCGGAGATAGCCCATGCTATATCTTGCATTTGTTAGGAAAAACTGCTTATAGCATGAAAAGTGCCCATTGCAGATAGAGCTCAAATTCGCAAAACAAACACATATTCCTGTTCCCCTGCCTCCCCGAAGACGAAAAAACCATGACTTTTGCAGATCTGAAGTTTCCTTGCGGACATAGCCCATGCTATATCTTGCATTTGTTAGGAAAAACTGCTTATAGTATGAAAAGTGCCCATTGCAGAAAAAGCTCAAATTCGAAAAACAAACACATATTCCTGTTCCCCTGCCTCCCCGAAGACCAAAAAACCATGACTTTTGCAGATGTGAAGTTTCCTTGCGGAGATAGCCCATGCTATATCTTGCATTTGTTAGGAAAAACTGCTTAGAGCATGAAAAGTGCCCATTGCAGAAAGAGCTCAAATTCGAAAAACAAACACGTATTCATGTTCCCCCGGCTCACTGAACACCAAAAAACCATGAGTTTTGCAGATCTGAAGTTTCCTTGCGGAGATAGCCCATGCTATATCTTGCATTTGTTAGGAAAAACTGCTTATAGTATGAAAAGTTCCCATTGCACAAAGAGCTCAAATTCAAAAAACAAACACATATTCATGTTCCACTGTCTCCCCGAAGACCAAAAAACCATGACTTTTGCAGATCTGAAGTTTCCTTGCGGAGATAGCCCATGCTATATCTTGCATTTGTTAGGAAAAACTGCTTAGAGCATGAAAAGTGCCCATTGCAGAAAGAGCTCAAATTTGAAAAACAAACACGTATTCATGTTCCCCCGGCTCACTGAACACCAAAAAACCATGAGTTTTGCAGATCTGAAGTTTCCTTGCGGAGATAGCCCATGATATATCTTGCATTTGTTAGGAAAAACTGCTTATAGCATGAAAAGTGCCCATTGCAGATACTCAAATTCGCAAAACAAACACATATTCCTGTTCCCCTGCCTCCCCGAAGACCAAAAAACCATGACTTTTGCAGATCTGAAGTTTCCTTGCGGAGATAGCCCATGCTATATCTTGCATTTGTTAGGAAAAACTGCTTAGAGCATGAAAAGTGCCCATTGCAGAAAGAGCTCAAATTTGAAAAACAAACACGTATTCATGTTCCCCCGGCTCACTGAACACCAAAAAACCATGAGTTTTGCAGATCTGAAGTTTCCTTGCGGAGATAGCCCATGATATATCTTGCATTTGTTAGGAAAAACTGCTTATAGCATGAAAAGTGCCCATTGCAGATACTCAAATTCGCAAAACAAACACATATTCCTGTTCCCCTACCTCCCCGAAGACCAAAAAACCATGACTTTTGCAGATCTGAAGTTTCCTTGCGGAGATAGCCCATGCTATATCTTGCATTTGTTAGGAAAAACTGCTTATAGTATGAAAAGTGCCCATTGCACAAAGAGCTCAAATTCAGAAAAACAAACACATATTCCTGTTCCCCTGCCTCCCCGAAGACCAAAAAACCATGACTTTTGCAGATCTGAAGTTTCCTTGCGGAGATAGCCCATGCTATATCTTGCATTTGTTAGGAAAAACTGCTTATAGCATGAAAAGTGCCCATTGCAGATAGAGCTCAAATTCGCAAAACAAACACATATTCCTGTTCCCCTGCCTCCCCGAAGACGAAAAAACCATGACTTTTGCAGATCTGAAGTTTCCTTGCGGACATAGCCCATGCTATATCTTGCATTTGTTAGGAAAAACTGCTTATAGTATGAAAAGTGCCCATTGCAGAAAAAGCTCAAATTCGAAAAACAAACACATATTCCTGTTCCCCTGCCTCCCCGAAGACCAAAAAACCATGACTTTTGCAGATGTGAAGTTTCCTTGCGGAGATAGCCCATGCTATATCTTGCATTTGTTAGGAAAAACTGCTTAGAGCATGAAAAGTGCCCATTGCAGAAAGAGCTCAAATTCGAAAAACAAACACGTATTCATGTTCCCCCGGCTCACTGAACACCAAAAAACCATGACTTTTGCAGATCTGAAGTTTCCTTGCGGAGATAGCCCATGTTATATCTTGCATTTGTTAGGAAAAACTGCTTATAGTATGAAAAGTGCCCATTGCAGAAAGAGCTCAAATTCGAAAAACAAACACATATTCCTGTTCCCCTGCCTCCCCGAAGATCAAAAAACCATGACTTTTGCAGATGTGAAGTTTCCTTGCGGAGATAGCCCATGCTATATCTTGCATTTGTTAGGAAAAACTGCTTAGAGCATGAAAAGTGCCCATTGCAGAAAGAGCTCAAATTCGAAAAACAAACACGTATTCATGATCCCCCGGCTCACTGAACACCAAAAAACCATGAGTTTTGCAGATCTGAAGTTTCCTTGCGGAGATAGCCCATGCTATATCTTGCATTTGTTAGGAAAAACTGCTTATAGTATGAAAAGTTCCCATTGCACAAAGAGCTCAAATTCAAAAAACAAACACATCTTCATGTTCCCCTGTCTCCCCGAAGACCAAAAAACCATGACTTTTGCAGATCTGAAGTTTCGTTGCAGAGATAGCCCATGCTATATCTTGCATTTGTTAGGAAAAACTGCTTAGAGCATGAAAAGTGCCCATTGCAGAAAGAGCTCAAATTCGAAAAACAAACACGTATTCATGTTCCCCCGGCTCACTGAACACCAAAAAACCATGAGTTTTGCAGATCTGAAGTTTCCTTGCGGAGATAGCCCATGATATATCTTGCATTTGTTAGGAAAAACTGCTTATAGAATGAAAAGTGCCCATTTCACAAAGAGCTCAAATTCAAAAAACAAACACATATTCCTGTTCCCCTGCCTCCCCAAAGACCAAAAAACCATGACTTTTGCAGATCTGAAGTTTCCTTGCGGAGATAGCCCATGCTATATCTTGCATTTGTTAGGAAAAACTGCTTATAGTATGAAAAGTGCCCATTGCAGAAAAGTCTCAAATTCGAAAAACAAACACATATTCCTGTTCCCCTGCCTCCCCGAAGACCAAAAAACCATGACTTTTGCAGATGTGAAGTTTCCTTGCGGAGATAGCCCATGCTATATCTTGCATTTGTTAGGAAAAACTGCTTAGAGCATGAAAAGTGCCCATTGCAGAAAGAGCTCAAATTCGAAAAACAAACACGTATTCATGTTCCCCCGGCTCACTGAACACCAAAAAACCATGACTTTTGCAGATCTGAAGTTTCCTTGCGGAGATAGCCCATGCTATATCTTGCATTTGTTAGGAAAAACTGCTTATAGTATGAAAAGTGCCCATTGCAGAAAAAGCTCAAATTCGAAAAACAAACACATATTCCTGTTCCCCTGCCTCCCCGAAGACCAAAAAACCATGACTTTTGCAGATGTGAAGTTTCCTTGCGGAGATAGCCCATGCTATATCTTGCATTTGTTAGGAAAAACTGCTTAGAGCATGAAAAGTGCCCATTGCAGAAAGAGCTCAAATTCGAAAAACAAACACGTATTCATGTTCCCCCGGCTCACTGAACACCAAAAAACCATGACTTTTGCAGATCTGAAGTTTCCTTGCGGAGATAGCCCATGTTATATCTTGCATTTGTTAGGAAAAACTGCTTATAGTATGAAAAGTGCCCATTGCAGAAAGAGCTCAAATTCGAAAAACAAACACATATTCCTGTTCCCCTGCCTCCCCGAAGATCAAAAAACCATGACTTTTGCAGATGTGAAGTTTCCTTGCGGAGATAGCCCATGCTATATCTTGCATTTGTTAGGAAAAACTGCTTAGAGCATGAAAAGTGCCCATTGCAGAAAGAGCTCAAATTCGAAAAACAAACACGTATTCATGATCCCCCGGCTCACTGAACACCAAAAAACCATGAGTTTTGCAGATCTGAAGTTTCCTTGCGGAGATAGCCCATGCTATATCTTGCATTTGTTAGGAAAAACTGCTTATAGTATGAAAAGTTCCCATTGCACAAAGAGCTCAAATTCAAAAAACAAACACATATTCATGTTCCCCTGTCTCCCCGAAGACCAAAAAACCATGACTTTTGCAGATCTGAAGTTTCGTTGCAGAGATAGCCCATGCTATATCTTGCATTTGTTAGGAAAAACTGCTTAGAGCATGAAAAGTGCCCATTGCAGAAAGAGCTCAAATTCGAAAAACAAACACGTATTCATGTTCCCCCGGCTCACTGAACACCAAAAAACCATGACTTTTGCAGATCTGAAGTTTCCTTGCGGAGATAGCCCATGCTATATCTTGCATTTGTTAGGAAAAACTGCTTATAGTATGAAAAGTGCCCATTGCAGAAAAAGCTCAAATTCGAAAAACAAACACATATTCCTGTTCCCCTGCCTCCCCGAAGACCAAAAAACCATGACTTTTGCAGATGTGAAGTTTCCTTGCGGAGATAGCCCATGCTATATCTTGCATTTGTTAGGAAAAACTGCTTAGAGCATGAAAAGTGCCCATTGCAGATAGAGCTCAAATTCGCAAAACAAACACATATTCCTGTTCCCCTGCCTCCCCGAAGACCAAAAAACCATGACTTTTGCAGATCTGAAGTTTCCTTGCGGAGATAGCCCATGCTATATCTTGCATTTGTTAGGAAAAACTGCTTATAGTATGAAAAGTGCCCATTGCAGAAAAAGCTCAAATTCGAAAAACAAACACATATTCCTGTTCCCCTGCCTCCCCGAAGACCAAAAAACCATGACTTTTGCAGATGTGAAGTTTCCTTGCGGAGATAGCCCATGCTATATCTTGCATTTGTTAGGAAAAACTGCTTAGAGCATGAAAAGTGCCCATTGCAGAAAGAGCTCAAATTCGAAAAACAAACACGTATTCATGTTCCCCCGGCTCACTGAACACCAAAAAACCATGACTTTTGCAGATCTGAAGTTTCCTTGCGGAGATAGCCCATGCTATATCTTGCATTTGTTAGGAAAAACTGCTTATAGTATGAAAAGTGCCCATTGCAGAAAAAGCTCAAATTCGAAAAACAAACACATATTCCTGTTCCCCTGCCTCCCCGAAGACCAAAAAACCATGACTTTTGCAGATGTGAAGTTTCCTTGCGGAGATAGCCCATGCTATATCTTGCATTTGTTAGGAAAAACTGCTTAGAGCATGAAAAGTGCCCATTGCAGAAAGAGCTCAAATTCGAAAAACAAACACGTATTCATGATCCCCCGGCTCACTGAACACCAAAAAACCATGAGTTTTGCAGATCTGAAGTTTCCTTGCGGAGATAGCCCATGCTATATCTTGCATTTGTTAGGAAAAACTGCTTATAGTATGAAAAGTGCCCATTGCAGAAAAAGCTCAAATTCGAAAAACAAACACATATTCCTGTTCCCCTGCCTCCCCGAAGACCAAAAAACCATGACTTTTGCAGATGTGAAGTTTCCTTGCGGAGATAGCCCATGCTATATCTTGCATTTGTTAGGAAAAACTGCTTAGAGCATGAAAAGTGCCCATTGCAGATAGAGCTCAAATTCGCAAAACAAACACATATTCCTGTTCCCCTGCCTCCCCGAAGACCAAAAAACCATGACTTTTGCAGATCTGAAGTTTCCTTGCGGAGATAGCCCATGCTATATCTTGCATTTGTTAGGAAAAACTGCTTATAGTATGAAAAGTGCCCATTGCACAAAGAGCTCAAATTCAGAAAAACAAACACATATTCCTGTTCCCCTGCCTCCCCGAAGACCAAAAAACCATGACTTTTGCAGATCTGAAGTTTCCTTGCGGAGATAGCCCATGCTATATCTTGCATTTGTTAGGAAAAACTGCTTATAGCATGAAAAGTGCCCATTGCAGATAGAGCTCAAATTCGCAAAACAAACACATATTCCTGTTCCCCTGCCTCCCCGAAGACGAAAAAACCATGACTTTTGCAGATCTGAAGTTTCCTTGCGGAGATAGCCCATGCTATATCTTGCATTTGTTAGGAAAAACTGCTTATAGTATGAAAAGTGCCCATTGCAGAAAAAGCTCAAATTCGAAAAACAAACACATATTCCTGTTCCCCTGCCTCCCCGAAGACCAAAAAACCATGACTTTTGCAGATGTGAAGTTTCCTTGCGGAGATAGCCCATGCTATATCTTGCATTTGTTAGGAAAAACTGCTTAGAGCATGAAAAGTGCCCATTGCAGAAAGAGCTCAAATTCGAAAAACAAACACGTATTCATGTTCCCCCGGCTCACTGAACACCAAAAAACCATGACTTTTGCAGATCTGAAGTTTCCTTGCGGAGATAGCCCATGTTATATCTTGCATTTGTTAGGAAAAACTGCTTATAGTATGAAAAGTGCCCATTGCAGAAAGAGCTCAAATTCGAAAAACAAACACATATTCCTGTTCCCCTGCCTCCCCGAAGATCAAAAAACCATGACTTTTGCAGATGTGAAGTTTCCTTGCGGAGATAGCCCATGCTATATCTTGCATTTGTTAGGAAAAACTGCTTAGAGCATGAAAAGTGCCCATTGCAGAAAGAGCTCAAATTCGAAAAACAAACACGTATTCATGATCCCCCGGCTCACTGAACACCAAAAAACCATGAGTTTTGCAGATCTGAAGTTTCCTTGCGGAGATAGCCCATGCTATATCTTGCATTTGTTAGGAAAAACTGCTTATAGTATGAAAAGTTCCCATTGCACAAAGAGCTCAAATTCAAAAAACAAACACATATTCATGTTCCCCTGTCTCCCCGAAGACCAAAAAACCATGACTTTTGCAGATCTGAAGTTTCGTTGCAGAGATAGCCCATGCTATATCTTGCATTTGTTAGGAAAAACTGCTTAGAGCATGAAAAGTGCCCATTGCAGAAAGAGCTCAAATTCGAAAAACAAACACGTATTCATGTTCCCCCGGCTCACTGAACACCAAAAAACCATGAGTTTTGCAGATCTGAAGTTTCCTTGCGGAGATAGCCCATGATATATCTTGCATTTGTTAGGAAAAACTGCTTATAGAATGAAAAGTGCCCATTTCACAAAGAGCTCAAATTCAAAAAACAAACACATATTCCTGTTCCCCTGCCTCCCCAAAGACCAAAAAACCATGACTTTTGCAGATCTGAAGTTTCCTTGCGGAGATAGCCCATGCTATATCTTGCATTTGTTAGGAAAAACTGCTTATAGTATGAAAAGTGCCCATTGCAGAAAAAGCTCAAATTCGAAAAACAAACACATATTCCTGTTCCCCTGCCTCCCCGAAGACCAAAAAACCATGACTTTTGCAGATGTGAAGTTTCCTTGCGGAGATAGCCCATGCTATATCTTGCATTTGTTAGGAAAAACTGCTTAGAGCATGAAAAGTGCCCATTGCAGAAAGAGCTCAAATTCGAAAAACAAACACGTATTCATGTTCCCCCGGCTCACTGAACACCAAAAAACCATGAGTTTTGCAGATCTGAAGTTTCCTTGCGGAGATAGCCCATGCTATATCTTGCATTTGTTAGGAAAAACTGCTTATAGTATGAAAAGTGCCCATTGCAGAAAAAGCTCAAATTCGAAAAACAAACACATATTCCTGTTCCCCTGCCTCCCCGAAGACCAAAAAACCATGACTTTTGCAGATGTGAAGTTTCCTTGCGGAGATAGCCCATGCTATATCTTGCATTTGTTAGGAAAAACTGCTTAGAGCATGAAAAGTGCCCATTGCAGAAAGAGCTCAAATTCGAAAAACAAACACGTATTCATGTTCCCCCGGCTCACTGAACACCAAAAAACCATGAGTTTTGCAGATCTGAAGTTTCCTTGCGGAGATAGCCCATGCTATATCTTGCATTTGTTAGGAAAAACTGCTTATAGCATGAAAAGTGCCCATTGCACAAAGAGCTCAAATTCAAAAAACAAACACATATTCATGTTCCCCTGCCTCCCCGAAGACCAAAAAACCATGACTTTTGCAGATCTGAAGTTTCCTTGCAGAGATAGCCCATGCTATATCTTGCATTTGTTAGGAAAAACTGCTTAGAGCATGAAAAGTGCCCATTGCAGAAAGAGCTCAAATTCGAAAAACAAACACGTATTCATGTTCCCCCGGCTCACTGAACACCAAAAAACCATGACTTTTGCAGATCTGAAGTTTCCTTGCGGAGATAGCCCATGCTATATCTTGCATTTGTTAGGAAAAACTGCTTATAGTATGAAAAGTGCCCATTGCAGAAAAAGCTCAAATTCGAAAAACAAACACATATTCCTGTTCCCCTGCCTCCCCGAAGACCAAAAAACCATGACTTTTGCAGATGTGAAGTTTCCTTGCGGAGATAGCCCATGCTATATCTTGCATTTGTTAGGAAAAACTGCTTAGAGCATGAAAAGTGCCCATTGCAGATAGAGCTCAAATTCGCAAAACAAACACATATTCCTGTTCCCCTGCCTCCCCGAAGACGAAAAAACCATGACTTTTGCAGATCTGAAGTTTCCTTGCGGAGATAGCCCATGCTATATCTTGCATTTGTTAGGAAAAACTGCTTATAGTATGAAAAGTGCCCATTGCAGAAAAAGCTCAAATTCGAAAAACAAACACATATTCCTGTTCCCCTGCCTCCCCGAAGACCAAAAAACCATGACTTTTGCAGATGTGAAGTTTCCTTGCGGAGATAGCCCATGCTATATCTTGCATTTGTTAGGAAAAACTGCTTAGAGCATGAAAAGTGCCCATTGCAGAAAGAGCTCAAATTCGAAAAACAAACACGTATTCATGTTCCCCCGGCTCACTGAACACCAAAAAACCATGACTTTTGCAGATCTGAAGTTCCCTTGGGGAGATAGCCCATGTTATATCTTGCATTTGTTAGGAAAAACTGCTTATAGTATGAAAAGTGCCCATTGCAGAAAGAGCTCAAATTCGAAAAACAAACACATATTCCTGTTCCCCTGCCTCCCCGAAGATCAAAAAACCATGACTTTTGCAGATGTGAAGTTTCCTTGCGGAGATAGCCCATGCTATATCTTGCATTTGTTAGGAAAAACTGCTTAGAGCATGAAAAGTGCCCATTGCAGAAAGAGCTCAAATTCGAAAAACAAACACGTATTCATGTTCCCCCGGCTCACTGAACACCAAAAAACCATGAGTTTTGCAGATCTGAAGTTTCCTTGTGGAGATAACCCATAATATATCTTGCATTTGTTAGGAAAAACTGCTTATAGTATGAAAAGTGCCCATTTCACAAAGAGCTCAAATTCAAAAAACAAACACATATTCATGTTCCCCTGCCTCCCCGAAGACCAAAAAACCATGACTTTTGCAGATCTGAAGTTTCCTTGCGGAGATAGCCCATGCTATATCTTGCATTTGTTAGGAAAAACTGCTTATAGCATGAAAAGTGCCCATTGCAGATAGAGCTCAAATTCACAAAACAAACACATATTCCTGTTCCCCTGCCTCCCCGAAGACCAAAAAACCATGACTTTTGCAGATCTGAAGTTTCCTTGCGGAGATAGCCCATGCTATATCTTGCATTTGTTAGGAAAAACTGCTTATAGTATGAAAAGTGCCCATTGCAGAAAAAGCTCAAATTCGAAAAACAAACACATATTCCTGTTCCCCTGCCTCCCCGAAGACCAAAAAACCATGACTTTTGCAGATGTGAAGTTTCCTTGCGGAGATAGCCCATGCTATATCTTGCATTTGTTAGGAAAAACTGCTTAGAGCATGAAAAGTGCCCATTGCAGATAGAGCTCAAATTCGCAAAACAAACACATATTCCTGTTCCCCTGCCTCCCCGAAGACGAAAAAACCATGACTTTTGCAGATCTGAAGTTTCCTTGCGGAGATAGCCCATGCTATATCTTGCATTTGTTAGGAAAAACTGCTTATAGTATGAAAAGTGCCCATTGCAGAAAAAGCTCAAATTCGAAAAACAAACACATATTCCTGTTCCCCTGCCTCCCCGAAGACCAAAAAACCATGACTTTTGCAGATGTGAAGTTTCCTTGCGGAGATAGCCCATGCTATATCTTGCATTTGTTAGGAAAAACTGCTTAGAGCATGAAAAGTGCCCATTGCAGAAAGAGCTCAAATTCGAAAAACAAACACGTATTCATGTTCCCCCGGCTCACTGAACACCAAAAAACCATGACTTTTGCAGATCTGAAGTTCCCTTGGGGAGATAGCCCATGTTATATCTTGCATTTGTTAGGAAAAACTGCTTATAGTATGAAAAGTGCCCATTGCAGAAAGAGCTCAAATTCGAAAAACAAACACATATTCCTGTTCCCCTGCCTCCCCGAAGATCAAAAAACCATGACTTTTGCAGATGTGAAGTTTCCTTGCGGAGATAGCCCATGCTATATCTTGCATTTGTTAGGAAAAACTGCTTAGAGCATGAAAAGTGCCCATTGCAGAAAGAGCTCAAATTCGAAAAACAAACACGTATTCATGTTCCCCCGGCTCACTGAACACCAAAAAACCATGAGTTTTGCAGATCTGAAGTTTCCTTGTGGAGATAACCCATAATATATCTTGCATTTGTTAGGAAAAACTGCTTATAGTATGAAAAGTGCCCATTTCACAAAGAGCTCAAATTCAAAAAACAAACACATATTCATGTTCCCCTGCCTCCCCGAAGACCAAAAAACCATGACTTTTGCAGATCTGAAGTTTCCTTGCGGAGATAGCCCATGCTATATCTTGCATTTGTTAGGAAAAACTGCTTATAGCATGAAAAGTGCCCATTGCAGATAGAGCTCAAATTCACAAAACAAACACATATTCCTGTTCCCCTGCCTCCCCGAAGACCAAAAAACCATGACTTTTGCAGATCTGAAGTTTCCTTGCGGAGATAGCCCATGTTATATCTTGCATTTGTTAGGAAAAACTGCTTAGAGCATGAAAAGTGCCCATTGCAGAAAGAGCTCAAATTCGAAAAACAAACACATATTCCTGTTCCACTGCCTCCCCGAAGATCAAAAAACCATGACTTTTGCAGATGTGAAGTTTCCTTGCAGAGATAGCCCATGCTATATCTTGCATTTGTTAGGAAAAACTGCTTAGAGCATGAAAAGTGCCCATTGCAGAAAGAGCTCAAATTCGAAAAACAAACACGTATTCATGTTCCCCCGGCTCACTGAACACCAAAAAACCATGAGTTTTGCAGATCTGAAGTTTCCTTGTGGAGATAGCCCATGTTATATCTTGCATTTGTTAGGAAAAACTGCTTATAGAATGAAAAGTGCCCATTTCACAAAGAGCTCAAATTCAAAAAACAAACACATATTCCTGTTCCCCTGCCTCCCCAAAGACCAAAAAACCATGACTTTTGCAGATCTGAAGTTTCCTTGCGGAGATAGCCCATGCTATATCTTGCATTTGTTAGGAAAAACTGCTTATAGTATGAAAAGTGCCCATTGCAGAAAAAGCTCAAATTCGAAAAACAAACACATATTCCTGTTCCCCTGCCTCCCCGAAGACCAAAAAACCATGACTTTTGCAGATGTGAAGTTTCCTTGCGGAGATAGCCCATGCTATATCTTGCATTTGTTAGGAAAAACTGCTTAGAGCATGAAAAGTGCCCATTGCAGAAAGAGCTCAAATTCGAAAAACAAACACGTATTCATGTTCCCCCGGCTCACTGAACACCAAAAAACCATGACTTTTGCAGATCTGAAGTTTCCTTGCGGAGATAGCCCATGCTATATCTTGCATTTGTTAGGAAAAACTGCTTATAGTATGAAAAGTGCCCATTGCAGAAAAAGCTCAAATTCGAAAAACAAACACATATTCCTGTTCCCCTGCCTCCCCGAAGACCAAAAAACCATGACTTTTGCAGATGTGAAGTTTCCTTGCGGAGATAGCCCATGCTATATCTTGCATTTGTTAGGAAAAACTGCTTAGAGCATGAAAAGTGCCCATTGCAGAAAGAGCTCAAATTCGAAAAACAAACACGTATTCATGTTCCCCCGGCTCACTGAACACCAAAAAACCATGAGTTTTGCAGATCTGAAGTTTCCTTGCGGAGATAGCCCATGCTATATCTTGCATTTGTTAGGAAAAACTGCTTATAGCATGAAAAGTGCCCATTGCACAAAGAGCTCAAATTCAAAAAACAAACACATATTCATGTTCCCCTGCCTCCCCGAAGACCAAAAAACCATGACTTTTGCAGATCTGAAGTTTCCTTGCAGAGATAGCCCATGCTATATCTTGCATTTGTTAGGAAAAACTGCTTAGAGCATGAAAAGTGCCCATTGCAGAAAGAGCTCAAATTCGAAAAACAAACACGTATTCATGTTCCCCCGGCTCACTGAACACCAAAAAACCATGACTTTTGCAGATCTGAAGTTTCCTTGCGGAGATAGCCCATGCTATATCTTGCATTTGTTAGGAAAAACTGCTTATAGTATGAAAAGTGCCCATTGCAGAAAAAGCTCAAATTCGAAAAACAAACACATATTCCTGTTCCCCTGCCTCCCCGAAGACCAAAAAACCATGACTTTTGCAGATGTGAAGTTTCCTTGCGGAGATAGCCCATGCTATATCTTGCATTTGTTAGGAAAAACTGCTTAGAGCATGAAAAGTGCCCATTGCAGATAGAGCTCAAATTCGCAAAACAAACACATATTCCTGTTCCCCTGCCTCCCCGAAGACGAAAAAACCATGACTTTTGCAGATCTGAAGTTTCCTTGCGGAGATAGCCCATGCTATATCTTGCATTTGTTAGGAAAAACTGCTTATAGTATGAAAAGTGCCCATTGCAGAAAAAGCTCAAATTCGAAAAACAAACACATATTCCTGTTCCCCTGCCTCCCCGAAGACCAAAAAACCATGACTTTTGCAGATGTGAAGTTTCCTTGCGGAGATAGCCCATGCTATATCTTGCATTTGTTAGGAAAAACTGCTTAGAGCATGAAAAGTGCCCATTGCAGAAAGAGCTCAAATTCGAAAAACAAACACGTATTCATGTTCCCCCGGCTCACTGAACACCAAAAAACCATGACTTTTGCAGATCTGAAGTTCCCTTGGGGAGATAGCCCATGTTATATCTTGCATTTGTTAGGAAAAACTGCTTAGAGCATGAAAAGTGCCCATTGCAGAAAGAGCTCAAATTCGAAAAACAAACACGTATTCATGTTCCCCCGGCTCACTGAACACCAAAAAACCATGACTTTTGCAGATCTGAAGTTCCCTTGGGGAGATAGCCCATGTTATATCTTGCATTTGTTAGGAAAAACTTCTTAGAGCATGAAAAGTGCCCATTGCAGAAAGAGCTCAAATTCGAAAAACAAACACGTATTCATGTTCCCCCGGCTCACTGAACACCAAAAAACCATGAGTTTTGCAGATCTGAAGTTTCCTTGCGGAGATAGCCCATGCTATATCTTGCATTTGTTAGGAAAAACTGCTTATAGCATGAAAAGTGCCCATTGCACAAAGAGCTCAAATTCAAAAAACAAACACATATTCATGTTCCCCTGCCTCCCCGAAGACCAAAAAACCATGACTTTTGCAGATCTGAAGTTTCCTTGCAGAGATAGCCCATGCTATATCTTGCATTTGTTAGGAAAAACTGCTTAGAGCATGAAAAGTGCCCATTGCAGAAAGAGCTCAAATTCGAAAAACAAACACGTATTCATGTTCCCCCGGCTCACTGAACACCAAAAAACCATGACTTTTGCAGATCTGAAGTTTCCTTGCGGAGATAGCCCATGCTATATCTTGCATTTGTTAGGAAAAACTGCTTATAGTATGAAAAGTGCCCATTGCAGAAAAAGCTCAAATTCGAAAAACAAACACATATTCCTGTTCCCCTGCCTCCCCGAAGACCAAAAAACCATGACTTTTGCAGATGTGAAGTTTCCTTGCGGAGATAGCCCATGCTATATCTTGCATTTGTTAGGAAAAACTGCTTAGAGCATGAAAAGTGCCCATTGCAGATAGAGCTCAAATTCGCAAAACAAACACATATTCCTGTTCCCCTGCCTCCCCGAAGACGAAAAAACCATGACTTTTGCAGATCTGAAGTTTCCTTGCGGAGATAGCCCATGCTATATCTTGCATTTGTTAGGAAAAACTGCTTATAGTATGAAAAGTGCCCATTGCAGAAAAAGCTCAAATTCGAAAAACAAACACATATTCCTGTTCCCCTGCCTCCCCGAAGACCAAAAAACCATGACTTTTGCAGATGTGAAGTTTCCTTGCGGAGATAGCCCATGCTATATCTTGCATTTGTTAGGAAAAACTGCTTAGAGCATGAAAAGTGCCCATTGCAGAAAGAGCTCAAATTCGAAAAACAAACACGTATTCATGTTCCCCCGGCTCACTGAACACCAAAAAACCATGACTTTTGCAGATCTGAAGTTCCCTTGGGGAGATAGCCCATGTTATATCTTGCATTTGTTAGGAAAAACTGCTTATAGTATGAAAAGTGCCCATTGCAGAAAGAGCTCAAATTCGAAAAACAAACACATATTCCTGTTCCCCTGCCTCCCCGAAGATCAAAAAACCATGACTTTTGCAGATGTGAAGTTTCCTTGCGGAGATAGCCCATGCTATATCTTGCATTTGTTAGGAAAAACTGCTTAGAGCATGAAAAGTGCCCATTGCAGAAAGAGCTCAAATTCGAAAAACAAACACGTATTCATGTTCCCCCGGCTCACTGAACACCAAAAAACCATGAGTTTTGCAGATCTGAAGTTTCCTTGTGGAGATAACCCATAATATATCTTGCATTTGTTAGGAAAAACTGCTTATAGTATGAAAAGTGCCCATTTCACAAAGAGCTCAAATTCAAAAAACAAACACATATTCATGTTCCCCTGCCTCCCCGAAGACCAAAAAACCATGACTTTTGCAGATCTGAAGTTTCCTTGCGGAGATAGCCCATGCTATATCTTGCATTTGTTAGGAAAAACTGCTTATAGCATGAAAAGTGCCCATTGCAGATAGAGCTCAAATTCACAAAACAAACACATATTCCTGTTCCCCTGCCTCCCCGAAGACCAAAAAACCATGACTTTTGCAGATCTGAAGTTTCCTTGCGGAGATAGCCCATGTTATATCTTGCATTTGTTAGGAAAAACTGCTTAGAGCATGAAAAGTGCCCATTGCAGAAAGAGCTCAAATTCGAAAAACAAACACATATTCCTGTTCCACTGCCTCCCCGAAGATCAAAAAACCATGACTTTTGCAGATGTGAAGTTTCCTTGCAGAGATAGCCCATGCTATATCTTGCATTTGTTAGGAAAAACTGCTTAGAGCATGAAAAGTGCCCATTGCAGAAAGAGCTCAAATTCGAAAAACAAACACGTATTCATGTTCCCCCGGCTCACTGAACACCAAAAAACCATGAGTTTTGCAGATCTGAAGTTTCCTTGTGGAGATAGCCCATGTTATATCTTGCATTTGTTAGGAAAAACTGCTTATAGAATGAAAAGTGCCCATTTCACAAAGAGCTCAAATTCAAAAAACAAACACATATTCCTGTTCCCCTGCCTCCCCAAAGACCAAAAAACCATGACTTTTGCAGATCTGAAGTTTCCTTGCGGAGATAGCCCATGCTATATCTTGCATTTGTTAGGAAAAACTGCTTATAGTATGAAAAGTGCCCATTGCAGAAAAAGCTCAAATTCGAAAAACAAACACATATTCCTGTTCCCCTGCCTCCCCGAAGACCAAAAAACCATGACTTTTGCAGATGTGAAGTTTCCTTGCGGAGATAGCCCATGCTATATCTTGCATTTGTTAGGAAAAACTGCTTAGAGCATGAAAAGTGCCCATTGCAGAAAGAGCTCAAATTCGAAAAACAAACACGTATTCATGTTCCCCCGGCTCACTGAACACCAAAAAACCATGACTTTTGCAGATCTGAAGTTTCCTTGCGGAGATAGCCCATGCTATATCTTGCATTTGTTAGGAAAAACTGCTTATAGTATGAAAAGTGCCCATTGCAGAAAAAGCTCAAATTCGAAAAACAAACACATATTCCTGTTCCCCTGCCTCCCCGAAGACCAAAAAACCATGACTTTTGCAGATGTGAAGTTTCCTTGCGGAGATAGCCCATGCTATATCTTGCATTTGTTAGGAAAAACTGCTTAGAGCATGAAAAGTGCCCATTGCAGAAAGAGCTCAAATTCGAAAAACAAACACGTATTCATGTTCCCCCGGCTCACTGAACACCAAAAAACCATGAGTTTTGCAGATCTGAAGTTTCCTTGCGGAGATAGCCCATGCTATATCTTGCATTTGTTAGGAAAAACTGCTTATAGCATGAAAAGTGCCCATTGCACAAAGAGCTCAAATTCAAAAAACAAACACATATTCATGTTCCCCTGCCTCCCCGAAGACCAAAAAACCATGACTTTTGCAGATCTGAAGTTTCCTTGCAGAGATAGCCCATGCTATATCTTGCATTTGTTAGGAAAAACTGCTTAGAGCATGAAAAGTGCCCATTGCAGAAAGAGCTCAAATTCGAAAAACAAACACGTATTCATGTTCCCCCGGCTCACTGAACACCAAAAAACCATGACTTTTGCAGATCTGAAGTTTCCTTGCGGAGATAGCCCATGCTATATCTTGCATTTGTTAGGAAAAACTGCTTATAGTATGAAAAGTGCCCATTGCAGAAAAAGCTCAAATTCGAAAAACAAACACATATTCCTGTTCCCCTGCCTCCCCGAAGACCAAAAAACCATGACTTTTGCAGATGTGAAGTTTCCTTGCGGAGATAGCCCATGCTATATCTTGCATTTGTTAGGAAAAACTGCTTAGAGCATGAAAAGTGCCCATTGCAGATAGAGCTCAAATTCGCAAAACAAACACATATTCCTGTTCCCCTGCCTCCCCGAAGACGAAAAAACCATGACTTTTGCAGATCTGAAGTTTCCTTGCGGAGATAGCCCATGCTATATCTTGCATTTGTTAGGAAAAACTGCTTATAGTATGAAAAGTGCCCATTGCAGAAAAAGCTCAAATTCGAAAAACAAACACATATTCCTGTTCCCCTGCCTCCCCGAAGACCAAAAAACCATGACTTTTGCAGATGTGAAGTTTCCTTGCGGAGATAGCCCATGCTATATCTTGCATTTGTTAGGAAAAACTGCTTAGAGCATGAAAAGTGCCCATTGCAGAAAGAGCTCAAATTCGAAAAACAAACACGTATTCATGTTCCCCCGGCTCACTGAACACCAAAAAACCATGACTTTTGCAGATCTGAAGTTCCCTTGGGGAGATAGCCCATGTTATATCTTGCATTTGTTAGGAAAAACTGCTTAGAGCATGAAAAGTGCCCATTGCAGAAAGAGCTCAAATTCGAAAAACAAACACGTATTCATGTTCCCCCGGCTCACTGAACACCAAAAAACCATGACTTTTGCAGATCTGAAGTTCCCTTGGGGAGATAGCCCATGTTATATCTTGCATTTGTTAGGAAAAACTTCTTAGAGCATGAAAAGTGCCCATTGCAGAAAGAGCTCAAATTCGAAAAACAAACACGTATTCATGTTCCCCCGGCTCACTGAACACCAAAAAACCATGAGTTTTGCAGATCTGAAGTTTCCTTGCGGAGATAGCCCATGCTATATCTTGCATTTGTTAGGAAAAACTGCTTATAGCATGAAAAGTGCCCATTGCACAAAGAGCTCAAATTCAAAAAACAAACACATATTCATGTTCCCCTGCCTCCCCGAAGACCAAAAAACCATGACTTTTGCAGATCTGAAGTTTCCTTGCAGAGATAGCCCATGCTATATCTTGCATTTGTTAGGAAAAACTGCTTAGAGCATGAAAAGTGCCCATTGCAGAAAGAGCTCAAATTCGAAAAACAAACACGTATTCATGTTCCCCCGGCTCACTGAACACCAAAAAACCATGACTTTTGCAGATCTGAAGTTTCCTTGCGGAGATAGCCCATGCTATATCTTGCATTTGTTAGGAAAAACTGCTTATAGTATGAAAAGTGCCCATTGCAGAAAAAGCTCAAATTCGAAAAACAAACACATATTCCTGTTCCCCTGCCTCCCCGAAGACCAAAAAACCATGACTTTTGCAGATGTGAAGTTTCCTTGCGGAGATAGCCCATGCTATATCTTGCATTTGTTAGGAAAAACTGCTTAGAGCATGAAAAGTGCCCATTGCAGATAGAGCTCAAATTCGCAAAACAAACACATATTCCTGTTCCCCTGCCTCCCCGAAGACGAAAAAACCATGACTTTTGCAGATCTGAAGTTTCCTTGCGGAGATAGCCCATGCTATATCTTGCATTTGTTAGGAAAAACTGCTTATAGTATGAAAAGTGCCCATTGCAGAAAAAGCTCAAATTCGAAAAACAAACACATATTCCTGTTCCCCTGCCTCCCCGAAGACCAAAAAACCATGACTTTTGCAGATGTGAAGTTTCCTTGCGGAGATAGCCCATGCTATATCTTGCATTTGTTAGGAAAAACTGCTTAGAGCATGAAAAGTGCCCATTGCAGAAAGAGCTCAAATTCGAAAAACAAACACGTATTCATGTTCCCCCGGCTCACTGAACACCAAAAAACCATGACTTTTGCAGATCTGAAGTTCCCTTGGGGAGATAGCCCATGTTATATCTTGCATTTGTTAGGAAAAACTGCTTATAGTATGAAAAGTGCCCATTGCAGAAAGAGCTCAAATTCGAAAAACAAACACATATTCCTGTTCCCCTGCCTCCCCGAAGATCAAAAAACCATGACTTTTGCAGATGTGAAGTTTCCTTGCGGAGATAGCCCATGCTATATCTTGCATTTGTTAGGAAAAACTGCTTAGAGCATGAAAAGTGCCCATTGCAGAAAGAGCTCAAATTCGAAAAACAAACACGTATTCATGTTCCCCCGGCTCACTGAACACCAAAAAACCATGAGTTTTGCAGATCTGAAGTTTCCTTGTGGAGATAACCCATAATATATCTTGCATTTGTTAGGAAAAACTGCTTATAGTATGAAAAGTGCCCATTTCACAAAGAGCTCAAATTCAAAAAACAAACACATATTCATGTTCCCCTGCCTCCCCGAAGACCAAAAAACCATGACTTTTGCAGATCTGAAGTTTCCTTGCGGAGATAGCCCATGCTATATCTTGCATTTGTTAGGAAAAACTGCTTATAGCATGAAAAGTGCCCATTGCAGATAGAGCTCAAATTCACAAAACAAACACATATTCCTGTTCCCCTGCCTCCCCGAAGACCAAAAAACCATGACTTTTGCAGATCTGAAGTTTCCTTGCGGAGATAGCCCATGTTATATCTTGCATTTGTTAGGAAAAACTGCTTAGAGCATGAAAAGTGCCCATTGCAGAAAGAGCTCAAATTCGAAAAACAAACACATATTCCTGTTCCACTGCCTCCCCGAAGATCAAAAAACCATGACTTTTGCAGATGTGAAGTTTCCTTGCAGAGATAGCCCATGCTATATCTTGCATTTGTTAGGAAAAACTGCTTAGAGCATGAAAAGTGCCCATTGCAGAAAGAGCTCAAATTCGAAAAACAAACACGTATTCATGTTCCCCCGGCTCACTGAACACCAAAAAACCATGAGTTTTGCAGATCTGAAGTTTCCTTGTGGAGATAGCCCATGTTATATCTTGCATTTGTTAGGAAAAACTGCTTATAGCATGAAAAGTGCCCATTGCAGATAGAGCTCAAATTCGCAAAACAAACACATATTCATCTTCCCCTGTCTCCCCGAAGACCAAAAAACCATGACTTTTGCAGATCTGAAGTTTCCTTGCAGAGATAGCCCATGCTATATCTTGCATTTGTTAGGAAAAACTGCTTAGAGCATGAAAAGTGCCCATTGCAGAAAGAGCTCAAATTCGAAAAACAAACACGTATTCATGTTCCCCCGGCTCACTGAACACCAAAAAACCATGACTTTTGCAGATCTGAAGTTCCCTTGCGGAGATAGCCCATGTTATATCTTGCATTTGTTAGGAAAAACTGCTTATAGTATGAAAAGTGCCCATTGCAGATAGAGCTCAAATTCACAAAACAAACACATATTCCTGTTCCCCTGCCTCCCCGAAGACCAAAAAACCATGACTTTTGCAGATCTGAAGTTTCCTTGCGGAGATAGCCCATGTTATATCTTGCATTTGTTAGGAAAAACTGCTTAGAGCATGAAAAGTGCCCATTGCAGAAAGAGCTCAAATTCGAAAAACAAACACATATTCCTGTTCCACTGCCTCCCCGAAGATCAAAAAACCATGACTTTTGCAGATCTGAAGTTTCCTTGCAGAGATAGCCCATGCTATATCTTGCATTTGTTAGGAAAAACTGCTTAGAGCATGAAAAGTGCCCATTGCAGAAAGAGCTCAAATTCGAAAAACAAACACGTATTCATGTTCCCCCGGCTCACTGAACACCAAAAAACCATGAGTTTTGCAGATCTGAAGTTTCCTTGTGGAGATAACCCATGCTATATCTTGCATTTGTTAGGAAAAACTGCTTATAGTATGAAAAGTGCCCATTTCACAAAGAGCTCAAATTCAAAAAACAAACACATATTCATGTTCCCCTGCCTCCCCGAAGACCAAAAAACCATGACTTTTGCAGATCTGAAGTTTCCTTGCGGAGATAGCCCATGCTATATCTTGCATTTGTTAGGAAAAACTGCTTATAGCATGAAAAGTGCCCATTGCAGATAGAGCTCAAATTCACAAAACAAACACATATTCCTGTTCCCCTGCCTCCCCGAAGACCAAAAAACCATGACCTTTGCAGATCTGAAGTTTCCTTGCGGAGATAGCCCATGTTATATCTTGCATTTGTTAGGAAAAACTGCTTAGAGCATGAAAAGTGCCCATTGCAGAAAGAGCTCAAATTCGAAAAACAAACACATATTCATGTTCCCCTGTCTCCCCGAAGACCAAAAAACCATGACTTTTGCAGATCTGAAGTTTCGTTGCAGAGATAGCCCATGCTATATCTTGCATTTGTTAGGAAAAACTGCTTAGAGCATGAAAAGTGCCCATTGCAGAAAGAGCTCAAATTCGAAAAACAAACACGTATTCATGTTCCCCCGGCTCACTGAACACCAAAAAACCATGAGTTTTGCAGATCTGAAGTTTCCTTGCGGAGATAGCCCATGATATATCTTGCATTTGTTAGGAAAAACTGCTTATAGAATGAAAAGTGCCCATTTCACAAAGAGCTCAAATTCAAAAAACAAACACATATTCCTGTTCCCCTGCCTCCCCAAAGACCAAAAAACCATGACTTTTGCAGATCTGAAGTTTCCTTGCGGAGATAGCCCATGCTATATCTTGCATTTGTTAGGAAAAACTGCTTATAGTATGAAAAGTGCCCATTGCAGAAAAAGCTCAAATTCGAAAAACAAACACATATTCCTGTTCCCCTGCCTCCCCGAAGACCAAAAAACCATGACTTTTGCAGATGTGAAGTTTCCTTGCGGAGATAGCCCATGCTATATCTTGCATTTGTTAGGAAAAACTGCTTAGAGCATGAAAAGTGCCCATTGCAGAAAGAGCTCAAATTCGAAAAACAAACACGTATTCATGTTCCCCCGGCTCACTGAACACCAAAAAACCATGACTTTTGCAGATCTGAAGTTTCCTTGCGGAGATAGCCCATGCTATATCTTGCATTTGTTAGGAAAAACTGCTTATAGTATGAAAAGTGCCCATTGCAGAAAAAGCTCAAATTCGAAAAACAAACACATATTCCTGTTCCCCTGCCTCCCCGAAGACCAAAAAACCATGACTTTTGCAGATGTGAAGTTTCCTTGCGGAGATAGCCCATGCTATATCTTGCATTTGTTAGGAAAAACTGCTTAGAGCATGAAAAGTGCCCATTGCAGAAAGAGCTCAAATTCGAAAAACAAACACGTATTCATGTTCCCCCGGCTCACTGAACACCAAAAAACCATGAGTTTTGCAGATCTGAAGTTTCCTTGCGGAGATAGCCCATGCTATATCTTGCATTTGTTAGGAAAAACTGCTTATAGCATGAAAAGTGCCCATTGCACAAAGAGCTCAAATTCAAAAAACAAACACATATTCATGTTCCCCTGCCTCCCCGAAGACCAAAAAACCATGACTTTTGCAGATCTGAAGTTTCCTTGCAGAGATAGCCCATGCTATATCTTGCATTTGTTAGGAAAAACTGCTTAGAGCATGAAAAGTGCCCATTGCAGAAAGAGCTCAAATTCGAAAAACAAACACGTATTCATGTTCCCCCGGCTCACTGAACACCAAAAAACCATGACTTTTGCAGATCTGAAGTTTCCTTGCGGAGATAGCCCATGCTATATCTTGCATTTGTTAGGAAAAACTGCTTATAGTATGAAAAGTGCCCATTGCAGAAAAAGCTCAAATTCGAAAAACAAACACATATTCCTGTTCCCCTGCCTCCCCGAAGACCAAAAAACCATGACTTTTGCAGATGTGAAGTTTCCTTGCGGAGATAGCCCATGCTATATCTTGCATTTGTTAGGAAAAACTGCTTAGAGCATGAAAAGTGCCCATTGCAGATAGAGCTCAAATTCGCAAAACAAACACATATTCCTGTTCCCCTGCCTCCCCGAAGACGAAAAAACCATGACTTTTGCAGATCTGAAGTTTCCTTGCGGAGATAGCCCATGCTATATCTTGCATTTGTTAGGAAAAACTGCTTATAGTATGAAAAGTGCCCATTGCAGAAAAAGCTCAAATTCGAAAAACAAACACATATTCCTGTTCCCCTGCCTCCCCGAAGACCAAAAAACCATGACTTTTGCAGATGTGAAGTTTCCTTGCGGAGATAGCCCATGCTATATCTTGCATTTGTTAGGAAAAACTGCTTAGAGCATGAAAAGTGCCCATTGCAGAAAGAGCTCAAATTCGAAAAACAAACACGTATTCATGTTCCCCCGGCTCACTGAACACCAAAAAACCATGACTTTTGCAGATCTGAAGTTCCCTTGCGGAGATAGCCCATGCTATATCTTGCATTTGTTAGGAAAAACTGCTTAGAGCATGAAAAGTGCCCATTGCAGAAAGAGCTCAAATTCGAAAAACAAACACGTATTCATGTTCCCCCGGCTCACTGAACACCAAAAAACCATGAGTTTTGCAGATCTGAAGTTTCCTTGTGGAGATAACCCATAATATATCTTGCATTTGTTAGGAAAAACTGCTTATAGTATGAAAAGTGCCCATTTCACAAAGAGCTCAAATTCAAAAAACAAACACATATTCATGTTCCCCTGCCTCCCCGAAGACCAAAAAACCATGACTTTTGCAGATCTGAAGTTTCCTTGCGGAGATAGCCCATGCTATATCTTGCATTTGTTAGGAAAAACTGCTTATAGCATGAAAAGTGCCCATTGCAGATAGAGCTCAAATTCACAAAACAAACACATATTCCTGTTCCCCTGCCTCCCCGAAGACCAAAAAACCATGACTTTTGCAGATCTGAAGTTTCCTTGCGGAGATAGCCCATGTTATATCTTGCATTTGTTAGGAAAAACTGCTTAGAGCATGAAAAGTGCCCATTGCAGAAAGAGCTCAAATTCGAAAAACAAACACATATTCCTGTTCCACTGCCTCCCCGAAGATCAAAAAACCATGACTTTTGCAGATGTGAAGTTTCCTTGCAGAGATAGCCCATGCTATATCTTGCATTTGTTAGGAAAAACTGCTTAGAGCATGAAAAGTGCCCATTGCAGAAAGAGCTCAAATTCGAAAAACAAACACGTATTCATGTTCCCCCGGCTCACTGAACACCAAAAAACCATGAGTTTTGCAGATCTGAAGTTTCCTTGTGGAGATAGCCCATGTTATATCTTGCATTTGTTAGGAAAAACTGCTTATAGCATGAAAAGTGCCCATTGCAGATAGAGCTCAAATTCGCAAAACAAACACATATTCATCTTCCCCTGTCTCCCCGAAGACCAAAAAACCATGACTTTTGCAGATCTGAAGTTTCCTTGCAGAGATAGCCCATGCTATATCTTGCATTTGTTAGGAAAAACTGCTTAGAGCATGAAAAGTGCCCATTGCAGAAAGAGCTCAAATTCGAAAAACAAACACGTATTCATGTTCCCCCGGCTCACTGAACACCAAAAAACCATGACTTTTGCAGATCTGAAGTTCCCTTGCGGAGATAGCCCATGTTATATCTTGCATTTGTTAGGAAAAACTGCTTATAGTATGAAAAGTGCCCATTGCAGAAAGAGCTCAAATTCGAAAAACAAACACATATTCCTGTTCCCCTGCCTCCCCGAAGATCAAAAAACCATGACTTTTGCAGATGTGAAGTTTCCTTGCGGAGATAGCCCATGCTATATCTTGCATTTGTTAGGAAAAACTGCTTAGAGCATGAAAAGTGCCCATTGCAGAAAGAGCTCAAATTCGAAAAACAAACACGTATTCATGTTCCCCCGGCTCACTGAACACCAAAAAACCATGAGTTTTGCAGATCTGAAGTTTCCTTGTGGAGATAACCCATAATATATCTTGCATTTGTTAGGAAAAACTGCTTAGAGCATGAAAAGTGCCCATTGCAGAAAGAGCTCAAATTCGAAAAACAAACACGTATTCATGTTCCCCCGGCTCACTGAACACCAAAAAACCATGACTTTTGCAGATCTGAAGTTTCCTTGCGGAGATAGCCCATGTTATATCTTGCATTTGTTAGGAAAAACTGCTTATAGTATGAAAAGTGCCCATTGCAGAAAGAGCTCAAATTCGAAAAACAAACACATATTCCTGTTCCACTGCCTCCCCGAAGATCAAAAAACCATGACTTTTGCATATCTGAAGTTTCCTTGCGGAGATAGCCCATGCTATATCTTGCATTTGTTAGGAAAAACTGCTTAGAGCATGAAAAGTGCCCATTGCAGAAAGAGCTCAAATTCGAAAAACAAACACGTATTCATGTTCCCCCGGCTCACTGAACACCAAAAAACCATGAGTTTTGCAGATCTGAAGTTTCCTTGCGGAGATAGCCCATGATATATCTTGCATTTGTTAGGAAAAACTGCTTATAGCATGAAAAGTGCCCATTGCAGATACTCAAATTCGCAAAACAAACACATATTCCTGTTCCCCTGCCTCCCCGAAGACCAAAAAACCATGACTTTTGCAGATCTGAAGTTTCCTTGCGGAGATAGCCCATGCTATATCTTGCATTTGTTAGGAAAAACTGCTTATAGTATGAAAAGTGCCCATTGCACAAAGAGCTCAAATTCAGAAAAACAAACACATATTCCTGTTCCCCTGCCTCCCCGAAGACCAAAAAACCATGACTTTTGCAGATCTGAAGTTTCCTTGCGGAGATAGCCCATGCTATATCTTGCATTTGTTAGGAAAAACTGCTTATAGCATGAAAAGTGCCCATTGCAGATAGAGCTCAAATTCGCAAAACAAACACATATTCCTGTTCCCCTGCCTCCCCGAAGACGAAAAAACCATGACTTTTGCAGATCTGAAGTTTCCTTGCGGAGATAGCCCATGCTACATCTTGCATTTGTTAGGAAAAACTGCTTAGAGCATGAAAAGTGCCCATTGCAGAAAGAGCTCAAATTCGAAAAACAAACACGTATTCATGTTCCCCCGGCTCACTGAACACCAAAAAACCATGACTTTTGCAGATCTGAAGTTTCCTTGCGGAGATAGCCCATGTTATATCTTGCATTTGTTAGGAAAAACTGCTTATAGTATGAAAAGTGCCCATTGCAGAAAGAGCTCAAATTCGAAAAACAAACACATATTCCTGTTCCCCTGCCTCCCCGAAGATCAAAAAACCATGACTTTTGCAGATGTGAAGTTTCCTTGCGGAGATAGCCCATGCTATATCTTGCATTTGTTAGGAAAAACTGCTTAGAGCATGAAAAGTGCCCATTGCAGAAAGAGCTCAAATTCGAAAAACAAACACGTATTCATGATCCCCCGGCTCACTGAACACCAAAAAACCATGAGTTTTGCAGATCTGAAGTTTCCTTGCGGAGATAGCCCATGATATATCTTGCATTTGTTAGGAAAAACTGCTTATAGCATGAAAAGTGCCCATTGCAGATAGAGCTCAAATTCGCAAAACAAACACATATTCCTGTTCCCCTGCCTCCCCGAAGACCATAAAACCATGACTTTTGCAGATCTGAAGTTTCCTTGCGGAGATAGCCCATGCTATATCTTGAATTTGTTAGGAAAAACTGCTTAGAGCATGAAAAGTGCCCATTGCAGAAAGAGCTCAAATTCGAAAAACAAACACGTATTCATGTTCCCCCGGCTCACTGAACACCAAAAAACCATGAGTTTTGCAGATCTGAAGTTTCCTTGCGGAGATAGCCCATGTTATATCTTGCATTTGTTAGGAAAAACTGCTTATAGTATGAAAAGTGCCCATTGCAGAAAGAGCTCAAATTCGAAAAACAAACACATATTCCTGTTCCCCTGCCTCCCCGAAGATCAAAAAACCATGACTTTTGCAGATCTGAAGTTTCGTTGCAGAGATAGCCCATGCTATATCTTGCATTTGTTAGGAAAAACTGCTTAGAGCATGAAAAGTGCCCATTGCAGAAAGAGCTCAAATTCGAAAAACAAACACGTATTCATGTTCCCCCGGCTCACTGAACACCAAAAAACCATGAGTTTTGCAGATCTGATGTTTCCTTGCGGAGATAGCCCATGCTATATCTTGCATTTGTTAGGAAAAACTGCTTATAGCATGAAAAGTGCCCATTGCACAAAGAGCTCAAATTCAAAAAACAAACACATATTCATGTTCCCCTGCCTCCCCGAAGACCAAAAAACCATGACTTTTGCAGATCTGAAGTTTCCTTGCAGAGATAGCCCATGCTATATCTTGCATTTGTTAGGAAAAACTGCTTAGAGCATGAAAAGTGCCCATTGCAGAAAGAGCTCAAATTCGAAAAACAAACACGTATTCATGTTCCCCCGGCTCACTGAACACCAAAAAACCATGACTTTTGCAGATCTGAAGTTTCCTTGCGGAGATAGCCCATGCTATATCTTGCATTTGTTAGGAAAAACTGCTTATAGTATGAAAAGTGCCCATTGCAGAAAAAGCTCAAATTCGAAAAACAAACACATATTCCTGTTCCACTGCCTCCCCGAAGATCAAAAAACCATGACTTTTGCAGATGTGAAGTTTCCTTGCAGAGATAGCCCATGCTATATCTTGCATTTGTTAGGAAAAACTGCTTAGAGCATGAAAAGTGCCCATTGCAGAAAGAGCTCAAATTCGAAAAACAAACACGTATTCATGTTCCCCCGGCTCACTGAACACCAAAAAACCATGAGTTTTGCAGATCTGAAGTTTCCTTGTGGAGATAGCCCATGTTATATCTTGCATTTGTTAGGAAAAACTGCTTATAGCATGAAAAGTGCCCATTGCAGATAGAGCTCAAATTCGCAAAACAAACACATATTCATCTTCCCCTGTCTCCCCGAAGACCAAAAAACCATGACTTTTGCAGATCTGAAGTTTCCTTGCAGAGATAGCCCATGCTATATCTTGCATTTGTTAGGAAAAACTGCTTAGAGCATGAAAAGTGCCCATTGCAGAAAGAGCTCAAATTCGAAAAACAAACACGTATTCATGTTCCCCCGGCTCACTGAACACCAAAAAACCATGACTTTTGCAGATCTGAAGTTCCCTTGCGGAGATAGCCCATGTTATATCTTGCATTTGTTAGGAAAAACTGCTTATAGTATGAAAAGTGCCCATTGCAGAAAGAGCTCAAATTCGAAAAACAAACACATATTCCTGTTCCCCTGCCTCCCCGAAGATCAAAAAACCATGACTTTTGCAGATGTGAAGTTTCCTTGCGGAGATAGCCCATGCTATATCTTGCATTTGTTAGGAAAAACTGCTTAGAGCATGAAAAGTGCCCATTGCAGAAAGAGCTCAAATTCGAAAAACAAACACGTATTCATGTTCCCCCGGCTCACTGAACACCAAAAAACCATGAGTTTTGCAGATCTGAAGTTTCCTTGTGGAGATAACCCATAATATATCTTGCATTTGTTAGGAAAAACTGCTTATAGTATGAAAAGTGCCCATTTCACAAAGAGCTCAAATTCAAAAAACAAACACATATTCATGTTCCCCTGCCTCCCCGAAGACCAAAAAACCATGACTTTTGCAGATCTGAAGTTTCCTTGCGGAGATAGCCCATGCTATATCTTGCATTTGTTAGGAAAAACTGCTTATAGCATGAAAAGTGCCCATTGCAGATAGAGCTCAAATTCACAAAACAAACATATATTCCTGTTCCCCTGCCTCCCCGAAGACCAAAAAACCATGACTTTTGCAGATCTGAAGTTTCCTTGCGGAGATAGCCCATGTTATATCTTGCATTTGTTAGGAAAAACTGCTTAGAGCATGAAAAGTGCCCATTGCAGAAAGAGCTCAAATTCGAAAAACAAACACATATTCCTGTTCCACTGCCTCCCCGAAGATCAAAAAACCATGACTTTTGCAGATCTGAAGTTTCCTTGCAGAGATAGCCCATGCTATATCTTGCATTTGTTAGGAAAAACTGCTTAGAGCATGAAAAGTGCCCATTGCAGAAAGAGCTCAAATTCGAAAAACAAACACGTATTCATGTTCCCCCGGCTCACTGAACACCAAAAAACCATGAGTTTTGCAGATCTGAAGTTTCCTTGTGGAGATAACCCATGCTATATCTTGCATTTGTTAGGAAAAACTGCTTATAGTATGAAAAGTGCCCATTTCACAAAGAGCTCAAATTCAAAAAACAAACACATATTCATGTTCCCCTGCCTCCCCGAAGACCAAAAAACCATGACTTTTGCAGATCTGAAGTTTCCTTGCGGAGATAGCCCATGCTATATCTTGCATTTGTTAGGAAAAACTGCTTATAGCATGAAAAGTGCCCATTGCAGATAGAGCTCAAATTCACAAAACAAACACATATTCCTGTTCCCCTGCCTCCCCGAAGACCAAAAAACCATGACCTTTGCAGATCTGAAGTTTCCTTGCGGAGATAGCCCATGTTATATCTTGCATTTGTTAGGAAAAACTGCTTAGAGCATGAAAAGTGCCCATTGCAGAAAGAGCTCAAATTCGAAAAACAAACACATATTCCTGTTCCACTGCCTCCCCGAAGATCAAAAAACCATGACTTTTGCAGATCTGAAGTTTCCTTGCAGAGATAGCCCATGCTATATCTTGCATTTGTTAGGAAAAACTGCTTAGAGCATGAAAAGTGCCCATTGCAGAAAGAGCTCAAATTCGAAAAACAAACACGTATTCATGTTCCCCCGGCTCACTGAAAACCAAAAAACCATGAGTTTTGCAGATCTGAAGTTTCCTTGTGGAGATAGCCCATGTTATATCTTGCATTTGTTAGGAAAAACTGCTTATAGCATGAAAAGTGCCCATTGCAGATAGAGCTCAAATTCGCAAAACAAACACATATTCATGTTCCCCTGTCTCCCCGAAGACCAAAAAACCATGACTTTTGCAGATCTGAAGTTTCCTTGCAGAGATAGCCCATGCTATATCTTGCATTTGTTAGGAAAAACTGCTTAGAGTGAGAAAAGTGGCCATTGCAGAAAGAGCTCAAATTCGAAAAACAAACACGTATTCATGTTCCCCTGACTCCCCGAAGACCAAAAAACCATGACTTTTGCAGATGAGAAGTTTCCTTGCGGAGATAGCCCATGCTATATCTTGCATTTGTTAGGAAAAACTGCTTAGAGCATGAAAAGTGCCCATTGCAGAAAGAGCTCAAATTCGAAAAACAAACACGTATTCATGTTCCCCCAGCTCACTGAACACCAAAAAACCATGACTTTTGCAGATCTGAAGTTTCCTTGCGGAGATAGCCCATGTTATATCTTGCATTTGTTAGGAAAAACTGCTTATAGTATGAAAAGTGCCCATTGCAGAAAGAGCTCAAATTCGAAAAACAAACACATATTCCTGTTCCACTGCCTCCCCGAAGATCAAAAAACCATGACTTTTGCATATCTGAAGTTTCCTTGCGGAGATAGCCCATGCTATATCTTGCATTTGTTAGGAAAAACTGCTTAGAGCATGAAAAGTGCCCATTGCAGAAAGAGCTCAAATTCGAAAAACAAACACGTATTCATGTTCCCCCGGCTCACTGAACACCAAAAAACCATGAGTTTTGCAGATCTGAAGTTTCCTTGCGGAGATAGCCCATGATATATCTTGCATTTGTTAGGAAAAACTGCTTATAGCATGAAAAGTGCCCATTGCAGATAGAGCTCAAATTCGCAAAACAAACACATATTCCTGTTCCCCTGCCTCCCCGAAGACCATAAAACCATGACTTTTGCAGATCTGAAGTTTCCTTGCGGAGATAGCCCATGCTATATCTTGAATTTGTTAGGAAAAACTGCTTAGAGCATGAAAAGTGCCCATTGCAGAAAGAGCTCAAATTCGAAAAACAAACACGTATTCATGTTCCCCCGGCTCACTGAACACCAAAAAACCATGAGTTTTGCAGATCTGAAGTTTCCTTGCGGAGATAGCCCATGCTATATCTTGCATTTGTTAGGAAAAACTGCTTATAGTATGAAAAGTTCCCATTGCACAAAGAGCTCAAATTCAAAAAACAAACACATATTCATGTTCCACTGTCTCCCCGAAAACCAAAAAACCATGACTTTTGCAGATCTGAAGTTTCCTTGCGGAGATAGCCCATGCTATATCTTGCATTTGTTAGGAAAAACTGCTTAGAGCATGAAAAGTGCCCATTGCAGAAAGAGCTCAAATTTGAAAAACAAACACGTATTCATGTTCCCCCGGCTCACTGAACACCAAAAAACCATGAGTTTTGCAGATCTGAAGTTTCCTTGCGGAGATAGCCCATGATATATCTTGCATTTGTTAGGAAAAACTGCTTATAGCATGAAAAGTGCCCATTGCAGATACTCAAATTCGCAAAACAA
The DNA here is from genome assembly GCF_964194415.1 of Vipera berus. NCBI lineage: Eukaryota > Metazoa > Chordata > Lepidosauria > Squamata > Viperidae > Vipera > Vipera berus. Next base: position 123,674 of record NC_138219.1, read on the forward strand.
ACACATATTCCTGTTCCCCTGCCTCCCCGAAGACCAAAAAACCATGACTTTTGCAGATCTGAAGTTTCCTTGCGGAGATAGCCCATGCTATATCTTGCATTTGTTAGGAAAAACTGCTTATAGTATGAAAAGTGCCCATTGCACAAAGAGCTCAAATTCAGAAAAACAAACACATATTCCTGTTCCCCTGCCTCCCCGAAGACCAAAAAACCATGACTTTTGCAGATCTGAAGTTTCCTTGCGGAGATAGCCCATGCTATATCTTGCATTTGTTAGGAAAAACTGCTTATAGCATGAAAAGTGCCCATTGCAGATAGAGCTCAAATTCGCAAAACAAACACATATTCCTGTTCCCCTGCCTCCCCGAAGACGAAAAAACCATGACTTTTGCAGATCTGAAGTTTCCTTGCGGAGATAGCCCATGCTACATCTTGCATTTGTTAGGAAAAACTGCTTAGAGCATGAAAAGTGCCCATTGCAGAAAGAGCTCAAATTCGAAAAACAAACACGTATTCATGTTCCCCCGGCTCACTGAACACCAAAAAACCATGACTTTTGCAGATCTGAAGTTTCCTTGCGGAGATAGCCCATGTTATATCTTGCATTTGTTAGGAAAAACTGCTTATAGTATGAAAAGTGCCCATTGCAGAAAGAGCTCAAATTCGAAAAACAAACACATATTCCTGTTCCCCTGCCTCCCCGAAGATCAAAAAACCATGACTTTTGCAGATGTGAAGTTTCCTTGCGGAGATAGCCCATGCTATATCTTGCATTTGTTAGGAAAAACTGCTTAGAGCATGAAAAGTGCCCATTGCAGAAAGAGCTCAAATTCGAAAAACAAACACGTATTCATGATCCCCCGGCTCACTGAACACCAAAAAACCATGAGTTTTGCAGATCTGAAGTTTCCTTGCGGAGATAGCCCATGATATATCTTGCATTTGTTAGGAAAAACTGCTTATAGCATGAAAAGTGCCCATTGCAGATACTCAAATTCGCAAAACAAACACATATTCCTGTTCCCCTGCCTCCCCGAAGACCAAAAAACCATGACTTTTGCAGATCTGAAGTTTCCTTGCGGAGATAGCCCATGCTATATCATGCATTTGTTAGGAAAAACTGCTTATAGTATGAAAAGTGCCCATTGCACAAAGAGCTCAAATTCAGAAAAACAAACACATATTCCTGTTCCCCTGCCTCCCCGAAGACCAAAAAACCATGACTTTTGCAGATCTGAAGTTTCCTTGCGGAGATAGCCCATGCTATATCTTGCATTTGTTAGGAAAAACTGCTTATAGCATGAAAAGTGCCCATTGCAGATAGAGCTCAAATTCGCAAAACAAACACATATTCCTGTTCCCCTGCCTCCCCGAAGACGAAAAAACCATGACTTTTGCAGATCTGAAGTTTCCTTGCGGAGATAGCCCATGCTACATCTTGCATTTGTTAGGAAAAACTGCTTAGAGCATGAAAAGTGCCCATTGCAGAAAGAGCTCAAATTCGAAAAACAAACACGTATTCATGTTCCCCCGGCTCACTGAACACCAAAAAACCATGAGTTTTGCAGATCTGAAGTTTCCTTGCGGAGATAGCCCATGTTATATCTTGCATTTGTTAGGAAAAACTGCTTATAGTATGAAAAGTGCCCATTGCAGAAAGAGCTCAAATTCGAAAAACAAACACATATTCCTGTTCCCCTGCCTCCCCGAAGATCAAAAAACCATGACTTTTGCAGATGTGAAGTTTCCTTGCGGAGATAGCCCATGCTATATCTTGCATTTGTTAGGAAAAACTGCTTAGAGCATGAAAAGTGCCCATTGCAGAAAGAGCTCAAATTCGAAAAACAAACACATATTCATGTTCCCCTGTCTCCCCGAAGACCAAAAAACCATGACTTTTGCAGATGTGAAGTTTCCTTGCGGAGATAGCCCATGCTATATCTTGCATTTGTTAGGAAAAACTGCTTATAGTATGAAAAGTGCCCATTGCAGAAAAAGCTCAAATTCGAAAAACAAACACATATTCCTGTTCCCCTGCCTCCCCGAAGACCAAAAAACCATGACTTTTGCAGATCTGAAGTTTCCTTGCGGAGATAGCCCATGCTATATCTTGCATTTGTTAGGAAAAACTGCTTAGAGCATGAAAAGTGCCCATTGCAGAAAGAGCTCAAATTCGAAAAACAAACACGTATTCATGTTCCCCCGGCTCACTGAACACCAAAAAACCATGACTTTTGCAGATCTGAAGTTCCCTTGCGGAGATAGCCCATGTTATATCTTGCATTTGTTAGGAAATACTGCTTATAGTATGAAAAGTGCCCATTGCAGAAAGAGCTCAAATTCGAAAAACAAACACATATTCCTGTTCCCCTGCCTCCCCGAAGATCAAAAAACCATGACTTTTGCAGATGTGAAGTTTCCTTGCGGAGATAGCCCATGCTATATCTTGCATTTGTTAGGAAAAACTGCTTAGAGCATGAAAAGTGCCCATTGCAGAAAGAGCTCAAATTCGAAAAACAAACACGTATTCATGTTCCCCCGGCTCACTGAACACCAAAAAACCATGAGTTTTGCAGATCTGAAGTTTCCTTGTGGAGATAACCCATAATATATCTTGCATTTGTTAGGAAAAACTGCTTATAGTATGAAAAGTGCCCATTTCACAAAGAGCTCAAATTCAAAAAACAAACACATATTCATGTTCCCCTGCCTCCCCGAAGACCAAAAAACCATGACTTTTGCAGATCTGAAGTTTCCTTGCGGAGATAGCCCATGCTATATCTTGCATTTGTTAGGAAAAACTGCTTATAGCATGAAAAGTGCCCATTGCAGATAGAGCTCAAATTCACAAAACAAACACATATTCCTGTTCCCCTGCCTCCCCGAAGACCAAAAAACCATGACTTTTGCAGATCTGAAGTTTCCTTGCGGAGATAGCCCATGTTATATCTTGCATTTGTTAGGAAAAACTGCTTAGAGCATGAAAAGTGCCCATTGCAGAAAGAGCTCAAATTCGAAAAACAAACACATATTCCTGTTCCACTGCCTCCCCGAAGATCAAAAAACCATGACTTTTGCAGATCTGAAGTTTCCTTGCAGAGATAGCCCATGCTATATCTTGCATTTGTTAGGAAAAACTGCTTAGAGCATGAAAAGTGCCCATTGCAGAAAGAGCTCAAATTCGAAAAACAAACACGTATTCATGTTCCCCCGGCTCACTGAACACCAAAAAACCATGAGTTTTGCAGATCTGAAGTTTCCTTGTGGAGATAGCCCATGTTTTATCTTGCATTTGTTAGGAAAAACTGCTTATAGCATGAAAAGTGCCCATTGCAGATAGAGCTCAAATTCACAAAACAAACACATATTCCTGTTCCCCTGCCTCCCCGAAGACCAAAAAACCATGACTTTTGCAGATCTGAAGTTTCCTTGCGGAGATAGCCCATGTTATATCTTGCATTTGTTAGGAAAAACTGCTTAGAGCATGAAAAGTGCCCATTGCAGAAAGAGCTCAAATTCGAAAAACAAACACGTATTCATGTTCCCCCGGCTCACTGAACACCAAAAAACCATGAGTTTTGCAGATCTGAAGTTTCCTTGTGGAGATAGCCCATGCTATATCTTGCATTTGTTAGGAAAAACTGCTTATAGCATGAAAAGTGCCCATTGCAGATAGAGCTCAAATTCACAAAACAAACACATATTCCTGTTCCCCTGCCTCCCCGAAGACCAAAAAACCATGACTTTTGCAGATCTGAAGTTTCCTTGCGGAGATAGCCCATGTTATATCTTGCATTTGTTAGGAAAAACTGCTTAGAGCATGAAAAGTGCCCATTGCAGAAAGAGCTCAAATTCGAAAAACAAACACATATTCCTGTTCCACTGCCTCCCCGAAGATCAAAAAACCATGACTTTTGCAGATCTGAAGTTTCCTTGCAGAGATAGCCCATGCTATATCTTGCATTTGTTAGGAAAAACTGCTTAGAGCATGAAAAGTGCCCATTGCAGAAAGAGCTCAAATTCGAAAAACAAACACGTATTCATGTTCCCCCGGCTCACTGAACACCAAAAAACCATGAGTTTTGCAGATCTGAAGTTTCCTTGTGGAGATAGCCCATGTTATATCTTGCATTTGTTAGGAAAAACTGCTTATAGCATGAAAAGTGCCCATTGCAGATAGAGCTCAAATTCGCAAAACAAACACATATTCATGTTCCCCTGTCTCCCCGAAGACCAAAAAACCATGACTTTTGCAGATCTGAAGTTTCCTTGCAGAGATAGCCCATGCTATATCTTGCATTTGTTAGGAAAAACTGCTTAGAGTGAGAAAAGTGCCCATTGCAGAAAGAGCTCAAATTCGAAAAACAAACACGTATTCATGTTCCCCTGACTCCCCGAAGACCAAAAAACCATGACTTTTGCAGATGAGAAGTTTCCTTGCGGAGATAGCCCATGCTATATCTTGCATTTGTTAGGAAAAACTGCTTAGAGCATGAAAAGTGCCCATTGCAGAAAGAGCTCAAATTCGAAAAACAAACACGTATTCATGTTCCCCCGGCTCACTGAACACCAAAAAACCATGACTTTTGCAGATCTGAAGTTTCCTTGCGGAGATAGCCCATGTTATATCTTGCATTTGTTAGGAAAAACTGCTTATAGTATGAAAAGTGCCCATTGCAGAAAGAGCTCAAATTCGAAAAACAAACACATATTCCTGTTCCACTGCCTCCCCGAAGATCAAAAAACCATGACTTTTGCAGATCTGAAGTTTCCTTGCAGAGATAGCCCATGCTATATCTTGCATTTGTTAGGAAAAACTGCTTAGAACATGAAAAGTGCCCATTGCAGAAAGAGCTCAAATTCGAAAAACAAACACGTATTCATGTTCCCCCGGCTCACTGAACACCAAAAAACCATGAATTTTGCAGATCTGTAGTTCCCTTGCGGAGATAGCCCATGTTATATCTTGCATTTGTTAGGAAAAACTGCTTATAGTATGAAAAGTGCCCATTGCAGAAAGAGCTCAAATTCGAAAAACAAACACATATTCCTGTTCCCCTGACTCCCAGAAGATCAAAAAACCATGACTTTTGCAGATGTGAAGTTTCCTTGCGGAGATAGCCCATGCTATATCTTGCATTTGTTAGGAAAAACTGCTTAGAGCATGAAAAGTGCCCATTGCAGAAAGAGCTCAAATTCGAAAAACAAACACGTATTCATGTTCCCCCGGCTCACTGAACACCAAAAAACCATGAGTTTTGCAGATCTGAAGTTTCCTTGCGGAGATAGCCCATGCTATGTCTTGCATTTGTTAGGAAAAACTGCTTATAGTATGAAAAGTTCCCATTGCAGAAAGAGCTCAAATTCAAAAAACAAACACATATTCATGTTCCCCTGTCTCCCTGAAGACCAAAAAACCATGACTTTTGCAGATCTGAAGTTTCCTTGCAGAGATAGCCCATGCTATATCTTGCATTTGTTAGGAAAAACTGCTTAGAGCATGAAAAGTGCCCATTGCAGAAAGAGCTCAAATTCGAAAAACAAACACGTATTCATGTTCCCCCGGCTCACTGAACACCAAAAAACCATGACTTTTGCAGATCTGAAGTTCCCTTGCGGAGATAGCCCATGTTATATCTTGCATTTGTTAGGAAAAACTGCTTATAGTATGAAAAGTGCCCATTGCAGAAAGAGCTCAAATTCGAAAAACAAACACATATTCCTGTTCCCCTACCTCCCCGAAGATCAAAAAACCATGACTTTTGCAGATGTGAAGTTTCCTTGCGGAGATAGCCCATGCTATATCTTGCATTTGTTAGGAAAAACTGCTTAGAGCATGAAAAGTGCCCATTGCAGAAAGAGCTCAAATTCGAAAAACAAACACGTATTCATGTTCCCCCGGCTCACTGAACACCAAAAAACCATGAGTTTTGCAGATCTGAAGTTTCCTTGTGGAGATAACCCATAATATATCTTGCATTTGTTAGGAAAAACTGCTTATAGTATGAAAAGTGCCCATTTCACAAAGAGCTCAAATTCAAAAAACAAACACATATTCATGTTCCCCTGCCTCCCCGAAGACCAAAAAACCATGACTTTTGCAGATCTGAAGTTTCCTTGCGGAGATAGCCCATGCTATATCTTGCATTTGTTAGGAAAAACTGCTTATAGCATGAAAAGTGCCCATTGCAGATAGAGCTCAAATTCACAAAACAAACACATATTCCTGTTCCCCTGCCTCCCCGAAGACCAAAAAACCATGACTTTTGCAGATCTGAAGTTTCCTTGCGGAGATAGCCCATGTTATATCTTGCATTTGTTAGGAAAAACTGCTTAGAGCATGAAAAGTGCCCATTGCAGAAAGAGCTCAAATTCGAAAAACAAACACATATTCCTGTTCCACTGCCTCCCCGAAGATCAAAAAACCATGACTTTTGCAGATCTGAAGTTTCCTTGCAGAGATAGCCCATGCTATATCTTGCATTTGTTAGGAAAAACTGCTTAGAGCATGAAAAGTGCCCATTGCAGAAAGAGCTCAAATTCGAAAAACAAACACGTATTCATGTTCCCCCGGCTCACTGAACACCAAAAAACCATGAGTTTTGCAGATCTGAAGTTTCCTTGTGGAGATAGCCCATGTTATATCTTGCATTTGTTAGGAAAAACTGCTTATAGCATGAAAAGTGCCCATTGCAGATAGAGCTCAAATTCGCAAAACAAACACATATTCATGTTCCCCTGTCTCCCCGAAGACCAAAAAACCATGACTTTTGCAGATCTGAAGTTTCCTTGCAGAGATAGCCCATGCTATATCTTGCATTTGTTAGGAAAAACTGCTTAGAGTGAGAAAAGTGCCCATTGCAGAAAGAGCTCAAATTCGAAAAACAAACACGTATTCATGTTCCCCTGACTCCCCGAAGACCAAAAAACCATGACTTTTGCAGATGAGAAGTTTCCTTGCGGAGATAGCCCATGCTATATCTTGCATTTGTTAGGAAAAACTGCTTAGAGCATGAAAAGTGCCCATTGCAGAAAGAGCTCAAATTCGAAAAACAAACACGTATTCATGTTCCCCCGGCTCACTGAACACCAAAAAGCCATGACTTTTGCAGATCTGAAGTTTCCTTGCGGAGATAGCCCATGTTATATCTTGCATTTGTTAGGAAAAACTGCTTATAGTATGAAAAGTGCCCATTGCAGAAAGAGCTCAAATTCGAAAAACAAACACATATTCCTGTTCCACTGCCTCCCCGAAGATCAAAAAACCATGACTTTTGCAGATCTGAAGTTTCCTTGCAGAGATAGCCCATGCTATATCTTGCATTTGTTAGGAAAAACTGCTTAGAACATGAAAAGTGCCCATTGCAGAAAGAGCTCAAATTCGAAAAACAAACACGTATTCATGTTCCCCCGGCTCACTGAACACCAAAAAACCATGAATTTTGCAGATCTGTAGTTCCCTTGCGGAGATAGCCCATGTTATATCTTGCATTTGTTAGGAAAAACTGCTTATAGTATGAAAAGTGCCCATTGCAGAAAGAGCTCAAATTCGAAAAACAAACACATATTCCTGTTCCCCTGACTCCCAGAAGATCAAAAAACCATGACTTTTGCAGATGTGAAGTTTCCTTGCGGAGATAGCCCATGCTATATCTTGCATTTGTTAGGAAAAACTGCTTAGAGCATGAAAAGTGCCCATTGCAGAAAGAGCTCAAATTCGAAAAACAAACACGTATTCATGTTCCCCCGGCTCACTGAACACCAAAAAACCATGAGTTTTGCAGATCTGAAGTTTCCTTGCGGAGATAGCCCATGCTATGTCTTGCATTTGTTAGGAAAAACTGCTTATAGTATGAAAAGTTCCCATTGCAGAAAGAGCTCAAATTCAAAAAACAAACACATATTCATGTTCCCCTGTCTCCCTGAAGACCAAAAAACCATGACTTTTGCAGATCTGAAGTTTCCTTGCAGAGATAGCCCATGCTATATCTTGCATTTGTTAGGAAAAACTGCTTAGAGCATGAAAAGTGCCCATTGCAGAAAGAGCTCAAATTCGAAAAACAAACACGTATTCATGTTCCCCCGGCTCACTGAACACCAAAAAAACATGAGTTTTGCAGATCTGAAGTTTCCTTGCGGAGATAGCCCATGATATATCTTGCATTAGTTAGGAAAAACTGCTTATAGTATGAAAAGTGCCCATTTCACAAAGAGCTCAAATTCAAAAAACAAACACATATTCATGTTCCCCTGCCTCCCCGAAGACCAAAAAACCATGACTTTTGCAGATCTGAAGTTTCCTTGCGGAGATAGCCCATGCTATATCTTGCATTTGTTAGGAAAAACTGCTTATAGCATGAAAAGTGCCCATTGCAGATAGAGCTCAAATTTGCAAAACAAACACATATTCCTGTTCCCCTGCCTCCCCGAAGACCAAAAAACCATGACTTTTGCAGATCTGAAGTTTCCTTGCGGAGATAGCCCACGCTATATCTTGCATTTGTTAGGAAAAACTGCTTATAGTATGAAAAGTGCCCATTGCAGAAAAAGCTCAAATTCGAAAAACAAACACATATTCCTGTTCCCCTGCCTCCCCGAAGATCAAAAAACCATGACTTTTGCAGATGTGAAGTTTCCTTGCGGAGATAGCCCATGCTATATCTTGCATTTGTTAGGAAAAACTGCTTAGAGCATGAAAAGTGACCATTGCAGAAAGAGCTCAAATTTGCAAAACAAACACATATTCCTGTTCCCCTGCCTCCCCGAAGACCAAAAAACCATGACTTTTGCAGATCTGAAGTTTCCTTGCGGAGATAGCCCATGCTATATCTTGCATTTGTTAGGAAAAACTGCTTAGAACATGAAAAGTGCCCATTGCAGAAAGAGCTCAAATTCGAAAAACAAACACGTATTCATGTTCCCCCGGCTCACTGAACACCAAAAAACCATGACTTTTGCAGATCTGAAGTTCCCTTGCGGAGACAGCCCATGCTATATCTTGCATTTGTTAGGAAAAACTGCTTATAGTATGAAAAGTGCCCATTGCAGAAAGAGCTCAAATTCGAAAAACAAACACATATTCCTGTTCCCCTGCCTCCCCGAAGATCAAAAAACCATGACTTTTGCAGATGTGAAGTTTCCTTGAGGAGATAGCCCATGCTATATCTTGCATTTGTTAGGAAAAACTGCTTAGAGCATGAAAAGTGCCCATTGCAGAAAGAGCTCAAATTCGAAAAACAAACACGTATTCATGTTCCCCCGGTTCACTGAACACCAAAAAACCATGAGTTTTGCAGATCTGAAGTTTCCTTGTGGAGATAACCCATGATATATCTTGCATTTGTTAGGAAAAACTGCTTATAGTATGAAAAGTGCCCATTTCACAAAGAGCTCAAATTCAAAAAACAAACACATATTCATGTTCCCCTGCCTCCCCGAAGACCAAAAAACCATGACTTTTGCAGATCTGAAGTTTCCTTGCGGAGATAGCCCATGCTATATCTTGCATTTGTTAGGAAAAACTGCTTATAGCATGAAAAGTGCCCATTGCAGATAGAGCTCAAATTCACAAAACAAACACATATTCCTGTTCCCCTGCCTCCCCGAAGACCAAAAAACCATGACTTTTGCAGATCTGAAGTTTCCTTGCGGAGATAGCCCATGTTATATCTTGCATTTGTTAGGAAAAACTGCTTAGAGCATGAAAAGTGCCCATTGCAGAAAGAGCTCAAATTCGAAAAACAAACACATATTCCTGTTCCACTGCCTCCCCGAAGATCAAAAAACCATGACTTTTGCAGATCTGAAGTTTCCTTGCAGAGATAGCCCATGCTATATCTTGCATTTGTTAGGAAAAACTGCTTAGAGCATGAAAAGTGCCCATTGCAGAAAGAGCTCAAATTCGAAAAACAAACACGTATTCATGTTCCCCCAGCTCACTGAACACCAAAAAACCATGACTTTTGCAGATCTGAAGTTTCCTTGCGGAGATAGCCCATGTTATATCTTGCATTTGTTAGGAAAAACTGCTTAGAGCATGAAAAGTGCCCATTGCAGAAAGAGCTCAAATTCGAAAAACAAACACGTATTCATGTTCCCCCGGCTCACTGAACACCAAAAAACCATGAGTTTTGCAGATCTGAAGTTTTCTTGCGGAGATAGCCCATGTTATATCTTGCATTTGTTAGGAAAAACTGCTTATAGTATGAAAAGTGCCCATTGCAGAAAGAGCTCAAATTCGAAAAACACATATTCCTGTTCCACTGCCTCCCCGAAGATCAAAAAACCATGACTTTTGCAGATCTGAAGTTTCCTTGCAGAGATAGCCCATGCTATATCTTGCATTTGTTAGGAAAAACTGCTTAGAGCATGAAAAGTGCCCATTGCAGAAAGAGCTCAAATTCGAAAAACAAACACGTATTCATGTTCCCCCGGCTCACTGAACACCAAAAAACCATGACTTTTGCAGATCTGAAGTTCCTTTGCGGAGATAGCCCATGGTATATCTTGCATTTGTTAGGAAAAACTGCTTATAGTATGAAAAGTGCCCATTGCAGAAAGAGCTCAAATTCGAAAAACAAACACATATTCCTGTTCCCCTGCCTCCCCGAAGATCAAAAAACCATGACTTTTGCAGATGTGAAGTTTCCTTGCGGAGATAGCCCATGCTATATCTTGCATTTGTTAGGAAAAACTGCTTAGAGCATGAAAAGTGCCCATTGCAGAAAGAGCTCAAATTCGAAAAACAAACACGTATTCATGTTCCCCCAGCTCACTGAACACCAAAAAACCATGAGTTTTGCAGATCTGAAGTTTCCTTGCGGAGATAGCCCATGATATATCTTGCATTTGTTAGGAAAAACTGCTTATAGTATGAAAAGTGCTCATTTCACAAAGAGCTCAAATTCAAAAAACAAACACATATTCATGTTCCCCTGCCTCCCCGAAGACCAAAAAACCATGACTTTTGCAGATCTGAAGTTTCCTTGCGGAGATAGCCCATGCTATATCTTGCATTTGTTAGGAAAAACTGCTTATAGCATGAAAAGTGCCCATTGCAGATAGAGCTCAAATTTGCAAAACAAACACATATTCCTGTTCCCCTGCCTCCCCGAAGACCAAAAAACCATGACTTTTGCAGATGTGAAGTTTCCTTGCGGAGATAGCCCATGTTATATCTTGCATTTGTTAGGAAAAACTGCTTATAGTATGAAAAGTGCCCATTGCAGAAAGAGCTCAAATTCGAAAAACAAACACATATTCCTGTTCCCCTGACTCCCAGAAGATCAAAAAACCATGACTTTTGCAGATGTGAAGTTTCCTTGCGGAGATAGCCCATGCTATATCTTGCATTTGTTAGGAAAAACTGCTTAGAGCATGAAAAGTGCCCATTGCAGAAAGAGCTCAAATTCGAAAAACAAACACGTATTCATGTTCCCCCGGCTCACTGAACACCAAAAAACCATGAGTTTTGCAGATCTGAAGTTTCCTTGCGGAGATAGCCCATGCTATGTCTTGCATTTGTTAGGAAAAACTGCTTATAGTATGAAAAGTTCCCATTGCAGAAAGAGCTCAAATTCAAAAAACAAACACATATTCATGTTCCCCTGTCTCCCTGAAGACCAAAAAACCATGACTTTTGCAGATCTGAAGTTTCCTTGCAGAGATAGCCCATGCTATATCTTGCATTTGTTAGGAAAAACTGCTTAGAGCATGAAAAGTGCCCATTGCAGAAAGAGCTCAAATTCGAAAAACAAACACGTATTCATGTTCCCCCGGCTCACTGAACACCAAAAAAACATGAGTTTTGCAGATCTGAAGTTTCCTTGCGGAGATAGCCCATGATATATCTTGCATTAGTTAGGAAAAACTGCTTATAGTATGAAAAGTGCCCATTTCACAAAGAGCTCAAATTCAAAAAACAAACACATATTCATGTTCCCCTGCCTCCCCGAAGACCAAAAAACCATGACTTTTGCAGATCTGAAGTTTCCTTGCGGAGATAGCCCATGCTATATCTTGCATTTGTTAGGAAAAACTGCTTATAGCATGAAAAGTGCCCATTGCAGATAGAGCTCAAATTTGCAAAACAAACACATATTCCTGTTCCCCTGCCTCCCCGAAGACCAAAAAACCATGACTTTTGCAGATCTGAAGTTTCCTTGCGGAGATAGCCCACGCTATATCTTGCATTTGTTAGGAAAAACTGCTTATAGTATGAAAAGTGCCCATTGCAGAAAAAGCTCAAATTCGAAAAACAAACACATATTCCTGTTCCCCTGCCTCCCTGAAGATCAAAAAACCATGACTTTTGCAGATGTGAAGTTTCCTTGCGGAGATAGCCCATGCTATATCTTGCATTTGTTAGGAAAAACTGCTTAGAGCATGAAAAGTGACCATTGCAGAAAGAGCTCAAATTTGCAAAACAAACACATATTCCTGTTCCCCTGCCTCCCCGAAGACCAAAAAACCATGACTTTTGCAGATCTGAAGTTTCCTTGCGGAGATAGCCCATGCTATATCTTGCATTTGTTAGGAAAAACTGCTTAGAACATGAAAAGTGCCCATTGCAGAAAGAGCTCAAATTCGAAAAACAAACACGTATTCATGTTCCCCCGGCTCACTGAACACCAAAAAACCATGACTTTTGCAGATCTGAAGTTCCCTTGCGGAGACAGCCCATGCTATATCTTGCATTTGTTAGGAAAAACTGCTTATAGTATGAAAAGTGCCCATTGCAGAAAGAGCTCAAATTCGAAAAACAAACACATATTCCTGTTCCCCTGCCTCCCCGAAGATCAAAAAACCATGACTTTTGCAGATGTGAAGTTTCCTTGAGGAGATAGCCCATGCTATATCTTGCATTTGTTAGGAAAAACTGCTTAGAGCATGAAAAGTGCCCATTGCAGAAAGAGCTCAAATTCGAAAAACAAACACGTATTCATGTTCCCCCGGTTCACTGAACACCAAAAAACCATGAGTTTTGCAGATCTGAAGTTTCCTTGTGGAGATAACCCATGATATATCTTGCATTTGTTAGGAAAAACTGCTTATAGTATGAAAAGTGCCCATTTCACAAAGAGCTCAAATTCAAAAAACAAACACATATTCATGTTCCCCTGCCTCCCCGAAGACCAAAGAACCATGACTTTTGCAGATCTGAAGTTTCCTTGCGGAGATAGCCCATGCTATATCTTGCATTTGTTAGGAAAAACTGCTTATAGCATGAAAAGTGCCCATTGTAGATAGAGCTCAAATTCACAAAACAAACACATATTCCTGTTCCCCTGCCTCCCCGAAGACCAAAAAACCATGACTTTTGCAGATCTGAAGTTTCCTTGCGGAGATAGCCCATGTTATATCTTGCATTTGTTAGGAAAAACTGCTTAGAGCATGAAAAGTGCCCATTGCAGAAAGAGCTCAAATTCGAAAAACAAACACGTATTCCTGTTCCACTGCCTCCCCGAAGATCAAAAAACCATGACTTTTGCAGATCTGAAGTTTCCTTGCAGAGATAGCCCATGCTATATCTTGCATTTGTTAGGAAAAACTGCTTAGAGCATGAAAAGTGCCCATTGCAGAAAGAGCTCAAATTCGAAAAACAAACACGTATTCATGTTCCCCCAGCTCACTGAACACCAAAAAACCATGACTTTTGCAGATCTGAAGTTTCCTTGCGGAGATAGCCCATGTTATATCTTGCATTTGTTAGGAAAAACTGCTTAGAGCATGAAAAGTGCCCATTGCAGAAAGAGCTCAAATTCGAAAAACAAACACGTATTCATGTTCCCCCGGCTCACTGAACACCAAAAAACCATGAGTTTTGCAGATCTGAAGTTTCCTTGCGGAGATAGCCCATGTTATATCTTGCATTTGTTAGGAAAAACTGCTTATAGTATGAAAAGTGCCCATTGCAGAAAGAGCTCAAATTCGAAAAACACATATTCCTGTTCCACTGCCTCCCCGAAGATCAAAAAACCATGACTTTTGCAGATCTGAAGTTTCCTTGCAGAGATAGCCCATGCTATATCTTGCATTTGTTAGGAAAAACTGCTTAGAGCATGAAAAGTGCCCATTGCAGAAAGAGCTCAAATTCGAAAAACAAACACGTATTCATGTTCCCCCGGCTCACTGAACACCAAAAAACCATGACTTTTGCAGATCTGAAGTTCCTTTGCGGAGATAGCCCATGTTATATCTTGCATTTGTTAGGAAAAACTGCTTATAGTATGAAAAGTGCCCATTGCAGAAAGAGCTCAAATTCGAAAAACAAACACATATTCCTGTTCCCCTGCCTCCCCGAAGATCAAAAAACCATGACTTTTGCAGATGTGAAGTTTCCTTGCGGAGATAGCCCATGCTATATCTTGCATTTGTTAGGAAAAACTGCTTAGAGCATGAAAAGTGCCCATTGCAGAAAGAGCTCAAATTCGAAAAACAAACACGTATTCATGTTCCCCCAGCTCACTGAACACCAAAAAACCATGAGTTTTGCAGATCTGAAGTTTCCTTGCGGAGATAGCCCATGATATATCTTGCATTTGTTAGGAAAAACTGCTTATAGTATGAAAAGTGCTCATTTCACAAAGAGCTCAAATTCAAAAAACAAACACATATTCATGTTCCCCTGCCTCCCCGAAGACCAAAAAACCATGACTTTTGCAGATCTGAAGTTTCCTTGCGGAGATAGCCCATGCTATATCTTGCATTTGTTAGGAAAAACTGCTTATAGCATGAAAAGTGCCCATTGCAGATAGAGCTCAAATTTGCAAAACAAACACATATTCCTGTTCCCCTGCCTCCCCGAAGACCAAAAAACCATGACTTTTGCAGATGTGAAGTTTCCTTGCGGAGATAGCCCATGCTATATCTTGCATTTGTTAGGAAAAACTGCTTAGAGCATGAAAAGTGCCCATTGCAGAAAGAGCTCAAATTCGAAAAACAAACACGTATTCATGTTCCCCCGGCTCACTGAACACCAAAAAACCATGAGTTTTGCAGATCTGAAGTTTCCTTGCGGAGATAGCCCATGATATATCTTGCATTTGTTAGGAAAAACTGCTTATAGTATGAAAAGTGCCCATTTCACAAAGAGCTCAAATTCAAAAAACAAACACATATTCATGTTCCCCTGCCTCCCCGAAGACCAAAAAACCATGACTTTTGCAGATCTGAAGTTTCCTTGCGGAGATAGCCCATGCTATATCTTGCATTTGTTAGGAAAAACTGCTTATAGCATGAAAAGTGCCCATTGCAGAAAGAGCTCAAATTCGAAAAACAAACACGTATTCATGTTCCCCCAGCTCACTGAACACCAAAAAACCATGACTTTTGCAGATCTGAAGTTCCCTTGCGGAGATAGCCCATGTTATATCTTGCATTTGTTAGGAAAAACTGCTTATAGTATGAAAAGTGCCCATTGCAGAAAAAGCTCAAATTCGAAAAACAAACACATATTCCTGTTCCCCTGCCTCCCCGAAGATCAAAAAACCATGACTTTTGCAGATGTGAAGTTTCCTTGCGGAGATAGCCCATGCTATATCTTGCATTTGTTAGGAAAAACTGCTTAGAGCATGAAAAGTGCCCATTGCAGAAAGAGCTCAAATTTGCAAAACAAACACATATTCCTGTTCCCCTGCCTCCCCGAAGACCAAAAAACCATGACTTTTGCAGATCTGAAGTTTCCTTGCGGAGATAGCCCATGCTATATCTTGCATTTGTTAGGAAAAACTGCTTAGAGCATGAAAAGTGCCCGTTGCAGAAAGAGCTCAAATTCGAAAAACAAACACGTATTCATGTTCCCCCAGCTCACTGAACACCAAAAAACCATGACTTTTGCAGATCTGAAGTTTCCTTGCGGAGATAGCCCATGTTATATCTTGCATTTGTTAGGAAAAACTGCTTATAGTATGAAAAGTGCCCATTGCAGAAAGAGCTCAAATTCGAAAAACAAACACATATTCCTGTTCCCCTGCCTCCCCGAAGATCAAAAAACCATGACTTTTGCAGATGTGAAGTTTCCTTGCGGAGATAGCCCATGCTATATCTTGCATTTGTTAGGAAAAACTGCTTAGAACATGAAAAGTGCCCATTGCAGAAAGAGCTCAAATTCGAAAAACAAACACGTATTCATGTTCCCCCGGCTCACTGAACACCAAAAAACCATGACTTTTGCAGATCTGAAGTTCCCTTGCGGAGATAGCCCATGCTATGTCTTGCATTTGTTAGGAAAAACTGCTTATAGTATGAAAAGTTCCCATTGCAGAAAGAGCTCAAATTCAAAAAACAAACACATATTCATGTTCCCCTGTCTCCCTGAAGACCAAAAAACCATGACTTTTGCAGATCTGAAGTTTCCTTGCAGAGATAGCCCATGCTATATCTTGCATTTGTTAGGAAAAACTGCTTAGAGCATGAAAAGTGCCCATTGCAGAAAGAGCTCAAATTCGAAAAACAAACACGTATTCATGTTCCCCCGGCTCACTGAACACCAAAAAACCATGAGTTTTGCAGATCTGAAGTTTCCTTGCGGAGATAGCCCATGATATATCTTGCATTTGTTAGGAAAAACTGCTTATAGTATGAAAAGTGCCCATTTCACAAAGAGCTCAAATTCAAAAAACAAACACATATTCATGTTCCCCTGCCTCCCCGAAGACCAAAAAACCATGACTTTTGCAGATCTGAAGTTTCCTTGCGGAGATAGCCCATGCTATATCTTGCATTTGTTAGGAAAAACTGCTTATAGCATGAAAAGTGCCCATTGCAGAAAGAGCTCAAATTCGAAAAACACATATTCCTGTTCCACTGCCTCCCCGAAGATCAAAAAACCATGACTTTTGCAGATCTGAAGTTTCCTTGCAGAGATAGCCCATGCTATATCTTGCATTTGTTAGGAAAAACTGCTTAGAGCATGAAAAGTGCCCATTGCAGAAAGAGCTCAAATTCGAAAAACAAACACGTATTCATGTTCCCCCGGCTCACTGAACACCAAAAAACCATGACTTTTGCAGATCTGAAGTTCCTTTGCGGAGATAGCCCATGTTATATCTTGCATTTGTTAGGAAAAACTGCTTATAGTATGAAAAGTGCCCATTGCAGAAAGAGCTCAAATTCGAAAAACAAACACATATTCCTGTTCCCCTGCCTCCCCGAAGATCAAAAAACCATGACTTTTGCAGATGTGAAGTTTCCTTGCGGAGATAGCCCATGCTATATCTTGCATTTGTTAGGAAAAACTGCTTAGAGCATGAAAAGTGCCCATTGCAGAAAGAGCTCAAATTCGAAAAACAAACACGTATTCATGTTCCCCCAGCTCACTGAACACCAAAAAACCATGAGTTTTGCAGATCTGAAGTTTCCTTGCGGAGATAGCCCATGATATATCTTGCATTTGTTAGGAAAAACTGCTTATAGTATGAAAAGTGCTCATTTCACAAAGAGCTCAAATTCAAAAAACAAACACATATTCATGTTCCCCTGCCTCCCCGAAGACCAAAAAACCATGACTTTTGCAGATCTGAAGTTTCCTTGCGGAGATAGCCCATGCTATATCTTGCATTTGTTAGGAAAAACTGCTTATAGCATGAAAAGTGCCCATTGCAGATAGAGCTCAAATTTGCAAAACAAACACATATTCCTGTTCCCCTGCCTCCCCGAAGACCAAAAAACCATGACTTTTGCAGATGTGAAGTTTCCTTGCGGAGATAGCCCATGTTATATCTTGCATTTGTTAGGAAAAACTGCTTATAGTATGAAAAGTGCCCATTGCAGAAAGAGCTCAAATTCGAAAAACAAACACATATTCCTGTTCCCCTGACTCCCAGAAGATCAAAAAACCATGACTTTTGCAGATGTGAAGTTTCCTTGCGGAGATAGCCCATGCTATATCTTGCATTTGTTAGGAAAAACTGCTTAGAGCATGAAAAGTGCCCATTGCAGAAAGAGCTCAAATTCGAAAAACAAACACGTATTCATGTTCCCCCGGCTCACTGAACACCAAAAAACCATGAGTTTTGCAGATCTGAAGTTTCCTTGCGGAGATAGCCCATGCTATGTCTTGCATTTGTTAGGAAAAACTGCTTATAGTATGAAAAGTTCCCATTGCAGAAAGAGCTCAAATTCAAAAAACAAACACATATTCATGTTCCCCTGTCTCCCTGAAGACCAAAAAACCATGACTTTTGCAGATCTGAAGTTTCCTTGCAGAGATAGCCCATGCTATATCTTGCATTTGTTAGGAAAAACTGCTTAGAGCATGAAAAGTGCCCATTGCAGAAAGAGCTCAAATTCGAAAAACAAACACGTATTCATGTTCCCCCGGCTCACTGAACACCAAAAAAACATGAGTTTTGCAGATCTGAAGTTTCCTTGCGGAGATAGCCCATGATATATCTTGCATTAGTTAGGAAAAACTGCTTATAGTATGAAAAGTGCCCATTTCACAAAGAGCTCAAATTCAAAAAACAAACACATATTCATGTTCCCCTGCCTCCCCGAAGACCAAAAAACCATGACTTTTGCAGATCTGAAGTTTCCTTGCGGAGATAGCCCATGCTATATCTTGCATTTGTTAGGAAAAACTGCTTATAGCATGAAAAGTGCCCATTACAGATAGAGCTCAAATTTGCAAAACAAACACATATTCCTGTTCCCCTGCCTCCCCGAAGACCAAAAAACCATGACTTTTGCAGATCTGAAGTTTCCTTGCGGAGATAGCCCACGCTATATCTTGCATTTGTTAGGAAAAACTGCTTATAGTATGAAAAGTGCCCATTGCAGAAAAAGCTCAAATTCGAAAAACAAACACATATTCCTGTTCCCCTGCCTCCCTGAAGATCAAAAAACCATGAGTTTTGCAGATGTGAAGTTTCCTTGCGGAGATAGCCCATGCTATATCTTGCATTTGTTAGGAAAAACTGCTTAGAGCATGAAAAGTGACCATTGCAGAAAGAGCTCAAATTTGCAAAACAAACACATATTCCTGTTCCCCTGCCTCCCCGAAGACCAAAAAACCATGACTTTTGCAGATCTGAAGTTTCCTTGCGGAGATAGCCCATGCTATATCTTGCATTTGTTAGGAAAAACTGCTTAGAACATGAAAAGTGCCCATTGCAGAAAGAGCTCAAATTCGAAAAACAAACACGTATTCATGTTCCCCCGGCTCACTGAACACCAAAAAACCATGACTTTTGCAGATCTGAAGTTCCCTTGCGGAGACAGCCCATGCTATATCTTGCATTTGTTAGGAAAAACTGCTTATAGTATGAAAAGTGCCCATTGCAGAAAGAGCTCAAATTCGAAAAACAAACACATATTCCTGTTCCCCTGCCTCCCCGAAGATCAAAAAACCATGACTTTTGCAGATGTGAAGTTTCCTTGAGGAGATAGCCCATGCTATATCTTGCATTTGTTAGGAAAAACTGCTTAGAGCATGAAAAGTGCCCATTGCAGAAAGAGCTCAAATTCGAAAAACAAACACGTATTCATGTTCCCCCGGTTCACTGAACACCAAAAAACCATGAGTTTTGCAGATCTGAAGTTTCCTTGTGGAGATAACCCATGATATATCTTGCATTTGTTAGGAAAAACTGCTTATAGTATGAAAAGTGCCCATTTCACAAAGAGCTCAAATTCAAAAAACAAACACATATTCATGTTCCCCTGCCTCCCCGAAGACCAAAAAACCATGACTTTTGCAGATCTGAAGTTTCCTTGCGGAGATAGCCCATGCTATATCTTGCATTTGTTAGGAAAAACTGCTTATAGCATGAAAAGTGCCCATTGCAGATAGAGCTCAAATTCACAAAACAAACACATATTCCTGTTCCCCTGCCTCCCCGAAGACCAAAAAACCATGACTTTTGCAGATCTGAAGTTTCCTTGCGGAGATAGCCCATGTTATATCTTGCATTTGTTAGGAAAAACTGCTTAGAGCATGAAAAGTGCCCATTGCAGAAAGAGCTCAAATTCGAAAAACAAACACATATTCCTGTTCCACTGCCTCCCCGAAGATCAAAAAACCATGACTTTTGCAGATCTGAAGTTTCCTTGCAGAGATAGCCCATGCTATATCTTGCATTTGTTAGGAAAAACTGCTTAGAGCATGAAAAGTGCCCATTGCAGAAAGAGCTCAAATTCGAAAAACAAACACGTATTCATGTTCCCCCAGCTCACTGAACACCAAAAAACCATGACTTTTGCAGATCTGAAGTTTCCTTGCGGAGATAGCCCATGTTATATCTTGCATTTGTTAGGAAAAACTGCTTAGAGCATGAAAAGTGCCCATTGCAGAAAGAGCTCAAATTCGAAAAACAAACACGTATTCATGTTCCCCCGGCTCACTGAACACCAAAAAACCATGAGTTTTGCAGATCTGAAGTTTCCTTGCGGAGATAGCCCATGTTATATCTTGCATTTGTTAGGAAAAACTGCTTATAGTATGAAAAGTGCCCATTGCAGAAAGAGCTCAAATTCGAAAAACACATATTCCTGTTCCACTGCCTCCCCGAAGATCAAAAAACCATGACTTTTGCAGATCTGAAGTTTCCTTGCAGAGATAGCCCATGCTATATCTTGCATTTGTTAGGAAAAACTGCTTAGAGCATGAAAAGTGCCCATTGCAGAAAGAGCTCAAATTCGAAAAACAAACACGTATTCATGTTCCCCCGGCTCACTGAACACCAAAAAACCATGACTTTGGCAGATCTGAAGTTCCTTTGCGGAGATAGCCCATGTTATATCTTGCATTTGTTAGGAAAAACTGCTTATAGTATGAAAAGTGCCCATTGCAGAAAGAGCTCAAATTCGAAAAACAAACACATATTCCTGTTCCCCTGCCTCCCCGAAGATCAAAAAACCATGACTTTTGCAGATGTGAAGTTTCCTTGCGGAGATAGCCCATGCTATATCTTGCATTTGTTAGGAAAAACTGCTTAGAGCATGAAAAGTGCCCATTGCAGAAAGAGCTCAAATTCGAAAAACAAACACGTATTCATGTTCCCCCAGCTCACTGAACACCAAAAAACCATGAGTTTTGCAGATCTGAAGTTTCCTTGCGGAGATAGCCCATGATATATCTTGCATTTGTTAGGAAAAACTGCTTATAGTATGAAAAGTGCTCATTTCACAAAGAGCTCAAATTCAAAAAACAAACACATATTCATGTTCCCCTGCCTCCCCGAAGACCAAAAAACCATGACTTTTGCAGATCTGAAGTTTCCTTGCGGAGATAGCCCATGCTATATCTTGCATTTGTTAGGAAAAACTGCTTATAGCATGAAAAGTGCCCATTGCAGATAGAGCTCAAATTTGCAAAACAAACACATATTCCTGTTCCCCTGCCTCCCCGAAGACCAAAAAACCATGACTTTTGCAGATGTGAAGTTTCCTTGCGGAGATAGCCCATGCTATATCTTGCATTTGTTAGGAAAAACTGCTTAGAGCATGAAAAGTGCCCATTGCAGAAAGAGCTCAAATTCGAAAAACAAACACGTATTCATGTTCCCCCGGCTCACTGAACACCAAAAAACCATGAGTTTTGCAGATCTGAAGTTTCCTTGCGGAGATAGCCCATGATATATCTTGCATTTGTTAGGAAAAACTGCTTATAGTATGAAAAGTGCCCATTTCACAAAGAGCTCAAATTCAAAAAACAAACACATATTCATGTTCCCCTGCCTCCCCGAAGACCAAAAAACCATGACTTTTGCAGATCTGAAGTTTCCTTGCGGAGATAGCCCATGCTATATCTTGCATTTGTTAGGAAAAACTGCTTATAGCATGAAAAGTGCCCATTGCAGAAAGAGCTCAAATTCGAAAAACAAACACGTATTCATGTTCCCCCAGCTCACTGAACACCAAAAAACCATGACTTTTGCAGATCTGAAGTTCCCTTGCGGAGATAGCCCATGTTATATCTTGCATTTGTTAGGAAAAACTGCTTATAGTATGAAAAGTGCCCATTGCAGAAAAAGCTCAAATTCGAAAAACAAACACATATTCCTGTTCCCCTGCCTCCCCGAAGATCAAAAAACCATGACTTTTGCAGATGTGAAGTTTCCTTGCGGAGATAGCCCATGCTATATCTTGCATTTGTTAGGAAAAACTGCTTAGAGCATGAAAAGTGCCCATTGCAGAAAGAGCTCAAATTTGCAAAACAAACACATATTCCTGTTCCCCTGCCTCCCCGAAGACCAAAAAACCATGACTTTTGCAGATCTGAAGTTTCCTTGCGGAGATAGCCCATGCTATATCTTGCATTTGTTAGGAAAAACTGCTTAGAGCATGAAAAGTGCCCGTTGCAGAAAGAGCTCAAATTCGAAAAACAAACACGTATTCATGTTCCCCCAGCTCACTGAACACCAAAAAACCATGACTTTTGCAGATCTGAAGTTTCCTTGCGGAGATAGCCCATGTTATATCTTGCATTTGTTAGGAAAAACTGCTTATAGTATGAAAAGTGCCCATTGCAGAAAGAGCTCAAATTCGAAAAACAAACACATATTCCTGTTCCCCTGCCTCCCCGAAGATCAAAAAACCATGACTTTTGCAGATGTGAAGTTTCCTTGCGGAGATAGCCCATGCTATATCTTGCATTTGTTAGGAAAAACTGCTTAGAACATGAAAAGTGCCCATTGCAGAAAGAGCTCAAATTCGAAAAACAAACACGTATTCATGTTCCCCCGGCTCACTGAACACCAAAAAACCATGACTTTTGCAGATCTGAAGTTCCCTTGCGGAGATAGCCCATGCTATGTCTTGCATTTGTTAGGAAAAACTGCTTATAGTATGAAAAGTTCCCATTGCAGAAAGAGCTCAAATTCAAAAAACAAACACATATTCATGTTCCCCTGTCTCCCTGAAGACCAAAAAACCATGACTTTTGCAGATCTGAAGTTTCCTTGCAGAGATAGCCCATGCTATATCTTGCATTTGTTAGGAAAAACTGCTTAGAGCATGAAAAGTGCCCATTGCAGAAAGAGCTCAAATTCGAAAAACAAACACGTATTCATGTTCCCCCGGCTCACTGAACACCAAAAAACCATGGGTTTTGCAGATCTGAAGTTTCCTTGCGGAGATAGCCCATGATATATCTTGCATTTGTTAGGAAAAACTGCTTATAGTATGAAAAGTGCCCATTTCACAAAGAGCTCAAATTCAAAAAACAAACACATATTCATGTTCCCCTGCCTCCCCGAAGACCAAAAAACCATGACTTTTGCAGATCTGAAGTTTCCTTGCGGAGATAGCCCATGCTATATCTTGCATTTGTCAGGAAAAACTGCTTATAGCATGAAAAGTGCCCATTGCAGATAGAGCTCAAATTTGCAAAACAAACACATATTCATGTTCCCCTGCCTCCCCGAAGACCAAAAAACCATGACTTTTGCAGATCTGAAGTTTCCTTGCGGAGATAGCCCACGCTATATCTTGCATTTGTTAGGAAAAACTGCTTATAGTATGAAAAGTGCCCATTGCAGAAAAAGCTCAAATTCGAAAAACAAACACATATTCCTGTTCCCCTGCCTCCCCGAAGATCAAAAAACCATGACTTTTGCAGATGTGAAGTTTCCTTGCGGAGATAGCCCATGCTATATCTTGCATTTGTTAGGAAAAACTGCTTAGAGCATGAAAAGTGCCCATTGCAGAAAGAGCTCAAATTCGAAAAACAAACACGTATTCATGTTCCCCCAGCTCACTGAACACCAAAAAACCATGACTTTTGCAGATCTGAAGTTTCCTTGCGGAGATAGCCCATGTTATATCTTGCATTTGTTAGGAAAAACTGCTTAGAGCATGAAAAGTGCCCATTGCAGAAAGAGCTCAAATTCGAAAAACAAACACGTATTCATGTTCCCCCGGCTCACTGAACACCAAAAAACCATGAGTTTTGCAGATCTGAAGTTTCCTTGCGGAGATAGCCCATGTTATATCTTGCATTTGTTAGGAAAAACTGCTTATTGTATGAAAAGTGCCCATTGCAGAAAGGGCTCAAATTCGAAAAACACATATTCCTGTTCCACTGCCTCCCCGAAGATCAAAAAACCATGACTTTTGCAGATCTGAAGTTTCCTTGCAGAGATAGCCCATGCTATATCTTGCATTTGTTAGGAAAAACTGCTTAGAGCATGAAAAGTGCCCATTGCAGAAAGAGCTCAAATTCGAAAAACAAACACGTATTCATGTTCCCCCGGCTCACTGAACACCAAAAAACCATGACTTTTGCAGATCTGAAGTTCCCTTGCGGAGATAGCCCATGTTATATCTTGCATTTGTTAGGAAAAACTGCTTATAGTATGAAAAGTGCCCATTGCAGAAAGAGCTCAAATTCGAAAAACAAACACATATTCCTGTTCCCCTGCCTCCCCGAAGATCAAAAAACCATGACTTTTGGAGATGTGAAGTTTCCTTGCGGAGATAGCCCATGCTATATCTTGCATTTGTTAGGAAAAACTGCTTAGAGCATGAAAAGTGCCCATTGCAGAAAGAGCTCAAATTCGAAAAACAAACACGTATTCATGTTCCCCCGGCTCACTGAACACCAAAAAACCATGAGTTTTGCAGATCTGAAGTTTCCTTGCGGAGATAGCCCATGCTATGTCTTGCATTTGTTAGGAAAAACTGCTTATAGTATGAAAAGTTCCCATTGCAGAAAGAGCTCAAATTCAAAAAACAAACACATATTCATGTTCCCCTGTCTCCCTGAAGACCAAAAAACCATGACTTTTGCAGATCTGAAGTTTCCTTGCAGAGATAGCCCATGCTATATCTTGCATTTGTTAGGAAAAACTGCTTAGAGCATGAAAAGTGCCCATTGCAGAAAGAGCTCAAATTCAAAAAACAAACACGTATTCATGTTCCCCCGGCTCACTGAACACCAAAAAACCATGAGTTTTGCAGATCTGAAGTTTCCTTGCGGAGATAGCCCATGATATATCTTGCATTTGTTAGGAAAAACTGCTTATAGTATGAAAAGTGCCCATTTCACAAAGAGCTCAAATTCAAAAAACAAACACATATTCATGTTCCCCTGCCTCCCCGAAGAACAAAAAACCATGACTTTTGCAGATCTGAAGTTTCCTTGCGGAGATAGCCCATGCTATATCTTGCATTTGTTAGGAAAAACTGCTTATAGCATGAAAAGTGCCCATTGCAGATAGAGCTCAAATTTGCAAAACAAACACATATTCCTGTTCCCCTGCCTCCCCGAAGACCAAAAAACCATGACTTTTGCAGATCTGAAGTTTCCTTGCGGAGATAGCCCATGTTATATCTTGCATTTGTTAGGAAAAACTGCTTAGAGCATGAAAAGTGCCCATTGCAGAAAGAGCTCAAATTCGAAAAACAAACACGTATTCATGTTCCCCCGGCTCACTGAACACCAAAAAACCATGAGTTTTGCAGATCTGAAGTTTCCTTGCGGAGATAGCCCATGTTATATCTTGCATTTGTTAGGAAAAACTGCTTATTGTATGAAAAGTGCCCATTGCAGAAAGGGCTCAAATTCGAAAAACACATATTCCTGTTCCACTGCCTCCCCGAAGATCAAAAAACCATGACTTTTGCAGATCTGAAGTTTCCTTGCAGAGATAGCCCATGCTATATCTTGCATTTGTTAGGAAAAACTGCTTAGAGCATGAAAAGTGCCCATTGCAGAAAGAGCTCAAATTCGAAAAACAAACACGTATTCATGTTCCCCCGGCTCACTGAACACCAAAAAACCATGACTTTTGCAGATCTGAAGTTCCCTTGCGGAGATAGCCCATGTTATATCTTGCATTTGTTAGGAAAAACTGCTTATAGTATGAAAAGTGCCCATTGCAGAAAGAGCTCAAATTCGAAAAACAAACACATATTCCTGTTCCCCTGCCTCCCCGAAGATCAAAAAACCATGACTTTTGGAGATGTGAAGTTTCCTTGCGGAGATAGCCCATGCTATATCTTGCATTTGTTAGGAAAAACTGCTTAGAGCATGAAAAGTGCCCATTGCAGAAAGAGCTCAAATTCGAAAAACAAACACGTATTCATGTTCCCCCGGCTCACTGAACACCAAAAAACCATGAGTTTTGCAGATCTGAAGTTTCCTTGCGGAGATAGCCCATGCTATGTCTTGCATTTGTTAGGAAAAACTGCTTATAGTATGAAAAGTTCCCATTGCAGAAAGAGCTCAAATTCAAAAAACAAACACATATTCATGTTCCCCTGTCTCCCTGAAGACCAAAAAACCATGACTTTTGCAGATCTGAAGTTTCCTTGCAGAGATAGCCCATGCTATATCTTGCATTTGTTAGGAAAAACTGCTTAGAGCATGAAAAGTGCCCATTGCAGAAAGAGCTCAAATTCAAAAAACAAACACGTATTCATGTTCCCCCGGCTCACTGAACACAAAAAAACCATGAGTTTTGCAGATCTGAAGTTTCCTTGCGGAGATAGCCCATGATATATCTTGCATTTGTTAGGAAAAACTGCTTATAGTATGAAAAGTGCCCATTTCACAAAGAGCTCAAATTCAAAAAACAAACACATATTCATGTTCCCCTGCCTCCCCGAAGAACAAAAAACCATGACTTTTGCAGATCTGAAGTTTCCTTGCGGAGATAGCCCATGCTATATCTTGCATTTGTTAGGAAAAACTGCTTATAGCATGAAAAGTGCCCATTGCAGATAGAGCTCAAATTTGCAAAACAAACACATATTCATGTTCCCCTGCCTCCCCGAAGACCAAAAAACCATGACTTTTGCAGATCTGAAGTTTCCTTGCGGAGATAGCCCACGCTATATCTTGCATTTGTTAGGAAAAACTGCTTAGAGCATGAAAAGTGCCCATTGCAGAAAGAGCTCAAATTCGAAAAACAAACACGTATTCATGTTCCCCCGGCTCACTGAACACCAAAAAACCATGAGTTTTGCAGATCTGAAGTTTCCTTGCGGAGATAGCCCATGTTATATCTTGCATTTGTTAGGAAAAACTGCTTATAGTATGAAAAGTGCCCATTGCAGAAAGAGCTCAAATTCGAAAAACACATATTCCTGTTCCACTGCCTCCCCGAAGATCAAAAAACCATGACTTTTGCAGATCTGAAGTTTCCTTGCAGAGATAGCCCATGCTATATCTTGCATTTGTTAGGAAAAACTGCTTAGAGCATGAAAAGTGCCCATTGCAGAAAGAGCTCAAATTCGAAAAACAAACACGTATTCATGTTCCCCCGGCTCACTGAACACCAAAAAACCATGACTTTTGCAGATCTGAAGTTCCCTTGCGGAGATAGCCCATGTTATATCTTGCATTTGTTAGGAAAAACTGCTTATAGTATGAAAAGTGCCCATTGCAGAAAGAGCTCAAATTCGAAAAACAAACACATATTCCTGTTCCCCTGCCTCCCCGAAGATCAAAAAACCATGACTTTTGCAGATGTGAAGTTTCCTTGCGGAGATAGCCCATGCTATATCTTGCATTTGTTAGGAAAAACTGCTTAGAGCATGAAAAGTGCCCATTGCAGAAAGAGCTCAAATTCGAAAAACAAACACGTATTCATGTTCCCCCGGCTCACTGAACACCAAAAAACCATGAGTTTTGCAGATCTGAAGTTTCCTTGCGGAGATAGCCCATGATATATCTTGCATTTGTTAGGAAAAACTGCTTATAGTATGAAAAGTGCCCATTTCACAAAGAGCTCAAATTCAAAAAACAAACACATATTCATGTTCCCCTGCCTCCCCGAAGACCAAAAAACCATGACTTTTGCAGATCTGAAGTTTCCTTGCGGAGATAGCCCATGCTATATCTTGCATTTGTTAGGAAAAACTGCTTATAGCATGAAAAGTGCCCATTGCAGATAGAGCTCAAATTTGCAAAACAAACACATATTCCTGTTCCCCTGCCTCCCCGAAGACCAAAAAACCATGACTTTTGCAGATCTGAAGTTTCCTTGCGGAGATAGCCCACGCTATATCTTGCATTTGTTAGGAAAAACTGCTTATAGTATGAAAAGTGCCCATTGCAGAAAAAGCTCAAATTCGAAAAACAAACACATATTCCTGTTCCCCTGCCTCCACGAAGATCAAAAAACCATGACTTTTGCAGATGTGAAGTTTCCTTGCGGAGATAGCCCATGCTATATCTTGCATTTGTTAGGAAAAACTGCTTAGAGCATGAAAAGTGCCCATTGCAGAAAGAGCTCAAATTCGAAAAACAAACACGTATTCATGTTCCCCCGGCTCACTGAACACCAAAAAACCATGAGTTTTGCAGATCTGAAGTTTCCTTGCGGAGATAGCCCATGATATATCTTGCATTTGTTAGGAAAAACTGCTTATAGTATGAAAAGTGCCCATTTCACAAAGAGCTCAAATTCAAAAAACAAACACATATTCATGTTCCCCTGCCTCCCCGAAAACCAAAAAACCATGACTTTTGCAGATCTGAAGTTTCCTTGCGGAGATAGCCCATGTTATATCTTGCATTTGTTAGGAAAAACTGCTTAGAGCATGAAAAGTGCCCATTGCAGAAAGAGCTCAAATTCGAAAAACAAACACGTATTCATGTTCCCCCGGCTCACTGAACACCAAAAAACCATGACTTTTGCAGATCTGAAGTTCCCTTGCGGAGATAGCCCATGTTATATCTTGCATTTGTTAGGAAAAACTGCTTATAGTATGAAAAGTGCCCATTGCAGAAAGAGCTCAAATTCGAAAAACAAACACATATTCCTGTTCCCCTACCTCCCCGAAGATCAAAAAACCATGACTTTTGCAGATGTGAAGTTTCCTTGCGGAGATAGCCCATGCTATATCTTGCATTTGTTAGGAAAAACTGCTTAGAGCATGAAAAGTGCCCATTGCAGAAAGAGCTCAAATTCGAAAAACAAACACGTATTCATGTTCCCCCGGCTCACTGAACACCAAAAAACCATGAGTTTTGCAGATCTGAAGTTTCCTTGTGGAGATAACCCATAATATATCTTGCATTTGTTAGGAAAAACTGCTTATAGTATGAAAAGTGCCCATTTCACAAAGAGCTCAAATTCAAAAAACAAACACATATTCATGTTCCCCTGCCTCCCCGAAGACCAAAAAACCATGACTTTTGCAGATCTGAAGTTTCCTTGCGGAGATAGCCCATGCTATATCTTGCATTTGTTAGGAAAAACTGCTTATAGCATGAAAAGTGCCCATTGCAGATAGAGCTCAAATTCACAAAACAAACACATATTCCTGTTCCCCTGCCTCCCCGAAGACCAAAAAACCATGACTTTTGCAGATCTGAAGTTTCCTTGCGGAGATAGCCCATGTTATATCTTGCATTTGTTAGGAAAAACTGCTTAGAGCATGAAAAGTGCCCATTGCAGAAAGAGCTCAAATTCGAAAAACAAACACATATTCCTGTTCCACTGCCTCCCCGAAGATCAAAAAACCATGACTTTTGCAGATCTGAAGTTTCCTTGCAGAGATAGCCCATGCTATATCTTGCATTTGTTAGGAAAAACTGCTTAGAGCATGAAAAGTGCCCATTGCAGAAAGAGCTCAAATTCGAAAAACAAACACGTATTCATGTTCCCCCGGCTCACTGAACACCAAAAAACCATGAGTTTTGCAGATCTGAAGTTTCCTTGTGGAGATAGCCCATGTTATATCTTGCATTTGTTAGGAAAAACTGCTTATAGCATGAAAAGTGCCCATTGCAGATAGAGCTCAAATTCGCAAAACAAACACATATTCATGTTCCCCTGTCTCCCCGAAGACCAAAAAACCATGACTTTTGCAGATCTGAAGTTTCCTTGCAGAGATAGCCCATGCTATATCTTGCATTTGTTAGGAAAAACTGCTTAGAGTGAGAAAAGTGCCCATTGCAGAAAGAGCTCAAATTCGAAAAACAAACACGTATTCATGTTCCCCCGGCTCACTGAACACCAAAAAACCATGACTTTTGCAGATCTGAAGTTTCCTTGCGGAGATAGCCCATGTTATATCTTGCATTTGTTAGGAAAAACTGCTTATAGTATGAAAAGTGCCCATTGCAGAAAGAGCTCAAATTCGAAAAACAAACACATATTCCTGTTCCACTGCCTCCCAGAAGATCAAAAAACCATGACTTTTGCAGATGTGAAGTTTCCTTGCGGAGATAGCCCATGCTATATCTTGCATTTGTTAGGAAAAACTGCTTAGAGCATGAAAAGTGCCCATTGCAGAAAGAGCTCAAATTCGAAAAACAAACACGTATTCATGTTCCCCCGGCTCACTGAACACCAAAAAACCATGAGTTTTGCAGATCTGAAGTTTCCTTGCGGAGATAGCCCATGCTATGTCTTGCATTTGTTAGGAAAAACTGCTTATAGTATGAAAAGTTCCCATTGCAGAAAGAGCTCAAATTCAAAAAACAAACACATATTCATGTTCCCCTGTCTCCCTGAAGACCAAAAAACCATGACTTTTGCAGATCTGAAGTTTCCTTGCAGAGATAGCCCATGCTATATCTTGCATTTGTTAGGAAAAACTGCTTAGAGCATGAAAAGTGCCCATTGCAGAAAGAGCTCAAATTCGAAAAACAAACACGTATTCATGTTCCCCCGGCTCACTGAACACCAAAAAACCATGACTTTTGCAGATCTGAAGTTCCCTTGCGGAGATAGCCCATGTTATATCTTGCATTTGTTAGGAAAAACTGCTTATAGTATGAAAAGTGCCCATTGCAGAAAGAGCTCAAATTCGAAAAACAAACACATATTCCTGTTCCCCTACCTCCCCGAAGATCAAAAAACCATGACTTTTGCAGATGTGAAGTTTCCTTGCGGAGATAGCCCATGCTATATCTTGCATTTGTTAGGAAAAACTGCTTAGAGCATGAAAAGTGCCCATTGCAGAAAGAGCTCAAATTCGAAAAACAAACACGTATTCATGTTCCCCCGGCTCACTGAACACCAAAAAACCATGAGTTTTGCAGATCTGAAGTTTCCTTGTGGAGATAACCCATAATATATCTTGCATTTGTTAGGAAAAACTGCTTATAGTATGAAAAGTGCCCATTTCACAAAGAGCTCAAATTCAAAAAACAAACACATATTCATGTTCCCCTGCCTCCCCGAAGACCAAAAAACCATGACTTTTGCAGATCTGAAGTTTCCTTGCGGAGATAGCCCATGCTATATCTTGCATTTGTTAGGAAAAACTGCTTATAGCATGAAAAGTGCCCATTGCAGATAGAGCTCAAATTCACAAAACAAACACATATTCCTGTTCCCCTGCCTCCCCGAAGACCAAAAAACCATGACTTTTGCAGATCTGAAGTTTCCTTGCGGAGATAGCCCATGTTATATCTTGCATTTGTTAGGAAAAACTGCTTAGAGCATGAAAAGTGCCCATTGCAGAAAGAGCTCAAATTCGAAAAACAAACACATATTCCTGTTCCACTGCCTCCCCGAAGATCAAAAAACCATGACTTTTGCAGATCTGAAGTTTCCTTGCAGAGATAGCCCATGCTATATCTTGCATTTGTTAGGAAAAACTGCTTAGAGCATGAAAAGTGCCCATTGCAGAAAGAGCTCAAATTCGAAAAACAAACACGTATTCATGTTCCCCCGGCTCACTGAACACCAAAAAACCATGAGTTTTGCAGATCTGAAGTTTCCTTGTGGAGATAGCCCATGTTATATCTTGCATTTGTTAGGAAAAACTGCTTATAGCATGAAAAGTGCCCATTGCAGATAGAGCTCAAATTCGCAAAACAAACACATATTCATGTTCCCCTGTCTCCCCGAAGACCAAAAAACCATGACTTTTGCAGATCTGAAGTTTCCTTGCAGAGATAGCCCATGCTATATCTTGCATTTGTTAGGAAAAACTGCTTAGAGTGAGAAAAGTGCCCATTGCAGAAAGAGCTCAAATTCGAAAAACAAACACGTATTCATGTTCCCCTGACTCCCCGAAGACCAAAAAACCATGACTTTTGCAGATGAGAAGTTTCCTTGCGGAGATAGCCCATGCTATATCTTGCATTTGTTAGGAAAAACTGCTTAGAGCATGAAAAGTGCCCATTGCAGAAAGAGCTCAAATTCGAAAAACAAACACGTATTCATGTTCCCCCGGCTCACTGAACACCAAAAAGCCATGACTTTTGCAGATCTGAAGTTTCCTTGCGGAGATAGCCCATGTTATATCTTGCATTTGTTAGGAAAAACTGCTTATAGTATGAAAAGTGCCCATTGCAGAAAGAGCTCAAATTCGAAAAACAAACACATATTCCTGTTCCACTGCCTCCCCGAAGATCAAAAAACCATGACTTTTGCAGATCTGAAGTTTCCTTGCAGAGATAGCCCATGCTATATCTTGCATTTGTTAGGAAAAACTGCTTAGAACATGAAAAGTGCCCATTGCAGAAAGAGCTCAAATTCGAAAAACAAACACGTATTCATGTTCCCCCGGCTCACTGAACACCAAAAAACCATGAATTTTGCAGATCTGTAGTTCCCTTGCGGAGATAGCCCATGTTATATCTTGCATTTGTTAGGAAAAACTGCTTATAGTATGAAAAGTGCCCATTGCAGAAAGAGCTCAAATTCGAAAAACAAACACATATTCCTGTTCCCCTGACTCCCAGAAGATCAAAAAACCATGACTTTTGCAGATGTGAAGTTTCCTTGCGGAGATAGCCCATGCTATATCTTGCATTTGTTAGGAAAAACTGCTTAGAGCATGAAAAGTGCCCATTGCAGAAAGAGCTCAAATTCGAAAAACAAACACGTATTCATGTTCCCCCGGCTCACTGAACACCAAAAAACCATGAGTTTTGCAGATCTGAAGTTTCCTTGCGGAGATAGCCCATGCTATGTCTTGCATTTGTTAGGAAAAACTGCTTATAGTATGAAAAGTTCCCATTGCAGAAAGAGCTCAAATTCAAAAAACAAACACATATTCATGTTCCCCTGTCTCCCTGAAGACCAAAAAACCATGACTTTTGCAGATCTGAAGTTTCCTTGCAGAGATAGCCCATGCTATATCTTGCATTTGTTAGGAAAAACTGCTTAGAGCATGAAAAGTGCCCATTGCAGAAAGAGCTCAAATTCGAAAAACAAACACGTATTCATGTTCCCCCGGCTCACTGAACACCAAAAAAACATGAGTTTTGCAGATCTGAAGTTTCCTTGCGGAGATAGCCCATGATATATCTTGCATTAGTTAGGAAAAACTGCTTATAGTATGAAAAGTGCCCATTTCACAAAGAGCTCAAATTCAAAAAACAAACACATATTCATGTTCCCCTGCCTCCCCGAAGACCAAAAAACCATGACTTTTGCAGATCTGAAGTTTCCTTGCGGAGATAGCCCATGCTATATCTTGCATTTGTTAGGAAAAACTGCTTATAGCATGAAAAGTGCCCATTGCAGATAGAGCTCAAATTTGCAAAACAAACACATATTCCTGTTCCCCTGCCTCCCCGAAGACCAAAAAACCATGACTTTTGCAGATCTGAAGTTTCCTTGCGGAGATAGCCCACGCTATATCTTGCATTTGTTAGGAAAAACTGCTTATAGTATGAAAAGTGCCCATTGCAGAAAAAGCTCAAATTCGAAAAACAAACACATATTCCTGTTCCCCTGCCTCCCCGAAGATCAAAAAACCATGACTTTTGCAGATGTGAAGTTTCCTTGCGGAGATAGCCCATGCTATATCTTGCATTTGTTAGGAAAAACTGCTTAGAGCATGAAAAGTGACCATTGCAGAAAGAGCTCAAATTTGCAAAACAAACACATATTCCTGTTCCCCTGCCTCCCCGAAGACCAAAAAACCATGACTTTTGCAGATCTGAAGTTTCCTTGCGGAGATAGCCCATGCTATATCTTGCATTTGTTAGGAAAAACTGCTTAGAACATGAAAAGTGCCCATTGCAGAAAGAGCTCAAATTCGAAAAACAAACACGTATTCATGTTCCCCCGGCTCACTGAACACCAAAAAACCATGACTTTTGCAGATCTGAAGTTCCCTTGCGGAGACAGCCCATGCTATATCTTGCATTTGTTAGGAAAAACTGCTTATAGTATGAAAAGTGCCCATTGCAGAAAGAGCTCAAATTCGAAAAACAAACACATATTCCTGTTCCCCTGCCTCCCCGAAGATCAAAAAACCATGACTTTTGCAGATGTGAAGTTTCCTTGAGGAGATAGCCCATGCTATATCTTGCATTTGTTAGGAAAAACTGCTTAGAGCATGAAAAGTGCCCATTGCAGAAAGAGCTCAAATTCGAAAAACAAACACGTATTCATGTTCCCCCGGTTCACTGAACACCAAAAAACCATGAGTTTTGCAGATCTGAAGTTTCCTTGTGGAGATAACCCATGATATATCTTGCATTTGTTAGGAAAAACTGCTTATAGTATGAAAAGTGCCCATTTCACAAAGAGCTCAAATTCAAAAAACAAACACATATTCATGTTCCCCTGCCTCCCCGAAGACCAAAAAACCATGACTTTTGCAGATGTGAAGTTTCCTTGCGGAGATAGCCCATGCTATATCTTGCATTTGTTAGGAAAAACTGCTTATAGCATGAAAAGTGCCCATTGCAGATAGAGCTCAAATTCACAAAACAAACACATATTCCTGTTCCCCTGCCTCCCCGAAGACCAAAAAACCATGACTTTTGCAGATCTGAAGTTTCCTTGCGGAGATAGCCCATGTTATATCTTGCATTTGTTAGGAAAAACTGCTTAGAGCATGAAAAGTGCCCATTGCAGAAAGAGCTCAAATTCGAAAAACAAACACATATTCCTGTTCCACTGCCTCCCCGAAGATCAAAAAACCATGACTTTTGCAGATCTGAAGTTTCCTTGCAGAGATAGCCCATGCTATATCTTGCATTTGTTAGGAAAAACTGCTTAGAGCATGAAAAGTGCCCATTGCAGAAAGAGCTCAAATTCGAAAAACAAACACGTATTCATGTTCCCCCAGCTCACTGAACACCAAAAAACCATGACTTTTGCAGATCTGAAGTTTCCTTGCGGAGATAGCCCATGTTATATCTTGCATTTGTTAGGAAAAACTGCTTAGAGCATGAAAAGTGCCCATTGCAGAAAGAGCTCAAATTCGAAAAACAAACACGTATTCATGTTCCCCCGGCTCACTGAACACCAAAAAACCATGAGTTTTGCAGATCTGAAGTTTCCTTGCGGAGATAGCCCATGTTATATCTTGCATTTGTTAGGAAAAACTGCTTATAGTATGAAAAGTGCCCATTGCAGAAAGAGCTCAAATTCGAAAAACACATATTCCTGTTCCACTGCCTCCCCGAAGATCAAAAAACCATGACTTTTGCAGATCTGAAGTTTCCTTGCAGAGATAGCCCATGCTATATCTTGCATTTGTTAGGAAAAACTGCTTAGAGCATGAAAAGTGCCCATTGCAGAAAGAGCTCAAATTCGAAAAACAAACACGTATTCATGTTCCCCCGGCTCACTGAACACCAAAAAACCATGACTTTTGCAGATCTGAAGTTCCTTTGCGGAGATAGCCCATGTTATATCTTGCATTTGTTAGGAAAAACTGCTTATAGTATGAAAAGTGCCCATTGCAGAAAGAGCTCAAATTCGAAAAACAAACACATATTCCTGTTCCCCTGCCTCCCCGAAGATCAAAAAACCATGACTTTTGCAGATGTGAAGTTTCCTTGCGGAGATAGCCCATGCTATATCTTGCATTTGTTAGGAAAAACTGCTTAGAGCATGAAAAGTGCCCATTGCAGAAAGAGCTCAAATTCGAAAAACAAACACGTATTCATGTTCCCCCAGCTCACTGAACACCAAAAAACCATGAGTTTTGCAGATCTGAAGTTTCCTTGCGGAGATAGCCCATGATATATCTTGCATTTGTTAGGAAAAACTGCTTATAGTATGAAAAGTGCTCATTTCACAAAGAGCTCAAATTCAAAAAACAAACACATATTCATGTTCCCCTGCCTCCCCGAAGACCAAAAAACCATGACTTTTGCAGATCTGAAGTTTCCTTGCGGAGATAGCCCATGCTATATCTTGCATTTGTTAGGAAAAACTGCTTATAGCATGAAAAGTGCCCATTGCAGATAGAGCTCAAATTTGCAAAACAAACACATATTCCTGTTCCCCTGCCTCCCCGAAGACCAAAAAACCATGACTTTTGCAGATGTGAAGTTTCCTTGCGGAGATAGCCCATGTTATATCTTGCATTTGTTAGGAAAAACTGCTTATAGTATGAAAAGTGCCCATTGCAGAAAGAGCTCAAATTCGAAAAACAAACACATATTCCTGTTCCCCTGACTCCCAGAAGATCAAAAAACCATGACTTTTGCAGATGTGAAGTTTCCTTGCGGAGATAGCCCATGCTATATCTTGCATTTGTTAGGAAAAACTGCTTAGAGCATGAAAAGTGCCCATTGCAGAAAGAGCTCAAATTCGAAAAACAAACACGTATTCATGTTCCCCCGGCTCACTGAACACCAAAAAACCATGAGTTTTGCAGATCTGAAGTTTCCTTGCGGAGATAGCCCATGCTATGTCTTGCATTTGTTAGGAAAAACTGCTTATAGTATGAAAAGTTCCCATTGCAGAAAGAGCTCAAATTCAAAAAACAAACACATATTCATGTTCCCCTGTCTCCCTGAAGACCAAAAAACCATGACTTTTGCAGATCTGAAGTTTCCTTGCAGAGATAGCCCATGCTATATCTTGCATTTGTTAGGAAAAACTGCTTAGAGCATGAAAAGTGCCCATTGCAGAAAGAGCTCAAATTCGAAAAACAAACACGTATTCATGTTCCCCCGGCTCACTGAACACCAAAAAAACATGAGTTTTGCAGATCTGAAGTTTCCTTGCGGAGATAGCCCATGATATATCTTGCATTAGTTAGGAAAAACTGCTTATAGTATGAAAAGTGCCCATTTCACAAAGAGCTCAAATTCAAAAAACAAACACATATTCATGTTCCCCTGCCTCCCCGAAGACCAAAAAACCATGACTTTTGCAGATCTGAAGTTTCCTTGCGGAGATAGCCCATGCTATATCTTGCATTTGTTAGGAAAAACTGCTTATAGCATGAAAAGTGCCCATTGCAGATAGAGCTCAAATTTGCAAAACAAACACATATTCCTGTTCCCCTGCCTCCCCGAAGACCAAAAAACCATGACTTTTGCAGATCTGAAGTTTCCTTGCGGAGATAGCCCACGCTATATCTTGCATTTGTTAGGAAAAACTGCTTATAGTATGAAAAGTGCCCATTGCAGAAAAAGCTCAAATTCGAAAAACAAACACATATTCCTGTTCCCCTGCCTCCCTGAAGATCAAAAAACCATGACTTTTGCAGATGTGAAGTTTCCTTGCGGAGATAGCCCATGCTATATCTTGCATTTGTTAGGAAAAACTGCTTAGAGCATGAAAAGTGACCATTGCAGAAAGAGCTCAAATTTGCAAAACAAACACATATTCCTGTTCCCCTGCCTCCCCGAAGACCAAAAAACCATGACTTTTGCAGATCTGAAGTTTCCTTGCGGAGATAGCCCATGCTATATCTTGCATTTGTTAGGAAAAACTGCTTAGAACATGAAAAGTGCCCATTGCAGAAAGAGCTCAAATTCGAAAAACAAACACGTATTCATGTTCCCCCGGCTCACTGAACACCAAAAAACCATGACTTTTGCAGATCTGAAGTTCCCTTGCGGAGACAGCCCATGCTATATCTTGCATTTGTTAGGAAAAACTGCTTATAGTATGAAAAGTGCCCATTGCAGAAAGAGCTCAAATTCGAAAAACAAACACATATTCCTGTTCCCCTGCCTCCCCGAAGATCAAAAAACCATGACTTTTGCAGATGTGAAGTTTCCTTGAGGAGATAGCCCATGCTATATCTTGCATTTGTTAGGAAAAACTGCTTAGAGCATGAAAAGTGCCCATTGCAGAAAGAGCTCAAATTCGAAAAACAAACACGTATTCATGTTCCCCCGGTTCACTGAACACCAAAAAACCATGAGTTTTGCAGATCTGAAGTTT
The DNA here is from genome assembly GCF_964194415.1 of Vipera berus. NCBI lineage: Eukaryota > Metazoa > Chordata > Lepidosauria > Squamata > Viperidae > Vipera > Vipera berus. The sequence goes on from NC_138219.1 coordinate 161,676, forward strand.
CCTTGTGGAGATAACCCATGATATATCTTGCATTTGTTAGGAAAAACTGCTTATAGTATGAAAAGTGCCCATTTCACAAAGAGCTCAAATTCAAAAAACAAACACATATTCATGTTCCCCTGCCTCCCCGAAGACCAAAAAACCATGACTTTTGCAGATCTGAAGTTTCCTTGCGGAGATAGCCCATGCTATATCTTGCATTTGTTAGGAAAAACTGCTTATAGCATGAAAAGTGCCCATTGCAGATAGAGCTCAAATTCACAAAACAAACACATATTCCTGTTCCCCTGCCTCCCCGAAGACCAAAAAACCATGACTTTTGCAGATCTGAAGTTTCCTTGCGGAGATAGCCCATGTTATATCTTGCATTTGTTAGGAAAAACTGCTTAGAGCATGAAAAGTGCCCATTGCAGAAAGAGCTCAAATTCGAAAAACAAACACATATTCCTGTTCCACTGCCTCCCCGAAGATCAAAAAACCATGACTTTTGCAGATCTGAAGTTTCCTTGCAGAGATAGCCCATGCTATATCTTGCATTTGTTAGGAAAAACTGCTTAGAGCATGAAAAGTGCCCATTGCAGAAAGAGCTCAAATTCGAAAAACAAACACGTATTCATGTTCCCCCAGCTCACTGAACACCAAAAAACCATGACTTTTGCAGATCTGAAGTTTCCTTGCGGAGATAGCCCATGTTATATCTTGCATTTGTTAGGAAAAACTGCTTAGAGCATGAAAAGTGCCCATTGCAGAAAGAGCTCAAATTCGAAAAACAAACACGTATTCATGTTCCCCCGGCTCACTGAACACCAAAAAACCATGAGTTTTGCAGATCTGAAGTTTCCTTGCGGAGATAGCCCATGTTATATCTTGCATTTGTTAGGAAAAACTGCTTATAGTATGAAAAGTGCCCATTGCAGAAAGAGCTCAAATTCGAAAAACACATATTCCTGTTCCACTGCCTCCCCGAAGATCAAAAAACCATGACTTTTGCAGATCTGAAGTTTCCTTGCAGAGATAGCCCATGCTATATCTTGCATTTGTTAGGAAAAACTGCTTAGAGCATGAAAAGTGCCCATTGCAGAAAGAGCTCAAATTCGAAAAACAAACACGTATTCATGTTCCCCCGGCTCACTGAACACCAAAAAACCATGACTTTTGCAGATCTGAAGTTCCTTTGCGGAGATAGCCCATGTTATATCTTGCATTTGTTAGGAAAAACTGCTTATAGTATGAAAAGTGCCCATTGCAGAAAGAGCTCAAATTCGAAAAACAAACACATATTCCTGTTCCCCTGCCTCCCCGAAGATCAAAAAACCATGACTTTTGCAGATGTGAAGTTTCCTTGCGGAGATAGCCCATGCTATATCTTGCATTTGTTAGGAAAAACTGCTTAGAGCATGAAAAGTGCCCATTGCAGAAAGAGCTCAAATTCGAAAAACAAACACGTATTCATGTTCCCCCGGCTCACTGAACACCAAAAAACCATGAGTTTTGCAGATCTGAAGTTTCCTTGCGGAGATAGCCCATGATATATCTTGCATTTGTTAGGAAAAACTGCTTATAGTATGAAAAGTGCCCATTTCACAAAGAGCTCAAATTCAAAAAACAAACACATATTCATGTTCCCCTGCCTCCCCGAAGACCAAAAAACCATGACTTTTGCAGATCTGAAGTTTCCTTGCGGAGATAGCCCATGCTATATCTTGCATTTGTTAGGAAAAACTGCTTATAGCATGAAAAGTGCCCATTGCAGAAAGAGCTCAAATTCGAAAAACAAACACGTATTCATGTTCCCCCAGCTCACTGAACACCAAAAAACCATGACTTTTGCAGATCTGAAGTTCCCTTGCGGAGATAGCCCATGTTATATCTTGCATTTGTTAGGAAAAACTGCTTATAGTATGAAAAGTGCCCATTGCAGAAAAAGCTCAAATTCGAAAAACAAACACATATTCCTGTTCCCCTGCCTCCCCGAAGATCAAAAAACCATGACTTTTGCAGATGTGAAGTTTCCTTGCGGAGATAGCCCATGCTATATCTTGCATTTGTTAGGAAAAACTGCTTAGAGCATGAAAAGTGCCCATTGCAGAAAGAGCTCAAATTTGCAAAACAAACACATATTCCTGTTCCCCTGCCTCCCCGAAGACCAAAAAACCATGACTTTTGCAGATCTGAAGTTTCCTTGCGGAGATAGCCCATGCTATATCTTGCATTTGTTAGGAAAAACTGCTTAGAGCATGAAAAGTGCCCGTTGCAGAAAGAGCTCAAATTCGAAAAACAAACACGTATTCATGTTCCCCCAGCTCACTGAACACCAAAAAACCATGACTTTTGCAGATCTGAAGTTTCCTTGCGGAGATAGCCCATGTTATATCTTGCATTTGTTAGGAAAAACTGCTTATAGTATGAAAAGTGCCCATTGCAGAAAGAGCTCAAATTCGAAAAACAAACACATATTCCTGTTCCCCTGCCTCCCCGAAGATCAAAAAACCATGACTTTTGCAGATGTGAAGTTTCCTTGCGGAGATAGCCCATGCTATATCTTGCATTTGTTAGGAAAAACTGCTTAGAACATGAAAAGTGCCCATTGCAGAAAGAGCTCAAATTCGAAAAACAAACACGTATTCATGTTCCCCCGGCTCACTGAACACCAAAAAACCATGACTTTTGCAGATCTGAAGTTCCCTTGCGGAGATAGCCCATGCTATGTCTTGCATTTGTTAGGAAAAACTGCTTATAGTATGAAAAGTTCCCATTGCAGAAAGAGCTCAAATTCAAAAAACAAACACATATTCATGTTCCCCTGTCTCCCTGAAGACCAAAAAACCATGACTTTTGCAGATCTGAAGTTTCCTTGCAGAGATAGCCCATGCTATATCTTGCATTTGTTAGGAAAAACTGCTTAGAGCATGAAAAGTGCCCATTGCAGAAAGAGCTCAAATTCGAAAAACAAACACGTATTCATGTTCCCCCGGCTCACTGAACACCAAAAAACCATGAGTTTTGCAGATCTGAAGTTTCCTTGCGGAGATAGCCCATGATATATCTTGCATTTGTTAGGAAAAACTGCTTATAGTATGAAAAGTGCCCATTTCACAAAGAGCTCAAATTCAAAAAACAAACACATATTCATGTTCCCCTGCCTCCCCGAAGACCAAAAAACCATGACTTTTGCAGATCTGAAGTTTCCTTGCGGAGATAGCCCATGCTATATCTTGCATTTGTCAGGAAAAACTGCTTATAGCATGAAAAGTGCCCATTGCAGATAGAGCTCAAATTTGCAAAACAAACACATATTCATGTTCCCCTGCCTCCCCGAAGACCAAAAAACCATGACTTTTGCAGATCTGAAGTTTCCTTGCGGAGATAGCCCACGCTATATCTTGCATTTGTTAGGAAAAACTGCTTATAGTATGAAAAGTGCCCATTGCAGAAAAAGCTCAAATTCGAAAAACAAACACATATTCCTGTTCCCCTGCCTCCCCGAAGATCAAAAAACCATGACTTTTGCAGATGTGAAGTTTCCTTGCGGAGATAGCCCATGCTATATCTTGCATTTGTTAGGAAAAACTGCTTAGAGCATGAAAAGTGCCCATTGCAGAAAGAGCTCAAATTCGAAAAACAAACACGTATTCATGTTCCCCCAGCTCACTGAACACCAAAAAACCATGACTTTTGCAGATCTGAAGTTTCCTTGCGGAGATAGCCCATGTTATATCTTGCATTTGTTAGGAAAAACTGCTTAGAGCATGAAAAGTGCCCATTGCAGAAAGAGCTCAAATTCGAAAAACAAACACGTATTCATGTTCCCCCGGCTCACTGAACACCAAAAAACCATGAGTTTTGCAGATCTGAAGTTTCCTTGCGGAGATAGCCCATGTTATATCTTGCATTTGTTAGGAAAAACTGCTTATTGTATGAAAAGTGCCCATTGCAGAAAGGGCTCAAATTCGAAAAACACATATTCCTGTTCCACTGCCTCCCCGAAGATCAAAAAACCATGACTTTTGCAGATCTGAAGTTTCCTTGCAGAGATAGCCCATGCTATATCTTGCATTTGTTAGGAAAAACTGCTTAGAGCATGAAAAGTGCCCATTGCAGAAAGAGCTCAAATTCGAAAAACAAACACGTATTCATGTTCCCCCGGCTCACTGAACACCAAAAAACCATGACTTTTGCAGATCTGAAGTTCCCTTGCGGAGATAGCCCATGTTATATCTTGCATTTGTTAGGAAAAACTGCTTATAGTATGAAAAGTGCCCATTGCAGAAAGAGCTCAAATTCGAAAAACAAACACATATTCCTGTTCCCCTGCCTCCCCGAAGATCAAAAAACCATGACTTTTGGAGATGTGAAGTTTCCTTGCGGAGATAGCCCATGCTATATCTTGCATTTGTTAGGAAAAACTGCTTAGAGCATGAAAAGTGCCCATTGCAGAAAGAGCTCAAATTCGAAAAACAAACACGTATTCATGTTCCCCCGGCTCACTGAACACCAAAAAACCATGAGTTTTGCAGATCTGAAGTTTCCTTGCGGAGATAGCCCATGCTATGTCTTGCATTTGTTAGGAAAAACTGCTTATAGTATGAAAAGTTCCCATTGCAGAAAGAGCTCAAATTCAAAAAACAAACACATATTCATGTTCCCCTGTCTCCCTGAAGACCAAAAAACCATGACTTTTGCAGATCTGAAGTTTCCTTGCAGAGATAGCCCATGCTATATCTTGCATTTGTTAGGAAAAACTGCTTAGAGCATGAAAAGTGCCCATTGCAGAAAGAGCTCAAATTCAAAAAACAAACACGTATTCATGTTCCCCCGGCTCACTGAACACCAAAAAACCATGAGTTTTGCAGATCTGAAGTTTCCTTGCGGAGATAGCCCATGATATATCTTGCATTTGTTAGGAAAAACTGCTTATAGTATGAAAAGTGCCCATTTCACAAAGAGCTCAAATTCAAAAAACAAACACATATTCATGTTCCCCTGCCTCCCCGAAGAACAAAAAACCATGACTTTTGCAGATCTGAAGTTTCCTTGCGGAGATAGCCCATGCTATATCTTGCATTTGTTAGGAAAAACTGCTTATAGCATGAAAAGTGCCCATTGCAGATAGAGCTCAAATTTGCAAAACAAACACATATTCCTGTTCCCCTGCCTCCCCGAAGACCAAAAAACCATGACTTTTGCAGATCTGAAGTTTCCTTGCGGAGATAGCCCATGTTATATCTTGCATTTGTTAGGAAAAACTGCTTAGAGCATGAAAAGTGCCCATTGCAGAAAGAGCTCAAATTCGAAAAACAAACACGTATTCATGTTCCCCCGGCTCACTGAACACCAAAAAACCATGAGTTTTGCAGATCTGAAGTTTCCTTGCGGAGATAGCCCATGTTATATCTTGCATTTGTTAGGAAAAACTGCTTATTGTATGAAAAGTGCCCATTGCAGAAAGGGCTCAAATTCGAAAAACACATATTCCTGTTCCACTGCCTCCCCGAAGATCAAAAAACCATGACTTTTGCAGATCTGAAGTTTCCTTGCAGAGATAGCCCATGCTATATCTTGCATTTGTTAGGAAAAACTGCTTAGAGCATGAAAAGTGCCCATTGCAGAAAGAGCTCAAATTCGAAAAACAAACACGTATTCATGTTCCCCCGGCTCACTGAACACCAAAAAACCATGACTTTTGCAGATCTGAAGTTCCCTTGCGGAGATAGCCCATGTTATATCTTGCATTTGTTAGGAAAAACTGCTTATATTATGAAAAGTGCCCATTGCAGAAAGAGCTCAAATTCGAAAAACAAACACATATTCCTGTTCCCCTGCCTCCCCGAAGATCAAAAAACCATGACTTTTGGAGATGTGAAGTTTCCTTGCGGAGATAGCCCATGCTATATCTTGCATTTGTTAGGAAAAACTGCTTAGAGCATGAAAAGTGCCCATTGCAGAAAGAGCTCAAATTCGAAAAACAAACACGTATTCATGTTCCCCCGGCTCACTGAACACCAAAAAACCATGAGTTTTGCAGATCTGAAGTTTCCTTGCGGAGATAGCCCATGCTATGTCTTGCATTTGTTAGGAAAAACTGCTTATAGTATGAAAAGTTCCCATTGCAGAAAGAGCTCAAATTCAAAAAACAAACACATATTCATGTTCCCCTGTCTCCCTGAAGACCAAAAAACCATGACTTTTGCAGATCTGAAGTTTCCTTGCAGAGATAGCCCATGCTATATCTTGCATTTGTTAGGAAAAACTGCTTAGAGCATGAAAAGTGCCCATTGCAGAAAGAGCTCAAATTCAAAAAACAAACACGTATTCATGTTCCCCCGGCTCACTGAACACCAAAAAACCATGAGTTTTGCAGATCTGAAGTTTCCTTGCGGAGATAGCCCATGATATATCTTGCATTTGTTAGGAAAAACTGCTTATAGTATGAAAAGTGCCCATTTCACAAAGAGCTCAAATTCAAAAAACAAACACATATTCATGTTCCCCTGCCTCCCCGAAGAACAAAAAACCATGACTTTTGCAGATCTGAAGTTTCCTTGCGGAGATAGCCCATGCTATATCTTGCATTTGTTAGGAAAAACTGCTTATAGCATGAAAAGTGCCCATTGCAGATAGAGCTCAAATTTGCAAAACAAACACATATTCATGTTCCCCTGCCTCCCCGAAGACCAAAAAACCATGACTTTTGCAGATCTGAAGTTTCCTTGCGGAGATAGCCCACGCTATATCTTGCATTTGTTAGGAAAAACTGCTTAGAGCATGAAAAGTGCCCATTGCAGAAAGAGCTCAAATTCGAAAAACAAACACGTATTCATGTTCCCCCGGCTCACTGAACACCAAAAAACCATGAGTTTTGCAGATCTGAAGTTTCCTTGCGGAGATAGCCCATGCTATGTCTTGCATTTGTTAGGAAAAACTGCTTATAGTATGAAAAGTGCCCATTGCAGAAAAAGCTCAAATTCGAAAAACAAACACATATTCCTGTTCCCCTGCCTCCCTGAAGATCAAAAAACCATGACTTTTGCAGATGTGAAGTTTCCTTGCGGAGATAGCCCATGCTATATCTTGCATTTGTTAGGAAAAACTGCTTAGAGCATGAAAAGTGACCATTGCAGAAAGAGCTCAAATTTGCAAAACAAACACATATTCCTGTTCCCCTGCCTCCCCGAAGACCAAAAAACCATGACTTTTGCAGATCTGAAGTTTCCTTGCGGAGATAGCCCATGCTATATCTTGCATTTGTTAGGAAAAACTGCTTAGAACATGAAAAGTGCCCATTGCAGAAAGAGCTCAAATTCGAAAAACAAACACGTATTCATGTTCCCCCGGCTCACTGAACACCAAAAAACCATGACTTTTGCAGATCTGAAGTTCCCTTGCGGAGACAGCCCATGCTATATCTTGCATTTGTTAGGAAAAACTGCTTATAGTATGAAAAGTGCCCATTGCAGAAAGAGCTCAAATTCGAAAAACAAACACATATTCCTGTTCCCCTGCCTCCCCGAAGATCAAAAAACCATGACTTTTGCAGATGTGAAGTTTCCTTGAGGAGATAGCCCATGCTATATCTTGCATTTGTTAGGAAAAACTGCTTAGAGCATGAAAAGTGCCCATTGCAGAAAGAGCTCAAATTCGAAAAACAAACACGTATTCATGTTCCCCCGGTTCACTGAACACCAAAAAACCATGAGTTTTGCAGATCTGAAGTTTCCTTGTGGAGATAACCCATGATATATCTTGCATTTGTTAGGAAAAACTGCTTATAGTATGAAAAGTGCCCATTTCACAAAGAGCTCAAATTCAAAAAACAAACACATATTCATGTTCCCCTGCCTCCCCGAAGACCAAAAAACCATGACTTTTGCAGATCTGAAGTTTCCTTGCGGAGATAGCCCATGCTATATCTTGCATTTGTTAGGAAAAACTGCTTATAGCATGAAAAGTGCCCATTGCAGATAGAGCTCAAATTCACAAAACAAACACATATTCCTGTTCCCCTGCCTCCCCGAAGACCAAAAAACCATGACTTTTGCAGATCTGAAGTTTCCTTGCGGAGATAGCCCATGTTATATCTTGCATTTGTTAGGAAAAACTGCTTAGAGCATGAAAAGTGCCCATTGCAGAAAGAGCTCAAATTCGAAAAACAAACACGTATTCATGTTCCCCCGGCTCACTGAACACCAAAAAACCATGAGTTTTGCAGATCTGAAGTTTCCTTGCGGAGATAGCCCATGTTATATCTTGCATTTGTTAGGAAAAACTGCTTATAGTATGAAAAGTGCCCATTGCAGAAAGAGCTCAAATTCGAAAAACACATATTCCTGTTCCACTGCCTCCCCGAAGATCAAAAAACCATGACTTTTGCAGATCTGAAGTTTCCTTGCAGAGATAGCCCATGCTATATCTTGCATTTGTTAGGAAAAACTGCTTAGAGCATGAAAAGTGCCCATTGCAGAAAGAGCTCAAATTCGAAAAACAAACACGTATTCATGTTCCCCCGGCTCACTGAACACCAAAAAACCATGACTTTTGCAGATCTGAAGTTCCTTTGCGGAGATAGCCCATGTTATATCTTGCATTTGTTAGGAAAAACTGCTTATAGTATGAAAAGTGCCCATTGCAGAAAGAGCTCAAATTCGAAAAACAAACACATATTCCTGTTCCCCTGCCTCCCCGAAGATCAAAAAACCATGACTTTTGCAGATGTGAAGTTTCCTTGCGGAGATAGCCCATGCTATATCTTGCATTTGTTAGGAAAAACTGCTTAGAGCATGAAAAGTGCCCATTGCAGAAAGAGCTCAAATTCGAAAAACAAACACGTATTCATGTTCCCCCAGCTCACTGAACACCAAAAAACCATGAGTTTTGCAGATCTGAAGTTTCCTTGCGGAGATAGCCCATGATATATCTTGCATTTGTTAGGAAAAACTGCTTATAGTATGAAAAGTGCTCATTTCACAAAGAGCTCAAATTCAAAAAACAAACACATATTCATGTTCCCCTGCCTCCCCGAAGACCAAAAAACCATGACTTTTGCAGATCTGAAGTTTCCTTGCGGAGATAGCCCATGCTATATCTTGCATTTGTTAGGAAAAACTGCTTATAGCATGAAAAGTGCCCATTGCAGATAGAGCTCAAATTTGCAAAACAAACACATATTCCTGTTCCCCTGCCTCCCCGAAGACCAAAAAATCATGACTTTTGCAGATGTGAAGTTTCCTTGCGGAGATAGCCCATGCTATATCTTGCATTTGTTAGGAAAAACTGCTTAGAGCATGAAAAGTGCCCATTGCAGAAAGAGCTCAAATTCGAAAAACAAACACGTATTCATGTTCCCCCGGCTCACTGAACACCAAAAAACCATGAGTTTTGCAGATCTGAAGTTTCCTTGCGGAGATAGCCCATGATATATCTTGCATTTGTTAGGAAAAACTGCTTATAGTATGAAAAGTGCCCATTTCACAAAGAGCTCAAATTCAAAAAACAAACACATATTCATGTTCCCCTGCCTCCCCGAAGACCAAAAAACCATGACTTTTGCAGATCTGAAGTTTCCTTGCGGAGATAGCCCATGCTATATCTTGCATTTGTTAGGAAAAACTGCTTATAGCATGAAAAGTGCCCATTGCAGAAAGAGCTCAAATTCGAAAAACAAACACGTATTCATGTTCCCCCAGCTCACTGAACACCAAAAAACCATGACTTTTGCAGATCTGAAGTTCCCTTGCGGAGATAGCCCATGTTATATCTTGCATTTGTTAGGAAAAACTGCTTATAGTATGAAAAGTGCCCATTGCAGAAAAAGCTCAAATTCGAAAAACAAACACATATTCCTGTTCCCCTGCCTCCCCGAAGATCAAAAAACCATGACTTTTGCAGATGTGAAGTTTCCTTGCGGAGATAGCCCATGCTATATCTTGCATTTGTTAGGAAAAACTGCTTAGAGCATGAAAAGTGCCCATTGCAGAAAGAGCTCAAATTTGCAAAACAAACACATATTCCTGTTCCCCTGCCTCCCCGAAGACCAAAAAACCATGACTTTTGCAGATCTGAAGTTTCCTTGCGGAGATAGCCCATGCTATATCTTGCATTTGTTAGGAAAAACTGCTTAGAGCATGAAAAGTGCCCGTTGCAGAAAGAGCTCAAATTCGAAAAACAAACACGTATTCATGTTCCCCCAGCTCACTGAACACCAAAAAACCATGACTTTTGCAGATCTGAAGTTTCCTTGCGGAGATAGCCCATGTTATATCTTGCATTTGTTAGGAAAAACTGCTTATAGTATGAAAAGTGCCCATTGCAGAAAGAGCTCAAATTCGAAAAACAAACACATATTCCTGTTCCCCTGCCTCCCCGAAGATCAAAAAACCATGACTTTTGCAGATGTGAAGTTTCCTTGCGGAGATAGCCCATGCTATATCTTGCATTTGTTAGGAAAAACTGCTTAGAACATGAAAAGTGCCCATTGCAGAAAGAGCTCAAATTCGAAAAACAAACACGTATTCATGTTCCCCCGGCTCACTGAACACCAAAAAACCATGACTTTTGCAGATCTGAAGTTCCCTTGCGGAGATAGCCCATGCTATGTCTTGCATTTGTTAGGAAAAACTGCTTATAGTATGAAAAGTTCCCATTGCAGAAAGAGCTCAAATTCAAAAAACAAACACATATTCATGTTCCCCTGTCTCCCTGAAGACCAAAAAACCATGACTTTTGCAGATCTGAAGTTTCCTTGCAGAGATAGCCCATGCTATATCTTGCATTTGTTAGGAAAAACTGCTTAGAGCATGAAAAGTGCCCATTGCAGAAAGAGCTCAAATTCGAAAAACAAACACGTATTCATGTTCCCCCGGCTCACTGAACACCAAAAAACCATGAGTTTTGCAGATCTGAAGTTTCCTTGCGGAGATAGCCCATGATATATCTTGCATTTGTTAGGAAAAACTGCTTATAGTATGAAAAGTGCCCATTTCACAAAGAGCTCAAATTCAAAAAACAAACACATATTCATGTTCCCCTGCCTCCCCGAAGACCAAAAAACCATGACTTTTGCAGATCTGAAGTTTCCTTGCGGAGATAGCCCATGCTATATCTTGCATTTGTCAGGAAAAACTGCTTATAGCATGAAAAGTGCCCATTGCAGATAGAGCTCAAATTTGCAAAACAAACACATATTCATGTTCCCCTGCCTCCCCGAAGACCAAAAAACCATGACTTTTGCAGATCTGAAGTTTCCTTGCGGAGATAGCCCACGCTATATCTTGCATTTGTTAGGAAAAACTGCTTATAGTATGAAAAGTGCCCATTGCAGAAAAAGCTCAAATTCGAAAAACAAACACATATTCCTGTTCCCCTGCCTCCCCGAAGATCAAAAAACCATGACTTTTGCAGATGTGAAGTTTCCTTGCGGAGATAGCCCATGCTATATCTTGCATTTGTTAGGAAAAACTGCTTAGAGCATGAAAAGTGCCCATTGCAGAAAGAGCTCAAATTCGAAAAACAAACACGTATTCATGTTCCCCCAGCTCACTGAACACCAAAAAACCATGACTTTTGCAGATCTGAAGTTTCCTTGCGGAGATAGCCCATGTTATATCTTGCATTTGTTAGGAAAAACTGCTTAGAGCATGAAAAGTGCCCATTGCAGAAAGAGCTCAAATTCGAAAAACAAACACGTATTCATGTTCCCCCGGCTCACTGAACACCAAAAAACCATGAGTTTTGCAGATCTGAAGTTTCCTTGCGGAGATAGCCCATGTTATATCTTGCATTTGTTAGGAAAAACTGCTTATTGTATGAAAAGTGCCCATTGCAGAAAGGGCTCAAATTCGAAAAACACATATTCCTGTTCCACTGCCTCCCCGAAGATCAAAAAACCATGACTTTTGCAGATCTGAAGTTTCCTTGCAGAGATAGCCCATGCTATATCTTGCATTTGTTAGGAAAAACTGCTTAGAGCATGAAAAGTGCCCATTGCAGAAAGAGCTCAAATTCGAAAAACAAACACGTATTCATGTTCCCCCGGCTCACTGAACACCAAAAAACCATGACTTTTGCAGATCTGAAGTTCCCTTGCGGAGATAGCCCATGTTATATCTTGCATTTGTTAGGAAAAACTGCTTATAGTATGATAAGTGCCCATTGCAGAAAGAGCTCAAATTCGAAAAACAAACACATATTCCTGTTCCCCTGCCTCCCCGAAGATCAAAAAACCATGACTTTTGGAGATGTGAAGTTTCCTTGCGGAGATAGCCCATGCTATATCTTGCATTTGTTAGGAAAAACTGCTTAGAGCATGAAAAGTGCCCATTGCAGAAAGAGCTCAAATTCGAAAAACAAACACGTATTCATGTTCCCCCGGCTCACTGAACACCAAAAAACCATGAGTTTTGCAGATCTGAAGTTTCCTTGCGGAGATAGCCCATGCTATGTCTTGCATTTGTTAGGAAAAACTGCTTATAGTATGAAAAGTTCCCATTGCAGAAAGAGCTCAAATTCAAAAAACAAACACATATTCATGTTCCCCTGTCTCCCTGAAGACCAAAAAACCATGACTTTTGCAGATCTGAAGTTTCCTTGCAGAGATAGCCCATGCTATATCTTGCATTTGTTAGGAAAAACTGCTTAGAGCATGAAAAGTGCCCATTGCAGAAAGAGCTCAAATTCAAAAAACAAACACGTATTCATGTTCCCCCGGCTCACTGAACACCAAAAAACCATGAGTTTTGCAGATCTGAAGTTTCCTTGCGGAGATAGCCCATGATATATCTTGCATTTGTTAGGAAAAACTGCTTATAGTATGAAAAGTGCCCATTTCACAAAGAGCTCAAATTCAAAAAACAAACACATATTCATGTTCCCCTGCCTCCCCGAAGAACAAAAAACCATGACTTTTGCAGATCTGAAGTTTCCTTGCGGAGATAGCCCATGCTATATCTTGCATTTGTTAGGAAAAACTGCTTATAGCATGAAAAGTGCCCATTGCAGATAGAGCTCAAATTTGCAAAACAAACACATATTCCTGTTCCCCTGCCTCCCCGAAGACCAAAAAACCATGACTTTTGCAGATCTGAAGTTTCCTTGCGGAGATAGCCCATGTTATATCTTGCATTTGTTAGGAAAAACTGCTTAGAGCATGAAAAGTGCCCATTGCAGAAAGAGCTCAAATTCGAAAAACAAACACGTATTCATGTTCCCCCGGCTCACTGAACACCAAAAAACCATGAGTTTTGCAGATCTGAAGTTTCCTTGCGGAGATAGCCCATGTTATATCTTGCATTTGTTAGGAAAAACTGCTTATTGTATGAAAAGTGCCCATTGCAGAAAGGGCTCAAATTCGAAAAACACATATTCCTGTTCCACTGCCTCCCCGAAGATCAAAAAACCATGACTTTTGCAGATCTGAAGTTTCCTTGCAGAGATAGCCCATGCTATATCTTGCATTTGTTAGGAAAAACTGCTTAGAGCATGAAAAGTGCCCATTGCAGAAAGAGCTCAAATTCGAAAAACAAACACGTATTCATGTTCCCCCGGCTCACTGAACACCAAAAAACCATGACTTTTGCAGATCTGAAGTTCCCTTGCGGAGATAGCCCATGTTATATCTTGCATTTGTTAGGAAAAACTGCTTATAGTATGAAAAGTGCCCATTGCAGAAAGAGCTCAAATTCGAAAAACAAACACATATTCCTGTTCCCCTGCCTCCCCGAAGATCAAAAAACCATGACTTTTGGAGATGTGAAGTTTCCTTGCGGAGATAGCCCATGCTATATCTTGCATTTGTTAGGAAAAACTGCTTAGAGCATGAAAAGTGCCCATTGCAGAAAGAGCTCAAATTCGAAAAACAAACACGTATTCATGTTCCCCCGGCTCACTGAACACCAAAAAACCATGAGTTTTGCAGATCTGAAGTTTCCTTGCGGAGATAGCCCATGCTATGTCTTGCATTTGTTAGGAAAAACTGCTTATAGTATGAAAAGTTCCCATTGCAGAAAGAGCTCAAATTCAAAAAATATACACATATTCATGTTCCCCTGTCTCCCTGAAGACCAAAAAACCATGACTTTTGCAGATCTGAAGTTTCCTTGCAGAGATAGCCCATGCTATATCTTGCATTTGTTAGGAAAAACTGCTTAGAGCATGAAAAGTGCCCATTGCAGAAAGAGCTCAAATTCAAAAAACAAACACGTATTCATGTTCCCCCGGCTCACTGAACACCAAAAAACCATGAGTTTTGCAGATCTGAAGTTTCCTTGCGGAGATAGCCCATGATATATCTTGCATTTGTTAGGAAAAACTGCTTATAGTATGAAAAGTGCCCATTTCACAAAGAGCTCAAATTCAAAAAACAAACACATATTCATGTTCCCCTGCCTCCCCGAAGAACAAAAAACCATGACTTTTGCAGATCTGAAGTTTCCTTGCGGAGATAGCCCATGCTATATCTTGCATTTGTTAGGAAAAACTGCTTATAGCATGAAAAGTGCCCATTGCAGATAGAGCTCAAATTTGCAAAACAAACACATATTCATGTTCCCCTGCCTCCCCGAAGACCAAAAAACCATGACTTTTGCAGATCTGAAGTTTCCTTGCGGAGATAGCCCACGCTATATCTTGCATTTGTTAGGAAAAACTGCTTAGAGCATGAAAAGTGCCCATTGCAGAAAGAGCTCAAATTCGAAAAACAAACACGTATTCATGTTCCCCCGGCTCACTGAACACCAAAAAACCATGAGTTTTGCAGATCTGAAGTTTCCTTGCGGAGATAGCCCATGCTATGTCTTGCATTTGTTAGGAAAAACTGCTTATAGTATGAAAAGTTCCCATTGCAGAAAGAGCTCAAATTCAAAAAACAAACACATATTCATGTTCCCCTGTCTCCCTGAAGACCAAAAAACCATGACTTTTGCAGATCTGAAGTTTCCTTGCAGAGATAGCCCATGCTATATCTTGCATTTGTTAGGAAAAACTGCTTAGAGCATGAAAAGTGCCCATTGCAGAAAGTGCTCAAATTCGAAAAACAAACACGTATTCATGTTCCCCCGGCTCACTGAACACCAAAAAACCATGAGTTTTGCAGATCTGAAGTTTCCTTGCGGAGATAGCCCATGATATATCTTGCATTTGTTAGGAAAAACTGCTTATAGTATGAAAAGTGCCCATTTCACAAAGAGCTCAAATTCAAAAAACAAACACATATTCATGTTCCCCTGCCTCCCCGAAGAACAAAAAACCATGACTTTTGCAGATCTGAAGTTTCCTTGCGGAGATAGCCCATGCTATATCTTGCATTTGTTAGGAAAAACTGCTTATAGCATGAAAAGTGCCCATTGCAGATAGAGCTCAAATTTGCAAAACAAACACATATTCATGTTCCCCTGCCTCCCCGAAGACCAAAAAACCATGACTTTTGCAGATCTGAAGTTTCCTTGCGGAGATAGCCCACGCTATATCTTGCATTTGTTAGGAAAAACTGCTTATAGTATGAAAAGTGCCCATTGCAGAAAAAGCTCAAATTCGAAAAACAAACACATATTCCTGTTCCCCTGCCTCCCCGAAGATCAAAAAACCATGACTTTTGCAGATGTCTAGTTTCCTTGCGGAGATAGCCCATGCTATATCTTGCATTTGTTAGGAAAAACTGCTTAGAGCATGAAAAGTGCCCATTGCAGAAAGAGCTCAAATTTGCAAAACAAACACATATTCCTGTTCCCCTGCCTCCCCGAAGACCAAAAAACCATGACTTTTGCAGATCTGAAGTTTCCTTGCGGAGATAGCCCATGCTATATCTTGCATTTGTTAGGAAAAACTGCTTAGAGCATGAAAAGTGCCCATTGCAGAAAGAGCTCAAATTCGAAAAACAAACACGTATTCATGTTCCCCCAGCTCACTGAACACCAAAAAACCATGACTTTTGCAGATCTGAAGTTTCCTTGCGGAGATAGCCCATGTTATATCTTGCATTTGTTAGGAAAAACTGCTTAGAGCATGAAAAGTGCCCATTGCAGAAAGAGCTCAAATTCGAAAAACAAACACGTATTCATGTTCCCCCGGCTCACTGAACACCAAAAAACCATGAGTTTTGCAGATCTGAAGTTTCCTTGCGGAGATAGCCCATGTTATATCTTGCATTTGTTAGGAAAAACTGCTTATAGTATGAAAAGTGCCCATTGCAGAAAGAGCTCAAATTCGAAAAACACATATTCCTGTTCCACTGCCTCCCCGAAGATCAAAAAACCATGACTTTTGCAGATCTGAAGTTTCCTTGCAGAGATAGCCCATGCTATATCTTGCATTTGTTAGGAAAAACTGCTTAGAGCATGAAAAGTGCCCATTGCAGAAAGAGCTCAAATTCGAAAAACAAACACGTATTCATGTTCCCCCGGCTCACTGAACACCAAAAAACCATGACTTTTGCAGATCTGAAGTTCCCTTGCGGAGATAGCCCATGTTATATCTTGCATTTGTTAGGAAAAACTGCTTATAGTATGAAAAGTGCCCATTGCAGAAAGAGCTCAAATTCGAAAAACAAACACATATTCCTGTTCCCCTGCCTCCCCGAAGATCAAAAAACCATGACTTTTGCAGATGTGAAGTTTCCTTGCGGAGATAGCCCATGCTATATCTTGCATTTGTTAGGAAAAACTGCTTAGAGCATGAAAAGTGCCCATTGCAGAAAGAGCTCAAATTCGAAAAACAAACACGTATTCATGTTCCCCCGGCTCACTGAACACCAAAAAACCATGAGTTTTGCAGATCTGAAGTTTCCTTGCGGAGATAGCCCATGATATATCTTGCATTTGTTAGGAAAAACTGCTTATAGTATGAAAAGTGCCCATTTCACAAAGAGCTCAAATTCAAAAAACAAACACATATTCATGTTCCCCTGCCTCCCCGAAGACCAAAAAACCATGACTTTTGCAGATCTGAAGTTTCCTTGCGGAGATAGCCCATGCTATATCTTGCATTTGTTAGGAAAAACTGCTTATAGCATGAAAAGTGCCCATTGCAGATAGAGCTCAAATTTGCAAAACAAACACATATTCCTGTTCCCCTGCCTCCCCGAAGACCAAAAAACCATGACTTTTGCAGATCTGAAGTTTCCTTGCGGAGATAGCCCACGCTATATCTTGCATTTGTTAGGAAAAACTGCTTATAGTATGAAAAGTGCCCATTGCAGAAAAAGCTCAAATTCGAAAAACAAACACATATTCCTGTTCCCCTGCCTCCACGAAGATCAAAAAACCATGACTTTTGCAGATGTGAAGTTTCCTTGCGGAGATAGCCCATGCTATATCTTGCATTTGTTAGGAAAAACTGCTTAGAGCATGAAAAGTGCCCATTGCAGAAAGAGCTCAAATTCGAAAAACAAACACGTATTCATGTTCCCCCGGCTCACTGAACACCAAAAAACCATGAGTTTTGCAGATCTGAAGTTTCCTTGCGGAGATAGCCCATGATATATCTTGCATTTGTTAGGAAAAACTGCTTATAGTATGAAAAGTGCCCATTTCACAAAGAGCTCAAATTCAAAAAACAAACACATATTCATGTTCCCCTGCCTCCCCGAAGACCAAAAAACCATGACTTTTGCAGATCTGAAGTTTCCTTGCGGAGATAGCCCATGCTATATCTTGCATCTGTTTGGAAAAACTGCTTAGAGCATGAAAAGTGCCCATTGCAGATAGAGCTCAAATTTGCAAAACAAACACATATTCCTGTTCCCCTGCCTCCCCGAAGACCAAAAAACCATGACTTTTGCAGATCTGAAGTTTCCTTGCGGAGATAGCCCACGCTATATCTTGCATTTGTTAGGAAAAACTGCTTATAGTATGAAAAGTGCCCATTGCAGAAAAAGCTCAAATTCGAAAAACAAACACATATTCCTGTTCCCCTGCCTCCCCGAAGACCAAAAAACCATGACTTTTGCAGATGTGAAGTTTCCTTGCGGAGATAGCCCATGCTATATCTTGCATTTGTTAGGAAAAACTGCTTAGAGCATGAAAAGTGCCCATTGCAGAAAGAGCTCAAATTTGCAAAACAAACACATATTCCTGTTCCCCTGCCTCCCCGAAGACCAAAAAACCATGACTTTTGCAGATCTGAAGTTTCCTTGCGGAGATAGCCCATGCTATATCTTGCATTTGTTAGGAAAAACTGCTTAGAGCATGAAAAGTGCCCATTGCAGAAAGAGCTCAAATTCGAAAAACAAACACGTATTCATGTTCCCCCAGCTCACTGAACACCAAAAAACCATGACTTTTGCAGATCTGAAGTTTCCTTGCGGAGATAGCCCATGCTATATCTTGCATTTGTTAGGAAAAACTGCTTAGAGCATGAAAAGTGCCCATTGCAGAAAGAGCTCAAATTCGAAAAACAAACACGTATTCATGTTCCCCCGGCTCACTGAACACCAAAAAACCATGAGTTTTGCAGATCTGAAGTTTCCTTGCGGAGATAGCCCATGCTATGTCTTGCATTTGTTAGGAAAAACTGCTTATAGTATGAAAAGTGCCCATTGCAGAAAAAGCTCAAATTCGAAAAACAAACACATATTCCTGTTCCCCTGCCTCCCCGAAGATGAAAAAACCATGACTTTTGCAGATGTGAAGTTTCCTTGCGGAGATAGCCCATGCTATATCTTGCATTTGTTAGGAAAAACTGCTTAGAGCATGAAAAGTGCCCATTGCAGAAAGAGCTCAAATTCGAAAAACAAACACGTATTCATGTTCCCCCGGCTCACTGAACACCAAAAAACCATGAGTTTTGCAGATCTGAAGTTTCCTTGCGGAGATAGCCCATGATATATCTTGCATTTGTTAGGAAAAACTGCTTATAGTATGAAAAGTGCCCATTTCACAAAGAGCTCAAATTCAAAAAAACAAACACATATTCATGTTCCCCTGCCTCCCCGAAGACCAAAAAACCATGACTTTTGCAGATCTGAAGTTTCCTTGCGGAGATAGCCCACGCTATATCTTGCATTTGTTAGGAAAAACTGCTTAGAGCATGAAAAGTGCCCATTGCAGAAAGAGCTCAAATTTGCAAAACAAACACATATTCCTGTTCCCCTGCCTCCCCGAAGACCAAAAAACCATGACTTTTGCAGATCTGAAGTTTCCTTGCGGAGATAGCCCATGCTATATCTTGCATTTGTTAGGAAAAACTGCTTAGAGCATGAAAAGTGCCCATTGCAGAAAGAGCTCAAATTCGAAAAACAAACACGTATTCATGTTCCCCCAGCTCACTGAACACCAAAAAACCATGACTTTTGCAGATCTGAAGTTTCCTTGCGTAGATAGCCCATGTTATATCTTGCATTTGTTAGGAAAAACTGCTTAGAGCATGAAAAGTGCCCATTGCAGAAAGAGCTCAAATTCGAAAAACAAACACGTATTCATGTTCCCCCGGCTCACTGAACACCAAAAAACCATGAGTTTTGCAGATCTGAAGTTTCCTTGCGGAGATAGCCCATGTTATATCTTGCATTTGTTAGGAAAAACTGCTTATAGTATGAAAAGTGCCCATTGCAGAAAGAGCTCAAATTCGAAAAACAAACACATATTCCTGTTCCACTGCCTCCCCGAAGATCAAAAAACCATGACTTTTGCAGATCTGAAGTTTCCTTGCAGAGATAGCCCATGCTATATCTTGCATTTGTTAGGAAAAACTGCTTAGAGCATGAAAAGTGCCCATTGCAGAAAGAGCTCAAATTCGAAAAACAAACACGTATTCATGTTCCCCCGGCTCACTGAACACCAAAAAACCATGACTTTTGCAGATCTGAAGTTCCCTTGCGGAGATAGCCCATGTTATATCTTGCATTTGTTAGGAAAAACTGCTTATAGTATGAAAAGTGCCCATTGCAGAAAGAGCTCAAATTCGAAAAACAAACACATATTCCTGTTCCCCTGCCTCCCCGAAGATCAAAAAACCATGACTTTTGCAGATGTGAAGTTTCCTTGCGGAGATAGCCCATGCTATATCTTGCATTTGTTAGGAAAAACTGCTTAGAGCATGAAAAGTGCCCATTGCAGAAAGAGCTCAAATTCGAAAAACAAACACGTATTCATGTTCCCCCGGCTCACTGAACACCAAAAAACCATGACTTTTGCAGATGTGAAGTTTCCTTGCGGAGATAGCTCATGATATATCTTGCATTTGTTAGGAAAAACTGCTTATAGTATGAAAAGTGCCCATTTCACAAAGAGCTCAAATTCAAAAAACAAACACATATTCATGTTCCCCTGCCTCCTCGAAGACCAAAAAACCATGACTTTTGCAGATATGAAGTTTCCTTGCGGAGATAGCCCATGCTATATCTTGCATTTGTTAGGAAAAACTGCTTATAGCATGAAAAGTGCCCATTGCAGATAGAGCTCAAATTTGCAAAACAAACACATATTCCTGTTCCCCTGCCTCCCTGAAGACCAAAAAACCATGACTTTTGCAGATCTGAAGTTTCCTTGCGGAGATAGCCCACGCTATATCTTGCATTTGTTAGGAAAAACTGCTTATAGTATGAAAAGTGCCCATTGCAGAAAAAGCTCAAATTCGAAAAACAAACACATATTCCTGTTCCCCTGCCTCCCCGAAGATCAAAAAACCATGACTTTTGCAGATGTGAAGTTTCCTTGCGGAGATAGCCCATGCTATATCTTGCATTTGTTAGGAAAAACTGCTTAGAGCATGAAAAGTGCCCATTGCAGAAAGAGCTCAAATTTGCAAAACAAACACATATTCCTGTTCCCCTGCCTCCCCGAAGACCAAAAAACCATGACTTTTGCAGATCTGAAGTTTCCTTGCGGAGATAGCCCATGCTATATCTTGCATTTGTTAGGAAAAACTGCTTATAGTATGAAAAGTGCCCATTGCAGAAAAAGCTCAAATTCGAAAAACAAACACATATTCCTGTTCCCCTGCCTCCCCGAAGACCAAAAAACCATGACTTTTGCAGATGTGAAGTTTCCTTGCGGAGATAGCCCATGCTATATCTTGCATTTGTTAGGAAAAACTGCTTAGAGCATGAAAAGTGCCCATTGCAAAAAGAGCTCAAATTCGAAAAACAAACACGTATTCATGTTCCCCCGGCTCACTGAACACCAAAAAAACATGACTTTTGCAGATCTGAAGTTTCCTTGCGGAGATAGCCCATTTTAAATCTTGCATTTGTTAGGAAAAACTGCTTATAGTATGAAAAGTGCCCATTGCAGAAAAAGCTCAAATTCGAAAAACAAACACATATTCCTGTTCCCCTGCCTCCCCGAAGATCAAAAAACCATGACTTTTGCAGATGTGAAGTTTCCTTGCGGAGATAGCCCATGCTATATCTTGCATTTGTTAGGAAAAACTGCTTAGAGCATGAAAAGTGCCCATTGCAGAAAGAGCTCAAATTTGCAAAACAAACACATATTCCTGTTCCCCTGCCTCCCCGAAGACCAAAAAACCATGACTTTTGCAGATCTGAAGTTTCCTTGCGGAGATAGCCCATGCTATATCTTGCATTTGTTAGGAAAAACTGCTTAGAGCATGAAAAGTGCCCATTGCAGAAAGAGCTCAAATTCGAAAAACAAACACGTATTCATGTTCCCCCGGCTCACTGAACACCAAAAAACCATGAGTTTTGCAGATCTGAAGTTTCCTTGCGGAGATAGCCCATGCTATGTCTTGCATTTGTTAGGAAAAACTGCTTATAGTATGAAAAGTTCCCATTGCAGAAAGAGCTCAAATTCAAAAAACAAACACATATTCATGTTCCCCTGCCTCCCCGAAGAACAAAAAACCATGACTTTTGCAGATCTGAAGTTTCCTTGCGGAGATAGCCCATGCTATATCTTGCATTTGTTAGGAAAAACTGCTTATAGCATGAAAAGTGCCCATTGCAGATAGAGCTCAAATTTGCAAAACAAACACATATTCATGTTCCCCTGCCTCCCCGAAGACCAAAAAACCATGACTTTTGCAGATCTGAAGTTTCCTTGCGGAGATAGCCCACGCTATATCTTGCATTTGTTAGGAAAAACTGCTTATAGTATGAAAAGTGCCCATTGCAGAAAAAGCTCAAATTCGAAAAACAAACACATATTCCTGTTCCCCTGCCTCCCCGAAGATCAAAAAACCATGACTTTTGCAGATGTGAAGTTTCCTTGCGGAGATAGCCCATGCTATATCTTGCATTTGTTAGGAAAAACTGCTTAGAGCATGAAAAGTGCCCATTGCAGAAAGAGCTCAAATTTGCAAAACAAACACATATTCCTGTTCCCCTGCCTCCCCGAAGACCAAAAAACCATGACTTTTGCAGATCTGAAGTTTCCTTGCGGAGATAGCCCATGCTATGTCTTGCATTTGTTAGGAAAAACTGCTTATAGTATGAAAAGTTCCCATTGCAGAAAGAGCTCAAATTCAAAAAACAAACACATATTCATGTTCCCCTGCCTCCCCGAAGAACAAAAAACCATGACTTTTGCAGATCTGAAGTTTCCTTGCGGAGATAGCCCATGCTATATCTTGCATTTGTTAGGAAAAACTGCTTATAGCATGAAAAGTGCCCATTGCAGATAGAGCTCAAATTTGCAAAACAAACACATATTCATGTTCCCCTGCCTCCCCGAAGACCAAAAAACCATGACTTTTGCAGATCTGAAGTTTCCTTGCGGAGATAGCCCACGCTATATCTTGCATTTGTTAGGAAAAACTGCTTATAGTATGAAAAGTGCCCATTGCAGAAAAAGCTCAAATTCGAAAAACAAACACATATTCCTGTTCCCCTGCCTCCCCGAAGATCAAAAAACCATGACTTTTGCAGATGTGAAGTTTCCTTGCGGAGATAGCCCATGCTATATCTTGCATTTGTTAGGAAAAACTGCTTAGAGCATGAAAAGTGCCCATTGCAGAAAGAGCTCAAATTTGCAAAACAAACACATATTCCTGTTCCCCTGCCTCCCCGAAGACCAAAAAACCATGACTTTTGCAGATCTGAAGTTTCCTTGCGGAGATAGCCCATGCTATATCTTGCATTTGTTAGGAAAAACTGCTTAGAGCATGAAAAGTGCCCATTGCAGAAAGAGCTCAAATTCGAAAAACAAACACGTATTCATGTTCCCCCAGCTCACTGAACACCAAAAAACCATGACTTTTGCAGATCTGAAGTTTCCTTGCGGAGATAGCCCATGTTATATCTTGCATTTGTTAGGAAAAACTGCTTAGAGCATGAAAAGTGCCCATTGCAGAAAGAGCTCAAATTCGAAAAACAAACACGTATTCATGTTCCCCCGGCTCACTGAACACCAAAAAACCATGAGTTTTGCAGATCTGAAGTTTCCTTGCGGAGATAGCCCATGTTATATCTTGCATTTGTTAGGAAAAACTGCTTATAGTATGAAAAGTGCCCATTGCAGAAAGAGCTCAAATTCGAAAAACACATATTCCTGTTCCACTGCCTCCCCGAAGATCAAAAAACCATGACTTTTGCAGATCTGAAGTTTCCTTGCAGAGATAGCCCATGCTATATCTTGCATTTGTTAGGAAAAACTGCTTAGAGCATGAAAAGTGCCCATTGCAGAAAGAGCTCAAATTCGAAAAACAAACACGTATTCATGTTCCCCCGGCTCACTGAACACCAAAAAACCATGACTTTTGCAGATCTGAAGTTCCCTTGCGGAGATAGCCCATGTTATATCTTGCATTTGTTAGGAAAAACTGCTTATAGTATGAAAAGTGCCCATTGCAGAAAGAGCTCAAATTCGAAAAACAAACACATATTCCTGTTCCCCTGCCTCCCCGAAGATCAAAAAACCATGACTTTTGCAGATGTGAAGTTTCCTTGCGGAGATAGCCCATGCTATATCTTGCATTTGTTAGGAAAAACTGCTTAGAGCATGAAAAGTGCCCATTGCAGAAAGAGCTCAAATTCGAAAAACAAACACGTATTCATGTTCCCCCGGCTCACTGAACACCAAAAAACCATGAGTTTTGCAGATCTGAAGTTTCCTTGCGGAGATAGCCCATGATATATCTTGCATTTGTTAGGAAAAACTGCTTATAGTATGAAAAGTGCCCATTTCACAAAGAGCTCAAATTCAAAAAACAAACACATATTCATGTTCCCCTGCCTCCCCGAAGACCAAAAAACCATGACTTTTGCAGATCTGAAGTTTCCTTGCGGAGATAGCCCATGCTATATCTTGCATTTGTTAGGAAAAACTGCTTATAGCATGAAAAGTGCCCATTGCAGATAGAGCTCAAATTTGCAAAACAAACACATATTCCTGTTCCCCTGCCTCCCCGAAGACCAAAAAACCATGACTTTTGCAGATCTGAAGTTTCCTTGCGGAGATAGCCCACGCTATATCTTGCATTTGTTAGGAAAAACTGCTTATAGTATGAAAAGTGCCCATTGCAGAAAAAGCTCAAATTCGAAAAACAAACACATATTCCTGTTCCCCTGCCTCCCCGAAGACCAAAAAACCATGACTTTTGCAGATGTGAAGTTTCCTTGCGGAGATAGCCCATGCTATATCTTGCATTTGTTAGGAAAAACTGCTTAGAGCATGAAAAGTGCCCATTGCAGAAAGAGCTCAAATTCGAAAAACAAACACGTATTCATGTTCCCCCAGCTCACTGAACACCAAAAAACCATGACTTTTGCAGATCTGCAGTTTCCTTGCGGAGATAGCCCATGCTATATCTTGCATTTGTTAGGAAAAACTGCTTATAGCATGAAAAGTGCCCATTGCAGAAAGAGCTCAATTTCGAAAAACAAACACGTATTCATGTTCCCCTGGCTCACTGAACACCAAAAAACCATGAGTTTTGCAGATCTGAAGTTTCCTTGCGGAGATAGCCCATGCTATGTCTTGCATTTGTTAGGAAAATCTGCTTATAGTATGAAAAGTTCCCATTGCACAAAGAGCTCAAATTCAAAAAACAAACACATATTCATGTTCCCCTGTCTCCCCGAAGACCAAAAAACCATGACTTTTGCAGATCTGAAGTTTCCTTGCAGAGATAGCCAATGCTATATCTTGCATTTGTTAGGAAAAACTGCTTAGAGCATGAAAAGTGCCCATTGCAGAAAGAGCTCAAATTCGAAAAACAAACACGTATTCATGTTCCCCCGGCTCACTGAACACCAAAAAACCATGAGTTTTGCAGATCTGAAGTTTCCTTGCGGAGATAGCCCATGATATATCTTGTATTTGTTAGGAAAAACTGCTTATAGTATGAAAAGTGCCCATTTCACAAAGAGCTCAAATTTAAAAAACAAACACATATTCATGTTCCCCTGCCTCCCCGAAGACCAAAAAACCATGACTTTTGCAGATCTGAAGTTTCCTTGCGGAGATAGCCCATGCTATATCTTGCATTTGTTAGGAAAAACTGCTTATAGCATGAAAAGTGCCCATTGCAGATAGAGCTCAAATTTGCAAAACAAACACATATTCCTGTTCCCCTGCCTCCCCGAAGACCAAAAAACCATGACTTTTGCAGATCTGAAGTTTCCTTGCGGAGATAGCCCACGCTATATCTTGCATTTGTTAGGAAAAACTGCTTATAGTATGAAAAGTGCCCATTGCAGAAAAAGCTCAAATTCGAAAAACAAACACATATTCCTGTTCCCCTGCCTCCCCGAAGATGAAAAAACCATGACTTTTGCAGATGTGAAGTTTCCTTGCGGAGATAGCACATGCTATATCTTGCATTTGTTAGGAAAAACTGCTTAGAGCATGAAAAGTGCCCATTGCAGAAAGAGCTCAAATTCGAAAAACAAACACGTATTCATGTTCCCCCGGCTCACTGAACACCAAAAAACCATGAGTTTTGCAGATCTGAAGTTTCCTTGCGGAGATAGCCCATGATATATCTTGCATTTGTTAGGAAAAACTGCTTATAGTATGAAAAGTGCCCATTTCACAAAGAGCTCAAATTCAAAAAACAAACACATATTCATGTTCCCCTGCCTCCCCGAAGACCAAAAAACCATGACTTTTGCAGATCTGAAGTTTCCTTGCGGAGATAGCCCATGCTATATCTTGCATTTGTTAGGAAAAACTGCTTATAGCATGAAAAGTGCCCATTGCAGATAGAGCTCAAATTTGCAAAACAAACACATATTCCTGTTCCCCTGCCTCCCCGAAGACCAAAAAACCATGACTTTTGCAGATCTGAAGTTTCCTTGCGGAGATAGCCCACGCTATATCTTGCATTTGTTAGGAAAAACTGCTTAGAGCATGAAAAGTGCCCATTGCAGAAAGAGCTCAAATTTGCAAAACAAACACATATTCCTGTTCCCCTGCCTCCCCGAAGACCAAAAAACCATGACTTTTGCAGATCTGAAGTTTCCTTGCGGAGATAGCCCATGCTATATCTTGCATTTGTTAGGAAAAACTGCTTAGAGCATGAAAAGTGCCCATTGCAGAAAGAGCTCAAATTCGAAAAACAAACACGTATTCATGTTCCCCCAGCTCACTGAACACCAAAAAACCATGACTTTTGCAGATCTGAAGTTTCCTTGCGGAGATAGCCCATGTTATATCTTGCATTTGTTAGGAAAAACTGCTTAGAGCATGAAAAGTGCCCATTGCAGAAAGAGCTCAAATTCGAAAAACAAACACGTATTCATGTTCCCCCGGCTCACTGAACACCAAAAAACCATGAGTTTTGCAGATCTGAAGTTTCCTTGCGGAGATAGCCCATGTTATATCTTGCATTTGTTAGGAAAAACTGCTTATAGTATGAAAAGTGCCCATTGCAGAAAGAGCTCAAATTCGAAAAACAAACACATATTCCTGTTCCACTGCCTCCCCGAAGATCAAAAAACCATGACTTTTGCAGATCTGAAGTTTCCTTGCAGAGATAGCCCATGCTATATCTTGCATTTGTTAGGAAAAACTGCTTAGAGCATGAAAAGTGCCCATTGCAGAAAGAGCTCAAATTCGAAAAACAAACACGTATTCATGTTCCCCCGGCTCACTGAACACCAAAAAACCATGACTTTTGCAGATCTGAAGTTCCCTTGCGGAGATAGCCCATGTTATATCTTGCATTTGTTAGGAAAAACTGCTTATAGTATGAAAAGTGCCCATTGCAGAAAGAGCTCAAATTCGAAAAACAAACACATATTCCTGTTCCCCTGCCTCCCCGAAGATCAAAAAACCATGACTTTTGCAGATGTGAAGTTTCCTTGCGGAGATAGCCCATGCTAAATCTTGCATTTGTTAGGAAAAACTGCTTAGAGCATGAAAAGTGCCCATTGCAGAAAGAGCTCAAATTCGAAAAACAAACACGTATTCATGTTCCCCCGGCTCACTGAACACCAAAAAACCATGACTTTTGCAGATGTGAAGTTTCCTTGCGGAGATAGCTCATGATATATCTTGCATTTGTTAGGAAAAACTGCTTATAGTATGAAAAGTGCCCATTTCACAAAGAGCTCAAATTCAAAAAACAAACACATATTCATGTTCCCCTGCCTCCTCGAAGACCAAAAAACCATGACTTTTGCAGATATGAAGTTTCCTTGCGGAGATAGCCCATGCTATATCTTGCATTTGTTAGGAAAAACTGCTTATAGCATGAAAAGTGCCCATTGCAGATAGAGCTCAAATTTGCAAAACAAACACATATTCCTGTTCCCCTGCCTCCCTGAAGACCAAAAAACCATGACTTTTGCAGATCTGAAGTTTCCTTGCGGAGATAGCCCACGCTATATCTTGCATTTGTTAGGAAAAACTGCTTATAGTATGAAAAGTGCCCATTGCAGAAAAAGCTCAAATTCGAAAAACAAACACATATTCCTGTTCCCCTGCCTCCCCGAAGATCAAAAAACCATGACTTTTGCAGATGTGAAGTTTCCTTGCGGAGATAGCCCATGCTATATCTTGCATTTGTTAGGAAAAACTGCTTAGAGCATGAAAAGTGCCCATTGCAGAAAGAGCTCAAATTTGCAAAACAAACACATATTCCTGTTCCCCTGCCTCCCCGAAGACCAAAAAACCATGACTTTTGCAGATCTGAAGTTTCCTTGCGGAGATAGCCCATGCTATATCTTGCATTTGTTAGGAAAAACTGCTTATAGTATGAAAAGTGCCCATTGCAGAAAAAGCTCAAATTCGAAAAACAAACACATATTCCTGTTCCCCTGCCTCCCCGAAGACCAAAAAACCATGACTTTTGCAGATGTGAAGTTTCCTTGCGGAGATAGCCCATGCTATATCTTGCATTTGTTAGGAAAATCTGCTTATAGCATGAAAAGTGCCCATTGCAAAAAGAGCTCAAATTCGAAAAACAAACACGTATTCATGTTCCCCCGGCTCACTGAACACCAAAAAAACATGACTTTTGCAGATCTGAAGTTTCCTTGCGGAGATAGCCCATTTTAAATCTTGCATTTGTTAGGAAAAACTGCTTATAGTATGAAAAGTGCCCATTGCAGAAAGAGCTCAAATTCGAAAAACAAACACATATTCCTGTTCCCCTGCCTCCCCGAAGATCAAAAAACCATGACTTTTGCAGATCTGAAGTTTCCTTGCAGAGATAGCCCATGCTATATCTTGCATTTGTTAGGAAAAACTGCTTAGAGCATGAAAAGTGCCCATTGCAGAAAGAGCTCAAATTCGAAAAACAAACACGTATTCATGTTCCCCCGGCTCACTGAACACCAAAAAACCATGAGTTTTGCAGATCTGAAGTTTCCTTGCGGAGATAGCCCATGTTATATCTTGCATTTGTTAGGAAAAACTGCTTATAGTATGAAAAGTGCCCATTGCAGAAAGAGCTCAAATTCGAAAAACAAACACATATTCCTGTTCCCCTGCCTCCCCGAAGATCAAAAAACCATGACTTTTGCAGATCTGAAGTTTCCTTGCAGAGATAGCCCATGCTATATCTTGCATTTGTTAGGAAAAACTGCTTAGAGCATGAAAAGTGCCCATTGCAGAAAGAGCTCAAATTCGAAAAACAAACACGTATTCATGTTCCCCCGGCTCACTGAACACCAAAAAACCATGAGTTTTGCAGATCTGAAGTTTCCTTGCGGAGATAGCCCATGCTATATCTTGCATTTGTTAGGAAAAACTGCTTATAGTATGAAAAGTGCCCATTGCAGAAAAAGCTCAAATTCGAAAAACAAACACATATTCCTGTTCCCCTGCCTCCCCGAAGACCAAAAAACCATGACTTTTGCAGATGTGAAGTTTCCTTGCGGAGATAGCCCATGCTATATCTTGCATTTGTTAGGAAAAACTGCTTAGAGCATGAAAAGTGCCCATTGCAAAAAGAGCTCAAATTCGAAAAACAAACACGTATTCATGTTCCCCCGGCTCACTGAACACCAAAAAAACATGACTTTTGCAGATCTGAAGTTTCCTTGCGGAGATAGCCCATTTTAAATCTTGCATTTGTTAGGAAAAACTGCTTATAGTATGAAAAGTGCCCATTGCAGAAAGAGCTCAAATTCGAAAAACAAACACATATTCCTGTTCCCCTGCCTCCCCGAAGATCAAAAAACCATGACTTTTGCAGATCTGAAGTTTCCTTGCAGAGATAGCCCATGCTATATCTTGCATTTGTTAGGAAAAACTGCTTAGAGCATGAAAAGTGCCCATTGCAGAAAGAGCTCAAATTCGAAAAACAAACACGTATTCATGTTCCCCCGGCTCACTGAACACCAAAAAACCATGAGTTTTGCAGATCTGAAGTTTCCTTGCGGAGATAGCCCATGTTATATCTTGCATTTGTTAGGAAAAACTGCTTATAGTATGAAAAGTGCCCATTGCAGAAAGAGCTCAAATTCGAAAAACAAACACATATTCCTGTTCCCCTGCCTCCCCGAAGATCAAAAAACCATGACTTTTGCAGATCTGAAGTTTCCTTGCAGAGATAGCCCATGCTATATCTTGCATTTGTTAGGAAAAACTGCTTAGAGCATGAAAAGTGCCCATTGCAGAAAGAGCTCAAATTCGAAAAACAAACACGTATTCATGTTCCCCCGGCTCACTGAACACCAAAAAACCATGAGTTTTGCAGATCTGAAGTTTCCTTGTGGAGATAGCCCATGTTATATCTTGCATTTGTTAGGAAAAACTGCTTATAGCATGAAAAGTGCCCATTGCAGATAGAGCTCAAATTCGCAAAACAAACACATATTCATGTTCCCCTGTCTCCCCGAAGACCAAAAAACCATGACTTTTGCAGATCTGAAGTTTCCTTGCGGAGATAGCCCATGCTATATCTTGCATTTGTTAGGAAAAACTGCTTATAGCATGAAAAGTGCCCATTGCAGATAGAGCTCAAATTCGCAAAACAAACACATATTCCTGTTCCCCTGCCTCCCCGAAGACCAAAAAACCATGACTTTTGCAGATCTGAAGTTTCCTTGCGGAGATAGCCCATGCTATATCTTGCATTTTAGGAAAAACTGCTTATAGTATGAAAAGTGCCCATTGCAGAAAAAGCTCAAATTCGAAAAACAAACACATATTCCTGTTCCCCTGCCTCCCCGAAGACCAAAAAACCATGACTTTTGCAGATGTGAAGTTTCCTTGCGGAGATAGCCCATGCTATATCTTGCATTTGTTAGGAAAAACTGCTTAGAGCATGAAAAGTGCCCATTGCAGAAAGAGCTCAAATTCGAAAAACAAACACGTATTCATGTTCCCCTGTCTCCCCGAAGACCAAAAAACCATGACTTTTGCAGATCTGAAGTTTCTATGCGGAGATAGCCCATGCTATATCTTGCATTTGTTAGGAAAAACTGCTTATAGCATGAAAAGTGCCCATTGCAGATAGAGCTCAAATTCGCAAAACAAACACATATTCCTGTTCCCCTGCCTGCCCGAAGACCAAAAAACCATGACTTTTGCAGATCTGAAGTTTCCTTGCGGAGATAGCCCATGTTATATCTTGCATTTGTTAGGAAAAACTGCTTAGAGCATGAAAAGTGCCCATTGCAGAAAGAGCTCAAATTCGAAAAACAAACACGTATTCATGTTCCCCCAGCTCACTGAACACCAAAAAACCATGACTTTTGCAGATCTGAAGTTTCCTTGCGGAGATAGCCCATGTTATATCTTGCATTTGTTAGGAAAAACTGCTTAGAGCATGAAAAGTGCCCATTGCAGAAAGAGCTCAAATTCGAAAAACAAACACGTATTCATGTTCCCCCGGCTCACTGAACACCAAAAAACCATGAGTTTTGCAGATCTGAAGTTTCCTTGCGGAGATAGCCCATGTTATATCTTGCATTTGTTAGGAAAAACTGCTTATAGTATGAAAAGTGCCCATTGCAGAAAGAGCTCAAATTCGAAAAACACATATTCCTGTTCCACTGCCTCCCCGAAGATCAAAAAACCATGACTTTTGCAGATCTGAAGTTTCCTTGCAGAGATAGCCCATGCTATATCTTGCATTTGTTAGGAAAAACTGCTTAGAGCATGAAAAGTGCCCATTGCAGAAAGAGCTCAAATTCGAAAAACAAACACGTATTCATGTTCCCCCGGCTCACTGAACACCAAAAAACCATGACTTTTGCAGATCTGAAGTTCCCTTGCGGAGATAGCCCATGTTATATCTTGCATTTGTTAGGAAAAACTGCTTATAGTATGAAAAGTGCCCATTGCAGAAAGAGCTCAAATTCGAAAAACAAACACAAATTCCTGTTCCCCTGCCTCCCCGAAGATCAAAAAACCATGACTTTTGCAGATGTGAAGTTTCCTTGCGGAGATAGCCCATGCTATATCTTGCATTTGTTAGGAAAAACTGCTTAGAGCATGAAAAGTGCCCATTGCAGAAAGAGCTCAAATTCGAAAAACAAACACGTATTCATGTTCCCCCGGCTCACTGAACACCAAAAAACCATGAGTTTTGCAGATCTGAAGTTTCCTTGCGGAGATAGCCCATGATATATCTTGCATTTGTTAGGAAAAACTGCTTATAGCATGAAAAGTGCCCATTGCAGATAGAGCTCAAATTCGCAAAACAAACACATATTCATGTTCCCCTGTCTCCCCGAAGACCAAAAAACCATGACTTTTGCAGATCTGAAGTTTCCTTGCGGAGATAGCCCATGCTATATCTTGCATTTGTTAGGAAAAACTGCTTATAGCATGAAAAGTGCCCATTGCAGATAGAGCTCAAATTCGCAAAACAAACACATATTCCTGTTCCCCTGCCTCCCCGAAGACCAAAAAACCATGACTTTTGCAGATCTGAAGTTTCCTTGCGGAGATAGCCCATGCTATATCTTGCATTTTAGGAAAAACTGCTTATAGTATGAAAAGTGCCCATTGCAGAAAAAGCTCAAATTCGAAAAACAAACACATATTCCTGTTCCCCTGCCTCCCCGAAGACCAAAAAACCATGACTTTTGCAGATGTGAAGTTTCCTTGCGGAGATAGCCCATGCTATATCTTGCATTTGTTAGGAAAAACTGCTTAGAGCATGAAAAGTGCCCATTGCAGAAAGAGCTCAAATTCGAAAAACAAACACGTATTCATGTTCCCCTGTCTCCCCGAAGACCAAAAAACCATGACTTTTGCAGATCTGAAGTTTCTATGCGGAGATAGCCCATGCTATATCTTGCATTTGTTAGGAAAAACTGCTTATAGCATGAAAAGTGCCCATTGCAGATAGAGCTCAAATTCGCAAAACAAACACATATTCCTGTTCCCCTGCCTGCCCGAAGACCAAAAAACCATGACTTTTGCAGATCTGAAGTTTCCTTGCGGAGATAGCCCATGTTATATCTTGCATTTGTTAGGAAAAACTGCTTAGAGCATGAAAAGTGCCCATTGCAGAAAGAGCTCAAATTCGAAAAACAAACACGTATTCATGTTCCCCCAGCTCACTGAACACCAAAAAACCATGACTTTTGCAGATCTGAAGTTTCCTTGCGGAGATAGCCCATGTTATATCTTGCATTTGTTAGGAAAAACTGCTTAGAGCATGAAAAGTGCCCATTGCAGAAAGAGCTCAAATTCGAAAAACAAACACGTATTCATGTTCCCCCGGCTCACTGAACACCAAAAAACCATGAGTTTTGCAGATCTGAAGTTTCCTTGCGGAGATAGCCCATGTTATATCTTGCATTTGTTAGGAAAAACTGCTTATAGTATGAAAAGTGCCCATTGCAGAAAGAGCTCAAATTCGAAAAACACATATTCCTGTTCCACTGCCTCCCCGAAGATCAAAAAACCATGACTTTTGCAGATCTGAAGTTTCCTTGCAGAGATAGCCCATGCTATATCTTGCATTTGTTAGGAAAAACTGCTTAGAGCATGAAAAGTGCCCATTGCAGAAAGAGCTCAAATTCGAAAAACAAACACGTATTCATGTTCCCCCGGCTCACTGAACACCAAAAAACCATGACTTTTGCAGATCTGAAGTTCCCTTGCGGAGATAGCCCATGTTATATCTTGCATTTGTTAGGAAAAACTGCTTATAGTATGAAAAGTGCCCATTGCAGAAAGAGCTCAAATTCGAAAAACAAACACAAATTCCTGTTCCCCTGCCTCCCCGAAGATCAAAAAACCATGACTTTTGCAGATGTGAAGTTTCCTTGCGGAGATAGCCCATGCTATATCTTGCATTTGTTAGGAAAAACTGCTTAGAGCATGAAAAGTGCCCATTGCAGAAAGAGCTCAAATTCGAAAAACAAACACGTATTCATGTTCCCCCGGCTCACTGAACACCAAAAAACCATGAGTTTTGCAGATCTGAAGTTTCCTTGCGGAGATAGCCCATGATATATCTTGCATTTGTTAGGAAAAACTGCTTATAGTATGAAAAGTGCCCATTTCACAAAGAGCTCAAATTCAAAAAACAAACACATATTCATGTTCCCCTGCCTCCCCGAAGACCAAAAAACCATGACTTTTGCAGATCTGAAGTTTCCTTGCGGAGATAGCCCATGCTATATCTTGCATTTGTTAGGAAAAACTGCTTATAGCATGAAAAGTGCCCATTGCAGATAGAGCTCAAATTTGCAAAACAAACACATATTCCTGTTCCCCTGCCTCCCCGAAGACCAAAAAACCATGACTTTTGCAGATCTGAAGTTTCCTTGCGGAGATAGCCCACGCTATATCTTGCATTTGTTAGGAAAAACTGCTTATAGTATGAAAAGTGCCCATTGCAGAAAAAGCTCAAATTCGAAAAACAAACACATATTCCTGTTCCCCTGCCTCCCCGAAGATGAAAAAACCATGACTTTTGCAGATGTGAAGTTTCCTTGCGGAGATAGCACATGCTATATCTTGCATTTGTTAGGAAAAACTGCTTAGAGCATGAAAAGTGCCCATTGCAGAAAGAGCTCAAATTCGAAAAACAAACACGTATTCATGTTCCCCCGGCTCACTGAACACCAAAAAACCATGAGTTTTGCAGATCTGAAGTTTCCTTGCGGAGATAGCCCATGATATATCTTGCATTTGTTAGGAAAAACTGCTTATAGTATGAAAAGTGCCCATTTCACAAAGAGCTCAAATTCAAAAAACAAACACATATTCATGTTCCCCTGCCTCCCCGAAGACCAAAAAACCATGACTTTTGCAGATCTGAAGTTTCCTTGCGGAGATAGCCCATGCTATATCTTGCATTTGTTAGGAAAAACTGCTTATAGCATGAAAAGTGCCCATTGCAGATAGAGCTCAAATTTGCAAAACAAACACATATTCCTGTTCCCCTGCCTCCCCGAAGACCAAAAAACCATGACTTTTGCAGATCTGAAGTTTCCTTGCGGAGATAGCCCACGCTATATCTTGCATTTGTTAGGAAAAACTGCTTAGAGCATGAAAAGTGCCCATTGCAGAAAGAGCTCAAATTTGCAAAACAAACACATATTCCTGTTCCCCTGCCTCCCCGAAGACCAAAAAACCATGACTTTTGCAGATCTGAAGTTTCCTTGCGGAGATAGCCCATGCTATATCTTGCATTTGTTAGGAAAAACTGCTTAGAGCATGAAAAGTGCCCATTGCAGAAAGAGCTCAAATTCGAAAAACAAACACGTATTCATGTTCCCCCAGCTCACTGAACACCAAAAAACCATGACTTTTGCAGATCTGAAGTTTCCTTGCGGAGATAGCCCATGTTATATCTTGCATTTGTTAGGAAAAACTGCTTAGAGCATGAAAAGTGCCCATTGCAGAAAGAGCTCAAATTCGAAAAACAAACACGTATTCATGTTCCCCCGGCTCACTGAACACCAAAAAACCATGAGTTTTGCAGATCTGAAGTTTCCTTGCGGAGATAGCCCATGTTATATCTTGCATTTGTTAGGAAAAACTGCTTATAGTATGAAAAGTGCCCATTGCAGAAAGAGCTCAAATTCGAAAAACAAACACATATTCCTGTTCCACTGCCTCCCCGAAGATCAAAAAACCATGACTTTTGCAGATCTGAAGTTTCCTTGCAGAGATAGCCCATGCTATATCTTGCATTTGTTAGGAAAAACTGCTTAGAGCATGAAAAGTGCCCATTGCAGAAAGAGCTCAAATTCGAAAAACAAACACGTATTCATGTTCCCCCGGCTCACTGAACACCAAAAAACCATGACTTTTGCAGATCTGAAGTTCCCTTGCGGAGATAGCCCATGTTATATCTTGCATTTGTTAGGAAAAACTGCTTATAGTATGAAAAGTGCCCATTGCAGAAAGAGCTCAAATTCGAAAAACAAACACATATTCCTGTTCCCCTGCCTCCCCGAAGATCAAAAAACCATGACTTTTGCAGATGTGAAGTTTCCTTGCGGAGATAGCCCATGCTAAATCTTGCATTTGTTAGGAAAAACTGCTTAGAGCATGAAAAGTGCCCATTGCAGAAAGAGCTCAAATTCGAAAAACAAACACGTATTCATGTTCCCCCGGCTCACTGAACACCAAAAAACCATGACTTTTGCAGATGTGAAGTTTCCTTGCGGAGATAGCTCATGATATATCTTGCATTTGTTAGGAAAAACTGCTTATAGTATGAAAAGTGCCCATTTCACAAAGAGCTCAAATTCAAAAAACAAACACATATTCATGTTCCCCTGCCTCCTCGAAGACCAAAAAACCATGACTTTTGCAGATATGAAGTTTCCTTGCGGAGATAGCCCATGCTATATCTTGCATTTGTTAGGAAAAACTGCTTATAGCATGAAAAGTGCCCATTGCAGATAGAGCTCAAATTTGCAAAACAAACACATATTCCTGTTCCCCTGCCTCCCTGAAGACCAAAAAACCATGACTTTTGCAGATCTGAAGTTTCCTTGCGGAGATAGCCCACGCTATATCTTGCATTTGTTAGGAAAAACTGCTTATAGTATGAAAAGTGCCCATTGCAGAAAAAGCTCAAATTCGAAAAACAAACACATATTCCTGTTCCCCTGCCTCCCCGAAGATCAAAAAACCATGACTTTTGCAGATGTGAAGTTTCCTTGCGGAGATAGCCCATGCTATATCTTGCATTTGTTAGGAAAAACTGCTTAGAGCATGAAAAGTGCCCATTGCAGAAAGAGCTCAAATTTGCAAAACAAACACATATTCCTGTTCCCCTGCCTCCCCGAAGACCAAACAACCATGACTTTTGCAGATCTGAAGTTTCCTTGCGGAGATAGCCCATGCTATATCTTGCATTTGTTAGGAAAAACTGCTTATAGTATGAAAAGTGCCCATTGCAGAAAAAGCTCAAATTCGAAAAACAAACACATATTCCTGTTCCCCTGCCTCCCCGAAGACCAAAAAACCATGACTTTTGCAGATGTGAAGTTTCCTTGCGGAGATAGCCCATGCTATATCTTGCATTTGTTAGGAAAAACTGCTTAGAGCATGAAAAGTGCCCATTGCAAAAAGAGCTCAAATTCGAAAAACAAACACGTATTCATGTTCCCCCGGCTCACTGAACACCAAAAAAACATGACTTTTGCAGATCTGAAGTTTCCTTGCGGAGATAGCCCATTTTAAATCTTGCATTTGTTAGGAAAAACTGCTTATAGTATGAAAAGTGCCCATTGCAGAAAGAGCTCAAATTCGAAAAACAAACACATATTCCTGTTCCCCTGCCTCCCCGAAGATCAAAAAACCATGACTTTTGCAGATCTGAAGTTTCCTTGCAGAGATAGCCCATGCTATATCTTGCATTTGTTAGGAAAAACTGCTTAGAGCATGAAAAGTGCCCATTGCAGAAAGAGCTCAAATTCGAAAAACAAACACGTATTCATGTTCCCCCGGCTCACTGAACACCAAAAAACCATGAGTTTTGCAGATCTGAAGTTTCCTTGCGGAGATAGCCCATGTTATATCTTGCATTTGTTAGGAAAAACTGCTTATAGTATGAAAAGTGCCCATTGCAGAAAGAGCTCAAATTCGAAAAACAAACACATATTCCTGTTCCCCTGCCTCCCCGAATATCAAAAAACCATGACTTTTGCAGATCTGAAGTTTCCTTGCAGAGATAGCCCATGCTATATCTTGCATTTGTTAGGAAAAACTGCTTAGAGCATGAAAAGTGCCCATTGCAGAAAGAGCTCAAATTCGAAAAACAAACACGTATTCATGTTCCCCCGGCTCACTGAACACCAAAAAACCATGAGTTTTGCAGATCTGAAGTTTCCTTGCGGAGATAGCCCATGCTATATCTTGCATTTGTTAGGAAAAACTGCTTATAGTATGAAAAGTGCCCATTGCAGAAAAAGCTCAAATTCGAAAAACAAACACATATTCCTGTTCCCCTGCCTCCCCGAAGACCAAAAAACCATGACTTTTGCAGATGTGAAGTTTCCTTGCGGAGATAGCCCATGCTATATCTTGCATTTGTTAGGAAAAACTGCTTAGAGCATGAAAAGTGCCCATTGCAAAAAGAGCTCAAATTCGAAAAACAAACACGTATTCATGTTCCCCCGGCTCACTGAACACCAAAAAAACATGACTTTTGCAGATCTGAAGTTTCCTTGCGGAGATAGCCCATTTTAAATCTTGCATTTGTTAGGAAAAACTGCTTATAGTATGAAAAGTGCCCATTGCAGAAAGAGCTCAAATTCGAAAAACAAACACATATTCCTGTTCCCCTGCCTCCCCGAAGATCAAAAAACCATGACTTTTGCAGATCTGAAGTTTCCTTGCAGAGATAGCCCATGCTATATCTTGCATTTGTTAGGAAAAACTGCTTAGAGCATGAAAAGTGCCCATTGCAGAAAGAGCTCAAATTCGAAAAACAAACACGTATTCATGTTCCCCCGGCTCACTGAACACCAAAAAACCATGAGTTTTGCAGATCTGAAGTTTCCTTGCGGAGATAGCCCATGTTATATCTTGCATTTGTTAGGAAAAACTGCTTATAGTATGAAAAGTGCCCATTGCAGAAAGAGCTCAAATTCGAAAAACAAACACATATTCCTGTTCCCCTGCCTCCCCGAAGATCAAAAAACCATGACTTTTGCAGATCTGAAGTTTCCTTGCAGAGATAGCCCATGCTATATCTTGCATTTGTTAGGAAAAACTGCTTAGAGCATGAAAAGTGCCCATTGCAGAAAGAGCTCAAATTCGAAAAACAAACACGTATTCATGTTCCCCCGGCTCACTGAACACCAAAAAACCATGAGTTTTGCAGATCTGAAGTTTCCTTGTGGAGATAGCCCATGTTATATCTTGCATTTGTAAGGAAAAACTGCTTATAGCATGAAAAGTGCCCATTGCAGATAGAGCTCAAATTCGCAAAACAAACACATATTCATGTTCCCCTGTCTCCCCGAAGACCAAAAAACCATGACTTTTGCAGATCTGAAGTTTCCTTGCGGAGATAGCCCATGCTATATCTTGCATTTGTTAGGAAAAACTGCTTATAGCATGAAAAGTGCCCATTGCAGATAGAGCTCAAATTCGCAAAACAAACACATATTCCTGTTCCCCTGCCTCCCCGAAGACCAAAAAACCATGACTTTTGCAGATCTGAAGTTTCCTTGCGGAGATAGCCCATGCTATATCTTGCATTTTAGGAAAAACTGCTTATAGTATGAAAAGTGCCCATTGCAGAAAAAGCTCAAATTCGAAAAACAAACACATATTCCTGTTCCCCTGCCTCCCCGAAGACCAAAAAACCATGACTTTTGCAGATGTGAAGTTTCCTTGCGGAGATAGCCCATGCTATATCTTGCATTTGTTAGGAAAAACTGCTTAGAGCATGAAAAGTGCCCATTGCAGAAAGAGCTCAAATTCGAAAAACAAACACGTATTCATGTTCCCCTGTCTCCCCGAAGACCAAAAAACCATGACTTTTGCAGATCTGAAGTTTCTATGCGGAGATAGCCCATGCTATATCTTGCATTTGTTAGGAAAAACTGCTTATAGCATGAAAAGTGCCCATTGCAGATAGAGCTCAAATTCGCAAAACAAACACATATTCCTGTTCCCCTGCCTGCCCGAAGACCAAAAAACCATGACTTTTGCAGATCTGAAGTTTCCTTGCGGAGATAGCCCATGCTATATCTTGCATTTGTTAGGAAAAACTGCTTAGAGCATGAAAAGTGCCCATTGCAGATAGAGCTCAAATTCGCAAAACAAACACATATTCCTGTTCCCCTGCCTCCCCGAAGACCAAAAAACCATGACTTTTGCAGATCTGAAGTTTCCTTGCGGAGATAGCCCATGCTATATCTTGCATTTGTTAGGAAAAACTGCTTCTATTATGAAAAGTGCCCATTGCAGAAAAAGCTCAAATTCGAAAAACAAACACATATTCCTGTTCCCCTGCCTCCCCGAAGACCAAAAAACCATGACTTTTGCAGATGTGAAGTTTCCTTGCGGAGATAGCCCATGCTATATCTTGCATTTGTTAGGAAAAACTGCTTAGAGCATGAAAAGTGCCCATTGCAGAAAGAGCTCAAATTCGAAAAACAAACACGTATTCATGTTCCCCCGGCTCACTGAACACCAAAAAACCATGACTTTTGCAGATCTGAAGTTTCCTTGCGGAGATAGCCCATGTTATATCTTGCATTTGTTAGGAAAAACTGCTTAGAGCATGAAAAGTGCCCTTTGCAGAAAGAGCTCAAATTCGAAAAACAAACACGTATTCATATTCCCCCGGCTCACTGAACACCAAAAAACCATGAGTTTTGCAGATCTGAAGTTTCCTTGCGGAGATAGCCCATGATATATCTTGCATTTGTTAGGAAAAACTGCTTAGAGTATGAAAAGTGCCCATTTCACAAAGAGCTCAAATTCAAAAAACAAACACATATTCCTGTTCCCCTGCCTGCCCGAAGACCAAAAAACCATGACTTTTGCAGATCTGAAGTTTCCTTGCGGAGATAGCCCATGCTATATCTTGCATTTGTTAGGAAAAACTGCTTAGAGCATGAAAAGTGCCCATTGCAGATAGAGCTCAAATTCGCAAAACAAACGCATATTCCTGTTCCCCTGCCTCCCCGAAGACCAAAAAACCATGACTTTTGCAGATCTGAAGTTTCCTTGCGGAGATAGCCCATGCTATATCTTGCATTTCTTAGGAAAAACTGCTTATAGTATGAAAAGTGCCCATTGCAGAAAAAGCTCAAATTCGAAAAACAAACACATATTCATGTTCCCCTGCCTCCCCGAAGACCAAAAAACCATGACTTTTGCAGATGTGAAGTTTCCTTGCGGAGATAGCCCATGCTATATCTTGCATTTGTTAGGAAAAACTGCTTAGAGCATGAAAAGTGCCCATTGCAGAAAGAGCTCAAATTCGAAAAACAAACACGTATTCATGTTCCCCCGGCTCACTGAACACCAAAAAACCATGACTTTTGCAGATCTGAAGTTTCCTTGCGGAGATAGCCCATGCTATATCTTGCATTTGTTAGGAAAAACTGCTTAGAGCATGAAAAGTGCCCATTGCAGAAAGAGCTCAAATTCGAAAAACAAACACGTATTCATGTTCCCCCGGCTCACTGAACACCAAAAAACCATGAGTTTTGCAGATCTGAAGTTTCCTTGTGGAGATAGCCCATGTTATATCTTGCATTTGTTAGGAAAAACTGCTTATAGCATGAAAAGTGCCCATTGCAGATAGAGCTCAAATTCGCAAAACAAACACATATTCATGTTCCCCTGTCTCCCCGAAGACCAAAAAACCATGACTTTTGCAGATCTGAAGTTTCCTTGCGGAGATAGCCCATGCTATATCTTGCATTTGTTAGGAAAAACTGCTTATAGCATGAAAAGTGCCCATTGCAGATAGAGCTCAAATTCGCAAAACAAACACATATTCCTGTTCCCCTGCCTCCCCGAAGACCAAAAAACCATGACTTTTGCAGATCTGAAGTTTCCTTGCGGAGATAGCCCATGCTATATCTTGCATTTGTTAGGAAAAACTGCTTAGAGTATGAAAAGTGCCCATTGCAGAAAAAGCTCAAATTCAAAAAACAAACACATATTCCTGTTCCCCTGCCTCCCCGAAGACCAAAAAACCATGACTTTTGCAGATGTGAAGTTTCCTTGCGGAGATAGCCCATGCTATATCTTGCATTTGTTAGGAAAAACTGCTTAGAGCATGAAAAGTGCCCATTGCAGAAAGAGCTCAAATTCGAAAAACAAACACGTATTCATGTTCCCCTGTCTCCCCGAAGACCAAAAAACCATGAGTTTTGCAGATCTGAAGTTTCCTTGCGGAGATAGCCCATGCTATATCTTGCATTTGTTAGGAAAAACTGCTTATAGCATGAAAAGTGCCCATTGCAGATAGAGCTCAAATTCGCAAAACAAACACATATTCCTGTTCCCCTGCCTGCCCGAAGAACAAAAAACCATGACTTTTGCAGATCTGAAGTTTCCTTGCGGAGATAGCCCATGCTATATCTTGCATTTGTTAGGAAAAACTGCTTAGAGCATGAAAAGTGCCCATTGCAGATAGAGCTCAAATTCGCAAAACAAACACATATTCCTGTTCCCCTGCCTCCCCGAAGACCAAAAAACCATGACTTTTGCAGATCTGAAGTTTCCTTGCGGAGATAGCCCATGCTATATCTTGCATTTGTTAGGAAAAAATGCTTATAGTATGAAAAGTGCCCATTGCAGAAAAAGCTCAAATTCGAAAAACAAACACATATTCCTGTTCCCCTGCCTCCCCAAAGACCAAAAAACCATGACTTTTGCAGATGTGAAGTTTCCTTGCGGAGATAGCCCATGCTATATCTTGCATTTGTTAGGAAAAACTGCTTAGAGCATGAAAAGTGCCCATTGCAGAAAGAGCTCAAATTCGAAAAACAAACACGTATTCATGTTCCCCCGGCTCACTGAACACCAAAAAACCATGACTTTTGCAGATCTGAAGTATCCTTGCGGAGATAGCCCATGTTATATCTTGCATTTGTTAGGAAAAACTGCTTAGAGCATGAAAAGTGCCCATTGCAGATAGAGCTCAAATTCGCAAAACAAACACATTTTCCTGTTCCCCTGCCTCCCCGAAGACCAAAAAACCATGACTTTTGCAGATCTGAAGTTTCCTTGCGGAGATAGCCCATGCTATATCTTGCATTTGTTAGGAAAAACTGCTTAGAGTGAGAAAAGTGCCCATTGCAGAAAGAGCTCAAATTCGAAAAACAAACACGTATTCATGTTCCCCCGGCTCACTGAACACCAAAAAACCATGAGATTTGCAGATCTGAAATTTCCTTGTGGAGATAGCCCATGTTATATCTTGCATTTGTTAGGAAAAACTGCTTATAGCATGAAAAGTGCCCATTGCAGATAGTGCTCAAATTCGCAAAACAAACACATATTCATGTTCCCCTGTCTCCCCGAAGACCAAAAAACCATGACTTTTGCAGATCTGAAGTTTCCTTGCAGAGATAGCCCATGCTATATCTTGCATTTGTTAGGAAAAACTGCTTAGAGTGAGAAAAGTGCCCATTGCAGAAAGAGCTCAAATTCGAAAAACAAACACGTATTCATGTTCCCCCGGCTCACTGAACACCAAAAAACCATGAGTTTTGCAGATCTGAAGTTTCCTTGCGGAGATAGCCCATGTTATATCTTGCATTTGTTAGGAAAAACTGCTTAGAGCATGAAAAGTGCCCATTGCAGAAAGAGCTCAAATTCGAAAAACAAACACGTATTCATGTTCCCCCGGCTCACTGAACACCAAAAAACCATGAGTTTTGCAGATCTGAAGTTTCCTTGGGGAGATAGCCCATGTTATATCTTGCATTTGTTAGGAAAAACTGCTTATAGTATGAAAAGTGCCCATTGCAGAAAGAGCTCAAATTCGAAAAACACATATTCCTGTTCCACTGCCTCCCCGAAGATCAAAAAACCATGACTTTTGCAGATCTGAAGTTTCCTTGCAGAGATAGCCCATGCTATATCTTGCATTTGTTAGGAAAAACTGCTTAGAGCATGAAAAGTGCCCATTGCAGAAAGAGCTCAAATTCGAAAAACAAACACGTATTCATGTTCCCCTGGCTCACTGAACACCAAAAAACCATGACTTTTGCAGATCTGAAGTTCCCTTGCGGAGATAGCCCATGTTATATCTTGCATTTGTTAGGAAAAACTGCTTATAGTATGAAAAGTGCCCATTGCAGAAAGAGCTCAAATTCGAAAAACAAACACATATTCCTGTTCCCCTGCCTCCCCGAAGATCAAAAAACCATGACTTTTGCAGATGTGAAGTTTCCTTGCGGAGATAGCCCATGCTATATCTTGCATTTGTTAGGAAAAACTGCTTAGAGCATGAAAAGTGCCCATTGCAGAAAGAGCTCAAATTCGAAAAACAAACACGTATTCATGTTCCCCCAGCTCACTGAACACCAAAAAACCATGTCTTTTGCAGATCTGAAGTTTCCTTGCGGAGATAGCCCATGCTATATCTTGCATTTGTTAGGAAAAACTGCTTAGAGCATGAAAAGTGCCCATTGCAGAAAGAGCTCAAATTCGAAAAACAAACACGTATTCATGTTCCCCCGGCTCACTGAACACCAAAAAACCATGAGTTTTGCAGATCTGAAGTTTCCTTGCGGAGATAGCCCATGCTATGTCTTGCATTTGTTAGGAAAATCTGCTTATAGTATGAAAAGTTCCCATTGCACAAAGAGCTCAAATTCAAAAAACAAACACATATTCATGTTCCCCTGTCTCCCCGAAGACCAAAAAACCATGACTTTTGCAGATCTGAAGTTTCCTTGCAGAGATAGCCAATGCTATATCTTGCATTTGTTAGGAAAAACTGCTTAGAGCATGAAAAGTGCCCATTGCAGAAAGAGCTCAAATTCGAAAAACAAACACGTATTCATGTTCCCCCGGCTCACTGAACACCAAAAAACCATGAGTTTTGCAGATCTGAAGTTTCCTTGCGGAGATAGCCCATGATATATCTTGTATTTGTTAGGAAAAACTGCTTATAGTATGAAAAGTGCCCATTTCACAAAGAGCTCAAATTTAAAAAACAAACACATATTCATGTTCCCCTGCCTCCCCGAAGACCAAAAAACCATGACTTTTGCAGATCTGAAGTTTCCTTGCGGAGATAGCCCATGCTATATCTTGCATTTGTTAGGAAAAACTGCTTATAGCATGAAAAGTGCCCATTGCAGATAGAGCTCAAATTTGCAAAACAAACACATATTCCTGTTCCCCTGCCTCCCCGAAGACCAAAAAACCATGACTTTTGCAGATCTGAAGTTTCCTTGCGGAGATAGCCCACGCTATATCTTGCATTTGTTAGGAAAAACTGCTTATAGTATGAAAAGTGCCCATTGCAGAAAAAGCTCAAATTCGAAAAACAAACACATATTCCTGTTCCCCTGCCTCCCCGAAGATCAAAAAACCATGACTTTTGCAGATGTGAAGTTTCCTTGCGGAGATAGCCCATGCTATATCTTGCATTTGTTAGGAAAAACTGCTTAGAGCATGAAAAGTGCCCATTGCAGAAAGAGCTCAAATTCGAAAAACAAACACGTATTCA
The DNA here is from genome assembly GCF_964194415.1 of Vipera berus. Lineage (NCBI taxonomy): Eukaryota > Metazoa > Chordata > Lepidosauria > Squamata > Viperidae > Vipera > Vipera berus. The sequence goes on from NC_138219.1 coordinate 206,595, forward strand.
TGTTCCCCCGGCTCACTGAACACCAAAAAACCATGAGTTTTGCAGATCTGAAGTTTCCTTGCGGAGATAGCCCATGATATATCTTGCATTTGTTAGGAAAAACTGCTTATAGTATGAAAAGTGCCCATTTCACAAAGAGCTCAAATTCAAAAAACAAACACATATTCATGTTCCCCTGCCTCCCCGAAGACCAAAAAACCATGACTTTTGCAGATCTGAAGTTTCCTTGCGGAGATAGCCCATGCTATATCTTGCATTTGTTAGGAAAAACTGCTTATAGCATGAAAAGTGCCCATTGCAGATAGAGCTCAAATTTGCAAAACAAACACATATTCCTGTTCCCCTGCCTCCCCGAAGACCAAAAAACCATGACTTTTGCAGATCTGAAGTTTCCTTGCGGAGATAGCCCACGCTATATCTTGCATTTGTTAGGAAAAACTGCTTAGAGCATGAAAAGTGCCCATTGCAGAAAGAGCTCAAATTTGCAAAACAAACACATATTCCTGTTCCCCTGCCTCCCCGAAGACCAAAAAACCATGACTTTTGCAGATCTGAAGTTTCCTTGCGGAGATAGCCCATGCTATATCTTGCATTTGTTAGGAAAAACTGCTTAGAGCATGAAAAGTGCCCATTGCAGAAAGAGCTCAAATTCGAAAAACAAACACGTATTCATGTTCCCCCGGCTCACTGAACACCAAAAAACCATGAGTTTTGCAGATCTGAAGTTTCCTTGCGGAGATAGCCCATGTTATATCTTGCATTTGTTAGGAAAAACTGCTTATAGTATGAAAAGTGCCCATTGCAGAAAGAGCTCAAATTCGAAAAACAAACACATATTCCTGTTCCACTGCCTCCCCGAAGATCAAAAAACCATGACTTTTGCAGATCTGAAGTTTCCTTGCAGAGATAGCCCATGCTATATCTTGCATTTGTTAGGAAAAACTGCTTAGAGCATGAAAAGTGCCCATTGCAGAAAGAGCTCAAATTCGAAAAACAAACACGTATTCATGTTCCCCCGGCTCACTGAACACCAAAAAACCATGACTTTTGCAGATCTGAAGTTCCCTTGCGGAGATAGCCCATGCTATATCTTGCATTTGTTAGGAAAAACTGCTTAGAGCATGAAAAGTGCCCATTGCAGAAAGAGCTCAAATTCGAAAAACAAACACGTATTCATGTTCCCCCGGCTCACTGAACACCAAAAAACCATGACTTTTGCAGATCTGAAGTTTCCTTGCAGAGATAGCCCATGCTATATCTTGCATTTGTTAGGAAAAACTGCTTAGAGCATGAAAAGTGCCCATTGCAGAAAGAGCTCAAATTCAAAAAACAAACACATATTCATGTTCCCCTGTCTCCCCGAAGACCAAAAAACCATGACTTTTGCAGATCTGAAGTTTCCTTGCAGAGATAGCCCATGCTATATCTTGCATTTGTTAGGAAAAACTGCTTAGAGCATGAAAAGTGCCCATTGCAGAAAGAGCTCAAATTCGAAAAACAAACACGTATTCATGTTCCCCCGGCTCACTGAACACCAAAAAACCATGAGTTTTGCAGATCTGAAGTTTCCTTGCGGAGATAGCCCATGATATATCTTGCATTTATTAGGAAAAACTGCTTATAGTATGAAAAGTGCCCATTTCACAAAGAGCTCAAATTCAAAAAACAAACACATATTCATGTTCCCCCGGCTCACTGAACACCAAAAAACCATGAGTTTTGCAGATCTGAAGTTTCCTTGTGGAGATAGCCCATGTTATATCTTGCATTTGTTAGGAAAAACTGCTTATAGCATGAAAAGTGCCCATTGCAGATAGAGCTCAAATTCGCAAAACAAACACATATTCATGTTCCCCTGTCTCCCCGAAGACCAAAAAACCATGACTTTTGCAGATCTGAAGTTTCCTTGCGGAGATAGCCCATGCTATATCTTGCATTTGTTAGGAAAAACTGCTTATAGCATGAAAAGTGCCCATTGCAGATAGAGCTCAAATTCGCAAAACAAACACATATTCCTGTTCCCCTGCCTCCCCGAAGACCAAAAAACCATGACTTTTGCAGATCTGAAGTTTCCTTGCGGAGATAGCCCATGCTATATCTTGCATTTGTTAGGAAAAACTGCTTAGAGCATGAAAAGTGCCCATTGCAGAAAGAGCTCAAATTCGAAAAACAAACACGTATTCATGTTCCCCCGGCTCACTGAACACCAAAAAACCATGACTTTTGCAGATCTGAAGTTTCCTTGCGGAGATAGCCCATGTTATATCTTGCATTTGTTAGGAAAAACTGCTTAGAGCATGAAAAGTGCCCTTTGCAGAAAGAGCTCAAATTCGAAAAACAAACACGTATTCATATTCCCCCGGCTCACTGAACACCAAAAAACCATGAGTTTTGCAGATCTGAAGTTTCCTTGCGGAGATAGCCCATGATATATCTTGCATTTGTTAGGAAAAACTGCTTAGAGTATGAAAAGTGCCCATTTCACAAAGAGCTCAAATTCAAAAAACAAACACATATTCCTGTTCCCCTGCCTGCCCGAAGACCAAAAAACCATGACTTTTGCAGATCTGAAGTTTCCTTGCGGAGATAGCCCATGCTATATCTTGCATTTGTTAGGAAAAACTGCTTAGAGCATGAAAAGTGCCCATTGCAGATAGAGCTCAAATTCGCAAAACAAACACATATTCCTGTTCCCCTGCCTCCCCGAAGACCAAAAAACCATGACTTTTGCAGATCTGAAGTTTCCTTGCGGAGATAGCCCATGCTATATCTTGCATTTGTTAGGAAAAACTGCTTATAGTATGAAAAGTGCCCATTGCAGAAAAAGCTCAAATTCGAAAAACAAACACATATTCATGTTCCCCTGCCTCCCCGAAGACCAAAAAACCATGACTTTTGCAGATGTGAAGTTTCCTTGCGGAGATAGCCCATGCTATATCTTGCATTTGTTAGGAAAAACTGCTTAGAGCATGAAAAGTGCCCATTGCAGAAAGAGCTCAAATTCGAAAAACAAACACGTATTCATGTTCCCCCGGCTCACTGAACACCAAAAAACCATGACTTTTGCAGATCTGAAGTTTCCTTGCGGAGATAGCCCATGTTATATCTTGCATTTGTTAGGAAAAACTGCTTAGAGCATGAAAAGTGCCCTTTGCAGAAAGAGCTCAAATTCGAAAAACAAACACGTATTCATGTTCCCCCGGCTCACTGAACACCAAAAAACCATGAGTTTTGCAGATCTGAAGTTTCCTTGCGGAGATAGCCCATGATATATCTTGCATTTGTTAGGAAAAACTGCTTAGAGTATGAAAAGTGCCCATTTCACAAAGAGCTCAAATACAAAAAACAAACACATATTCATGTTCCCCTGCCTCCCCGAAGACCAAAAAACCATGACTTTTGCAGATCTGAAGTTTCCTTGCGGAGATAGCCCATGCTATATCTTGCATTTGTTAGGAAAAACTGCTTATAGCATGAAAAGTGCCCATTGCAGATAGAGCTCAAATTCGCAAAACAAACACATATTCCTGTTCCCCTGCCTCCCCGAAGACCAAAAAACCATGACTTTTGCAGATCTGAAGCTTCCTTGCGGAGATAGCCCATGCTATATCTTGCATTTGTTAGGAAAAACTGCTTATAGTATGAAAAGTGCCCATTGCAGAAAAAGCTCAAATTCGAAAAACAAACACATATTCCTGTTCCCCTGCCTCCCCGAAGACCAAAAAACCATGACTTTTGCAGATCTGAAGTTTCCTTGCGGAGATAGCCCATGCTATATCTTGCATTTGTTAGGAAAAACTGCTTAGAGCATGAAAAGTGCCCATTGCAGAAAGAGCTCAAATTCGAAAAACAAACACGTATTCATGTTCCCCTGTCTCCCCGAAGACCAAAAAACCATGACTTTTGCAGATCTCAAGTTTCCTTGCGGAGATAGCCCATGCTATATCTTGCATTTGTTAGGAAAAACTGCTTATAGCATGAAAAGTGCCCATTGCAGATAGAGCTCAAATTCGCAAAACAAACACATATTCCTGTTCCCCTGCCTCCCCGAAGACCAAAAAACCATGACTTTTGCAGATCTGAAGTTTCCTTGCGGAGATAGCCCATGCTATATCTTGCATTTGTTAGGAAAAACTGCTTAGAGCATGAAAAGTGCCCATTGCAGAAAGAGCTCAAATTCGAAAAACAAACACGTATTCATGTTCCCCCGGCTCACTGAACACCAAAAAACCATGACTTTTGCAGATCTGAAGTTTCCTTGCGGAGATGTTGTTGTTGTTGTTGTTAGCTGCGAAGTCGTGTCCGACCCCTCGCGACCCTATGGACAACATTCCTCCAGGCCTTCCTGTCGTCTACCATCTTCTGGAGTCCATTTAAGCTCACGCCTACTGCTTCAGTGACTCCATCCAGCCACCTCATTCTCTGTCGTCCCCTTCTTCTATTGCCCTCGATCTTTCCCAGCATTAGGCTCTTCTCCAGTGAGTCCTTCCTTCTCATTAGGTGGCCAAAGTACTTGAGTTTTAGCTTCAGGATCTGGCCTTCTAAAGAGCAGTCAGGATTGATCTCCTCTAGGACTGACCGGTTTGATCGCCTCGCGGTCCAAGGGACTCGCAGGAGTCTTCTCCAGCACCACAGTTCAAAGGCCTCAATTCTTTGGCGCTCAGCCTTTCTTATGGTCCAACTTTCACTGCCATACGTTGCAACTGGGAAGACCATAGCCTTGACTATACGCACTTTTGTTGACAGGGTGATGTCTCTGCTTTTTAGTGTGCTGTCTAGATTTGCCATGGCTTTCCTCCCCAGGAGCAAGCGTCTTTTAATTTCTTGGCTACAGTCCCCATCTGCAGTGATCTTGGAGCCCAGGAAAATAAAATCTGTCACTACCTCCATTTCTTCCCCATCTATTTGCCAGGAATTGAGAGGGCCAGATGCCATGATCTTGGTTTTCTTAATGTTAAGTTTCAACCCAAGTTTTGCACTCTCCTTCTTCACCTGCAACAAGAGGCTCTTTAGTTCTTCTTCACTTTCTGCCATTACTTGCGGAGATAGCCCATGTTATATCTTGCATTTGTTAGGAAAAACTGCTTAGAGCATGAAAAGTGCCCATTGCAGAAAGAGCTCAAATTCGAAAAACAAACACGTATTCATGTTCCCCCGGCTCACTGAACACCAAAAAACCATGAGTTTTGCAGATCTGAAGTTTCCTTGCGGAGATAGCCCACGCTATATCTTGCATTTGTTAGGAAAAACTGCTTATAGTATGAAAAGTGCCCATTGCAGAAAAAGCTCAAATTCGAAAAACAAACACATATTCCTGTTCCCCTGCCTCCCCGAAGATCAAAAAACCATGACTTTTGCAGATGTGAAGTTTCCTTGCGGAGATAGCCCATGCTATATCTTGCATTTGTTAGGAAAAACTGCTTAGAGCATGAAAAGTGCCCATTGCAGAAAGAGCTCAAATTCGAAAAACAAACACGTATTCATGTTCCCCCGGCTCACTGAACACCAAAAAACCATGACTTTTGCAGATCTGAAGTTTCCTTGCGGAGATAGCCCATGATATATCTTGCATTTGTTAGGAAAAACTGCTTATAGTATGAAAAGTGCCCATTTCACAAAGAGCTCAAATTCAAAAAACAAACACATATTCATGTTCCCCTGCCTCCCCGAAAACCAAAAAACCATGACTTTTGCAGATCTGAAGTTTCCTTGCGGAGATAGCCCATGCTATATCTTGCATTTGTTAGGAAAAACTGCTTAGAGCATGAAAAGTGCCCATTGCAGAAAGAGCTCAAATTCGAAAAACAAACACGTATTCATGTTCCCCCGGCTCACTGAACACCAAAAAACCATGAGTTTTGCAGATCTGAAGTTTCCTTGCGGAGATAGCCCATGTTATATCTTGCATTTGTTAGGAAAAACTGCTTATAGTATGAAAAGTGCCCATTGCAGAAAGAGCTCAAATTCGAAAAACAAACACATATTCCTGTTCCACTGCCTCCCCGAAGATCAAAAAACCATGACTTTTGCAGATCTGAAGTTTCCTTGCAGAGATAGCCCATGCTATATCTTGCATTTGTTAGGAAAAACTGCTTAGAGCATGAAAAGTGCCCATTGCAGAAAGAGCTCAAATTCGAAAAACAAACACGTATTCATGTTCCCCCGGCTCACTGAACACCAAAAAACCATGACTTTTGCAGATCTGAAGTTCCCTTGCGGAGATAGCCCATGTTATATCTTGCATTTGTTAGGAAAAACTGCTTATAGTATGAAAAGTGCCCATTGCAGAAAGAGCTCAAATTCGAAAAACAAACACATATTCCTGTTCCCCTGCCTCCCCGAAGATCAAAAAACCATGACTTTTGCAGATGTGAAGTTTCCTTGCGGAGATAGCCCATGCTATATCTTGCATTTGTTAGGAAAAACTGCTTAGAGCATGAAAAGTGCCCATTGCAGAAAGAGCTCAAATTCGAAAAACAAACACGTATTCATGTTCCCCCGGCTCACTGAACACCAAAAAACCATGACTTTTGCAGATGTGAAGTTTCCTTGCGGAGATAGCCCATGCTATATCTTGCATTTGTTAGGAAAAACTGCTTAGAGCATGAAAAGTGCCCATTGCAGAAAGAGCTCAAATTCGAAAAACAAACACGTATTCATGTTCCCCCGGCTCACTGAACACCAAAAAACCATGAGTTTTGCAGATCTGAAGTTTCCTTGTGGAGATAGCCCATGTTATATCTTGCATTTGTTAGGAAAAACTGCTTATAGCATGAAAAGTGCCCATTGCAGATAGAGCTCAAATTCGCAAAACAAACACATATTCATGTTCCCCTGTCTCCCCGAAGACCAAAAAACCATGACTTTTGCAGATCTGAAGTTTCCTTGCGGAGATAGCCCATGCTATATCTTGCATTTGTTAGGAAAAACTGCTTATAGCATGAAAAGTGCCCATTGCAGATAGAGCTCAAATTCGCAAAACAAACACATATTCCTGTTCCCCTGCCTCCCCGAAGACCAAAAAACCATGACTTTTGCAGATCTGAAGTTTCCTTGCGGAGATAGCCCACGCTATATCTTGCATTTGTTAGGAAAAACTGCTTATAGTATGAAAAGTGCCCATTGCAGAAAAAGCTCAAATTCGAAAAACAAACACATATTCCTGTTCCCCTGCCTCCCCGAAGATCAAAAAACCATGACTTTTGCAGATGTGAAGTTTCCTTGCGGAGATAGCCCATGCTATATCTTGCATTTGTTAGGAAAAACTGCTTAGAGCATGAAAAGTGCCCATTGCAGAAAGAGCTCAAATTCGAAAAACAAACACGTATTCATGTTCCCCCGGCTCACTGAACACCAAAAAACCATGACTTTTGCAGATCTGAAGTTTCCTTGCGGAGATAGCCCATGATATATCTTGCATTTGTTAGGAAAAACTGCTTATAGTATGAAAAGTGCCCATTTCACAAAGAGCTCAAATTCAAAAAACAAACACATATTCATGTTCCCCTGCCTCCCCGAAAACCAAAAAACCATGACTTTTGCAGATCTGAAGTTTCCTTGCGGAGATAGCCCATGCTATATCTTGCATTTGTTAGGAAAAACTGCTTAGAGCATGAAAAGTGCCCATTGCAGAAAGAGCTCAAATTCGAAAAACAAACACGTATTCATGTTCCCCCGGCTCACTGAACACCAAAAAACCATGAGTTTTGCAGATCTGAAGTTTCCTTGCGGAGATAGCCCATGTTATATCTTGCATTTGTTAGGAAAAACTGCTTATAGTATGAAAAGTGCCCATTGCAGAAAGAGCTCAAATTCGAAAAACAAACACATATTCCTGTTCCACTGCCTCCCCGAAGATCAAAAAACCATGACTTTTGCAGATCTGAAGTTTCCTTGCAGAGATAGCCCATGCTATATCTTGCATTTGTTAGGAAAAACTGCTTAGAGCATGAAAAGTGCCCATTGCAGAAAGAGCTCAAATTCGAAAAACAAACACGTATTCATGTTCCCCCGGCTCACTGAACACCAAAAAACCATGACTTTTGCAGATCTGAAGTTCCCTTGCGGAGATAGCCCATGTTATATCTTGCATTTGTTAGGAAAAACTGCTTATAGTATGAAAAGTGCCCATTGCAGAAAGAGCTCAAATTCGAAAAACAAACACATATTCCTGTTCCCCTGCCTCCCCGAAGATCAAAAAACCATGACTTTTGCAGATGTGAAGTTTCCTTGCGGAGATAGCCCATGCTATATCTTGCATTTGTTAGGAAAAACTGCTTAGAGCATGAAAAGTGCCCATTGCAGAAAGAGCTCAAATTCGAAAAACAAACACGTATTCATGTTCCCCCGGCTCACTGAACACCAAAAAACCATGACTTTTGCAGATGTGAAGTTTCCTTGCGGAGATAGCCCATGCTATATCTTGCATTTGTTAGGAAAAACTGCTTAGAGCATGAAAAGTGCCCATTGCAGAAAGAGCTCAAATTCGAAAAACAAACACATATTCCTGTTCCCCTGCCTCCCCGAAGATCAAAAAACCATGACTTTTGCAGATCTGAAGTTTCCTTGCGGAGATAGCCCATGTTATATCTTGCATTTGTTAGGAAAAACTGCTTATAGTATGAAAAGTGCCCATTGCAGAAAGAGCTCAAATTCGAAAAACAAACACGTATTCCTGTTCCCCTGCCTCCCCGAAGACCAAAAAACCATGACTTTTGCAGATCTGAAGTTTCCTTGCGGAGATAGCCCATGCTATATCTTGCATTTGTTAGGAAAAACTGCTTATAGCATGAAAAGTGCCCATTGCAGATAGAGCACAAAAAACCATGACTTTTGCAGATCTGAAGTTTCCTTGCAGAGATAGCCCATGCTATATCTTGCATTTGTTAGGAAAAACTGCTTAGAGTGAGAAAAGTGCCCATTGCAGAAAGAGCTCAAATTCGAAAAACAAACACGTATTCATGTTCCCCCGGCTCACTGAACACCAAAAAACCATGACTTTTGCAGATCTGAAGTTTCCTTGCGGAGATAGCCCATGTTATATCTTGCATTTGTTAGGAAAAACTGCTTAGAGCATGAAAAGTGCCCATTGCAGAAAAAGCTCAAATTCGAAAAACAAACACATATTCCTGTTCCCCTGCCTCCCCGAAGACCAAAAAACCATGACTTTTGCAGATCTGAAGTTTCCTTGTGGAGATAGCCCATGCTATATCTTGCATTTGTTAGGAAAAACTGCTTAGAGCATGAAAAGTGCCCATTGCAGAAAGAGCTCAAATTCGAAAAACAAACACGTATTCATGTTCCCCCGGCTCACTGAACACCAAAAAACCATGACTTTTGCAGATCTGAAGTTTCCTTGCGGAGATAGCCCATGTTATATCTTGCATTTGTTAGGAAAAACTGCTTATAGTATGAAAAGTGCCCATTGCAGAAAGAGCTCAAATTCGAAAAACAAACACATATTCCTGTTCCCCTGCCTCCCCGAAGACCAAAAAACCATGACTTTTGCAGATCTGAAGTTTCCTTGCGGAGATAGCCCATGCTATATCTTGCATTTGTTAGGAAAAACTGCTTATAGCATGAAAAGTGCCCATTGCAGATAGAGCACAAAAAACCATGACTTTTGCAGATCTGAAGTTTCCTTGCAGAGATAGCCCATGCTATATCTTGCATTTGTTAGGAAAAACTGCTTAGAGTGAGAAAAGTGCCCATTGCAGAAAGAGCTCAAATTCGAAAAACAAACACGTATTCATGTTCCCCCGGCTCACTGAACACCAAAAAACCATGACTTTTGCAGATCTGAAGTTTCCTTGCGGAGATAGCCCATGTTATATCTTGCATTTGTTAGGAAAAACTGCTTAGAGCATGAAAAGTGCCCATTGCAGAAAAAGCTCAAATTCGAAAAACAAACACATATTCCTGTTCCCCTGCCTCCCCGAAGACCAAAAAACCATGACTTTTGCAGATCTGAAGTTTCCTTGCGGAGATAGCCCATGCTATATCTTGCATTTGTTAGGAAAAACTGCTTATAGTATGAAAAGTGCCCATTGCAGAAAAAGCTCAAATTCGAAAAACAAACACATATTCCTGTTCCCCTGCCTCCCCGAAGACCAAAAAACCATGACTTTTGCAGATGTGAAGTTTCCTTGCGGAGATAGCCCATGCTATATCTTGCATTTGTTAGGAAAAACTGCTTAGAGCATGAAAAGTGCCCATTGCAGAAAGAGCTCAAATTCGAAAAACAAACACGTATTCATGTTCCCCCGGCTCACTGAACACCAAAAAACCATGAGTTTTGCAGATCTGAAGTTTCCTTGTGGAGATAGCCCATGTTATATCTTGCATTTGTTAGGAAAAACTGCTTATAGCATGAAAAGTGCCCATTGCAGATAGAGCTCAAATTCGCAAAACAAACACATATTCATGTTCCCCTGTCTCCCCGAAGACCAAAAAACCATGACTTTTGCAGATCTGAAGTTTCCTTGCGGAGATAGCCCATGCTATATCTTGCATTTGTTAGGAAAAACTGCTTATAGCATGAAAAGTGCCCATTGCAGATAGAGCTCAAATTCGCAAAACAAACACATATTCCTGTTCCCCTGCCTCCCCGAAGACCAAAAAACCATGACTTTTGCAGATGTGAAGTTTCCTTGCGGAGATAGCCCATGCTATATCTTGCATTTGTTAGGAAAAACTGCTTAGAGCATGAAAAGTGCCCATTGCAGAAAGAGCTCAAATTCGAAAAACAAACACGTATTCATGTTCCCCCGGCTCACTGAACACCAAAAAACCATGACTTTTGCAGATCTGAAGTTTCCTTGCGGAGATAGCCCATGTTATATCTTGCATTTGTTAGGAAAAACTGCTTAGAGCATGAAAAGTGCCCATTGCAGAAAGAGCTCAAATTCGAAAAACAAACACGTATTCATGTTCCCCCGGCTCACTGAACACCAAAAAACCATGAGTTTTGCAGATCTGAAGTTTCCTTGCGGAGATAGCCCATGTTATATCTTGCATTTGTTAGGAAAAACTGCTTAGAGCATGAAAAGTGCCCATTGCAGAAAAAGCTCAAATTCGAAAAACAAACACATATTCCTGTTCCCCTGCCTCCCCGAAGACCAAAAAACCATGACTTTTGCAGATCTGAAGTTTCCTTGCGGAGATAGCCCATGCTATATCTTGCATTTGTTAGGAAAAACTGCTTATAGTATGAAAAGTGCCCATTGCAGAAAAAGCTCAAATTCGAAAAACAAACACATATTCCTGTTCCCCTGCCTCCCCGAAGACCAAAAAACCATGACTTTTGCAGATGTGAAGTTTCCTTGCGGAGATAGCCCATGCTATATCTTGCATTTGTTAGGAAAAACTGCTTAGAGCATGAAAAGTGCCCATTGCAGAAAGAGCTCAAATTCGAAAAACAAACACGTATTCATGTTCCCCCGGCTCACTGAACACCAAAAAACCATGAGTTTTGCAGATCTGAAGTTTCCTTGCGGAGATAGCCCATGATATATCTTGCATTTATTAGGAAAAACTGCTTATAGTATGAAAAGTGCCCATTTCACAAAGAGCTCAAATTCGCAAAACAAACACATATTCCTGTTCCCCTGCCTCCCCGAAGACCAAAAAATCATGACTTTTGCAGATCTGAAGTTTCCTTGCGGAGATAGCCCATGCTATATCTTGCATTTGTTAGGAAAAACTGCTTATAGTATGAAAAGTGCCCATTGCAGAAAAAGCTCAAATTCGAAAAACAAACACATATTCATGTTCACCCGGCTCACTGAACACCGAAAAACCATGAATTTTGCAGATCTGAAGTTTCCTTGCGGAGATAGCCCATGTTATATCTTGCATTTGTTAGGAAAAACTGCTTAGAGCATGAAAAGTGCCCATTGCAGAAAGAGCTCAAATTCGAAAAACAAACACGTATTCATGTTCCCCCGGCTCACTGAACACCAAAAAACCATGAGTTTTGCAGATCTGAAGTTTCCTTGCGGAGATAGCCCATGTTATATCTTGCATTTGTTAGGAAAAACTGCTTAGAGCATGAAAAGTGCCCATTGCAGAAAAAGCTCAAATTCGAAAAACAAACACATATTCCTGTTCCCCTGCCTCCCCGAAGACCAAAAAACCATGACTTTTGCAGATCTGAAGTTTCCTTGTGGAGATAGCCCATGTTATATCTTGCATTTGTTAGGAAAAACTGCTTATAGTATGAAAAGTGCCCATTGCAGAAAAAGCTCAAATTCGAAAAACAAACACATATTCCTGTTCCCCTGCCTCCCCGAAGACCAAAAAACCATGATTTTGCAGATGTGAAGTTTCCTTGCGGAGATAGCCCATGCTATATCTTGCATTTGTTAGGAAAAACTGCTTAGAGCATGAAAAGTGCCCATTGCAGAAAGAGCTCAAATTCGAAAAACAAACACATATTCCTGTTCCCCTGCCTGCCCGAAGACCAAAAAACGATGACTTTTGCAGATCTGAAGTTTCCTTGCGGAGATAGCCCATGCTATATCTTGCATTTGTTAGGAAAAACTGCTTAGAGCATGAAAAGTGCCCATTGCAGAAAGAGCTCAAATTCGAAAAACAAACACGTATTCATGTTCCCCCGGCTCACTGAACACCAAAAAACCATGACTTTTGCAGATCTGAAGTTTCCTTGCGGAGATAGCCCATGTTATATCTTGCATTTGTTAGGAAAAACTGCTTATAGTATGAAAAGTGCCCATTGCAGAAAGAGCTCAAATTCGAAAAACAAACACATATTCCTGTTCCCCTGCCTCCCCGAAGACCAAAAAACCATGACTTTTGCAGATCTGAAGTTTCCTTGCGGAGATAGCCCATGCTATATCTTGCATTTGTTAGGAAAAACTGCTTATAGCATGAAAAGTGCCCATTGCAGATAGAGCACAAAAAACCATGACTTTTGCAGATCTGAAGTTTCCTTGCAGAGATAGCCCATGCTATATCTTGCATTTGTTAGGAAAAACTGCTTAGAGTGAGAAAAGTGCCCATTGCAGAAAGAGCTCAAATTCGAAAAACAAACACGTATTCATGTTCCCCCGGCTCACTGAACACCAAAAAACCATGACTTTTGCAGATCTGAAGTTTCCTTGCGGAGATAGCCCATGTTATATCTTGCATTTGTTAGGAAAAACTGCTTAGAGCATGAAAAGTGCCCATTGCAGAAAAAGCTCAAATTCGAAAAACAAACACATATTCCTGTTCCCCTGCCTCCCCGAAGACCAAAAAACCATGACTTTTGCAGATCTGAAGTTTCCTTGTGGAGATAGCCCATGCTATATCTTGCATTTGTTAGGAAAAACTGCTTAGAGCATGAAAAGTGCCCATTGCAGAAAGAGCTCAAATTCGAAAAACAAACACGTATTCATGTTCCCCCGGCTCACTGAACACCAAAAAACCATGACTTTTGCAGATCTGAAGTTTCCTTGCGGAGATAGCCCATGTTATATCTTGCATTTGTTAGGAAAAACTGCTTATAGTATGAAAAGTGCCCATTGCAGAAAGAGCTCAAATTCGAAAAACAAACACATATTCCTGTTCCCCTGCCTCCCCGAAGACCAAAAAACCATGACTTTTGCAGATCTGAAGTTTCCTTGCGGAGATAGCCCATGCTATATCTTGCATTTGTTAGGAAAAACTGCTTATAGCATGAAAAGTGCCCATTGCAGATAGAGCACAAAAAACCATGACTTTTGCAGATCTGAAGTTTCCTTGCAGAGATAGCCCATGCTATATCTTGCATTTGTTAGGAAAAACTGCTTAGAGTGAGAAAAGTGCCCATTGCAGAAAGAGCTCAAATTCGAAAAACAAACACGTATTCATGTTCCCCCGGCTCACTGAACACCAAAAAACCATGACTTTTGCAGATCTGAAGTTTCCTTGCGGAGATAGCCCATGTTATATCTTGCATTTGTTAGGAAAAACTGCTTAGAGCATGAAAAGTGCCCATTGCAGAAAAAGCTCAAATTCGAAAAACAAACACATATTCCTGTTCCCCTGCCTCCCCGAAGACCAAAAAACCATGACTTTTGCAGATCTGAAGTTTCCTTGCGGAGATAGCCCATGCTATATCTTGCATTTGTTAGGAAAAACTGCTTATAGTATGAAAAGTGCCCATTGCAGAAAAAGCTCAAATTCGAAAAACAAACACATATTCCTGTTCCCCTGCCTCCCCGAAGACCAAAAAACCATGACTTTTGCAGATGTGAAGTTTCCTTGCGGAGATAGCCCATGCTATATCTTGCATTTGTTAGGAAAAACTGCTTAGAGCATGAAAAGTGCCCATTGCAGAAAGAGCTCAAATTCGAAAAACAAACACGTATTCATGTTCCCCCGGCTCACTGAACACCAAAAAACCATGAGTTTTGCAGATCTGAAGTTTCCCTGTGGAGATAGCCCATGTTATATCTTGCATTTGTTAGGAAAAACTGCTTATAGCATGAAAAGTGCCCATTGCAGATAGAGCTCAAATTCGCAAAACAAACACATATTCATGTTCCCCTGTCTCCCCGAAGACCAAAAAACCATGACTTTTGCAGATCTGAAGTTTCCTTGCGGAGATAGCCCATGCTATATCTTGCATTTGTTAGGAAAAACTGCTTATAGCATGAAAAGTGCCCATTGCAGATAGAGCTCAAATTCGCAAAACAAACACATATTCCTGTTCCCCTGCCTCCCCGAAGACCAAAAAACCATGACTTTTGCAGATGTGAAGTTTCCTTGCGGAGATAGCCCATGCTATATCTTGCATTTGTTAGGAAAAACTGCTTAGAGCATGAAAAGTGCCCATTGCAGAAAGAGCTCAAATTCGAAAAACAAACACGTATTCATGTTCCCCCGGCTCACTGAACACCAAAAAACCATGACTTTTGCAGATCTGAAGTTTCCTTGCGGAGATAGCCCATGTTATATCTTGCATTTGTTAGGAAAAACTGCTTAGAGCATGAAAAGTGCCCATTGCAGAAAGAGCTCAAATTCGAAAAACAAACACGTATTCATGTTCCCCCGGCTCACTGAACACCAAAAAACCATGAGTTTTGCAGATCTGAAGTTTCCTTGCGGAGATAGCCCATGTTATATCTTGCATTTGTTAGGAAAAACTGCTTAGAGCATGAAAAGTGCCCATTGCAGAAAAAGCTCAAATTCGAAAAACAAACACATATTCCTGTTCCCCTGCCTCCCCGAAGACCAAAAAACCATGACTTTTGCAGATCTGAAGTTTCCTTGCGGAGATAGCCCATGCTATATCTTGCATTTGTTAGGAAAAACTGCTTATAGTATGAAAAGTGCCCATTGCAGAAAAAGCTCAAATTCGAAAAACAAACACATATTCCTGTTCCCCTGCCTCCCCGAAGACCAAAAAACCATGACTTTTGCAGATGTGAAGTTTCCTTGCGGAGATAGCCCATGCTATATCTTGCATTTGTTAGGAAAAACTGCTTAGAGCATGAAAAGTGCCCATTGCAGAAAGAGCTCAAATTCGAAAAACAAACACGTATTCATGTTCCCCCGGCTCACTGAACACCAAAAAACCATGAGTTTTGCAGATCTGAAGTTTCCTTGCGGAGATAGCCCATGATATATCTTGCATTTATTAGGAAAAACTGCTTATAGTATGAAAAGTGCCCATTTCACAAAGAGCTCAAATTCGCAAAACAAACACATATTCCTGTTCCCCTGCCTCCCCGAAGACCAAAAAATCATGACTTTTGCAGATCTGAAGTTTCCTTGCGGAGATAGCCCATGCTATATCTTGCATTTGTTAGGAAAAACTGCTTAGAGCATGAAAAGTGCCCATTGCAGAAAGAGCTCAAATTCGAAAAACAAACAGGTATTCATGTTCACCCGGCTCACTGAACACCGAAAAACCATGAATTTTGCAGATCTGAAGTTTCCTTGCGGAGATAGCCCATGTTATATCTTGCATTTGTTAGGAAAAACTGCTTAGAGCATGAAAAGTGCCCATTGCAGAAAGAGCTCAAATTCGAAAAACAAACACGTATTCATGTTCCCCCGGCTCACTGAACACCAAAAAACCATGAGTTTTGCAGATCTGAAGTTTCCTTGCGGAGATAGCCCATGTTATATCTTGCATTTGTTAGGAAAAACTGCTTAGAGCATGAAAAGTGCCCATTGCAGAAAAAGCTCAAATTCGAAAAACAAACACATATTCCTGTTCCCCTGCCTCCCCGAAGACCAAAAAACCATGACTTTTGCAGATCTGAAGTTTCCTTGTGGAGATAGCCCATGTTATATCTTGCATTTGTTAGGAAAAACTGCTTATAGCATGAAAAGTGCCCATTGCAGATAGAGCTCAAATTCGCAAAACAAACACATATTCATGTTCCCCTGTCTCCCCGAAGACCAAAAAACCATGACTTTTGCAGATCTGAAGTTTCCTTGCGGAGATAGCCCATGCTATATCTTGCATTTGTTAGGAAAAACTGCTTATAGCATGAAAAGTGCCCATTGCAGATAGAGCTCAAATTCGCAAAACAAACACATATTCCTGTTCCCCTGCCTCCCCGAAGACCAAAAAACCATGACTTTTGCAGATCTGAAGTTTCCTTGCGGAGATAGCCCATTCTATATCTTGCATTTGTTAGGAAAAACTGCTTATAGTATGAAAAGTGCCCATTGCAGAAAAAGCTCAAATTCGAAAAACAAACACATATTCCTGTTCCCCTGCCTCCCCGAAGACCAAAAAACCATGACTTTTGCAGATGTGAAGTTTCCTTGCGGAGATAGCCCATGATATATCTTGCATTTGTTAGGAAAAACTGCTTAGAGCATGAAAAGTGCCCATTGCAGAAAGAGCTCAAATTCGAAAAACAAACACGTATTCATGTTCCCCTGTCTCCCCGAAGACCAAAAAACCATGACTTTTGCAGATCTGAAGTTTCCTTGCGGAGATAGCCCATGCTATATCTTGCATTTGTTAAGAAAAACTGCTTATAGCATGAAAAGTGCCCATTGCAGATAGAGCTCAAATTCGCAAAACAAACACATATTCCTGTTCCCCTGCCTGCCCGAAGACCAAAAAACCATGACTTTTGCAGATCTGAAGTTTCCTTGCGGAGATAGCCCATGCTATATCTTGCATTTGTTAGGAAAAACTGCTTATAGCATGAAAAGTGCCCATTGCAGATAGAGCTCAAATTCGCAAAACAAACACGTATTCCTGTTCCCCTGCCTCCCCGAAGACCAAAAAACCATGACTTTTGCAGATCTGAAGTTTCCTTGCGGAGATAGCCCATGCTATATCTTGCATTTGTTAGGAAAAACTGCTTATAGTATGAAAAGTGCCCATTGCAGAAAAAGCTCAAATTCGAAAAACAAACACATATTCCTGTTCCCCTGCCTCCCCGAAGACCAAAAAACCATGACTTTTGCAGATGTGAAGTTTCCTTGCGGAGATAGCCCATGCTATATCTTGCATTTGTTAGGAAAAACTGCTTAGAGCATGAAAAGTGCCCATTGCAGATAGAGCTCAAATTCGCAAAACAAACACATATTCATGTTCCCCTGTCTCCCCGAAGACCAAAAAACCATGACTTTTGCAGATCTGAAGTTTCCTTGCGGAGATAGCCCATGCTATATCTTGCATTTGTTAGGAAAAACTGCTTATAGAATGAAAAGTGCCCATTGCAGATAGAGCTCAAATTCGCAAAACAAACACATATTCCTGTTCCCCTGCCTCCCCGAAGACCAAAAAACCATGACTTTTGAAGATCTGAAGTTTCCTTGCGGAGATAGCCCATGCTATATCTTGCATTTGTTAGGAAAAACTGCTTATAGTATGAAAAGTGCCCATTGCAGAAAAAGCTCAAATTCGAAAAACAAACACATATTCCTGTTCCCCTGCCTCCCCGAAGACCAAAAAACCATGATTTTGCAGATGTGAAGTTTCCTTGCGGAGATAGCCCATGCTATATCTTGCATTTGTTAGGAAAAACTGCTTAGAGCATGAAAAGTGCCCATTGCAGAAAGAGCTCAAATTCGAAAAACAAACACATATTCCTGTTCCCCTGCCTGCCCGAAGACCAAAAAACGATGACTTTTGCAGATCTGAAGTTTCCTTGCGGAGATAGCCCATGCTATATCTTGCATTTGTTAGGAAAAACTGCTTAGAGCATGAAAAGTGCCCATTGCAGAAAGAGCTCAAATTCGAAAAACAAACACGTATTCATGTTCCCCCGGCTCACTGAACACCAAAAAACCATGACTTTTGCAGATCTGAAGTTTCCCTGCGGAGATAGCCCATGTTATATCTTGCATTTGTTAGGAAAAACTGCTTATAGTATGAAAAGTGCCCATTGCAGAAAGAGCTCAAATTCGAAAAACAAACACATATTCCTGTTCCCCTGCCTCCCCGAAGACCAAAAAACCATGACTTTTGCAGATCTGAAGTTTCCTTGCGGAGATAGCCCATGTAATATCTTGCATTTGTTAGGAAAAACTGCTTAGAGCATGAAAAGTGCCCATTGCAGAAAGAGCTCAAATTCGAAAAACAAACACGTATTCATGTTCCCCCGGCTCACTGAACACCAAAAAACCATGAGTTTTGCAGATCTGAAGTTTCCTTGCGGAGATAGCCCATGTTATATCTTGCATTTGTTAGGAAAAACTGCTTAGAGCATGAAAAGTGCCCATTGCAGAAAGAGCTCAAATTCGAAAAACAAACACGTATTCATGTTCCCCCGGCTCACTGAACACCAAAAAACCATGAGTTTTGCAGATCTGAAGTTTCCTTGCGGAGATAGCCCATGTTATATCTTGCATTTGTTAGGAAAAACTGCTTAGAGCATGAAAAGTGCCCATTGCAGAAAAAGCTCAAATTCGAAAAACAAACACATATTCCTGTTCCCCTGCCTCCCCGAAGACCAAAAAACCATGACTTTTGCAGATCTGAAGTTTCCTTGTGGAGATAGCCCATGTTATATCTTGCATTTGTTAGGAAAAACTGCTTATAGCATGAAAAGTGCCCATTGCAGATAGAGCTCAAATTCGCAAAACAAACACATATTCATGTTCCCCTGTCTCCCCGAAGACCAAAAAACCATGACTTTTGCAGATCTGAAGTTTCCTTGCGGAGATAGCCCATGCTATATCTTGCATTTGTTAGGAAAAACTGCTTATAGCATGAAAAGTGCCCATTGCAGATAGAGCTCAAATTCGCAAAACAAACACATATTCCTGTTCCCCTGCCTCCCCGAAGACCAAAAAACCATGACTTTTGCAGATCTGAAGTTTCCTTGCGGAGATAGCCCATTCTATATCTTGCATTTGTTAGGAAAAACTGCTTATAGTATGAAAAGTGCCCATTGCAGAAAAAGCTCAAATTCGAAAAACAAACACATATTCCTGTTCCCCTGCCTCCCCGAAGACCAAAAAACCATGACTTTTGCAGATGTGAAGTTTCCTTGCGGAGATAGCCCATGATATATCTTGCATTTGTTAGGAAAAACTGCTTAGAGCATGAAAAGTGCCCATTGCAGAAAGAGCTCAAATTCGAAAAACAAACACGTATTCATGTTCCCCTGTCTCCCCGAAGACCAAAAAACCATGACTTTTGCAGATCTGAAGTTTCCTTGCGGAGATAGCCCATGCTATATCTTGCATTTGTTAAGAAAAACTGCTTATAGCATGAAAAGTGCCCATTGCAGATAGAGCTCAAATTCGCAAAACAAACACATATTCCTGTTCCCCTGCCTGCCCGAAGACCAAAAAACCATGACTTTTGCAGATCTGAAGTTTCCTTGCGGAGATAGCCCATGCTATATCTTGCATTTGTTAGGAAAAACTGCTTATAGCATGAAAAGTGCCCATTGCAGATAGAGCTCAAATTCGCAAAACAAACACGTATTCCTGTTCCCCTGCCTCCCCGAAGACCAAAAAACCATGACTTTTGCAGATCTGAAGTTTCCTTGCGGAGATAGCCCATGCTATATCTTGCATTTGTTAGGAAAAACTGCTTATAGTATGAAAAGTGCCCATTGCAGAAAAAGCTCAAATTCGAAAAACAAACACATATTCCTGTTCCCCTGCCTCCCCGAAGACCAAAAAACCATGACTTTTGCAGATGTGAAGTTTCCTTGCGGAGATAGCCCATGCTATATCTTGCATTTGTTAGGAAAAACTGCTTAGAGCATGAAAAGTGCCCATTGCAGATAGAGCTCAAATTCGCAAAACAAACACATATTCATGTTCCCCTGTCTCCCCGAAGACCAAAAAACCATGACTTTTGCAGATCTGAAGTTTCCTTGCGGAGATAGCCCATGCTATATCTTGCATTTGTTAGGAAAAACTGCTTATAGAATGAAAAGTGCCCATTGCAGATAGAGCTCAAATTCGCAAAACAAACACATATTCCTGTTCCCCTGCCTCCCCGAAGACCAAAAAACCATGACTTTTGAAGATCTGAAGTTTCCTTGCGGAGATAGCCCATGCTATATCTTGCATTTGTTAGGAAAAACTGCTTATAGTATGAAAAGTGCCCATTGCAGAAAAAGCTCAAATTCGAAAAACAAACACATATTCCTGTTCCCCTGCCTCCCCGAAGACCAAAAAACCATGATTTTGCAGATGTGAAGTTTCCTTGCGGAGATAGCCCATGCTATATCTTGCATTTGTTAGGAAAAACTGCTTAGAGCATGAAAAGTGCCCATTGCAGAAAGAGCTCAAATTCGAAAAACAAACACATATTCCTGTTCCCCTGCCTGCCCGAAGACCAAAAAACGATGACTTTTGCAGATCTGAAGTTTCCTTGCGGAGATAGCCCATGCTATATCTTGCATTTGTTAGGAAAAACTGCTTAGAGCATGAAAAGTGCCCATTGCAGAAAGAGCTCAAATTCGAAAAACAAACACGTATTCATGTTCCCCCGGCTCACTGAACACCAAAAAACCATGACTTTTGCAGATCTGAAGTTTCCCTGCGGAGATAGCCCATGTTATATCTTGCATTTGTTAGGAAAAACTGCTTATAGTATGAAAAGTGCCCATTGCAGAAAGAGCTCAAATTCGAAAAACAAACACATATTCCTGTTCCCCTGCCTCCCCGAAGACCAAAAAACCATGACTTTTGCAGATCTGAAGTTTCCTTGCGGAGATAGCCCATGTAATATCTTGCATTTGTTAGGAAAAACTGCTTAGAGCATGAAAAGTGCCCATTGCAGAAAGAGCTCAAATTCGAAAAACAAACACGTATTCATGTTCCCCCGGCTCACTGAACACCAAAAAACCATGAGTTTTGCAGATCTGAAGTTTCCTTGCGGAGATAGCCCATGATATATCTTGCATTTGTTAGGAAAAACCGCTTATAGTATGAAAAGTGCCCATTTCACAAAGAGCTCAAATTCAAAAAACAAACACATATTCATGTTCCCCTTCCTCCCCGAAGACCAAAAAACCATGAGTTTTGCAGATCTGAAGTTTCCTTGCGGAGATAGCCCATGCTATATCTTGCATTTGTTAGGAAAAACTGCTTATAGCATGAAAAGTGCCCATTGCAGATAGAGCTCAAATTCGCAAAACAAACACATATTCCTGTTCCCCTGCCTCCCCGAAGACCAAAAAACCATGACTTTTGCAGATGTGAAGTTTCCTTGCGGAGATAGCCCATGCTATATCTTGCATTTGTTAGGAAAAACTGCTTAGAGCATGAAAAGTGCCCATTGCAGAAAGAGCTCAAATTCGAAAAACAAACACGTACTCATGTTCCCCCGGCTCACTGAACACCAAAAAACCATGACTTTTGCAGATCTGAAGTTTCCTTGCGGAGATAGCCCATGTTATATCTTGCATTTGTTAGGAAAAACTGCTTATAGTATGAAAAGTGCCCATTGCAGAAAGAGCTCAAATTCGAAAAACAAACACATATTCCTGTTCCCCTGCCTCCCCGAAGATCAAAAAACCATTACTTTTGCAGATCTGAAGTTTCCTTGCAGAGATAGCCCATGCTATATCTTGCATTTGTTAGGAAAAACTGCTTAGAGCATGAAAAGTGCCCATTGCAGAAAGAGCTCAAATTCGAAAAACAAACACGTATTCATGTTCCCCCGGCTCACTGAACACCAAAAAACCATGAGTTTTGCAGATCTGAAGTTTCCTTGTGGAGATAGCCCATGTTATATCTTGCATTTGTTAGGAAAAACTGCTTATAGCATGAAAAGTGCCCATTGCAGATAGAGCTCAAATTCGCAAAACAAACACATATTCATGTTCCCCTGTCTCCCCGAAGACCAAAAAACCATGACTTTTGCAGATCTGAAGTTTCCTTGTGGAGATAGCCCATGCTATATCTTGCATTTGTTAGGAAAAACTGCTTATAGCATGAAAAGTGCCCATTGCAGATAGAGCTCAAATTCGCAAAACAAACACATATTCCTGTTCCCCTACCTCCCCGAAGACCAAAAAACCATGACTTTTGCAGATGTGAAGTTTCCTTGCGGAGATAGCCCATGCTATATCTTGCATTTGTTAGGAAAAACTGCTTAGAGTATGAAAAGTGCCCATTGCAGAAAAAGCTCAAATTCGAAAAACAAACACATATTCCTGTTCCCCTGCCTCCCCGAAGACCAAAAAACCATGACTTTTGCAGATGTGAAGTTTCCTTGCGGAGATAGCCCATGCTATATCTTGCATTTGTTAGGAAAAACTCCTTAGAGCATGAAAAGTGCCCATTGCAGAAAGAGCTCAAATTCGAAAAACAAACACGTATTCATGTTCCCCTGTCTCCCCGAAGACCAAAAAACCATGAGTTTTGCAGATCTGAAGTTTCCTTGCGGAGATAGCCCATGCTATATCTTGCATTTGTTAGGAAAAACT
This sequence comes from Vipera berus, assembly GCF_964194415.1. Classification (NCBI taxonomy): domain Eukaryota; kingdom Metazoa; phylum Chordata; class Lepidosauria; order Squamata; family Viperidae; genus Vipera; species Vipera berus. Next base: position 229,451 of record NC_138219.1, read on the forward strand.
GCTTATAGCATGAAAAGTGCCCATTGCAGATAGAGCTCAAATTCGCAAAACAAACACATATTCCTGTTCCCCTGCCTGCCCGAAGACCAAAAAACCATGACTTTTGCAGATCTGAAGTTTCCTTGCGGAGATAGCCCATGCTATATCTTGCATTTGTTAGGAAAAACTGCTTAGAGCATGAAAAGTGCCCATTGCAGATAGAGCTCAAATTCGCAAAACAAACACATATTCCTGTTCCCCTGCCTCCCCGAAGACCAAAAAACCATGACTTTTGCAGATCTGAAGTTTCCTTGCGGAGATAGCCCATGCTATATCTTGCATTTGTTAGGAAAAACTGCTTATAGTATGAAAAGTGCCCATTGCAGAAAAACCTCAAATTCGAAAAACAAACACATATTCCTGTTCCCCTGCCTCCCCGAAGACCAAAAAACCATGACTTTTGCAGATGTGAAGTTTCCTTGCGGAGATAGCCCATGCTATATCTTGCATTTGTTAGGAAAAACTGCTTAGAGCATGAAAAGTGCCCATTGCAGAAAGAGCTCAAATTCGAAAAACAAACACGTATTCATGTTCCCCCGGCTCACTGAACACCAAAAAACCATGACTTTTGCAGATCTGAAGTATCCTTGCGGAGATAGCCCATGCTATATCTTGCATTTGTTAGGAAAAACTGCTTATAGCATGAAAAGTGCCCATTGCAGATAGAGCTCAAATTCGCAAAACAAACACATATTCCTGTTCCCCTGCCTCCCCGAAGACCAAAAAACCATGACTTTTGCAGATCTGAAGTTTCCTTGCGGAGATAGCCCATGCTATATCTTGCATTTGTTAGGAAAAACTGCTTATAGTATGAAAAGTGCCCATTGCAGAAAAAGCTCAAATTCGAAAAACAAACACATATTCCTGTTCCCCTGCCTCCCCGAAGACCAAAAAACCATGACTTTTGCAGATGTGAAGTTTCCTTGCGGAGATAGCCCATGCTATATCTTGCATTTGTTAGGAAAAACTGCTTAGAGCATGAAAAGTGCCCATTGCAGAAAGAGCTCAAATTCGAAAAACAAACACGTATTCATGTTCCCCCGGCTCACTGAACACCAAAAAACCATGACTTTTGCAGATCTGAAGTTTCCTTGCGGAGATAGCCCATTTTATATCTTGCATTTGTTAGCAAAAACTGCTTATAGTATGAAAAGTGCCCATTGCAGAAAGAGCTCAAATTCGAAAAACAAACACATATTCCTGTTCCCCTGCCTCCCCGAAGATCAAAAAACCATGTCTTTTGCAGATCTGAAGTTTCCTTGCAGAGATAGCCCGTGCTATATCTTGCATTTGTTAGGAAAAACTGCTTAGAGTGAGAAAAGTGCCCATTGCAGAAAGAGCTCAAATTCGAAAAACAAACACGTATTCATGTTCCCCCGGCTCACTGAACACCAAAAAACCATGAGATTTGCAGATCTGAAGTTTCCTTGTGGAGATAGCCCATGTTATATCTTGCATTTGTTAGGAAAAACTGCTTATAGCATGAAAAGTGCCCATTGCAGATAGTGCTCAAATTCGCAAAACAAACACATATTCATGTTCCCCTGTCTCCCCGAAGACCAAAAAACCATGACTTTTGCAGATCTGAAGTTTCCTTGCAGAGATAGCCCATGCTATATCTTGCATTTGTTAGGAAAAACTGCTTAGAGTGAGAAAAGTGCCCATTGCAGAAAGAGCTCAAATTCGAAAAACAAACACGTATTCATGTTCCCCCGGCTCACTGAACACCAAAAAACCATGACTTTTGCAGATCTGAAGTTTCCTTGCGGAGATAGCCCATGTTATATCTTGCATTTGTTAGGAAAAACTGCTTAGAGCATGAAAAGTGCCCATTGCAGAAAAAGCTCAAATTCGAAAAACAAACACATATTCCTGTTCCCCTGCCTCCCCGAAGACCAAAAAACCATGACTTTTGCAGATCTGAAGTTTCCTTGCGGAGATAGCCCATGCTATATCTTGCATTTGTTAGGAAAAACTGCTTATAGTATGAAAAGTGCCCATTGCAGAAAAAGCTCAAATTCGAAAAACAAACACATATTCCTGTTCCCCTGCCTCCCCGAAGACCAAAAAACCATGACTTTTGCAGATGTGAAGTTTCCTTGCGGAGATAGCCCATGCTATATCTTGCATTTGTTAGGAAAAACTGCTTAGAGCATGAAAAGTGCCCATTGCAGAAAGAGCTCAAATTCGAAAAACAAACACGTATTCATGTTCCCCCGGCTCACTGAACACCAAAAAACCATGAGTTTTGCAGATCTGAAGTTTCCTTGTGGAGATAGCCCATGTTATATCTTGCATTTGTTAGGAAAAACTGCTTATAGCATGAAAAGTGCCCATTGCAGATAGAGCTCAAATTCGCAAAACAAACACATATTCCTGTTCCCCTGCCTCCCCGAAGACCAAAAAACCATGACTTTTGCAGATCTGAAGTTTCCTTGCGGATATAGCCCATGATATATCTTGCATTTGTTAGGAAAAACTGCTTATAGTATGAAAAGTGCCCATTTCACAAACAGCTCAAATTCAAAAAACAAACACATATTCATGTTCCCCTTCCTCCCCGAAGACCAAAAAACCTTGACTTTTGCAGATCTAAAGTTTCCTTGCGGAGATAGCCCATGCTATATCTTGCATTTGTTAGGAAAAACTGCTTATAGCATGAAAAGTGCCCATTGCAGATAGAGCTCAAATTCGCAAAACAAACACATATTCCTGTTCCCCTGCCTCCCCGAAGACCAAAAAACCATGACTTTTGCAGATCTGAAGTTTCCTTGCGGAGATAGCCCATGCTATATCTTGCATTTGTTAGGAAAAACTGCTTATAGTATGAAAAGTGCCCATTGCAGAAAAAGCTCAAATTCGAAAAACAAACACATATTCCTGTTCCCCTGCCTCCCCGAAGACCAAAAAACCATGACTTTTGCAGATGTGAAGTTTCCTTGCGGAGATAGCCCATGCTATATCTTGCATTTGTTAGGAAAAACTGCTTAGAGCATGAAAAGTGCCCATTGCAGAAAGAGCTCAAATTCGAAAAACAAACACGTATTCATGTTCCCCCGGCTCACTGAACACCAAAAAACCATGACTTTTGCAGATCTGAAGTTTCCTTGCGGAGATAGCCCATTTTATATCTTGCATTTGTTAGCAAAAACTGCTTATAGTATGAAAAGTGCCCATTGCAGAAAGAGCTCAAATTCGAAAAACAAACACATATTCCTGTTCCCCTGCCTCCCCGAAGATCAAAAAACCATGTCTTTTGCAGATCTGAAGTTTCCTTGCAGAGATAGCCCATGCTATATCTTGCATTTGTTAGGAAAAACTGCTTAGAGTGAGAAAAGTGCCCATTGCAGAAAGAGCTCAAATTCGAAAAACAAACACGTATTCATGTTCCCCCGGCTCACTGAACACCAAAAAACCATGAGATTTGCAGATCTGAAATTTCCTTGTGGAGATAGCCCATGTTATATCTTGCATTTGTTAGGAAAAACTGCTTATAGCATGAAAAGTGCCCATTGCAGATAGTGCTCAAATTCGCAAAACAAACACATATTCATGTTCCCCTGTCTCCCCGAAGACCAAAAAACCATGACTTTTGCAGATCTGAAGTTTCCTTGCAGAGATAGCCCATGCTATATCTTGCATTTGTTAGGAAAAACTGCTTAGAGTGAGAAAAGTGCCCATTGCAGAAAGAGCTCAAATTCGAAAAACAAACACGTATTCATGTTCCCCCGGCTCACTGAACACCAAAAAACCATGACTTTTGCAGATCTGAAGTTTCCTTGCGGAGATAGCCCATGTTATATCTTGCATTTGTTAGGAAAAACTGCTTAGAGCATGAAAAGTGCCCATTGCAGAAAGAGCTCAAATTCGAAAAACAAACACGTATTCATGTTCCCCCGGCTCACTGAACACCAAAAAACCATGAGTTTTGCAGATCTGAAGTTTCCTTGCGGAGATAGCCCATGTTATATCTTGCATTTGTTAGGAAAAACTGCTTATAGTATGAAAAGTGCCCATTGCAGAAAGAGCTCAAATTCGAAAAACACATATTCCTGTTCCACTGCCTCCCCGAAGATCAAAAAACCATGACTTTTGCAGATCTGAAGTTTCCTTGCAGAGATAGCCCATGCTATATCTTGCATTTGTTAGGAAAAACTGCTTAGAGCATGAAAAGTGCCCATTGCAGAAAGAGCTCAAATTCGAAAAACAAACACGTATTCATGTTCCCCCGGCTCACTGAACACCAAAAAACCATGACTTTTGCAGATCTGAAGTTCCCTTGCGGAGATAGCCCATGTTATATCTTGCATTTGTTAGGAAAAACTGCTTATAGTATGAAAAGTGCCCATTGCAGAAAGAGCTCAAATTCGAAAAACAAACACATATTCCTGTTCCCCTGCCTCCCCGAAGATCAAAAAACCATGACTTTTGCAGATGTGAAGTTTCCTTGCGGAGATAGCCCATGCTATATCTTGCATTTGTTAGGAAAAACTGCTTAGAGCATGAAAAGTGCCCATTGCAGAAAGAGCTCAAATTCGAAAAACAAACACGTATTCATGTTCCCCCGGCTCACTGAACACCAAAAAACCATGAGTTTTGCAGATCTGAAGTTTCCTTGCGGAGATAGCCCATGCTATGTCTTGCATTTGTTAGGAAAATCTGCTTATAGTATGAAAAGTTCCCATTGCACAAAGAGCTCAAATTCAAAAAACAAACACATATTCATGTTCCCCTGTCTCCCCGAAGACCAAAAAACCATGACTTTTGCAGATCTGAAGTTTCCTTGCAGAGATAGCCAATGCTATATCTTGCATTTGTTAGGAAAAACTGCTTAGAGCATGAAAAGTGCCCATTGCAGAAAGAGCTCAAATTCGAAAAACAAACACGTATTCATGTTCCCCCGGCTCACTGAACACCAAAAAACCATGAGTTTTGCAGATCTGAAGTTTCCTTGCGGAGATAGCCCATGATATATCTTGTATTTGTTAGGAAAAACTGCTTATAGTATGAAAAGTGCCCATTTCACAAAGAGCTCAAATTTAAAAAACAAACACATATTCATGTTCCCCTGCCTCCCCGAAGACCAAAAAACCATGACTTTTGCAGATCTGAAGTTTCCTTGCGGAGATAGCCCATGCTATATCTTGCATTTGTTAGGAAAAACTGCTTATAGCATGAAAAGTGCCCATTGCAGATAGAGCTCAAATTTGCAAAACAAACACATATTCCTGTTCCCCTGCCTCCCCGAAGACCAAAAAACCATGACTTTTGCAGATCTGAAGTTTCCTTGCGGAGATAGCCCACGCTATATCTTGCATTTGTTAGGAAAAACTGCTTATAGTATGAAAAGTGCCCATTGCAGAAAAAGCTCAAATTCGAAAAACAAACACATATTCCTGTTCCCCTGCCTCCCCGAAGATCAAAAAACCATGACTTTTGCAGATGTGAAGTTTCCTTGCGGAGATAGCCCATGCTATATCTTGCATTTGTTAAGAAAAACTGCTTAGAGCATGAAAAGTGCCCATTGCAGAAAGAGCTCAAATTCGAAAAACAAACACGTATTCATGTTCCCCCGGCTCACTGAACACCAAAAAACCATGACTTTTGCAGATCTGAAGTTTCCTTGCGGAGATAGCCCATGATATATCTTGCATTTGTTAGGAAAAACTGCTTATAGTATGAAAAGTGCCCATTTCACAAAGAGCTCAAATTCAAAAAACAAACACATATTCATGTTCCCCTGCCTCCCCGAAAACCAAAAAACCATGACTTTTGCAGATCTGAAGTTTCCTTGCGGAGATAGCCCATGCTATATGTTGCATTTGTTAGGAAAAACTGCTTAGAGCTTGAAAAGTGCCCATTGCAGAAAGAGCTCAAATTCGAAAAACAAACACGTATTCATGTTCCCCCGGCTCACTGAACACCAAAAAACCATGAGTTTTGCAGATCTGAAGTTTCCTTGCGGAGATAGCCCATGTTATATCTTGCATTTGTTAGGAAAAACTGCTTATAGTATGAAAAGTGCCCATTGCAGAAAGAGCTCAAATTCGAAAAACAAACACATATTCCTGTTCCACTGCCTCCCCGAAGATCAAAAAACCATGACTTTTGCAGATCTGAAGTTTCCTTGCAGAGATAGCCCATGCTATATCTTGCATTTGTTAGGAAAAACTGCTTAGAGCATGAAAAGTGCCCATTGCAGAAAGAGCTCAAATTCGAAAAACAAACACGTATTCATGTTCCCCCGGCTCACTGAACACCAAAAAACCATGACTTTTGCAGATCTGAAGTTCCCTTGCGGAGATAGCCCATGTTATATCTTGCATTTGTTAGGAAAAACTGCTTATAGTATGAAAAGTGCCCATTGCAGAAAGAGCTCAAATTCGAAAAACAAACACATATTCCTGTTCCCCTGCCTCCCCGAAGATCAAAAAACCATGACTTTTGCAGATGTGAAGTTTCCTTGCGGAGATAGCCCATGCTATATCTTGCATTTGTTAGGAAAAACTGCTTAGAGCATGAAAAGTGCCCATTGCAGAAAGAGCTCAAATTCGAAAAACAAACACGTATTCATGTTCCCCCGGCTCACTGAACACCAAAAAACCATGACTTTTGCAGATGTGAAGTTTCCTTGCGGAGATAGCCCATGCTATATCTTGCATTTGTTAGGAAAAACTGCTTAGAGCATGAAAAGTGCCCATTGCAGAAAGAGCTCAAATTCGCAAAACAAACACGTATTCATGTTCCCCCGGCTCACTGAACACCAAAAAACCATGAGTTTTGCAGATCTGAAGTTTCCTTGTGGAGATAGCCCATGTTATATCTTGCATTTGTTAGGAAAAACTGCTTATAGCATGAAAAGTGCCCATTGCAGATAGAGCTCAAATTCGCAAAACAAACACATATTCATGTTCCCCTGTCTCCTCGAAGACCAAAAAACCATGACTTTTGCAGATCTGAAGTTTCCTTGCGGAGATAGCCCATGCTATATCTTGCATTTGTTAGGAAAAAGTGCTTATAGCATGAAAAGTGCCCATTGCAGATAGAGCTCAAATTCGCAAAACAAACACATATTCCTGTTCCCCTGCCTCCCCGAAGACCAAAAAACCATGACTTTTGCAGATCTGAAGTTTCCTTGCGGAGATAGCCCATTCTATATCTTGCATTTGTTAGGAAAAACTGCTTATAGTATGAAAAGTGCCCATTGCAGAAAAAGCTCAAATTCGAAAAACAAACACATATTCCTGTTCCCCTGCCTCCCCGAAGACCAAAAAACCATGACTTTTGCAGATGTGAAGTTTCCTTGCGGAGATAGCCCATGATATATCTTGCATTTGTTAGGAAAAACTGCTTAGAGCATGAAAAGTGCCCATTGCAGAAAGAGCTCAAATTCGAAAAACAAACACGTATTCATGTTCCCCTGTCTCCCCGAAGACCAAAAAACCATGACTTTTGCAGATCTGAAGTTTCCTTACGGAGATAGCCCATGCTATATCTTGCATTTGTTAAGAAAAACTGCTTATAGCATGAAAAGTGCCCATTGCAGATAGAGCTCAAATTCGCAAAACAAACACATATTCCTGTTCCCCTGCCTGCCCGAAGACCAAAAAACCATGACTTTTGCAGATCTGAAGTTTCCTTGCGGAGATAGCCCATGCTATATCTTGCATTTGTTAGGAAAAACTGCTTATAGCATGAAAAGTGCCCATTGCAGATAGAGCTCAAATTCGCAAAACAAACACGTATTCCTGTTCCCCTGCCTCCCCGAAGACCAAAAAACCATGACTTTTGCAGATCTGAAGTTTCCTTGCGGAGATAGCCCATGCTATATCTTGCATTTGTTAGGAAAAACTGCTTATAGTATGAAAAGTGCCCATTGCAGAAAAAGCTCAAATTCGAAAAACAAACACATATTCCTGTTCCCCTGCCTCCCCGAAGACCAAAAAACCATGACTTTTGCAGATGTGAAGTTTCCTTGCGGAGATAGCCCATGCTATATCTTGCATTTGTTAGGAAAAACTGCTTAGAGCATGAAAAGTGCCCATTGCAGATAGAGCTCAAATTCGCAAAACAAACACATATTCCTGTTCCCCTGCCTCCCCGAAGACCAAAAAACCATGACTTTTGCAGATCTGAAGTTTCCTTGCGGAGATAGCCCATGCTATATCTTGCATTTGTTAGGAAAAACTGCTTATAGCATGAAAAGTGCCCATTGCAGATAGAGCTCAAATTCGCAAAACAAACACGTATTCCTGTTCCCCTGCCTCCCCGAAGACCAAAAAACCATGACTTTTGCAGATCTGAAGTTTCCTTGCGGAGATAGCCCATGCTATATCTTGCATTTGTTAGGAAAAACTGCTTATAGAATGAAAAGTGCCCATTGCAGATAGAGCTCAAATTCGCAAAACAAACACATATTCCTGTTCCCCCGGCTCACTGAACACCAAAAAACCATGACTTTTGCAGATCTGAAGTTTCCTTGCGGAGATAGCCCATGTTATATCTTGCATTTGTTAGGAAAAACTGCTTATAGTATGAAAAGTGCCCATTGCAGAAAGAGCTCAAATTCGAAAAACAAACACATATTCCTGTTCCCCTGCCTCCCCGAAGACCAAAAAACCATGACTTTTGCAGATCTGAAGTTTCCTTGCGGAGATAGCCCATGCTATATCTTGCATTTGTTAGGAAAAACTGCTTATAGCATGAAAAGTGCCCATTGCAGATAGAGCACAAAAAACCATGACTTTTGCAGATCTGAAGTTTCCTTGCAGAGATAGCCCATGCTATATCTTGCATTTGTTAGGAAAAACTGCTTAGAGTGAGAAAAGTGCCCATTGCAGAAAGAGCTCAAATTCGAAAAACAAACACGTATTCATGTTCCCCCGGCTCACTGAACACCAAAAAACCATGACTTTTGCAGATCTGAAGTTTCCTTGCGGAGATAGCCCATGTTATATCTTGCATTTGTTAGGAAAAACTGCTTAGAGCATGAAAAGTGCCCATTGAAGATAGAGCTCAAATTCGCAAAACAAACACATATTCATGTTCCCCTGTCTCCCCGAAGACCAAAAAACCATGACTTTTGCAGATCTGAAGTTTCCTTGCGGAGATAGCCCATGCTATATCTTGCATTTGTTAGGAAAAACTGCTTATAGCATGAAAAGTGCCCATTGCAGAAAAAGCTCAAATTCGAAAAACAAACACATATTCCTGTTCCCCTGCCTCCCCGAAGACCAAAAAACCATGACTTTTGCAGATGTGAAGTTTCCTTGCGGAGATAGCCCATGCTATATCTTGCATTTGTTAGGAAAAACTGCTTAGAGCATGAAAAGTGCCCATTGCAGAAAGAGCTCAAATTCGAAAAACAAACACGTATTCATGTTCCCCCGGCTCACTGAACACCAAAAAACCATGACTTTTGCAGATCTGAAGTTTCCTTGCGGAGATAGCCCATGTTATATCTTGCATTTGTTAGGAAAAACTGCTTAGAGCATGAAAAGTGCCCATTGCAGAAAGAGCTCAAATTCGAAAAACAAACACGTATTCATGTTCCCCCGGCTCACTGAACACCAAAAAACCATGAGTTTTGCAGATCTGAAGTTTCCTTGCGGAGATAGCCCATGTTATATCTTGCATTTGTTAGGAAAAACTGCTTAGAGCATGAAAAGTGCCCATTGCAGAAAAAGCTCAAATTCGAAAAACAAACACATATTCCTGTTCCCCTGCCTCCCCGAAGACCAAAAAACCATGACTTTTGCAGATCTGAAGTTTCCTTGCGGAGATAGCCCATGCTATATCTTGCATTTGTTAGGAAAAACTGCTTATAGCATGAAAAGTGCCCATTGCAGATAGAGCTCAAATTCGCAAAACAAACACGTATTCCTGTTCCCCTGCCTCCCCGAAGACCAAAAAACCATGACTTTTGCAGATCTGAAGTTTCCTTGCGGAGATAGCCCATGCTATATCTTGCATTTGTTAGGAAAAACTGCTTATAGAATGAAAAGTGCCCATTGCAGATAGAGCTCAAATTCGCAAAACAAACACATATTCCTGTTCCCCCGGCTCACTGAACACCAAAAAACCATGACTTTTGCAGATCTGAAGTTTCCTTGCGGAGATAGCCCATGTTATATCTTGCATTTGTTAGGAAAAACTGCTTATAGTATGAAAAGTGCCCATTGCAGAAAGAGCTCAAATTCGAAAAACAAACACATATTCCTGTTCCCCTGCCTCCCCGAAGACCAAAAAACCATGACTTTTGCAGATCTGAAGTTTCCTTGCGGAGATAGCCCATGCTATATCTTGCATTTGTTAGGAAAAACTGCTTATAGCATGAAAAGTGCCCATTGCAGATAGAGCACAAAAAACCATGACTTTTGCAGATCTGAAGTTTCCTTGCAGAGATAGCCCATGCTATATCTTGCATTTGTTAGGAAAAACTGCTTAGAGTGAGAAAAGTGCCCATTGCAGAAAGAGCTCAAATTCGAAAAACAAACACGTATTCATGTTCCCCCGGCTCACTGAACACCAAAAAACCATGACTTTTGCAGATCTGAAGTTTCCTTGCGGAGATAGCCCATGTTATATCTTGCATTTGTTAGGAAAAACTGCTTAGAGCATGAAAAGTGCCCATTGAAGATAGAGCTCAAATTCGCAAAACAAACACATATTCATGTTCCCCTGTCTCCCCGAAGACCAAAAAACCATGACTTTTGCAGATCTGAAGTTTCCTTGCGGAGATAGCCCATGCTATATCTTGCATTTGTTAGGAAAAACTGCTTATAGCATGAAAAGTGCCCATTGCAGAAAAAGCTCAAATTCGAAAAACAAACACATATTCCTGTTCCCCTGCCTCCCCGAAGACCAAAAAACCATGACTTTTGCAGATGTGAAGTTTCCTTGCGGAGATAGCCCATGCTATATCTTGCATTTGTTAGGAAAAACTGCTTAGAGCATGAAAAGTGCCCATTGCAGAAAGAGCTCAAATTCGAAAAACAAACACGTATTCATGTTCCCCCGGCTCACTGAACACCAAAAAACCATGACTTTTGCAGATCTGAAGTTTCCTTGCGGAGATAGCCCATGTTATATCTTGCATTTGTTAGGAAAAACTGCTTAGAGCATGAAAAGTGCCCATTGCAGAAAGAGCTCAAATTCGAAAAACAAACACGTATTCATGTTCCCCCGGCTCACTGAACACCAAAAAACCATGAGTTTTGCAGATCTGAAGTTTCCTTGCGGAGATAGCCCATGTTATATCTTGCATTTGTTAGGAAAAACTGCTTAGAGCATGAAAAGTGCCCATTGCAGAAAAAGCTCAAATTCGAAAAACAAACACATATTCCTGTTCCCCTGCCTCCCCGAAGACCAAAAAACCATGACTTTTGCAGATCTGAAGTTTCCTTGCGGAGATAGCCCATGCTATATCTTGCATTTGTTAGGAAAAACTGCTTATAGTATGAAAAGTGCCCATTGCAGAAAAAGCTCAAATTCGAAAAACAAACACATATTCCTGTTCCCCTGCCTCCCCGAAGACCAAAAAACCATGACTTTTGCAGATGTGAAGTTTCCTTGCGGAGATAGCCCATGCTATATCTTGCATTTGTTAGGAAAAACTGCTTAGAGCATGAAAAGTGCCCATTGCAGAAAGAGCTCAAATTCGAAAAACAAACACGTATTCATGTTCCCCCGGCTCACTGAACACCAAAAAACCATGACTTTTGCAGATCTGAAGTTTCCTTGCGGAGATAGCCCATGTTATATCTTGCATTTGTTAGGAAAAACTGCTTAGAGCATGAAAAGTGCCCATTGCAGAAAGAGCTCAAATTCGAAAAACAAACACGTATTCATGTTCCCCCGGCTCACTGAACACCAAAAAACCATGAGTTTTGCAGATCTGAAGTTTCCTTGCGGAGATAGCCCATGATATATCTTGCATTTATTAGGAAAAACTGCTTATAGTATGAAAAGTGCCCATTTCACAAAGAGCTCAAATTCGCAAAACAAACACATATTCCTGTTCCCCTGCCTCCCCGAAGACCAAAAAACCATGACTTTTGCAGATCTGAAGTTTCCTTGCGGAGATAGCCCATGCTATATCTTGCATTTGTTAGGAAAAACTGCTTAGAGCATGAAAAGTGCCCATTGCAGAAAGAGCTCAAATTCGAAAAACAAACACGTATTCATGTTCACCCGGCTCACTGAACACCGAAAAACCATGAATTTTGCAGATCTGAAGTTTCCTTGCGGAGATAGCCCATGTTATATCTTGCATTTGTTAGGAAAAACTGCTTAGAGCATGAAAAGTGCCCATTGCAGAAAGAGCTCAAATTCGAAAAACAAACACGTATTCATGTTCCCCCGGCTCACTGAACACCAAAAAACCATGAGTTTTGCAGATCTGAAGTTTCCTTGCGGAGATAGCCCATGTTATATCTTGCATTTGTTAGGAAAAACTGCTTAGAGCATGAAAAGTGCCCATTGCAGAAAAAGCTCAAATTCGAAAAACAAACACATATTCCTGTTCCCCTGCCTCCCCGAAGACCAAAAAACCATGACTTTTGCAGATCTGAAGTTTCCTTGTGGAGATAGCCCATGTTATATCTTGCATTTGTTAGGAAAAACTGCTTATAGCATGAAAAGTGCCCATTGCAGATAGAGCTCAAATTCGCAAAACAAACACATATTCATGTTCCCCTGTCTCCCCGAAGACCAAAAAACCATGACTTTTGCAGATCTGAAGTTTCCTTGCGGAGATAGCCCATGCTATATCTTGCATTTGTTAGGAAAAACTGCTTATAGCATGAAAAGTGCCCATTGCAGATAGAGCTCAAATTCGCAAAACAAACACATATTCCTGTTCCCCTGCCTCCCCGAAGACCAAAAAACCATGACTTTTGCAGATCTGAAGTTTCCTTGCGGAGATAGCCCATTCTATATCTTGCATTTGTTAGGAAAAACTGCTTATAGTATGAAAAGTGCCCATTGCAGAAAAAGCTCAAATTCGAAAAACAAACACATATTCCTGTTCCCCTGCCTCCCCGAAGACCAAAAAACCATGACTTTTGCAGATGTGAAGTTTCCTTGCGGAGATAGCCCATGATATATCTTGCATTTGTTAGGAAAAACTGCTTAGAGCATGAAAAGTGCCCATTGCAGAAAGAGCTCAAATTCGAAAAACAAACACGTATTCATGTTCCCCTGTCTCCCCGAAGACCAAAAAACCATGACTTTTGCAGATCTGAAGTTTCCTTGCGGAGATAGCCCATGCTATATCTTGCATTTGTTAAGAAAAACTGCTTATAGCATGAAAAGTGCCCATTGCAGATAGAGCTCAAATTCGCAAAACAAACACATATTCCTGTTCCCCTGCCTGCCCGAAGACCAAAAAACCATGACTTTTGCAGATCTGAAGTTTCCTTGCGGAGATAGCCCATGCTATATCTTGCATTTGTTAGGAAAAACTGCTTATAGTATGAAAAGTGCCCATTGCAGAAAAAGCTCAAATTCGAAAAACAAACACATATTCCTGTTCCCCTGCCTCCCCGAAGACCAAAAAACCATGACTTTTGCAGATGTGAAGTTTCCTTGCGGAGATAGCCCATGCTATATCTTGCATTTGTTAGGAAAAACTGCTTATAGTATGAAAAGTGCCCATTGCAGAAAAAGCTCAAATTCGAAAAACAAACACATATTCCTGTTCCCCTGCCTCCCCGAAGACCAAAAAACCATGACTTTTGCAGATGTGAAGTTTCCTTGCGGAGATAGCCCATGATATATCTTGCATTTGTTAGGAAAAACTGCTTAGAGCATGAAAAGTGCCCATTGCAGAAAGAGCTCAAATTCGAAAAACAAACACGTATTCATGTTCCCCTGTCTCCCCGAAGACCAAAAAACCATGACTTTTGCAGATCTGAAGTTTCCTTGCGGAGATAGCCCATGCTATATCTTGCATTTGTTAAGAAAAACTGCTTATAGCATGAAAAGTGCCCATTGCAGATAGAGCTCAAATTCGCAAAACAAACACATATTCCTGTTCCCCTGCCTGCCCGAAGACCAAAAAACCATGACTTTTGCAGATCTGAAGTTTCCTTGCGGAGATAGCCCATGCTATATCTTGCATTTGTTAGGAAAAACTGCTTATAGCATGAAAAGTGCCCATTGCAGATAGAGCTCAAATTCGCAAAACAAACACGTATTCCTGTTCCCCTGCCTCCCCGAAGACCAAAAAACCATGACTTTTGCAGATCTGAAGTTTCCTTGCGGAGATAGCCCATGCTATATCTTGCATTTGTTAGGAAAAACTGCTTATAGTATGAAAAGTGCCCATTGCAGAAAAAGCTCAAATTCGAAAAACAAACACATATTCCTGTTCCCCTGCCTCCCCGAAGACCAAAAAACCATGACTTTTGCAGATGTGAAGTTTCCTTGCGGAGATAGCCCATGCTATATCTTGCATTTGTTAGGAAAAACTGCTTAGAGCATGAAAAGTGCCCATTGCAGAAAGAGCTCAAATTCGCAAAACAAACACATATTCATGTTCCCCTGCCTCCCCGAAGACCAAAAAACCATGACTTTTGCAGATGTGAAGTTTCCTTGCGGAGATAGCCCATGCTATATCTTGCATTTGTTAGGAAAAACTGCTTAGAGCATGAAAAGTGCCCATTGCAGAAAGAGCTCAAATTCGAAAAACAAACACGTATTCATGTTCCCCTGTCTCCCCGAAGACCAAAAAACCATGACTTTTGCAGATCTGAAGTTTCCTTGCGGAGATAGCCCATGCTATATCTTGCATTTGTTAAGAAAAACTGCTTATAGCATGAAAAGTGCCCATTGCAGATAGAGCTCAAATTCGCAAAACAAACACATATTCCTGTTCCCCTGCCTGCCCGAAGACCAAAAAACCATGACTTTTGCAGATCTGAAGTTTCCTTGCGGAGATAGCCCATGCTATATCTTGCATTTGTTAGGAAAAACTGCTTATAGCATGAAAAGTGCCCATTGCAGATAGAGCTCAAATTCGCAAAACAAACACGTATTCCTGTTCCCCTGCCTCCCCGAAGACCAAAAAACCATGACTTTTGCAGATCTGAAGTTTCCTTGCGGAGATAGCCCATGCTATATCTTGCATTTGTTAGGAAAAACTGCTTATAGTATGAAAAGTGCCCATTGCAGAAAAAGCTCAAATTCGAAAAACAAACACATATTCCTGTTCCCCTGCCTCCCCGAAGACCAAAAAACCATGACTTTTGCAGATCTGAAGTTTCCTTGCGGAGATAGCCCATGCTATATCTTGCATTTGTTAAGAAAAACTGCTTATAGCATGAAAAGTGCCCATTGCAGATAGAGCTCAAATTCGCAAAACAAACACATATTCATGTTCCCCTGTCTCCCCGAAGACCAAAAAACCATGACTTTTGCAGATCTGAAGTTTCCTTGCGGAGATAGCCCATGCTATATCTTGCATTTGTTAGGAAAAACTGCTTATAGAATGAAAAGTGCCCATTGCAGATAGAGCTCAAATTCGCAAAACAAACACATATTCCTGTTCCCCTGCCTCCCCGAAGACCAAAAAACCATGACTTTTGAAGATCTGAAGTTTCCTTGCGGAGATAGCCCATGCTATATCTTGCATTTGTTAGGAAAAACTGCTTATAGTATGAAAAGTGCCCATTGCAGAAAAAGCTCAAATTCGAAAAACAAACACATATTCCTGTTCCCCTGCCTCCCCGAAGACCAAAAAACCATGATTTTGCAGATGTGAAGTTTCCTTGCGGAGATAGCCCATGCTATATCTTGCATTTGTTAGGAAAAACTGCTTAGAGCATGAAAAGTGCCCATTGCAGAAAGAGCTCAAATTCGAAAAACAAACACATATTCCTGTTCCCCTGCCTGCCCGAAGACCAAAAAACGATGACTTTTGCAGATCTGAAGTTTCCTTGCGGAGATAGCCCATGCTATATCTTGCATTTGTTAGGAAAAACTGCTTAGAGCATGAAAAGTGCCCATTGCAGAAAGAGCTCAAATTCGAAAAACAAACACGTATTCATGTTCCCCCGGCTCACTGAACACCAAAAAACCATGACTTTTGCAGATCTGAAGTTTCCCTGCGGAGATAGCCCATGTTATATCTTGCATTTGTTAGGAAAAACTGCTTATAGTATGAAAAGTGCCCATTGCAGAAAGAGCTCAAATTCGAAAAACAAACACATATTCCTGTTCCCCTGCCTCCCCGAAGACCAAAAAACCATGACTTTTGCAGATCTGAAGTTTCCTTGCGGAGATAGCCCATGCTATATCTTGCATTTGTTAGGAAAAACTGCTTAGAGCATGAAAAGTGCCCATTGCAGATAGAGGACAAAAAACCATGACTTTTGCAGATCTGAAGTTTCCTTGCGGAGATGTTGTTGTTGTTGTTGTTAGCTGCGAAGTCGTGTCCGACCCCTCGCGACCCTATGGACAACATTCCTCCAGGCCTTCCTGTCGTCTACCATCTTCTGGAGTCCATTTAAGCTCACGCCTACTGCTTCAGTGACTCCATCCAGCCACCTCATTCTCTGTCGTCCCCTTCTTCTATTGCCCTCGATCTTTCCCAGCATTAGGCTCTTCTCCAGTGAGTCCTTCCTTCTCATTAGGTGGCCAAAGTACTTGAGTTTTAGCTTCAGGATCTGGCCTTCTAAAGAGCAGTCAGGATTGATCTCCTCTAGGACTGACCGGTTTGATCGCCTCGCGGTCCAAGGGACTCGCAGGAGTCTTCTCCAGCACCACAGTTCAAAGGCCTCAATTCTTTGGCGCTCAGCCTTTCTTATGGTCCAACTTTCACTGCCATACGTTGCAACTGGGAAGACCATAGCCTTGACTATACGCACTTTTGTTGACAGGGTGATGTCTCTGCTTTTTAGTGTGCTGTCTAGATTTGCCATGGCTTTCCTCCCCAGGAGCAAGCGTCTTTTAATTTCTTGGCTACAGTCCCCATCTGCAGTGATCTTGGAGCCCAGGAAAATAAAATCTGTCACTACCTCCATTTCTTCCCCATCTATTTGCCAGGAATTGAGAGGGCCAGATGCCATGATCTTGGTTTTCTTAATGTTAAGTTTCAACCCAAGTTTTGCACTCTCCTTCTTCACCTGCAACAAGAGGCTCTTTAGTTCTTCTTCACTTTCTGCCATTACTTGCGGAGATAGCCCATGTTATATCTTGCATTTGTTAGGAAAAACTGCTTAGAGCATGAAAAGTGCCCATTGCAGAAAGAGCTCAAATTCGAAAAACAAACACGTATTCATGTTCCCCCGGCTCACTGAACACCAAAAAACCATGAGTTTTGCAGATCTGAAGTTTCCTTGCGGAGATAGCCCATGATATATCTTGCATTTGTTAGGAAAAACCGCTTATAGTATGAAAAGTGCCCATTTCACAAAGAGCTCAAATTCAAAAAACAAACACATATTCATGTTCCCCTTCCTCCCCGAAGACCAAAAAACCATGAGTTTTGCAGATCTGAAGTTTCCTTGCGGAGATAGCCCATGCTATATCTTGCATTTGTTAGGAAAAACTGCTTATAGCATGAAAAGTGCCCATTGCAGATAGAGCTCAAATTCGCAAAACAAACACATATTCCTGTTCCCCTGCCTCCCCGAAGACCAAAAAACCATGACTTTTGCAGATGTGAAGTTTCCTTGCGGAGATAGCCCATGCTATATCTTGCATTTGTTAGGAAAAACTGCTTAGAGCATGAAAAGTGCCCATTGCAGAAAGAGCTCAAATTCGAAAAACAAACACGTACTCATGTTCCCCCGGCTCACTGAACACCAAAAAACCATGACTTTTGCAGATCTGAAGTTTCCTTGCGGAGATAGCCCATGTTATGTCTTGCATTTGTTAGGAAAAACTGCTTATAGTATGAAAAGTGCCCATTGCAGAAAGAGCTCAAATTCGAAAAACAAACACATATTCCTGTTCCCCTGCCTCCCCGAAGATCAAAAAACCATTACTTTTGCAGATCTGAAGTTTCCTTGCAGAGATAGCCCATGCTATATCTTGCATTTGTTAGGAAAAACTGCTTAGAGCATGAAAAGTGCCCATTGCAGAAAGAGCTCAAATTCGAAAAACAAACACGTATTCATGTTCCCCCGGCTCACTGAACACCAAAAAACCATGAGTTTTGCAGATCTGAAGTTTCCTTGTGGAGATAGCCCATGTTATATCTTGCATTTGTTAGGAAAAACTGCTTATAGCATGAAAAGTGCCCATTGCAGATAGAGCTCAAATTCGCAAAACAAACACATATTCATGTTCCCCTGTCTCCCCGAAGACCAAAAAACCATGACTTTTGCAGATCTGAAGTTTCCTTGCGGAGATAGCCCATGCTATATCTTGCATTTGTTAGGAAAAACTGCTTATAGCATGAAAAGTGCCCATTGCAGATAGAGCTCAAATTCGCAAAACAAACACATATTCCTGTTCCCCTGCCTCCCCGAAGACCAAAAAACCATGACTTTTGCAGATGTGAAGTTTCCTTGCGGAGATAGCCCATGCTATATCTTGCATTTGTTAGGAAAAACTGCTTAGAGTATGAAAAGTGCCCATTGCAGAAAAAGCTCAAATTCGAAAAACAAACACATATTCCTGTTCCCCTGCCTCCCCGAAGACCAAAAAACCATGACTTTTGCAGATGTGAAGTTTCCTTGCGGAGATAGCCCATGCTATATCTTGCATTTGTTAGGAAAAACTGCTTAGAGCATGAAAAGTGCCCATTGCAGAAAGAGCTCAAATTCGAAAAACAAACACGTATTCATGTTCCCCTGTCTCCCCGAAGACCAAAAAACCATGAGTTTTGCAGATCTGAAGTTTCCTTGCGGAGATAGCCCATGCTATATCTTGCATTTGTTAGGAAAAACTGCTTATAGCATGAAAAGTGCCCATTGCAGATAGAGCTCAAATTCGCAAAACAAACACATATTCCTGTTCCCCTGCCTGCCCGAAGACCAAAAAACCATGACTTTTGCAGATCTGAAGTTTCCTTGCGGAGATAGCCCATGCTATATCTTGCATTTGTTAGGAAAAACTGCTTAGAGCATGAAAAGTGCCCATTGCAGATAGAGCTCAAATTCGCAAAACAAACACATATTCCTGTTCCCCTGCCTCCCCGAAGACCAAAAAACCATGACTTTTGCAGATCTGAAGTTTCCTTGCGGAGATAGCCCATGCTATATCTTGAATTTGTTAGGAAAAACTGCTTATAGTATGAAAAGTGCCCATTGCAGAAAAACCTCAAATTCGAAAAACAAACACATATTCCTGTTCCCCTGCCTCCCCGAAGACCAAAAAACCATGACTTTTGCAGATGTGAAGTTTCCTTGCGGAGATAGCCCATGCTATATCTTGCATTTGTTAGGAAAAACTGCTTAGAGCATGAAAAGTGCCCATTGCAGAAAGAGCTCAAATTCGAAAAACAAACACGTATTCATGTTCCCCCGGCTCACTGAACACCAAAAAACCATGACTTTTGCAGATCTGAAGTATCCTTGCGGAGATAGCCCATGCTATATCTTGCATTTGTTAGGAAAAACTGCTTATAGCATGAAAAGTGCCCATTGCAGATAGAGCTCAAATTCGCAAAACAAACACATATTCCTGTTCCCCTGCCTTCCCGAAGACCAAAAAACCATGACTTTTGCAGATCTGAAGTTTCCTTGCGGAGATAGCCCATGCTATATCTTGCATTTGTTAGGAAAAACTGCTTATAGTATGAAAAGTGCCCATTGCAGAAAAAGCTCAAATTCGAAAAACAAACACATATTCCTGTTCCCCTGCCTCCCCGAAGACCAAAAAACCATGACTTTTGCAGATGTGAAGTTTCCTTGCGGAGATAGCCCATGCTATATCTTGCATTTGTTAGGAAAAACTGCTTAGAGCATGAAAAGTGCCCATTGCAGAAAGAGCTCAAATTCGAAAAACAAACACGTATTCATGTTCCCCCGGCTCACTGAACACCAAAAAACCATGACTTTTGCAGATCTGAAGTTTCCTTGCGGAGATAGCCCATTTTATATCTTGCATTTGTTAGCAAAAACTGCTTATAGTATGAAAAGTGCCCATTGCAGAAAGAGCTCAAATTCGAAAAACAAACACATATTCCTGTTCCCCTGCCTCCCCGAAGATCAAAAAACCATGTCTTTTGCAGATCTGAAGTTTCCTTGCAGAGATAGCCCGTGCTATATCTTGCATTTGTTAGGAAAAACTGCTTAGAGTGAGAAAAGTGCCCATTGCAGAAAGAGCTCAAATTCGAAAAACAAACACGTATTCATGTTCCCCCGGCTCACTGAACACCAAAAAAACATGAGATTTGCAGATCTGAAGTTTCCTTGTGGAGATAGCCCATGTTATATCTTGCATTTGTTAGGAAAAACTGCTTATAGCATGAAAAGTGCCCATTGCAGATAGTGCTCAAATTCGCAAAACAAACACATATTCATGTTCCCCTGTCTCCCCGAAGACCAAAAAACCATGACTTTTGCAGATCTGAAGTTTCCTTGCAGAGATAGCCCATGCTATATCTTGCATTTGTTAGGAAAAACTGCTTAGAGTGAGAAAAGTGCCCATTGCAGAAAGAGCTCAAATTCGAAAAACAAACACGTATTCATGTTCCCCCGGCTCACTGAACACCAAAAAACCATGACTTTTGCAGATCTGAAGTTTCCTTGCAGAGATAGCCCATGTTATATCTTGCATTTGTTAGGAAAAACTGCTTAGAGCATGAAAAGTGCCCATTGCAGAAAAAGCTCAAATTCGAAAAACAAACACATATTCCTGTTCCCCTGCCTCCCCGAAGACCAAAAAACCATGACTTTTGCAGATCTGAAGTTTCCTTGCGGAGATAGCCCATGCTATATCTTGCATTTGTTAGGAAAAACTGCTTATAGTATGAAAAGTGCCCATTGCAGAAAAAGCTCAAATTCGAAAAACAAACACATATTCCTGTTCCCCTGCCTCCCCGAAGACCAAAAAACCATGACTTTTGCAGATGTGAAGTTTCCTTGCGGAGATAGCCCATGCTATATCTTGCATTTGTTAGGAAAAACTGCTTAGAGCATGAAAAGTGCCCATTGCAGAAAGAGCTCAAATTCGAAAAACAAACACGTATTCATGTTCCCCCGGCTCACTGAACACCAAAAAACCATGAGTTTTGCAGATCTGAAGTTTCCTTGTGGAGATAGCCCATGTTATATCTTGCATTTGTTAGGAAAAACTGCTTATAGCATGAAAAGTGCCCATTGCAGATAGAGCTCAAATTCGCAAAACAAACACATATTCCTGTTCCCCTGCCTCCCCGAAGACCAAAAAACCATGACTTTTGCAGATCTGAAGTTTCCTTGCGGAGATAGCCCATGCTATATCTTGCATTTGTTAGGAAAAACTGCTTAGAGCATGAAAAGTGCCCATTGCAGAAAGAGCTCAAATTCGAAAAACAAACACGTATTCATGTTCCCCCGGCTCACTGAACACCAAAAAACCATGACTTTTGCAGATCTGAAGTTTCCTTGCGGAGATAGCCCATGTTATATCTTGCATTTGTTAGGAAAAACTGCTTAGAGCATGAAAAGTGCCCATTGCAGAAAGAGCTCAAATTCGAAAAACAAACACGTATTCATGTTCCCCCGGCTCACTGAACACCAAAAAACCATGGGTTTTGCAGATCTGAAGTTTCCTTGCGGATATAGCCCATGATATATCTTGCATTTGTTAGGAAAAACTGCTTATAGTATGAAAAGTGCCCATTTCACAAACAGCTCAAATTCAAAAAACAAACACATATTCATGTTCCCCTTCCTCCCCGAAGACCAAAAAACCTTGACTTTTGCAGATCTAAAGTTTCCTTGCGGAGATAGCCCATGCTATATCTTGCATTTGTTAGGAAAAACTGCTTATAGCATGAAAAGTGCCCATTGCAGATAGAGCTCAAATTCGCAAAACAAACACATATTCCTGTTCCCCTGCCTCCCCGAAGACCAAAAAACCATGACTTTTGCAGATCTGAAGTTTCCTTGCGGAGATAGCCCATGCTATATCTTGCATTTGTTAGGAAAAACTGCTTATAGTATGAAAAGTGCCCATTGCAGAAAAAGCTCAAATTCGAAAAACAAACACATATTCCTGTTGCCCTGCCTCCCCGAAGACCAAAAAACCATGACTTTTGCAGATGTGAAGTTTCCTTGCGGAGATAGCCCATGCTATATCTTGCATTTGTTAGGAAAAACTGCTTAGAGCATGAAAAGTGCCCATTGCAGAAAGAGCTCAAATTCGAAAAACAAACACGTATTCATGTTCCCCCGGCTCACTGAACACCAAAAAACCATGACTTTTGCAGATCTGAAGTTTCCTTGCGGAGATAGCCCATTTTATATCTTGCATTTGTTAGCAAAAACTGCTTATAGTATGAAAAGTGCCCATTGCAGAAAGAGCTCAAATTCGAAAAACAAACACATATTCCTGTTCCCCTGCCTCCCCGAAGATCAAAAAACCATGTCTTTTGCAGATCTGAAGTTTCCTTGCAGAGATAGCCCATGCTATATCTTGCATTTGTTAGGAAAAACTGCTTAGAGTGAGAAAAGTGCCCATTGCAGAAAGAGCTCAAATTCGAAAAACAAACACGTATTCATGTTCCCCCGGCTCACTGAACACCAAAAAACCATGAGATTTGCAGATCTGAAATTTCCTTGTGGAGATAGCCCATGTTATATCTTGCATTTGTTAGGAAAAACTGCTTATAGCATGAAAACTGCCCATTGCAGATAGTGCTCAAATTCGCAAAACAAACACATATTCATGTTCCCCTGTCTCCCCGAAGACCAAAAAACCATGACTTTTGCAGATCTGAAGTTTCCTTGCAGAGATAGCCCATGCTATATCTTGCATTTGTTAGGAAAAACTGCTTAGAGTGAGAAAAGTGCCCATTGCAGAAAGAGCTCAAATTCGAAAAACAAACACGTATTCATGTTCCCCCGGCTCACTGAACACCAAAAAACCATGACTTTTGCAGATCTGAAGTTTCCTTGCGGAGATAGCCCATGTTATATCTTGCATTTGTTAGGAAAAACTGCTTAGAGCATGAAAAGTGCCCATTGCAGAAAGAGCTCAAATTCGAAAAACAAACACGTATTCATGTTCCCCCGGCTCACTGAACACCAAAAAACCATGAGTTTTGCAGATCTGAAGTTTCCTTGCGGAGATAGCCCATGTTATATCTTGCATTTGTTAGGAAAAACTGCTTATAGTATGAAAAGTGCCCATTGCAGAAAGAGCTCAAATTCGAAAAACACATATTCCTGTTCCACTGCCTCCCCGAAGATCAAAAAACCATGACTTTTGCAGATCTGAAGTTTCCTTGTAGAGATAGCCCATGCTATATCTTGCATTTGTTAGGAAAAACTGCTTAGAGCATGAAAAGTGCCCATTGCAGAAAGAGCTCAAATTCGAAAAACAAACACGTATTCATGTTCCCCCGGCTCACTGAACACCAAAAAACCATGACTTTTGCAGATCTGAAGTTCCCTTGCGGAGATAGCCCATGTTATATCTTGCATTTGTTAGGAAAAACTGCTTATAGTATGAAAAGTGCCCATTGCAGAAAGAGCTCAAATTCGAAAAACAAACACATATTCCTGTTCCCCTGCCTCCCCGAAGACCAAAAAACCATGATTTTGCAGATGTGAAGTTTCCTTGCGGAGATAGCCCATGCTATATCTTGCATTTGTTAGGAAAAACTGCTTAGAGCATGAAAAGTGCCCATTGCAGAAAGAGCTCAAATTCGAAAAACAAACACATATTCCTGTTCCCCTGCCTGCCCGAAGACCAAAAAACGATGACTTTTGCAGATCTGAAGTTTCCTTGCGGAGATAGCCCATGCTATATCTTGCATTTGTTAGGAAAAACTGCTTAGAGCATGAAAAGTGCCCATTGCAGAAAGAGCTCAAATTCGAAAAACAAACACGTATTCATGTTCCCCCGGCTCACTGAACACCAAAAAACCATGACTTTTGCAGATCTGAAGTTTCCTTGCGGAGATAGCCCATGTTATATCTTGCATTTGTTAGGAAAAACTGCTTATAGTATGAAAAGTGCCCATTGCAGAAAGAGCTCAAATTCGAAAAACAAACACATATTCCTGTTCCCCTGCCTCCCCGAAGACCAAAAAACCATGACTTTTGCAGATCTGAAGTTTCCTTGCGGAGATAGCCCATGCTATATCTTGCATTTGTTAGGAAAAACTGCTTATAGCATGAAAAGTGCCCATTGCAGATAGAGCACAAAAAACCATGACTTTTGCAGATCTGAAGTTTCCTTGCAGAGATAGCCCATGCTATATCTTGCATTTGTTAGGAAAAACTGCTTAGAGTGAGAAAAGTGCCCATTGCAGAAAGAGCTCAAATTCGAAAAACAAACACGTATTCATGTTCCCCCGGCTCACTGAACACCAAAAAACCATGACTTTTGCAGATCTGAAGTTTCCTTGCGGAGATAGCCCATGTTATATCTTGCATTTGTTAGGAAAAACTGCTTAGAGCATGAAAAGTGCCCATTGCAGAAAAAGCTCAAATTCGAAAAACAAACACATATTCCTGTTCCCCTGCCTCCCCGAAGACCAAAAAACCATGACTTTTGCAGATCTGAAGTTTCCTTGTGGAGATAGCCCATGCTATATCTTGCATTTGTTAGGAAAAACTGCTTAGAGCATGAAAAGTGCCCATTGCAGAAAGAGCTCAAATTCGAAAAACAAACACGTATTCATGTTCCCCCGGCTCACTGAACACCAAAAAACCATGACTTTTGCAGATCTGAAGTTTCCTTGCGGAGATAGCCCATGTTATATCTTGCATTTGTTAGGAAAAACTGCTTATAGTATGAAAAGTGCCCATTGCAGAAAGAGCTCAAATTCGAAAAACAAACACATATTCCTGTTCCCCTGCCTCCCCGAAGACCAAAAAACCATGACTTTTGCAGATCTGAAGTTTCCTTGCGGAGATAGCCCATGCTATATCTTGCATTTGTTAGGAAAAACTGCTTATAGCATGAAAAGTGCCCATTGCAGATAGAGCACAAAAAACCATGACTTTTGCAGATCTGAAGTTTCCTTGCAGAGATAGCCCATGCTATATCTTGCATTTGTTAGGAAAAACTGCTTAGAGTGAGAAAAGTGCCCATTGCAGAAAGAGCTCAAATTCGAAAAACAAACACGTATTCATGTTCCCCCGGCTCACTGAACACCAAAAAACCATGACTTTTGCAGATCTGAAGTTTCCTTGCGGAGATAGCCCATGTTATATCTTGCATTTGTTAGGAAAAACTGCTTAGAGCATGAAAAGTGCCCATTGCAGAAAAAGCTCAAATTCGAAAAACAAACACATATTCCTGTTCCCCTGCCTCCCCGAAGACCAAAAAACCATGACTTTTGCAGATCTGAAGTTTCCTTGCGGAGATAGCCCATGCTATATCTTGCATTTGTTAGGAAAAACTGCTTATAGTATGAAAAGTGCCCATTGCAGAAAAAGCTCAAATTCGAAAAACAAACACATATTCCTGTTCCCCTGCCTCCCCGAAGACCAAAAAACCATGACTTTTGCAGATGTGAAGTTTCCTTGCGGAGATAGCCCATGCTATATCTTGCATTTGTTAGGAAAAACTGCTTAGAGCATGAAAAGTGCCCATTGCAGAAAGAGCTCAAATTCGAAAAACAAACACGTATTCATGTTCCCCCGGCTCACTGAACACCAAAAAACCATGAGTTTTGCAGATCTGAAGTTTCCTTGTGGAGATAGCCCATGTTATATCTTGCATTTGTTAGGAAAAACTGCTTATAGCATGAAAAGTGCCCATTGCAGATAGAGCTCAAATTCGCAAAACAAACACATATTCATGTTCCCCTGTCTCCCCGAAGACCAAAAAACCATGACTTTTGCAGATCTGAAGTTTCCTTGCGGAGATAGCCCATGCTATATCTTGCATTTGTTAGGAAAAACTGCTTATAGCATGAAAAGTGCCCATTGCAGATAGAGCTCAAATTCGCAAAACAAACACATATTCCTGTTCCCCTGCCTCCCCGAAGACCAAAAAACCATGACTTTTGCAGATGTGAAGTTTCCTTGCGGAGATAGCCCATGCTATATCTTGCATTTGTTAGGAAAAACTGCTTAGAGCATGAAAAGTGCCCATTGCAGAAAGAGCTCAAATTCGAAAAACAAACACGTATTCATGTTCCCCCGGCTCACTGAACACCAAAAAACCATGACTTTTGCAGATCTGAAGTTTCCTTGCGGAGATAGCCCATGTTATATCTTGCATTTGTTAGGAAAAACTGCTTAGAGCATGAAAAGTGCCCATTGCAGAAAGAGCTCAAATTCGAAAAACAAACACGTATTCATGTTCCCCCGGCTCACTGAACACCAAAAAACCATGAGTTTTGCAGATCTGAAGTTTCCTTGCGGAGATAGCCCATGTTATATCTTGCATTTGTTAGGAAAAACTGCTTAGAGCATGAAAAGTGCCCATTGCAGAAAAAGCTCAAATTCGAAAAACAAACACATATTCCTGTTCCCCTGCCTCCCCGAAGACCAAAAAACCATGACTTTTGCAGATCTGAAGTTTCCTTGCGGAGATAGCCCATGCTATATCTTGCATTTGTTAGGAAAAACTGCTTATAGTATGAAAAGTGCCCATTGCAGAAAAAGCTCAAATTCGAAAAACAAACACATATTCCTGTTCCCCTGCCTCCCCGAAGACCAAAAAACCATGACTTTTGCAGATGTGAAGTTTCCTTGCGGAGATAGCCCATGCTATATCTTGCATTTGTTAGGAAAAACTGCTTAGAGCATGAAAAGTGCCCATTGCAGAAAGAGCTCAAATTCGAAAAACAAACACGTATTCATGTTCCCCCGGCTCACTGAACACCAAAAAACCATGAGTTTTGCAGATCTGAAGTTTCCTTGCGGAGATAGCCCATGTTATATCTTGCATTTGTTAGGAAAAACTGCTTAGAGCATGAAAAGTGCCCATTGCAGAAAAAGCTCAAATTCGAAAAACAAACACATATTCCTGTTCCCCTGCCTCCCCGAAGACCAAAAAACCATGACTTTTGCAGATCTGAAGTTTCCTTGTGGAGATAGCCCATGTTATATCTTGCATTTGTTAGGAAAAACTGCTTATAGCATGAAAAGTGCCCATTGCAGATAGAGCTCAAATTCGCAAAACAAACACATATTCATGTTCCCCTGTCTCCCCGAAGACCAAAAAACCATGACTTTTGCAGATCTGAAGTTTCCTTGCGGAGATAGCCCATGCTATATCTTGCATTTGTTAGGAAAAACTGCTTATAGCATGAAAAGTGCCCATTGCAGATAGAGCTCAAATTCGCAAAACAAACACATATTCCTGTTCCCCTGCCTCCCCGAAGACCAAAAAACCATGACTTTTGCAGATCTGAAGTTTCCTTGCGGAGATAGCCCATTCTATATCTTGCATTTGTTAGGAAAAACTGCTTATAGTATGAAAAGTGCCCATTGCAGAAAAAGCTCAAATTCGAAAAACAAACACATATTCCTGTTCCCCTGCCTCCCCGAAGACCAAAAAACCATGACTTTTGCAGATGTGAAGTTTCCTTGCGGAGATAGCCCATGATATATCTTGCATTTGTTAGGAAAAACTGCTTAGAGCATGAAAAGTGCCCATTGCAGAAAGAGCTCAAATTCGAAAAACAAACACGTATTCATGTTCCCCTGTCTCCCCGAAGACCAAAAAACCATGACTTTTGCAGATCTGAAGTTTCCTTGCGGAGATAGCCCATGCTATATCTTGCATTTGTTAAGAAAAACTGCTTATAGCATGAAAAGTGCCCATTGCAGATAGAGCTCAAATTCGCAAAACAAACACATATTCCTGTTCCCCTGCCTGCCCGAAGACCAAAAAACCATGACTTTTGCAGATCTGAAGTTTCCTTGCGGAGATAGCCCATGCTATATCTTGCATTTGTTAGGAAAAACTGCTTATAGCATGAAAAGTGCCCATTGCAGATAGAGCACAAAAAACCATGACTTTTGCAGATCTGAAGTTTCCTTGCAGAGATAGCCCATGCTATATCTTGCATTTGTTAGGAAAAACTGCTTAGAGTGAGAAAAGTGCCCATTGCAGAAAGAGCTCAAATTCGAAAAACAAACACGTATTCATGTTCCCCCGGCTCACTGAACACCAAAAAACCATGACTTTTGCAGATCTGAAGTTTCCTTGCGGAGATAGCCCATGTTATATCTTGCATTTGTTAGGAAAAACTGCTTAGAGCATGAAAAGTGCCCATTGCAGAAAAAGCTCAAATTCGAAAAACAAACACATATTCCTGTTCCCCTGCCTCCCCGAAGACCAAAAAACCATGACTTTTGCAGATCTGAAGTTTCCTTGTGGAGATAGCCCATGCTATATCTTGCATTTGTTAGGAAAAACTGCTTAGAGCATGAAAAGTGCCCATTGCAGAAAGAGCTCAAATTCGAAAAACAAACACGTATTCATGTTCCCCCGGCTCACTGAACACCAAAAAACCATGACTTTTGCAGATCTGAAGTTTCCTTGCGGAGATAGCCCATGTTATATCTTGCATTTGTTAGGAAAAACTGCTTATAGTATGAAAAGTGCCCATTGCAGAAAGAGCTCAAATTCGAAAAACAAACACATATTCCTGTTCCCCTGCCTCCCCGAAGACCAAAAAACCATGACTTTTGCAGATCTGAAATTTCCTTGCGGAGATAGCCCATGCTATATCTTGCATTTGTTAGGAAAAACTGCTTATAGCATGAAAAGTGCCCATTGCAGATAGAGCACAAAAAACCATGACTTTTGCAGATCTGAAGTTTCCTTGCAGAGATAGCCCATGCTATATCTTGCATTTGTTAGGAAAAACTGCTTAGAGTGAGAAAAGTGCCCATTGCAGAAAGAGCTCAAATTCGAAAAACAAACACGTATTCATGTTCCCCCGGCTCACTGAACACCAAAAAACCATGACTTTTGCAGATCTGAAGTTTCCTTGCGGAGATAGCCCATGTTATATCTTGCATTTGTTAGGAAAAACTGCTTAGAGCATGAAAAGTGCCCATTGCAGAAAAAGCTCAAATTCGAAAAACAAACACATATTCCTGTTCCCCTGCCTCCCCGAAGACCAAAAAACCATGACTTTTGCAGATCTGAAGTTTCCTTGCGGAGATAGCCCATGCTATATCTTGCATTTGTTAGGAAAAACTGCTTATAGTATGAAAAGTGCCCATTGCAGAAAAAGCTCAAATTCGAAAAACAAACACATATTCCTGTTCCCCTGCCTCCCCGAAGACCAAAAAACCATGACTTTTGCAGATGTGAAGTTTCCTTGCGGAGATAGCCCATGCTATATCTTGCATTTGTTAGGAAAAACTGCTTAGAGCATGAAAAGTGCCCATTGCAGAAAGAGCTCAAATTCGAAAAACAAACACGTATTCATGTTCCCCCGGCTCACTGAACACCAAAAAACCATGAGTTTTGCAGATCTGAAGTTTCCTTGTGGAGATAGCCCATGTTATATCTTGCATTTGTTAGGAAAAACTGCTTATAGCATGAAAAGTGCCCATTGCAGATAGAGCTGAAATTCGCAAAACAAACACATATTCATGTTCCCCTGTCTCCCCGAAGACCAAAAAACCATGACTTTTGCAGATCTGAAGTTTCCTTGCGGAGATAGCCCATGCTATATCTTGCATTTGTTAGGAAAAACTGCTTATAGCATGAAAAGTGCCCATTGCAGATAGAGCTCAAATTCGCAAAACAAACACATATTCCTGTTCCCCTGCCTCCCCGAAGACCAAAAAACCATGACTTTTGCAGATGTGAAGTTTCCTTGCGGAGATAGCCCATGCTATATCTTGCATTTGTTAGGAAAAACTGCTTAGAGCATGAAAAGTGCCCATTGCAGAAAGAGCTCAAATTCGAAAAACAAACACGTATTCATGTTCCCCCGGCTCACTGAACACCAAAAAACCATGACTTTTGCAGATCTGAAGTTTCCTTGCGGAGATAGCCCATGTTATATCTTGCATTTGTTAGGAAAAACTGCTTAGAGCATGAAAAGTGCCCATTGCAGAAAGAGCTCAAATTCGAAAAACAAACACGTATTCATGTTCCCCCGGCTCACTGAACACCAAAAAACCATGAGTTTTGCAGATCTGAAGTTTCCTTGCGGAGATAGCCCATGTTATATCTTGCATTTGTTAGGAAAAACTGCTTAGAGCATGAAAAGTGCCCATTGCAGAAAAAGCTCAAATTCGAAAAACAAACACATATTCCTGTTCCCCTGCCTCCCCGAAGACCAAAAAACCATGACTTTTGCAGATCTGAAGTTTCCTTGCGGAGATAGCCCATGCTATATCTTGCATTTGTTAGGAAAAACTGCTTATAGTATGAAAAGTGCCCATTGCAGAAAAAGCTCAAATTCGAAAAACACATATTCCTGTTCCCCTGCCTCCCCGAAGACCAAAAAACCATGACTTTTGCAGATGTGAAGTTTCCTTGCGGAGATAGCCCATGCTATATCTTGCATTTGTTAGGAAAAACTGCTTAGAGCATGAAAAGTGCCCATTGCAGAAAGAGCTCAAATTCGAAAAACAAACACGTATTCATGTTACCCCGGCTCACTGAACACCAAAAAACCATGAGTTTTGCAGATCTGAAGTTTCCTTGCGGAGATAGCCCATGATATATCTTGCATTTATTAGGAAAAACTGCTTATAGTATGAAAAGTGCCCATTTCACAAAGAGCTCAAATTCGCAAAACAAACACATATTCCTGTTCCCCTGCCTCCCCGAAGACCAAAAAATCATGACTTTTGCAGATCTGAAGTTTCCTTGCGGAGATAGCCCATGCTATATCTTGCATTTGTTAGGAAAAACTGCTTAGAGCATGAAAAGTGCCCATTGCAGAAAGAGCTCAAATTCGAAAAACAAACACGTATTCATGTTCACCCGGCTCACTGAACACCGAAAAACCATGAATTTTGCAGATCTGAAGTTTCCTTGCGGAGATAGCCCATGTTATATCTTGCATTTGTTAGGAAAAACTGCTTAGAGCATGAAAAGTGCCCATTGCAGAAAGAGCTCAAATTCGAAAAACAAACACGTATTCATGTTCCCCCGGCTCACTGAACACCAAAAAACCATGAGTTTTGCAGATCTGAAGTTTCCTTGCGGAGATAGCCCATGTTATATCTTGCATTTGTTAGGAAAAACTGCTTAGAGCATGAAAAGTGCCCATTGCAGAAAAAGCTCAAATTCGAAAAACAAACACATATTCCTGTTCCCCTGCCTCCCCGAAGACCAAAAAACCATGACTTTTGCAGATCTGAAGTTTCCTTGTGGAGATAGCCCATGTTATATCTTGCATTTGTTAGGAAAAACTGCTTATAGCATGAAAAGTGCCCATTGCAGATAGAGCTCAAATTCGCAAAACAAACACATATTCATGTTCCCCTGTCTCCCCGAAGACCAAAAAACCATGACTTTTGCAGATCTGAAGTTTCCTTGCGGAGATAGCCCATGCTATATCTTGCATTTGTTAGGAAAAACTGCTTATAGCATGAAAAGTGCCCATTGCAGATAGAGCTCAAATTCGCAAAACAAACACATATTCCTGTTCCCCTGCCTCCCCGAAGACCAAAAAACCATGACTTTTGCAGATCTGAAGTTTCCTTGCGGAGATAGCCCATTCTATATCTTGCATTTGTTAGGAAAAACTGCTTATAGTATGAAAAGTGCCCATTGCAGAAAAAGCTCAAATTCGAAAAACAAACACATATTCCTGTTCCCCTGCCTCCCCGAAGACCAAAAAACCATGACTTTTGCAGATGTGAAGTTTCCTTGCGGAGATAGCCCATGATATATCTTGCATTTGTTAGGAAAAACTGCTTAGAGCATGAAAAGTGCCCATTGCAGAAAGAGCTCAAATTCGAAAAACAAACACGTATTCATGTTCCCCTGTCTCCCCGAAGACCAAAAAACCATGACTTTTGCAGATCTGAAGTTTCCTTGCGGAGATAGCCCATGCTATATCTTGCATTTGTTAAGAAAAACTGCTTATAGCATGAAAAGTGCCCATTGCAGATAGAGCTCAAATTCGCAAAACAAACACATATTCCTGTTCCCCTGCCTGCCCGAAGACCAAAAAACCATGACTTTTGCAGATCTGAAGTTTCCTTGCGGAGATAGCCCATGCTATATCTTGCATTTGTTAGGAAAAACTGCTTATAGCATGAAAAGTGCCCATTGCAGATAGAGCTCAAATTCGCAAAACAAACACGTATTCCTGTTCCCCTGCCTCCCCGAAGACCAAAAAACCATGACTTTTGCAGATCTGAAGTTTCCTTGCGGAGATAGCCCATGCTATATCTTGCATTTGTTAGGAAAAACTGCTTATAGTATGAAAACTGCCCATTGCAGAAAAAGCTCAAATTCGAAAAACAAACACATATTCCTGTTCCCCTGCCTCCCCGAAGACCAAAAAACCATGACTTTTGCAGATGTGAAGTTTCCTTGCGGAGATAGCCCATGCTATATCTTGCATTTGTTAGGAAAAACTGCTTAGAGCATGAAAAGTGCCCATTGCAGATAGAGCTCAAATTCGCAAAACAAACACATATTCATGTTCCCCTGTCTCCCCGAAGACCAAAAAACCATGACTTTTGCAGATCTGAAGTTTCCTTGCGGAGATAGCCCATGCTATATCTTGCATTTGTTAGGAAAAACTGCTTATAGAATGAAAAGTGCCCATTGCAGATAGAGCTCAAATTCGCAAAACAAACACATATTCCTGTTCCCCTGCCTCCCCGAAGACCAAAAAACCATGACTTTTGAAGATCTGAAGTTTCCTTGCGGAGATAGCCCATGCTATATCTTGCATTTGTTAGGAAAAACTGCTTATAGTATGAAAAGTGCCCATTGCAGAAAAAGCTCAAATTCGAAAAACAAACACATATTCCTGTTCCCCTGCCTCCCCGAAGACCAAAAAACCATGATTTTGCAGATGTGAAGTTTCCTTGCGGAGATAGCCCATGCTATATCTTGCATTTGTTAGGAAAAACTGCTTAGAGCATGAAAAGTGCCCATTGCAGAAAGAGCTCAAATTCGAAAAACAAACACATATTCCTGTTCCCCTGCCTGCCCGAAGACCAAAAAACGATGACTTTTGCAGATCTGAAGTTTCCTTGCGGAGATAGCCCATGCTATATCTTGCATTTGTTAGGAAAAACTGCTTAGAGCATGAAAAGTGCCCATTGCAGAA
Organism: Vipera berus; assembly: GCF_964194415.1. Taxonomy (NCBI): domain Eukaryota; kingdom Metazoa; phylum Chordata; class Lepidosauria; order Squamata; family Viperidae; genus Vipera; species Vipera berus. The sequence continues at coordinate 262,824 of NC_138219.1, forward strand.
AGAGCTCAAATTCGAAAAACAAACACGTATTCATGTTCCCCCGGCTCACTGAACAACAAAAAACCATGAGTTTTGCAGATCTGAAGTTTCCTTGTGGAGATAGCCCATGTTATATCTTGCATTTGTTAGGAAAAACTGCTTATAGCATGAAAAGTGCCCATTGCAGATAGAGCTGAAATTCGCAAAACAAACACATATTCATGTTCCCCTGTCTCCCCGAAGACCAAAAAACCATGACTTTTGCAGATCTGAAGTTTCCTTGCGGAGATAGCCCATGCTATATCTTGCATTTGTTAGGAAAAACTGCTTATAGCATGAAAAGTGCCCATTGCAGATAGAGCTCAAATTCGCAAAACAAACACATATTCCTGTTCCCCTGCCTCCCCGAAGACCAAAAAACCATGACTTTTGCAGATGTGAAGTTTCCTTGCGGAGATAGCCCATGCTATATCTTGCATTTGTTAGGAAAAACTGCTTAGAGCATGAAAAGTGCCCATTGCAGAAAGAGCTCAAATTCGAAAAACAAACACGTATTCATGTTCCCCCGGCTCACTGAACACCAAAAAACCATGACTTTTGCAGATCTGAAGTTTCCTTGCGGAGATAGCCCATGTTATATCTTGCATTTGTTAGGAAAAACTGCTTAGAGCATGAAAAGTGCCCATTGCAGAAAGAGCTCAAATTCGAAAAACAAACACGTATTCATGTTCCCCCGGCTCACTGAACACCAAAAAACCATGAGTTTTGCAGATCTGAAGTTTCCTTGCGGAGATAGCCCATGTTATATCTTGCATTTGTTAGGAAAAACTGCTTAGAGCATGAAAAGTGCCCATTGCAGAAAAAGCTCAAATTCGAAAAACAAACACATATTCCTGTTCCCCTGCCTCCCCGAAGACCAAAAAACCATGACTTTTGCAGATCTGAAGTTTCCTTGCGGAGATAGCCCATGCTATATCTTGCATTTGTTAGGAAAAACTGCTTATAGTATGAAAAGTGCCCATTGCAGAAAAAGCTCAAATTCGAAAAACAAACACATATTCCTGTTCCCCTGCCTCCCCGAAGACCAAAAAACCATGACTTTTGCAGATGTGAAGTTTCCTTGCGGAGATAGCCCATGCTATATCTTGCATTTGTTAGGAAAAACTGCTTAGAGCATGAAAAGTGCCCATTGCAGAAAGAGCTCAAATTCGAAAAACAAACACGTATTCATGTTACCCCGGCTCACTGAACACCAAAAAACCATGAGTTTTGCAGATCTGAAGTTTCCTTGCGGAGATAGCCCATGATATATCTTGCATTTATTAGGAAAAACTGCTTATAGTATGAAAAGTGCCCATTTCACAAAGAGCTCAAATTCGCAAAACAAACACATATTCCTGTTCCCCTGCCTCCCCGAAGACCAAAAAATCATGACTTTTGCAGATCTGAAGTTTCCTTGCGGAGATAGCCCATGCTATATCTTGCATTTGTTAGGAAAAACTGCTTAGAGCATGAAAAGTGCCCATTGCAGAAAGAGCTCAAATTCGAAAAACAAACACGTATTCATGTTCACCCGGCTCACTGAACACCGAAAAACCATGAATTTTGCAGATCTGAAGTTTCCTTGCGGAGATAGCCCATGTTATATCTTGCATTTGTTAGGAAAAACTGCTTAGAGCATGAAAAGTGCCCATTGCAGAAAGAGCTCAAATTCGAAAAACAAACACGTATTCATGTTCCCCCGGCTCACTGAACACCAAAAAACCATGAGTTTTGCAGATCTGAAGTTTCCTTGCGGAGATAGCCCATGTTATATCTTGCATTTGTTAGGAAAAACTGCTTAGAGCATGAAAAGTGCCCATTGCAGAAAAAGCTCAAATTCGAAAAACAAACACATATTCCTGTTCCCCTGCCTCCCCGAAGACCAAAAAACCATGACTTTTGCAGATCTGAAGTTTCCTTGTGGAGATAGCCCATGTTATATCTTGCATTTGTTAGGAAAAACTGCTTATAGCATGAAAAGTGCCCATTGCAGATAGAGCTCAAATTCGCAAAACAAACACATATTCATGTTCCCCTGTCTCCCCGAAGACCAAAAAACCATGACTTTTGCAGATCTGAAGTTTCCTTGCGGAGATAGCCCATGCTATATCTTGCATTTGTTAGGAAAAACTGCTTATAGCATGAAAAGTGCCCATTGCAGATAGAGCTCAAATTCGCAAAACAAACACATATTCCTGTTCCCCTGCCTCCCCGAAGACCAAAAAACCATGACTTTTGCAGATCTGAAGTTTCCTTGCGGAGATAGCCCATTCTATATCTTGCATTTGTTAGGAAAAACTGCTTATAGTATGAAAAGTGCCCATTGCAGAAAAAGCTCAAATTCGAAAAACAAACACATATTCCTGTTCCCCTGCCTCCCCGAAGACCAAAAAACCATGACTTTTGCAGATGTGAAGTTTCCTTGCGGAGATAGCCCATGATATATCTTGCATTTGTTAGGAAAAACTGCTTAGAGCATGAAAAGTGCCCATTGCAGAAAGAGCTCAAATTCGAAAAACAAACACGTATTCATGTTCCCCTGTCTCCCCGAAGACCAAAAAACCATGACTTTTGCAGATCTGAAGTTTCCTTGCGGAGATAGCCCATGCTATATCTTGCATTTGTTAAGAAAAACTGCTTATAGCATGAAAAGTGCCCATTGCAGATAGAGCTCAAATTCGCAAAACAAACACATATTCCTGTTCCCCTGCCTGCCCGAAGACCAAAAAACCATGACTTTTGCAGATCTGAAGTTTCCTTGCGGAGATAGCCCATGCTATATCTTGCATTTGTTAGGAAAAACTGCTTATAGCATGAAAAGTGCCCATTGCAGATAGAGCTCAAATTCGCAAAACAAACACGTATTCCTGTTCCCCTGCCTCCCCGAAGACCAAAAAACCATGACTTTTGCAGATCTGAAGTTTCCTTGCGGAGATAGCCCATGCTATATCTTGCATTTGTTAGGAAAAACTGCTTATAGTATGAAAACTGCCCATTGCAGAAAAAGCTCAAATTCGAAAAACAAACACATATTCCTGTTCCCCTGCCTCCCCGAAGACCAAAAAACCATGACTTTTGCAGATGTGAAGTTTCCTTGCGGAGATAGCCCATGCTATATCTTGCATTTGTTAGGAAAAACTGCTTAGAGCATGAAAAGTGCCCATTGCAGATAGAGCTCAAATTCGCAAAACAAACACATATTCATGTTCCCCTGTCTCCCCGAAGACCAAAAAACCATGACTTTTGCAGATCTGAAGTTTCCTTGCGGAGATAGCCCATGCTATATCTTGCATTTGTTAGGAAAAACTGCTTAGAGCATGAAAAGTGCCCATTGCAGAAAGAGCTCAAATTCGAAAAACAAACACATATTCCTGTTCCCCTGCCTGCCCGAAGACCAAAAAACGATGACTTTTGCAGATCTGAAGTTTCCTTGCGGAGATAGCCCATGCTATATCTTGCATTTGTTAGGAAAAACTGCTTAGAGCATGAAAAGTGCCCATTGCAGAAAGAGCTCAAATTCGAAAAACAAACACGTATTCATGTTCCCCCGGCTCACTGAACACCAAAAAACCATGACTTTTGCAGATCTGAAGTTTCCCTGCGGAGATAGCCCATGTTATATCTTGCATTTGTTAGGAAAAACTGCTTATAGTATGAAAAGTGCCCATTGCAGAAAGAGCTCAAATTCGAAAAACAAACACATATTCCTGTTCCCCTGCCTCCCCGAAGACCAAAAAACCATGACTTTTGCAGATCTGAAGTTTCCTTGCGGAGATAGCCCATGCTATATCTTGCATTTGTTAGGAAAAACTGCTTAGAGCATGAAAAGTGCCCATTGCAGATAGTGCTCAAATTCGCAAAACAAACACATATTCATGTTCCCCTGTCTCCCCGAAGACCAAAAAACCATGACTTTTGCAGATCTGAAGTTTCCTTGCAGAGATAGCCCATGCTATATCTTGCATTTGTTAGGAAAAACTGCTTAGAGTGAGAAAAGTGCCCATTGCAGAAAGAGCTCAAATTCGAAAAACAAACACGTATTCATGTTCCCCCGGCTCACTGAACACCAAAAAACCATGACTTTTGCAGATCTGAAGTTTCCTTGCGGAGATAGCCCATGTTATATCTTGCATTTGTTAGGAAAAACTGCTTAGAGCATGAAAAGTGCCCATTGCAGAAAGAGCTCAAATTCGAAAAACAAACACGTATTCATGTTCCCCCGGCTCACTGAACACCAAAAAACCATGAGTTTTGCAGATCTGAAGTTTCCTTGTGGAGATAGCCCATGTTATATCTTGCATTTGTTAGGAAAAACTGCTTATAGCATGAAAAGTGCCCATTGCAGATAGAGCTCAAATTCGCAAAACAAACACATATTCCTGTTCCCCTGCCTCCCCGAAGACCAAAAAACCATGACTTTTGCAGATCTGAAGTTTCCTTGCGGAGATAGCCCATGCTATATCTTGCATTTGTTAGGAAAAACTGCTTAGAGCATGAAAAGTGCCCATTGCAGAAAGAGCTCAAATTCGAAAAACAAACACGTATTCATGTTCCCCCGGCTCACTGAACACCAAAAAACCATGACTTTTGCAGATCTGAAGTTTCCTTGCGGAGATAGCCCATGTTATATCTTGCATTTGTTAGGAAAAACTGCTTAGAGCATGAAAAGTGCCCATTGCAGAAAGAGCTCAAATTCGAAAAACAAACACGTATTCATGTTCCCCCGGCTCACTGAACACCAAAAAACCATGGGTTTTGCAGATCTGAAGTTTCCTTGCGGATATAGCCCATGATATATCTTGCATTTGTTAGGAAAAACTGCTTATAGTATGAAAAGTGCCCATTTCACAAACAGCTCAAATTCAAAAAACAAACACATATTCATGTTCCCCTTCCTCCCCGAAGACCAAAAAACCTTGACTTTTGCAGATCTAAAGTTTCCTTGCGGAGATAGCCCATGCTATATCTTGCATTTGTTAGGAAAAACTGCTTATAGCATGAAAAGTGCCCATTGCAGATAGAGCTCAAATTCGCAAAACAAACACATATTCCTGTTCCCCTGCCTCCCCGAAGACCAAAAAACCATGACTTTTGCAGATCTGAAGTTTCCTTGCGGAGATAGCCCATGCTATATCTTGCATTTGTTAGGAAAAACTGCTTATAGTATGAAAAGTGCCCATTGCAGAAAAAGCTCAAATTCGAAAAACAAACACATATTCCTGTTCCCCTGCCTCCCCGAAGACCAAAAAACCATGACTTTTGCAGATGTGAAGTTTCCTTGCGGAGATAGCCCATGCTATATCTTGCATTTGTTAGGAAAAACTGCTTAGAGCATGAAAAGTGCCCATTGCAGAAAGAGCTCAAATTCGAAAAACAAACACGTATTCATGTTCCCCCGGCTCACTGAACACCAAAAAACCATGACTTTTGCAGATCTGAAGTTTCCTTGCGGAGATAGCCCATTTTATATCTTGCATTTGTTAGCAAAAACTGCTTATAGTATGAAAAGTGCCCATTGCAGAAAGAGCTCAAATTCGAAAAACAAACACATATTCCTGTTCCCCTGCCTCCCCGAAGATCAAAAAACCATGTCTTTTGCAGATCTGAAGTTTCCTTGCAGAGATAACCCATGCTATATCTTGCATTTGTTAGGAAAAACTGCTTAGAGTGAGAAAAGTGCCCATTGCAGAAAGAGCTCAAATTCGAAAAACAAACACGTATTCATGTTCCCCCGGCTCACTGAACACCAAAAAACCATGAGATTTGCAGATCTGAAATTTCCTTGTGGAGATAGCCCATGTTATATCTTGCATTTGTTAGGAAAAACTGCTTATAGCATGAAAAGTGCCCATTGCAGATAGTGCTCAAATTCGCAAAACAAACACATATTCATGTTCCCCTGTCTCCCCGAAGACCAAAAAACCATGACTTTTGCAGATCTGAAGTTTCCTTGCAGAGATAGCCCATGCTATATCTTGCATTTGTTAGGAAAAACTGCTTAGAGTGAGAAAAGTGCCCATTGCAGAAAGAGCTCAAATTCGAAAAACAAACACGTATTCATGTTCCCCCGGCTCACTGAACACCAAAAAACCATGACTTTTGCAGATCTGAAGTTTCCTTGCGGAGATAGCCCATGTTATATCTTGCATTTGTTAGGAAAAACTGCTTAGAGCATGAAAAGTGCCCATTGCAGAAAGAGCTCAAATTCGAAAAACAAACACGTATTCATGTTCCCCCGGCTCACTGAACACCAAAAAACCATGAGTTTTGCAGATCTGAAGTTTCCTTGCGGAGATAGCCCATGTTATATCTTGCATTTGTTAGGAAAAACTGCTTATAGTATGAAAAGTGCCCATTGCAGAAAGAGCTCAAATTCGAAAAACACATATTCCTGTTCCACTGCCTCCCCGAAGATCAAAAAACCATGACTTTTGCAGATCTGAAGTTTCCTTGCAGAGATAGCCCATGCTATATCTTGCATTTGTTAGGAAAAACTGCTTAGAGCATGAAAAGTGCCCATTGCAGAAAGAGCTCAAATTCGAAAAACAAACACGTATTCATGTTCCCCCGGCTCACTGAACACCAAAAAACCATGAGTTTTGCAGATCTGAAGTTCCCTTGCGGAGATAGCCCATGCTATGTCTTGCATTTGTTAGGAAAATCTGCTTATAGTATGAAAAGTTCCCATTGCACAAAGAGCTCAAATTCAAAAAACAAACACATATTCATGTTCCCCTGTCTCCCCGAAGACCAAAAAACCATGACTTTTGCAGATCTGAAGTTTCCTTGCAGAGATAGCCAATGCTATATCTTGCATTTGTTAGGAAAAACTGCTTAGAGCATGAAAAGTGCCCATTGCAGAAAGAGCTCAAATTCGAAAAACAAACACGTATTCATGTTCCCCCGGCTCACTGAACACCAAAAAACCATGAGTTTTGTAGATCTGAAGTTTCCTTGCGGAGATAGCCCATGATATATCTTGTATTTGTTAGGAAAAACTGCTTATAGTATGAAAAGTGCCCATTTCACAAAGAGCTCAAATTTAAAAAACAAACACATATTCATGTTCCCCTGCCTCCCCGAAGACCAAAAAACCATGACTTTTGCAGATCTGAAGTTTCCTTGCGGAGATAGCCCATGCTATATCTTGCATTTGTTAGGAAAAACTGCTTATAGCATGAAAAGTGCCCATTGCAGATAGAGCTCAAATTTGCAAAACAAACACATATTCCTGTTCCCCTGCCTCCCCGAAGACCAAAAAACCATGACTTTTGCAGATCTGAAGTTTCCTTGCGGAGATAGCCCACGCTATATCTTGCATTTGTTAGGAAAAACTGCTTATAGTATGAAAAGTGCCCATTACAGAAAAAGCTCAAATTCGAAAAACAAACACATATTCCTGTTCCCCTGCCTCCCCGAAGATCAAAAAACCATGACTTTTGCAGATGTGAAGTTTCCTTGCGGAGATAGCCCATGCTATATCTTGCATTTGTTAGGAAAAACTGCTTAGAGCATGAAAAGTGCCCATTGCAGAAAGAGCTCAAATTCGAAAAACAAACACGTATTCATGTTCCCCCGGCTCACTGAACACCAAAAAACCATGACTTTTGCAGATCTGAAGTTTCCTTGCGGAGATAGCCCATGATATATCTTGCATTTGTTAGGAAAAACTGCTTATAGTATGAAAAGTGCCCATTTCACAAAGAGCTCAAATTCAAAAAACAAACACATATTCATGTTCCCCTGCCTCCCCGAAAACCAAAAAACCATGACTTTTGCAGATCTGAAGTTTCCTTGCGGAGATAGCCCATGCTATATCTTGCATTTGTTAGGAAAAACTGCTTAGAGCTTGAAAAGTGCCCATTGCAGAAAGAGCTCAAATTCGAAAAACAAACACGTATTCATGTTCCCCCGGCTCACTGAACACCAAAAAACCATGAGTTTTGCAGATCTGAAGTTTCCTTGCGGAGATAGCCCATGTTATATCTTGCATTTGTTAGGAAAAACTGCTTATAGTATGAAAAGTGCCCATTGCAGAAAGAGCTCAAATTCGAAAAACAAACACATATTCCTGTTCCACTGCCTCCCCGAAGATCAAAAAACCATGACTTTTGCAGATCTGAAGTTTCCTTGCAGAGATAGCCCATGCTATATCTTGCATTTGTTAGGAAAAACTGCTTAGAGCATGAAAAGTGCCCATTGCAGAAAGAGCTCAAATTCGAAAAACAAACACGTATTCATGTTCCCCCGGCTCACTGAACACCAAAAAACCATGACTTTTGCAGATCTGAAGTTCCCTTGCGGAGATAGCCCATGTTATATCTTGCATTTGTTAGGAAAAACTGCTTATAGTATGAAAAGTGCCCATTGCAGAAAGAGCTCAAATTCGAAAAACAAACACATATTCCTGTTCCCCTGCCTCCCCGAAGATCAAAAAACCATGACTTTTGCAGATGTGAAGTTTCCTTGCGGAGATAGCCCATGCTATATCTTGCATTTGTTAGGAAAAACTGCTTAGAGCATGAAAAGTGCCCATTGCAGAAAGAGCTCAAATTCAAAAAACAAACACGTATTCATGTTCCCCCGGCTCACTGAACACCAAAAAACCATGACTTTTGCAGATGTGAAGTTTCCTTGCGGAGATAGCCCATGCTATATCTTGCATTTGTTAGGAAAAACTGCTTAGAGCATGAAAAGTGCCCATTGCAGAAAGAGCTCAAATTCGCAAAACAAACACGTATTCATGTTCCCCCGGCTCACTGAACACCAAAAAACCATGAGTTTTGCAGATCTGAAGTTTCCTTGTGGAGATAGCCCATGTTATATCTTGCATTTGTTAGGAAAAACTGCTTATAGCATGAAAAGTGCCCATTGCAGATAGCGCTCAAATTCGCAAAACAAACACATATTCATGTTCCCCTGTCTCCTCGAAGACCAAAAAACCATGACTTTTGCAGATCTGAAGTTTCCTTGCGGAGATAGCCCATGCTATATCTTGCATTTGTTAGGAAAAAGTGCTTATAGCATGAAAAGTGCCCATTGCAGATAGAGCTCAAATTCGCAAAACAAACACATATTCCTGTTCCCCTGCCTCCCCGAAGACCAAAAAACCATGACTTTTGCAGATCTGAAGTTTCCTTGCGGAGATAGCCCATTCTATATCTTGCATTTGTTAGGAAAAACTGCTTATAGTATGAAAAGTGCCCATTGCAGAAAAAGCTCAAATTCGAAAAACAAACACATATTCCTGTTCCCCTGCCTCCCCGAAGACCAAAAAACCATGACTTTTGCAGATGTGAAGTTTCCTTGCGGAGATAGCCCATGATATATCTTGCATTTGTTAGGAAAAACTGCTTAGAGCATGAAAAGTGCCCATTGCAGAAAGAGCTCAAATTCGAAAAACAAACACGTATTCATGTTCCCCTGTCTCCCCGAAGACCAAAAAACCATGACTTTTGCAGATCTGAAGTTTCCTTACGGAGATAGCCCATGCTATATCTTGCATTTGTTAAGAAAAACTGCTTATAGCATGAAAAGTGCCCATTGCAGATAGAGCTCAAATTCGCAAAACAAACACATATTCCTGTTCCCCTGCCTGCCCGAAGACCAAAAAACCATGACTTTTGCAGATCTGAAGTTTCCTTGCGGAGATAGCCCATGCTATATCTTGCATTTGTTAGGAAAAACTGCTTATAGCATGAAAAGTGCCCATTGCAGATAGAGCTCAAATTCGCAAAACAAACACGTATTCCTGTTCCCCTGCCTCCCCGAAGACCAAAAAACCATGACTTTTGCAGATCTGAAGTTTCCTTGCGGAGATAGCCCATGCTATATCTTGCATTTGTTAGGAAAAACTGCTTATAGTATGAAAAGTGCCCATTGCAGAAAAAGCTCAAATTCGAAAAACAAACACATATTCCTGTTCCCCTGCCTCCCCGAAGACCAAAAAACCATGACTTTTGCAGATGTGAAGTTTCCTTGCGGAGATAGCCCATGCTATATCTTGCATTTGTTAGGAAAAACTGCTTAGAGCATGAAAAGTGCCCATTGCAGAAAGAGCTCAAATTCGCAAAACAAACACATATTCCTGTTCCCCTGCCTGCCCGAAGACCAAAAAACCATGACTTTTGCAGATCTGAAGTTTCCTTGCGGAGATAGCCCATGCTATATCTTGCATTTGTTAGGAAAAACTGCTTATAGCATGAAAAGTGCCCATTGCAGATAGAGCTCAAATTCGCAAAACAAACACGTATTCCTGTTCCCCTGCCTCCCCGAAGACCAAAAAACCATGACTTTTGCAGATCTGAAGTTTCCTTGCGGAGATAGCCCATGCTATATCTTGCATTTGTTAGGAAAAACTGCTTATAGTATGAAAAGTGCCCATTGCAGAAAAAGCTCAAATTCGAAAAACAAACACATATTCCTGTTCCCCTGACTCCCCGAAGACCAAAAAACCATGACTTTTGCAGATCTGAAGTTTCCTTGCGGAGATAGCCCATGCTATATCTTGCATTTGTTAGGAAAAACTGCTTAGAGCATGAAAAGTGCCCATTGCAGAAAGAGCTCAAATTCGAAAAACAAACACGTATTCATGTTCCCCCGGCTCACTGAACACCAAAAAACCATGACTTTTGCAGATCTGAAGTTTCCTTGCGGAGATAGCCCATGTTATATCTTGCATTTGTTAGGAAAAACTGCTTATAGTATGAAAAGTGCCCATTGCAGAAAGAGCTCAAATTCGAAAAACAAACACATATTCCTGTTCCCCTGCCTCCCCGAAGACCAAAAAACCATGACTTTTGCAGATCTGAAGTTTCCTTGCGGAGATAGCCCATGCTATATCTTGCATTTGTTAGGAAAAACTGCTTATAGCATGAAAAGTGCCCATTGCAGATAGAGCACAAAAAACCATGACTTTTGCAGATCTGAAGTTTCCTTGCAGAGATAGCCCATGCTATATCTTGCATTTGTTAGGAAAAACTGCTTAGAGTGAGAAAAGTGCCCATTGCAGAAAGAGCTCAAATTCGAAAAACAAACACGTATTCATGTTCCCCCGGCTCACTGAACACCAAAAAACCATGACTTTTGCAGATCTGAAGTTTCCTTGCGGAGATAGCCCATGTTATATCTTGCATTTGTTAGGAAAAACTGCTTAGAGCATGAAAAGTGCCCATTGAAGATAGAGCTCAAATTCGCAAAACAAACACATATTCATGTTCCCCTGTCTCCCCGAAGACCAAAAAACCATGACTTTTGCAGATCTGAAGTTTCCTTGCGGAGATAGCCCATGCTATATCTTGCATTTGTTAGGAAAAACTGCTTATAGCATGAAAAGTGCCCATTGCAGAAAAAGCTCAAATTCGAAAAACAAACACATATTCCTGTTCCCCTGCCTCCCCGAAGACCAAAAAACCATGACTTTTGCAGATGTGAAGTTTCCTTGCGGAGATAGCCCATGCTATATCTTGCATTTGTTAGGAAAAACTGCTTAGAGCATGAAAAGTGCCCATTGCAGAAAGAGCTCAAATTCGAAAAACAAACACGTATTCATGTTCCCCCGGCTCACTGAACACCAAAAAACCATGACTTTTGCAGATCTGAAGTTTCCTTGCGGAGATAGCCCATGTTATATCTTGCATTTGTTAGGAAAAACTGCTTAGAGCATGAAAAGTGCCCATTGCAGATAGAGCTCAAATTCGCAAAACAAACACGTATTCCTGTTCCCCTGCCTCCCCGAAGACCAAAAAACCATGACTTTTGCAGATGTGAAGTTTCCTTGCGGAGATAGCCCATGCTATATCTTGCATTTGTTAGGAAAAACTGCTTATAGTATGAAAAGTGCCCATTGCAGAAAAAGCTCAAATTCGAAAAACAAACACATATTCCTGTTCCCCTGCCTCCCCGAAGACCAAAAAACCATGACTTTTGCAGATGTGAAGTTTCCTTGCGGAGATAGCCCATGCTATATCTTGCATTTGTTAGGAAAAACTGCTTAGAGCATGAAAAGTGCCCATTGCAGATAGAGCTCAAATTCGCAAAACAAACACATATTCATGTTCCCCTGTCTCCCCGAAGACCAAAAAACCATGACTTTTGCAGATCTGAAGTTTCCTTGCGGAGATAGCCCATGCTATATCTTGCATTTGTTAGGAAAAACTGCTTATAGAATGAAAAGTGCCCATTGCAGATAGAGCTCAAATTCGCAAAACAAACACATATTCCTGTTCCCCTGCCTCCCCGAAGACCAAAAAACCATGACTTTTGAAGATCTGAAGTTTCCTTGCGGAGATAGCCCATGCTATATCTTGCATTTGTTAGGAAAAACTGCTTAGAGCATGAAAAGTGCCCATTGCAGAAAGAGCTCAAATTCGAAAAACAAACACGTATTCATGTTCCCCCGGCTCACTGAACACCAAAAAACCATGACTTTTGCAGATCTGAAGTTTCCTTGCGGAGATAGCCCATGTTATATCTTGCATTTGTTAGGAAAAACTGCTTATAGTATGAAAAGTGCCCATTGCAGAAAGAGCTCAAATTCGAAAAACAAACACATATTCCTGTTCCCCTGCCTCCCCGAAGACCAAAAAACCATGACTTTTGCAGATCTGAAGTTTCCTTGCGGAGATAGCCCATGCTATATCTTGCATTTGTTAGGAAAAACTGCTTATAGCATGAAAAGTGCCCATTGCAGATAGAGCACAAAAAACCATGACTTTTGCAGATCTGAAGTTTCCTTGCAGAGATAGCCCATGCTATATCTTGCATTTGTTAGGAAAAACTGCTTAGAGTGAGAAAAGTGCCCATTGCAGAAAGAGCTCAAATTCGAAAAACAAACACGTATTCATGTTCCCCCGGCTCACTGAACACCAAAAAACCATGACTTTTGCAGATCTGAAGTTTCCTTGCGGAGATAGCCCATGTTATATCTTGCATTTGTTAGGAAAAACTGCTTAGAGCATGAAAAGTGCCCATTGAAGATAGAGCTCAAATTCGCAAAACAAACACATATTCATGTTCCCCTGTCTCCCCGAAGACCAAAAAACCATGACTTTTGCAGATCTGAAGTTTCCTTGCGGAGATAGCCCATGCTATATCTTGCATTTGTTAGGAAAAACTGCTTATAGCATGAAAAGTGCCCATTGCAGAAAAAGCTCAAATTCGAAAAACAAACACATATTCCTGTTCCCCTGCCTCCCCGAAGACCAAAAAACCATGACTTTTGCAGATGTGAAGTTTCCTTGCGGAGATAGCCCATGCTATATCTTGCATTTGTTAGGAAAAACTGCTTAGAGCATGAAAAGTGCCCATTGCAGAAAGAGCTCAAATTCGAAAAACAAACACGTATTCATGTTCCCCCGGCTCACTGAACACCAAAAAACCATGACTTTTGCAGATCTGAAGTTTCCTTGCGGAGATAGCCCATGTTATATCTTGCATTTGTTAGGAAAAACTGCTTAGAGCATGAAAAGTGCCCATTGCAGAAAGAGCTCAAATTCGAAAAACAAACACGTATTCATGTTCCCCCGGCTCACTGAACACCAAAAAACCATGAGTTTTGCAGATCTGAAGTTTCCTTGCGGAGATAGCCCATGTTATATCTTGCATTTGTTAGGAAAAACTGCTTAGAGCATGAAAAGTGCCCATTGCAGAAAAAGCTCAAATTCGAAAAACAAACACATATTCCTGTTCCCCTGCCTCCCCGAAGACCAAAAAACCATGACTTTTGCAGATCTGAAGTTTCCTTGCGGAGATAGCCCATGCTATATCTTGCATTTGTTAGGAAAAACTGCTTATAGTATGAAAAGTGCCCATTGCAGAAAAAGCTCAAATTCGAAAAACAAACACATATTCCTGTTCCCCTGCCTCCCCGAAGACCAAAAAACCATGACTTTTGCAGATGTGAAGTTTCCTTGCGGAGATAGCCCATGCTATATCTTGCATTTGTTAGGAAAAACTGCTTAGAGCATGAAAAGTGCCCATTGCAGAAAGAGCTCAAATTCGAAAAACAAACACGTATTCATGTTCCCCCGGCTCACTGAACACCAAAAAACCATGACTTTTGCAGATCTGAAGTTTCCTTGCGGAGATAGCCCATGTTATATCTTGCATTTGTTAGGAAAAACTGCTTAGAGCATGAAAAGTGCCCATTGCAGAAAGAGCTCAAATTCGAAAAACAAACACGTATTCATGTTCCCCCGGCTCACTGAACACCAAAAAACCATGAGTTTTGCAGATCTGAAGTTTCCTTGCGGAGATAGCCCATGATATATCTTGCATTTATTAGGAAAAACTGCTTATAGTATGAAAAGTGCCCATTTCACAAAGAGCTCAAATTCGCAAAACAAACACATATTCCTGTTCCCCTGCCTCCCCGAAGACCAAAAAACCATGACTTTTGCAGATCTGAAGTTTCCTTGCGGAGATAGCCCATGCTATATCTTGCATTTGTTAGGAAAAACTGCTTAGAGCATGAAAAGTGCCCATTGCAGAAAGAGCTCAAATTCGAAAAACAAACACGTATTCATGTTCACCCGGCTCACTGAACACCGAAAAACCATGAATTTTGCAGATCTGAAGTTTCCTTGCGGAGATAGCCCATGTTATATCTTGCATTTGTTAGGAAAAACTGCTTAGAGCATGAAAAGTGCCCATTGCAGAAAGAGCTCAAATTCGAAAAACAAACACGTATTCATGTTCCCCCGGCTCACTGAACACCAAAAAACCATGAGTTTTGCAGATCTGAAGTTTCCTTGCGGAGATAGCCCATGTTATATCTTGCATTTGTTAGGAAAAACTGCTTAGAGCATGAAAAGTGCCCATTGCAGAAAAAGCTCAAATTCGAAAAACAAACACATATTCCTGTTCCCCTGCCTCCCCGAAGACCAAAAAACCATGACTTTTGCAGATCTGAAGTTTCCTTGTGGAGATAGCCCATGTTATATCTTGCATTTGTTAGGAAAAACTGCTTATAGCATGAAAAGTGCCCATTGCAGATAGAGCTCAAATTCGCAAAACAAACACATATTCATGTTCCCCTGTCTCCCCGAAGACCAAAAAACCATGAGTTTTGCAGATCTGAAGTTTCCTTGCGGAGATAGCCCATGCTATATCTTGCATTTGTTAGGAAAAACTGCTTATAGCATGAAAAGTGCCCATTGCAGATAGAGCTCAAATTCGCAAAACAAACACATATTCCTGTTCCCCTGCCTCCCCGAAGACCAAAAAACCATGACTTTTGCAGATCTGAAGTTTCCTTGCGGAGATAGCCCATTCTATATCTTGCATTTGTTAGGAAAAACTGCTTATAGTATGAAAAGTGCCCATTGCAGAAAAAGCTCAAATTCGAAAAACAAACACATATTCCTGTTCCCCTGCCTCCCCGAAGACCAAAAAACCATGACTTTTGCAGATGTGAAGTTTCCTTGCGGAGATAGCCCATGATATATCTTGCATTTGTTAGGAAAAACTGCTTAGAGCATGAAAAGTGCCCATTGCAGAAAGAGCTCAAATTCGAAAAACAAACACGTATTCATGTTCCCCTGTCTCCCCGAAGACCAAAAAACCATGACTTTTGCAGATCTGAAGTTTCCTTGCGGAGATAGCCCATGCTATATCTTGCATTTGTTAAGAAAAACTGCTTATAGCATGAAAAGTGCCCATTGCAGATAGAGCTCAAATTCGCAAAACAAACACATATTCCTGTTCCCCTGCCTGCCCGAAGACCAAAAAACCATGACTTTTGCAGATCTGAAGTTTCCTTGCGGAGATAGCCCATGCTATATCTTGCATTTGTTAGGAAAAACTGCTTATAGTATGAAAAGTGCCCATTGCAGAAAAAGCTCAAATTCGAAAAACAAACACATATTCCTGTTCCCCTGCCTCCCCGAAGACCAAAAAACCATGACTTTTGCAGATGTGAAGTTTCCTTGCGGAGATAGCCCATGCTATATCTTGCATTTGTTAGGAAAAACTGCTTATAGTATGAAAAGTGCCCATTGCAGAAAAAGCTCAAATTCGAAAAACAAACACATATTCCTGTTCCCCTGCCTCCCCGAAGACCAAAAAACCATGACTTTTGCAGATGTGAAGTTTCCTTGCGGAGATAGCCCATGATATATCTTGCATTTGTTAGGAAAAACTGCTTAGAGCATGAAAAGTGCCCATTGCAGAAAGAGCTCAAATTCGAAAAACAAACACGTATTCATGTTCCCCTGTCTCCCCGAAGACCAAAAAACCATGACTTTTGCAGATCTGAAGTTTCCTTGCGGAGATAGCCCATGCTATATCTTGCATTTGTTAAGAAAAACTGCTTATAGCATGAAAAGTGCCCATTGCAGATAGATCTCAAATTCGCAAAACAAACACATATTCCTGTTCCCCTGCCTGCCCGAAGACCAAAAAACCATGACTTTTGCAGATCTGAAGTTTCCTTGCGGAGATAGCCCATGCTATATCTTGCATTTGTTAGGAAAAACTGCTTATAGCATGAAAAGTGCCCATTGCAGATAGAGCTCAAATTCGCAAAACAAACACGTATTCCTGTTCCCCTGCCTCCCCGAAGACCAAAAAACCATGACTTTTGCAGATCTGAAGTTTCCTTGCGGAGATAGCCCATGCTATATCTTGCATTTGTTAGGAAAAACTGCTTATAGTATGAAAAGTGCCCATTGCAGAAAAAGCTCAAATTCGAAAAACAAACACATATTCCTGTTCCCCTGCCTCCCCGAAGACCAAAAAACCATGACTTTTGCAGATGTGAAGTTTCCTTGCGGAGATAGCCCATGCTATATCTTGCATTTGTTAGGAAAAACTGCTTAGAGCATGAAAAGTGCCCATTGCAGATAGAGCTCAAATTCGCAAAACAAACACATATTCATGTTCCCCTGTCTCCCCGAAGACCAAAAAACCATGACTTTTGCAGATCTGAAGTTTCCTTGCGGAGATAGCCCATGCTATATCTTGCATTTGTTAGGAAAAACTGCTTATAGAATGAAAAGTGCCCATTGCAGATAGAGCTCAAATTCGCAAAACAAACACATATTCCTGTTCCCCTGCCTCCCCGAAGACCAAAAAACCATGACTTTTGAAGATCTGAAGTTTCCTTGCGGAGATAGCCCATGCTATATCTTGCATTTGTTAGGAAAAACTGCTTATAGTATGAAAAGTGCCCATTGCAGAAAAAGCTCAAATTCGAAAAACAAACACATATTCCTGTTCCCCTGCCTCCCCGAAGACCAAAAAACCATGATTTTGCAGATGTGAAGTTTCCTTGCGGAGATAGCCCATGCTATATCTTGCATTTGTTAGGAAAAACTGCTTAGAGCATGAAAAGTGCCCATTGCAGAAAGAGCTCAAATTCGAAAAACAAACACATATTCCTGTTCCCCTGCCTGCCCGAAGACCAAAAAACGATGACTTTTGCAGATCTGAAGTTTCCTTGCGGAGATAGCCCATGCTATATCTTGCATTTGTTAGGAAAAACTGCTTAGAGCATGAAAAGTGCCCATTGCAGAAAGAGCTCAAATTCGAAAAACAAACACGTATTCATGTTCCCCCGGCTCACTGAACACCAAAAAACCATGACTTTTGCAGATCTGAAGTTTCCCTGCGGAGATAGCCCATGTTATATCTTGCATTTGTTAGGAAAAACTGCTTATAGTATGAAAAGTGCCCATTGCAGAAAGAGCTCAAATTCGAAAAACAAACACATATTCCTGTTCCCCTGCCTCCCCGAAGACCAAAAAACCATGACTTTTGCAGATCTGAAGTTTCCTTGCGGAGATAGCCCATGCTATATCTTGCATTTGTTAGGAAAAACTGCTTAGAGCATGAAAAGTGCCCATTGCAGATAGAGGACAAAAAACCATGACTTTTGCAGATCTGAAGTTTCCTTGCGGAGATGTTGTTGTTGTTGTTGTTAGCTGCGAAGTCGTGTCCGACCCCTCGCGACCCTATGGACAACATTCCTCCAGGCCTTCCTGTCGTCTACCATCTTCTGGAGTCCATTTAAGCTCACGCCTACTGCTTCAGTGACTCCATCCAGCCACCTCATTCTCTGTCGTCCCCTTCTTCTATTGCCCTCGATCTTTCCCAGCATTAGGCTCTTCTCCAGTGAGTCCTTCCTTCTCATTAGGTGGCCAAAGTACTTGAGTTTTAGCTTCAGGATCTGGCCTTCTAAAGAGCAGTCAGGATTGATCTCCTCTAGGACTGACCGGTTTGATCGCCTCGCGGTCCAAGGGACTCGCAGGAGTCTTCTCCAGCACCACAGTTCAAAGGCCTCAATTCTTTGGCGCTCAGCCTTTCTTATGGTCCAACTTTCACTGCCATACGTTGCAACTGGGAAGACCATAGCCTTGACTATACGCACTTTTGTTGACAGGGTGATGTCTCTGCTTTTTAGTGTGCTGTCTAGATTTGCCATGGCTTTCCTCCCCAGGAGCAAGCGTCTTTTAATTTCTTGGCTACAGTCCCCATCTGCAGTGATCTTGGAGCCCAGGAAAATAAAATCTGTCACTACCTCCATTTCTTCCCCATCTATTTGCCAGGAATTGAGAGGGCCAGATGCCATGATCTTGGTTTTCTTAATGTTAAGTTTCAACCCAAGTTTTGCACTCTCCTTCTTCACCTGCAACAAGAGGCTCTTTAGTTCTTCTTCACTTTCTGCCATTACTTGCGGAGATAGCCCATGTTATATCTTGCATTTGTTAGGAAAAACTGCTTAGAGCATGAAAAGTGCCCATTGCAGAAAGAGCTCAAATTCGAAAAACAAACACGTATTCATGTTCCCCCGGCTCACTGAACACCAAAAAACCATGAGTTTTGCAGATCTGAAGTTTCCTTGCGGAGATAGCCCATGATATATCTTGCATTTGTTAGGAAAAACCGCTTATAGTATGAAAAGTGCCCATTTCACAAAGAGCTCAAATTCAAAAAACAAACACATATTCATGTTCCCCTTCCTCCCCGAAGACCAAAAAACCATGAGTTTTGCAGATCTGAAGTTTCCTTGCGGAGATAGCCCATGCTATATCTTGCATTTGTTAGGAAAAACTGCTTATAGCATGAAAAGTGCCCATTGCAGATAGAGCTCAAATTCGCAAAACAAACACATATTCCTGTTCCCCTGCCTCCCCGAAGACCAAAAAACCATGACTTTTGCAGATGTGAAGTTTCCTTGCGGAGATAGCCCATGCTATATCTTGCATTTGTTAGGAAAAACTGCTTAGAGCATGAAAAGTGCCCATTGCAGAAAGAGCTCAAATTCGAAAAACAAACACGTACTCATGTTCCCCCGGCTCACTGAACACCAAAAAACCATGACTTTTGCAGATCTGAAGTTTCCTTGCGGAGATAGCCCATGTTATATCTTGCATTTGTTAGGAAAAACTGCTTATAGTATGAAAAGTGCCCATTGCAGAAAGAGCTCAAATTCGAAAAACAAACACATATTCCTGTTCCCCTGCCTCCCCGAAGATCAAAAAACCATTACTTTTGCAGATCTGAAGTTTCCTTGCAGAGATAGCCCATGCTATATCTTGCATTTGTTAGGAAAAACTGCTTAGAGCATGAAAAGTGCCCATTGCAGAAAGAGCTCAAATTCGAAAAACAAACACGTATTCATGTTCCCCCGGCTCACTGAACACCAAAAAACCATGAGTTTTGCAGATCTGAAGTTTCCTTGTGGAGATAGCCCATGTTATATCTTGCATTTGTTAGGAAAAACTGCTTATAGCATGAAAAGTGCCCATTGCAGATAGAGCTCAAATTCGCAAAACAAACACATATTCATGTTCCCCTGTCTCCCCGAAGACCAAAAAACCATGACTTTTGCAGATCTGAAGTTTCCTTGCGGAGATAGCCCATGCTATATCTTGCATTTGTTAGGAAAAACTGCTTATAGCATGAAAAGTGCCCATTGCAGATAGAGCTCAAATTCGCAAAACAAACACATATTCCTGTTCCCCTGCCTCCCCGAAGACCAAAAAACCATGACTTTTGCAGATGTGAAGTTTCCTTGCGGAGATAGCCCATGCTATATCTTGCATTTGTTAGGAAAAACTGCTTAGAGTATGAAAAGTGCCCATTGCAGAAAAAGCTCAAATTCGAAAAACAAACACATATTCCTGTTCCCCTGCCTCCCCGAAGACCAAAAAACCATGACTTTTGCAGATGTGAAGTTTCCTTGCGGAGATAGCCCATGCTATATCTTGCATTTGTTAGGAAAAACTGCTTAGAGCATGAAAAGTGCCCATTGCAGAAAGAGCTCAAATTCGAAAAACAAACACGTATTCATGTTCCCCTGTCTCCCCGAAGACCAAAAAACCATGAGTTTTGCAGATCTGAAGTTTCCTTGCGGAGATAGCCCATGCTATATCTTGCATTTGTTAGGAAAAACTGCTTATAGCATGAAAAGTGCCCATTGCAGATAGAGCTCAAATTCGCAAAACAAACACATATTCCTGTTCCCCTGCCTGCCCGAAGACCAAAAAACCATGACTTTTGCAGATCTGAAGTTTCCTTGCGGAGATAGCCCATGCTATATCTTGCATTTGTTAGGAAAAACTGCTTAGAGCATGAAAAGTGCCCATTGCAGATAGAGCTCAAATTCGCAAAACAAACACATATTCCTGTTCCCCTGCCTCCCCGAAGACCAAAAAACCATGACTTTTGCAGATCTGAAGTTTCCTTGCGGAGATAGCCCATGCTATATCTTGAATTTGTTAGGAAAAACTGCTTATAGTATGAAAAGTGCCCATTGCAGAAAAACCTCAAATTCGAAAAACAAACACATATTCCTGTTCCCCTGCCTCCCCGAAGACCAAAAAACCATGACTTTTGCAGATGTGAAGTTTCCTTGCGGAGATAGCCCATGCTATATCTTGCATTTGTTAGGAAAAACTGCTTAGAGCATGAAAAGTGCCCATTGCAGAAAGAGCTCAAATTCGAAAAACAAACACGTATTCATGTTCCCCCGGCTCACTGAACACCAAAAAACCATGACTTTTGCAGATCTGAAGTATCCTTGCGGAGATAGCCCATGCTATATCTTGCATTTGTTAGGAAAAACTGCTTATAGCATGAAAAGTGCCCATTGCAGATAGAGCTCAAATTCGCAAAACAAACACATATTCCTGTTCCCCTGCCTCCCCGAAGACCAAAAAACCATGACTTTTGCAGATCTGAAGTTTCCTTGCGGAGATAGCCCATGCTATATCTTGCATTTGTTAGGAAAAACTGCTTATAGTATGAAAAGTGCCCATTGCAGAAAAAGCTCAAATTCGAAAAACAAACACATATTCCTGTTCCCCTGCCTCCCCGAAGACCAAAAAACCATGACTTTTGCAGATGTGAAGTTTCCTTGCGGAGATAGCCCATGCTATATCTTGCATTTGTTAGGAAAAACTGCTTAGAGCATGAAAAGTGCCCATTGCAGAAAGAGCTCAAATTCGAAAAACAAACACGTATTCATGTTCCCCCGGCTCACTGAACACCAAAAAACCATGACTTTTGCAGATCTGAAGTTTCCTTGCGGAGATAGCCCATTTTATATCTTGCATTTGTTAGCAAAAACTGCTTATAGTATGAAAAGTGCCCATTGCAGAAAGAGCTCAAATTCGAAAAACAAACACATATTCCTGTTCCCCTGCCTCCCCGAAGATCAAAAAACCATGTCTTTTGCAGATCTGAAGTTTCCTTGCAGAGATAGCCCGTGCTATATCTTGCATTTGTTAGGAAAAACTGCTTAGAGTGAGAAAAGTGCCCATTGCAGAAAGAGCTCAAATTCGAAAAACAAACACGTATTCATGTTCCCCCGGCTCACTGAACACCAAAAAACCATGAGATTTGCAGATCTGAAGTTTCCTTGTGGAGATAGCCCATGTTATATCTTGCATTTGTTAGGAAAAACTGCTTATAGCATGAAAAGTGCCCATTGCAGATAGTGCTCAAATTCGCAAAACAAACACATATTCATGTTCCCCTGTCTCCCCGAAGACCAAAAAACCATGACTTTTGCAGATCTGAAGTTTCCTTGCAGAGATAGCCCATGCTATATCTTGCATTTGTTAGGAAAAACTGCTTAGAGTGAGAAAAGTGCCCATTGCAGAAAGAGCTCAAATTCGAAAAACAAACACGTATTCATGTTCCCCCGGCTCACTGAACACCAAAAAACCATGACTTTTGCAGATCTGAAGTTTCCTTGCGGAGATAGCCCATGTTATATCTTGCATTTGTTAGGAAAAACTGCTTAGAGCATGAAAAGTGCCCATTGCAGAAAAAGCTCAAATTCGAAAAACAAACACATATTCCTGTTCCCCTGCCTCCCCGAAGACCAAAAAACCATGACTTTTGCAGATCTGAAGTTTCCTTGCGGAGATAGCCCATGCTATATCTTGCATTTGTTAGGAAAAACTGCTTATAGTATGAAAAGTGCCCATTGCAGAAAAAGCTCAAATTCGAAAAACAAACACATATTCCTGTTCCCCTGCCTCCCCGAAGACCAAAAAACCATGACTTTTGCAGATGTGAAGTTTCCTTGCGGAGATAGCCCATGCTATATCTTGCATTTGTTAGGAAAAACTGCTTAGAGCATGAAAAGTGCCCATTGCAGAAAGAGCTCAAATTCGAAAAACAAACACGTATTCATGTTCCCCCGGCTCACTGAACACCAAAAAACCATGAGTTTTGCAGATCTGAAGTTTCCTTGTGGAGATAGCCCATGTTATATCTTGCATTTGTTAGGAAAAACTGCTTATAGCATGAAAAGTGCCCATTGCAGATAGAGCTCAAATTCGCAAAACAAACACATATTCCTGTTCCCCTGCCTCCCCGAAGACCAAAAAACCATGACTTTTGCAGATCTGAAGTTTCCTTGCGGAGATAGCCCATGCTATATCTTGCATTTGTTAGGAAAAACTGCTTAGAGCATGAAAAGTGCCCATTGCAGAAAGAGCTCAAATTCGAAAAACAAACACGTATTCATGTTCCCCCGGCTCACTGAACACCAAAAAACCATGACTTTTGCAGATCTGAAGTTTCCTTGCGGAGATAGCCCATGTTATATCTTGCATTTGTTAGGAAAAACTGCTTAGAGCATGAAAAGTGCCCATTGCAGAAAGAGCTCAAATTCGAAAAACAAACACGTATTCATGTTCCCCCGGCTCACTGAACACCAAAAAACCATGGGTTTTGCAGATCTGAAGTTTCCTTGCGGATATAGCCCATGATATATCTTGCATTTGTTAGGAAAAACTGCTTATAGTATGAAAAGTGCCCATTTCACAAACAGCTCAAATTCAAAAAACAAACACATATTCATGTTCCCCTTCCTCCCCGAAGACCAAAAAACCTTGACTTTTGCAGATCTAAAGTTTCCTTGCGGAGATAGCCCATGCTATATCTTGCATTTGTTAGGAAAAACTGCTTATAGCATGAAAAGTGCCCATTGCAGATAGAGCTCAAATTCGCAAAACAAACACATATTCCTGTTCCCCTGCCTCCCCGAAGACCAAAAAACCATGACTTTTGCAGATCTGAAGTTTCCTTGCGGAGATAGCCCATGCTATATCTTGCATTTGTTAGGAAAAACTGCTTATAGTATGAAAAGTGCCCATTGCAGAAAAAGCTCAAATTCGAAAAACAAACACATATTCCTGTTCCCCTGCCTCCCCGAAGACCAAAAAACCATGACTTTTGCAGATGTGAAGTTTCCTTGCGGAGATAGCCCATGCTATATCTTGCATTTGTTAGGAAAAACTGCTTAGAGCATGAAAAGTGCCCATTGCAGAAAGAGCTCAAATTCGAAAAACAAACACGTATTCATGTTCCCCCGGCTCACTGAACACCAAAAAACCATGACTTTTGCAGATCTGAAGTTTCCTTGCGGAGATAGCCCATTTTATATCTTGCATTTGTTAGCAAAAACTGCTTATAGTATGAAAAGTGCCCATTGCAGAAAGAGCTCAAATTCGAAAAACAAACACATATTCCTGTTCCCCTGCCTCCCCGAAGATCAAAAAACCATGTCTTTTGCAGATCTGAAGTTTCCTTGCAGAGATAGCCCATGCTATATCTTGCATTTGTTAGGAAAAACTGCTTAGAGTGAGAAAAGTGCCCATTGCAGAAAGAGCTCAAATTCGAAAAACAAACACGTATTCATGTTCCCCCGGCTCACTGAACACCAAAAAACCATGAGATTTGCAGATCTGAAATTTCCTTGTGGAGATAGCCCATGTTATATCTTGCATTTGTTAGGAAAAACTGCTTATAGCATGAAAAGTGCCCATTGCAGATAGTGCTCAAATTCGCAAAACAAACACATATTCATGTTCCCCTGTCTCCCCGAAGACCAAAAAACCATGACTTTTGCAGATCTGAAGTTTCCTTGCAGAGATAGCCCATGCTATATCTTGCATTTGTTAGGAAAAACTGCTTAGAGTGAGAAAAGTGCCCATTGCAGAAAGAGCTCAAATTCGAAAAACAAACACGTATTCATGTTCCCCCGGCTCACTGAACACCAAAAAACCATGACTTTTGCAGATCTGAAGTTTCCTTGCGGAGATAGCCCATGTTATATCTTGCATTTGTTAGGAAAAACTGCTTAGAGCATGAAAAGTGCCCATTGCAGAAAGAGCTCAAATTCGAAAAACAAACACGTATTCATGTTCCCCCGGCTCACTGAACACCAAAAAACCATGAGTTTTGCAGATCTGAAGTTTCCTTGCGGAGATAGCCCATGTTATATCTTGCATTTGTTAGGAAAAACTGCTTATAGTATGAAAAGTGCCCATTGCAGAAAGAGCTCAAATTCGAAAAACACATATTCCTGTTCCACTGCCTCCCCGAAGATCAAAAAACCATGACTTTTGCAGATCTGAAGTTTCCTTGCAGAGATAGCCCATGCTATATCTTGCATTTGTTAGGAAAAACTGCTTAGAGCATGAAAAGTGCCCATTGCAGAAAGAGCTCAAATTCGAAAAACAAACACGTATTCATGTTCCCCCGGCTCACTGAACACCAAAAAACCATGACTTTTGCAGATCTGAAGTTCCCTTGCGGAGATAGCCCATGTTATATCTTGCATTTGTTAGGAAAAACTGCTTATAGTATGAAAAGTGCCCATTGCAGAAAGAGCTCAAATTCGAAAAACAAACACATATTCCTGTTCCCCTGCCTCCCCGAAGATCAAAAAACCATGACTTTTGCAGATGTGAAGTTTCCTTGCGGAGATAGCCCATGCTATATCTTGCATTTGTTAGGAAAAACTGCTTAGAGCATGAAAAGTGCCCATTGCAGAAAGAGCTCAAATTCGAAAAACAAACACGTATTCATGTTCCCCCGGCTCACTGAACACCAAAAAACCATGAGTTTTGCAGATCTGAAGTTTCCTTGCGGAGATAGCCCATGCTATGTCTTGCATTTGTTAGGAAAATCTGCTT
This sequence comes from Vipera berus, assembly GCF_964194415.1. NCBI lineage: Eukaryota > Metazoa > Chordata > Lepidosauria > Squamata > Viperidae > Vipera > Vipera berus. Next base: position 288,281 of record NC_138219.1, read on the forward strand.
ATAGTATGAAAAGTTCCCATTGCACAAAGAGCTCAAATTCAAAAAACAAACACATATTCATGTTCCCCTGTCTCCCCGAAGACCAAAAAACCATGACTTTTGCAGATCTGAAGTTTCCTTGCAGAGATAGCCAATGCTATATCTTGCATTTGTTAGGAAAAACTGCTTAGAGCATGAAAAGTGCCCATTGCAGAAAGAGCTCAAATTCGAAAAACAAACACGTATTCATGTTCCCCCGGCTCACTGAACACCAAAAAACCATGAGTTTTGCAGATCTGAAGTTTCCTTGCGGAGATAGCCCATGATATATCTTGTATTTGTTAGGAAAAACTGCTTATAGTATGAAAAGTGCCCATTTCACAAAGAGCTCAAATTTAAAAAACAAACACATATTCATGTTCCCCTGCCTCCCCGAAGACCAAAAAACCATGACTTTTGCAGATCTGAAGTTTCCTTGCGGAGATAGCCCATGCTATATCTTGCATTTGTTAGGAAAAACTGCTTATAGCATGAAAAGTGCCCATTGCAGATAGAGCTCAAATTTGCAAAACAAACACATATTCCTGTTCCCCTGGCTCCCCGAAGACCAAAAAACCATGACTTTTGCAGATCTGAAGTTTCCTTGCGGAGATAGCCCACGCTATATCTTGCATTTGTTAGGAAAAACTGCTTATAGTATGAAAAGTGCCCATTGCAGAAAAAGCTCAAATTCGAAAAACAAACACATATTCCTGTTCCCCTGCCTCCCCGAAGATCAAAAAACCATGACTTTTGCAGATGTGAAGTTTCCTTGCGGAGATAGCCCATGCTATATCTTGCATTTGTTAGGAAAAACTGCTTAGAGCATGAAAAGTGCCCATTGCAGAAAGAGCTCAAATTCGAAAAACAAACACGTATTCATGTTCCCCCGGCTCACTGAACACCAAAAAACCATGACTTTTGCAGATCTGAAGTTTCCTTGCGGAGATAGCCCATTTTATATCTTGCATTTGTTAGCAAAAACTGCTTATAGTATGAAAAGTGCCCATTGCAGAAAGAGCTCAAATTCGAAAAACAAACACATATTCCTGTTCCCCTGCCTCCCCGAACATCAAAAAACCATGTCTTTTGCAGATCTGAAGTTTCCTTGCAGAGATAGCCCGTGCTATATCTTGCATTTGTTAGGAAAAACTGCTTAGAGTGAGAAAAGTGCCCATTGCAGAAAGAGCTCAAATTCGAAAAACAAACACGTATTCATGTTCCCCCGGCTCACTGAACACCAAAAAACCATGAGATTTGCAGATCTGAAGTTTCCTTGTGGAGATAGCCCATGTTATATCTTGCATTTGTTAGGAAAAACTGCTTATAGCATGAAAAGTGCCCATTGCAGATAGTGCTCAAATTCGCAAAACAAACACATATTCATGTTCCCCTGTCTCCCCGAAGACCAAAAAACCATGACTTTTGCAGATCTGAAGTTTCCTTGCAGAGATAGCCCATGCTATATCTTGCATTTGTTAGGAAAAACTGCTTAGAGTGAGAAAAGTGCCCATTGCAGAAAGAGCTCAAATTCGAAAAACAAACACGTATTCATGTTCCCCCGGCTCACTGAACACCAAAAAACCATGACTTTTGCAGATCTGAAGTTTCCTTGCGGAGATAGCCCATGTTATATCTTGCATTTGTTAGGAAAAACTGCTTAGAGCATGAAAAGTGCCCATTGCAGAAAAAGCTCAAATTCGAAAAACAAACACATATTCCTGTTCCCCTGCCTCCCCGAAGACCAAAAAACCATGACTTTTGCAGATCTGAAGTTTCCTTGCGGAGATAGCCCATGCTATATCTTGCATTTGTTAGGAAAAACTGCTTATAGTATGAAAAGTGCCCATTGCAGAAAAAGCTCAAATTCAAAAAACAAACACATATTCCTGTTCCCCTGCCTCCCCGAAGACCAAAAAACCATGACTTTTGCAGATGTGAAGTTTCCTTGCGGAGATAGCCCATGCTATATCTTGCATTTGTTAGGAAAAACTGCTTAGAGCATGAAAAGTGCCCATTGCAGAAAGAGCTCAAATTCGAAAAACAAACACGTATTCATGTTCCCCCGGCTCACTGAACACCAAAAAACCATGAGTTTTGCAGATCTGAAGTTTCCTTGTGGAGATAGCCCATGTTATATCTTGCATTTGTTAGGAAAAACTGCTTATAGCATGAAAAGTGCCCATTGCAGATAGAGCTCAAATTCGCAAAACAAACACATATTCCTGTTCCCCTGCCTCCCCGAAGACCAAAAAACCATGACTTTTGCAGATCTGAAGTTTCCTTGCGGAGATAGCCCATGCTATATCTTGCATTTGTTAGGAAAAACTGCTTAGAGCATGAAAAGTGCCCATTGCAGAAAGAGCTCAAATTCGAAAAACAAACACGTATTCATGTTCCCCCGGCTCACTGAACACCAAAAAACCATGACTTTTGCAGATCTGAAGTTTCCTTGCGGAGATAGCCCATGTTATATCTTGCATTTGTTAGGAAAAACTGCTTAGAGCATGAAAAGTGCCCATTGCAGAAAGAGCTCAAATTCGAAAAACAAACACGTATTCATGTTCCCCCGGCTCACTGAACACCAAAAAACCATGGGTTTTGCAGATCTGAAGTTTCCTTGCGGATATAGCCCATGATATATCTTGCATTTGTTAGGAAAAACTGCTTATAGTATGAAAAGTGCCCATTTCACAAACAGCTCAAATTCAAAAAACAAACACATATTCATGTTCCCCTTCCTCCCCGAAGACCAAAAAACCTTGACTTTTGCAGATCTAAAGTTTCCTTGCGGAGATAGCCCATGCTATATCTTGCATTTGTTAGGAAAAACTGCTTATAGCATGAAAAGTGCCCATTGCAGATAGAGCTCAAATTCGCAAAACAAACACATATTCCTGTTCCCCTGCCTCCCCGAAGACCAAAAAACCATGACTTTTGCAGATCTGAAGTTTCCTTGCGGAGATAGCCCATGCTATATCTTGCATTTGTTAGGAAAAACTGCTTATAGTATGAAAAGTGCCCATTGCAGAAAAAGCTCAAATTCGAAAAACAAACACATATTCCTGTTCCCCTGCCTCCCCGAAGACCAAAAAACCATGACTTTTGCAGATGTGAAGTTTCCTTGCGGAGATAGCCCATGCTATATCTTGCATTTGTTAGGAAAAACTGCTTAGAGCATGAAAAGTGCCCATTGCAGAAAGAGCTCAAATTCGAAAAACAAACACGTATTCATGTTCCCCCGGCTCACTGAACACCAAAAAACCATGACTTTTGCAGATCTGAAGTTTCCTTGCGGAGATAGCCCATTTTATATCTTGCATTTGTTAGCAAAAACTGCTTATAGTATGAAAAGTGCCCATTGCAGAAAGAGCTCAAATTCGAAAAACAAACACATATTCCTGTTCCCCTGCCTCCCCGAAGATCAAAAAACCATGTCTTTTGCAGATCTGAAGTTTCCTTGCAGAGATAGCCCATGCTATATCTTGCATTTGTTAGGAAAAACTGCTTAGAGTGAGAAAAGTGCCCATTGCAGAAAGAGCTCAAATTCGAAAAACAAACACGTATTCATGTTCCCCCGGCTCACTGAACACCAAAAAACCATGAGATTTGCAGATCTGAAATTTCCTTGTGGAGATAGCCCATGTTATATCTTGCATTTGTTAGGAAAAACTGCTTATAGCATGAAAAGTGCCCATTGCAGATAGTGCTCAAATTCGCAAAACAAACACATATTCATGTTCCCCTGTCTCCCCGAAGACCAAAAAACCATGACTTTTGCAGATCTGAAGTTTCCTTGCAGAGATAGCCCATGCTATATCTTGCATTTGTTAGGAAAAACTGCTTAGAGTGAGAAAAGTGCCCATTGCAGAAAGAGCTCAAATTCGAAAAACAAACACGTATTCATGTTCCCCCGGCTCACTGAACACCAAAAAACCATGACTTTTGCAGATCTGAAGTTTCCTTGCGGAGATAGCCCATGTTATATCTTGCATTTGTTAGGAAAAACTGCTTAGAGCATGAAAAGTGCCCATTGCAGAAAGAGCTCAAATTCGAAAAACAAACACGTATTCATGTTCCCCCGGCTCACTGAACACCAAAAAACCATGAGTTTTGCAGATCTGAAGTTTCCTTGCGGAGATAGCCCATGTTATATCTTGCATTTGTTAGGAAAAACTGCTTATAGTATGAAAAGTGCCCATTGCAGAAAGAGCTCAAATTCGAAAAACACATATTCCTGTTCCACTGCCTCCCCGAAGATCAAAAAACCATGACTTTTGCAGATCTGAAGTTTCCTTGCAGAGATAGCCCATGCTATATCTTGCATTTGTTAGGAAAAACTGCTTAGAGCATGAAAAGTGCCCATTGCAGAAAGAGCTCAAATTCGAAAAACAAACACGTATTCATGTTCCCCCGGCTCACTGAACACCAAAAAACCATGACTTTTGCAGATCTGAAGTTCCCTTGCGGAGATAGCCCATGTTATATCTTGCATTTGTTAGGAAAAACTGCTTATAGTATGAAAAGTGCCCATTGCAGAAAGAGCTCAAATTCGAAAAACAAACACATATTCCTGTTCCCCTGCCTCCCCGAAGATCAAAAAACCATGACTTTTGCAGATGTGAAGTTTCCTTGCGGAGATAGCCCATGCTATATCTTGCATTTGTTAGGAAAAACTGCTTAGAGCATGAAAAGTGCCCATTGCAGAAAGAGCTCAAATTCGAAAAACAAACACGTATTCATGTTCCCCCGGCTCACTGAACACCAAAAAACCATGAGTTTTGCAGATCTGAAGTTTCCTTGCGGAGATAGCCCATGCTATGTCTTGCATTTGTTAGGAAAATCTGCTTATAGTATGAAAAGTTCCCATTGCACAAAGAGCTCAAATTCAAAAAACAAACACATATTCATGTTCCCCTGTCTCCCCGAAGACCAAAAAACCATGACTTTTGCAGATCTGAAGTTTCCTTGCAGAGATAGCCAATGCTATATCTTGCATTTGTTAGGAAAAACTGCTTAGAGCATGAAAAGTGCCCATTGCAGAAAGAGCTCAAATTCGAAAAACAAACACGTATTCATGTTCCCCCGGCTCACTGAACACCAAAAAACCATGAGTTTTGCAGATCTGAAGTTTCCTTGCGGAGATAGCCCATGATATATCTTGTATTTGTTAGGAAAAACTGCTTATAGTATGAAAAGTGCCCATTTCACAAAGAGCTCAAATTTAAAAAACAAACACATATTCATGTTCCCCTGCCTCCCCGAAGACCAAAAAACCATGACTTTTGCAGATCTGAAGTTTCCTTGCGGAGATAGCCCACGCTATATCTTGCATTTGTTAGGAAAAACTGCTTATAGTATGAAAAGTGCCCATTGCAGAAAAAGCTCAAATTCGAAAAACAAACACATATTCCTGTTCCCCTGCCTCCCCGAAGATCAAAAAACCATGACTTTTGCAGATGTGAAGTTTCCTTGCGGAGATAGCCCATGCTATATCTTGCATTTGTTAGGAAAAACTGCTTAGAGCATGAAAAGTGCCCATTGCAGAAAGGGCTCAAATTCGAAAAACAAACACGTATTCATGTTCCCCCGGCTCACTGAACACCAAAAAACCATGACTTTTGCAGATCTGAAGTTTCCTTGCGGAGATAGCCCATGATATATCTTGCATTTGTTAGGAAAAACTGCTTATAGTATGAAAAGTGCCCATTTCACAAAGAGCTCAAATTCGAAAAACAAACACATATTCCTGTTCCCCTGCCTCCCCGAAGACCAAAAAACCATGACTTTTGCAGATCTGAAGTTTCCTTGCGGAGATAGCCCATGCTATATCTTGCATTTGTTAGGAAAAACTGCTTATAGTATGAAAAGTGCCCATTGCAGAAAAAGCTCAAATTCGAAAAACAAACACATATTCCTGTTCCCCTGCCTCCCCGAAGACCAAAAAACCATGACTTTTGCAGATGTGAAGTTTCCTTGCGGAGATAGCCCATGCTATATCTTGCATTTGTTAGGAAAAACTGCTTAGAGCATGAAAAGTGCCCATTGCAGATAGAGCTCAAATTCGCAAAACAAACACATATTCCTGTTCCCCTGCCTGCCCGAAGACCAAAAAACCATGACTTTTGCAGATCTGAAGTTTCCTTGCGGAGATAGCCCATGCTATATCTTGCATTTGTTAGGAAAAACTGCTTATAGCATGAAAAGTGCCCATTGCAGATAGAGCTCAAATTCGCAAAACAAACACGTATTCCTGTTCCCCTGCCTCCCCGAAGACCAAAAAACCATGACTTTTGCAGATCTGAAGTTTCCTTGCGGAGATAGCCCATGCTATATCTTGCATTTGTTAGGAAAAACTGCTTATAGTATGAAAAGTGCCCATTGCAGAAAAAGCTCAAATTCGAAAAACAAACACATATTCCTGTTCCCCTGCCTCCCCGAAGACCAAAAAACCATGACTTTTGCAGATGTGAAGTTTCCTTGCGGAGATAGCCCATGCTATATCTTGCATTTGTTAGGAAAAACTGCTTAGAGCATGAAAAGTGCCCATTGCAGATAGAGCTCAAATTCGCAAAACAAACACATATTCATGTTCCCCTGTCTCCCCGAAGACCAAAAAACCATGACTTTTGCAGATCTGAAGTTTCCTTGCGGAGATAGCCCATGCTATATCTTGCATTTGTTAGGAAAAACTGCTTATAGAATGAAAAGTGCCCATTGCAGATAGAGCTCAAATTCGCAAAACAAACACATATTCCTGTTCCCCTGCCTCCCCGAAGACCAAAAAACCATGACTTTTGCAGATCTGAAGTTTCCTTGCGGAGATAGCCCATGCTATATCTTGCATTTGTTAGGAAAAACTGCTTAGAGCATGAAAAGTGCCCATTGCAGAAAGAGCTCAAATTCGAAAAACAAACACGTATTCATGTTCCCCCGGCTCACTGAACACCAAAAAACCATGACTTTTGCAGATCTGAAGTTTCCTTGCGGAGATAGCCCATGTTATATCTTGCATTTGTTAGGAAAAACTGCTTATAGTATGAAAAGTGCCCATTGCAGAAAGAGCTCAAATTCGAAAAACAAACACATATTCCTGTTCCCCTGCCTCCCTGAAGACCAAAAAACCATGACTTTTGCAGATCTGAAGTTTCCTTGCGGAGATAGCCCATGCTATATCTTGCATTTGTTAGGAAAAACTGCTTATAGCATGAAAAGTGCCCATTGCAGATAGAGCACAAAAAACCATGACTTTTGCAGATCTGAAGTTTCCTTGCAGAGATAGCCCATGCTATATCTTGCATTTGTTAGGAAAAACTGCTTAGAGTGAGAAAAGTGCCCATTGCAGAAAGAGCTCAAATTCGAAAAACAAACACGTATTCATGTTCCCCCGGCTCACTGAACACCAAAAAACCATGACTTTTGCAGATCTGAAGTTTCCTTGCGGAGATAGCCCATGTTATATCTTGCATTTGTTAGGAAAAACTGCTTAGAGCATGAAAAGTGCCCATTGAAGATAGAGCTCAAATTCGCAAAACAAACACATATTCATGTTCCCCTGTCTCCCCGAAGACCAAAAAACCATGACTTTTGCAGATCTGAAGTTTCCTTGCGGAGATAGCCCATGCTATATCTTGCATTTGTTAGGAAAAACTGCTTATAGCATGAAAAGTGCCCATTGCAGAAAAAGCTCAAATTCGAAAAACAAACACATATTCCTGTTCCCCTGCCTCCCCGAAGACCAAAAAACCATGACTTTTGCAGATGTGAAGTTTCCTTGCGGAGATAGCCCATGCTATATCTTGCATTTGTTAGGAAAAACTGCTTAGAGCATGAAAAGTGCCCATTGCAGAAAGAGCTCAAATTCGAAAAACAAACACGTATTCATGTTCCCCCGGCTCACTGAACACCAAAAAACCATGACTTTTGCAGATCTGAAGTTTCCTTGCGGAGATAGCCCATGTTATATCTTGCATTTGTTAGGAAAAACTGCTTAGAGCATGAAAAGTGCCCATTGCAGAAAGAGCTCAAATTCGAAAAACAAACACGTATTCATGTTCCCCCGGCTCACTGAACACCAAAAAACCATGAGTTTTGCAGATCTGAAGTTTCCTTGCGGAGATAGCCCATGTTATATCTTGCATTTGTTAGGAAAAACTGCTTAGAGCATGAAAAGTGCCCATTGCAGAAAAAGCTCAAATTCGAAAAACAAACACATATTCCTGTTCCCCTGCCTCCCCGAAGACCAAAAAACCATGACTTTTGCAGATCTGAAGTTTCCTTGCGGAGATAGCCCATGATATATCTTGCATTTATTAGGAAAAACTGCTTATAGTATGAAAAGTGCCCATTTCACAAAGAGCTCAAATTCGCAAAACAAACACATATTCCTGTTCCCCTGCCTCCCCGAAGACCAAAAAACCATGACTTTTGCAGATCTGAAGTTTCCTTGCGGAGATAGCCCATGCTATATCTTGCATTTGTTAGGAAAAACTGCTTAGAGCATGAAAAGTGCCCATTGCAGAAAGAGCTCAAATTCGAAAAACAAACACGTATTCATGTTCACCCGGCTCACTGAACACCGAAAAACCATGAATTTTGCAGATCTGAAGTTTCCTTGCGGAGATAGCCCATGTTATATCTTGCATTTGTTAGGAAAAACTGCTTAGAGCATGAAAAGTGCCCATTGCAGAAAGAGCTCAAATTCGAAAAACAAACACGTATTCATGTTCCCCCGGCTCACTGAACACCAAAAAACCATGAGTTTTGCAGATCTGAAGTTTCCTTGCGGAGATAGCCCATGTTATATCTTGCATTTGTTAGGAAAAACTGCTTAGAGCATGAAAAGTGCCCATTGCAGAAAAAGCTCAAATTCGAAAAACAAACACATATTCCTGTTCCCCTGCCTCCCCGAAGACCAAAAAACCATGACTTTTGCAGATCTGAAGTTTCCTTGTGGAGATAGCCCATGTTATATCTTGCATTTGTTAGGAAAAACTGCTTATAGCATGAAAAGTGCCCATTGCAGATAGAGCTCAAATTCGCAAAACAAACACATATTCATGTTCCCCTGTCTCCCCGAAGACCAAAAAACCATGACTTTTGCAGATCTGAAGTTTCCTTGCGTAGATAGCCCATGCTATATCTTGCATTTGTTAGGAAAAACTGCTTATAGCATGAAAAGTGCCCATTGCAGATAGAGCTCAAATTCGCAAAACAAACACATATTCCTGTTCCCCTGCCTCCCCGAAGACCAAAAAACCATGACTTTTGCAGATCTGAAGTTTCCTTGCGGAGATAGCCCATTCTATATCTTGCATTTGTTAGGAAAAACTGCTTATAGTATGAAAAGTGCCCATTGCAGAAAAAGCTCAAATTCGAAAAACAAACACATATTCCTGTTCCCCTGCCTCCCCGAAGACCAAAAAACCATGACTTTTGCAGATGTGAAGTTTCCTTGCGGAGATAGCCCATGATATATCTTGCATTTGTTAGGAAAAACTGCTTAGAGCATGAAAAGTGCCCATTGCAGAAAGAGCTCAAATTCGAAAAACAAACACGTATTCATGTTCCCCTGTCTCCCCGAAGACCAAAAAACCATGACTTTTGCAGATCTGAAGTTTCCTTGCGGAGATAGCCCATGCTATATCTTGCATTTGTTAAGAAAAACTGCTTATAGCATGAAAAGTGCCCATTGCAGATAGAGCTCAAATTCGCAAAACAAACACATATTCCTGTTCCCCTGCCTGCCCGAAGACCAAAAAACCATGACTTTTGCAGATCTGAAGTTTCCTTGCGGAGATAGCCCATGCTATATCTTGCATTTGTTAGGAAAAACTGCTTATAGTATGAAAAGTGCCCATTGCAGAAAAAGCTCAAATTCGAAAAACAAACACATATTCCTGTTCCCCTGCCTCCCCGAAGACCAAAAAACCATGACTTTTGCAGATGTGAAGTTTCCTTGCGGAGATAGCCCATGCTATATCTTGCATTTGTTAGGAAAAACTGCTTAGAGCATGAAAAGTGCCCATTGCAGATAGAGCTCAAATTCGCAAAACAAACACATATTCATGTTCCCCTGTCTCCCCGAAGACCAAAAAACCATGACTTTTGCAGATCTGAAGTTTCCTTGCGGAGATAGCCCATGCTATATCTTGCATTTGTTAGGAAAAACTGCTTATAGAATGAAAAGTGCCCATTGCAGATAGAGCTCAAATTCGCAAAACAAACACATATTCCTGTTCCCCTGCCTCCCCGAAGACCAAAAAACCATGACTTTTGAAGATGTGAAGTTTCCTTGCGGAGATAGCCCATGCTATATCTTGCATTTGTTAGGAAAAACTGCTTAGAGCATGAAAAGTGCCCATTGCAGAAAGAGCTCAAATTCGAAAAACAAACACATATTCCTGTTCCCCTGCCTGCCCGAAGACCAAAAAACGATGACTTTTGCAGATCTGAAGTTTCCTTGCGGAGATAGCCCATGCTATATCTTGCATTTGTTAGGAAAAACTGCTTAGAGCATGAAAAGTGCCCATTGCAGAAAGAGCTCAAATTCGAAAAACAAACACGTATTCATGTTCCCCCGGCTCACTGAACACCAAAAAACCATGACTTTTGCAGATCTGAAGTTTCCTTGCGGAGATAGCCCATGCTATATCTTGCATTTGTTAGGAAAAACTGCTTATAGTATGAAAAGTGCCCATTGCAGAAAAAGCTCAAATTCGAAAAACAAACACATATTCCTGTTCCCCTGCCTCCCCGAAGACCAAAAAACCATGACTTTTGCAGATGTGAAGTTTCCTTGCGGAGATAGCCCATGCTATATCTTGCATTTGTTAGGAAAAACTGCTTAGAGCATGAAAAGTGCCCATTGCAGAAAGAGCTCAAATTCGAAAAACAAACACGTATTCATGTTCCCCCGGCTCACTGAACACCAAAAAACCATGAGTTTTGCAGATCTGAAGTTTCCTTGTGGAGATAGCCCATGTTATATCTTGCATTTGTTAGGAAAAACTGCTTATAGCATGAAAAGTGCCCATTGCAGATAGAGCTCAAATTCGCAAAACAAACACATATTCATGTTCCCCTGTCTCCCCGAAGACCAAAAAACCATGACTTTTGCAGATCTGAAGTTTCCTTGCGGAGATAGCCCATGCTATATCTTGCATTTGTTAGGAAAAACTGCTTAGAGCATGAAAAGTGCCCATTGCAGATAGAGCTCAAATTCGCAAAACAAACACATATTCCTGTTCCCCTGCCTCCCCGAAGACCAAAAAACCATGACTTTTGCAGATCTGAAGTTTCCTTGCGGAGATAGCCCATGCTATATCTTGCATTTGTTAGGAAAAACTGCTTATATTATGAAAAGTGCCCATTGCAGAAAAAGCTCAAATTCGAAAAACAAACACATATTCCTGTTCCCCTGCCTCCCCGAAGACCAAAAAACCATGACTTTTGCAGATGTGAAGTTTCCTTGCGGAGATAGCCCATGCTATATCTTGCATTTGTTAGGAAAAACTGCTTAGAGCATGAAAAGTGCCCATTGCAGAAAGAGCTCAAATTCGAAAAACAAACACGTATTCATGTTCCCCCGGCTCACTGAACACCAAAAAACCATGACTTTTGCAGATCTGAAGTTTCCTTGCGGAGATAGCCCATGTTATATCTTGCATTTGTTAGGAAAAACTGCTTAGAGCATGAAAAGTGCCCTTTGCAGAAAGAGCTCAAATTCGAAAAACAAACACGTATTCATGTTCCCCCGGCTCACTGAACACCAAAAAACCATGAGTTTTGCAGATCTGAAGTTTCCTTGCGGAGATAGCCCATGATATATCTTGCATTTGTTAGGAAAAACTGCTTAGAGTATGAAAAGTGCCCATTTCACAAAGAGCTCAAATTCAAAAAACAAACACATATTCCTGTTCCCCTGCCTGCCCGAAGACCAAAAAACCATGACTTTTGCAGATCTGAAGTTTCCTTGCGGAGATAGCCCATGCTATATCTTGCATTTGTTAGGAAAAACTGCTTAGAGCATGAAAAGTGCCCATTGCAGATAGAGCTCAAATTCGCAAAACAAACACATATTCCTGTTCCCCTGCCTCCCCGAAGACCAAAAAACCATGACTTTTGCAGATCTGAAGTTTCCTTGCGGAGATAGCCCATGCTATATCTTGCATTTGTTAGGAAAAACTGCTTTTAGTATGAAAAGTGCCCATTGCAGAAAAAGCTCAAATTCGAAAAACAAACACATATTCATGTTCCCCTGCCTCCCCGAAGACCAAAAAACCATGACTTTTGCAGATGTGAAGTTTCCTTGCGGAGATAGCCCATGCTATATCTTGCATTTGTTAGGAAAAACTGCTTAGAGCATGAAAAGTGCCCATTGCAGAAAGAGCTCAAATTCGAAAAACAAACACGTATTCATGTTCCCCCGGCTCACTGAACACCAAAAAACCATGACTTTTGCAGATCTGAAGTTTCCTTGCGGAGATAGCCCATGTTATATCTTGCATTTGTTAGGAAAAACTGCTTAGAGCATGAAAAGTGCCCTTTGCAGAAAGAGCTCAAATTCGAAAAACAAACACGTATTCATGTTCCCCCGGCTCACTGAACACCAAAAAACCATGAGTTTTGCAGATCTGAAGTTTCCTTGCGGAGATAGCCCATGATATATCTTGCATTTGTTAGGAAAAACTGCTTAGAGTATGAAAAGTGCCCATTTCACAAAGAGCTCAAATACAAAAAACAAACACATATTCATGTTCCCCTGCCTCCCCGAAGACCAAAAAACCATGACTTTTGCAGATCTGAAGTTTCCTTGCGGAGATAGCCCATGCTATATCTTGCATTTGTTAGGAAAAACTGCTTATAGCATGAAAAGTGCCCATTGCAGAAAGAGCTCAAATTCGAAAAACAAACACGTATTCATGTTCCCCCGGCTCACTGAACACCAAAAAACCATGACTTTTGCAGATCTGAAGCTTCCTTGCGGAGATAGCCCATGCTATATCTTGCATTTGTTAGGAAAAACTGCTTATAGTATGAAAAGTGCCCATTGCAGAAAAAGCTCAAATTCGAAAAACAAACACATATTCCTGTTCCCCTGCCTCCCCGAAGACCAAAAAACCATGACTTTTGCAGATGTGAAGTTTCCTTGCGGAGATAGCCCATGCTATATCTTGCATTTGTTAGGAAAAACTGCTTAGAGCATGAAAAGTGCCCATTGCAGAAAGAGCTCAAATTCGAAAAACAAACACGTATTCATGTTCCCCTGTCTCCCCGAAGACCAAAAAACCATGACTTTTGCAGATCTCAAGTTTCCTTGCGGAGATAGCCCATGCTATATCTTGCATTTGTTAGGAAAAACTGCTTATAGCATGAAAAGTGCCCATTGCAGATAGAGCTCAAATTCGCAAAACAAACACATATTCCTGTTCCCCTGCCTCCCCGAAGACCAAAAAACCATGACTTTTGCAGATCTGAAGTTTCCTTGCGGAGATAGCCCATGCTATATCTTGCATTTGTTAGGAAAAACTGCTTAGAGCATGAAAAGTGCCCATTGCAGAAAGAGCTCAAATTCGAAAAACAAACACGTATTCATGTTCCCCCGGCTCACTGAACACCAAAAAACCATGACTTTTGCAGATCTGAAGTTTCCTTGCGGAGATGTTGTTGTTGTTGTTGTTAGCTGCGAAGTCGTGTCCGACCCCTCGCGACCCTATGGACAACATTCCTCCAGGCCTTCCTGTCGTCTACCATCTTCTGGAGTCCATTTAAGCTCACGCCTACTGCTTCAGTGACTCCATCCAGCCACCTCATTCTCTGTCGTCCCCTTCTTCTATTGCCCTCGATCTTTCCCAGCATTAGGCTCTTCTCCAGTGAGTCCTTCCTTCTCATTAGGTGGCCAAAGTACTTGAGTTTTAGCTTCAGGATCTGGCCTTCTAAAGAGCAGTCAGGATTGATCTCCTCTAGGACTGACCGGTTTGATCGCCTCGCGGTCCAAGGGACTCGCAGGAGTCTTCTCCAGCACCACAGTTCAAAGGCCTCAATTCTTTGGCGCTCAGCCTTTCTTATGGTCCAACTTTCACTGCCATACGTTGCAACTGGGAAGACCATAGCCTTGACTATACGCACTTTTGTTGACAGGGTGATGTCTCTGCTTTTTAGTGTGCTGTCTAGATTTGCCATGGCTTTCCTCCCCAGGAGCAAGCGTCTTTTAATTTCTTGGCTACAGTCCCCATCTGCAGTGATCTTGGAGCCCAGGAAAATAAAATCTGTCACTACCTCCATTTCTTCCCCATCTATTTGCCAGGAATTGAGAGGGCCAGATGCCATGATCTTGGTTTTCTTAATGTTAAGTTTCAACCCAAGTTTTGCACTCTCCTTCTTCACCTGCAACAAGAGGCTCTTTAGTTCTTCTTCACTTTCTGCCATTACTTGCGGAGATAGCCCATGTTATATCTTGCATTTGTTAGGAAAAACTGCTTAGAGCATGAAAAGTGCCCATTGCAGAAAGAGCTCAAATTCGAAAAACAAACACGTATTCATGTTCCCCCGGCTCACTGAACACCAAAAAACCATGAGTTTTGCAGATCTGAAGTTTCCTTGCGGAGATAGCCCACGCTATATCTTGCATTTGTTAGGAAAAACTGCTTATAGTATGAAAAGTGCCCATTGCAGAAAAAGCTCAAATTCGAAAAACAAACACATATTCCTGTTCCCCTGCCTCCCCGAAGATCAAAAAACCATGACTTTTGCAGATGTGAAGTTTCCTTGCGGAGATAGCCCATGCTATATCTTGCATTTGTTAGGAAAAACTGCTTAGAGCATGAAAAGTGCCCATTGCAGAAAGAGCTCAAATTCGAAAAACAAACACGTATTCATGTTCCCCCGGCTCACTGAACACCAAAAAACCATGACTTTTGCAGATCTGAAGTTTCCTTGCGGAGATAGCCCATGATATATCTTGCATTTGTTAGGAAAAACTGCTTATAGTATGAAAAGTGCCCATTTCACAAAGAGCTCAAATTCAAAAAACAAACACATATTCATGTTCCCCTGCCTCCCCGAAAACCAAAAAACCATGACTTTTGCAGATCTGAAGTTTCCTTGCGGAGATAGCCCATGCTATATCTTGCATTTGTTAGGAAAAACTGCTTAGAGCATGAAAAGTGCCCATTGCAGAAAGAGCTCAAATTCGAAAAACAAACACGTATTCATGTTCCCCCGGCTCACTGAACACCAAAAAACCATGAGTTTTGCAGATCTGAAGTTTCCTTGCGGAGATAGCCCATGTTATATCTTGCATTTGTTAGGAAAAACTGCTTATAGTATGAAAAGTGCCCATTGCAGAAAGAGCTCAAATTCGAAAAACAAACACATATTCCTGTTCCACTGCCTCCCCGAAGATCAAAAAACCATGACTTTTGCAGATCTGAAGTTTCCTTGCAGAGATAGCCCATGCTATATCTTGCATTTGTTAGGAAAAACTGCTTAGAGCATGAAAAGTGCCCATTGCAGAAAGAGCTCAAATTCGAAAAACAAACACGTATTCATGTTCCCCCGGCTCACTGAACACCAAAAAACCATGACTTTTGCAGATCTGAAGTTCCCTTGCGGAGATAGCCCATGTTATATCTTGCATTTGTTAGGAAAAACTGCTTATAGTATGAAAAGTGCCCATTGCAGAAAGAGCTCAAATTCGAAAAACAAACACATATTCCTGTTCCCCTGCCTCCCCGAAGATCAAAAAACCATGACTTTTGCAGATGTGAAGTTTCCTTGCGGAGATAGCCCATGCTATATCTTGCATTTGTTAGGAAAAACTGCTTAGAGCATGAAAAGTGCCCATTGCAGAAAGAGCTCAAATTCGAAAAACAAACACGTATTCATGTTCCCCCGGCTCACTGAACACCAAAAAACCATGACTTTTGCAGATGTGAAGTTTCCTTGCGGAGATAGCCCATGCTATATCTTGCATTTGTTAGGAAAAACTGCTTAGAGCATGAAAAGTGCCCATTGCAGAAAGAGCTCAAATTCGAAAAACAAACACGTATTCATGTTCCCCCGGCTCACTGAACACCAAAAAACCATGAGTTTTGCAGATCTGAAGTTTCCTTGTGGAGATAGCCCATGTTATATCTTGCATTTGTTAGGAAAAACTGCTTATAGCATGAAAAGTGCCCATTGCAGATAGAGCTCAAATTCGCAAAACAAACACATATTCATGTTCCCCTGTCTCCCCGAAGACCAAAAAACCATGACTTTTGCAGATCTGAAGTTTCCTTGCGGAGATAGCCCATGCTATATCTTGCATTTGTTAGGAAAAACTGCTTATAGCATGAAAAGTGCCCATTGCAGATAGAGCTCAAATTCGCAAAACAAACACATATTCCTGTTCCCCTGCCTCCCCGAAGACCAAAAAACCATGACTTTTGCAGATCTGAAGTTTCCTTGCGGAGATAGCCCACGCTATATCTTGCATTTGTTAGGAAAAACTGCTTATAGTATGAAAAGTGCCCATTGCAGAAAAAGCTCAAATTCGAAAAACAAACACATATTCCTGTTCCCCTGCCTCCCCGAAGATCAAAAAACCATGACTTTTGCAGATGTGAAGTTTCCTTGCGGAGATAGCCCATGCTATATCTTGCATTTGTTAGGAAAAACTGCTTAGAGCATGAAAAGTGCCCATTGCAGAAAGAGCTCAAATTCGAAAAACAAACACGTATTCATGTTCCCCCGGCTCACTGAACACCAAAAAACCATGACTTTTGCAGATCTGAAGTTTCCTTGCGGAGATAGCCCATGTTATATCTTGCATTTGTTAGGAAAAACTGCTTAGAGCATGAAAAGTGCCCTTTGCAGAAAGAGCTCAAATTCGAAAAACAAACACGTATTCATGTTCCCCCGGCTCACTGAACACCAAAAAACCATGAGTTTTGCAGATCTGAAGTTTCCTTGCGGAGATAGCCCATGATATATCTTGCATTTGTTAGGAAAAACTGCTTAGAGTATGAAAAGTGCCCATTTCACAAAGAGCTCAAATTCAAAAAACAAACACATATTCCTGTTCCCCTGCCTGCCCGAAGACCAAAAAACCATGACTTTTGCAGATCTGAAGTTTCCTTGCGGAGATAGCCCATGCTATATCTTGCATTTGTTAGGAAAAACTGCTTAGAGCATGAAAAGTGCCCATTGCAGATAGAGCTCAAATTCGCAAAACAAACACATATTCCTGTTCCCCTGCCTCCCCGAAGACCAAAAAACCATGACTTTTGCAGATCTGAAGTTTCCTTGCGGAGATAGCCCATGCTATATCTTGCATTTGTTAGGAAAAACTGCTTATAGTATGAAAAGTGCCCATTGCAGAAAAAGCTCAAATTCGAAAAACAAACACATATTCATGTTCCCCTGCCTCCCCGAAGACCAAAAAACCATGACTTTTGCAGATGTGAAGTTTCCTTGCGGAGATAGCCCATGCTATATCTTGCATTTGTTAGGAAAAACTGCTTAGAGCATGAAAAGTGCCCATTGCAGAAAGAGCTCAAATTCGAAAAACAAACACGTATTCATGTTCCCCCGGCTCACTGAACACCAAAAAACCATGACTTTTGCAGATCTGAAGTTTCCTTGCGGAGATAGCCCATGTTATATCTTGCATTTGTTAGGAAAAACTGCTTAGAGCATGAAAAGTGCCCTTTGCAGAAAGAGCTCAAATTCGAAAAACAAACACGTATTCATGTTCCCCCGGCTCACTGAACACCAAAAAACCATGAGTTTTGCAGATCTGAAGTTTCCTTGCGGAGATAGCCCATGATATATCTTGCATTTGTTAGGAAAAACTGCTTAGAGTATGAAAAGTGCCCATTTCACAAAGAGCTCAAATACAAAAAACAAACACATATTCATGTTCCCCTGCCTCCCCGAAGACCAAAAAACCATGACTTTTGCAGATCTGAAGTTTCCTTGCGGAGATAGCCCATGCTATATCTTGCATTTGTTAGGAAAAACTGCTTATAGCATGAAAAGTGCCCATTGCAGAAAGAGCTCAAATTCGAAAAACAAACACGTATTCATGTTCCCCCGGCTCACTGAACACCAAAAAACCATGACTTTTGCAGATCTTTAGCTTCCTTGCGGAGATAGCCCATGCTATATCTTGCATTTGTTAGGAAAAACTGCTTATAGTATGAAAAGTGCCCATTGCAGAAAAAGCTCAAATTCGAAAAACAAACACATATTCCTGTTCCCCTGCCTCCCCGAAGACCAAAAAACCATGACTTTTGCAGATGTGAAGTTTCCTTGCGGAGATAGCCCATGCTATATCTTGCATTTGTTAGGAAAAACTGCTTAGAGCATGAAAAGTGCCCATTGCAGAAAGAGCTCAAATTCGAAAAACAAACACGTATTCATGTTCCCCTGTCTCCCCGAAGACCAAAAAACCATGACTTTTGCAGATCTCAAGTTTCCTTGCGGAGATAGCCCATGCTATATCTTGCATTTGTTAGGAAAAACTGCTTATAGCATGAAAAGTGCCCATTGCAGATAGAGCTCAAATTCGCAAAACAAACACATATTCCTGTTCCCCTGCCTCCCCGAAGACCAAAAAACCATGACTTTTGCAGATCTGAAGTTTCCTTGCGGAGATAGCCCATGCTATATCTTGCATTTGTTAGGAAAAACTGCTTAGAGCATGAAAAGTGCCCATTGCAGAAAGAGCTCAAATTCGAAAAACAAACACGTATTCATGTTCCCCCGGCTCACTGAACACCAAAAAACCATGACTTTTGCAGATCTGAAGTTTCCTTGCGGAGATGTTGTTGTTGTTGTTGTTAGCTGCGAAGTCGTGTCCGACCCCTCGCGACCCTATGGACAACATTCCTCCAGGCCTTCCTGTCGTCTACCATCTTCTGGAGTCCATTTAAGCTCACGCCTACTGCTTCAGTGACTCCATCCAGCCACCTCATTCTCTGTCGTCCCCTTCTTCTATTGCCCTCGATCTTTCCCAGCATTAGGCTCTTCTCCAGTGAGTCCTTCCTTCTCATTAGGTGGCCAAAGTACTTGAGTTTTAGCTTCAGGATCTGGCCTTCTAAAGAGCAGTCAGGATTGATCTCCTCTAGGACTGACCGGTTTGATCGCCTCGCGGTCCAAGGGACTCGCAGGAGTCTTCTCCAGCACCACAGTTCAAAGGCCTCAATTCTTTGGCGCTCAGCCTTTCTTATGGTCCAACTTTCACTGCCATACGTTGCAACTGGGAAGACCATAGCCTTGACTATACGCACTTTTGTTGACAGGGTGATGTCTCTGCTTTTTAGTGTGCTGTCTAGATTTGCCATGGCTTTCCTCCCCAGGAGCAAGCGTCTTTTAATTTCTTGGCTACAGTCCCCATCTGCAGTGATCTTGGAGCCCAGGAAAATAAAATCTGTCACTACCTCCATTTCTTCCCCATCTATTTGCCAGGAATTGAGAGGGCCAGATGCCATGATCTTGGTTTTCTTAATGTTAAGTTTCAACCCAAGTTTTGCACTCTCCTTCTTCACCTGCAACAAGAGGCTCTTTAGTTCTTCTTCACTTTCTGCCATTACTTGCGGAGATAGCCCATGTTATATCTTGCATTTGTTAGGAAAAACTGCTTAGAGCATGAAAAGTGCCCATTGCAGAAAGAGCTCAAATTCGAAAAACAAACACGTATTCATGTTCCCCCGGCTCACTGAACACCAAAAAACCATGAGTTTTGCAGATCTGAAGTTTCCTTGCGGAGATAGCCCATGATATATCTTGCATTTGTTAGGAAAAACTGCTTATAGCATGAAAAGTGCCCATTGCAGATAGAGCTCAAATTCGCAAAACAAACACATATTCATGTTCCCCTGTCTCCCCGAAGACCAAAAAACCATGACTTTTGCAGATCTGAAGTTTCCTTGCGGAGATAGCCCATGTTATATCTTGCATTTGTTAGGAAAAACTGCTTAGAGCATGAAAAGTGCCCATTGCAGAAAAAGCTCAAATTCGAAAAACAAACACATATTCCTGTTCCCCTGCCTCCCCGAAGACCAAAAAACCATGACTTTTGCAGATGTGAAGTTTCCTTGCGGAGATAGCCCATGCTATATCTTGCATTTGTTAGGAAAAACTGCTTAGAGCATGAAAAGTGCCCATTGCAGAAAGAGCTCAAATTCAAAAAACAAACACGTATTCATGTTCCCCCGGCTCACTGAACACCAAAAAACCATGAGTTTTGCAGATCTGAAGTTTCCTTGTGGAGATAGCCCATGCTATATCTTGCATTTGTTAGGAAAAACTGCTTATAGCATGAAAAGTGCCCATTGCAGATAGAGCTCAAATTCGCAAAACAAACACATATTCCTGTTCCCCTGCCTCCCCGAAGACCAAAAAACCATGACTTTTGCAGATCTGAAGTTTCCTTGCGGAGATAGCCCATGCTATATCTTGCATTTGTTAGGAAAAACTGCTTAGAGCATGAAAAGTGCCCATTGCAGATAGAGCTCAAATTCGCAAAACAAACACATATTCCTGTTCCCCTGCCTCCCCGAAGACCAAAAAACCATGACTTTTGCAGATCTGAAGTTTCCTTGCGGAGATAGCCCATGCTATATCTTGCATTTGTTAGGAAAAACTGCTTATAGTATGAAAAGTGCCCATTGCAGAAAAAGCTCAAATTTGAAAAACAAACACATATTCCTGTTCCCCTGCCTCCCCGAAGACCAAAAAACCATGACTTTTGCAGATGTGAAGTTTCCTTGCGGAGATAGCCCATGCTATATCTTGCATTTGTTAGGAAAAACTGCTTAGAGCATGAAAAGTGCCCATTGCAGAAAGAGCTCAAATTCGAAAAACAAACACGTATTCATGTTCCCCCGGCTCACTGAACACCAAAAAACCATGACTTTTGCAGATCTGAAGTTTCCTTGCGGAGATAGCCCATTTTATATCTTGCATTTGTTAGCAAAAACTGCTTATAGTATGAAAAGTGCCCATTGCAGAAAGAGCTCAAATTCGAAAAACAAACACATATTCCTGTTCCCCTGCCTCCCCGAAGATCAAAAAACCATGTCTTTTGCAGATCTGAAGTTTCCTTGCAGAGATAGCCCATGCTATATCTTGCATTTGTTAGGAAAAACTGCTTAGAGTGAGAAAAGTGCCCATTGCAGAAAGAGCTCAAATTCGAAAAACAAACACGTATTCATGTTCCCCCGGCTCACTGAACACCAAAAAACCATGAGATTTGCAGATCTGAAGTTTCCTTGTGGAGATAGCCCATGTTATATCTTGCATTTGTTAGGAAAAACTGCTTATAGCATGAAAAGTGCCCATTGCAGATAGTGCTCAAATTCGCAAAACAAACACATATTCATGTTCCCCTGTCTCCCCGAAGACCAAAAAACCATGACTTTTGCAGATCTGAAGTTTCCTTGCAGAGATAGCCCATGCTATATCTTGCATTTGTTAGGAAAAACTGCTTAGAGTGAGAAAAGTGCCCATTGCAGAAAGAGCTCATTCGAAAAACAAACACGTATTCATGTTCCCCCGGCTCACTGAACACCAAAAAACCATGACTTTTGCAGATCTGAAGTTTCCTTGCGGAGATAGCCCATGTTATATCTTGCATTTGTTAGGAAAAACTGCTTAGAGCATGAAAAGTGCCCATTGCAGAAAAAGCTCAAATTCGAAAAACAAACACATATTCCTGTTCCCCTGCCTCCCCGAAGACCAAAAAACCATGACTTTTGCAGATCTGAAGTTTCCTTGCGGAGATAGCCCATGCTATATCTTGCATTTGTTAGGAAAAACTGCTTATAGTATGAAAAGTGTCCATTGCAGAAAAAGCTCAAATTCGAAAAACAAACACATATTCCTGTTCCCCTGCCTCCCCGAAGTCCAAAAAACCATGACTTTTGCAGATGTGAAGTTTCCTTGCGGAGATAGCCCATGCTATATCTTGCATTTGTTAGGAAAAACTGCTTAGAGCATGAAAAGTGCCCATTGCAGAAAGAGCTCAAATTCGAAAAACAAACACGTATTCATGTTCCCCCGGCTCACTGAACACCAAAAAACCATGAGTTTTGCAGATCTGAAGTTTCCTTGTGGAGATAGCCCATGTTATATCTTGCATTTGTTAGGAAAAACTGCTTATAGCATGAAAAGTGCCCATTGCAGATAGAGCTCAAATTCGCAAAACAAACACATATTCATGTTCCCCTGTCTCCCCGAAGACCAAAAAACCATGACTTTTGCAGATCTGAAGTTTCCTTGCGGAGATAGCCCATGCTATATCTTGCATTTGTTAGGAAAAACTGCTTATAGCATGAAAAGTGCCCATTGCAGATAGAGCTCAAATTCGCAAAACAAACACATATTCCTGTTCCCCTGCCTCCCCGAAGACCAAAAAACCATGACTTTTGCAGATGTGAAGTTTCCTTGCGGAGATAGCCCATGCTATATCTTGCATTTGTTAGGAAAAACTGCTTAGAGCATGAAAAGTGCCCATTGCAGAAAGAGCTCAAATTCGAAAAACAAACACGTATTCATGTTCCCCCGGCTCACTGAACACCAAAAAACCATGACTTTTGCAGATCTGAAGTTTCCTTGCGGAGATAGCCCATGTTATATCTTGCATTTGTTAGGAAAAACTGCTTAGAGCATGAAAAGTGCCCATTGCAGAAAGAGCTCAAATTCGAAAAACAAACACGTATTCATGTTCCCCTGCCTCCCCGAAGACCAAAAAACCATGAGTTTTGCAGATCTGAAGTTTCCTTGCGGATATAGCCCATGATATATCTTGCATTTGTTAGGAAAAACTGCTTATAGTATGAAAAGTGCCCATTTCACAAAGAGCTCAAATTCAAAAAACAAACACATATTCATGTTCCCCTTCCTCCCCGAAGACCAAAAAACCATGACTTTTGCAGATCTGAAGTTTCCTTGCGGAGATAGCCCATGCTATATCTTGCATTTGTTAGGAAAAACTGCTTATAGCATGAAAAGTGCCCATTGCAGATAGAGCTCAAATTCGCAAAACAAACACATATTCCTGTTCCCCTGCCTCCCCGAAGACCAAAAAACCATGACTTTTGCAGATCTGAAGTTTCCTTGCGGAGATAGCCCATGCTATATCTTGCATTTGTTAGGAAAAACTGCTTAGAGTATGAAAAGTGCCCATTGCAGAAAAAGCTCAAATTTGAAAAACAAACACATATTCCTGTTCCCCTGCCTCCCCGAAGACCAAAAAACCATGACTTTTGCAGATGTGAAGTTTCCTTGCGGAGATAGCCCATGCTATATCTTGCATTTGTTAGGAAAAACTGCTTAGAGCATGAAAAGTGCCCATTGCAGAAAGAGCTCAAATTCGAAAAACAAACACGTATTCATGTTCCCCCGGCTCACTGAACACCAAAAAACCATGACTTTTGCAGATCTGAAGTTTCCTTGCGGAGATAGCCCATTTTATATCTTGCATTTGTTAGCAAAAACTGCTTATAGTATGAAAAGTGCCCATTGCAGAAAGAGCTCAAATTCGCAAAACAAACACATATTCCTGTTCCCCTGCCTCCCCGAAGACCAAAAAACCATGACTTTTGCAGATGTGAAGTTTCCTTGCGGAGATAGCCCATGCTATATCTTGCATTTGTTAGGAAAAACTGCTTAGAGCATGAAAAGTGCCCATTGCAGAAAGAGCTCAAATTCGAAAAACAAACACGTATTCATGTTCCCCCGGCTCACTGAACACCAAAAAACCATGACTTTTGCAGATCTGAAGTTTCCTTGCGGAGATAGCCCATGTTATATCTTGCATTTGTTAGGAAAAACTGCTTAGAGCATGAAAAGTGCCCATTGCAGAAAGAGCTCAAATTCGAAAAACAAACACGTATTCATGTTCCCCCGGCTCACTGAACACCAAAAAACCATGAGTTTTGCAGATCTGAAGTTTCCTTGCGGATATAGCCCATGATATATCTTGCATTTGTTAGGAAAAACTGCTTATAGTATGAAAAGTGCCCATTTCACAAAGAGCTCAAATTCAAAAAACAAACACATATTCATGTTCCCCTTCCTCCCCGAAGACCAAAAAAACATGACTTTTGCAGATCTGAAGTTTCCTTGCGGAGATAGCCCATGCTATATCTTGCATTTGTTAGGAAAAACTGCTTATAGCATGAAAAGTGCCCATTGCAGATAGAGCTCAAATTCGCAAAACAAACACATATTCCTGTTCCCCTGCCTCCCCGAAGACCAAAAAACCATGACTTTTGCAGATCTGAAGTTTCCTTGCGGAGATAGCCCATGCTATATCTTGCATTTGTTAGGAAAATCTGCTTATAGTATGAAAAGTGCCCATTGCAGAAAAAGCTCAAATTTGAAAAACAAACACATATTCCTGTTCCCCTGCCTCCCCGAAGACCAAAAAACCATGACTTTTGCAGATGTGAAGTTTCCTTGCGGAGATAGCCCATGCTATATCTTGCATTTGTTAGGAAAAACTGCTTAGAGCATGAAAAGTGCCCATTGCAGAAAGAGCTCAAATTCGAAAAACAAACACGTATTCATGTTCCCCCGGCTCACTGAAAACCAAAAAACCATAACTTTTGCAGATCTGAAGTTTCCTTGCGGAGATAGCCCATGCTATATCTTGCATTTGTAAGCAAAAACTGCTTATAGTATGAAAAGTGCCCATTGCAGAAAGAGCTCAAATTCGAAAAACAAACACATATTCCTGTTCCCCTGTCTCCCCGAAGACCAAAAAACCATGACTTTTGCAGATCTGAAGTTTCCTTGCAGAGATAGCCCATGCTATATCTTGCATTTGTTAGGAAAAACTGCTTAGAGTGAGAAAAGTGCCCATTGCAGAAAGAGCTCAAATTCGAAAAACAAACACGTATTCATGTTCCCCCGGCTCACTGAACACCAAAAAACCATGACTTTTGCAGATCTGAAGTTTCCTTGCGGAGATAGCCCATGTTATATCTTGCATTTGTTAGGAAAAACTGCTTAGAGCATGAAAAGTGCCCATTGCAGAAAAAGCTCAAATTCGAAAAACAAACACATATTCCTGTTCCCCTGCCTCCCCGAAGACCAAAAAACCATGAGTTTTGCAGATCTGAAGTTTCCTTGCGGAGATAGCCCATGCTATATCTTGCATTTGTTAGGAAAAACTGCTTATAGTATGAAAAGTGCCCATTGCAGAAAAAGCTCAAATTCGAAAAACAAACACATATTCCTGTTCCCCTGCCTCCCCGAAGACCAAAAAACCATGACTTTTGCAGATGTGAAGTTTCCTTGCGGAGATAGCCCATGCTATATCTTGCATTTGTTAGGAAAAACTGCTTAGAGCATGAAAAGTGCCCATTGCAGAAAGAGCTCAAATTCGAAAAACAAACACGTATTCATGTTCCCCCGGCTCACTGAACACCAAAAAACCATGACTTTTGCAGATCTGAAGTTTCCTTGCGGAGATAGCCCATGTTATATCTTGCATTTGTTAGGAAAAACTGCTTAGAGCATGAAAAGTGCCCATTGCAGAAAAAGCTCAAATTCGAAAAACAAACACATATTCCTGTTCCCCTGCCTCCCCGAAGACCAAAAAACCATGACTTTTGCAGATCTGAAGTTTCCTTGCGGAGATAGCCCATGCTATATGTTGCATTTGTTAGGAAAAACTGCTTATAGTATGAAAAGTGCCCATTGCAGAAAAAGCTCAAATTCGAAAAACAAACACGTATTCCTGTTCCCCTGCCTCCCCGAAGACCAAAAAACCATGACTTTTGCAGATGTGAAGTTTCCTTGCGGAGATAGCCCATGCTATATCTTGCATTTGTTAGGAAAAACTGCTTAGAGCATGAAAAGTGCCCATTGCAGAAAGAGCTCAAATTCGAAAAACAAACACGTATTCATGTTCCCCCGGCTCACTGAACACCAAAAAACCATGAGTTTTGCAGATCTGAAGTTTCCTTGTGGAGATAGCCCATGTTATATCTTGCATTTGTTAGGAAAAACTGCTTATAGCATGAAAAGTGCCCATTGCAGATAGAGCTCAAATTCGCAAAACAAACACATATTCCTGTTCCCCTGCCTCCCCGAAGACCAAAAAACCATGACTTTTGCAGATCTGAAGTTTCCTTGCAGAGATAGCCCATGCTATATCTTGCATTTGTTAGGAAAAACTGCTTATAGTATGAAAAGTGCCCATTGCAGAAAAAGCTCAAATTCGAAAAACAAACACATATTCCTGTTCCCCTGCCTCCCCGAAGACCAAAAAACCATGACTTTTGCAGATGTGAAGTTTCCTTGCGGAGATAGCCCATGCTATATCTTGCATTTGTTAGGAAAAACTGCTTAGAGCATGAAAAGTGCCCATTGCAGAAAGAGCTCAAATTCGAAAAACACGTATTCATGTTCCCCTGTCTCCCCGAAGACCAAAAAACCATGACTTTTGCAGATCTGAAGTTTCCTTGCGGAGATAGCCCATGCTATATCTTGCATTTGTTAGGAAAAACTGCTTAGAGCATGAAAAGTGCCCATTGCAGAAAGAACTCAAATTCGAAAAACAAACACGTATTCATGTTCCCCCGGCTCACTGAACACCAAAAAACCATGACTTTTGCAGATCTGAAGTTTCCTTGCGGAGATAGCCCATGTTATATCTTGCATTTGTTAGGAAAAACTGCTTAGAGCATGAAAAGTGCCCATTGCAGAAAGAGCTCAAATTCGAAAAACAAACACGTATTCATGTTCCCCCGGCTCACTGAACACCAAAAAACCATGAGTTTTGCAGATCTGAAGTTTCCTTGCGGAGATAGCCCATGCTATATCTTGCATTTGTTAGGAAAAACTGCTTAGAGCATGAAAAGTGCCCATTGCAGAAAGAACTCAAATTCGAAAAACAAACACGTATTCATGTTCCCCCGGCTCACTGAACACCAAAAAACCATGACTTTTGCAGATCTGAAGTTTCCTTGCGGAGATAGCCCATGTTATATCTTGCATTTGTTAGGAAAAACTGCTTAGAGCATGAAAAGTGCCCATTGCAGAAAGAGCTCAAATTCGAAAAACAAACACGTATTCATGTTCCCCCGGCTCACTGAACACCAAAAAACCATGAGTTTTGCAGATCTGAAGTTTCCTTGTGGAGATAGCCCATGTTATATCTTGCATTTGTTAGGAAAAACTGCTTATAGCATGAAAAGTGCCCATTGCAGATAGAGCTCAAATTCGCAAAACAAACACATATTCATGTTCCCCTGTCTCCCCGAAGACCAAAAAACCATGACTTTTGCAGATCTGAAGTTTCCTTGCGGAGATAGCCCATGCTATATCTTGCATTTGTTAGGAAAAACTGCTTATAGCATGAAAAGTGCCCATTGCAGATAGAGCTCAAATTCGCAAAACAAACACATATTCCTGTTCCCCTGCCTCCCCGAAGACCAAAAAACCATGACTTTTGCAGATCTGAAGTTTCCTTGCGGAGATAGCCCATGCTATATCTTGCATTTGTTAGGAAAAACTGCTTATAGTATGAAAAGTGCCCATTGCAGAAAAAGCTCAAATTCGAAAAACAAACACATATTCCTGTTCCCCTGCCTCCCCGAAGACCAAAAAACCATGACTTTTGCAGATCTGAAGTTTCCTTGCGGAGATAGCCCATGCTATATCTTGCATTTGTTAGGAAAAACTGCTTATAGTATGAAAAGTGCCCATTGCAGAAAAAGCTCAAATTCGAAAAACAAACACATATTCCTGTTCCCCTGCCTCCCCGAAGACCAAAAAACCATGACTTTTGCAGATGTGAAGTTTCCTTGCGGAGATAGCCCATGCTATATCTTGCATTTGTTAGGAAAAACTGCTTAGAGCATGAAAAGTGCCCATTGCAGAAAGAGCTCAAATTCGAAAAACAAACACGTATTCATGTTCCCCCGGCTCACTGAACACCAAAAAACCATGACTTTTGCAGATCTGAAGTTTCCTTGCGGAGATAGCCCATGTTATATCTTGCATTTGTTAGGAAAAACTGCTTAGAGCATGAAAAGTGCCCATTGCAGAAAAAGCTCAAATTCGAAAAACAAACACATATTCCTGTTCCCCTGCCTCCCCGAAGACCAAAAAACCATGACTTTTGCAGATCTGAAGTTTCCTTGCGGAGATAGCCCATGCTATATGTTGCATTTGTTAGGAAAAACTGCTTATAGTATGAAAAGTGCCCATTGCAGAAAAAGCTCAAATTCGAAAAACAAACACGTATTCCTGTTCCCCTGCCTCCCCGAAGACCAAAAAACCATGACTTTTGCAGATGTGAAGTTTCCTTGCGGAGATAGCCCATGCTATATCTTGCATTTGTTAGGAAAAACTGCTTAGAGCATGAAAAGTGCCCATTGCAGAAAGAGCTCAAATTCGAAAAACAAACACGTATTCATGTTCCCCCGGCTCACTGAACACCAAAAAACCATGAGTTTTGCAGATCTGAAGTTTCCTTGTGGAGATAGCCCATGTTATATCTTGCATTTGTTAGGAAAAACTGCTTATAGCATGAAAAGTGCCCATTGCAGATAGAGCTCAAATTCGCAAAACAAACACATATTCCTGTTCCCCTGCCTCCCCGAAGACCAAAAAACCATGACTTTTGCAGATCTGAAGTTTCCTTGCAGAGATAGCCCATGCTATATCTTGCATTTGTTAGGAAAAACTGCTTATAGTATGAAAAGTGCCCATTGCAGAAAAAGCTCAAATTCGAAAAACAAACACATATTCCTGTTCCCCTGCCTCCCCGAAGACCAAAAAACCATGACTTTTGCAGATGTGAAGTTTCCTTGCGGAGATAGCCCATGCTATATCTTGCATTTGTTAGGAAAAACTGCTTAGAGCATGAAAAGTGCCCATTGCAGAAAGAGCTCAAATTCGAAAAACACGTATTCATGTTCCCCTGTCTCCCCGAAGACCAAAAAACCATGACTTTTGCAGATCTGAAGTTTCCTTGCGGAGATAGCCCATGCTATATCTTGCATTTGTTAGGAAAAACTGCTTAGAGCATGAAAAGTGCCCATTGCAGAAAGAACTCAAATTCGAAAAACAAACACGTATTCATGTTCCCCCGGCTCACTGAACACCAAAAAACCATGACTTTTGCAGATCTGAAGTTTCCTTGCGGAGATAGCCCATGTTATATCTTGCATTTGTTAGGAAAAACTGCTTAGAGCATGAAAAGTGCCCATTGCAGAAAGAGCTCAAATTCGAAAAACAAACACGTATTCATGTTCCCCCGGCTCACTGAACACCAAAAAACCATGAGTTTTGCAGATCTGAAGTTTCCTTGCGGAGATAGCCCATGCTATATCTTGCATTTGTTAGGAAAAACTGCTTAGAGCATGAAAAGTGCCCATTGCAGAAAGAACTCAAATTCGAAAAACAAACACGTATTCATGTTCCCCCGGCTCACTGAACACCAAAAAACCATGACTTTTGCAGATCTGAAGTTTCCTTGCGGAGATAGCCCATGTTATATCTTGCATTTGTTAGGAAAAACTGCTTAGAGCATGAAAAGTGCCCATTGCAGAAAGAGCTCAAATTCGAAAAACAAACACGTATTCATGTTCCCCCGGCTCACTGAACACCAAAAAACCATGAGTTTTGCAGATCTGAAGTTTCCTTGTGGAGATAGCCCATGTTATATCTTGCATTTGTTAGGAAAAACTGCTTATAGCATGAAAAGTGCCCATTGCAGATAGAGCTCAAATTCGCAAAACAAACACATATTCATGTTCCCCTGTCTCCCCGAAGACCAAAAAACCATGACTTTTGCAGATCTGAAGTTTCCTTGCGGAGATAGCCCATGCTATATCTTGCATTTGTTAGGAAAAACTGCTTATAGCATGAAAAGTGCCCATTGCAGATAGAGCTCAAATTCGCAAAACAAACACATATTCCTGTTCCCCTGCCTCCCCGAAGACCAAAAAACCATGACTTTTGCAGATCTGAAGTTTCCTTGCGGAGATAGCCCATGCTATATCTTGCATTTGTTAGGAAAAACTGCTTATAGTATGAAAAGTGCCCATTGCAGAAAAAGCTCAAATTCGAAAAACAAACACATATTCCTGTTCCCCTGCCTCCCCGAAGACCAAAAAACCATGACTTTTGCAGATGTGAAGTTTCCTTGCGGAGATAGCCCATGCTATATCTTGCATTTGTTAGGAAAAACTGCTTAGAGCATGAAAAGTGCCCATTGCAGAAAGAGCTCAAATTCGAAAAACAAACACGTATTCATGTTCCCCTGTCTCCCCGAAGACCAAAAAACCATGAGTTTTGCAGATCTGAAGTTTCCTTGCGGAGATAGCCCATGCTATATCTTGCATTTGTTAGGAAAAACTGCTTATAGCATGAAAAGTGCCCATTGCAGATAGAGCTCAAATTCGCAAAACAAACACATATTCCTGTTCCCCTGCCTGCCCGAAGACCAAAAAACCATGACTTTTGCAGATCTGAAGTTTCCTTGCAGAGATAGCCCATGCTATATCTTGCATTTGTTAGGAAAAACTGCTTAGAGCATGAAAAGTGCCCATTGCAGAAAGAGCTCAAATTCGAAAAACAAACACGTATTCATGTTCCCCCGGCTCACTGAACACCAAAAAACCATGAGTTTTGCAGATCTGAAGTTTCCTTGTGGAGATAGCCCATGTTATATCTTGCATTTGTTAGGAAAAACTGCTTATAGCATGAAAAGTGCCCATTGCAGATTGAGCTCAAATTCGCAAAACAAACACATATTCATGTTCCCCTGTCTCCCCGAAGACCAAAAAACCATGACTTTTGCAGATCTGAAGTTTCCTTGCGGAGATAGCCCATGCTATATCTTGCATTTGTTAGGAAAAACTGCTTATAGCATGAAAAGTGCCCATTGCAGATAGAGCTCAAATTCGCAAAACAAACACATATTCCTGTTCCCCTGCCTCCCCGAAGACCAAAAAACCATGACTTTTGCAGATCTGAAGTTTCCTTGCGGAGATAGCCCATGCTATATCTTGCATTTGTTAGGAAAAACTGCTTAGAGCATGAAAAGTGCCCATTGCAGAAAGAGCTCAAATTCGAAAAACAAACACGTATTCATGTTCCCCTGTCTCCCCGAAGACCAAAAAACCATGAGTTTTGCAGATCTGAAGTTTCCTTGCGGAGATAGCCCATGCTATATCTTGCATTTGTTAGGAAAAACTGCTTATAGCATGAAAAGTGCCCATTGCAGATAGAGCTCAAATTCGCAAAACAAACACATATTCCTGTTCCCCTGCCTGCCCGAAGACCAAAAAACCATGACTTTTGCAGATCTGAAGTTTCCTTGCGGAGATAGCCCATGCTATATCTTGCATTTGTTAGGAAAAACTGCTTAGAGCATGAAAAGTGCCCATTGCAGATAGAGCTCAAATTCGCAAAACAAACACATATTCCTGTTCCCCTGCCTCCCCGAAGACCAAAAAACCATGACTTTTGCAGATCTGAAGTTTCCTTGCGGAGATAGCCCATGCTATATCTTGCATTTGTTAGGAAAAACTGCTTATAGTATGAAAAGTGCCCATTGCAGAAAAAGCTCAAATTCGAAAAACAAACACGTATTCATGTTCCCCCGGCTCACTGAACACCAAAAAACCATGAGTTTTGCAGATCTGAAGTTTCCTTGCGGAGATAGCCCATGCTATATCTTGCATTTGTTAGGAAAAACCGCTTATAGTATGAAAAGTGCCCATTTCACAAAGAGCTCAAATTCAAAAAACAAACACATATTCATGTTCCCCTTCCTCCCGGAAGACCAAAAAACCATGACTTTTGCAGATCTGAAGTTTCCTTGCGGAGATAGCCCATGCTATATCTTGCATTTGTTAGGAAAAACTGCTTATAGCATGAAAAGTGCCCATTGCAGATAGAGCTCAAATTCGCAAAACAAACACATATTCCTGTTCCCCTGCCTGCCCGAAGACCAAAAAACCATGACTTTTGCAGATCTGAAGTTTCCTTGCGGAGATAGCCCATGCTATATCTTGCATTTGTTAGGAAAAACTGCTTAGAGCATGAAAAGTGCCCATTGCAGATAGAGCTCAAATTCGCAAAACAAACACATATTCCTGTTCCCCTGCCTCCCCGAAGACCAAAAAACCATGACTTTTGCAGATCTGAAGTTTCCTTGCGGAGATAGCCCATGCTATATCTTGCATTTGTTAGGAAAAACTGCTTATAGTATGAAAAGTGCCCATTGCAGAAAAAGCTCAAATTCGAAAAACAAACACGTATTCATGATCCCCCGGCTCACTGCACACCAAAAAACCATGACTTTTGCAGATCTGAAGTTTCCTTGCGGAGATAGCCCATGTTATATCTTGCATTTGTTAGGAAAAACTGCTTAGAGCATGAAAAGTGCCCATTGCAGAAAGAGCTCAAATTCGAAAAACAAACACGTATTCATGTTCCCCCGGCTCACTGAACACCAAAAAACCATGAGTTTTGCAGATCTGAAGTTTCCTTGCGGAGATAGCCCATGCTATATCTTGCATTTGTTAGGAAAAACCGCTTATAGTATGAAAAGTGCCCATTTCACAAAGAGCTCAAATTCAAAAAACAAACACATATTCATGTTCCCCTTCCTCCCGGAAGACCAAAAAACCATGACTTTTGCAGATCTGAAGTTTCCTTGCGGAGATAGCCCATGCTATATCTTGCATTTGTTAGGAAAAACTGCTTATAGCATGAAAAGTGCCCATTGCAGATAGAGCTCAAATTCGCAAAACAAACACATATTCTTGTTCCCCTGCCTCCCCGAAGACCAAAAAACAATGACTTTTGCAGATGTGAAGTTTCCTTGCGGAGATAGCCCATGCTATATCTTGCATTTGTTAGGAAAAACTGCTTAGAGCATGAAAAGTGCCCATTGCAGAAAGAGCTCAAATTCGAAAAACAAACACGTATTCATGTTCCCCTGTCTCCCCGAAGACCAAAAAACCATGAGTTTTGCAGATCTGAAGTTTCCTTGCGGAGATAGCCCATGCTATATCTTGCATTTGTTAGGAAAAACTGCTTATAGCATGAAAAGTGCCCATTGCAGATAGAGCTCAAATTCGCAAAACAAACACATATTCATGTTCCCCTGCCTCCCCGAAGACCAAAAAACCATGACTTTTGCAGATCTGAAGTTTCCTTGCGGAGATAGCCCATGCTATATCTTGCATTTGTTAGGAAAAACTGGTTATAGTATGAAAAGTGCCCATTGCAGAAAAAGCTCAAATTCGAAAAACAAACACATATTCCTGTTCCCCTGCCTCCCCGAAGACCAAAAAACCATGACTTTTGCAGATGTGAAGTTTCCTTGCGGAGATAGCCCATGCTATATCTTGCATTTGTTAGGAAAAACTGCTTAGAGCATGAAAAGTGCCCATTGCAGAAAGAGCTCAAATTCGAAAAACAAACACGTATTCATGTTCCCCCGGCTCACTGAACACCAAAAAACCATGACTTTTGTAGATCTGAAGTTTCCTTGCGGAGATAGCCCATGTTATATCTTGCATTTGTTAGGAAAAACTGCTTAGAGCATGAAAAGTGCCCATTGCAGAAAGAGCTCAAATTCGAAAAACAAACACGTATTCATGTTCCCCCGGCTCACTGAACACCAAAAAACCATGAGTTTTGCAGATCTGAAGTTTCCTTGCGGAGATAGCCCATGATATATCTTGCATTTGTTAGGAAAAACTGCTTATAGTATGAAAAGTGCCCATTTCACAAAGAGCTCAAATTCAAAAAACAAACACATATTCATGTTCCCCTTCCTCCCCGAAGACCAAAAAACCATGACTTTTGCAGATGTGAAGTTTCCTTGCGGAGATAGCCCATGCTATATCTTGCATTTGTTAGGAAAAACTGCTTAGAGCATGAAAAGTGCCCATTGCAGAAAGAGCTCAAATTCGAAAAACAAACACGTATTCATGTTCCCCCGGCTCACTGAACACCAAAAAACCATGAGTTTTGCAGATCTGAAGTTTCCTTGCGGAGATAGCCCATGCTATATCTTGCATTTGTTAGGAAAAACCGCTTATAGTATGAAAAGTGCCCATTTCACAAAGAGCTCAAATTCAAAAAACAAACACATATTCATGTTCCCCTTCCTCCCGGAAGACCAAAAAACCATGACTTTTGCAGATCTGAAGTTTCCTTGCGGAGATAGCCCATGCTATATCTTGCATTTGTTAGGAAAAACTGCTTATAGCATGAAAAGTGCCCATTGCAGATAGAGCTCAAATTCGCAAAACAAACACATATTCCTGTTCCCCTGCCTGCCCGAAGACCAAAAAACCATGACTTTTGCAGATCTGAAGTTTCCTTGCGGAGATAGCCCATGCTATATCTTGCATTTGTTAGGAAAAACTGCTTAGAGCATGAAAAGTGCCCATTGCAGATAGAGCTCAAATTCGCAAAACAAACACATATTCCTGTTCCCCTGCCTCCCCGAAGACCAAAAAACCATGACTTTTGCAGATCTGAAGTTTCCTTGCGGAGATAGCCCATGCTATATCTTGCATTTGTTAGGAAAAACTGCTTATAGTATGAAAAGTGCCCATTGCAGAAAAAGCTCAAATTCGAAAAACAAACACATATTCATGTTCCCCCGGCTCACTGAACACCAAAAAACCATGACTTTTGCAGATCTGAAGTTTCCTTGCGGAGATAGCCCATGTTATATCTTGCATTTGTTAGGAAAAACTGCTTAGAGCATGAAA
Organism: Vipera berus; assembly: GCF_964194415.1. Classification (NCBI taxonomy): domain Eukaryota; kingdom Metazoa; phylum Chordata; class Lepidosauria; order Squamata; family Viperidae; genus Vipera; species Vipera berus. The sequence continues at coordinate 323,050 of NC_138219.1, forward strand.
AGTGCCCATTGCAGAAAGAGCTCAAATTCGAAAAACAAACACGTATTCATGTTCCCCCGGCTCACTGAACACCAAAAAACCATGAGTTTTGCAGATCTGAAGTTTCCTTGCGGAGATAGCCCATGCTATATCTTGCATTTGTTAGGAAAAACTGCTTATAGTATGAAAAGTGCCCATTGCAGAAAGAGCTCAAATTCAAAAAACAAACACATATTCATGTTCCCCTTCCTCCCGGAAGACCAAAAAACCATGACTTTTGCAGATCTGAAGTTTCCTTGCGGAGATAGCCCATGCTATATCTTGCATTTGTTAGGAAAAACTGCTTATAGCATGAAAAGTGCCCATTGCAGATAGAGCTCAAATTCGCAAAACAAACACATATTCTTGTTCCCCTGCCTCCCCGAAGACCAAAAAACCATGACTTTTGCAGATGTGAAGATTCCTTGCGGAGATAGCCCATGCTATATCTTGCATTTGTTAGGAAAAACTGCTTAGAGCATGAAAAGTGCCCATTGCAGAAAGAGCTCAAATTCGAAAAACAAACACGTATTCATGTTCCCCTGTCTCCCCGAAGACCAAAAAACCATGAGTTTTGCAGATCTGAAGTTTCCTTGCGGAGATAGCCCATGCTATATCTTGCATTTGTTAGGAAAAACTGCTTATAGCATGAAAAGTGCCCATTGCAGATAGAGCTCAAATTCGCAAAACAAACACATATTCCTGTTCCCCTGCCTGCCCGAAGACCAAAAAACCATGACTTTTGCAGATCTGAAGTTTCCTTGCGGAGATAGCCCATGTTATATCTTGCATTTGTTAGGAAAAACTGCTTAGAGCATGAAAAGTGCCCATTGCAGATAGAGCTCAAATTCGCAAAACAAACACATATTCCTGTTCCCCTGCCTCCCCGAAGACCAAAAAACCATGACTTTTGCAGATCTGAAGTTTCCTTGCGGAGATAGCCCATGCTATATCTTGCATTTGTTAGGAAAAACTGCTTATAGTATGAAAAGTGCCCATTGCAGAAAAAGCTCAAATTCGAAAAACAAACACGTATTCATGTTCCCCCGGCTCACTGAACACCAAAAAACCATGACTTTTGCAGATCTGAAGTTTCCTTGCGGAGATAGCCCATGTTATATCTTGCATTTGTTAGGAAAAACTGCTTAGAGCATGAAAAGTGCCCATTGCAGAAAGAGCTCAAATTCGAAAAACAAACACGTATTCATGTTCCCCCGGCTCACTGAACACCAAAAAACCATGAGTTTTGCAGATCTGAAGTTTCCTTGCGGAGATAGCCCATGCTATATCTTGCATTTGTTAGGAAAAACCGCTTATAGTATGAAAAGTGCCCATTTCACAAAGAGCTCAAATTCAAAAAACAAACACATATTCATGTTCCCCTTCCTCCCGGAAGACCAAAAAACCATGACTTTTGCAGATCTGAAGTTTCCTTGCGGAGATAGCCCATGCTATATCTTGCATTTGTTAGGAAAAACTGCTTATAGCATGAAAAGTGCCCATTGCAGATAGAGCTCAAATTCGCAAAACAAACACATATTCTTGTTCCCCTGCCTCCCCGAAGACCAAAAAACCATGACTTTTGCAGATGTGAAGTTTCCTTGCGGAGATAGCCCATGCTATATCTTGCATTTGTTAGGAAAAACTGCTTAGAGCATGAAAAGTGCCCATTGCAGAAAGAGCTCAAATTCGAAAAACAAACACGTATTCATGTTCCCCTGTCTCCCCGAAGACCAAAAAACCATGAGTTTTGCAGATCTGAAGTTTCCTTGCGGAGATAGCCCATGCTATATCTTGCATTTGTTAGGAAAAACTGCTTATAGCATGAAAAGTGCCCATTGCAGATAGAGCTCAAATTCGCAAAACAAACACATATTCCTGTTCCCCTGCCTGCCCGAAGACCAAAAAACCATGACTTTTGCAGATCTGAAGTTTCCTTGCGGAGATAGCCCATGTTATATCTTGCATTTGTTAGGAAAAACTGCTTAGAGCATGAAAAGTGCCCATTGCAGATAGAGCTCAAATTCGCAAAACAAACACATATTCATGTTCCCCTGCCTCCCCGAAGACCAAAAAACCATGACTTTTGCAGATCTGAAGTTTCCTTGCGGAGATAGCCCATGCTATATCTTGCATTTGTTAGGAAAAACTGGTTATAGTATGAAAAGTGCCCATTGCAGAAAAAGCTCAAATTCGAAAAACAAACACATATTCCTGTTCCCCTGCCTCCCCGAAGACCAAAAAACCATGACTTTTGCAGATGTGAAGTTTCCTTGCGGAGATAGCCCATGCTATATCTTGCATTTGTTAGGAAAAACTGCTTAGAGCATGAAAAGTGCCCATTGCAGAAAGAGCTCAAATTCGAAAAACAAACACGTATTCATGTTCCCCCGGCTCACTGAACACCAAAAAACCATGACTTTTGCAGATCTGAAGTTTCCTTGCGGAGATAGCCCATGTTATATCTTGCATTTGTTAGGAAAAACTGCTTAGAGCATGAAAAGTGCCCATTGCAGAAAGAGCTCAAATTCGAAAAACAAACACGTATTCATGTTCCCCCGGCTCACTGAACACCAAAAAACCATGAGTTTTGCAGATCTGAAGTTTCCTTGCGGAGATAGCCCATGATATATCTTGCATTTGTTAGGAAAAACTGCTTATAGTATGAAAAGTGCCCATTTCACAAAGAGCTCAAATTCAAAAAACAAACACATATTCATGTTCCCCTGTCTCCCCGAAGACCAAAAAACCATGACTTTTGCAGATCTGAAGTTTCCTTGCGGAGATAGCCCATGCTATATCTTGCATTTGTTAGGAAAAACTGCTTATAGCATGAAAAGTGCCCATTGCAGATAGAGCTCAAATTCGCAAAACAAACACATATTCCTGTTCCCCTGCCTCCCCGAAGACCAAAAAACCATGACTTTTGCAGATCTGAAGTTTCCTTGCGGAGATAGCCCATGCTATATCTTGCATTTGTTAGGAAAAACCGCTTATAGTATGAAAAGTGCCCATTGCAGAAAAAGCTCAAATTCGAAAAACAAACACATATTCCTGTTCCCCTGCCTCCCCGAAGACCAAAAAACCATGACTTTTGCAGATGTGAAGTTTCCTTGCGGAGATAGCCCATGCTATATCTTGCATTTGTTAGGAAAAACTGCTTAGAGCATGAAAAGTGCCCATTGCAGAAAGAGCTCAAATTCGAAAAACAAACACGTATTCATGTTCCCCCGGCTCACTGAACACCAAAAAACCATGACTTTTGCAGATCTGAAGTTTCCTTGCGGAGATAGCCCATTTTATATCTTGCATTTGTTAGCAAAAACTGCTTATAGTATGAAAAGTGCCCATTGCAGAAAGAGCTCAAATTCGAAAAACAAACACATATTCCTGTTCCCCTGCCTCCCCGAAGATCAAAAAACCATGTCTTTTGCAGATCTGAAGTTTCCTTGCAGAGATAGCCCATGCTATATCTTGCATTTGTTAGGAAAAACTGCTTAGAGCATGAAAAGTGCCCATTGCAGAAAGACCTCAAATTCGAAAAACAAACACGTATTCATGTTCCCCCGGCTCACTGAACACCAAAAAACCATGAGTTTTGCAGATCTGAAGTTTCCTTGCGGAGATAGCCCATGTTATATCTTGCATTTGTTAGGAAAAACTGCTTAGAGCATGAAAAGTGCCCATTGCAGAAAGAGCTCAAATTCGAAAAACAAACACGTATTCATGTTCCCCCGGCTCACTGAACACCAAAAAACCATGAGATTTGCAGATCTGGTTTCCTTGCGGAGATAGCCCATGATATATCTTGCATTTGTTAGGAAAAACTGCTTATAGCATGAAAAGTGCCCATTGCAGATAGAGCTCAAATTCGCAAAACAAACACATATTCCTGTTCCCCTGTCTCCCCGAAGACCAAAAAACCATGACTTTTGCAGATGTGAAGTTTCCTTGCGGAGATAGCCCATGCTATATCTTGCATTTGTTAGGAAAAACTGCTTAGAGCATGAAAAGTGCCCATTGCAGAAAGAGCTCAAATTCGAAAAACAAACACGTATTCATGTTCCCCTGCCTCCCCGAAGACCAAAAAACCATGACTTTTGCAGATGTGAAGTTTCCTTGCGGAGATAGCCCATGCTATATCTTGCATTTGTTAGGAAAAACTGCTTAGAGCATGAAAAGTGCCCATTGCAGAAAGAGCTCAAATTCGAAAAACAAACACGTATTCATGTTCCCCTGTCTCCCCGAAGACCAAAAAACCATGAGTTTTGCAGATCTGAAGTTTCCTTGCGGAGATAGCCCATGCTATATCTTGCATTTGTTAGGAAAAACTGCTTATAGCATGAAAAGTGCCCATTGCAGATAGAGCTCAAATTCGCAAAACAAACACATATTCCTGTTCCCCTGCCTGCCCGAAGACCAAAAAACCATGACTTTTGCAGATCTGAAGTTTCCTTGCGGAGATAGCCCATGTTATATCTTGCATTTGTTAGGAAAAACTGCTTAGAGCATGAAAAGTGCCCATTGCAGATAGAGCTCAAATTCGCAAAACAAACACATATTCATGTTCCCCTGCCTCCCCGAAGACCAAAAAACCATGACTTTTGCAGATCTGAAGTTTCCTTGCGGAGATAGCCCATGCTATATCTTGCATTTGTTAGGAAAAACTGGTTATAGTATGAAAAGTGCCCATTGCAGAAAAAGCTCAAATTCGAAAAACAAACACATATTCCTGTTCCCCTGCCTCCCCGAAGACCAAAAAACCATGACTTTTGCAGATGTGAAGTTTCCTTGCGGAGATAGCCCATGATATATCTTGCATTTGTTAGGAAAAACTGCTTATAGTATGAAAAGTGCCCATTTCACAAAGAGCTCAAATTCAAAAAACAAACACATATTCATGTTCCCCTGTCTCCCCGAAGACCAAAAAACCATGACTTTTGCAGATCTGAAGTTTCCTTGCGGAGATAGCCCATGCTATATCTTGCATTTGTTAGGAAAAACTGCTTATAGCATGAAAAGTGCCCATTGCAGATAGTGCTCAAATTCGCAAAACAAACACATATTCCTGTTCCCCTGTCTCCCCGAAGACCAAAAAACCATGACTTTTGCAGATCTGAAGTTTCCTTGCAGAGATAGCCCATGCTATATCTTGCATTTGTTAGGAAAAACTGCTTAGAGTGAGAAAAGTGCCCATTGCAGAAAGAGCTCAAATTCGAAAAACAAACACGTATTCATGTTCCCCCGGCCTCCCCGAAGACCAAAAAACCATGACTTTTGCAGATGTGAAGTTTCCTTGCGGAGATAGCCCATGCTATATCTTGCATTTGTTAGGAAAAACTGCTTAGAGCATGAAAAGTGCCCATTGCAGAAAGAGCTCAAATTCGAAAAACAAACACGTATTCATGTTCCCCCGGCTCACTGAACACCAAAAAACCATGACTTTTGCAGATCTGAAGTTTCCTTGCGGAGATAGCCCATTTTATATCTTGCATTTGTTAGCAAAAACTGCTTATAGTATGAAAAGTGCCCATTGCAGAAAGAGCTCAAATTCGAAAAACAAACACATATTCCTGTTCCCCTGCCTCCCCGAAGATCAAAAAACCATGTCTTTTGCAGATCTGAAGTTTCCTTGCAGAGATAGCCCATGCTATATCTTGCATTTGTTAGGAAAAACTGCTTAGAGCATGAAAAGTGCCCATTGCAGAAAGAGCTCAAATTCGAAAAACAAACACGTATTCATGTTCCCCCGGCTCACTGAACACCAAAAAACCATGAGTTTTGCAGATCTGAAGTTTCCTTGCGGAGATAGCCCATGTTATATCTTGCATTTGTTAGGAAAAACTGCTTAGAGCATGAAAAGTGCCCATTGCAGAAAGAGCTCAAATTCGAAAAACAAACACGTATTCATGTTCCCCCGGCTCACTGAACACCAAAAAACCATGAGATTTGCAGATCTGGTTTCCTTGCGGAGATAGCCCATGATATATCTTGCATTTGTTAGGAAAAACTGCTTATAGCATGAAAAGTGCCCATTGCAGATAGAGCTCAAATTCGCAAAACAAACACATATTCCTGTTCCCCTGTCTCCCCGAAGACCAAAAAACCATGACTTTTGCAGATGTGAAGTTTCCTTGCGGAGATAGCCCATGCTATATCTTGCATTTGTTAGGAAAAACTGCTTAGAGCATGAAAAGTGCCCATTGCAGAAAGAGCTCAAATTCGAAAAACAAACACGTATTCATGTTCCCCCGGCTCACTGAACACCAAAAAACCATGAGTTTTGCAGATCTGAAGTTTCCTTGCGGATATAGCCCATGATATATCTTGCATTTGTTAGGAAAAACTGCTTATAGTATGAAAAGTGCCCATTTCACAAAGAGCTCAAATTCAAAAAACAAACACATATTCATGTTCCCCTTCCTCCCCGAAGACCAAAAAAACATGACTTTTGCAGATCTGAAGTTTCCTTGCGGAGATAGCCCATGCTATATCTTGCATTTGTTAGGAAAAACTGCTTATAGCATGAAAAGTGCCCATTGCAGATAGAGCTCAAATTCGCAAAACAAACACATATTCCTGTTCCCCTGCCTCCCCGAAGACCAAAAAACCATGACTTTTGCAGATCTGAAGTTTCCTTGCGGAGATAGCCCATGCTATATCTTGCATTTGTTAGGAAAAACTGCTTATAGTATGAAAAGTGCCCATTGCAGAAAAAGCTCAAATTTGAAAAACAAACACATATTCCTGTTCCCCAGCCTCCCCGAAGACCAAAAAACCATGACTTTTGCAGATGTGAAGTTTCCTTGCGGAGATAGCCCATGCTATATCTTGCATTTGTTAGGAAAAACTGCTTAGAGCATGAAAAGTGCCCATTGCAGAAAGAGCTCAAATTCGAAAAACAAACACGTATTCATGTTCCCCCGGCTCACTGAAAACCAAAAAACCATAACTTTTGCAGATCTGAAGTTTCCTTGCGGAGATAGCCCATTTTATATCTTGCATTTGTAAGCAAAAACTGCTTATAGTATGAAAAGTGCCCATTGCAGAAAGAGCTCAAATTCGAAAAACAAACACATATTCCTGTTCCCCTGCCTCCCTGAAGATCAAAAAACCATGTCTTTTGCAGATCTGAAGTTTCCTTGCAGAGATAGCCCATGCTATATCTTGCATTTGTTAGGAAAAACTGCTTAGAGTGAGAAAAGTGCCCATTGCAGAAAGAGCTCAAATTCGAAAAACAAACACGTATTCATGTTCCCCCGGCTCACTGAACACCAAAAAACCATGAGATTTGCAGATCTGAAGTTTCCTTGTGGAGATAGCCCATGTTATATCTTGCATTTGTTAGGAAAAACTGCTTATAGCATGAAAAGTGCCCATTGCAGATAGTGCTCAAATTCGCAAAACAAACACATATTCATGTTCCCCTGTCTCCCCGAAGACCAAAAAACCATGACTTTTGCAGATCTGAAGTTTCCTTGCAGAGATAGCCCATGCTATATCTTGCATTTGTTAGGAAAAACTGCTTAGAGTGAGAAAAGTGCCCATTGCAGAAAGAGCTCAAATTCGAAAAACAAACACGTATTCATGTTCCCCCGGCTCACTGAACACCAAAAAACCATGACTTTTGCAGATCTGAAGTTTCCTTGCGGAGATAGCCCATGTTATATCTTGCATTTGTTAGGAAAAACTGCTTAGAGCATGAAAAGTGCCCATTGCAGAAAAAGCTCAAATTTGAAAAACAAACACATATTCCTGTTCCCCTGCCTCCCCGAAGACCAAAAAACCATGACTTTTGCAGATCTGAAGTTTCCTTGCGGAGATAGCCCATGCTATATCTTGCATTTGTTAGGAAAAACTGCTTATAGTATGAAAAGTGCCCATTGCAGAAAAAGCTCAAATTCGAAAAACAAACACATATTCCTGTTCCCCTGCCTCCCCGAAGACCAAAAAACCATGACTTTTGCAGATGTGAAGTTTCCTTGCGGAGATAGCCCATGCTATATCTTGCATTTGTTAGGAAAAACTGCTTAGAGCATGAAAAGTGCCCATTGCAGAAAGAGCTCAAATTCGAAAAACAAACACGTATTCATGTTCCCCTGCCTCCCCGAAGACCAAAAAACCATGACTTTTGCAGATGTGAAGTTTCCTTGCGGAGATAGCCCATGCTATATCTTGCATTTGTTAGGAAAAACTGCTTAGAGCATGAAAAGTGCCCATTGCAGAAAGAGCTCAAATTCGAAAAACAAACACGTATTCATGTTCCCCTGTCTCCCCGAAGACCAAAAAACCATGAGTTTTGCAGATCTGAAGTTTCCTTGCGGAGATAGCCCATGCTATATCTTGCATTTGTTAGGAAAAACTGCTTATAGCATGAAAAGTGCCCATTGCAGATAGAGCTCAAATTCGCAAAACAAACACATATTCCTGTTCCCCTGCCTGCCCGAAGACCAAAAAACCATGACTTTTGCAGATCTGAAGTTTCCTTGCGGAGATAGCCCATGTTATATCTTGCATTTGTTAGGAAAAACTGCTTAGAGCATGAAAAGTGCCCATTGCAGATAGAGCTCAAATTCGCAAAACAAACACATATTCATGTTCCCCTGCCTCCCCGAAGACCAAAAAACCATGACTTTTGCAGATCTGAAGTTTCCTTGCGGAGATAGCCCATTTTATATCTTGCATTTGTAAGCAAAAACTGCTTATAGTATGAAAAGTGCCCATTGCAGAAAGAGCTCAAATTCGAAAAACAAACACATATTCCTGTTCCCCTGCCTCCCTGAAGATCAAAAAACCATGTCTTTTGCAGATCTGAAGTTTCCTTGCAGAGATAGCCCATGCTATATCTTGCATTTGTTAGGAAAAACTGCTTAGAGTGAGAAAAGTGCCCATTGCAGAAAGAGCTCAAATTCGAAAAACAAACACGTATTCATGTTCCCCCGGCTCACTGAACACCAAAAAACCATGAGATTTGCAGATCTGAAGTTTCCTTGTGGAGATAGCCCATGTTATATCTTGCATTTGTTAGGAAAAACTGCTTATAGCATGAAAAGTGCCCATTGCAGATAGTGCTCAAATTCGCAAAACAAACACATATTCATGTTCCCCTGTCTCCCCGAAGACCAAAAAACCATGACTTTTGCAGATCTGAAGTTTCCTTGCAGAGATAGCCCATGCTATATCTTGCATTTGTTAGGAAAAACTGCTTAGAGTGAGAAAAGTGCCCATTGCAGAAAGAGCTCAAATTCGAAAAACAAACACGTATTCATGTTCCCCCGGCTCACTGAACACCAAAAAACCATGACTTTTGCAGATCTGAAGTTTCCTTGCGGAGATAGCCCATGTTATATCTTGCATTTGTTAGGAAAAACTGCTTAGAGCATGAAAAGTGCCCATTGCAGAAAAAGCTCAAATTCGAAAAACAAACACATATTCCTGTTCCCCTGCCTCCCCGAAGACCAAAAAACCATGACTTTTGCAGATCTGAAGTTTCCTTGCGGAGATAGCCCATGCTATATCTTGCATTTGTTAGGAAAAACTGCTTATAGTATGAAAAGTGCCCATTGCAGAAAAAGCTCAAATTCGAAAAACAAACACATATTCCTGTTCCCCTGCCTCCCCGAAGACCAAAAAACCATGACTTTTGCAGATGTGAAGTTTCCTTGCGGAGATAGCCCATGCTATATCTTGCATTTGTTAGGAAAAACTGCTTAGAGCATGAAAAGTGCCCATTGCAGAAAGAGCTCAAATTCGAAAAACAAACACGTATTCATGTTCCCCTGCCTCCCCGAAGACCAAAAAACCATGACTTTTGCAGATGTGAAGTTTCCTTGCGGAGATAGCCCATGCTATATCTTGCATTTGTTAGGAAAAACTGCTTAGAGCATGAAAAGTGCCCATTGCAGAAAGAGCTCAAATTCGAAAAACAAACACGTATTCATGTTCCCCTGTCTCCCCGAAGACCAAAAAACCATGAGTTTTGCAGATCTGAAGTTTCCTTGCGGAGATAGCCCATGCTATATCTTGCATTTGTTAGGAAAAACTGCTTATAGCATGAAAAGTGCCCATTGCAGATAGAGCTCAAATTCGCAAAACAAACACATATTCCTGTTCCCCTGCCTGCCCGAAGACCAAAAAACCATGACTTTTGCAGATCTGAAGTTTCCTTGCGGAGATAGCCCATGTTATATCTTGCATTTGTTAGGAAAAACTGCTTAGAGCATGAAAAGTGCCCATTGCAGATAGAGCTCAAATTCGCAAAACAAACACATATTCATGTTCCCCTGCCTCCCCGAAGACCAAAAAACCATGACTTTTGCAGATCTGAAGTTTCCTTGCGGAGATAGCCCATGCTATATCTTGCATTTGTTAGGAAAAACTGGTTATAGTATGAAAAGTGCCCATTGCAGAAAAAGCTCAAATTCGAAAAACAAACACATATTCCTGTTCCCCTGCCTCCCCGAAGACCAAAAAACCATGACTTTTGCAGATGTGAAGTTTCCTTGCGGAGATAGCCCATGCTATATCTTGCATTTGTTAGGAAAAACTGCTTAGAGCATGAAAAGTGCCCATTGCAGAAAGAGCTCAAATTCGAAAAACAAACACATATTCATGTTCCCCCGGCTCACTGAACACCAAAAAACCATGACTTTTGCAGATCTGAAGTTTCCTTGCGGAGATAGCCCATGTTATATCTTGCATTTGTTAGGAAAAACTGCTTAGAGCATGAAAAGTGCCCATTGCAGAAAGAGCTCAAATTCGAAAAACAAACACGTATTCATGTTCCCCCGGCTCACTGAACACCAAAAAACCATGAGTTTTGGAGATCTGAAGTTTCCTTGCGGAGATAGCCCATGATATATCTTGCATTTGTTAGGAAAAACTGCTTATAGTATGAAAAGTGCCCATTTCACAAAGAGCTCAAATTCAAAAAACAAACACATATTCATGTTCCCCTGTCTCCCCGAAGACCAAAAAACCATGACTTTTGCAGATCTGAAGTTTCCTTGCGGAGATAGCCCATGCTATATCTTGCATTTGTTAGGAAAAACTGCTTATAGCATGAAAAGTGCCCATTGCAGATAGTGCTCAAATTCGCAAAACAAACACATATTCCTGTTCCCCTGTCTCCCCGAAGACCAAAAAACCATGACTTTTGCAGATCTGAAGTTTCCTTGCAGAGATAGCCCATGCTATATCTTGCATTTGTTAGGAAAAACTGCTTAGAGTGAGAAAAGTGCCCATTGCAGAAAGAGCTCAAATTCGAAAAACAAACACGTATTCATGTTCCCCCGGCCTCCCCGAAGACCAAAAAACCATGACTTTTGCAGATGTGAAGTTTCCTTGCGGAGATAGCCCATGCTATATCTTGCATTTGTTAGGAAAAACTGCTTAGAGCATGAAAAGTGCCCATTGCAGAAAGAGCTCAAATTCGAAAAACAAACACGTATTCATGTTCCCCCGGCTCACTGAACACCAAAAAACCATGACTTTTGCAGATCTGAAGTTTCCTTGCGGAGATAGCCCATTTTATATCTTGCATTTGTTAGCAAAAACTGCTTATAGTATGAAAAGTGCCCATTGCAGAAAGAGCTCAAATTCGAAAAACAAACACATATTCCTGTTCCCCTGCCTCCCCGAAGATCAAAAAACCATGTCTTTTGCAGATCTGAAGTTTCCTTGCAGAGATAGCCCATGCTATATCTTGCATTTGTTAGGAAAAACTGCTTAGAGCATGAAAAGTGCCCATTGCAGAAAGAGCTCAAATTCGAAAAACAAACACGTATTCATGTTCCCCCGGCTCACTGAACACCAAAAAACCATGAGTTTTGCAGATCTGAAGTTTCCTTGCGGAGATAGCCCATGTTATATCTTGCATTTGTTAGGAAAAACTGCTTAGAGCATGAAAAGTGCCCATTGCAGAAAGAGCTCAAATTCGAAAAACAAACACGTATTCATGTTCCCCCGGCTCACTGAACACCAAAAAACCATGAGATTTGCAGATCTGGTTTCCTTGCGGAGATAGCCCATGATATATCTTGCATTTGTTAGGAAAAACTGCTTATAGCATGAAAAGTGCCCATTGCAGATAGAGCTCAAATTCGCAAAACAAACACATATTCCTGTTCCCCTGTCTCCCCGAAGACCAAAAAACCATGACTTTTGCAGATGTGAAGTTTCCTTGCGGAGATAGCCCATGCTATATCTTGCATTTGTTAGGAAAAACTGCTTAGAGCATGAAAAGTGCCCATTGCAGAAAGAGCTCAAATTCAAAAAACAAACACGTATTCATGTTCCCCCGGCTCACTGAACACCAAAAAACCATGAGTTTTGCAGATCTGAAGTTTCCTTGCGGATATAGCCCATGATATATCTTGCATTTGTTAGGAAAAACTGCTTATAGTATGAAAAGTGCCCATTTCACAAAGAGCTCAAATTCAAAAAACAAACACATATTCATGTTCCCCTTCCTCCCCGAAGACCAAAAAAACATGACTTTTGCAGATCTGAAGTTTCCTTGCGGAGATAGCCCATGCTATATCTTGCATTTGTTAGGAAAAACTGCTTATAGCATGAAAAGTGCCCATTGCAGATAGAGCTCAAATTCGCAAAACAAACACATATTCCTGTTCCCCTGCCTCCCCGAAGACCAAAAAACCATGACTTTTGCAGATCTGAAGTTTCCTTGCGGAGATAGCCCATGCTATATCTTGCATTTGTTAGGAAAAACTGCTTATAGTATGAAAAGTGCCCATTGCAGAAAAAGCTCAAATTTGAAAAACAAACACATATTCCTGTTCCCCAGCCTCCCCGAAGACCAAAAAACCATGACTTTTGCAGATGTGAAGTTTCCTTGCGGAGATAGCCCATGCTATATCTTGCATTTGTTAGGAAAAACTGCTTAGAGCATGAAAAGTGCCCATTGCAGAAAGAGCTCAAATTCGAAAAACAAACACGTATTCATGTTCCCCCGGCTCACTGAAAACCAAAAAACCATAACTTTTGCAGATCTGAAGTTTCCTTGCGGAGATAGCCCATTTTATATCTTGCATTTGTAAGCAAAAACTGCTTATAGTATGAAAAGTGCCCATTGCAGAAAGAGCTCAAATTCGAAAAACAAACACATATTCCTGTTCCCCTGCCTCCCTGAAGATCAAAAAACCATGTCTTTTGCAGATCTGAAGTTTCCTTGCAGAGATAGCCCATGCTATATCTTGCATTTGTTAGGAAAAACTGCTTAGAGTGAGAAAAGTGCCCATTGCAGAAAGAGCTCAAATTCGAAAAACAAACACGTATTCATGTTCCCCCGGCTCACTGAACACCAAAAAACCATGAGATTTGCAGATCTGAAGTTTCCTTGTGGAGATAGCCCATGTTATATCTTGCATTTGTTAGGAAAAACTGCTTATAGCATGAAAAGTGCCCATTGCAGATAGTGCTCAAATTCGCAAAACAAACACATATTCATGTTCCCCTGTCTCCCCGAAGACCAAAAAACCATGACTTTTGCAGATCTGAAGTTTCCTTGCAGAGATAGCCCATGCTATATCTTGCATTTGTTAGGAAAAACTGCTTAGAGTGAGAAAAGTGCCCATTGCAGAAAGAGCTCAAATTCGAAAAACAAACACGTATTCATGTTCCCCCGGCTCACTGAACACCAAAAAACCATGACTTTTGCAGATCTGAAGTTTCCTTGCGGAGATAGCCCATGTTATATCTTGCATTTGTTAGGAAAAACTGCTTAGAGCATGAAAAGTGCCCATTGCAGAAAAAGCTCAAATTCGAAAAACAAACACATATTCCTGTTCCCCTGCCTCCCCGAAGACCAAAAAACCATGACTTTTGCAGATCTGAAGTTTCCTTGCGGAGATAGCCCATGCTATATCTTGCATTTGTTAGGAAAAACTGCTTATAGTATGAAAAGTGCCCATTGCAGAAAAAGCTCAAATTCGAAAAACAAACACATATTCCTGTTCCCCTGCCTCCCCGAAGACCAAAAAACCATGACTTTTGCAGATGTGAAGTTTCCTTGCGGAGATAGCCCATGCTATATCTTGCATTTGTTAGGAAAAACTGCTTAGAGCATGAAAAGTGCCCATTGCAGAAAGAGCTCAAATTCGAAAAACAAACACGTATTCATGTTCCCCCGGCTCACTGAACACCAAAAAACCATGACTTTTGCAGATCTGAAGTTTCCTTGCGGAGATAGCCCATGTTATATCTTGCATTTGTTAGGAAAAACTGCTTAGAGCATGAAAAGTGCCCATTGCAGAAAAAGCTCAAATTCGAAAAACAAACACATATTCCTGTTCCCCTGCCTCCCCGAAGACCAAAAAACCATGACTTTTGCAGATCTGAAGTTTCCTTGCGGAGATAGCCCATGCTATATCTTGCATTTGTTAGGAAAAACTGCTTATAGTATGAAAAGTGCCCATTGCAGAAAAAGCTCAAATTCGAAAAACAAACACGTATTCCTGTTCCCCTGCCTCCCCGAAGACCAAAAAACCATGACTTTTGCAGATGTGAAGTTTCCTTGCGGAGATAGCCCATGCTATATCTTGCATTTGTTAGGAAAAACTGCTTAGAGCATGAAAAGTGCCCATTGCAGAAAGAGCTCAAATTCGAAAAACAAACACGTATTCATGTTCCCCCGGCTCACTGAACACCAAAAAACCATGAGTTTTGCAGATCTGAAGTTTCCTTGTGGAGATAGCCCATGTTATATCTTGCATTTGTTAGGAAAAACTGCTTATAGCATGAAAAGTGCCCATTGCAGATAGAGCTCAAATTCGCAAAACAAACACATATTCATGTTCCCCTGTCTCCCCGAAGACCAAAAAACCATGACTTTTGCAGATCTGAAGTTTCCTTGCGGAGATAGCCCATGCTATATCTTGCATTTTTTAGGAAAAACTGCTTATAGCATGAAAAGTGCCCATTGCAGATAGAGCTCAAATTCGAAAAACAAACACATATTCCTGTTCCCCTGCCTCCCCGAAGACCAAAAAACCATGACTTTTGCAGATCTGAAGTTTCCTTGCAGAGATAGCCCATGCTATATCTTGCATTTGTTAAGAAAAACTGCTTATAGTATGAAAAGTGCCCATTGCAGAAAAAGCTCAAATTCGAAAAACAAACACATATTCCTGTTCCCCTGCCTCCCCGAAGACCAAAAAACCATGACTTTTGCAGATGTGAAGTTTCCTTGCGGAGATAGCCCATGCTATATCTTGCATTTGTTAGGAAAAACTGCTTAGAGCATGAAAAGTGCCCATTGCAGAAAGAGCTCAAATTCGAAAAACACGTATTCATGTTCCCCTGTCTCCCCGAAGACCAAAAAACCATGACTTTTGCAGATCTGAAGTTTCCTTGCGGAGATAGCCCATGCTATATCTTGCATTTGTTAGGAAAAACTGCTTAGAGCATGAAAAGTGCCCATTGCAGAAAGAACTCAAATTCGAAAAACAAACACGTATTCATGTTCCCCCGGCTCACTGAACACCAAAAAACCATGACTTTTGCAGATCTGAAGTTTCCTTGCGGAGATAGCCCATGTTATATCTTGCATTTGTTAGGAAAAACTGCTTAGAGCATGAAAAGTGCCCATTGCAGAAAGAGCTCAAATTCGAAAAACAAACACGTATTCATGTTCCCCCGGCTCACTGAACACCAAAAAACCATGAGTTTTGCAGATCTGAAGTTTCCTTGCGGAGATAGCCCATGCTATATCTTGCATTTGTTAGGAAAAACTGCTTAGAGCATGAAAAGTGCCCATTGCAGAAAGAGCTCAAATTCGAAAAACAAACACGTATTCATGTTCCCCCGGCTCACTGAACACCAAAAAACCATGAGTTTTGCAGATCTGAAGTTTCCTTGCGGAGATAGCCCATGCTATATCTTGCATTTGTTAGGAAAAACTGCTTAGAGCATGAAAAGTGCCCATTGCAGAAAGAGCTCAAATTCGAAAAACAAACACGTATTCATGTTCCCCCGGCTCACTGAACACCAAAAAACCATGACTTTTGCAGATCTGAAGTTTCCTTGCCGAGATAGCCCATGTTATATCTTGCATTTGTTAGGAAAAACTGCTTATAGTATGAAAAGTGCCCATTGCAGAAAGAGCTCAAATTCGAAAAACAAACACATATTCCTGTTCCCCTGCCTCCCCGAAGATCAAAAAACCATGACTTTTGCAGATCTGAAGTTTCCTTGCAGAGATAGCCCATGCTATATCTTGCATTTGTTAGGAAAAACTGCTTAGAGCATGAAAAGTGCCCATTGCAGAAAGAGCTCAAATTCGAAAAACAAACACGTATTCATGTTCCACCGGCTCACTGAACACCAAAAAACCATGAGTTTTGCAGATCTGAAGTTTCCTTGTGGAGATAGCCCATGTTATATCTTGCATTTGTTAGGAAAAACTGCTTATAGCATGAAAAGTGCCCATTGCAGATAGAGCTCAAATTCGCAAAACAAACACATATTCATGTTCCCCTGTCTCCCCGAAGACCAAAAAACCATGACTTTTGCAGATCTGAAGTTTCCTTGCGGAGATAGCCCATGCTATATCTTGCATTTGTTAGGAAAAACTGCTTATAGCATGAAAAGTGCCCATTGCAGATAGAGCTCAAATTCGCAAAACAAACACATATTCCTGTTCCCCTGCCTCCCCGAAGACCAAAAAACCATGACTTTTGCAGATCTGAAGTTTCCTTGCGGAGATAGCCCATGCTATATCTTGCATTTGTTAGGAAAAACTGCTTATAGTATGAAAAGTGCCCATTGCAGAAAAAGCTCAAATTCGAAAAACAAACACATATTCCTGTTCCCCTGCCTCCCCGAAGACCAAAAAACCATGACTTTTGCAGATGTGAAGTTTCCTTGCGGAGATAGCCCATGCTATATCTTGCATTTGTTAGGAAAAACTGCTTAGAGCATGAAAAGTGCCCATTGCAGAAAGAGCTCAAATTCGAAAAACAAACACGTATTCATGTTCCCCTGTCTCCCCGAAGACCAAAAAACCATGAGTTTTGCAGATCTGAAGTTTCCTTGCGGAGATAGCCCATGCTATATCTTGCATTTGTTAGGAAAAACTGCTTATAGCATGAAAAGTGCCCATTGCAGATAGAGCTCAAATTCGCAAAACAAACACATATTCCTGTTCCCCTGCCTGCCCGAAGACCAAAAAACCATGACTTTTGCAGATCTGAAGTTTCCTTGCAGAGATAGCCCATGCTATATCTTGCATTTGTTAGGAAAAAGTGCTTAGAGCATGAAAAGTGCCCATTGCAGAAAGAGCTCAAATTCGAAAAACAAACACGTATTCATGTTCCCCCGGCTCACTGAACACCAAAAAACCATGAGTTTTGCAGATCTGAAGTTTCCTTGTGGAGATAGCCCATGTTATATCTTGCATTTGTTAGGAAAAACTGCTTATAGCATGAAAAGTGCCCATTGCAGATAGAGCTCAAATTCGCAAAACAAACACATATTCATGTTCCCCTGTCTCCCCGAAGACCAAAAAACCATGACTTTTGCAGATCTGAAGTTTCCTTGCGGAGATAGCCCATGCTATATCTTGCATTTGTTAGGAAAAACTGCTTATAGCATGAAAAGTGCCCATTGCAGATAGAGCTCAAATTCGCAAAACAAACACATATTCCTGTTCCCCTGCCTCCCCGAAGACCAAAAAACCATGACTTTTGCAGATCTGAAGTTTCCTTGCGGAGATAGCCCATGCTATATCTTGCATTTGTTAGGAAAAACTGCTTATAGTATGAAAAGTGCCCATTGCAGAAAAAGCTCAAATTCGAAAAACAAACACATATTCCTGTTCCCCTGCCTCCCCGAAGACCAAAAAACCATGACTTTTGCAGATGTGAAGTTTCCTTGCGGAGATAGCCCATGCTATATCTTGCATTTGTTAGGAAAAACTGCTTAGAGCATGAAAAGTGCCCATTGCAGAAAGAGCTCAAATTCGAAAAACAAACACGTATTCATGTTCCCCTGTCTCCCCGAAGACCAAAAAACCATGAGTTTTGCAGATCTGAAGTTTCCTTGCGGAGATAGCCCATGCTATATCTTGCATTTGTTAGGAAAAACTGCTTATAGCATGAAAAGTGCCCATTGCAGATAGAGCTCAAATTCGCAAAACAAACACATATTCCTGTTCCCCTGCCTGCCCGAAGACCAAAAAACCATGACTTTTGCAGATCTGAAGTTTCCTTGCGGAGATAGCCCATGCTATATCTTGCATTTGTTAGGAAAAACTGCTTAGAGCATGAAAAGTGCCCATTGCAGATAGAGCTCAAATTCGCAAAACAAACACATATTCCTGTTCCCCTGCCTCCCCGAAGACCAAAAAACCATGACTTTTGCAGATCTGAAGTTTCCTTGCGGAGATAGCCCATGCTATATCTTGCATTTGTTAGGAAAAACTGCTTATAGTATGAAAAGTGCCCATTGCAGAAAAAGCTCAAATTCGAAAAACAAACACGTATTCATGTTCCCCCGGCTCACTGAACACCAAAAAACCATGACTTTTGCAGATCTGAAGTTTCCTTGCGGAGATAGCCCATGTTATATCTTGCATTTGTTAGGAAAAACTGCTTAGAGCATGAAAAGTGCCCATTGCAGAAAGAGCTCAAATTCGAAAAACAAACACGTATTCATGTTCCCCCGGCTCACTGAACACCAAAAAACCATGAGTTTTGCAGATCTGAAGTTTCCTTGCGGAGATAGCCCATGCTATATCTTGCATTTGTTAGGAAAAACCGCTTATAGTATGAAAAGTGCCCATTTCACAAAGAGCTCAAATTCAAAAAACAAACACATATTCATGTTCCCCTTCCTCCCGGAAGACCAAAAAACCATGACTTTTGCAGATCTGAAGTTTCCTTGCGGAGATAGCCCATGCTATATCTTGCATTTGTTAGGAAAAACTGCTTATAGCATGAAAAGTGCCCATTGCAGATAGAGCTCAAATTCGCAAAACAAACACATATTCCTGTTCCCCTGCCTGCCCGAAGACCAAAAAACCATGACTTTTGCAGATCTGAAGTTTCCTTGCGGAGATAGCCCATGCTATATCTTGCATTTGTTAGGAAAAACTGCTTAGAGCATGAAAAGTGCCCATTGCAGATAGAGCTCAAATTCGCAAAACAAACACATATTCCTGTTCCCCTGCCTCCCCGAAGACCAAAAAACCATGACTTTTGCAGATCTGAAGTTTCCTTGCGGAGATAGCCCATGCTATATCTTGCATTTGTTAGGAAAAACTGCTTATAGTATGAAAAGTGCCCATTGCAGAAAAAGCTCAAATTCGAAAAACAAACACGTATTCATGTTCCCCCGGCTCACTGAACACCAAAAAACCATGACTTTTGCAGATCTGAAGTTTCCTTGCGGAGATAGCCCATGTTATATCTTGCATTTGTTAGGAAAAACTGCTTAGAGCATGAAAAGTGCCCATTGCAGAAAGAGCTCAAATTCGAAAAACAAACACGTATTCATGTTCCCCCGGCTCACTGAACACCAAAAAACCATGAGTTTTGCAGATCTGAAGTTTCCTTGCGGAGATAGCCCATGCTATATCTTGCATTTGTTAGGAAAAACCGCTTATAGTATGAAAAGTGCCCATTTCACAAAGAGCTCAAATTCAAAAAACAAACACATATTCATGTTCCCCTTCCTCCCGGAAGACCAAAAAACCATGACTTTTGCAGATCTGAAGTTTCCTTGCGGAGATAGCCCATGCTATATCTTGCATTTGTTAGGAAAAACTGCTTATAGCATGAAAAGTGCCCATTGCAGATAGAGCTCAAATTCGCAAAACAAACACATATTCCTGTTCCCCTGCCTGCCCGAAGACCAAAAAACCATGACTTTTGCAGATCTGAAGTTTCCTTGCGGAGATAGCCCATGCTATATCTTGCATTTGTTAGGAAAAACTGCTTAGAGCATGAAAAGTGCCCATTGCAGATAGAGCTCAAATTCGCAAAACAAACACATATTCCTGTTCCCCTGCCTCCCCGAAGACCAAAAAACCATGACTTTTGCAGATCTGAAGTTTCCTTGCGGAGATAGCCCATGCTATATCTTGCATTTGTTAGGAAAAACTGCTTATAGTATGAAAAGTGCCCATTGCAGAAAAAGCTCAAATTCGAAAAACAAACACGTATTCATGTTCCCCCGGCTCACTGAACACCAAAAAACCATGACTTTTGCAGATCTGAAGTTTCCTTGCGGAGATAGCCCATGTTATATCTTGCATTTGTTAGGAAAAACTGCTTAGAGCATGAAAAGTGCCCATTGCAGAAAGAGCTCAAATTCGAAAAACAAACACGTATTCATGTTCCCCCGGCTCACTGAACACCAAAAAACCATGAGTTTTGCAGATCTGAAGTTTCCTTGCGGAGATAGCCCATGCTATATCTTGCATTTGTTAGGAAAAACCGCTTATAGTATGAAAAGTGCCCATTTCACAAAGAGCTCAAATTCAAAAAACAAACACATATTCATGTTCCCCTTCCTCCCGGAAGACCAAAAAACCATGACTTTTGCAGATCTGAAGTTTCCTTGCGGAGATAGCCCATGCTATATCTTGCATTTGTTAGGAAAAACTGCTTATAGCATGAAAAGTGCCCATTGCAGATAGAGCTCAAATTCGCAAAACAAACACATATTCTTGTTCCCCTGCCTCCCCGAAGACCAAAAAACAATGACTTTTGCAGATGTGAAGTTTCCTTGCGGAGATAGCCCATGCTATATCTTGCATTTGTTAGGAAAAACTGCTTAGAGCATGAAAAGTGCCCATTGCAGAAAGAGCTCAAATTCGAAAAACAAACACGTATTCATGTTCCCCTGTCTCCCCGAAGACCAAAAAACCATGAGTTTTGCAGATCTGAAGTTTCCTTGCGGAGATAGCCCATGCTATATCTTGCATTTGTTAGGAAAAACTGCTTATAGCATGAAAAGTGCCCATTGCAGATAGAGCTCAAATTCGCAAAACAAACACATATTCCTGTTCCCCTGCCTGCCCGAAGACCAAAAAACCATGACTTTTGCAGATCTGAAGTTTCCTTGCGGAGATAGCCCATGTTATATCTTGCATTTGTTAGGAAAAACTGCTTAGAGCATGAAAAGTGCCCATTGCAGATAGAGCTCAAATTCGCAAAACAAACACATATTCATGTTCCCCTGCCTCCCCGAAGACCAAAAAACCATGACTTTTGCAGATCTGAAGTTTCCTTGCGGAGATAGCCCATGCTATATCTTGCATTTGTTAGGAAAAACTGGTTATAGTATGAAAAGTGCCCATTGCAGAAAAAGCTCAAATTCGAAAAACAAACACATATTCCTGTTCCCCTGCCTCCCCGAAGACCAAAAAACCATGACTTTTGCAGATGTGAAGTTTCCTTGCGGAGATAGCCCATGCTATATCTTGCATTTGTTAGGAAAAACTGCTTAGAGCATGAAAAGTGCCCATTGCAGAAAGAGCTCAAATTCGAAAAACAAACACGTATTCATGTTCCCCCGGCTCACTGAACACCAAAAAACCATGACTTTTGCAGATCTGAAGTTTCCTTGCGGAGATAGCCCATGTTATATCTTGCATTTGTTAGGAAAAACTGCTTAGAGCATGAAAAGTGCCCATTGCAGAAAGAGCTCAAATTCGAAAAACAAACACGTATTCATGTTCCCCCGGCTCACTGAACACCAAAAAACCATGAGTTTTGCAGATCTGAAGTTTCCTTGCGGAGATAGCCCATGATATATCTTGCATTTGTTAGGAAAAACTGCTTATAGTATGAAAAGTGCCCATTTCACAAAGAGCTCAAATTCAAAAAACAAACACATATTCATGTTCCCCTTCCTCCCCGAAGACCAAAAAACCATGACTTTTGCAGATGTGAAGTTTCCTTGCGGAGATAGCCCATGCTATATCTTGCATTTGTTAGGAAAAACCGCTTATAGTATGAAAAGTGCCCATTTCACAAAGAGCTCAAATTCAAAAAACAAACACATATTCATGTTCCCCTTCCTCCCGGAAGACCAAAAAACCATGACTTTTGCAGATCTGAAGTTTCCTTGCGGAGATAGCCCATGCTATATCTTGCATTTGTTAGGAAAAACTGCTTATAGCATGAAAAGTGCCCATTGCAGATAGAGCTCAAATTCGCAAAACAAACACATATTCCTGTTCCCCTGCCTGCCCGAAGACCAAAAAACCATGACTTTTGCAGATCTGAAGTTTCCTTGCGGAGATAGCCCATGCTATATCTTGCATTTGTTAGGAAAAACTGCTTAGAGCATGAAAAGTGCCCATTGCAGATAGAGCTCAAATTCGCAAAACAAACACATATTCCTGTTCCCCTGCCTCCCCGAAGACCAAAAAACCATGACTTTTGCAGATCTGAAGTTTCCTTGCGGAGATAGCCCATGCTATATCTTGCATTTGTTAGGAAAAACTGCTTATAGTATGAAAAGTGCCCATTGCAGAAAAAGCTCAAATTCGAAAAACAAACACGTATTCATGTTCCCCCGGCTCACTGAACACCAAAAAACCATGACTTTTGCAGATCTGAAGTTTCCTTGCGGAGATAGCCCATGTTATATCTTGCATTTGTTAGGAAAAACTGCTTAGAGCATGAAAAGTGCCCATTGCAGAAAGAGCTCAAATTCGAAAAACAAACACGTATTCATGTTCCCCCGGCTCACTGAACACCAAAAAACCATGAGTTTTGCAGATCTGAAGTTTCCTTGCGGAGATAGCCCATGCTATATCTTGCATTTGTTAGGAAAAACCGCTTATAGTATGAAAAGTGCCCATTTCACAAAGAGCTCAAATTCAAAAAACAAACACATATTCATGTTCCCCTTCCTCCCGGAAGACCAAAAAACCATGACTTTTGCAGATCTGAAGTTTCCTTGCGGAGATAGCCCATGCTATATCTTGCATTTGTTAGGAAAAACTGCTTATAGCATGAAAAGTGCCCATTGCAGATAGAGCTCAAATTCGCAAAACAAACACATATTCTTGTTCCCCTGCCTCCCCGAAGACCAAAAAACCATGACTTTTGCAGATGTGAAGTTTCCTTGCGGAGATAGCCCATGCTATATCTTGCATTTTTTAGGAAAAACTGCTTAGAGCATGAAAAGTGCCCATTGCAGAAAGAGCTCAAATTCGAAAAACAAACACGTATTCATGTTCCCCTGTCTCCCCGAAGACCAAAAAACCATGAGTTTTGCAGATCTGAAGTTTCCTTGCGGAGATAGCCCATGCTATATCTTGCATTTGTTAGGAAAAACTGCTTATAGCATGAAAAGTGCCCATTGCAGATAGAGCTCAAATTCTCAAAACAAACACATATTCCTGTTCCCCTGCCTGCCCGAAGACCAAAAAACCATGACTTTTGCAGATCTGAAGTTTCCTTGCGGAGATAGCCCATGTTATATCTTGCATTTGTTAGGAAAAACTGCTTAGAGCATGAAAAGTGCCCATTGCAGATAGAGCTCAAATTCGCAAAACAAACACATATTCATGTTCCCCTGCCTCCCCGAAGACCAAAAAACCATGACTTTTGCAGATCTGAAGTTTCCTTGCGGAGATAGCCCATGCTATATCTTGCATTTGTTAGGAAAAACTGGTTATAGTATGAAAAGTGCCCATTGCAGAAAAAGCTCAAATTCGAAAAACAAACACATATTCCTGTTCCCCTGCCTCCCCGAAGACCAAAAAACCATGACTTTTGCAGATGTGAAGTTTCCTTGCGGAGATAGCCCATGCTATATCTTGCATTTGTTAGGAAAAACTGCTTAGAGCATGAAAAGTGCCCATTGCAGAAAGAGCTCAAATTCGAAAAACAAACACGTATTCATGTTCCCCCGGCTCACTGAACACCAAAAAACCATGAGTTTTGCAGATCTGAAGTTTCCTTGCGGAGATAGCCCATGATATATCTTGCATTTGTTAGGAAAAACTGCTTATAGTATGAAAAGTGCCCATTTCACAAAGAGCTCAAATTCAAAAAACAAACACATATTCATGTTCCCCTTCCTCCCCGAAGACCAAAAAACCATGACTTTTGCAGATGTGAAGTTTCCTTGCGGAGATAGCCCATGCTATATCTTGCATTTGTTAGGAAAAACTGCTTATAGCATGAAAAGTGCCCATTGCAGATAGAGCTCAAATTCGCAAAACAAACACATATTCCTGTTCCCCTGCCTCCCCGAAGACCAAAAAACCATGACTTTTGCAGATCTGAAGTTTCCTTGCGGAGATAGCCCATGCTATATCTTGCATTTGTTAGGAAAAACTGCTTATAGTATGAAAAGTGCCCATTGCAGAAAAAGCTCAAATTCGAAAAACAAACACATATTCCTGTTCCCCTGCCTCCCCGAAGACCAAAAAACCATGACTTTTGCAGATGTGAAGTTTCCTTGCGGAGATAGCCCATGCTATATCTTGCATTTGTTAGGAAAAACTGCTTAGAGCATGAAAAGTGCCCATTGCAGAAAGAGCTCAAATTCGAAAAACAAACACGTATTCATGTTCCCCCGGCTCACTGAACACCAAAAAACCATGACTTTTGCAGATCTGAAGTTTCCTTGCGGAGATAGCCCATTTTATATCTTGCATTTGTTAGCAAAAACTGCTTATAGTATGAAAAGTGCCCATTGCAGAAAGAGCTCAAATTCGAAAAACAAACACATATTCCTGTTCCCCTGCCTCCCCGAAGATCAAAAAACCATGTCTTTTGCAGATCTGAAGTTTCCTTGCAGAGATAGCCCATGCTATATCTTGCATTTGTTAGGAAAAACTGCTTAGAGCATGAAAAGTGGCCATTGCAGAAAGAGCTCAAATTCGAAAAACAAACACGTATTCATGTTCCCCCGGCTCACTGAACACCAAAAAACCATGAGTTTTGCAGATCTGAAGTTTCCTTGCGGAGATAGCCCATGTTATATCTTGCATTTGTTAGGAAAAACTGCTTAGAGCATGAAAAGTGCCCATTGCAGAAAGAGCTCAAATTCGAAAAACAAACACGTATTCATGTTCCCCCGGCTCACTGAACACCAAAAAACCATGAGATTTGCAGATCTGGTTTCCTTGCGGAGATAGCCCATGATATATCTTGCATTTGTTAGGAAAAACTGCTTATAGCATGAAAAGTGCCCATTGCAGATAGAGCTCAAATTCGCAAAACAAACACATATTCCTGTTCCCCTGTCTCCCCGAAGACCAAAAAACCATGACTTTTGCAGATGTGAAGTTTCCTTGCGGAGATAGCCCATGCTATATCTTGCATTTGTTAGGAAAAACTGCTTAGAGCATGAAAAGTGCCCATTGCAGAAAGAGCTCAAATTCGAAAAACAAACACGTATTCATGTTCCCCCGGCTCACTGAACACCAAAAAACCATGACTTTTGCAGACGTGAAGTTTCCTTGCGGAGATAGCCCATGCTATATCTTGCATTTGTTAGGAAAAACTGCTTATAGTATGAAAAGTTCCCATTGCAGAAAGAGCTCAAATTCAAAAAACAAACACATATTCCTGTTCCCCTGCCTCCCCGAAGACGAAAAAACCATGACTTTTGCAGATCTGAAGTTTCCTTGCGGAGATAGCCCATGCTATATCTTGCATTTGTTAGGAAAAACTGCTTATAGTATGAAAAGTGCCCATTGCAGAAAAAGCTCAAATTCGAAAAACAAACACATATTCCTGTTCCCCTGCCTCCCCGAAGACCAAAAAACCATGACTTTTGCAGATGTGAAGTTTCCTTGCGGAGATAGCCCATGCTATATCTTGCATTTGTTAGGAAAAACTGCTTAGAGCATGAAAAGTGCCCATTGCAGAAAGAGCTCAAATTCGAAAAACAAACACGTATTCATGTTCCCCCGGCTCACTGAACACCAAAAAACCATGAGTTTTGCAGATCTGAAGTTTCCTTGTGGAGATAGCCCATGTTATATCTTGCATTTGTTAGGAAAAACTGCTTATAGCATGAAAAGTGCCCATTGCAGATAGAGCTCAAATTCGCAAAACAAACACATATTCATGTTCCCCTGTCTCCCCGAAGACCAAAAAACCATGACTTTTGCAGATCTGAAGTTTCCTTGCGGAGATAGCCCATGCTATATCTTGCATTTGTTAGGAAAAACTGCTTATAGCATGAAAAGTGCCCATTGCAGATAGAGCTCAAATTCGCAAAACAAACACATATTCCTGTTCCCCTGCCTGCCCGAAGACCAAAAAACCATGACTTTTGCAGATGTGAAGTTTCCTTGCGGAGATAGCCCATGCTATATCTTGCATTTGTTAGGAAAAACTGCTTAGAGCATGAAAAGTGCCCATTGCAGAAAGAGCTCAAATTCGAAAAACAAACACGTATTCATGTTCCCCTGTCTCCCCGAAGACCAAAAAACCATGAGTTTTGCAGATCTGAAGTTTCCTTGCGGAGATAGCCCATGCTATATCTTGCATTTGTTAGGAAAAACTGCTTATAGCATGAAAAGTGCCCATTGCAGATAGAGCTCAAATTCGCAAAACAAACACATATTCCTGTTCCCCTGCCTGCCCGAAGACCAAAAAACCATGATTTTTGCAGATCTGAAGTTTCCTTGCGGAGATAGCCCATGCTATATCTTGCATTTGTTAGGAAAAACTGCTTAGAGCATGAAAAGTGCCCATTGCAGATAGAGCTCAAATTCGCAAAACAAACACATATTCCTGTTCCCCTGCCTCCCCGAAGACCAAAAAACCATGACTTTTGCAGATCTGAAGTTTCCTTGCGGAGATAGCCCATGCTATATCTTGCATTTGTTAGGAAAAACTGCTTATAGTATGAAAAGTGCCCATTGCAGAAAAAGCTCAAATTCGAAAAACAAACACATATTCCTGTTCCCCTGCCTCCCCGAAGACCAAAAAACCATGACTTTTGCAGATGTGAAGTTTCCTTGCGGAGATAGCCCATGCTATATCTTGCATTTGTTAGGAAAAACTGCTTAGAGCATGAAAAGTGCCCATTGCAGAAAGAGCTCAAATTCGAAAAACAAACACGTATTCATGTTCCCCCGGCTCACTGAACACCAAAAAACCATGACTTTTGCAGATCTGAAGTTTCCTTGCGGAGATAGCCCATGTTATATCTTGCATTTGTTAGGAAAAACTGCTTAGAGCATGAAAAGTGCCCATTGCAGAAAGAGCTCAAATTCGAAAAACAAACACGTATTCATGTTCCCCCGGCTCACTGAACACCAAAAAACCATGACTTTTGCAGATCTGAAGTTTCCTTGCGGAGATAGCCCATTTTATATCTTGCATTTGTTAGCAAAAACTGCTTATAGTATGAAAAGTGCCCATTGCAGAAAGAGCTCAAATTCGAAAAACAAACACATATTCCTGTTCCCCTGCCTCCCCGAAGATCAAAAAACCATGTCTTTTGCAGATCTGAAGTTTCCTTGCAGAGATAGCCCATGCTATATCTTGCATTTGTTAGGAAAAACTGCTTAGAGCATGAAAAGTGCCCATTGCAGAAAGAGCTCAAATTCGAAAAACAAACACGTATTCATGTTCCCCCGGCTCACTGAACACCAAAAAACCATGAGTTTTGCAGATCTGAAGTTTCCTTGCGGAGATAGCCCATGTTATATCTTGCATTTGTTAGGAAAAACTGCTTAGAGCATGAAAAGTGCCCATTGCAGAAAGAGCTCAAATTCGAAAAACAAACACGTATTCATGTTCCCCCGGCTCACTGAACACCAAAAAACCATGAGATTTGCAGATCTGGTTTCCTTGCGGAGATAGCCCATGATATATCTTGCATTTGTTAGGAAAAACTGCTTATAGCATGAAAAGTGCCCATTGCAGATAGAGCTCAAATTCGCAAAACAAACACATATTCCTGTTCCCCTGTCTCCCCGAAGACCAAAAAACCATGACTTTTGCAGATGTGAAGTTTCCTTGCGGAGATAGCCCATGCTATATCTTGCATTTGTTAGGAAAAACTGCTTAGAGCATGAAAAGTGCCCATTGCAGAAAGAGCTCAAATTCGAAAAACAAACACGTATTCATGTTCCCCCGGCTCACTGAACACCAAAAAACCATGACTTTTGCAGACGTGAAGTTTCCTTGCGGAGATAGCCCATGCTATATCTTGCATTTGTTAGGAAAAACTGCTTATAGTATGAAAAGTTCCCATTGCAGAAAGAGCTCAAATTCAAAAAACAAACACATATTCCTGTTCCCCTGCCTCCCCGAAGACGAAAAAACCATGACTTTTGCAGATCTGAAGTTTCCTTGCGGAGATAGCCCATGCTATATCTTGCATTTGTTAGGAAAAACTGCTTATAGTATGAAAAGTGCCCATTGCAGAAAAAGCTCAAATTCGAAAAACAAACACATATTCCTGTTCCCCTGCCTCCCTGAAGACCAAAAAACCATGACTTTTGCAGATGTGAAGTTTCCTTGCGGAGATAGCCCATGCTATATCTTGCATTTGTTAGGAAAAACTGCTTAGAGCATGAAAAGTGCCCATTGCAGAAAGAGCTCAAATTCGAAAAACAAACACGTATTCATGTTCCCCCGGCTCACTGAACACCAAAAAACCATGAGTTTTGCAGATCTGAAGTTTCCTTGTGGAGATAGCCCATGTTATATCTTGCATTTGTTAGGAAAAACTGCTTATAGCATGAAAAGTGCCCATTGCAGATAGAGCTCAAATTCGCAAAACAAACACATATTCATGTTCCCCTGTCTCCCCGAAGACCAAAAAACCATGACTTTTGCAGATCTGAAGTTTCCTTGCGGAGATAGCCCATGCTATATCTTGCATTTGTTAGGAAAAACTGCTTATAGCATGAAAAGTGCCCATTGCAGATAGAGCTCAAATTCGCAAAACAAACACATATTCCTGTTCCCCTGCCTGCCCGAAGACCAAAAAACCATGACTTTTGCAGATGTGAAGTTTCCTTGCGGAGATAGCCCATGCTATATCTTGCATTTGTTAGGAAAAACTGCTTAGAGCATGAAAAGTGCCCATTGCAGAAAGAGCTCAAATTCGAAAAACAAACACGTATTCATGTTCCCCTGTCTCCCCGAAGACCAAAAAACCATGAGTTTTGCAGATCTGAAGTTTCCTTGCGGAGATAGCCCATGCTATATCTTGCATTTGTTAGGAAAAACTGCTTATAGCATGAAAAGTGCCCATTGCAGATAGAGCTCAAATTCGCAAAACAAACACATATTCCTGTTCCCCTGCCTGCCCGAAGACCAAAAAACCATGATTTTTGCAGATCTGAAGTTTCCTTGCGGAGATAGCCCATGCTATATCTTGCATTTGTTAGGAAAAACTGCTTAGAGCATGAAAAGTGCCCATTGCAGATAGAGCTCAAATTCGCAAAACAAACACATATTCCTGTTCCCCTGCCTCCCCGAAGACCAAAAAACCATGACTTTTGCAGATCTGAAGTTTCCTTGCGGAGATAGCCCATGCTATATCTTGCATTTGTTAGGAAAAACTGCTTATAGTATGAAAAGTGCCCATTGCAGAAAAAGCTCAAATTCGAAAAACAAACACATATTCCTGTTCCCCTGCCTCCCCGAAGACCAAAAAACCATGACTTTTGCAGATGTGAAGTTTCCTTGCGGAGATAGCCCATGCTATATCTTGCATTTGTTAGGAAAAACTGCTTAGAGCATGAAAAGTGCCCATTGCAGAAAGAGCTCAAATTCGAAAAACAAACACGTATTCATGTTCCCCCGGCTCACTGAACACCAAAAAACCATGACTTTTGCAGATCTGAAGTTTCCTTGCGGAGATAGCCCATGTTATATCTTGCATTTGTTAGGAAAAACTGCTTATAGCATGAAAAGTGCCCATTGCAGATAGAGCTCAAATTCGCAAAACAAACACATATTCATGTTCCCCTGTCTCCCCGAAGACCAAAAAACCATGACTTTTGCAGATCTGAAGTTTCCTTGCGGAGATAGCCCATGCTATATCTTGCATTTGTTAGGAAAAACTGCTTATAGCATGAAAAGTGCCCATTGCAGATAGAGCTCAAATTCGCAAAACAAACACATATTCCTGTTCCCCTGCCTGCCCGAAGACCAAAAAACCATGACTTTTGCAGATGTGAAGTTTCCTTGCGGAGATAGCCCATGCTATATCTTGCATTTGTTAGGAAAAACTGCTTAGAGCATGAAAAGTGCCCATTGCAGAAAGAGCTCAAATTCGAAAAACAAACACGTATTCATGTTCCCCTGTCTCCCCGAAGACCAAAAAACCATGAGTTTTGCAGATCTGAAGTTTCCTTGCGGAGATAGCCCATGCTATATCTTGCATTTGTTAGGAAAAACTGCTTATAGCATGAAAAGTGCCCATTGCAGATAGAGCTCAAATTCGCAAAACAAACACATATTCCTGTTCCCCTGCCTGCCCGAAGACCAAAAAACCATGATTTTTGCAGATCTGAAGTTTCCTTGCGGAGATAGCCCATGCTATATCTTGCATTTGTTAGGAAAAACTGCTTAGAGCATGAAAAGTGCCCATTGCAGATAGAGCTCAAATTCGCAAAACAAACACATATTCCTGTTCCCCTGCCTCCCCGAAGACCAAAAAACCATGACTTTTGCAGATCTGAAGTTTCCTTGCGGAGATAGCCCATGCTATATCTTGCATTTGTTAGGAAAAACTGCTTATAGTATGAAAAGTGCCCATTGCAGAAAAAGCTCAAATTCGAAAAACAAACACATATTCCTGTTCCCCTGCCTCCCCGAAGACCAAAAAACCATGACTTTTGCAGATGTGAAGTTTCCTTGCGGAGATAGCCCATGCTATATCTTGCATTTGTTAGGAAAAACTGCTTAGAGCATGAAAAGTGCCCATTGCAGAAAGAGCTCAAATTCGAAAAACAAACACGTATTCATGTTCCCCCGGCTCACTGAACACCAAAAAACCATGACTTTTGCAGATCTGAAGTTTCCTTGCGGAGATAGCCCATGTTATATCTTGCATTTGTTAGGAAAAACTGCTTAGAGCATGAAAAGTGCCCATTGCAGAAAGAGCTCAAATTCGAAAAACAAACACGTATTCATGTTCCCCCGGCTCACTGAACACCAAAAAACCATGACTTTTGCAGATCTGAAGTTTCCTTGCGGAGATAGCCCATTTTATATCTTGCATTTGTTAGGAAAAACTGCTTATAGTATGAAAAGTGCCCATTGCAGAAAGAGCTCAAATTCGAAAAACAAACACATATTCCTGTTCCCCTGCCTCCCCGAAGATCAAAAAACCATGTCTTTTGCAGATCTGAAGTTTCCTTGCAGAGATAGCCCATGCTATATCTTGCATTTGTTAGGAAAAACTGCTTAGAGCATGAAAAGTGCCCATTGCAGAAAGAGCTCAAATTCGAAAAACAAACACGTATTCATGTTCCCCCGGCTCACTGAACACCAAAAAACCATGAGTTTTGCAGATCTGAAGTTTCCTTGCGGAGATAGCCCATGTTATATCTTGCATTTGTTAGGAAAAACTGCTTAGAGCATGAAAAGTGCCCATTGCAGAAAGAGCTCAAATTCGAAAAACAAACACGTATTCATGTTCCCCCGGCTCACTGAACACCAAAAAACCATGAGATTTGCAGATCTGGTTTCCTTGCGGAGATAGCCCATGATATATCTTGCATTTGTTAGGAAAAACTGCTTATAGCATGAAAAGTGCCCATTGCAGATAGAGCTCAAATTCGCAAAACAAACACATATTCCTGTTCCCCTGTCTCCCCGAAGACCAAAAAACCATGACTTTTGCAGATGTGAAGTTTCCTTGCGGAGATAGCCCATGCTATATCTTGCATTTGTTAGGAAAAACTGCTTAGAGCATGAAAAGTGCCCATTGCAGAAAGAGCTCAAATTCGAAAAACAAACACGTATTCATGTTCCCCCGGCTCACTGAACACCAAAAAACCATGACTTTTGCAGACGTGAAGTTTCCTTGCGGAGATAGCCCATGCTATATCTTGCATTTGTTAGGAAAAACTGCTTATAGTATGAAAAGTTCCCATTGCAGAAAGAGCTCAAATTCAAAAAACAAACACATATTCCTGTTCCCCTGCCTCCCCGAAGACGAAAAAACCATGACTTTTGCAGATCTGAAGTTTCCTTGCGGAGATAGCCCATGCTATATCTTGCATTTGTTAGGAAAAACTGCTTAGAGCATGAAAAGTGCCCATTGCAGAAAGAGCTCAAATTCGAAAAACAAACACGTATTCATGTTCCCCCGGCTCACTGAACACCAAAAAACCATGACTTTTGCAGATCTGAAGTTTCCTTGCGGAGATAGCCCATTTTATATCTTGCATTTGTTAGCAAAAACTGCTTATAGTATGAAAAGTGCCCATTGCAGAAAGAGCTCAAATTCGAAAAACAAACACATATTCCTGTTCCCCTGCCTCCCCGAAGATCAAAAAACCATGTCTTTTGCAGATCTGAAGTTTCCTTGCAGAGATAGCCCATGCTATATCTTGCATTTGTTAGGAAAAACTGCTTAGAGCATGAAAAGTGCCCATTGCAGAAAGAGCTCAAATTCGAAAAACAAACACGTATTCATGTTCCCCCGGCTCACTGAACACCAAAAAACCATGAGTTTTGCAGATCTGAAGTTTCCTTGCGGAGATAGCCCATGTTATATCTTGCATTTGTTAGGAAAAACTGCTTAGAGCATGAAAAGTGCCCATTGCAGAAAGAGCTCAAATTCGAAAAACAAACACGTATTCATGTTCCCCCGGCTCACTGAACACCAAAAAACCATGAGATTTGCAGATCTGGTTTCCTTGCGGAGATAGCCCATGATATATCTTGCATTTGTTAGGAAAAACTGCTTATAGCATGAAAAGTGCCCATTGCAGATAGAGCTCAAATTCGCAAAACAAACACATATTCCTGTTCCCCTGTCTCCCCGAAGACCAAAAAACCATGACTTTTGCAGATGTGAAGTTTCCTTGCGGAGATAGCCCATGCTATATCTTGCATTTGTTAGGAAAAACTGCTTAGAGCATGAAAAGTGCCCATTGCAGAAAGAGCTCAAATTCGAAAAACAAACACGTATTCATGTTCCCCCGGCTCACTGAACACCAAAAAACCATGACTTTTGCAGACGTGAAGTTTCCTTGCGGAGATAGCCCATGCTATATCTTGCATTTGTTAGGAAAAACTGCTTATAGTATGAAAAGTTCCCATTGCAGAAAGAGCTCAAATTCAAAAAACAAACACATATTCCTGTTCCCCTGCCTCCCCGAAGACGAAAAAACCAAGACTTTTGCAGATCTGAAGTTTCCTTGCGGAGATAGCCCATGCTATATCTTGCATTTGTTAGGAAAAACTGCTTAGAGCATGAAAAGTGCCCATTGCAGAAAGAGCTCAAATTCGAAAAACAAACACGTATTCATGTTCCCCCGGCTCACTGAACACCAAAAAACCATGAGTTTTGCAGATCTGAAGTTTCCTTGCGGAGATAGCCCATGCTATATCTTGCATTTGTTAGGAAAAACTGCTTAGAGCATGAAAAGTGCCCATTGCAGAAAGAGCTCAAATTCGAAAAACAAACACGTATTCATGTTCCCCCGGCTCACTGAACACCAAAAAACCATGACTTTTGCAGACGTGAAGTTTCCTTGCG
This sequence comes from Vipera berus, assembly GCF_964194415.1. NCBI lineage: Eukaryota > Metazoa > Chordata > Lepidosauria > Squamata > Viperidae > Vipera > Vipera berus. The sequence continues at coordinate 356,746 of NC_138219.1, forward strand.
GAGATAGCCCATGCTATATCTTGCATTTGTTAGGAAAAACTGCTTATAGTATGAAAAGTGCCCATTGCAGAAAAAGCTCAAATTCGAAAAACAAACACATATTCCTGTTCCCCTGCCTCCCCGAAGACCAAAAAACCATGACTTTTGCAGATGTGAAGTTTCCTTGCGGAGATAGCCCATGCTATATCTTGCATTTGTTAGGAAAAACTGCTTAGAGCATGAAAAGTGCCCATTGCAGAAAGAGCTCAAATTCGAAAAACAAACACGTATTCATGTTCCCCCGGCTCACTGAACACCAAAAAACCATGAGTTTTGCAGATCTGAAGTTTCCTTGTGGAGATAGCCCATGTTATATCTTGCATTTGTTAGGAAAAACTGCTTATAGCATGAAAAGTGCCCATTGCAGATAGAGCTCAAATTCGCAAAACAAACACATATTCATGTTCCCCTGTCTCCCCGAAGACCAAAAAACCATGACTTTTGCAGATCTGAAGTTTCCTTGCGGAGATAGCCCATGCTATATCTTGCATTTGTTAGGAAAAACTGCTTATAGCATGAAAAGTGCCCATTGCAGATAGAGCTCAAATTCGCAAAACAAACACATATTCCTGTTCCCCTGCCTGCCCGAAGACCAAAAAACCATGACTTTTGCAGATGTGAAGTTTCCTTGCGGAGATAGCCCATGCTATATCTTGCATTTGTTAGGAAAAACTGCTTAGAGCATGAAAAGTGCCCATTGCAGAAAGAGCTCAAATTCGAAAAACAAACACGTATTCATGTTCCCCTGTCTCCCCGAAGACCAAAAAACCATGAGTTTTGCAGATCTGAAGTTTCCTTGCGGAGATAGCCCATGCTATATCTTGCATTTGTTAGGAAAAACTGCTTATAGCATGAAAAGTGCCCATTGCAGATAGAGCTCAAATTCGCAAAACAAACACATATTCCTGTTCCCCTGCCTGCCCGAAGACCAAAAAACCATGATTTTTGCAGATCTGAAGTTTCCTTGCGGAGATAGCCCATGCTATATCTTGCATTTGTTAGGAAAAACTGCTTAGAGCATGAAAAGTGCCGATTGCAGATAGAGCTCAAATTCGCAAACCAAACACATATTCCTGTTCCCCTGCCTCCCCGAAGACCAAAAAACCATGACTTTTGCAGATCTGAAGTTTCCTTGCGGAGATAGCCCATGCTATATCTTGCATTTGTTAGGAAAAACTGCTTATAGTATGAAAAGTGCCCATTGCAGAAAAAGCTCAAATTCGAAAAACAAACACGTATTCATGTTCCCCCGGCTCACTGAACACCAAAAAACCATGACTTTTGCAGATCTGAAGTTTCCTTGCGGAGATAGCCCATGTTATATCTTGCATTTGTTAGGAAAAACTGCTTAGAGCATGAAAAGTGCCCATTGCAGAAAGAGCTCAAATTCGAAAAACAAACACGTATTCATGTTCCCCCGGCTCACTGAACACCAAAAAACCATGAGTTTTGCAGATCTGAAGTTTCCTTGCGGAGATAGCCCATGCTATATCTTGCATTTGTTAGGAAAAACCGCTTATAGTATGAAAAGTGCCCATTTCACAAAGAGCTCAAATTCAAAAAACAAACACATATTCATGTTCCCCTTCCTCCCGGAAGACCAAAAAACCATGACTTTTGCAGATCTGAAGTTTCCTTGCGGAGATAGCCCATGCTATATCTTGCATTTGTTAGGAAAAACTGCTTATAGCATGAAAAGTGCCCATTGCAGATAGAGCTCAAATTCGCAAAACAAACACATATTCCTGTTCCCCTGCCTCCCCGAAGACCAAAAAACCATGACTTTTGCAGATGTGAAGTTTCCTTGCGGAGATAGCCCATGCTATATCTTGCATTTGTTAGGAAAAACTGCTTAGAGCATGAAAAGTGCCCATTGCAGAAAGAGCTCAAATTCGAAAAACAAACACGTATTCATGTTCCCCTGTCTCCCCGAAGACCAAAAAACCATGAGTTTTGCAGATCTGAAGTTTCCTTGCGGAGATAGCCCATGCTATATCTTGCATTTGTTAGGAAAAACTGCTTATAGCATGAAAAGTGCCCATTGCAGATAGAGCTCAAATTCGCAAAACAAACACATATTCCTGTTCCCCTGCCTGCCCGAAGACCAAAAAACCATGACTTTTGCAGATCTGAAGTTTCCTTGCGGAGATAGCCCATGTTATATCTTGCATTTGTTAGGAAAAACTGCTTAGAGCATGAAAAGTGCCCATTGCAGATAGAGCTCAAGTTCGCAAAACAAACACATATTCATGTTCCCCTGCCTCCCCGAAGACCAAAAAACCATGACTTTTGCAGATCTGAAGTTTCCTTGCGGAGATAGCCCATGCTATATCTTGCATTTGTTAGGAAAAACTGGTTATAGTATGAAAAGTGCCCATTGCAGAAAAAGCTCAAATTCGAAAAACAAACACATATTCCTGTTCCCCTGCCTCCCCGAAGACCAAAAAACCATGACTTTTGCAGATGTGAAGTTTCCTTGCGGAGATAGCCCATGCTATATCTTGCATTTGTTAGGAAAAACTGCTTAGAGCATGAAAAGTGCCCATTGCAGAAAGAGCTCAAATTCGAAAAACAAACACGTATTCATGTTCCCCCGGCTCACTGAACACCAAAAAACCATGACTTTTGCAGATCTGAAGTTTCCTTGCGGAGATAGCCCATGTTATATCTTGCATTTGTTAGGAAAAACTGCTTAGAGCATGAAAAGTGCCCATTGCAGAAAGAGCTCAAATTCGAAAAACAAACACGTATTCATGTTCCCCCGGCTCACTGAACACCAAAAAACAATGAGTTTTGCAGATCTGAAGTTTCCTTGCGGAGATAGCCCATGATATATCTTGCATTTGTTAGGAAAAACTGCTTATAGTATGAAAAGTGCCCATTTCACAAAGAGCTCAAATTCAAAAAACAAACACATATTCATGTTCCCCTTCCTCCCCGAAGACCAAAAAACCATGACTTTTGCAGATGTGAAGTTTCCTTGCGGAGATAGCCCATGCTATATCTTGCATTTGTTAGGAAAAACTGCTTATAGCATGAAAAGTGCCCATTGCAGATAGAGCTCAAATTCGCAAAACAAACACATATTCCTGTTCCCCTGCCTCCCCGAAGACCAAAAAACCATGACTTTTGCAGATCTGAAGTTTCCTTGCGGAGATAGCCCATGCTATATCTTGCATTTGTTAGGAAAAACTGCTTATAGTATGAAAAGTGCCCATTGCAGAAAAAGCTCAAATTCGAAAAACAAACACATATTCCTGTTCCCCTGCCTCCCCGAAGACCAAAAAACCATGACTTTTGCAGATGTGAAGTTTCCTTGCGGAGATAGCCCATGCTATATCTTGCATTTGTTAGGAAAAACTGCTTAGAGCATGAAAAGTGCCCATTGCAGAAAGAGCTCAAATTCGAAAAACAAACACGTATTCATGTTCCCCCGGCTCACTGAACACCAAAAAACCATGAGTTTTGCAGATCTGAAGTTTCCTTGCGGAGATAGCCCATGTTATATCTTGCATTTGTTAGGAAAAACTGCTTAGAGCATGAAAAGTGCCCATTGCAGAAAGAGCTCAAATTCGAAAAACAAACACGTATTCATGTTCCCCTGCCTCCCCGAAGACCAAAAAACCATGACTTTTGCAGATCTGAAGTTTCCTTGCGGAGATAGCCCATGCTATATCTTGCATTTGTTAGGAAAAACTGCTTATAGTATGAAAAGTGCCCATTGCAGAAAAAGCTCAAATTCGAAAAACAAACACATATTCCTGTTCCCCTGCCTCCCCGAAGACCAAAAAACCATGACTTTTGCAGATGTGAAGTTTCCTTGCGGAGATAGCCCATGCTATATCTTGCATTTGTTAGGAAAAACTGCTTAGAGCATGAAAAGTGCCCATTGCAGAAAGAGCTCAAATTCGAAAAACAAACACGTATTCATGTTCCCCCGGCTCACTGAACACCAAAAAACCATGACTTTTGCAGATCTGAAGTTTCCTTGCGGAGATAGCCCATTTTATATCTTGCATTTGTTAGCAAAAACTGCTTATAGTATGAAAAGTGCCCATTGCAGAAAGAGCTCAAATTCGAAAAACAAACACATATTCCTGTTCCCCTGCCTCCCCGAAGATCAAAAAACCATGTCTTTTGCAGATCTGAAGTTTCCTTGCAGAGATAGCCCATGCTATATCTTGCATTTGTTAGGAAAAACTGCTTAGAGCATGAAAAGTGCCCATTGCAGAAAGAGCTCAAATTCGAAAAACAAACACGTATTCATGTTCCCCCGGCTCACTGAACACCAAAAAACCATGAGTTTTGCAGATCTGAAGTTTCCTTGCGGAGATAGCCCATGTTATATCTTGCATTTGTTAGGAAAAACTGCTTAGAGCATGAAAAGTGCCCATTGCAGAAAGAGCTCAAATTCGAAAAACAAACACGTATTCATGTTCCCCCGGCTCACTGAACACCAAAAAACCATGACTTTTGCAGACGTGAAGTTTCCTTGCGGAGATAGCCCATGCTATATCTTGCATTTGTTAGGAAAAACTGCTTATAGTATGAAAAGTTCCCATTGCAGAAAGAGCTCAAATTCAAAAAACAAACACATATTCCTGTTCCCCTGCCTCCCCGAAGACGAAAAAACCATGACTTTTGCAGATCTGAAGTTTCCTTGCGGAGATAGCCCATGCTATATCTTGCATTTGTTAGGAAAAACTGCTTATAGTATGAAAAGTGCCCATTGCAGAAAAAGCTCAAATTCGAAAAACAAACACATATTCCTGTTCCCCTGCCTCCCCGAAGACCAAAAAACCATGACTTTTGCAGATGTGAAGTTTCCTTGCGGAGATAGCCCATGCTATATCTTGCATTTGTTAGGAAAAACTGCTTAGAGCATGAAAAGTGCCCATTGCAGAAAGAGCTCAAATTCGAAAAACAAACACGTATTCATGTTCCCCCGGCTCACTGAACACCAAAAAACCATGAGTTTTGCAGATCTGAAGTTTCCTTGTGGAGATAGCCCATGTTATATCTTGCATTTGTTAGGAAAAACTGCTTATAGCATGAAAAGTGCCCATTGCAGATAGAGCTCAAATTCGCAAAACAAACACATATTCATGTTCCCCTGTCTCCCCGAAGACCAAAAAACCATGACTTTTGCAGATCTGAAGTTTCCTTGCGGAGATAGCCCATGCTATATCTTGCATTTGTTAGGAAAAACTGCTTATAGCATGAAAAGTGCCCATTGCAGATAGAGCTCAAATTCGCAAAACAAACACATATTCCTGTTCCCCTGCCTCCCCGAAGACCAAAAAACCATGACTTTTGCAGATCTGAAGTTTCCTTGCGGAGATAGCCCATGCTATATCTTGCATTTGTTAGGAAAAACTGCTTATAGTATGAAAAGTGCCCATTGCAGAAAAAGCTCAAATTCGAAAAACAAACACATATTCCTGTTCCCCTGCCTCCCCGAAGACGAAAAAACCATGACTTTTGCAGATCTGAAGTTTCCTTGCGGAGATAGCCCATGCTATATCTTGCATTTGTTAGGAAAAACTGCTTATAGTATGAAAAGTGCCCATTGCAGAAAAAGCTCAAATTCGAAAAACAAACACATATTCCTGTTCCCCTGCCTCCCCGAAGACCAAAAAACCATGACTTTTGCAGATGTGAAGTTTCCTTGCGGAGATAGCCCATGCTATATCTTGCATTTGTTAGGAAAAACTGCTTAGAGCATGAAAAGTGCCCATTGCAGAAAGAGCTCAAATTCGAAAAACAAACACGTATTCATGTTCCCCCGGCTCACTGAACACCAAAAAACCATGAGTTTTGCACATCTGAAGTTTCCTTGTGGAGATAGCCCATGTTATATCTTGCATTTGTTAGGAAAAACTGCTTATAGCATGAAAAGTGCCCATTGCAGATAGAGCTCAAATTCGCAAAACAAACACATATTCATGTTCCCCTGTCTCCCCGAAGACCAAAAAACCATGACTTTTGCAGATCTGAAGTTTCCTTGCGGAGATAGCCCATGCTATATCTTGCATTTGTTAGGAAAAACTGCTTATAGCATGAAAAGTGCCCATTGCAGATAGAGCTCAAATTCGCAAAACAAACACATATTCCTGTTCCCCTGCCTCCCCGAAGACCAAAAAACCATGACTTTTGCAGATCTGAAGTTTCCTTGCGGAGATAGCCCATGCTATATCTTGCATTTGTTAGGAAAAACTGCTTAGAGCATGAAAAGTGCCCATTGCAGAAAAAGCTCAAATTCGAAAAACAAACACATATTCCTGTTCCCCTGCCTCCCCGAAGACCAAAAAACCATGACTTTTGCAGATGTGAAGTTTCCTTGCGGAGATAGCCCATGCTATATCTTGCATTTGTTAGGAAAAACTGCTTAGAGCATGAAAAGTGCCCATTGCAGAAAGAGCTCAAATTCGAAAAACAAACACGTATTCATGTTCCCCCAGCTCACTGAACACCAAAAAACCATGAGTTTTGCAGATCTGAAGTTTCCTTGTGGAGATAGCCCATGTTATATCTTGCATTTGTTAGGAAAAACTGCTTATAGCATGAAAAGTGCCCATTGCAGATAGAGCTCAAATTCGCAAAACAAACACATATTCATGTTCCCCTGTCTCCCCGAAGACCAAAAAACCATGACTTTTGCAGATCTGAAGTTTCCTTGCGGAGATAGCCCATGCTATATCTTGCATTTGTTAGGAAAAACTGCTTATAGCATGAAAAGTGCCCATTGCAGATAGAGCTCAAATTCGCAAAACAAACACATATTCCTGTTCCCCTGCCTCCCCGAAGACCAAAAAACCATGACTTTTGCAGATCTGAAGTTTCCTTGCGGAGATAGCCCATGCTATATCTTGCATTTGTTAGGAAAAACTGCTTATAGTATGAAAAGTGCCCATTGCAGAAAAAGCTCAAATTCGAAAAACAAACACATATTCCTGTTCCCCTGCCTCCCCGAAGACCAAAAAACCATGACTTTTGCAGATCTGAAGTTTCCTTGCGGAGATAGCCCATGTTATATCTTGCATTTGTTAGGAAAAACTGCTTAGAGCATGAAAAGTGCCCATTGCAGAAAGAGCTCAAATTCGAAAAACAAACACGTATTCATGTTCCCCCGGCTCACTGAACACCAAAAAACCATGACTTTTGCAGATCTGAAGTTTCCTTGCGGAGATAGCCCATTTTATATCTTGCATTTGTTAGCAAAAACTGCTTATAGTATGAAAAGTGCCCATTGCAGAAAGAGCTCAAATTCGAAAAACAAACACATATTCCTGTTCCCCTGCCTCCCCGAAGATCAAAAAACCATGTCTTTTGCAGATCTGAAGTTTCCTTGCAGAGATAGCCCATGCTATATCTTGCATTTGTTAGGAAAAACTGCTTAGAGCATGAAAAGTGCCCATTGCAGAAAGAGCTCAAATTCGAAAAACAAACACGTATTCATGTTCCCCCGGCTCACTGAACACCAAAAAACCATGAGTTTTGCAGATCTGAAGTTTCCTTGCGGAGATAGCCCATGTTATATCTTGCATTTGTTAGGAAAAACTGCTTAGAGCATGAAAAGTGCCCATTGCAGAAAGAGCTCAAATTCGAAAAACAAACACGTATTCATGTTCCCCCGGCTCACTGAACACCAAAAAACCATGAGATTTGCAGATCTGGTTTCCTTGCGGAGATAGCCCATGATATATCTTGCATTTGTTAGGAAAAACTGCTTATAGCATGAAAAGTGCCCATTGCAGATAGAGCTCAAATTCGCAAAACAAACACATATTCCTGTTCCCCTGTCTCCCCGAAGACCAAAAAACCATGACTTTTGCAGATGTGAAGTTTCCTTGCGGAGATAGCCCATGCTATATCTTGCATTTGTTAGGAAAAACTGCTTAGAGCATGAAAAGTGCCCATTGCAGAAAGAGCTCAAATTCGAAAAACAAACACGTATTCATGTTCCCCCGGCTCACTGAACACCAAAAAACCATGACTTTTGCAGACGTGAAGTTTCCTTGCGGAGATAGCCCATGCTATATCTTGCATTTGTTAGGAAAAACTGCTTATAGTATGAAAAGTTCCCATTGCAGAAAGAGCTCAAATTCAAAAAACAAACACATATTCCTGTTCCCCTGCCTCCCCGAAGACGAAAAAACCATGACTTTTGCAGATCTGAAGTTTCCTTGCGGAGATAGCCCATGCTATATCTTGCATTTGTTAGGAAAAACTGCTTATAGTATGAAAAGTGCCCATTGCAGAAAAAGCTCAAATTCGAAAAACAAACACATATTCCTGTTCCCCTGCCTCCCCGAAGACCAAAAAACCATGACTTTTGCAGATGTGAAGTTTCCTTGCGGAGATAGCCCATGCTATATCTTGCATTTGTTAGGAAAAACTGCTTAGAGCATGAAAAGTGCCCATTGCAGAAAGAGCTCAAATTCGAAAAACAAACACGTATTCATGTTCCCCCGGCTCACTGAACACCAAAAAACCATGAGTTTTGCAGATCTGAAGTTTCCTTGTGGAGATAGCCCATGTTATATCTTGCATTTGTTAGGAAAAACTGCTTATAGCATGAAAAGTGCCCATTGCAGATAGAGCTCAAATTCGCAAAACAAACACATATTCATGTTCCCCTGTCTCCCCGAAGACCAAAAAACCATGACTTTTGCAGATCTGAAGTTTCCTTGCGGAGATAGCCCATGCTATATCTTGCATTTGTTAGGAAAAACTGCTTATAGCATGAAAAGTGCCCATTGCAGATAGAGCTCAAATTCGCAAAACAAACACATATTCCTGTTCCCCTGCCTGCCCGAAGACCAAAAAACCATGACTTTTGCAGATGTGAAGTTTCCTTGCGGAGATAGCCCATGCTATATCTTGCATTTGTTAGGAAAAACTGCTTAGAGCATGAAAAGTGCCCATTGCAGAAAGAGCTCAAATTCGAAAAACAAACACGTATTCATGTTCCCCTGTCTCCCCGAAGACCAAAAAACCATGAGTTTTGCAGATCTGAAGTTTCCTTGCGGAGATAGCCCATGCTATATCTTGCATTTGTTAGGAAAAACTGCTTATAGCATGAAAAGTGCCCATTGCAGATAGAGCTCAAATTCGCAAAACAAACACATATTCCTGTTCCCCTGCCTGCCCGAAGACCAAAAAACCATGATTTTTGCAGATCTGAAGTTTCCTTGCGGAGATAGCCCATGCTATATCTTGCATTTGTTAGGAAAAACTGCTTAGAGCATGAAAAGTGCCCATTGCAGATAGAGCTCAAATTCGCAAAACAAACACATATTCCTGTTCCCCTGCCTCCCCGAAGACCAAAAAACCATGACTTTTGCAGATCTGAAGTTTCCTTGCGGAGATCGCCCATGCTATATCTTGCATTTGTTAGGAAAAACTGCTTATAGTATGAAAAGTGCCCATTGCAGAAAAAGCTCAAATTCGAAAAACAAACACATATTCCTGTTCCCCTGCCTCCCCGAAGACCAAAAAACCATGACTTTTGCAGATGTGAAGTTTCCTTGCGGAGATAGCCCATGCTATATCTTGCATTTGTTAGGAAAAACTGCTTAGAGCATGAAAAGTGCCCATTGCAGAAAGAGCTCAAATTCGAAAAACAAACACGTATTCATGTTCCCCCGGCTCACTGAACACCAAAAAACCATGACTTTTGCAGATCTGAAGTTTCCTTGCGGAGATAGCCCATGTTATATCTTGCATTTGTTAGGAAAAACTGCTTATAGCATGAAAAGTGCCCATTGCAGATAGAGCTCAAATTCGCAAAACAAACACATATTCATGTTCCCCTGTCTCCCCGAAGACCAAAAAACCATGACTTTTGCAGATCTGAAGTTTCCTTGCGGAGATAGCCCATGCTATATCTTGCATTTGTTAGGAAAAACTGCTTATAGCATGAAAAGTGCCCATTGCAGATAGAGCTCAAATTCGCAAAACAAACACATATTCCTGTTCCCCTGCCTGCCCGAAGACCAAAAAACCATGACTTTTGCAGATGTGAAGTTTCCTTGCGGAGATAGCCCATGCTATATCTTGCATTTGTTAGGAAAAACTGCTTAGAGCATGAAAAGTGCCCATTGCAGAAAGAGCTCAAATTCGAAAAACAAACACGTATTCATGTTCCCCTGTCTCCCCGAAGACCAAAAAACCATGAGTTTTGCAGATCTGAAGTTTCCTTGCGGAGATAGCCCATGCTATATCTTGCATTTGTTAGGAAAAACTGCTTATAGCATGAAAAGTGCCCATTGCAGATAGAGCTCAAATTCGCAAAACAAACACATATTCCTGTTCCCCTGCCTGCCCGAAGACCAAAAAACCATGATTTTTGCAGATCTGAAGTTTCCTTGCGGAGATAGCCCATGCTATATCTTGCATTTGTTAGGAAAAACTGCTTAGAGCATGAAAAGTGCCCATTGCAGAAAGAGCTCAAATTCGAAAAACAAACACATATTCCTGTTCCCCTGCCTCCCCGAAGATCAAAAAACCATGTCTTTTGCAGATCTGAAGTTTCCTTGCAGAGATAGCCCATGCTATATCTTGCATTTGTTAGGAAAAACTGCTTAGAGCATGAAAAGTGCCCATTGCAGAAAGAGCTCAAATTCGAAAAACAAACACGTATTCATGTTCCCCCGGCTCACTGAACACCAAAAAACCATGAGTTTTGCAGATCTGAAGTTTCCTTGCGGAGATAGCCCATGTTATATCTTGCATTTGTTAGGAAAAACTGCTTAGAGCATGAAAAGTGCCCATTGCAGAAAGAGCTCAAATTCGAAAAACAAACACGTATTCATGTTCCCCCGGCTCACTGAACACCAAAAAACCATGAGATTTGCAGATCTGGTTTCCTTGCGGAGATAGCCCATGATATATCTTGCATTTGTTAGGAAAAACTGCTTATAGCATGAAAAGTGCCCATTGCAGATAGAGCTCAAATTCGCAAAACAAACACATATTCCTGTTCCCCTGTCTCCCCGAAGACCAAAAAACCATGACTTTTGCAGATGTGAAGTTTCCTTGCGGAGATAGCCCATGCTATATCTTGCATTTGTTAGGAAAAACTGCTTAGAGCATGAAAAGTGCCCATTGCAGAAAGAGCTCAAATTCGAAAAACAAACACGTATTCATGTTCCCCCGGCTCACTGAACACCAAAAAACCATGACTTTTGCAGACGTGAAGTTTCCTTGCGGAGATAGCCCATGCTATATCTTGCATTTGTTAGGAAAAACTGCTTATAGTATGAAAAGTTCCCATTGCAGAAAGAGCTCAAATTCAAAAAACAAACACATATTCCTGTTCCCCTGCCTCCCCGAAGACGAAAAAACCATGACTTTTGCAGATCTGAAGTTTCCTTGCGGAGATAGCCCATGCTATATCTTGCATTTGTTAGGAAAAACTGCTTATAGTATGAAAAGTGCCCATTGCAGAAAAAGCTCAAATTCGAAAAACAAACACATATTCCTGTTCCCCTGCCTCCCCGAAGACCAAAAAACCATGACTTTTGCAGATGTGAAGTTTCCTTGCGGAGATAGCCCATGCTATATCTTGCATTTGTTAGGAAAAACTGCTTAGAGCATGAAAAGTGCCCATTGCAGAAAGAGCTCAAATTCGAAAAACAAACACGTATTCATGTTCCCCCGGCTCACTGAACACCAAAAAACCATGAGTTTTGCAGATCTGAAGTTTCCTTGTGGAGATAGCCCATGTTATATCTTGCATTTGTTAGGAAAAACTGCTTATAGCATGAAAAGTGCCCATTGCAGATAGAGCTCAAATTCGCAAAACAAACACATATTCATGTTCCCCTGTCTCCCCGAAGACCAAAAAACCATGACTTTTGCAGATCTGAAGTTTCCTTGCGGAGATAGCCCATGCTATATCTTGCATTTGTTAGGAAAAACTGCTTATAGCATGAAAAGTGCCCATTGCAGATAGAGCTCAAATTCGCAAAACAAACACATATTCCTGTTCCCCTGCCTCCCCGAAGACCAAAAAACCATGACTTTTGCAGATCTGAAGTTTCCTTGCGGAGATAGCCCATGCTATATCTTGCATTTGTTAGGAAAAACTGCTTATAGTATGAAAAGTGCCCATTGCAGAAAAAGCTCAAATTCGAAAAACAAACACATATTCCTGTTCCCCTGCCTCCCCGAAGACGAAAAAACCATGACTTTTGCAGATCTGAAGTTTCCTTGCGGAGATAGCCCATGCTATATCTTGCATTTGTTAGGAAAAACTGCTTATAGTATGAAAAGTGCCCATTGCAGAAAAAGCTCAAATTCGAAAAACAAACACATATTCCTGTTCCCCTGCCTCCCCGAAGACCAAAAAACCATGACTTTTGCAGATGTGAAGTTTCCTTGCGGAGATAGCCCATGCTATATCTTGCATTTGTTAGGAAAAACTGCTTAGAGCATGAAAAGTGCCCATTGCAGAAAGAGCTCAAATTCGAAAAACAAACACGTATTCATGTTCCCCCGGCTCACTGAACACCAAAAAACCATGAGTTTTGCACATCTGAAGTTTCCTTGTGGAGATAGCCCATGTTATATCTTGCATTTGTTAGGAAAAACTGCTTATAGCATGAAAAGTGCCCATTGCAGATAGAGCTCAAATTCGCAAAACAAACACATATTCATGTTCCCCTGTCTCCCCGAAGACCAAAAAACCATGACTTTTGCAGATCTGAAGTTTCCTTGCGGAGATAGCCCATGCTATATCTTGCATTTGTTAGGAAAAACTGCTTATAGCATGAAAAGTGCCCATTGCAGATAGAGCTCAAATTCGCAAAACAAACACATATTCCTGTTCCCCTGCCTCCCCGAAGACCAAAAAACCATGAGTTTTGCAGATCTGAAGTTTCCTTGCGGAGATAGCCCATGCTATATCTTGCATTTGTTAGGAAAAACTGCTTATAGTATGAAAAGTGCCCATTGCAGAAAAAGCTCAAATTCGAAAAACAAACACATATTCCTGTTCCCCTGCCTCCCCGAAGACCAAAAAACCATGACTTTTGCAGATGTGAAGTTTCCTTGCGGAGATAGCCCATGCTATATCTTGCATTTGTTAGGAAAAACTGCTTAGAGCATGAAAAGTGCCCATTGCAGAAAGAGCTCAAATTCGAAAAACAAACACGTATTCATGTTCCCCTGTCTCCCCGAAGACCAAAAAACCATGACTTTTGCAGATCTGAAGTTTCCTTGCGGAGATAGCCCATGCTATATCTTGCATTTGTTAGGAAAAACTGCTTAGAGTGAGAAAAGTGCCCATTGCAGAAAGAGCTCAAATTCGAAAAACAAACACGTATTCATGTTCCCCTGTCTCCCCGAAGACCAAAAAACCATGACTTTTGCAGATCTGAAGTTTCCTTGCGGAGATAGCCCATGCTATATCTTGCATTTGTTAGGAAAAACTGCTTAGAGCATGAAAAGTGCCCATTGCAGAAAAAGCTCAAATTCGAAAAACAAACACATATTCCTGTTCCCCTGCCTCCCCGAAGACCAAAAAACCATGACTTTTGCAGATGTGAAGTTTCCTTGCGGAGATAGCCCATGCTATATCTTGCATTTGTTAGGAAAAACTGCTTAGAGCATGAAAAGTGCCCATTGCAGAAAGAGCTCAAATTCGAAAAACAAACACGTATTCATGTTCCCCCAGCTCACTGAACACCAAAAAACCATGAGTTTTGCAGATCTGAAGTTTCCTTGTGGAGATAGCCCATGTTATATCTTGCATTTGTTAGGAAAAACTGCTTATAGCATGAAAAGTGCCCATTGCAGATAGAGCTCAAATTCGCAAAACAAACACATATTCATGATCCCCTGTCTCCCCGAAGACCAAAAAACCATGACTTTTGCAGATCTGAAGTTTCCTTGCGGAGATAGCCCATGCTATATCTTGCATTTGTTAGGAAAAACTGCTTATAGCATGAAAAGTGCCCATTGCAGATAGAGCTCAAATTCGCAAAACAAACACATATTCCTGTTCCCCTGCCTCCCCGAAGACCAAAAAACCATGACTTTTGCAGATCTGAAGTTTCCTTGCGGAGATAGCCCATGCTATATCTTGCATTTGTTAGGAAAAACTGCTTATAGTATGAAAAGTGCCCATTGCAGAAAAAGCTCAAATTCGAAAAACAAACACATATTCCTGTTCCCCTGCCTCCCCGAAGACCAAAAAACCATGACTTTTGCAGATCTGAAGTTTCCTTGCGGAGATAGCCCATGTTATATCTTGCATTTGTTAGGAAAAACTGCTTAGAGCATGAAAAGTGCCCATTGCAGAAAGAGCTCAAATTCGAAAAACAAACACGTATTCATGTTCCCCCGGCTCACTGAACACCAAAAAACCATGACTTTTGCAGATCTGAAGTTTCCTTGCGGAGATAGCCCATTTTATATCTTGCATTTGTTAGCAAAAACTGCTTATAGTATGAAAAGTGCCCATTGCAGAAAGAGCTCAAATTCGAAAAACAAACACATATTCCTGTTCCCCTGCCTCCCCGAAGATCAAAAAACCATGTCTTTTGCAGATCTGAAGTTTCCTTGCAGAGATAGCCCATGCTATATCTTGCATTTGTTAGGAAAAACTGCTTAGAGCATGAAAAGTGCCCATTGCAGAAAGAGCTCAAATTCGAAAAACAAACACGTATTCATGTTCCCCCGGCTCACTGAACACCAAAAAACCATGAGTTTTGCAGATCTGAAGTTTCCTTGCGGAGATAGCCCATGTTATATCTTGCATTTGTTAGGAAAAACTGCTTAGAGCATGAAAAGTGCCCATTGCAGAAAGAGCTCAAATTCGAAAAACAAACACGTATTCATGTTCCCCCGGCTCACTGAACACCAAAAAACCATGAGATTTGCAGATCTGGTTTCCTTGCGGAGATAGCCCATGATATATCTTGCATTTGTTAGGAAAAACTGCTTATAGCATGAAAAGTGCCCATTGCAGATAGAGCTCAAATTCGCAAAACAAACACATATTCCTGTTCCCCTGTCTCCCCGAAGACCAAAAAACCATGACTTTTGCAGATGTGAAGTTTCCTTGCGGAGATAGCCCATGCTATATCTTGCATTTGTTAGGAAAAACTGCTTAGAGCATGAAAAGTGCCCATTGCAGAAAGAGCTCAAATTCGAAAAACAAACACGTATTCATGTTCCCCCGGCTCACTGAACACCAAAAAACCATGACTTTTGCAGACGTGAAGTTTCCTTGCGGAGATAGCCCATGCTATATCTTGCATTTGTTAGGAAAAACTGCTTATAGTATGAAAAGTTCCCATTGCAGAAAGAGCTCAAATTCAAAAAACAAACACATATTCCTGTTCCCCTGCCTCCCCGAAGACGAAAAAACCATGACTTTTGCAGATCTGAAGTTTCCTTGCGGAGATAGCCCATGCTATATCTTGCATTTGTTAGGAAAAACTGCTTATAGTATGAAAAGTGCCCATTGCAGAAAAAGCTCAAATTCGAAAAACAAACACATATTCCTGTTCCCCTGCCTCCCCGAAGACCAAAAAACCATGACTTTTGCAGATGTGAAGTTTCCTTGCGGAGATAGCCCATGCTATATCTTGCATTTGTTAGGAAAAACTGCTTAGAGCATGAAAAGTGCCCATTGCAGAAAGAGCTCAAATTCGAAAAACAAACACGTATTCATGTTCCCCCGGCTCACTGAACACCAAAAAACCATGAGTTTTGCAGATCTGAAGTTTCCTTGTGGAGATAGCCCATGTTATATCTTGCATTTGTTAGGAAAAACTGCTTATAGCATGAAAAGTGCCCATTGCAGATAGAGCTCAAATTCGCAAAACAAACACATATTCATGTTCCCCTGTCTCCCCGAAGACCAAAAAACCATGACTTTTGCAGATCTGAAGTTTCCTTGCGGAGATAGCCCATGCTATATCTTGCATTTGTTAGGAAAAACTGCTTATAGCATGAAAAGTGCCCATTGCAGATAGAGCTCAAATTCGCAAAACAAACACATATTCCTGTTCCCCTGCCTGCCCGAAGACCAAAAAACCATGACTTTTGCAGATGTGAAGTTTCCTTGCGGAGATAGCCCATGCTATATCTTGCATTTGTTAGGAAAAACTGCTTAGAGCATGAAAAGTGCCCATTGCAGAAAGAGCTCAAATTCGAAAAACAAACACGTATTCATGTTCCCCTGTCTCCCCGAAGACCAAAAAACCATGAGTTTTGCAGATCTGAAGTTTCCTTGCGGAGATAGCCCATGCTATATCTTGCATTTGTTAGGAAAAACTGCTTATAGCATGAAAAGTGCCCATTGCAGATAGAGCTCAAATTCGCAAAACAAACACATATTCCTGTTCCCCTGCCTGCCCGAAGACCAAAAAACCATGATTTTTGCAGATCTGAAGTTTCCTTGCGGAGATAGCCCATGCTATATCTTGCATTTGTTAGGAAAAACTGCTTAGAGCATGAAAAGTGCCCATTGCAGATAGAGCTCAAATTCGCAAAACAAACACATATTCCTGTTCCCCTGCCTCCCCGAAGACCAAAAAACCATGACTTTTGCAGATCTGAAGTTTCCTTGCGGAGATCGCCCATGCTATATCTTGCATTTGTTAGGAAAAACTGCTTATAGTATGAAAAGTGCCCATTGCAGAAAAAGCTCAAATTCGAAAAACAAACACATATTCCTGTTCCCCTGCCTCCCCGAAGACCAAAAAACCATGACTTTTGCAGATGTGAAGTTTCCTTGCGGAGATAGCCCATGCTATATCTTGCATTTGTTAGGAAAAACTGCTTAGAGCATGAAAAGTGCCCATTGCAGAAAGAGCTCAAATTCGAAAAACAAACACGTATTCATGTTCCCCCGGCTCACTGAACACCAAAAAACCATGACTTTTGCAGATCTGAAGTTTCCTTGCGGAGATAGCCCATGTTATATCTTGCATTTGTTAGGAAAAACTGCTTATAGCATGAAAAGTGCCCATTGCAGATAGAGCTCAAATTCGCAAAACAAACACATATTCATGTTCCCCTGTCTCCCCGAAGACCAAAAAACCATGACTTTTGCAGATCTGAAGTTTCCTTGCGGAGATAGCCCATGCTATATCTTGCATTTGTTAGGAAAAACTGCTTATAGCATGAAAAGTGCCCATTGCAGATAGAGCTCAAATTCGCAAAACAAACACATATTCCTGTTCCCCTGCCTGCCCGAAGACCAAAAAACCATGACTTTTGCAGATGTGAAGTTTCCTTGCGGAGATAGCCCATGCTATATCTTGCATTTGTTAGGAAAAACTGCTTAGAGCATGAAAAGTGCCCATTGCAGAAAGAGCTCAAATTCGAAAAACAAACACGTATTCATGTTCCCCTGTCTCCCCGAAGACCAAAAAACCATGAGTTTTGCAGATCTGAAGTTTCCTTGCGGAGATAGCCCATGCTATATCTTGCATTTGTTAGGAAAAACTGCTTATAGCATGAAAAGTGCCCATTGCAGATAGAGCTCAAATTCGCAAAACAAACACATATTCCTGTTCCCCTGCCTGCCCGAAGACCAAAAAACCATGATTTTTGCAGATCTGAAGTTTCCTTGCGGAGATAGCCCATGCTATATCTTGCATTTGTTAGGAAAAACTGCTTAGAGCATGAAAAGTGCCCATTGCAGATAGAGCTCAAATTCGCAAAACAAACACATATTCCTGTTCCCCTGCCTCCCCGAAGACCAAAAAACCATGACTTTTGCAGATCTGAAGTTTCCTTGCGGAGATAGCCCATGCTATATCTTGCATTTGTTAGGAAAAACTGCTTATAGTATGAAAAGTGCCCATTGCAGAAAAAGCTCAAATTCGAAAAACAAACACATATTCCTGTTCCCCTGCCTCCCCGAAGACCAAAAAACCATGACTTTTGCAGATGTGAAGTTTCCTTGCGGAGATAGCCCATGCTATATCTTGCATTTGTTAGGAAAAACTGCTTAGAGCATGAAAAGTGCCCATTGCAGAAAGAGCTCAAATTCGAAAAACAAACACGTATTCATGTTCCCCCGGCTCACTGAACACCAAAAAACCATGACTTTTGCAGATCTGAAGTTTCCTTGCGGAGATAGCCCATGTTATATCTTGCATTTGTTAGGAAAAACTGCTTAGAGCATGAAAAGTGCCCATTGCAGAAAGAGCTCAAATTCGAAAAACAAACACGTATTCATGTTCCCCCGGCTCACTGAACACCAAAAAACCATGACTTTTGCAGATCTGAAGTTTCCTTGCGGAGATAGCCCATTTTATATCTTGCATTTGTTAGGAAAAACTGCTTATAGTATGAAAAGTGCCCATTGCAGAAAGAGCTCAAATTCGAAAAACAAACACATATTCCTGTTCCCCTGCCTCCCCGAAGATCAAAAAACCATGTCTTTTGCAGATCTGAAGTTTCCTTGCAGAGATAGCCCATGCTATATCTTGCATTTGTTAGGAAAAACTGCTTAGAGCATGAAAAGTGCCCATTGCAGAAAGAGCTCAAATTCGAAAAACAAACACGTATTCATGTTCCCCCGGCTCACTGAACACCAAAAAACCATGAGTTTTGCAGATCTGAAGTTTCCTTGCGGAGATAGCCCATGTTATATCTTGCATTTGTTAGGAAAAACTGCTTAGAGCATGAAAAGTGCCCATTGCAGAAAGAGCTCAAATTCGAAAAACAAACACGTATTCATGTTCCCCCGGCTCACTGAACACCAAAAAACCATGAGATTTGCAGATCTGGTTTCCTTGCGGAGATAGCCCATGATATATCTTGCATTTGTTAGGAAAAACTGCTTATAGCATGAAAAGTGCCCATTGCAGATAGAGCTCAAATTCGCAAAACAAACACATATTCCTGTTCCCCTGTCTCCCCGAAGACCAAAAAACCATGACTTTTGCAGATGTGAAGTTTCCTTGCGGAGATAGCCTATGCTATATCTTGCATTTGTTAGGAAAAACTGCTTAGAGCATGAAAAGTGCCCATTGCAGAAAGAGCTCAAATTCGAAAAACAAACACGTATTCATGTTCCCCCGGCTCACTGAACACCAAAAAACCATGACTTTTGCAGACGTGAAGTTTCCTTGCGGAGATAGCCCATGCTATATCTTGCATTTGTTAGGAAAAACTGCTTATAGTATGAAAAGTTCCCATTGCAGAAAGAGCTCAAATTCAAAAAACAAACACATATTCCTGTTCCCCTGCCTCCCCGAAGACGAAAAAACCATGACTTTTGCAGATCTGAAGTTTCCTTGCGGAGATAGCCCATGCTATATCTTGCATTTGTTAGGAAAAACTGCTTAGAGCATGAAAAGTGCCCATTGCAGAAAGAGCTCAAATTCGAAAAACAAACACGTATTCATGTTCCCCCGGCTCACTGAACACCAAAAAACCATGACTTTTGCAGATCTGAAGTTTCCTTGCGGAGATAGCCCATTTTATATCTTGCATTTGTTAGCAAAAACTGCTTATAGTATGAAAAGTGCCCATTGCAGAAAGAGCTCAAATTCGAAAAACAAACACATATTCCTGTTCCCCTGCCTCCCCGAAGATCAAAAAACCATGTCTTTTGCAGATCTGAAGTTTCCTTGCAGAGATAGCCCATGCTATATCTTGCATTTGTTAGGAAAAACTGCTTAGAGCATGAAAAGTGCCCATTGCAGAAAGAGCTCAAATTCGAAAAACAAACACGTATTCATGTTCCCCCGGCTCACTGAACACCAAAAAACCATGAGTTTTGCAGATCTGAAGTTTCCTTGCGGAGATAGCCCATGTTATATCTTGCATTTGTTAGGAAAAACTGCTTAGAGCATGAAAAGTGCCCATTGCAGAAAGAGCTCAAATTCGAAAAACAAACACGTATTCATGTTCCCCCGGCTCACTGAACACCAAAAAACCATGAGATTTGCAGATCTGGTTTCCTTGCGGAGATAGCCCATGATATATCTTGCATTTGTTAGGAAAAACTGCTTATAGCATGAAAAGTGCCCATTGCAGATAGAGCTCAAATTCGCAAAACAAACACATATTCCTGTTCCCCTGTCTCCCCGAAGACCAAAAAACCATGACTTTTGCAGATGTGAAGTTTCCTTGCGGAGATAGCCCATGCTATATCTTGCATTTGTTAGGAAAAACTGCTTAGAGCATGAAAAGTGCCCATTGCAGAAAGAGCTCAAATTCGAAAAACAAACACGTATTCATGTTCCCCCGGCTCACTGAACACCAAAAAACCATGACTTTTGCAGACGTGAAGTTTCCTTGCGGAGATAGCCCATGCTATATCTTGCATTTGTTAGGAAAAACTGCTTATAGTATGAAAAGTTCCCATTGCAGAAAGAGCTCAAATTCAAAAAACAAACACATATTCCTGTTCCCCTGCCTCCCCGAAGACGAAAAAACCATGACTTTTGCAGATCTGAAGTTTCCTTGCGGAGATAGCCCATGCTATATCTTGCATTTGTTAGGAAAAACTGCTTAGAGCATGAAAAGTGCCCATTGCAGAAAGAGCTCAAATTCGAAAAACAAACACGTATTCATGTTCCCCCGGCTCACTGAACACCAAAAAACCATGAGTTTTGCAGATCTGAAGTTTCCTTGCGGAGATAGCCCATGCTATATCTTGCATTTGTTAGGAAAAACTGCTTAGAGCATGAAAAGTGCCCATTGCAGAAAGAGCTCAAATTCGAAAAACAAACACGTATTCATGTTCCCCCGGCTCACTGAACACCAAAAAACCATGACTTTTGCAGACGTGAAGTTTCCTTGCGGAGATAGCCCATGCTATATCTTGCATTTGTTAGGAAAAACTGCTTATAGTATGAAAAGTGCCCATTGCAGAAAAAGCTCAAATTCGAAAAACAAACACATATTCCTGTTCCCCTGCCTCCCCGAAGACCAAAAAACCATGACTTTTGCAGATGTGAAGTTTCCTTGCGGAGATAGCCCATGCTATATCTTGCATTTGTTAGGAAAAACTGCTTAGAGCATGAAAAGTGCCCATTGCAGAAAGAGCTCAAATTCGAAAAACAAACACGTATTCATGTTCCCCCGGCTCACTGAACACCAAAAAACCATGAGTTTTGCAGATCTGAAGTTTCCTTGTGGAGATAGCCCATGTTATATCTTGCATTTGTTAGGAAAAACTGCTTATAGCATGAAAAGTGCCCATTGCAGATAGAGCTCAAATTCGCAAAACAAACACATATTCATGTTCCCCTGTCTCCCCGAAGACCAAAAAACCATGACTTTTGCAGATCTGAAGTTTCCTTGCGGAGATAGCCCATGCTATATCTTGCATTTGTTAGGAAAAACTGCTTATAGCATGAAAAGTGCCCATTGCAGATAGAGCTCAAATTCGCAAAACAAACACATATTCCTGTTCCCCTGCCTGCCCGAAGACCAAAAAACCATGACTTTTGCAGATGTGAAGTTTCCTTGCGGAGATAGCCCATGCTATATCTTGCATTTGTTAGGAAAAACTGCTTAGAGCATGAAAAGTGCCCATTGCAGAAAGAGCTCAAATTCGAAAAACAAACACGTATTCATGTTCCCCTGTCTCCCCGAAGACCAAAAAACCATGAGTTTTGCAGATCTGAAGTTTCCTTGCGGAGATAGCCCATGCTATATCTTGCATTTGTTAGGAAAAACTGCTTATAGCATGAAAAGTGCCCATTGCAGATAGAGCTCAAATTCGCAAAACAAACACATATTCCTGTTCCCCTGCCTGCCCGAAGACCAAAAAACCATGATTTTTGCAGATCTGAAGTTTCCTTGCGGAGATAGCCCATGCTATATCTTGCATTTGTTAGGAAAAACTGCTTAGAGCATGAAAAGTGCCGATTGCAGATAGAGCTCAAATTCGCAAACCAAACACATATTCCTGTTCCCCTGCCTCCCCGAAGACCAAAAAACCATGACTTTTGCAGATCTGAAGTTTCCTTGCGGAGATAGCCCATGCTATATCTTGCATTTGTTAGGAAAAACTGCTTATAGTATGAAAAGTGCCCATTGCAGAAAAAGCTCAAATTCGAAAAACAAACACGTATTCATGTTCCCCCGGCTCACTGAACACCAAAAAACCATGACTTTTGCAGATCTGAAGTTTCCTTGCGGAGATAGCCCATGTTATATCTTGCATTTGTTAGGAAAAACTGCTTAGAGCATGAAAAGTGCCCATTGCAGAAAGAGCTCAAATTCGAAAAACAAACACGTATTCATGTTCCCCCGGCTCACTGAACACCAAAAAACCATGAGTTTTGCAGATCTGAAGTTTCCTTGCGGAGATAGCCCATGCTATATCTTGCATTTGTTAGGAAAAACCGCTTATAGTATGAAAAGTGCCCATTTCACAAAGAGCTCAAATTCAAAAAACAAACACATATTCATGTTCCCCTTCCTCCCGGAAGACCAAAAAACCATGACTTTTGCAGATCTGAAGTTTCCTTGCGGAGATAGCCCATGCTATATCTTGCATTTGTTAGGAAAAACTGCTTATAGCATGAAAAGTGCCCATTGCAGATAGAGCTCAAATTCGCAAAACAAACACATATTCCTGTTCCCCTGCCTCCCCGAAGACCAAAAAACCATGACTTTTGCAGATGTGAAGTTTCCTTGCGGAGATAGCCCATGCTATATCTTGCATTTGTTAGGAAAAACTGCTTAGAGCATGAAAAGTGCCCATTGCAGAAAGAGCTCAAATTCGAAAAACAAACACGTATTCATGTTCCCCTGTCTCCCCGAAGACCAAAAAACCATGAGTTTTGCAGATCTGAAGTTTCCTTGCGGAGATAGCCCATGCTATATCTTGCATTTGTTAGGAAAAACTGCTTATAGCATGAAAAGTGCCCATTGCAGATAGAGCTCAAATTCGCAAAACAAACACATATTCCTGTTCCCCTGCCTGCCCGAAGACCAAAAAACCATGACTTTTGCAGATCTGAAGTTTCCTTGCGGAGATAGCCCATGTTATATCTTGCATTTGTTAGGAAAAACTGCTTAGAGCATGAAAAGTGCCCATTGCAGATAGAGCTCAAGTTCGCAAAACAAACACATATTCATGTTCCCCTGCCTCCCCGAAGACCAAAAAACCATGACTTTTGCAGATCTGAAGTTTCCTTGCGGAGATAGCCCATGCTATATCTTGCATTTGTTAGGAAAAACTGGTTATAGTATGAAAAGTGCCCATTGCAGAAAAAGCTCAAATTCGAAAAACAAACACATATTCCTGTTCCCCTGCCTCCCCGAAGACCAAAAAACCATGACTTTTGCAGATGTGAAGTTTCCTTGCGGAGATAGCCCATGCTATATCTTGCATTTGTTAGGAAAAACTGCTTAGAGCATGAAAAGTGCCCATTGCAGAAAGAGCTCAAATTCGAAAAACAAACACGTATTCATGTTCCCCCGGCTCACTGAACACCAAAAAACCATGACTTTTGCAGATCTGAAGTTTCCTTGCGGAGATAGCCCATGTTATATCTTGCATTTGTTAGGAAAAACTGCTTAGAGCATGAAAAGTGCCCATTGCAGAAAGAGCTCAAATTCGAAAAACAAACACGTATTCATGTTCCCCCGGCTCACTGAACACCAAAAAACAATGAGTTTTGCAGATCTGAAGTTTCCTTGCGGAGATAGCCCATGATATATCTTGCATTTGTTAGGAAAAACTGCTTATAGTATGAAAAGTGCCCATTTCACAAAGAGCTCAAATTCAAAAAACAAACACATATTCATGTTCCCCTTCCTCCCCGAAGACCAAAAAACCATGACTTTTGCAGATGTGAAGTTTCCTTGCGGAGATAGCCCATGCTATATCTTGCATTTGTTAGGAAAAACTGCTTATAGCATGAAAAGTGCCCATTGCAGATAGAGCTCAAATTCGCAAAACAAACACATATTCCTGTTCCCCTGCCTCCCCGAAGACCAAAAAACCATGACTTTTGCAGATCTGAAGTTTCCTTGCGGAGATAGCCCATGCTATATCTTGCATTTGTTAGGAAAAACTGCTTATAGTATGAAAAGTGCCCATTGCAGAAAAAGCTCAAATTCGAAAAACAAACACATATTCCTGTTCCCCTGCCTCCCCGAAGACCAAAAAACCATGACTTTTGCAGATGTGAAGTTTCCTTGCGGAGATAGCCCATGCTATATCTTGCATTTGTTAGGAAAAACTGCTTAGAGCATGAAAAGTGCCCATTGCAGAAAGAGCTCAAATTCGAAAAACAAACACGTATTCATTTTCCCCCGGCTCACTGAACACCAAAAAACCATGACTTTTGCAGATCTGAAGTTTCCTTGCGGAGATAGCCCATGTTATATCTTGCATTTGTTAGGAAAAACTGCTTAGAGCATGAAAAGTGCCCATTGCAGAAAGAGCTCAAATTCGAAAAACAAACACGTATTCATGTTCCCCTGCCTCCCCGAAGACCAAAAAACCATGACTTTTGCAGATCTGAAGTTTCCTTGCGGAGATAGCCCATGCTATATCTTGCATTTGTTAGGAAAAACTGCTTATAGTATGAAAAGTGCCCATTGCAGAAAAAGCTCAAATTCGAAAAACAAACACATATTCCTGTTCCCCTGCCTCCCCGAAGACCAAAAAACCATGACTTTTGCAGATGTGAAGTTTCCTTGCGGAGATAGCCCATGCTATATCTTGCATTTGTTAGGAAAAACTGCTTAGAGCATGAAAAGTGCCCATTGCAGAAAGAGCTCAAATTCGAAAAACAAACACGTATTCATGTTCCCCCGGCTCACTGAACACCAAAAAACCATGACTTTTGCAGATCTGAAGTTTCCTTGCGGAGATAGCCCATTTTATATCTTGCATTTGTTAGCAAAAACTGCTTATAGTATGAAAAGTGCCCATTGCAGAAAGAGCTCAAATTCGAAAAACAAACACATATTCCTGTTCCCCTGCCTCCCCGAAGATCAAAAAACCATGTCTTTTGCAGATCTGAAGTTTCCTTGCAGAGATAGCCCATGCTATATCTTGCATTTGTTAGGAAAAACTGCTTAGAGCATGAAAAGTGCCCATTGCAGAAAGAGCTCAAATTCGAAAAACAAACACGTATTCATGTTCCCCCGGCTCACTGAACACCAAAAAACCATGAGTTTTGCAGATCTGAAGTTTCCTTGCGGAGATAGCCCATGTTATATCTTGCATTTGTTAGGAAAAACTGCTTAGAGCATGAAAAGTGCCCATTGCAGAAAGAGCTCAAATTCGAAAAACAAACACGTATTCATGTTCCCCTGCCTCCCCGAAGACCAAAAAACCATGACTTTTGCAGATCTGAAGTTTCCTTGCGGAGATAGCCCATGCTATATCTTGCATTTGTTAGGAAAAACTGCTTATAGTATGAAAAGTGCCCATTGCAGAAAAAGCTCAAATTCGAAAAACAAACACATATTCCTGTTCCCCTGCCTCCCCGAAGACCAAAAAACCATGACTTTTGCAGATGTGAAGTTTCCTTGCGGAGATAGCCCATGCTATATCTTGCATTTGTTAGGAAAAACTGCTTAGAGCATGAAAAGTGCCCATTGCAGAAAGAGCTCAAATTCGAAAAACAAACACGTATTCATGTTCCCCCGGCTCACTGAACACCAAAAAACCATGACTTTTGCAGATCTGAAGTTTCCTTGCGGAGATAGCCCATTTTATATCTTGCATTTGTTAGCAAAAACTGCTTATAGTATGAAAAGTGCCCATTGCAGAAAGAGCTCAAATTCGAAAAACAAACACATATTCCTGTTCCCCTGCCTCCCCGAAGATCAAAAAACCATGTCTTTTGCAGATCTGAAGTTTCCTTGCAGAGATAGCCCATGCTATATCTTGCATTTGTTAGGAAAAACTGCTTAGAGCATGAAAAGTGCCCATTGCAGAAAGAGCTCAAATTCGAAAAACAAACACGTATTCATGTTCCCCCGGCTCACTGAACACCAAAAAACCATGAGTTTTGCAGATCTGAAGTTTCCTTGCGGAGATAGCCCATGTTATATCTTGCATTTGTTAGGAAAAACTGCTTAGAGCATGAAAAGTGCCCATTGCAGAAAGAGCTCAAATTCGAAAAACAAACACGTATTCATGTTCCCCCGGCTCACTGAACACCAAAAAACCATGAGATTTGCAGATCTGGTTTCCTTGCGGAGATAGCCCATGATATATCTTGCATTTGTTAGGAAAAACTGCTTATAGCATGAAAAGTGCCCATTGCAGATAGAGCTCAAATTCGCAAAACAAACACATATTCCTGTTCCCCTGTCTCCCCGAAGACCAAAAAACCATGACTTTTGCAGATGTGAAGTTTCCTTGCGGAGATAGCCCATGCTATATCTTGCATTTGTTAGGAAAAACTGCTTAGAGCATGAAAAGTGCCCATTGCAGAAAGAGCTCAAATTCGAAAAACAAACACGTATTCATGTTCCCCCGGCTCACTGAACACCAAAAAACCATGACTTTTGCAGACGTGAAGTTTCCTTGCGGAGATAGCCCATGCTATATCTTGCATTTGTTAGGAAAAACTGCTTATAGTATGAAAAGTTCCCATTGCAGAAAGAGCTCAAATTCAAAAAACAAACACATATTCCTGTTCCCCTGCCTCCCCGAAGACGAAAAAACCATGACTTTTGCAGATCTGAAGTTTCCTTGCGGAGATAGCCCATGCTATATCTTGCATTTGTTAGGAAAAACTGCTTATAGTATGAAAAGTGCCCATTGCAGAAAAAGCTCAAATTCGAAAAACAAACACATATTCCTGTTCCCCTGCCTCCCCGAAGACCAAAAAACCATGACTTTTGCAGATGTGAAGTTTCCTTGCGGAGATAGCCCATGCTATATCTTGCATTTGTTAGGAAAAACTGCTTAGAGCATGAAAAGTGCCCATTGCAGAAAGAGCTCAAATTCGAAAAACAAACACGTATTCATGTTCCCCCGGCTCACTGAACACCAAAAAACCATGAGTTTTGCAGATCTGAAGTTTCCTTGTGGAGATAGCCCATGTTATATCTTGCATTTGTTAGGAAAAACTGCTTATAGCATGAAAAGTGCCCATTGCAGATAGAGCTCAAATTCGCAAAACAAACACATATTCATGTTCCCCTGTCTCCCCGAAGACCAAAAAACCATGACTTTTGCAGATCTGAAGTTTCCTTGCGGAGATAGCCCATGCTATATCTTGCATTTGTTAGGAAAAACTGCTTATAGCATGAAAAGTGCCCATTGCAGATAGAGCTCAAATTCGCAAAACAAACACATATTCCTGTTCCCCTGCCTCCCCGAAGACCAAAAAACCATGACTTTTGCAGATCTGAAGTTTCCTTGCGGAGATAGCCCATGCTATATCTTGCATTTGTTAGGAAAAACTGCTTATAGTATGAAAAGTGCCCATTGCAGAAAAAGCTCAAATTCGAAAAACAAACACATATTCCTGTTCCCCTGCCTCCCCGAAGACGAAAAAACCATGACTTTTGCAGATCTGAAGTTTCCTTGCGGAGATAGCCCATGCTATATCTTGCATTTGTTAGGAAAAACTGCTTATAGTATGAAAAGTGCCCATTGCAGAAAAAGCTCAAATTCGAAAAACAAACACATATTCCTGTTCCCCTGCCTCCCCGAAGACCAAAAAACCATGACTTTTGCAGATGTGAAGTTTCCTTGCGGAGATAGCCCATGCTATATCTTGCATTTGTTAGGAAAAACTGCTTAGAGCATGAAAAGTGCCCATTGCAGAAAGAGCTCAAATTCGAAAAACAAACACGTATTCATGTTCCCCCGGCTCACTGAACACCAAAAAACCATGAGTTTTGCACATCTGAAGTTTCCTTGTGGAGATAGCCCATGTTATATCTTGCATTTGTTAGGAAAAACTGCTTATAGCATGAAAAGTGCCCATTGCAGATAGAGCTCAAATTCGCAAAACAAACACATATTCATGTTCCCCTGTCTCCCCGAAGACCAAAAAACCATGACTTTTGCAGATCTGAAGTTTCCTTGCGGAGATAGCCCATGCTATATCTTGCATTTGTTAGGAAAAACTGCTTATAGCATGAAAAGTGCCCATTGCAGATAGAGCTCAAATTCGCAAAACAAACACATATTCCTGTTCCCCTGCCTCCCCGAAGACCAAAAAACCATGACTTTTGCAGATCTGAAGTTTCCTTGCGGAGATAGCCCATGCTATATCTTGCATTTGTTAGGAAAAACTGCTTATAGTATGAAAAGTGCCCATTGCAGAAAAAGCTCAAATTCGAAAAACAAACACATATTCCTGTTCCCCTGCCTCCCCGAAGACCAAAAAACCATGACTTTTGCAGATGTGAAGTTTCCTTGCGGAGATAGCCCATGCTATATCTTGCATTTGTTAGGAAAAACTGCTTAGAGCATGAAAAGTGCCCATTGCAGAAAGAGCTCAAATTCGAAAAACAAACACGTATTCATGTTCCCCTGTCTCCCCGAAGACCAAAAAACCATGACTTTTGCAGATCTGAAGTTTCCTTGCGGAGATAGCCCATGCTATATCTTGCATTTGTTAGGAAAAACTGCTTAGAGTGAGAAAAGTGCCCATTGCAGAAAGAGCTCAAATTCGAAAAACAAACACGTATTCATGTTCCCCTGTCTCCCCGAAGACCAAAAAACCATGACTTTTGCAGATCTGAAGTTTCCTTGCGGAGATAGCCCATGCTATATCTTGCATTTGTTAGGAAAAACTGCTTAGAGCATGAAAAGTGCCCATTGCAGAAAAAGCTCAAATTCGAAAAACAAACACATATTCCTGTTCCCCTGCCTCCCCGAAGACCAAAAAACCATGACTTTTGCAGATGTGAAGTTTCCTTGCGGAGATAGCCCATGCTATATCTTGCATTTGTTAGGAAAAACTGCTTAGAGCATGAAAAGTGCCCATTGCAGAAAGAGCTCAAATTCGAAAAACAAACACGTATTCATGTTCCCCCAGCTCACTGAACACCAAAAAACCATGAGTTTTGCAGATCTGAAGTTTCCTTGTGGAGATAGCCCATGTTATATCTTGCATTTGTTAGGAAAAACTGCTTATAGCATGAAAAGTGCCCATTGCAGATAGAGCTCAAATTCGCAAAACAAACACATATTCATGTTCCCCTGTCTCCCCGAAGACCAAAAAACCATGACTTTTGCAGATCTGAAGTTTCCTTGCGGAGATAGCCCATGCTATATCTTGCATTTGTTAGGAAAAACTGCTTATAGCATGAAAAGTGCCCATTGCAGATAGAGCTCAAATTCGCAAAACAAACACATATTCCTGTTCCCCTGCCTCCCCGAAGACCAAAAAACCATGACTTTTGCAGATCTGAAGTTTCCTTGCGGAGATAGCCCATGCTATATCTTGCATTTGTTAGGAAAAACTGCTTATAGTATGAAAAGTGCCCATTGCAGAAAAAGCTCAAATTCGAAAAACAAACACATATTCCTGTTCCCCTGCCTCCCCGAAGACCAAAAAACCATGACTTTTGCAGATGTGAAGTTTCCTTGCGGAGATAGCCCATGCTATATCTTGCATTTGTTAGGAAAAACTGCTTAGAGCATGAAAAGTGCCCATTGCAGAAAGAGCTCAAATTCGAAAAACAAACACGTATTCATGTTCCCCCGGCTCACTGAACACCAAAAAACCATGAGTTTTGCAGATCTGAAGTTTCCTTGTGGAGATAGCCCATGTTATATCTTGCATTTGTTAGGAAAAACTGCTTATAGCATGAAAAGTGCCCATTGCAGATAGAGCTCAAATTCGCAAAACAAACACATATTCATGTTCCCCTGTCTCCCCGAAGACCAAAAAACCATGACTTTTGCAGATCTGAAGTTTCCTTGCGGAGATAGCCCATGCTATATCTTGCATTTGTTAGGAAAAACTGCTTATAGCATGAAAAGTGCCCATTGCAGATAGAGCTCAAATTCGCAAAACAAACACATATTCCTGTTCCCCTGCCTCCCCGAAGACCAAAAAACCATGACTTTTGCAGATATGAAGTTTCCTTGCGGAGATAGCCCATGCTATATCTTGCATTTGTTAGGAAAAACTGCTTATAGTATGAAAAGTGCCCATTGCAGAAAAAGCTCAAATTCGAAAAACAAACACATATTCCTGTTCCCCTGCCTCCCCGAAGACCAAAAAACCATGACTTTTGCAGATGTGAAGTTTCCTTGCGGAGATAGCCCATGCTATATCTTGCATTTGTTAGGAAAAACTGCTTAGAGCATGAAAAGTGCCCATTGCAGAAAGAGCTCAAATTCGAAAAACAAACACGTATTCATGTTCCCCTGTCTCCCCGAAGACCAAAAAACCATGACTTTTGCAGATCTGAAGTTTCCTTGCGGAGATAGCCCATGCTATATCTTGCATTTGTTAGGAAAAACTGCTTAGAGCATGAAAAGTGCCCATTGCAGAAAGAGCTCAAATTCGAAAAACAAACACGTATTCATGTTCCCCCGGCTCACTGAACACCAAAAAACCATGACTTTTGCAGATCTGAAGTTTCCTTGCGGAGATAGCCCATGTTATATCTTGCATTTGTTAGGAAAAACTGCTTAGAGCATGAAAAGTGCCCATTGCAGAAAAAGCTCAAATTCGAAAAACAAACACATATTCCTGTTCCCCTGCCTCCCCGAAGACCAAAAAACCATGACTTTTGCAGATCTGAAGTTTCCTTGCGGAGATAGCCCATGCTATATCTTGCATTTGTTAGGAAAAACTGCTTATAGTATGAAAAGTGCCCATTGCAGAAAAAGCTCAAATTCGAAAAACAAACACATATTCCTGTTCCCCTGCCTCCCCGAAGACGAAAAAACCATGACTTTTGCAGATCTGAAGTTTCCTTGCGGAGATAGCCCATGCTATATCTTGCATTTGTTAGGAAAAACTGCTTATAGTATGAAAAGTGCCCATTGCAGAAAAAGCTCAAATTCGAAAAACAAACACATATTCCTGTTCCCCTGCCTCCCCGAAGACCAAAAAACCATGACTTTTGCAGATGTGAAGTTTCCTTGCGGAGATAGCCCATGCTATATCTTGCATTTGTTAGGAAAAACTGCTTAGAGCATGAAAAGTGCCCATTGCAGAAAGAGCTCAAATTCGAAAAACAAACACGTATTCATGTTCCCCCGGCTCACTGAACACCAAAAAACCATGAGTTTTGCAGATCTGAAGTTTCCTTGTGGAGATAGCCCATGTTATATCTTGCATTTGTTAGGAAAAACTGCTTATAGCATGAAAAGTGCCCATTGCAGATAGAGCTCAAATTCGCAAAACAAACACATATTCATGTTCCCCTGTCTCCCCGAAGACCAAAAAACCATGACTTTTGCAGATCTGAAGTTTCCTTGCGGAGATAGCCCATGCTATATCTTGCATTTGTTAGGAAAAACTGCTTATAGCATGAAAAGTGCCCATTGCAGATAGAGCTCAAATTCGCAAAACAAACACATATTCCTGTTCCCCTGCCTCCCCGAAGACCAAAAAACCATGACTTTTGCAGATCTGAAGTTTCCTTGCGGAGATAGCCCATGCTATATCTTGCATTTGTTAGGAAAAACTGCTTATAGTATGAAAAGTGCCCATTGCAGAAAGAGCTCAAATTCGAAAAACAAACACGTATTCATGTTCCCCTGTCTCCCCGAAGACCAAAAAACCATGACTTTTGCAGATCTGAAGTTTCCTTGCGGAGATAGCCCATGCTATATCTTGCATTTGTTAGGAAAAACTGCTTAGAGTGAGAAAAGTGCCCATTGCAGAAAGAGCTCAAATTCGAAAAACAAACACGTATTCATGTTCCCCTGTCTCCCCGAAGACCAAAAAACCATGACTTTTGCAGATCTGAAGTTTCCTTGCGGAGATAGCCCATGCTATATCTTGCATTTGTTAGGAAAAACTGCTTAGAGCATGAAAAGTGCCCATTGCAGAAAAAGCTCAAATTCGAAAAACAAACACATATTCCTGTTCCCCTGCCTCCCCGAAGACCAAAAAACCATGACTTTTGCAGATGTGAAGTTTCCTTGCGGAGATAGCCCATGCTATATCTTGCATTTGTTAGGAAAAACTGCTTAGAGCATGAAAAGTGCCCATTGCAGAAAGAGCTCAAATTCGAAAAACAAACACGTATTCATGTTCCCCCGGCTCACTGAACACCAAAAAACCATGAGTTTTGCAGATCTGAAGTTTCCTTGTGGAGATAGCCCATGTTATATCTTGCATTTGTTAGGAAAAACTGCTTAGAGCATGAAAAGTGCCCATTGCAGAAAAAGCTCAAATTCGAAAAACAAACACGTATTCATGTTCCCCTGTCTCCCCGAAGACCAAAAAACCATGACTTTTGCAGATCTGAAGTTTCCTTGCGGAGATAGCCCATGCTATATCTTGCATTTGTTAGGAAAAACTGCTTAGAGCATGAAAAGTGCCCATTGCAGAAAGAGCTCAAATTCGAAAAACAAACACGTATTCATGTTCCCCCGGCTCACTGAACACCAAAAAACCATGACTTTTGCAGATCTGAAGTTTCCTTGCGGAGATAGCCCATGCTATATCTTGCATTTGTTAGGAAAAACTGCTTAGAGCATGAAAAGTGCCCATTGCAGAAAGAGCTCAAATTCGAAAAACAAACACGTATTCATGTTCCCCCGGCTCACTGAACACCAAAAAACCATGAGTTTTGCAGATCTGAAGTTTCCTTGTGGAGATAGCCCATGTTATATCTTGCATTTGTTAGGAAAAACTGCTTATAGCATGAAAAGTGCCCATTGCAGATAGAGCTCAAATTCGCAAAACAAACACATATTCATGTTCCCCTGTCTCCCCGAAGACCAAAAAACCATGACTTTTGCAGATCTGAAGTTTCCTTGCGGAGATAGCCCATGCTATATCTTGCATTTGTTAGGAAAAACTGCTTATAGCATGAAAAGTGCCCATTGCAGATAGAGCTCAAATTCGCAAAACAAACACATATTCCTGTTCCCCTGCCTCCCCGAAGACCAAAAAACCATGACTTTTGCAGATCTGAAGTTTCCTTGCGGAGATAGCCCATGCTATATCTTGCATTTGTTAGGAAAAACTGCTTATAGTATGAAAAGTGCCCATTGCAGAAAAAGCTCAAATTCGAAAAACAAACACATATTCCTGTTCCCCTGCCTCCCCGAAGACCAAAAAACCATGACTTTTGCAGATGTGAAGTTTCCTTGCGGAGATAGCCCATGCTATATCTTGCATTTGTTAGGAAAAACTGCTTAGAGCATGAAAAGTGCCCATTGCAGAAAGAGCTCAAATTCGAAAAACAAACACGTATTCATGTTCCCCTGTCTCCCCGAAGACCAAAAAACCATGACTTTTGCAGATCTGAAGTTTCCTTGCGGAGATAGCCCATGCTATATCTTGCATTTGTTAGGAAAAACTGCTTAGAGCATGAAAAGTGCCCATTGCAGAAAGAGCTCAAATTCGAAAAACAAACACGTATTCATGTTCCCCCGGCTCACTGAACACCAAAAAACCATGACTTTTGCAGATCTGAAGTTTCCTTGTGGAGATAGCCCATGTTATATCTTGCATTTGTTAGGAAAAACTGCTTAGAGCATGAAAAGTGCCCATTGCAGAAAAAGCTCAAATTCGAAAAACAAACACATATTCCTGTTCCCCTGCCTCCCCGAAGACCAAAAAACCATGACTTTTGCAGATCTGAAGTTTCCTTGCGGAGATAGCCCATGCTATATCTTGCATTTGTTAGGAAAAACTGCTTATAGTATGAAAAGTGCCCATTGCAGAAAAAGCTCAAATTCGAAAAACAAACACATATTCCTGTTCCCCTGCCTCCCCGAAGACCAAAAAACCATGACTTTTGCAGATGTGAAGTTTCCTTGCGGAGATAGCCCATGCTATATCTTGCATTTGTTAGGAAAAACTGCTTAGAGCATGAAAAGTGCCCATTGCAGAAAGAGCTCAAAT
Organism: Vipera berus; assembly: GCF_964194415.1. Classification (NCBI taxonomy): domain Eukaryota; kingdom Metazoa; phylum Chordata; class Lepidosauria; order Squamata; family Viperidae; genus Vipera; species Vipera berus. The sequence goes on from NC_138219.1 coordinate 390,753, forward strand.
TCGAAAAACAAACACGTATTCATGTTCCCCCGGCTCACTGAACACCAAACAACCATGAGTTTTGCAGATCTGAAGTTTCCTTGTGGAGATAGCCCATGTTATATCTTGCATTTGTTAGGAAAAACTGCTTATAGCATGAAAAGTGCCCATTGCAGATAGAGCTCAAATTCGCAAAACAAACACATATTCATGTTCCCCTGTCTCCCCGAAGACCAAAAAACCATGACTTTTGCAGATCTGAAGTTTCCTTGCGGAGATAGCCCATGCTATATCTTGCATTTGTTAGGAAAAACTGCTTATAGCATGAAAAGTGCCCATTGCAGATAGAGCTCAAATTCGCAAAACAAACACATATTCCTGTTCCCCTGCCTCCCCGAAGACCAAAAAACCATGACTTTTGCAGATCTGAAGTTTCCTTGCGGAGATAGCCCATGCTATATCTTGCATTTGTTAGGAAAAACTGCTTATAGTATGAAAAGTGCCCATTGCAGAAAAAGCTCAAATTCGAAAAACAAACACATATTCCTGTTCCCCTGCCTCCCCGAAGACCAAAAAACCATGACTTTTGCAGATGTGAAGTTTCCTTGCGGAGATAGCCCATGCTATATCTTGCATTTGTTAGGAAAAACTGCTTAGAGCATGAAAAGTGCCCATTGCAGAAAGAGCTCAAATTCGAAAAACAAACACGTATTCATGTTCCCCTGTCTCCCCGAAGACCAAAAAACCATGACTTTTGCAGATCTGAAGTTTCCTTGCGGAGATAGCCCATGCTATATCTTGCATTTGTTAGGAAAAACTGCTTAGAGCATGAAAAGTGCCCATTGCAGAAAGAGCTCAAATTCGAAAAACAAACACGTCTTCATGTTCCCCCGGCTCACTGAACACCAAAAAACCATGACTTTTGCAGATCTGAAGTTTCCTTGCGGAGATAGCCCATGCTATATCTTGCATTTGTTAGGAAAAACTGCTTAGAGCATGAAAAGTGCCCATTGCAGAAAGAGCTCAAATTCGAAAAACAAACACGTATTCATGTTCCCCCGGCTCACTGAACACCAAAAAACCATGAGTTTTGCAGATCTGAAGTTTCCTTGTGGAGATAGCCCATGTTATATCTTGCATTTGTTAGGAAAAACTGCTTATAGCATGAAAAGTGCCCATTGCAGATAGAGCTCAAATTCGCAAAACAAACACATATTCCTGTTCCCCTGCCTCCCCGAAGACCAAAAAACCATGACTTTTGCAGATGTGAAGTTTCCTTGCGGAGATAGCCCATGCTATATCTTGCATTTGTTAGGAAAAACTGCTTAGAGCATGAAAAGTGCCCATTGCAGAAAGAGCTCAAATTCGAAAAACAAACACGTATTCATGTTCCCCCGGCTCACTGAACACCAAAAAACCATGAGTTTTGCAGATCTGAAGTTTCCTTGTGGAGATAGCCCATGTTATATCTTGCATTTGTTAGGAAAAACTGCTTATAGCATGAAAAGTGCCCATTGCAGATAGAGCTCAAATTCGCAAAACAAACACATATTCATGTTCCCCTGTCTCCCCGAAGACCAAAAAACCATGACTTTTGCAGATGTGAAGTTTCCTTGCGGAGATAGCCCATGCTATATCTTGCATTTGTTAGGAAAAACTGCTTAGAGCATGAAAAGTGCCCATTGCAGAAAGAGCTCAAATTCGCAAAACAAACACGTATTCCTGTTCCCCTGCCTCCCCGAAGACCAAAAAACCATGACTTTTGCAGATGTGAAGTTTCCTTGCGGAGATAGCCCATGCTATATCTTGCATTTGTTAGGAAAAACTGCTTAGAGCATGAAAAGTGCCCATTGCAGAAAGAGCTCAAATTCGAAAAACAAACACGTATTCATGTTCCCCTGTCTCCCCGAAGACCAAAAAACCATGACTTTTGCAGATCTGAAGTTTCCTTGCGGAGATAGCCCATGCTATATCTTGCATTTGTTAGGAAAAACTGCTTAGAGTGAGAAAAGTGCCCATTGCAGAAAGAGCTCAAATTCGAAAAACAAACACGTATTCATGTTCCCCTGTCTCCCCGAAGACCAAAAAACCATGACTTTTGCAGATCTGAAGTTTCCTTGCGGAGATAGCCCATGCTATATCTTGCATTTGTTAGGAAAAACTGCTTAGAGCATGAAAAGTGCCCATTGCAGAAAAAGCTCAAATTCGAAAAACAAACACATATTCCTGTTCCCCTGCCTCCCCGAAGACCAAAAAACCATGACTTTTGCAGATGTGAAGTTTCCTTGCGGAGATAGCCCATGCTATATCTTGCATTTGTTAGGAAAAACTGCTTAGAGCATGAAAAGTGCCCATTGCAGAAAGAGCTCAAATTCGAAAAACAAACACGTATTCATGTTCCCCCGGCTCACTGAACACCAAAAAACCATGACTTTTGCAGATCTGAAGTTTCCTTGTGGAGATAGCCCATGTTATATCTTGCATTTGTTAGGAAAAACTGCTTATAGCATGAAAAGTGCCCATTGCAGATAGAGCTCAAATTCGCAAAACAAACACATATTCATGTTCCCCTGTCTCCCCGAAGACCAAAAAACCATGACTTTTGCAGATCTGAAGTTTCCTTGCGGAGATAGCCCATGCTATATCTTGCATTTGTTAGGAAAAACTGCTTATAGCATGAAAAGTGCCCATTGCAGATAGAGCTCAAATTCGCAAAACAAACACATATTCCTGTTCCCCTGCCTCCCCGAAGACCAAAAAACCATGACTTTTGCAGATCTGAAGTTTCCTTGCGGAGATAGCCCATGCTATATCTTGCATTTGTTAGGAAAAACTGCTTATAGTATGAAAAGTGCCCATTGCAGAAAAAGCTCAAATTCGAAAAACAAACACATATTCCTGTTCCCCTGCCTCCCCGAAGACCAAAAAACCATGACTTTTGCAGATGTGAAGTTTCCTTGCGGAGATAGCCCATGCTATATCTTGCATTTGTTAGGAAAAACTGCTTAGAGCATGAAAAGTGCCCATTGCAGAAAGAGCTCAAATTCGAAAAACAAACACGTATTCATGTTCCCCTGTCTCCCCGAAGACCAAAAAACCATGACTTTTGCAGATCTGAAGTTTCCTTGCGGAGATAGCCCATGCTATATCTTGCATTTGTTAGGAAAAACTGCTTAGACCATGAAAAGTGCCCATTGCAGAAAGAGCTCAAATTCGAAAAACAAACACGTATTCATGTTCCCCCGGCTCACTGAACACCAAAAAACCATGACTTTTGCAGATCTGAAGTTTCCTTGCGGAGATAGCCCATGCTATATCTTGCATTTGTTAGGAAAAACTGCTTAGAGCATGAAAAGTGCCCATTGCAGAAAGAGCTCAAATTCGAAAAACAAACACGTATTCATGTTCCCCCGGCTCACTGAACACCAAAAAACCATGAGTTTTGCAGATCTGAAGTTTCCTTGTGGAGATAGCCCATGTTATATCTTGCATTTGTTAGGAAAAACTGCTTATAGCATGAAAAGTGCCCATTGCAGATAGAGCTCAAATTCGCAAAACAAACACATATTCATGTTCCCCTGTCTCCCCGAAGACCAAAAAACCATGACTTTTGCAGATCTGAAGTTTCCTTGCGGAGATAGCCCATGCTATATCTTGCATTTGTTAGGAAAAACTGCTTATAGCATGAAAAGTGCCCATTGCAGATAGAGCTCAAATTCGCAAAACAAACACATATTCCTGTTCCCCTGCCTCCCCGAAGACCAAAAAACCATGACTTTTGCAGATCTGAAGTTTCCTTGCGGAGATAGCCCATGCTATATCTTGCATTTGTTAGGAAAAACTGCTTAGAGCATGAAAAGTGCCCATTGCAGAAAGAGCTCAAATTCGAAAAACAAACACGTATTCATGTTCCCCCGGCTCACTGAACACCAAAAAACCATGAGTTTTGCAGATCTGAAGTTTCCTTGTGGAGATAGCCCATGTTATATCTTGCATTTGTTAGGAAAAACTGCTTATAGCATGAAAAGTGCCCATTGCAGATAGAGCTCAAATTCGCAAAACAAACACATATTCATGTTCCCCTTTCTCCCCGAAGACCAAAAAACCATGACTTTTGCAGATCTGAAGTTTCCTTGCGGAGATAGCCCATGCTATATCTTGCATTTGTTAGGAAAAACTGCTTATAGCATGAAAAGTGCCCATTGCAGATAGAGCTCAAATTCGCAAAACAAACACATATTCCTGTTCCCCTGCCTCCCCGAAGACCAAAAAACCATGAGTTTTGCAGATCTGAAGTTTCCTTGTGGAGATAGCCCATGCTATATCTTGCATTTGTTAGGAAAAACTGCTTATAGTATGAAAAGTGCCCATTGCAGAAAAAGCTCAAATTCGAAAAACAAACACATATTCCTGTTCCCCTGCCTCCCCGAAGACCAAACAACCATGACTTTTGCAGATGTGAAGTTTCCTTGCGGAGATAGCCCATGCTATATCTTGCATTTGTTAGGAAAAACTGCTTAGAGCATGAAAAGTGCCCATTGCAGAAAGAGCTCAAATTCGAAAAACAAACACGTATTCATGTTCCCCTGTCTCCCCGAAGACCAAAAAACCATGACTTTTGCAGATCTGAAGTTTCCTTGCGGAGATAGCCCATGCTATATCTTGCATTTGTTAGGAAAAACTGCTTAGAGCATGAAAAGTGCCCATTGCAGAAAGAGCTCAAATTCGAAAAACAAACACGTATTCATGTTCCCCCGGCTCACTGAACACCAAAAAACCATGACTTTTGCAGATCTGAAGTTTCCTTGCGGAGATAGCCCATGCTATATCTTGCATTTGTTAGGAAAAACTGCTTAGAGCATGAAAAGTGCCCATTGCAGAAAGAGCTCAAATTCGAAAAACAAACACGTATTCATGTTCCCCCGGCTCACTGAACACCAAAAAACCATGAGTTTTGCAGATGTGAAGTTTCCTTGCGGAGATAGCCCATGCTATATCTTGCATTTGTTAGGAAAAACTGCTTAGAGCATGAAAAGTGCCCATTGCAGAAAGAGCTCAAATTCGAAAAACAAACACGTATTCATGTTCCCCTGTCTCCCCGAAGACCAAAAAACCATGACTTTTGCAGATCTGAAGTTTCCTTGCGGAGATAGCCCATGCTATATCTTGCATTTGTTAGGAAAAACTGCTTAGAGCATGAAAAGTGCCCATTGCAGAAAGAGCTCAAATTCGAAAAACAAACACGTATTCATGTTCCCCCGGCTCACTGAACACCAAAAAACCATGACTTTTGCAGATCTGAAGTTTCCTTGCGGAGATAGCCCATGTTATATCTTGCATTTGTTAGGAAAAACTGCTTAGAGCATGAAAAGTGCCCATTGCAGAAAAAGCTCAAATTCGAAAAACAAACACATATTCCTGTTCCCCTGCCTCCCCGAAGACCAAAAAACCATGACTTTTGCAGATCTGAAGTTTCCTTGCGGAGATAGCCCATGCTATATCTTGCATTTGTTAGGAAAAACTGCTTATAGTATGAAAAGTGCCCATTGCAGAAAAAGCTCAAATTCGAAAAACAAACACATATTCCTGTTCCCCTGCCTCCCCGAAGACCAAAAAACCATGACTTTTGCAGATGTGAAGTTTCCTTGCGGAGATAGCCCATGCTATATCTTGCATTTGTTAGGAAAAACTGCTTAGAGCATGAAAAGTGCCCATTGCAGAAAGAGCTCAAATTCGAAAAACAAACACGTATTCATGTTCCCCCGGCTCACTGAACACCAAACAACCATGAGTTTTGCAGATCTGAAGTTTCCTTGTGGAGATAGCCCATGTTATATCTTGCATTTGTTAGGAAAAACTGCTTATAGCATGAAAAGTGCCCATTGCAGATAGAGCTCAAATTCGCAAAACAAACACATATTCATGTTCCCCTGTCTCCCCGAAGACCAAAAAACCATGACTTTTGCAGATCTGAAGTTTCCTTGCGGAGATAGCCCATGCTATATCTTGCATTTGTTAGGAAAAACTGCTTATAGCATGAAAAGTGCCCATTGCAGATAGAGCTCAAATTCGCAAAACAAACACATATTCCTGTTCCCCTGCCTCCCCGAAGACAAAAAAACCATGACTTTTGCAGATCTGAAGTTTCCTTGCGGAGATAGCCCATGCTATATCTTGCATTTGTTAGGAAAAACTGCTTATAGTATGAAAAGTGCCCATTGCAGAAAAAGCTCAAATTCGAAAAACAAACACATATTCCTGTTCCCCTGCCTCCCCGAAGACCAAAAAACCATGACTTTTGCAGATGTGAAGTTTCCTTGCGGAGATAGCCCATGCTATATCTTGCATTTGTTAGGAAAAACTGCTTAGAGCATGAAAAGTGCCCATTGCAGAAAGAGCTCAAATTCGAAAAACAAACACGTATTCATGTTCCCCTGTCTCCCCGAAGACCAAAAAACCATGACTTTTGCAGATCTGAAGTTTCCTTGCGGAGATAGCCCATGCTATATCTTGCATTTGTTAGGAAAAACTGCTTAGAGCATGAAAAGTGCCCATTGCAGAAAGAGCTCAAATTCGAAAAACAAACACGTATTCATGTTCCCCCGGCTCACTGAACACCAAAAAACCATGACTTTTGCAGATCTGAAGTTTCCTTGCGGAGATAGCCCATGCTATATCTTGCATTTGTTAGGAAAAACTGCTTAGAGCATGAAAAGTGCCCATTGCAGAAAGAGCTCAAATTCGAAAAACAAACACGTATTCATGTTCCCCCGGCTCACTGAACACCAAAAAACCATGAGTTTTGCAGATCTGAAGTTTCCTTGTGGAGATAGCCCATGTTATATCTTGCATTTGTTAGGAAAAACTGCTTATAGCATGAAAAGTGCCCATTGCAGATAGAGCTCAAATTCGCAAAACAAACACATATTCATGTTCCCCTGTCTCCCCGAAGACCAAAAAACCATGACTTTTGCAGATCTGAAGTTTCCTTGCGGAGATAGCCCATGCTATATCTTGCATTTGTTAGGAAAAACTGCTTATAGCATGAAAAGTGCCCATTGCAGATAGAGCTCAAATTCGCAAAACAAACACATATTCCTGTTCCCCTGCCTCCCCGAAGACCAAAAAACCATGACTTTTGCAGATCTGAAGTTTCCTTGCGGAGATAGCCCATGCTATATCTTGCATTTGTTAGGAAAAACTGCTTATAGTATGAAAAGTGCCCATTGCAGAAAAAGCTCAAATTCGAAAAACAAACACATATTCCTGTTCCCCTGCCTCCCCGAAGACCAAAAAACCATGACTTTTGCAGATCTGAAGTTTCCTTGCGGAGATAGCCCATGCTATATCTTGCATTTGTTAGGAAAAACTGCTTATAGTATGAAAAGTGCCCATTGCAGAAAAAGCTCAAATTCGAAAAACAAACACATATTCCTGTTCCCCTGCCTCCCCGAAGACCAAAAAACCATGACTTTTGCAGATGTGAAGTTTCCTTGCGGAGATAGCCCATGCTATATCTTGCATTTGTTAGGAAAAACTGCTTAGAGCATGAAAAGTGCCCATTGCAGAAAGAGCTCAAATTCGAAAAACAAACACGTATTCATGTTCCCCCGGCTCACTGAACACCAAACAACCATGAGTTTTGCAGATCTGAAGTTTCCTTGTGGAGATAGCCCATGTTATATCTTGCATTTGTTAGGAAAAACTGCTTATAGCATGAAAAGTGCCCATTGCAGATAGAGCTCAAATTCGCAAAACAAACACATATTCATGTTCCCCTGTCTCCCCGAAGACCAAAAAACCATGACTTTTGCAGATCTGAAGTTTCCTTGCGGAGATAGCCCATGCTATATCTTGCATTTGTTAGGAAAAACTGCTTATAGCATGAAAAGTGCCCATTGCAGATAGAGCTCAAATTCGCAAAACAAACACATATTCCTGTTCCCCTGCCTCCCCGAAGACCAAAAAACCATGACTTTTGCAGATCTGAAGTTTCCTTGCGGAGATAGCCCATGCTATATCTTGCATTTGTTAGGAAAAACTGCTTATAGTATGAAAAGTGCCCATTGCAGAAAAAGCTCAAATTCGAAAAACAAACACATATTCCTGTTCCCCTGCCTCCCCGAAGACCAAAAAACCATGACTTTTGCAGATGTGAAGTTTCCTTGCGGAGATAGCCCATGCTATATCTTGCATTTGTTAGGAAAAACTGCTTAGAGCATGAAAAGTGCCCATTGCAGAAAGAGCTCAAATTCGAAAAACAAACACGTATTCATGTTCCCCTGTCTCCCCGAAGACCAAAAAACCATGACTTTTGCAGATCTGAAGTTTCCTTGCGGAGATAGCCCATGCTATATCTTGCATTTGTTAGGAAAAACTGCTTAGAGCATGAAAAGTGCCCATTGCAGAAAGAGCTCAAATTCGAAAAACAAACACGTATTCATGTTCCCCCGGCTCACTGAACACCAAAAAACCATGACTTTTGCAGATCTGAAGTTTCCTTGCGGAGATAGCCCATGCTATATCTTGCATTTGTTAGGAAAAACTGCTTAGAGCATGAAAAGTGCCCATTGCAGAAAGAGCTCAAATTCGAAAAACAAACACGTATTCATGTTCCCCCGGCTCACTGAACACCAAAAAACCATGAGTTTTGCAGATCTGAAGTTTCCTTGTGGAGATAGCCCATGTTATATCTTGCATTTGTTAGGAAAAACTGCTTATAGCATGAAAAGTGCCCATTGCAGATAGAGCTCAAATTCGCAAAACAAACACATATTCATGTTCCCCTGTCTCCCCGAAGACCAAAAAACCATGACTTTTGCAGATCTGAAGTTTCCTTGCGGAGATAGCCCATGCTATATCTTGCATTTGTTAGGAAAAACTGCTTATAGCATGAAAAGTGCCCATTGCAGATAGAGCTCAAATTCGCAAAACAAACACATATTCCTGTTCCCCTGCCTCCCCGAAGACCAAAAAACCATGACTTTTGCAGATCTGAAGTTTCCTTGCGGAGATAGCCCATGCTATATCTTGCATTTGTTAGGAAAAACTGCTTATAGTATGAAAAGTGCCCATTGCAGAAAAAGCTCAAATTCGAAAAACAAACACATATTCCTGTTCCCCTGCCTCCCCGAAGACCAAAAAACCATGACTTTTGCAGATGTGAAGTTTCCTTGCGGAGATAGCCCATGCTATATCTTGCATTTGTTAGGAAAAACTGCTTAGAGCATGAAAAGTGCCCATTGCAGAAAGAGCTCAAATTTGAAAAACAAACACGTATTCATGTTCCCCCGGCTCACTGAACACCAAAAAACCATGACTTTTGCAGATCTGAAGTTTCCTTGCGGAGATAGCCCATGCTATATCTTGCATTTGTTAGGAAAAACTGCTTAGAGCATGAAAAGTGCCCATTGCAGAAAGAGCTCAAATTCGAAAAACAAACACGTATTCATGTTCCCCCGGCTCACTGAACACCAAAAAACCATGAGTTTTGCAGATCTGAAGTTTCCTTGTGGAGATAGCCCATGTTATATCTTGCATTTGTTAGGAAAAACTGCTTATAGCATGAAAAGTGCCCATTGCAGATAGAGCTCAAATTCGCAAAACAAACACATATTCATGTTCCCCTTTCTCCCCGAAGACCAAAAAACCATGACTTTTGCAGATCTGAAGTTTCCTTGCGGAGATAGCCCATGCTATATCTTGCATTTGTTAGGAAAAACTGCTTATAGCATGAAAAGTGCCCATTGCAGATAGAGCTCAAATTCGAAAAACAAACACATATTCCTGTTCCCCTGCCTCCCCGAAGACCAAAAAACCATGAGTTTTGCAGATCTGAAGTTTCCTTGTGGAGATAGCCCATGCTATATCTTGCATTTGTTAGGAAAAACTGCTTATAGTATGAAAAGTGCCCATTGCAGAAAAAGCTCAAATTCGAAAAACAAACACATATTCCTGTTCCCCTGCCTCCCCGAAGACCAAAAAACCATGACTTTTGCAGATGTGAAGTTTCCTTGCGGAGATAGCCCATGCTATATCTTGCATTTGTTAGGAAAAACTGCTTAGAGCATGAAAAGTGCCCATTGCAGAAAGAGCTCAAATTCGAAAAACAAACACGTATTCATGTTCCCCTGTCTCCCCGAAGACCAAAAAACCATGACTTTTGCAGATCTGAAGTTTCCTTGCGGAGATAGCCCATGCTATATCTTGCATTTGTTAGGAAAAACTGCTTAGAGCATGAAAAGTGCCCATTGCAGAAAGAGCTCAAATTCGAAAAACAAACACGTATTCATGTTCCCCCGGCTCACTGAACACCAAAAAACCATGACTTTTGCAGATCTGAAGTTTCCTTGCGGAGATAGCCCATGCTATATCTTGCATTTGTTAGGAAAAACTGCTTAGAGCATGAAAAGTGCCCATTGCAGAAAGAGCTCAAATTCGAAAAACAAACACGTATTCATGTTCCCCCGGCTCACTGAACACCAAAAAACCATGAGTTTTGCAGATGTGAAGTTTCCTTGCGGAGATAGCCCATGCTATATCTTGCATTTGTTAGGAAAAACTGCTTAGAGCATGAAAAGTGCCCATTGCAGAAAGAGCTCAAATTCGAAAAACAAACACGTATTCATGTTCCCCTGTCTCCCCGAAGACCAAAAATCCATGACTTTTGCAGATCTGAAGTTTCCTTGCGGAGATAGCCCATGCTATATCTTGCATTTGTTAGGAAAAACTGCTTAGAGCATGAAAAGTGCCCATTGCAGAAAGAGCTCAAATTCGAAAAACAAACACGTATTCATGTTCCCCCGGCTCACTGAACACCAAAAAACCATGACTTTTGCAGATCTGAAGTTTCCTTGCGGAGATAGCCCATGTTATATCTTGCATTTGTTAGGAAAAACTGCTTAGAGCATGAAAAGTGCCCATTGCAGAAAAAGCTCAAATTCGAAAAACAAACACATATTCCTGTTCCCCTGCCTCCCCGAAGACCAAAAAACCATGACTTTTGCAGATCTGAAGTTTCCTTGCGGAGATAGCCCATGCTATATCTTGCATTTGTTAGGAAAAACTGCTTATAGTATGAAAAGTGCCCATTGCAGAAAAAGCTCAAATTCGAAAAACAAACACATATTCCTGTTCCCCTGCCTCCCCGAAGACCAAAAAACCATGACTTTTGCAGATGTGAAGTTTCCTTGCGGAGATAGCCCATGCTATATCTTGCATTTGTTAGGAAAAACTGCTTAGAGCATGAAAAGTGCCCATTGCAGAAAGAGCTCAAATTCGAAAAACAAACACGTATTCATGTTCCCCCGGCTCACTGAACACCAAACAACCATGAGTTTTGCAGATCTGAAGTTTCCTTGTGGAGATAGCCCATGTTATATCTTGCATTTGTTAGGAAAAACTGCTTATAGCATGAAAAGTGCCCATTGCAGATAGAGCTCAAATTCGCAAAACAAACACATATTCATGTTCCCCTGTCTCCCCGAAGACCAAAAAACCATGACTTTTGCAGATCTGAAGTTTCCTTGCGGAGATAGCCCATGTTATATCTTGCATCTGTTAGGAAAAACTGCTTATAGCATGAAAAGTGCCCATTGCAGATAGAGCTCAAATTCGAAAAACAAACACGTATTCATGTTCCCCTGTCTCCCCGAAGACCAAAAAACCATGACTTTTGCAGATCTGAAGTTTCCTTGCGGAGATAGCCCATGCTATATCTTGCATTTGTTAGGAAAAACTGCTTAGAGCATGAAAAGTGCCCATTGCAGAAAAAGCTCAAATTCGAAAAACAAACACATATTCCTGTTCCCCTGCCTCCCCGAAGACCAAAAAACCATGACTTTTGCAGATGTGAAGTTTCCTTGCGGAGATAGCCCATGCTATATCTTGCATTTGTTAGGAAAAACTGCTTAGAGCATGAAAAGTGCCCATTGCAGAAAGAGCTCAAATTCGAAAAACAAACACGTATTCATGTTCCCCCGGCTCACTGAACACCAAAAAACCATGAGTTTTGCAGATCTGAAGTTTCCTTGTGGAGATAGCCCATGTTATATCTTGCATTTGTTAGGAAAAACTGCTTATAGCATGAAAAGTGCCCATTGCAGATAGAGCTCAAATTCGCAAAACAAACACATATTCATGTTCCCCTGTCTCCCCGAAGACCAAAAAACCATGACTTTTGCAGATCTGAAGTTTCCTTGCGGAGATAGCCCATGCTATATCTTGCATTTGTTAGGAAAAACTGCTTATAGCATGAAAAGTGCCCATTGCAGATAGAGCTCAAATTCGCAAAACAAACACATATTCCTGTTCCCCTGCCTCCCCGAAGACCAAAAAACCATGACTTTTGCAGATCTGAAGTTTCCTTGCGGAGATAGCCCATGCTATATCTTGCATTTGTTAGGAAAAACTGCTTATAGTATGAAAAGTGCCCATTGCAGAAAAAGCTCAAATTCGAAAAACAAACACATATTCCTGTTCCCCTGCCTCCCCGAAGACCAAAAAACCATGACTTTTGCAGATGTGAAGTTTCCTTGCGGAGATAGCCCATGCTATATCTTGCATTTGTTAGGAAAAACTGCTTAGAGCATGAAAAGTGCCCATTGCAGAAAGAGCTCAAATTCGAAAAACAAACACGTATTCATGTTCCCCTGTCTCCCCGAAGACCAAAAAACCATGACTTTTGCAGATCTGAAGTTTCCTTGCGGAGATAGCCCATGCTATATCTTGCATTTGTTAGGAAAAACTGCTTAGAGCATGAAAAGTGCCCATTGCAGAAAGAGCTCAAATTCGAAAAACAAACACGTATTCATGTTCCCCCGGCTCACTGAACACCAAAAAACCATGACTTTTGCAGATCTGAAGTTTCCTTGCGGAGATAGCCCATGCTATATCTTGCATTTGTTAGGAAAAACTGCTTAGAGCATGAAAAGTGCCCATTGCAGAAAGAGCTCAAATTCGAAAAACAAACACGTATTCATGTTCCCCCGGCTCACTGAACACCAAAAAACCATGAGTTTTGCAGATCTGAAGTTTCCTTGTGGAGATAGCCCATGTTATATCTTGCATTTGTTAGGAAAAACTGCTTATAGCATGAAAAGTGCCCATTGCAGATAGAGCTCAAATTCGCAAAACAAACACATATTCATGTTCCCCTGTCTCCCCGAAGACCAAAAAACCATGACTTTTGCAGATCTGAAGTTTCCTTGCGGAGATAGCCCATGCTATATCTTGCATTTGTTAGGAAAAACTGCTTATAGCATGAAAAGTGCCCATTGCAGATAGAGCTCAAATTCGCAAAACAAACACATATTCCTGTTCCCCTGCCTCCCCGAAGACCAAAAAACCATGACTTTTGCAGATCTGAAGTTTCCTTGCGGAGATAGCCCATGCTATATCTTGCATTTGTTAGGAAAAACTGCTTATAGTATGAAAAGTGCCCATTGCAGAAAAAGCTCAAATTCGAAAAACAAACACATATTCCTGTTCCCCTGCCTCCCCGAAGACCAAAAAACCATGACTTTTGCAGATGTGAAGTTTCCTTGCGGAGATAGCCCATGCTATATCTTGCATTTGTTAGGAAAAACTGCTTAGAGCATGAAAAGTGCCCATTGCAGAAAGAGCTCAAATTCGAAAAACAAACACGTATTCATGTTCCCCTGTCTCCCCGAAGACCAAAAAACCATGACTTTTGCAGATCTGAAGTTTCCTTGCGGAGATAGCCCATGCTATATCTTGCATTTGTTAGGAAAAACTGCTTAGAGCATGAAAAGTGCCCATTGCAGAAAGAGCTCAAATTCGAAAAACAAACACGTATTCATGTTCCCCCGGCTCACTGAACACCAAAAAACCATGACTTTTGCAGATCTGAAGTTTCCTTGCGGAGATAGCCCATGCTATATCTTGCATTTGTTAGGAAAAACTGCTTAGAGCATGAAAAGTGCCCATTGCAGAAAGAGCTCAAATTCGAAAAACAAACACGTATTCATGTTCCCCCGGCTCACTGAACACCAAAAAACCATGAGTTTTGCAGATCTGAAGTTTCCTTGTGGAGATAGCCCATGTTATATCTTGCATTTGTTAGGAAAAACTGCTTATAGCATGAAAAGTGCCCATTGCAGATAGAGCTCAAATTCGCAAAACAAACACATATTCATGTTCCCCTTTCTCCCCGAAGACCAAAAAACCATGACTTTTGCAGATCTGAAGTTTCCTTGCGGAGATAGCCCATGCTATATCTTGCATTTGTTAGGAAAAACTGCTTATAGCATGAAAAGTGCCCATTGCAGATAGAGCTCAAATTCGCAAAACAAACACATATTCCTGTTCCCCTGCCTCCCCGAAGACCAAAAAACCATGAGTTTTGCAGATCTGAAGTTTCCTTGTGGAGATAGCCCATGCTATATCTTGCATTTGTTAGGAAAAACTGCTTATAGTATGAAAAGTGCCCATTGCAGAAAAAGCTCAAATTCGAAAAACAAACACATATTCCTGTTCCCCTGCCTCCCCGAAGACCAAAAAACCATGACTTTTGCAGATGTGAAGTTTCCTTGCGGAGATAGCCCATGCTATATCTTGCATTTGTTAGGAAAAACTGCTTAGAGCATGAAAAGTGCCCATTGCAGAAAGAGCTCAAATTCGAAAAACAAACACGTATTCATGTTCCCCCGGCTCACTGAACACCAAAAAACCATGACTTTTGCAGATCTGAAGTTTCCTTGCGGAGATAGCCCATGCTATATCTTGCATTTGTTAGGAAAAACTGCTTAGAGCATGAAAAGTGCCCATTGCAGAAAGAGCTCAAATTCGAAAAACAAACACGTATTCATGTTCCCCCGGCTCACTGAACACCAAAAAACCATGAGTTTTGCAGATGTGAAGTTTCCTTGCGGAGATAGCCCATGCTATATCTTGCATTTGTTAGGAAAAACTGCTTAGAGCATGAAAAGTGCCCATTGCAGAAAGAGCTCAAATTCGAAAAACAAACACGTATTCATGTTCCCCTGTCTCCCCGAAGACCAAAAAACCATGACTTTTGCAGATCTGAAGTTTCCTTGCGGAGATAGCCCATGCTATATCTTGCATTTGTTAGGAAAAACTGCTTAGAGCATGAAAAGTGCCCATTGCAGAAAGAGCTCAAATTCGAAAAACAAACACGTATTCATGTTCCCCCGGCTCACTGAACACCAAAAAACCATGACTTTTGCAGATCTGAAGTTTCCTTGCGGAGATAGCCCATGTTATATCTTGCATTTGTTAGGAAAAACTGCTTAGAGCATGAAAAGTGCCCATTGCAGAAAAAGCTCAAATTCGAAAAACAAACACATATTCCTGTTCCCCTGCCTCCCCGAAGACCAAAAAACCATGACTTTTGCAGATCTGAAGTTTCCTTGCGGAGATAGCCCATGCTATATCTTGCATTTGTTAGGAAAAACTGCTTATAGTATGAAAAGTGCCCATTGCAGAAAAAGCTCAAATTCGAAAAACAAACACATATTCCTGTTCCCCTGCCTCCCCGAAGACCAAAAAACCATGACTTTTGCAGATGTGAAGTTTCCTTGCGGAGATAGCCCATGCTATATCTTGCATTTGTTAGGAAAAACTGCTTAGAGCATGAAAAGTGCCCATTGCAGAAAGAGCTCAAATTCGAAAAACAAACACGTATTCATGTTCCCCCGGCTCACTGAACACCAAACAACCATGAGTTTTGCAGATCTGAAGTTTCCTTGTGGAGATAGCCCATGTTATATCTTGCATTTGTTAGGAAAAACTGCTTATAGCATGAAAAGTGCCCATTGCAGATAGAGCTCAAATTCGCAAAACAAACACATATTCATGTTCCCCTGTCTCCCCGAAGACCAAAAAACCATGACTTTTGCAGATCTGAAGTTTCCTTGCGGAGATAGCCCATGCTATATCTTGCATTTGTTAGGAAAAACTGCTTATAGCATGAAAAGTGCCCATTGCAGATAGAGCTCAAATTCGCAAAACAAACACATATTCCTGTTCCCCTGCCTCCCCGAAGACCAAAAAACCATGACTTTTGCAGATCTGAAGTTTCCTTGCGGAGATAGCCCATGCTATATCTTGCATTTGTTAGGAAAAACTGCTTATAGTATGAAAAGTGCCCATTGCAGAAAAAGCTCAAATTCGAAAAACAAACACATATTCCTGTTCCCCTGCCTCCCCGAAGACCAAAAAACCATGACTTTTGCAGATGTGAAGTTTCCTTGCGGAGATAGCCCATGCTATATCTTGCATTTGTTAGGAAAAACTGCTTAGAGCATGAAAAGTGCCCATTGCAGAAAGAGCTCAAATTCGAAAAACAAACACGTATTCATGTTCCCCTGTCTCCCCGAAGACCAAAAAACCATGACTTTTGCAGATCTGAAGTTTCCTTGCGGAGATAGCCCATGCTATATCTTGCATTTGTTAGGAAAAACTGCTTAGAGCATGAAAAGTGCCCATTGCAGAAAGAGCTCAAATTCGAAAAACAAACACGTATTCATGTTCCCCCCGGCTCACTGAACACCAAAAAACCATGACTTTTGCAGATCTGAAGTTTCCTTGCGGAGATAGCCCATGCTATATCTTGCATTTGTTAGGAAAAACTGCTTAGAGCATGAAAAGTGCCCATTGCAGAAAGAGCTCAAATTCGAAAAACAAACACGTATTCATGTTCCCCCGGCTCACTGAACACCAAAAAACCATGAGTTTTGCAGATCTGAAGTTTCCTTGTGGAGATAGCCCATGTTATATCTTGCATTTGTTAGGAAAAACTGCTTATAGCATGAAAAGTGCCCATTGCAGATAGAGCTCAAATTCGCAAAACAAACACATATTCATGTTCCCCTGTCTCCCCGAAGACCAAAAAACCATGACTTTTGCAGATCTGAAGTTTCCTTGCGGAGATAGCCCATGCTATATCTTGCATTTGTTAGGAAAAACTGCTTATAGCATGAAAAGTGCCCATTGCAGATAGAGCTCAAATTCGCAAAACAAACACATATTCCTGTTCCCCTGCCTCCCCGAAGACCAAAAAACCATGACTTTTGCAGATCTGAAGTTTCCTTGCGGAGATAGCCCATGCTATATCTTGCATTTGTTAGGAAAAACTGCTTATAGTATGAAAAGTGCCCATTGCAGAAAAAGCTCAAATTCGAAAAACAAACACATATTCCTGTTCCCCTGCCTCCCCGAAGACCAAAAAACCATGACTTTTGCAGATGTGAAGTTTCCTTGCGGAGATAGCCCATGCTATATCTTGCATTTGTTAGGAAAAACTGCTTAGAGCATGAAAAGTGCCCATTGCAGAAAGAGCTCAAATTCGAAAAACAAACACGTATTCATGTTCCCCTGTCTCCCCGAAGACCAAAAAACCATGACTTTTGCAGATCTGAAGTTTCCTTGCGGAGATAGCCCATGCTATATCTTGCATTTGTTAGGAAAAACTGCTTAGAGCATGAAAAGTGCCCATTGCAGAAAGAGCTCAAATTCGAAAAACAAACACGTATTCATGTTCCCCCGGCTCACTGAACACCAAAAAACCATGACTTTTGCAGATCTGAAGTTTCCTTGCGGAGATAGCCCATGCTATATCTTGCATTTGTTAGGAAAAACTGCTTAGAGCATGAAAAGTGCCCATTGCAGAAAGAGCTCAAATTCGAAAAACAAACACGTATTCATGTTCCCCCGGCTCACTGAACACCAAAAAACCATGAGTTTTGCAGATCTGAAGTTTCCTTGTGGAGATAGCCCATGTTATATCTTGCATTTGTTAGGAAAGACTGCTTATAGCATGAAAAGTGCCCATTGCAGATAGAGCTCAAATTCGCAAAACAAACACATATTCATGTTCCCCTTTCTCCCCGAAGACCAAAAAACCATGACTTTTGCAGATCTGAAGTTTCCTTGCGGAGATAGCCCATGCTATATCTTGCATTTGTTAGGAAAAACTGCTTATAGCATGAAAAGTGCCCATTGCAGATAGAGCTCAAATTCGCAAAACAAACACATATTCCTGTTCCCCTGCCTCCCCGAAGACCAAAAAACCATGAGTTTTGCAGATCTGAAGTTTCCTTGTGGAGATAGCCCATGCTATATCTTGCATTTGTTAGGAAAAACTGCTTATAGTATGAAAAGTGCCCATTGCAGAAAAAGCTCAAATTCGAAAAACAAACACATATTCCTGTTCCCCTGCCTCCCCGAAGACCAAAAAACCATGACTTTTGCAGATGTGAAGTTTCCTTGCGGAGATAGCCCATGCTATATCTTGCATTTGTTAGGAAAAACTGCTTAGAGCATGAAAAGTGCCCATTGCAGAAAGAGCTCAAATTCGAAAAACAAACACGTATTCATGTTCCCCTGTCTCCCCGAAGACCAAAAAACCATGACTTTTGCAGATCTGAAGTTTCCTTGCGGAGATAGCCCATGCTATATCTTGCATTTGTTAGGAAAAACTGCTTAGAGCATGAAAAGTGCCCATTGCAGAAAGAGCTCAAATTCGAAAAACAAACACGTATTCATGTTCCCCCGGCTCACTGAACACCAAAAAACCATGACTTTTGCAGATCTGAAGTTTCCTTGCGGAGATAGCCCATGCTATATCTTGCATTTGTTAGGAAAAACTGCTTAGAGCATGAAAAGTGCCCATTGCAGAAAGAGCTCAAATTCGAAAAACAAACACGTATTCATGTTCCCCCGGCTCACTGAACACCAAAAAACCATGAGTTTTGCAGATGTGAAGTTTCCTTGCGGAGATAGCCCATGCTATATCTTGCATTTGTTAGGAAAAACTGCTTAGAGCATGAAAAGTGCCCATTGCAGAAAGAGCTCAAATTCGAAAAACAAACACGTATTCATGTTCCCCTGTCTCCCCGAAGACCAAAAAACCATGACTTTTGCAGATCTGAAGTTTCCTTGCGGAGATAGCCCATGCTATATTTTGCTTTTGTTAGGAAAAACTGCTTAGAGCATGAAAAGTGCCCATTGCAGAAAGAGCTCAAATTCGAAAAACAAACACGTATTCATGTTCCCCCGGCTCACTGAACACCAAAAAACCATGACTTTTGCAGATCTGAAGTTTCCTTGCGGAGATAGCCCATGTTATATCTTGCATTTGTTAGGAAAAACTGCTTAGAGCATGAAAAGTGCCCATTGCAGAAAAAGCTCAAATTCGAAAAACAAACACATATTCCTGTTCCCCTGCCTCCCCGAAGACCAAAAAACCATGACTTTTGCAGATCTGAAGTTTCCTTGCGGAGATAGCCCATGCTATATCTTGCATTTGTTAGGAAAAACTGCTTATAGTATGAAAAGTGCCCATTGCAGAAAAAGCTCAAATTCGAAAAACAAACACATATTCCTGTTCCCCTGCCTCCCCGAAGACCAAAAAACCATGACTTTTGCAGATGTGAAGTTTCCTTGCGGAGATAGCCCATGCTATATCTTGCATTTGTTAGGAAAAACTGCTTAGAGCATGAAAAGTGCCCATTGCAGAAAGAGCTCAAATTCGAAAAACAAACACGTATTCATGTTCCCCCGGCTCACTGAACACCAAACAACCATGAGTTTTGCAGATCTGAAGTTTCCTTGTGGAGATAGCCCATGTTATATCTTGCATTTGTTAGGAAAAACTGCTTATAGCATGAAAAGTGCCCATTGCAGATAGAGCTCAAATTCGCAAAACAAACACATATTCATGTTCCCCTGTCTCCCCGAAGACCAAAAAACCATGACTTTTGCAGATCTGAAGTTTCCTTGCGGAGATAGCCCATGCTATATCTTGCATTTGTTAGGAAAAACTGCTTATAGCATGAAAAGTGCCCATTGCAGATAGAGCTCAAATTCGCAAAACAAACACATATTCCTGTTCCCCTGCCTCCCCGAAGACCAAAAAACCATGACTTTTGCAGATCTGAAGTTTCCTTGCGGAGATAGCCCATGCTATATCTTGCATTTGTTAGGAAAAACTGCTTATAGTATGAAAAGTGCCCATTGCAGAAAAAGCTCAAATTCGAAAAACAAACACATATTCCTGTTCCCCTGCCTCCCCGAAGACCAAAAAACCATGACTTTTGCAGATGTGAAGTTTCCTTGCGGAGATAGCCCATGCTATATCTTGCATTTGTTAGGAAAAACTGCTTAGAGCATGAAAAGTGCCCATTGCAGAAAGAGCTCAAATTCGAAAAACAAACACGTATTCATGTTCCCCTGTCTCCCCGAAGACCAAAAAACCATGACTTTTGCAGATCTGAAGTTTCCTTGCGGAGATAGCCCATGCTATATCTTGCATTTGTTAGGAAAAACTGCTTAGAGCATGAAAAGTGCCCATTGCAGAAAGAGCTCAAATTCGAAAAACAAACACGTATTCATGTTCCCCCGGCTCACTGAACACCAAACAACCATGAGTTTTGCAGATCTGAAGTTTCCTTGTGGAGATAGCCCATGTTATATCTTGCATTTGTTAGGAAAAACTGCTTATAGCATGAAAAGTGCCCATTGCAGATAGAGCTCAAATTCGCAAAACAAACACATATTCATGTTCCCCTGTCTCCCCGAAGACCAAAAAACCATGACTTTTGCAGATCTGAAGTTTCCTTGCGGAGATAGCCCATGCTATATCTTGCATTTGTTAGGAAAAACTGCTTATAGCATGAAAAGTGCCCATTGCAGATAGAGCTCAAATTCGCAAAACAAACACATATTCCTGTTCCCCTGCCTCCCCGAAGACCAAAAAACCATGACTTTTGCAGATCTGAAGTTTCCTTGCGGAGATAGCCCATGCTATATCTTGCATTTGTTAGGAAAAACTGCTTATAGTATGAAAAGTGCCCATTGCAGAAAAAGCTCAAATTCGAAAAACAAACACATATTCCTGTTCCCCTGCCTCCCCGAAGACCAAAAAACCATGACTTTTGCAGATGTGAAGTTTCCTTGCGGAGATAGCCCATGCTATATCTTGCATTTGTTAGGAAAAACTGCTTAGAGCATGAAAAGTGCCCATTGCAGAAAGAGCTCAAATTCGAAAAACAAACACGTATTCATGTTCCCCTGTCTCCCCGAAGACCAAAAAACCATGACTTTTGCAGATCTGAAGTTTCCTTGCGGAGATAGCCCATGCTATATCTTGCATTTGTTAGGAAAAACTGCTTAGAGCATGAAAAGTGCCCATTGCAGAAAGAGCTCAAATTCGAAAAACAAACACGTATTCATGTTCCCCCGGCTCACTGAACACCAAAAAACCATGACTTTTGCAGATCTGAAGTTTCCTTGCGGAGATAGCCCATGCTATATCTTGCATTTGTTAGGAAAAACTGCTTAGAGCATGAAAAGTGCCCATTGCAGAAAGAGCTCAAATTCGAAAAACAAACACGTATTCATGTTCCCCCGGCTCACTGAACACCAAAAAACCATGAGTTTTGCAGATCTGAAGTTTCCTTGTGGAGATAGCCCATGTTATATCTTGCATTTGTTAGGAAAAACTGCTTATAGCATGAAAAGTGCCCATTGCAGATAGAGCTCAAATTCGCAAAACAAACACATATTCATGTTCCCCTGTCTCCCCGAAGACCAAAAAACCATGACTTTTGCAGATCTGAAGTTTCCTTGCGGAGATAGCCCATGCTATATCTTGCATTTGTTAGGAAAAACTGCTTATAGCATGAAAAGTGCCCATTGCAGATAGAGCTCAAATTCGCAAAACAAACACATATTCCTGTTCCCCTGCCTCCCCGAAGACCAAAAAACCATGACTTTTGCAGATCTGAAGTTTCCTTGCGGAGATAGCCCATGCTATATCTTGCATTTGTTAGGAAAAACTGCTTATAGTATGAAAAGTGCCCATTGCAGAAAAAGCTCAAATTCGAAAAACAAACACATATTCCTGTTCCCCTGCCTCCCCGAAGACCAAAAAACCATGACTTTTGCAGATGTGAAGTTTCCTTGCGGAGATAGCCCATGCTATATCTTGCATTTGTTAGGAAAAACTGCTTAGAGCATGAAAAGTGCCCATTGCAGAAAGAGCTCAAATTCGAAAAACAAACACGTATTCATGTTCCCCTGTCTCCCCGAAGACCAAAAAACCATGACTTTTGCAGATCTGAAGTTTCCTTGCGGAGATAGCCCATGCTATATCTTGCATTTGTTAGGAAAAACTGCTTAGAGCATGAAAAGTGCCCATTGCAGAAAGAGCTCAAATTCGAAAAACAAACACGTATTCATGTTCCCCCGGCTCACTGAACACCAAAAAACCATGACTTTTGCAGATCTGAAGTTTCCTTGCGGAGATAGCCCATGTTATATCTTGCATTTGTTAGGAAAAACTGCTTAGAGCATGAAAAGTGCCCATTGCAGAAAGAGCTCAAATTCGAAAAACAAACACGTATTCATGTTCCCCCGGCTCACTGAACACCAAAAAACCATGAGTTTTGCAGATCTGAAGTTTCCTTGTGGAGATAGCCCATGTTATATCTTGCATTTGTTAGGAAAAACTGCTTATAGCATGAAAAGTGCCCATTGCAGATAGAGCTCAAATTCGCAAAACAAACACATATTCATGTTCCCCTGTCTCCCCGAAGACCAAAAAACCATGACTTTTGCAGATCTGAAGTTTCCTTGCGGAGATAGCCCATGCTATATCTTGCATTTGTTAGGAAAAACTGCTTATAGCATGAAAAGTGCCCATTGCAGATAGAGCTCAAATTCGCAAAACAAACACATATTCCTGTTCCCCTGCCTCCCCGAAGACCAAAAAACCATGACTTTTGCAGATCTGAAGTTTCCTTGCGGAGATAGCCCATGCTATATCTTGCATTTGTTAGGAAAAACTGCTTATAGTATGAAAAGTGCCCATTGCAGAAAAAGCTCAAATTCGAAAAACAAACACATATTCCTGTTCCCCTGCCTCCCCGAAGACCAAAAAACCATGACTTTTGCAGATGTGAAGTTTCCTTGCGGAGATAGCCCATGCTATATCTTGCATTTGTTAGGAAAAACTGCTTAGAGCATGAAAAGTGCCCATTGCAGAAAGAGCTCAAATTCGAAAAACAAACACGTATTCATGTTCCCCTGTCTCCCCGAAGACCAAAAAACCATGACTTTTGCAGATCTGAAGTTTCCTTGCGGAGATAGCCCATGCTATATCTTGCATTTGTTAGGAAAAACTGCTTAGAGCATGAAAAGTGCCCATTGCAGAAAGAGCTCAAATTCGAAAAACAAACACGTATTCATGTTCCCCCGGCTCACTGAACACCAAAAAACCATGACTTTTGCAGATCTGAAGTTTCCTTGCGGAGATAGCCCATGTTATATCTTGCATTTGTTAGGAAAAACTGCTTAGAGCATGAAAAGTGCCCATTGCAGAAAGAGCTCAAATTCGAAAAACAAACACGTATTCATGTTCCCCCGGCTCACTGAACACCAAAAAACCATGAGTTTTGCAGATCTGAAGTTTCCTTGCGGAGATAGCCCATGCTATATCTTGCATTTGTTAGGAAAAACTGCTTAGAGCATGAAAAGTGCCCATTGCAGAAAGAGCTCAAATTCGAAAAACAAACACGTATTCATGTTCCCCCGGCTCACTGAACACCAAAAAACCATGACTTTTGCAGATCTGAAGTTTCCTTGCGGAGATAGCCCATGTTATATCTTGCATTTGTTAGGAAAAACTGCTTATAGTATGAAAAGTGCCCATTGCAGAAAGAGCTCAAATTCGAAAAACAAACACATATTCCTGTTCCCCTGCCTCCCCGAAGATCAAAAAACCATGAGTTTTGCAGATCTGAAGTTTCCTTGTGGAGATAGCCCATGTTATATCTTGCATTTGTTAGGAAAAACTGCTTATAGCATGAAAAGTGCCCATTGCAGATAGAGCTCAAATTCGCAAAACAAACACATATTCATGTTCCCCTGTCTCCCCGAAGACCAAAAAACCATGAGTTTTGCAGATCTGAAGTTTCCTTGCGGAGATAGCCCATGCTATATCTTGCATTTGTTAGGAAAAACTGCTTAGAGCATGAAAAGTGCCCATTGCAGAAAGAGCTCAAATTCGAAAAACAAACACGTATTCATGTTCCCCCGGCTCACTGAACACCAAAAAACCATGAGTTTTGCAGATCTGAAGTTTCCTTGTGGAGATAGCCCATGCTATATCTTGCATTTGTTAGGAAAAACTGCTTATAGCATGAAAAGTGCCCATTGCAGAAAAAGCTCAAATTCGAAAAACAAACACATATTCCTGTTCCCCTGCCTCCCCGAAGACCAAAAAACCATGACTTTTGCAGATGTGAAGTTTCCTTGCGGAGATAGCCCATGCTATATCTTGCATTTGTTAGGAAAAACTGCTTAGAGCATGAAAAGTGCCCATTGCAGAAAAAGCTCAAATTCGAAAAACAAACACATATTCCTGTTCCCCTGCCTCCCCGAAGACCAAAAAACCATGACTTTTGCAGATCTGAAGTTTCCTTGCAGAGATAGCCCATGCTATATCTTGCATTTGTTAGGAAAAACTGCTTAGAGCATGAAAAGTGCCCATTGCAGAAAGAGCTCAAATTCGAAAAACAAACACGTATTCATGTTCCCCCGGCTCACTGAACACCAAAAAACCATGAGTTTTGCAGATCTGAAGTTTCCTTGTGGAGATAGCCCATGTTATATCTTGCATTTGTTAGGAAAAACTGCTTATAGCATGAAAAGTGCCCATTGCAGATAGAGCTCAAATTCGCAAAACAAACACATATTCATGTTCCCCTGTCTCCCCGAAGACCAAAAAACCATGAGTTTTGCAGATCTGAAGTTTCCTTGTGGAGATAGCCCATGTTATATCTTGCATTTGTTAGGAAAAACTGCTTATAGCATGAAAAGTGCCCATTGCAGATAGAGCTCAAATTCGCAAAACAAACACATATTCATGTTCCCCTGTCTCCCCGAAGACCAAAAAACCATGAGTTTTGCAGATCTGAAGTTTCCTTGCGGAGATAGCCCATGCTATATCTTGCATTTGTTAGGAAAAACTGCTTAGAGCATGAAAAGTGCCCATTGCAGAAAGAGCTCAAATTCGAAAAACAAACACGTATTCATGTTCCCCCGGCTCACTGAACACCAAAAAACCATGAGTTTTGCAGATCTGAAGTTTCCTTGTGGAGATAGCCCATGCTATATCTTGCATTTGTTAGGAAAAACTGCTTATAGCATGAAAAGTGCCCATTGCAGATAGAGCTCAAATTCGCAAAACAAACACATATTCCTGTTCCCCTGCCTCCCCGAAGACCAAAAAACCATGACTTTTGCAGATCTGAAGTTTCCTTGCGGAGATAGCCCATGCTATATCTTGCATTTGTTAGGAAAAACTGCTTATAGTATGAAAAGTGCCCATTGCAGAAAAAGCTCAAATTCGAAAAACAAACACATATTCCTGTTCCCCTGCCTCCCCGAAGACCAAAAAACCATGACTTTTGCAGATGTGAAGTTTCCTTGCAGAGATAGCCCATGCTATATCTTGCATTTGTTAGGAAAAACTGCTTAGAGCATGAAAAGTGCCCATTGCAGAAAGAGCTCAAATTCGAAAAACAAACACATATTCCTGTTCCCCCGGCTCACTGAACACCAAAAAACCATGAGTTTTGCAGATCTGAAGTTTCCTTGCGGAGATAGCCCATGCTATATCTTGCATTTGTTAGGAAAAACTGCTTAGAGCATGAAAAGTGCCCATTGCAGAAAGAGCTCAAATTCGAAAAACAAACACGTATTCATGTTCCCCCGGCTCACTGAACACCAAAAAACCATGAGTTTTGCAGATCTGAAGTTTCCTTGTGGAGATAGCCCATGTTATATCTTGCATTTGTTAGGAAAAACTGCTTATAGCATGAAAAGTGCCCATTGCAGATAGAGCTCAAATTCGCAAAACAAACACATATTCATGTTCCCCTGTCTCCCCGAAGACCAAAAAACCATGACTTTTGCAGATCTGAAGTTTCCTTGCGGAGATAGCCCATGCTATATCTTGCATTTGTTAGGAAAAACTGCTTATAGCATGAAAAGTGCCCATTGCAGATAGAGCTCAAATTCGCAAAACAAACACATATTCCTGTTCCCCTGCCTCCCCGAAGACCAAAAAACCATGACTTTTGCAGATCTGAAGTTTCCTTGCGGAGATAGCCCATGCTATATCTTGCATTTGTTAGGAAAAACTGCTTAGAGCATGAAAAGTGCCCATTGCAGAAAGAGCTCAAATTCGAAAAACAAACACGTATTCATGTTCCCCCGGCTCACTGAACACCAAAAAACCATGAGTTTTGCAGATCTGAAGTTTCCTTGTGGAGATAGCCCATGCTATATCTTGCATTTGTTAGGAAAAACTGCTTATAGCATGAAAAGTGCCCATTGCAGATAGAGCTCAAATTCGCAAAACAAACACATATTCCTGTTCCCCTGCCTCCCCGAAGACCAAAAAACCATGACTTTTGCAGATCTGAAGTTTCCTTGCGGAGATAGCCCATGCTATATCTTGCATTTGTTAGGAAAAACTGCTTATAGTATGAAAAGTGCCCATTGCAGAAAAAGCTCAAATTCGAAAAACAAACACATATTCCTGTTCCCCTGCCTCCCCGAAGACCAAAAAACCATGACTTTTGCAGATGTGAAGTTTCCTTGCGGAGATAGCCCATGCTATATCTTGCATTTGTTAGGAAAAACTGCTTATAGTATGAAAAGTGCCCATTGCAGAAAAAGCTCAAATTCGAAAAACAAACACATATTCCTGTTCCCCTGCCTCCCCGAAGACCAAAAAACCATGACTTTTGCAGATGTGAAGTTTCCTTGCGGAGATAGCCCATGCTATATCTTGCATTTGTTAGGAAAAACTGCTTAGAGCATGAAAAGTGCCCATTGCAGAAAGAGCTCAAATTCGAAAAACAAACACGTATTCATGTTCCCCTGTCTCCCCGAAGACCAAAAAACCATGACTTTTGCAGATCTGAAGTTTCCTTGCGGAGATAGCCCATGCTATATCTTGCATTTGTTAGGAAAAACTGCTTAGAGCATGAAAAGTGCCCATTGCAGAAAGAGCTCAAATTCGAAAAACAAACACGTATTCATGTTCCCCCGGCTCACTGAACACCAAAAAACCATGACTTTTGCAGATCTGAAGTTTCCTTGCGGAGATAGCCCATGCTATATCTTGCATTTGTTAGGAAAAACTGCTTAGAGCATGAAAAGTGCCCATTGCAGAAAGAGCTCAAATTCGAAAAACAAACACGTATTCATGTTCCCCCGGCTCACTGAACACCAAAAAACCATGAGTTTTGCAGATCTGAAGTTTCCTTGTGGAGATAGCCCATGTTATATCTTGCATTTGTTAGGAAAAACTGCTTATAGCATGAAAAGTGCCCATTGCAGATAGAGCTCAAATTCGCAAAACAAACACATATTCATGTTCCCCTGTCTCCCCGAAGACCAAAAACCCATGACTTTTGCAGATCTGAAGTTTCCTTGCGGAGATAGCCCATGCTATATCTTGCATTTGTTAGGAAAAACTGCTTATAGCATGAAAAGTGCCCATTGCAGATAGAGCTCAAATTCGCAAAACAAACACATATTCCTGTTCCCCTGCCTCCCTGAAGACCAAAAAACCATGACTTTTGCAGATCTGAAGTTTCCTTGCGGAGATAGCCCATGCTATATCTTGCATTTGTTAGGAAAAACTGCTTATAGTATGAAAAGTGCCCATTGCAGAAAAAGCTCAAATTCGAAAAACAAACACATATTCCTGTTCCCCTGCCTCCCCGAAGACCAAAAAACCATGACTTTTGCAGATGTGAAGTTTCCTTGCGGAGATAGCCCATGCTATATCTTGCATTTGTTAGGAAAAACTGCTTAGAGCATGAAAAGTGCCCATTGCAGAAAGAGCTCAAATTCGAAAAACAAACACGTATTCATGTTCCCCTGTCTCCCCGAAGACCAAAAAACCATGACTTTTGCAGATCTGAAGTTTCCTTGCGGAGATAGCCCATGCTATATCTTGCATTTGTTAGGAAAAACTGCTTAGAGCATGAAAAGTGCCCATTGCAGAAAGAGCTCAAATTCGAAAAACAAACACGTATTCATGTTCCCCCGGCTCACTGAACACCAAAAAACCATGACTTTTGCAGATCTGAAGTTTCCTTGCGGAGATAGCCCATGTTATATCTTGCATTTGTTAGGAAAAACTGCTTAGAGCATGAAAAGTGCCCATTGCAGAAAGAGCTCAAATTCGAAAAACAAACACGTATTCATGTTCCCCCGGCTCACTGAACACCAAAAAACCATGAGTTTTGCAGATCTGAAGTTTCCTTGCGGAGATAGCCCATGCTATATCTTGCATTTGTTAGGAAAAACTGCTTAGAGCATGAAAAGTGCCCATTGCAGAAAGAGCTCAAATTCGAAAAACAAACACGTATTCATGTTCCCCCGGCTCACTGAACACCAAAAAACCATGACTTTTGCAGATCTGAAGTTTCCTTGCGGAGATAGCCCATGTTATATCTTGCATTTGTTAGGAAAAACTGCTTATAGTATGAAAAGTGCCCATTGCAGAAAGAGCTCAAATTCGAAAAACAAACACATATTCCTGTTCCCCTGCCTCCCCGAAGATCAAAAAACCATGAGTTTTGCAGATCTGAAGTTTCCTTGTGGAGATAGCCCATGTTATATCTTGCATTTGTTAGGAAAAACTGCTTATAGCATGAAAAGTGCCCATTGCAGATAGAGCTCAAATTCGCAAAACAAACACATATTCATGTTCCCCTGTCTCCCCGAAGACCAAAAAACCATGAGTTTTGCAGATCTGAAGTTTCCTTGCGGAGATAGCCCATGCTATATCTTGCATTTGTTAGGAAAAACTGCTTAGAGCATGAAAAGTGCCCATTGCAGAAAGAGCTCAAATTCGAAAAACAAACACGTATTCATGTTCCCCCGGCTCACTGAACACCAAAAAACCATGAGTTTTGCAGATCTGAAGTTTCCTTGTGGAGATAGCCCATGCTATATCTTGCATTTGTTAGGAAAAACTGCTTATAGCATGAAAAGTGCCCATTGCAGATAGAGCTCAAATTCGCAAAACAAACACATATTCCTGTTCCCCTGCCTCCCCGAAGACCAAAAAACCATGACTTTTGCAGATCTGAAGTTTCCTTGCGGAGATAGCCCATGCTATATCTTGCATTTGTTAGGAAAAACTGCTTATAGTATGAAAAGTGCCCATTGCAGAAAAAGCTCAAATTCGAAAAACAAACACATATTCCTGTTCCCCTGCCTCCCCGAAGACCAAAAAACCATGACTTTTGCAGATGTGAAGTTTCCTTGCGGAGATAGCCCATGCTATATCTTGCATTTGTTAGGAAAAACTGCTTAGAGCATGAAAAGTGCCCATTGCAGAAAAAGCTCAAATTCGAAAAACAAACACATATTCCTGTTCCCCTGCCTCCCCGAAGACCAAAAAACCATGACTTTTGCAGATCTGAAGTTTCCTTGCAGAGATAGCCCATGCTATATCTTGCATTTGTTAGGAAAAACTGCTTAGAGCATGAAAAGTGCCCATTGCAGAAAGAGCTCAAATTCGAAAAACAAACACGTATTCATGTTCCCCCGGCTCACTGAACACCAAAAAACCATGAGTTTTGCAGATCTGAAGTTTCCTTGTGGAGATAGCCCATGTTATATCTTGCATTTGTTAGGAAAAACTGCTTATAGCATGAAAAGTGCCCATTGCAGATAGAGCTCAAATTCGCAAAACAAACACATATTCATGTTCCCCTGTCTCCCCGAAGACCAAAAAACCATGAGTTTTGCAGATCTGAAGTTTCCTTGCGGAGATAGCCCATGCTATATCTTGCATTTGTTAGGAAAAACTGCTTAGAGCATGAAAAGTGCCCATTGCAGAAAGAGCTCAAATTCGAAAAACAAACACGTATTCATGTTCCCCCGGCTCACTGAACACCAAAAAACCATGAGTTTTGCAGATCTGAAGTTTCCTTGTGGAGATAGCCCATGCTATATCTTGCATTTGTTAGGAAAAACTGCTTATAGCATGAAAAGTGCCCATTGCAGATAGAGCTCAAATTCGCAAAACAAACACATATTCCTGTTCCCCTGCCTCCCCGAAGACCAAAAAACCATGACTTTTGCAGATCTGAAGTTTCCTTGCGGAGATAGCCCATGCTATATCTTGCATTTGTTAGGAAAAACTGCTTATAGTATGAAAAGTGCCCATTGCAGAAAAAGCTCAAATTCGAAAAACAAACACATATTCCTGTTCCCCTGCCTCCCCGAAGACCAAAAAACCATGACTTTTGCAGATCTGAAGTTTCCTTGCGGAGATAGCCCATGCTATATCTTGCATTTGTTAGGAAAAACTGCTTAGAGCATGAAAAGTGCCCATTGCAGAAAGAGCTCAAATTCGAAAAACAAACACGTATTCATGTTCCCCTGTCTCCCCGAAGACCAAAAAACCATGACTTTTGCAGATCTGAAGTTTCCTTGCGGAGATAGCCCATGCTATATCTTGCATTTGTTAGGAAAAACTGCTTAGAGCATGAAAAGTGCCCATTGCAGAAAGAGCTCAAATTCGAAAAACAAACACGTATTCATGTTCCCCCGGCTCACTGAACACCAAAAAACCATGACTTTTGCAGATCTGAAGTTTCCTTGCGGAGATAGCCCATGCTATATCTTGCATTTGTTAGGAAAAACTGCTTAGAGCATGAAAAGTGCCCATTGCAGAAAGAGCTCAAATTCGAAAAACAAACACGTATTCATGTTCCCCCGGCTCACTGAACACCAAAAAACCATGAGTTTTGCAGATCTGAAGTTTCCTTGTGGAGATAGCCCATGTTATATCTTGCATTTGTTAGGAAAAACTGCTTATAGCATGAAAAGTGCCCATTGCAGATAGAGCTCAAATTCGCAAAACAAACACATATTCATGTTCCCCTGTCTCCCCGAAGACCAAAAACCCATGACTTTTGCAGATCTGAAGTTTCCTTGCGGAGATAGCCCATGCTATATCTTGCATTTGTTAGGAAAAACTGCTTATAGCATGAAAAGTGCCCATTGCAGATAGAGCTCAAATTCGCAAAACAAACACATATTCCTGTTCCCCTGCCTCCCTGAAGACCAAAAAACCATGACTTTTGCAGATCTGAAGTTTCCTTGCGGAGATAGCCCATGCTATATCTTGCATTTGTTAGGAAAAACTGCTTATAGTATGAAAAGTGCCCATTGCAGAAAAAGCTCAAATTCGAAAAACAAACACATATTCCTGTTCCCCTGCCTCCCCGAAGACCAAAAAACCATGACTTTTGCAGATGTGAAGTTTCCTTGCGGAGATAGCCCATGCTATATCTTGCATTTGTTAGGAAAAACTGCTTAGAGCATGAAAAGTGCCCATTGCAGAAAGAGCTCAAATTCGAAAAACAAACACGTATTCATGTTCCCCTGTCTCCCCGAAGACCAAAAAACCATGACTTTTGCAGATCTGAAGTTTCCTTGCGGAGATAGCCCATGCTATATCTTGCATTTGTTAGGAAAAACTGCTTAGAGCATGAAAAGTGCCCATTGCAGAAAGAGCTCAAATTCGAAAAACAAACACGTATTCATGTTCCCCCGGCTCACTGAACACCAAAAAACCATGACTTTTGCAGATCTGAAGTTTCCTTGCGGAGATAGCCCATGTTATATCTTGCATTTGTTAGGAAAAACTGCTTAGAGCATGAAAAGTGCCCATTGCAGAAAGAGCTCAAATTCGAAAAACAAACACGTATTCATGTTCCCCCGGCTCACTGAACACCAAAAAACCATGAGTTTTGCAGATCTGAAGTTTCCTTGCGGAGATAGCCCATGCTATATCTTGCATTTGTTAGGAAAAACTGCTTAGAGCATGAAAAGTGCCCATTGCAGAAAGAGCTCAAATTCGAAAAACAAACACGTATTCATGTTCCCCCGGCTCACTGAACACCAAAAAACCATGACTTTTGCAGATCTGAAGTTTCCTTGCGGAGATAGCCCATGTTATATCTTGCATTTGTTAGGAAAAACTGCTTATAGTATGAAAAGTGCCCATTGCAGAAAGAGCTCAAATTCGAAAAACAAACACATATTCCTGTTCCCCTGCCTCCCCGAAGATCAAAAAACCATGAGTTTTGCAGATCTGAAGTTTCCTTGTGGAGATAGCCCATGTTATATCTTGCATTTGTTAGGAAAAACTGCTTATAGCATGAAAAGTGCCCATTGCAGATAGAGCTCAAATTCGCAAAACAAACACATATTCATGTTCCCCTGTCTCCCCGAAGACCAAAAAACCATGAGTTTTGCAGATCTGAAGTTTCCTTGCGGAGATAGCCCATGCTATATCTTGCATTTGTTAGGAAAAACTGCTTAGAGCATGAAAAGTGCCCATTGCAGAAAGAGCTCAAATTCGAAAAACAAACACGTATTCATGTTCCCCCGGCTCACTGAACACCAAAAAACCATGAGTTTTGCAGATCTGAAGTTTCCTTGTGGAGATAGCCCATGCTATATCTTGCATTTGTTAGGAAAAACTGCTTATAGCATGAAAAGTGCCCATTGCAGATAGAGCTCAAATTCGCAAAACAAACACATATTCCTGTTCCCCTGCCTCCCCGAAGACCAAAAAACCATGACTTTTGCAGATCTGAAGTTTCCTTGCGGAGATAGCCCATGCTATATCTTGCATTTGTTAGGAAAAACTGCTTATAGTATGAAAAGTGCCCATTGCAGAAAAAGCTCAAATTCGAAAAACAAACACATATTCCTGTTCCCCTGCCTCCCCGAAGACCAAAAAACCATGACTTTTGCAGATGTGAAGTTTCCTTGCGGAGATAGCCCATGCTATATCTTGCATTTGTTAGGAAAAACTGCTTAGAGCATGAAAAGTGCCCATTGCAGAAAAAGCTCAAATTCGAAAAACAAACACATATTCCTGTTCCCCTGCCTCCCCGAAGACCAAAAAACCATGACTTTTGCAGATCTGAAGTTTCCTTGCAGAGATAGCCCATGCTATATCTTGCATTTGTTAGGAAAAACTGCTTAGAGCATGAAAAGTGCCCATTGCAGAAAGAGCTCAAATTCGAAAAACAAACACGTATTCATGTTCCCCCGGCTCACTGAACACCAAAAAACCATGAGTTTTGCAGATCTGAAGTTTCCTTGTGGAGATAGCCCATGTTATATCTTGCATTTGTTAGGAAAAACTGCTTATAGCATGAAAAGTGCCCATTGCAGATAGAGCTCAAATTCGCAAAACAAACACATATTCATGTTCCCCTGTCTCCCCGAAGACCAAAAAACCATGAGTTTTGCAGATCTGAAGTTTCCTTGCGGAGATAGCCCATGCTATATCTTGCATTTGTTAGGAAAAACTGCTTAGAGCATGAAAAGTGCCCATTGCAGAAAGAGCTCAAATTCGAAAAACAAACACGTATTCATGTTCCCCCGGCTCACTGAACACCAAAAAACCATGAGTTTTGCAGATCTGAAGTTTCCTTGTGGAGATAGCCCATGTTATATCTTGCATTTGTTAGGAAAAACTGCTTATAGCATGAAAAGTGCCCATTGCAGATAGAGCTCAAATTCGCAAAACAAACACATATTCATGTTCCCCTGTCTCCCCGAAGACCAAAAAACCATGAGTTTTGCAGATCTGAAGTTTCCTTGCGGAGATAGCCCATGCTATATCTTGCATTTGTTAGGAAAAACTGCTTAGAGCATGAAAAGTGCCCATTGCAGAAAGAGCTCAAATTCGAAAAACAAACACGTATTCATGTTCCCCCGGCTCACTGAACACCAAAAAACCATGAGTTTTGCAGATCTGAAGTTTCCTTGTGGAGATAGCCCATGCTATATCTTGCATTTGTTAGGAAAAACTGCTTATAGCATGAAAAGTGCCCATTGCAGATAGAGCTCAAATTCGCAAAACAAACACATATTCCTGTTCCCCTGCCTCCCCGAAGACCAAAAAACCATGACTTTTGCAGATCTGAAGTTTCCTTGCGGAGATAGCCCATGCTATATCTTGCATTTGTTAGGAAAAACTGCTTATAGTATGAAAAGTGCCCATTGCAGAAAAAGCTCAAATTCGAAAAACAAACACATATTCCTGTTCCCCTGCCTCCCCGAAGACCAAAAAACCATGACTTTTGCAGATGTGAAGTTTCCTTGCAGAGATAGCCCATGCTATATCTTGCATTTGTTAGGAAAAACTGCTTAGAGCATGAAAAGTGCCCATTGCAGAAAGAGCTCAAATTCGAAAAACAAACACATATTCCTGTTCCCCCGGCTCACTGAACACCAAAAAACCATGAGTTTTGCAGATCTGAAGTTTCCTTGCGGAGATAGCCCATGCTATATCTTGCATTTGTTAGGAAAAACTGCTTAGAGCATGAAAAGTGCCCATTGCAGAAAGAGCTCAAATTCGAAAAACAAACACGTATTCATGTTCCCCCGGCTCACTGAACACCAAAAAACCATGAGTTTTGCAGATCTGAAGTTTCCTTGTGGAGATAGCCCATGTTATATCTTGCATTTGTTAGGAAAAACTGCTTATAGCATGAAAAGTGCCCATTGCAGATAGAGCTCAAATTCGCAAAACAAACACATATTCATGTTCCCCTGTCTCCCCGAAGACCAAAAAACCATGACTTTTGCAGATCTGAAGTTTCCTTGCGGAGATAGCCCATGCTATATCTTGCATTTGTTAGGAAAAACTGCTTATAGCATGAAAAGTGCCCATTGCAGATAGAGCTCAAATTCGCAAAACAAACACATATTCCTGTTCCCCTGCCTCCCCGAAGACCAAAAAACCATGACTTTTGCAGATCTGAAGTTTCCTTGCGGAGATAGCCCATGCTATATCTTGCATTTGTTAGGAAAAACTGCTTAGAGCATGAAAAGTGCCCATTGCAGAAAGAGCTCAAATTCGAAAAACAAACACGTATTCATGTTCCCCCGGCTCACTGAACACCAAAAAACCATGAGTTTTGCAGATCTGAAGTTTCCTTGTGGAGATAGCCCATGCTATATCTTGCATTTGTTAGGAAAAACTGCTTATAGCATGAAAAGTGCCCATTGCAGATAGAGCTCAAATTCGCAAAACAAACACATATTCCTGTTCCCCTGCCTCCCCGAAGACCAAAAAACCATGACTTTTGCAGATCTGAAGTTTCCTTGCGGAGATAGCCCATGCTATATCTTGCATTTGTTAGGAAAAACTGCTTATAGTATGAAAAGTGCCCATTGCAGAAAAAGCTCAAATTCGAAAAACAAACACATATTCCTGTTCCCCTGCCTCCCCGAAGACCAAAAAACCATGACTTTTGCAGATGTGAAGTTTCCTTGCGGAGATAGCCCATGCTATATCTTGCATTTGTTAGGAAAAACTGCTTAGAGCATGAAAAGTGCCCATTGCAGAAAAAGCTCAAATTCGAAAAACAAACACATATTCCTGTTCCCCTGCCTCCCCGAAGACCAAAAAACCATGACTTTTGCAGATCTGAAGTTTCCTTGCAGAGATAGCCCATGCTATATCTTGCATTTGTTAGGAAAAACTGCTTAGAGCATGAAAAGTGCCCATTGCAGAAAGAGCTCAAATTCGAAAAACAAACACGTATTCATGTTCCCCCGGCTCACTGAACACCAAAAAACCATGAGTTTTGCAGATCTGAAGTTTCCTTGCGGAGATAGCCCATGCTATATCTTGCATTTGTTAGGAAAAACTGCTTAGAGCATGAAAAGTGCCCATTGCAGAAAGAGCTCAAATTCGAAAAACAAACACGTATTCATGTTCCCCCGGCTCACTGAACACCAAAAAACCATGAGTTTTGCAGATCTGAAGTTTCCTTGTGGAGATAGCCCATGCTATATCTTGCATTTGTTAGGAAAAACTGCTTATAGCATGAAAAGTGCCCATTGCAGATAGAGCTCAAATTCGCAAAACAAACACATATTCCTGTTCCCCTGCCTCCCCGAAGACCAAAAAACCATGACTTTTGCAGATCTGAAGTTTCCTTGCGGAGATAGCCCATGCTATATCTTGCATTTGTTAGGAAAAACTGCTTATAGTATGAAAAGTGCCCATTGCAGAAAAAGCTCAAATTCGCAAAACAAACACATATTCCTGTTCCCCTGCCTCCCCGAAGACCAAAAAACCATGAGTTTTGCAGATCTGAAGTTTCCTTGCGGAGATAGCCCATGCTATATCTTGCATTTGTTAGGAAAAACTGCTTAGAGCATGAAAAGTGCCCATTGCAGAAAGAGCTCAAATTCGAAAAACAAACACGTATTCATGTTCCCCCGGCTCACTGAACACCAAAAAACCATGAGTTTTGCAGATCTGAAGTTTCCTTGTGGAGATAGCCCATGTTATATCTTGCATTTGTTAGGAAAAACTGCTTATAGCATGAAAAGTGCCCATTGCAGATAGAGCTCAAATTCGCAAAACAAACACATATTCATGTTCCCCTGTCTCCCCGAAGACCAAAAAACCATGAGTTTTGCAGATCTGAAGTTTCCTTGCGGAGATAGCCCATGCTATATCTTGCATTTGTTAGGAAAAACTGCTTAGAGCATGAAAAGTGCCCATTGCAGAAAGAGCTCAAATTCGAAAAACAAACACATATTCATGTTCCCCCGGCTCACTGAACACCAAAAAACCATGAGTTTTGCAGATCTGAAGTTTCCTTGTGGAGATAGCCCATGCTATATCTTGCATTTGTTAGGAAAAACTGCTTATAGCATGAAAAGTGCCCATTGCAGATAGAGCTCAAATTCGCAAAACAAACACATATTCCTGTTCCCCTGCCTCCCCGAAGACCAAAAAACCATGACTTTTGCAGATCTGAAGTTTCCTTGCGGAGATAGCCCATGCTATATCTTGCATTTGTTAGGAAAAACTGCTTATAGTATGAAAAGTGCCCATTGCAGAAAAAGCTCAAATTCGAAAAACAAACACATATTCCTGTTCCCCTGTCTCCCCGAAGACCAAAAAACCATGAGTTTTGCAGATCTGAAGTTTCCTTGCGGAGATAGCCCATGCTATATCTTGCATTTGTTAGGAAAAACTGCTTAGAGCATGAAAAGTGCCCATTGCAGAAAGAGCTCAAATTCGAAAAACAAACACGTATTCATGTTCCCCCGGCTCACTGAACACCAAAAAACCATGAGTTTTGCAGATCTGAAGTTTCCTTGTGGAGATAGCCCATGTTATATCTTGCATTTGTTAGGAAAAACTGCTTATAGCATGAAAAGTGCCCATTGCAGATAGAGCTCAAATTCGCAAAACAAACACATATTCATGTTCCCCTGTCTCCCCGAAGACCAAAAAACCATGACTTTTGCAGATCTGAAGTTTCCTTGCGGAGATAGCCCATGCTATATCTTGCATTTGTTAGGAAAAACTGCTTATAGCATGAAAAGTGCCCATTGCAGATAGAGCTCAAATTCGCAAAACAAACACATATTCCTGTTCCCCTGCCTCCCCGAAGACCAAAAAACCATGACTTTTGCAGATCTGAAATTTCCTTGCGGAGATAGCCCATGCTATATCTTGCATTTGTTAGGAAAAACTGCTTATAGTATGAAAAGTGCCCATTGCAGAAAAAGCTCAAATTCGAAAAACAAACACATATTCCTGTTCCCCTGCCTCCCCGAAGACCAAAAAACCATGACTTTTGCAGATGTGAAGTTTCCTTGCGGAGATAGCCCATGCTATATCTTGCATTTGTTAGGAAAAACTGCTTAGAGCATGAAAAGTGCCCATTGCAGAAAGAGCTCAAATTCGAAAAACAAACACATATTCCTGTTCCCCTGCCTCC
The DNA here is from genome assembly GCF_964194415.1 of Vipera berus. Classification (NCBI taxonomy): domain Eukaryota; kingdom Metazoa; phylum Chordata; class Lepidosauria; order Squamata; family Viperidae; genus Vipera; species Vipera berus. Next base: position 428,591 of record NC_138219.1, read on the forward strand.
CCGAAGATCAAAAAACCATGACTTTTGCAGATCTGAAGTTTCCTTGCAGAGATAGCCCATGCTATATCTTGCATTTGTTAGGAAAAACTGCTTAGAGCATGAAAAGTGCCCATTGCAGAAAGAGCTCAAATTCGAAAAACAAACACGTATTCATGTTCCCCCGGCTCACTGAACACCAAAAAACCATGAGTTTTGCAGATCTGAAGTTTCCTTGTGGAGATAGCCCATGTTATATCTTGCATTTGTTAGGAAAAACTGCTTATATCATGAAAAGTGCCCATTGCAGATAGAGCACAAATTCGCAAAACAAACACATATTCCTGTTCCCCTGCCTCCCCGAAGACCAAAAAACCATGACTTTTGCAGATCTGAAGTTTCCTTGCGGAGATAGCCCATGCTATATCTTGCATTTGTTAGGAAAAACTGCTTAGAGCATGAAAAGTGCCCATTGCAGAAAGAGCTCAAATTTGAAAAACAAACACGTATTCATGTTCCCCCGGCTCACTGAACACCAAAAAACCATGACTTTTGCAGATCTGAAGTTTCCTTGCGGAGATAGCCCATGTTATATCTTGCATTTGTTAGGAAAAACTGCTTAGAGCATGAAAAGTGCCCATTGCAGAAAGAGCTCAAATTCGAAAAACAAACACGTATTCATGTTCCCCCGGCTCACTGAACACCAAAAAACCATGAGTTTTGCAGATCTGAAGTTTCCTTGCGGAGATAGCCCATGCTATATCTTGCATTTGTTAGGAAAAACTGCTTAGAGCATGAAAAGTGCCCATTGCAGAAAGAGCTCAAATTCGAAAAACAAACACGTATTCATGTTCCCCCGGCTCACTGAACACCAAAAAACCATGAGTTTTGCAGATCTGAAGTTTCCTTGCGGAGATAGCCCATGCTATATCTTGCATTTGTTAGGAAAAACTGCTTAGAGCATGAAAAGTGCCCATTGCAGAAAGAGCTCAAATTCGAAAAACAAACACGTATTCATGTTCCCCCGGCTCACTGAACACCAAAAAACCATGACCTATGCAGATCTGAAGTTTCCTTGCGGAGATAGCCCATGTTATATCTTGCATTTGTTAGGAAAAACTGCTTATAGTATGAAAAGTGCCCATTGCAGAAAGAGCTCAAATTCGAAAAACAAACACATATTCCTGTTCCCCTGCCTCCCCGAAGATCAAAAAACCATGAGTTTTGCAGATCTGAAGTTTCCTTGTGGAGATAGCCCATGTTATATCTTGCATTTGTTAGGAAAAACTGCTTATAGCATGAAAAGTGCCCATTGCAGATAGAGCTCAAATTCGCAAAACAAACACATATTCATGTTCCCCTGTCTCCCCGAAGACCAAAAAACCATGAGTTTTGCAGATCTGAAGTTTCCTTGCGGAGATAGCCCATGCTATATCTTGCATTTGTTAGGAAAAACTGCTTAGAGCATGAAAAGTGCCCATTGCAGAAAGAGCTCAAATTCGAAAAACAAACACGTATTCATGTTCCCCCGGCTCACTGAACACCAAAAAACCATGAGTTTTGCAGATCTGAAGTTTCCTTGTGGAGATAGCCCATGCTATATCTTGCATTTGTTAGGAAAAACTGCTTAGAGCATGAAAAGTGCCCATTGCAGATAGAGCTCAAATTCGCAAAACAAACACATATTCCTGTTCCCCTGCCTCCCCGAAGACCAAAAAACCATGACTTTTGCAGATCTGAAGTTTCCTTGCGGAGATAGCCCATGCTATATCTTGCATTTGTTAGGAAAAACTGCTTATAGTATGAAAAGTGCCCATTGCAGAAAAAGCTCAAATTCGAAAAACAAACACATATTCCTGTTCCCCTGCCTCCCCGAAGACCAAAAAACCATGACTTTTGCAGATGTGAAGTTTCCTTGCGGAGATAGCCCATGCTATATCTTGCATTTGTTAGGAAAAACTGCTTAGAGCATGAAAAGTGCCCATTGCAGAAAGAGCTCAAATTCGAAAAACAAACACATATTCCTGTTCCCCTGCCTCCCCGAAGATCAAAAAACCATGACTTTTGCAGATCTGAAGTTTCCTTGCAGAGATAGCCCATGCTATATCTTGCATTTGTTAGGAAAAACTGCTTAGAGCATGAAAAGTGCCCATTGCAGAAAGAGCTCAAATTCGAAAAACAAACACGTATTCATGTTCCCCCGGCTCACTGAACACCAAAAAACCATGAGTTTTGCAGATCTGAAGTTTCCTTGTGGAGATAGCACATGTTATATCTTGCATTTGTTAGGAAAAACTGCTTATAGCATGAAAAGTGCCCATTGCAGATAGAGCTCAAATTCGCAAAACAAACACATATTCATGTTCCCCTGTCTCCCCGAAGACCAAAAAACCATGAGTTTTGCAGATCTGAAGTTTCCTTGTGGAGATAGCACATGTTATATCTTGCATTTGTTAGGAAAAACTGCTTATAGCATGAAAAGTGCCCATTGCAGATAGAGCTCAAATTCGCAAAACAAACACATATTCATGTTCCCCTGTCTCCCCGAAGACCAAAAAACCATGAGTTTTGCAGATCTGAAGTTTCCTTGCGGAGATAGCCCATGCTATATCTTGCATTTGTTAGGAAAAACTGCTTAGAGCATGAAAAGTGCCCATTGCAGAAAGAGCTCAAATTCGAAAAACAAACACGTATTCATGTTCCCCCGGCTCACTGAACACCAAAAAACCATGAGTTTTGCAGATCTGAAGTTTCCTTGTGGAGATAGCCCATGCTATATCTTGCATTTGTTAGGAAAAACTGCTTATAGCATGAAAAGTGCCCATTGCAGATAGAGCTCAAATTCGCAAAACAAACACATATTCCTGTTCCCCTGCCTCCCCGAAGACCAAAAAACCATGACTTTTGCAGATCTGAAGTTTCCTTGCGGAGATAGCCCATGCTATATGTTGCATTTGTTAGGAAAAACTGCTTATAGTATGAAAAGTGCCCATTGCAGAAAAAGCTCAAATTCGAAAAACAAACACATATTCCTGTTCCCCTGCCTCCCCGAAGACCAAAAAACCATGACTTTTGCAGATGTGAAGTTTCCTTGCGGAGATAGCCCATGCTATATCTTGCATTTGTTAGGAAAAACTGCTTAGAGCATGAAAAGTGCCCATTGCAGAAAGAGCTCAAATTCGAAAAACAAACACATATTCCTGTTCCCCCGGCTCACTGAACACCAAAAAACCATGAGTTTTGCAGATCTGAAGTTTCCTTGTGGAGATAGCCCATGTTATATCTTGCATTTGTTAGGAAAAACTGCTTATAGCATGAAAAGTGCCCATTGCAGATAGAGCTCAAATTCGCAAAACAAACACATATTCATGTTCCCCTGTCTCCCCGAAGACCAAAAAACCATGAGTTTTGCAGATCTGAAGTTTCCTTGCGGAGATAGCCCATGCTATATCTTGCATTTGTTAGGAAAAACTGCTTAGAGCATGAAAAGTGCCCATTGCAGAAAGAGCTCAAATTCGAAAAACAAACACATATTCCTGTTCCCCTGCCTCCCCGAAGACCAAAAAACCATGACTTTTGCAGATGTGAAGTTTCCTTGCGGAGATAGCCCATGCTATATCTTGCATTTGTTAGGAAAAACTGCTTAGAGCATGAAAAGTGCCCATTGCAGAAAGAGCTCAAATTCGAAAAACAAACACATATTCCTGTTCCCCTGCCTCCCCGAAGATCAAAAAACCATGACTTTTGCAGATCTGAAGTTTCCTTGCAGAGATAGCCCATGCTATATCTTGCATTTGTTAGGAAAAACTGCTTAGAGCATGAAAAGTGCCCATTGCAGAAAGAGCTCAAATTCGAAAAACAAACACGTATTCATGTTCCCCCGGCTCACTGAACACCAAAAAACCATGAGTTTTGCAGATCTGAAGTTTCCTTGTGGAGATAGCCCATGTTATATCTTGCATTTGTTAGGAAAAACTGCTTATAGCATGAAAAGTGCCCATTGCAGATAGAGCTCAAATTCGCAAAACAAACACATATTCCTGTTCCCCTGCCTCCCCGAAGACCAAAAAACCATGACTTTTGCAGATCTGAAGTTTCCTTGCGGAGATAGCCCATGCTATATCTTGCATTTGTTAGGAAAAACTGCTTAGAGCATGAAAAGTGCCCATTGCAGAAAGAGCTCAAATTCGAAAAACAAACACGTATTCATGTTCCCCCGGCTCACTGAACACCAAAAAACCATGACTTTTGCAGATCTGAAGTTTCCTTGCGGAGATAGCCCATGTTATATCTTGCATTTGTTAGGAAAAACTGCTTATAGTATGAAAAGTGCCCATTGCAGAAAGAGCTCAAATTCGAAAAACAAACACATATTCCTGTTCCCCTGCCTCCCCGAAGACGAAAAAACCATGACTTTTGCAGATGTGAAGTTTCCTTGCGGAGATAGCCCATGCTATATCTTGCATTTGTTAGGAAAAACTGCTTAGAGCATGAAAAGTGCCCATTGCAGAAAGAGCTCAAATTCGAAAAACAAACACATATTCCTGTTCCCCTGCCTCCCCGAAGATCAAAAAACCATGACTTTTGCAGATCTGAAGTTTCCTTGCAGAGGTAGCCCATGCTATATCTTGCATTTGTTAGGAAAAACTGCTTAGAGCATGAAAAGTGCCCATTGCAGAAAGAGCTCAAATTCGAAAAACAAACACGTATTCATGTTCCCCCGGCTCACTGAACACCAAAAAACCATGAGTTTTGCAGATCTGAAGTTTCCTTGTGGAGATAGCCCATGTTATATCTTGCATTTGTTAGGAAAAACTGCTTATAGCATGAAAAGTGCCCATTGCAGATAGAGCTCAAATTCGCAAAACAAACACATATTCCTGTTCCCCTGCCTCCCCGAAGACCAAAAAACCATGACTTTTGCAGATCTGAAGTTTCCTTGCGGAGATAGCCCATGCTATATCTTGCATTTGTTAGGAAAAACTGCTTAGAGCATGAAAAGTGCCCATTGCAGAAAGAGCTCAAATTCGAAAAACAAACACGTATTCATGTTCCCCCGGCTCACTGAACACCAAAAAACCATGACTTTTGCAGATCTGAAGTTTCCTTGCGGAGATAGCCCATGTTATATCTTGCATTTGTTAGGAAAAACTGCTTATAGTATGAAAAGTGCCCATTGCAGAAAGAGCTCAAATTCGAAAAACAAACACATATTCCTGTTCCCCTGCCTCCCCGAAGACGAAAAAACCATGACTTTTGCAGATCTGAAGTTTCCTTGCAGAGATAGCCCATGCTATATCTTGCATTTGTTAGGAAAAACTGCTTAGAGCATGAAAAGTGCCCATTGCAGAAAGAGCTCAAATTCGATAAACAAACACGTATTCATGTTCCCCCGGCTCACTGAACACCAAAAAACCATGAGTTTTGCAGATCTGAAGTTTCCTTGTGGAGATAGCCCATGCTATATCTTGCATTTGTTAGGAAAAACTGCTTATAGTATGAAAAGTGCCCATTGCAGAAAAAGCTCAAATTCGAAAAACAAACACATATTCCTGTTCCCCTGCCTCCCCGAAGACCAAAAAACCATGACTTTTGCAGATCTGAAGTTTCCTTGCGGAGATAGCCCATGCTATATCTTGCATTTGTTAGGAAAAACTGCTTATAGTATGAAAAGTGCCCATTGCAGAAAGAGCTCAAATTCGAAAAACAAACACATATTCCTGTTCCCCTGCCTCCCCGAAGACCAAAAAACCATGACTTTTGCAGATCTGAAGTTTCCTTGCGGAGATAGCCCATGCTATATCTTGCATTTGTTAGGAAAAACTGCTTATAGTATGAAAAGTGCCCATTGCAGAAAAAGCTCAAATTCGAAAAACAAACACATATTCCTGTTCCCCTGCCTCCCCGAAGACCAAAAAACCATGACTTTTGCAGATGTGAAGTTTCCTTGCGGAGATAGCCCATGCTATATCTTGCATTTGTTAGGAAAAACTGCTTAGAGCATGAAAAGTGCCCATTGCAGAAAGAGCTCAAATTCGAAAAACAAACACATATTCCTGTTCCCCTGCCTCCCCGAAGATCAAAAAACCATGACTTTTGCAGATCTGAAGTTTCCTTGCAGAGATAGCCCATGCTATATCTTGCATTTGTTAGGAAAAACTGCTTAGAGCATGAAAAGTGCCCATTGCAGAAAGAGCTCAAATTCGAAAAACAAACACGTATTCATGTTCCCCCGGCTCACTGAACACCAAAAAACCATGACTTTTGCAGATCTGAAGTTTCCTTGCGGAGATAGCCCATGTTATATCTTGCATTTGTTAGGAAAAACTGCTTATAGTATGAAAAGTGCCCATTGCAGAAAGAGCTCAAATTCGAAAAACAAACACATATTCCTGTTCCCCTGCCTCCCCGAAGATCAAAAAACCATGACTTTTGCAGATCTGAAGTTTCCTTGCAGAGATAGCCCATGCTATATCTTGCATTTGTTAGGAAAAACTGCTTAGAGCATGAAAAGTGCCCATTGCAGAAAGAGCTCAAATTCGATAAACAAACACGTATTCATGTTCCCCCGGCTCACTGAACACCAAAAAACCATGAGTTTTGCAGATCTGAAGTTTCCTTGTGGAGATAGCCCATGCTATATCTTGCATTTGTTAGGAAAAACTGCTTATAGTATGAAAAGTGCCCATTGCAGAAAAAGCTCAAATTCGAAAAACAAACACATATTCCTGTTCCCCTGCCTCCCCGAAGACCAAAAAACCATGACTTTTGCAGATGTGAAGTTTCCTTGCGGAGATAGCCCATGCTATATCTTGCATTTGTTAGGAAAAACTGCTTAGAGCATGAAAAGTGCCCATTGCAGAAAGAGCTCAAATTCGAAAAACAAACACATATTCCTGTTCCCCTGCCTCCCCGAAGATCAAAAAACCATGACTTTTGCAGATCTGAAGTTTCCTTGCGGAGATAGCCCATGCTATATCTTGCATTTGTTAGGAAAAACTGCTTAGAGCATGAAAAGTGCCCATTGCAGAAAGAGCTCAAATTCGAAAAACAAACACGTATTCATGTTCCCCCGGCTCACTGAACACCAAAAAACCATGAGTTTTGCAGATCTGAAGTTTCCTTGTGGAGATAGCCCATGTTATATCTTGCATTTGTTAGGAAAAACTGCTTATAGCATGAAAAGTGCCCATTGCAGATAGAGCTCAAATTCGCAAAACAAACACATATTCATGTTCCCCTGTCTCCCCGAAGACCAAAAAACCATGACTTTTGCAGATCTGAAGTTTCCTTGCGGAGATAGCCCATGCTATATCTTGCATTTGTTAGGAAAAACTGCTTATAGCATGAAAAGTGCCCATTGCAGATAGAGCTCAAATTCGCAAAACAAACACATATTCCTGTTCCCCTGCCTCCCCGAAGACCAAAAAACCATGACTTTTGCAGATCTGAAGTTTCCTTGCGGAGATAGCCCATGCTATATCTTGCATTTGTTAGGAAAAACTGCTTAGAGTGAGAAAAGTGCCCATTGCAGAAAGAGCTCAAATTCGAAAAACAAACACGTATTCATGTTCCCCCGGCTCACTGAACACCAAAAAACCATGAGTTTTGCAGATCTGAAGTTTCCTTGTGGAGATAGCCCATGTTATATCTTGCATTTGTTAGGAAAAACTGCTTATAGCATGAAAAGTGCCCATTGCAGATAGAGCTCAAATTCGCAAAACAAACACATATTCCTGTTCCCCTGCCTCCCCGAAGACCAAAAAACCATGACTTTTGCAGATCTGAAGTTTCCTTGCGGAGATAGCCCATGCTATATCTTGCATTTGTTAGGAAAAACTGCTTAGAGCATGAAAAGTGCCCATTGCAGAAAGAGCTCAAATTCGAAAAACAAACACGTATTCATGTTCCCCCGGCTCACTGAACACCAAAAAACCATGACTTTTGCAGATCTGAAGTTTCCTTGCGGAGATAGCCCATGTTATATCTTGCATTTGTTAGGAAAAACTGCTTATAGCATGAAAAGTGCCCATTGCAGAAAGAGCTCAAATTCGAAAAACAAACACATATTCCTGTTCCCCTGCCTCCCCGAAGATCAAAAAACCATGACTTTTGCAGATCTGAAGTTTCCTTGCAGAGATAGCCCATGCTATATCTTGCATTTGTTAGGAAAAACTGCTTAGAGCATGAAAAGTGCCCATTGCAGAAAGAGCTCAAATTCGATAAACAAACACGTATTCCTGTTCCCCCGGCTCACTGAACACCAAAAAGCCATGAGTTTTGCAGATCTGAAGTTTCCTTGCGGAGATAGCCCATGCTATATCTTGCATTTGTTAGGAAAAACTGCTTATAGTATGAAAAGTGCCCATTGCAGAAAAAGCTCAAATTCGAAAAACAAACACATATTCCTGTTCCCCTGCCTCCCCGAAGACCAAAAAACCATGACTTTTGCAGATGTGAAGTTTCCTTGCGGAGATAGCCCATGCTATATCTTGCATTTGTTAGGAAAAACTGCTTAGAGCATGAAAAGTGCCCATTGCAGAAAGAGCTCAAATTCGCAAAACAAACACATATTCCTGTTCCCCTGCCTCCCCGAAGACCAAAAAACCATGACTTTTGCAGATCTGAAGTTTCCTTGCGGAGATAGCCCATGCTATATCTTGCATTTGTTAGGAAAAACTGCTTAGAGTGAGAAAAGTGCCCATTGCAGAAAGAGCTCAAATTCGAAAAACAAACACGTATTCATGTTCCCCCGGCTCACTGAACACCAAAAAACCATGAGTTTTGCAGATCTGAAGTTTCCTTGTGGAGATAGCCCATGTTATATCTTGCATTTGTTAGGAAAAACTGCTTATAGCATGAAAAGTGCCCATTGCAGATAGAGCTCAAATTCGCAAAACAAACACATATTCCTGTTCCCCTGCCTCCCCGAAGACCAAAAAACCATGACTTTTGCAGATCTGAAGTTTCCTTGCGGAGATAGCCCATGCTATATCTTGCATTTGTTAGGAAAAACTGCTTATAGCATGAAAAGTGCCCATTGCAGATAGAGCTCAAATTCGCAAAACAAACACATATTCCTGTTCCCCTGCCTCCCCGAAGACCAAAAAACCATGACTTTTGCAGATCTGAAGTTTCCTTGCGGAGATAGCCCATGCTATATCTTGCATTTGTTAGGAAAAACTGCTTATAGTATGAAAAGTGCCCATTGCAGAAAAAGCTCAAATTCGAAAAACAAACACATATTCCTGTTCCCCTGCCTCCCCGAAGACCAAAAAACCATGACTTTTGCAGATGTGAAGTTTCCTTGCGGAGATAGCCCATGCTATATCTTGCATTTGTTAGGAAAAACTGCTTAGAGCATGAAAAGTGCCCATTGCAGAAAGAGCTCAAATTCGAAAAACAAACACGTATTCATGTTCCCCTGTCTCCCCGAAGACCAAAAAACCATGAGTTTTGCAGATCTGAAGTTTCCTTGCGGAGATAGCCCATGCTATATCTTGCATTTGTTAGGAAAAACTGCTTATAGCATGAAAAGTGCCCATTGCAGATAGAGCTCAAATTCGCAAAACAAACACATATTCCTGTTCCCCTGCCTGCCCGAAGACCAAAAAACCATGACTTTTGCAGATCTGAAGTTTCCTTGCAGAGATAGCCCATGCTATATCTTGCATTTGTTAGGAAAAACTGCTTAGAGCATGAAAAGTGCCCATTGCAGAAAGAGCTCAAATTCGAAAAACAAACACGTATTCATGTTCCCCCGGCTCACTGAACACCAAAAAACCATGAGTTTTGCAGATCTGAAGTTTCCTTGTGGAGATAGCCCATGTTATATCTTGCATTTGTTAGGAAAAACTGCTTATAGCATGAAAAGTGCCCATTGCAGATAGAGCTCAAATTCGCAAAACAAACACATATTCATGTTCCCCTGTCTCCCTGAAGACCAAAAAACCATGACTTTTGCAGATCTGAAGTTTCCTTGCGGAGATAGCCCATGCTATATCTTGCATTTGTTAGGAAAAACTGCTTATAGCATGAAAAGTGCCCATTGCAGATAGAGCTCAAATTCGCAAAACAAACACATATTCCTGTTCCCCTGCCTCCCCGAAGACCAAAAAACCATGACTTTTGCAGATCTGAAGTTTCCTTGCGGAGATAGCCCATGCTATATCTTGCATTTGTTAGGAAAAACTGCTTATAGTATGAAAAGTGCCCATTGCAGAAAAAGCTCAAATTCGAAAAACAAACACATATTCCTGTTCCCCTGCCTCCCCGAAGACCAAAAAACCATGACTTTTGCAGATGTGAAGTTTCCTTGCGGAGATAGCCCATGCTATATCTTGCATTTGTTAGGAAAAACTGCTTAGAGCATGAAAAGTGCCCATTGCAGAAAGAGCTCAAATTCGAAAAACAAACACGTATTCATGTTCCCCCGGCTCACTGAACACCAAAAAACCATGACTTTTGCAGATCTGAAGTTTCCTTGCAGAGATAGCCCATGCTATATCTTGCATTTGTTAGGAAAAACTGCTTATAGCATGAAAAGTGCCCATTGCAGATAGAGCTCAAATTCGCAAAACAAACACATATTCCTGTTCCCCTGCCTGCCCGAAGACCAAAAAACCATGACTTTTGCAGATCTGAAGTTTCCTTGCGGAGATAGCCCATGCTATATCTTGCATTTGTTAGGAAAAACTGCTTATAGCATGAAAAGTGCCCATTGCAGATAGAGCTCAAATTCGCAAAACAAACACATATTCATGTTCCCCTGTCTCCCCGAAGACCAAAAAACCATGAGTTTTGCAGATCTGAAGTTTCCTTGCGGAGATAGCCCATGCTATATCTTGCATTTGTTAGGAAAAACTGCTTAGAGCATGAAAAGTGCCCATTGCAGAAAGAGCTCAAATTCGAAAAACAAACACGTATTCATGTTCCCCCGGCTCACTGAACACCAAAAAACCATGAGTTTTGCAGATCTGAAGTTTCCTTGTGGAGATAGCCCATGCTATATCTTGCATTTGTTAGGAAAAACTGCTTAGAGCATGAAAAGTGCCCATTGCAGAAAGAGCTCAAATTCGAAAAACAAACACGTATTCATGTTCCCCCGGCTCACTGAACACCAAAAAACCATGAGTTTTGCAGATCTGAAGTTTCCTTGCGGAGATAGCCCATGCTATATCTTGCATTTGTTAGGAAAAACCGCTTATAGTATGAAAAGTGCCCATTTCACAAAGAGCTCAAATTCAAAAAACAAACACATATTCATGTTCCCCTTCCTCCCGGAAGACCAAAAAACCATGACTTTTGCAGATCTGAAGTTTCCTTGCGGAGATAGCCCATGCTATATCTTGCATTTGTTAGGAAAAACTGCTTAGAGCATGAAAAGTGCCCATTGCAGATAGAGCTCAAATTCGCAAAACAAACACATATTCCTGTTCCCCTGCCTGCCCGAAGACCAAAAAACCATGACTTTTGCAGATCTGAAGTTTCCTTGCGGAGATAGCCCATGCTATATCTTGCATTTGTTAGGAAAAACTGCTTAGAGCATGAAAAGTGCCCATTGCAGATAGAGCTCAAATTCGCAAAACAAACACATATTCCTGTTCCCCTGCCTCCCCGAAGACCAAAAAACCATGACTTTTGCAGATCTGAAGTTTCCTTGCGGAGATAGCCCATGCTATATCTTGCATTTGTTAGGAAAAACTGCTTATAGTATGAAAAGTGCCCATTGCAGAAAAAGCTCAAATTCGAAAAACAAACACGTATTCATGTTCCCCCGGCTCACTGAACACCAAAAAACCATGACTTTTGCAGATCTGAAGTTTCCTTGCGGAGATAGCCCATGTTATATCTTGCATTTGTTAGGAAAAACTGCTTAGAGCATGAAAAGTGCCCATTGCAGAAAGAGCTCAAATTCGAAAAACAAACACGTATTCATGTTCCCCCGGCTCACTGAACACCAAAAAACCATGAGTTTTGCAGATCTGAAGTTTCCTTGCGGAGATAGCCCATGCTATATCTTGCATTTGTTAGGAAAAACCGCTTATAGTATGAAAAGTGCCCATTTCACAAAGAGCTCAAATTCAAAAAACAAACACATATTCATGTTCCCCTTCCTCCCGGAAGACCAAAAAACCATGACTTTTGCAGATCTGAAGTTTCCTTGCGGAGATAGCCCATGCTATATCTTGCATTTGTTAGGAAAAACTGCTTATAGCATGAAAAGTGCCCATTGCAGATAGAGCTCAAATTCGCAAAACAAACACATATTCTTGTTCCCCTGCCTCCCCGAAGACCAAAAAACAATGACTTTTGCAGATGTGAAGTTTCCTTGCGGAGATAGCCCATGCTATATCTTGCATTTGTTAGGAAAAACTGCTTAGAGCATGAAAAGTGCCCATTGCAGAAAGAGCTCAAATTCGAAAAACAAAGACGTATTCATGTTCCCCTGTCTCCCCGAAGACCAAAAAACCATGAGTTTTGCAGATCTGAAGTTTCCTTGCGGAGATAGCCCATGCTATATCTTGCATTTGTTAGGAAAAACTGCTTATAGCATGAAAAGTGCCCATTGCAGATAGAGCTCAAATTCGCAAAACAAACACATATTCCTGTTCCCCTGCCTGCCCGAAGACCAAAAAACCATGACTTTTGCAGATCTGAAGTTTCCTTGCGGAGATAGCCCATGTTATATCTTGCATTTGTTAGGAAAAACTGCTTAGAGCATGAAAAGTGCCCATTGCAGATAGAGCTGAAATTCGCAAAACAAACACATATTCATGTTCCCCTGCCTCCCCGAAGACCAAAAAACCATGACTTTTGCAGATCTGAAGTTTCCTTGCGGAGATAGCCCATGCTATATCTTGCATTTGTTAGGAAAAACTGGTTATAGTATGAAAAGTGCCCATTGCAGAAAAAGCTCAAATTCGAAAAACAAACACATATTCCTGTTCCCCTGCCTCCCCGAAGACCAAAAATCCATGACTTTTTCAGATGTGAAGTTTCCTTGCGGAGATAGCCCATGCTATATCTTGCATTTGTTAGGAAAAACTGCTTAGAGCATGAAAAGTGCCCATTGCCGAAAGAGCTCAAATTCGAAAAACAAACACGTATTCATGTTCCCCCGGCTCACTGAACACCAAAAAACCATGACTTTTGCAGATCTGAAGTTTCCTTGCGGAGATAGCCCATGTTATATCTTGCATTTGTTAGGAAAAACTGCTTAGAGCATGAAAAGTGCCCATTGCAGAAAGAGCTCAAATTCGAAAAACAAACACGTATTCATGTTCCCCCGGCTCACTGAACACCAAAAAACCATGAGTTTTGCAGATCTGAAGTTTCCTTGCGGAGATAGCCCATGATATATCTTGCATTTGTTAGGAAAAACTGCTTATAGTATGAAAAGTGCCCATTTCACAAAGAGCTCAAATTCAAAAAACAAACACATATTCATGTTCCCCTTCCTCCCCGAAGACCAAAAAACCATGACTTTTGCAGATGTGAAGTTTCCTTGCGGAGATAGCCCATGCTATATCTTGCATTTGTTAGGAAAAACTGCTTAGAGCATGAAAAGTGCCCATTGCAGAAAGAGCTCAAATTCGAAAAACAAACACGTATTCATGTTCCCCCGGCTCACTGAACACCAAAAAACCATGAGTTTTGCAGATCTGAAGTTTCCTTGCGGAGATAGCCCATGCTATATCTTGCATTTGTTAGGAAAAACCGCTTATAGTATGAAAAGTGCCCATTTCACAAAGAGCTCAAATTCAAAAAACAAACACATATTCATGTTCCCCTTCCTCCCGGAAGACCAAAAAACCATGACTTTTGCAGATCTGAAGTTTCCTTGCGGAGATAGCCCATGCTATATCTTGCATTTGTTAGGAAAAACTGCTTATAGCATGAAAAGTGCCCATTGCAGATAGAGCTCAAATTCGCAAAACAAACACATATTCCTGTTCCCCTGCCTGCCCGAAGACCAAAAAACCATGACTTTTGCAGATCTGAAGTTTCCTTGCGGAGATAGCCCATGCTATATCTTGCATTTGTTAGGAAAAACTGCTTAGAGCATGAAAAGTGCCCATTGCAGATAGAGCTCAAATTCGCAAAACAAACACATATTCCTGTTCCCCTGCCTCCCCGAAGACCAAAAAACCATGACTTTTGCAGATCTGAAGTTTCCTTGCGGAGATAGCCCATGCTATATCTTGCATTTGTTAGGAAAAACTGCTTATAGTATGAAAAGTGCCCATTGCAGAAAAAGCTCAAATTCGAAAAACAAACACGTATTCATGTTCCCCCGGCTCACTGAACACCAAAAAACCATGACTTTTGCAGATCTGAAGTTTCCTTGCGGAGATAGCCCATGTTATATCTTGCATTTGTTAGGAAAAACTGCTTAGAGCATGAAAAGTGCCCATTGCAGAAAGAGCTCAAATTCGAAAAACAAACACGTATTCATGTTCCCCCGGCTCACTGAACACCCAAAAACCATGAGTTTTGCAGATCTGAAGTTTCCTTGCGGAGATAGCCCATGCTATATCTTGCATTTGTTAGGAAAAACCGCTTATAGTATGAAAAGTGCCCATTTCACAAAGAGCTCAAATTCAAAAAACAAACACATATTCTTGTTCCCCTTCCTCCCGGAAGACCAAAAAACCATGACTTTTGCAGATCTGAAGTTTCCTTGCAGAGATAGCCCATGCTATATCTTGCATTTGTTAGGAAAAACTGCTTATAGCATGAAAAGTGCCCATTGCAGATAGAGCTCAAATTCGCAAAACAAACACATATTCCTGTTCCCCTGCCTGCCCGAAGACCAAAAAACCATGACTTTTGCAGATCTGAAGTTTCCTTGCGGAGATAGCCCATGCTATATCTTGCATTTGTTAGGAAAAACTGCTTAGAGCATGAAAAGTGCCCATTGCAGATAGAGCTCAAATTCGCAAAACAAACACATATTCCTGTTCCCCTGCCTCCCCGAAGACCAAAAAACCATGACTTTTGCAGATCTGAAGTTTCCTTGCGGAGATAGCCCATGCTATATCTTGCATTTGTTAGGAAAAACTGCTTATAGTATGAAAAGTGCCCATTGCAGAAAAAGCTCAAATTCGAAAAAAAAACACGTATTCATGTTACCCCGGCTCACTGAACACCAAAAAACCATGACTTTTGCAGATCTGAAGTTTCCTTGCGGAGATAGCCCATGTTATATCTTGCATTTGTTAGGAAAAACTGCTTAGAGCATGAAAAGTGCCCATTGCAGAAAGAGCTCAAATTCGAAAAACAAACACGTATTCATGTTCCCCCGGCTCACTGAACACCCAAAAACCATGAGTTTTGCAGATCTGAAGTTTCCTTGCGGAGATAGCCCATGCTATATCTTGCATTTGTTAGGAAAAACCGCTTATAGTATGAAAAGTGCCCATTTCACAAAGAGCTCAAATTCAAAAAACAAACACATATTCATGTTCCCCTTCCTCCCGGAAGACCAAAAAACCATGACTTTTGCAGATCTGAAGTTTCCTTGCAGAGATAGCCCATGCTATATCTTGCATTTGTTAGGAAAAACTGCTTATAGCATGAAAAGTGCCCATTGCAGATAGAGCTCAAATTCGCAAAACAAACACATATTCTTGTTCCCCTGCCTCCCCGAAGACCAAAAAACCATGACTTTTGCAGATGTGAAGTTTCCTTGCGGAGATAGCCCATGCTATATCTTGCATTTGTTAGGAAAAACTGCTTAGAGCATGAAAAGTGCCCATTGCAGAAAGAGCTCAAATTCGAAAAACAAACACGTATTCATGTTCCCCTGTCTCCCCGAAGACCAAAAAACCATGAGTTTTGCAGATCTGAAGTTTCCTTGCGGAGATAGCCCATGCTATATCTTGCATTTGTTAGGAAAAACTGCTTATAGCATGAAAAGTGCCCATTGCAGATAGAGCTCAAATTCGCAAAACAAACACATATTCCTGTTCCCCTGCCTGCCCGAAGACCAAAAAACCATGACTTTTGCAGATCTGAAGTTTCCTTGCGGAGATAGCCCATGTTATATCTTGCATTTGTTAGGAAAAACTGCTTAGAGCATGAAAAGTGCCCATTGCAGATAGAGCTCAAATTCGCAAAACAAACACATATTCATGTTCCCCTGCCTCCCCGAAGACCAAAAAACCATGACTTTTGCAGATCTGAAGTTTCCTTGCGGAGATAGCCCATGCTATATCTTGCATTTGTTAGGAAAAACTGGTTATAGTATGAAAAGTGCCCATTGCAGAAAAAGCTCAAATTCGAAAAACAAACACATATTCCTGTTCCCCTGCCTCCCCGAAGACCAAAAAACCATGACTTTTGCAGATGTGAAGTTTCCTTGCGGAGATAGCCCATGCTATATCTTGCATTTGTTAGGAAAAACTGCTTAGAGCATGAAAAGTGCCCATTGCAGAAAGAGCTCAAATTCGAAAAACAAACACGTATTCATGTTCCCCCGGCTCACTGAACACCACAAAACCATGACTTTTGCAGATCTGAAGTTTCCTTGCGGAGATAGCCCATGTTATATCTTGCATTTGTTAGGAAAAACTGCTTAGAGCATGAAAAGTGCCCATTGCAGAAAGAGCTCAAATTCGAAAAACAAACACGTATTCATGTTCCCCCGGCTCACTGAACACCAAAAAACCATGAGTTTTGCAGATCTGAAGTTTCCTTGCGGAGATAGCCCATGATATATCTTGCATTTGTTAGGAAAAATTGCTTATAGTATGAAAAGTGCCCATTTCACAAAGAGCTCAAATTCAAAAAACAAACACATATTCATGTTCCCCTTCCTCCCCGAAGACCAAAAAACCATGACTTTTGCAGATGTGAAGTTTCCTTGCGGAGATACCCCCTGCTATATCTTGCATTTGTTAGGAAAAACTGCTTATAGCATGAAAAGTGCCCATTGCAGATAGAGCTCAAATTCGCAAAACAAACACATATTCCTGTTCCCCTGTCTCCCCGAAGACCAAAAAACCATGACTTTTGCAGATCTGAAGTTTCCTTGCGGAGATAGCCCATGCTATATCTTGCATTTGTTAGGAAAAACTGCTTATAGTATGAAAAGTGCCCATTGCAGAAAAAGCTCAAATTCGAAAAACAAACACATATTCCTGTTCCCCTGCCTCCCCGAAGACCAAAAAACCATGACTTTTGCAGATGTGAAGTTTCCTTGCGGAGATAGCCCATGCTATATCTTGCATTTGTTAGGAAAAACTGCTTAGAGCATGAAAAGTGCCCATTGCAGAAAGAGCTCAAATTCGAAAAACAAACACGTATTCATGTTCCCCCGGCTCACTGAACACCAAAAAACCATGACTTTTGCAGATCTGAAGTTTCCTTGCGGAGATAGCCCATTTTATATCTTGCATTTGTTAGCAAAAACTGCTTATAGTATGAAAAGTGCCCATTGCAGAAAGAGCTCAAATTCGAAAAACAAACACATATTCCTGTTCCCCTGCCTCCCCGAAGATCAAAAAACCATGTCTTTTGCAGATCTGAAGTTTCCTTGCAGAGATAGCCCATGCTATATCTTGCATTTGTTAGGAAAAACTGCTTAGAGCATGAAAAGTGCCCATTGCAGAAAGAGCTCAAATTCGAAAAACAAACACGTATTCATGTTCCCCCGGCTCACTGAACACCAAAAAACCATGAGTTTTGCAGATCTGAAGTTTCCTTGCGGAGATAGCCCATGTTATATCTTGCATTTGTTAGGAAAAACTGCTTAGAGCATGAAAAGTGCCCATTGCAGAAAGAGCTCAAATTCGAAAAACAAACACGTATTCATGTTCCCCCGGCTCACTGAACACCAAAAAACCATGAGATTTGCAGATCTGGTTTCCTTGCGGAGATAGCCCATGATATATCTTGCATTTGTTAGGAAAAACTGCTTATAGCATGAAAAGTGCCCATTGCAGATAGAGCTCAAATTCGCAAAACAAACACATATTCCTGTTCCCCTGTCTCCCCGAAGACCAAAAAACCATGACTTTTGCAGATGTGAAGTTTCCTTGCGGAGATAGCCCATGCTATATCTTGCATTTGTTAGGAAAAACTGCTTAGAGCATGAAAAGTGCCCATTGCAGAAAGAGCTCAAATTCGAAAAACAAACACGTATTCATGTTCCCCCGGCTCACTGAACACCAAAAAACCATGACTTTTGCAGACGTGAAGTTTCCTTGCGGAGATAGCCCATGCTATATCTTGCATTTGTTAGGAAAAACTGCTTATAGTATGAAAAGTTCCCATTGCAGAAAGAGCTCAAATTCAAAAAACAAACACATATTCCTGTTCCCCTGCCTCCCCGAAGACGAAAAAACCATGACTTTTGCAGATCTGAAGTTTCCTTGCGGAGATAGCCCATGCTATATCTTGCATTTGTTAGGAAAAACTGCTTATAGTATGAAAAGTGCCCATTGCAGAAAAAGCTCAAATTCGAAAAACAAACACATATTCCTGTTCCCCTGCCTCCCCGAAGACCAAAAAACCATGACTTTTGCAGATGTGAAGTTTCCTTGCGGAGATAGCCCATGCTATATCTTGCATTTGTTAGGAAAAACTGCTTAGAGCATGAAAAGTGCCCATTGCAGAAAGAGCTCAAATTCGAAAAACAAACACGTATTCATGTTCCCTCGGCTCACTGAACACCAAAAAACCATGAGTTTTGCAGATCTGAAGTTTCCTTGTGGAGATAGCCCATGTTATATCTTGCATTTGTTAGGAAAAACTGCTTATAGCATGAAAAGTGCCCATTGCAGATAGAGCTCAAATTCGCAAAACAAACACATATTCCTGTTCCCCTGCCTCCCCGAAGACCAAAAAACCATGACTTTTGCAGATCTGAAGTTTCCTTGCGGAGATAGCCCATGCTATATCTTGCATTTGTTAGGAAAAACTGCTTAGAGCATGAAAAGTGCCGATTGCAGATAGAGCTCAAATTCGCAAAACAAACACATATTCCTGTTCCCCTGCCTCCCCGAAGACCAAAAAACCATGACTTTTGCAGATCTGAAGTTTCCTTGCGGAGATAGCCCATGCTATATCTTGCATTTGTTAGGAAAAACTGGTTATAGTATGAAAAGTGCCCATTGCAGAAAAAGCTCAAATTCGAAACACAAACACATATTCCTGTTCCCCTGCCTCCCCGAAGACCAAAAAACCATGACTTTTGCAGATGTGAAGTTTCCTTGCGGAGATAGCCCATGCTATATCTTGCATTTGTTAGGAAAAACTGCTTAGAGCATGAAAAGTGCCCATTGCAGAAAGAGCTCAAATTCGAAAAACAAACACGTATTCATGTTCCCCCGGCTCACTGAACACCAAAAAACCATGACTTTTGCAGATCTGAAGTTTCCTTGCGGAGATAGCCCATGTTATATCTTGCATTTGTTAGGAAAAACTGCTTAGAGCATGAAAAGTGCCCATTGCAGAAAGAGCTCAAATTCGAAAAACAAACAC
This sequence comes from Vipera berus, assembly GCF_964194415.1. Classification (NCBI taxonomy): domain Eukaryota; kingdom Metazoa; phylum Chordata; class Lepidosauria; order Squamata; family Viperidae; genus Vipera; species Vipera berus. The sequence goes on from NC_138219.1 coordinate 448,055, forward strand.
GTATTCATGTTCCCCCGGCTCACTGAACACCAAAAAACCATGAGTTTTGCAGATCTGAAGTTTCCTTGCGGAGATAGCCCATGATATATCTTGCATTTGTTAGGAAAAACTGCTTATAGCATGAAAAGTGCCCATTGCAGAAAGAGCTCAAATTCGAAAAACAAACACATATTCCTGTTCCCCTGCCTCCCCGAAGACCAAAAAACCATGACTTTTGCAGATGTGAAGTTTCCTTGCGGAGATAGCCCATGCTATATCTTGCATTTGTTAGGAAAAACTGCTTAGAGCATGAAAAGTGCCCATTGCAGAAAGAGCTCAAATTCGAAAAACAAACACGTATTCATGTTCCCCCGGCTCACTGAACACCAAAAAACCATGAGTTTTGCAGATCTGAAGTTTCCTTGTGGAGATAGCCCATGTTATATCTTGCATTTGTTAGGAAAAACTGCTTATAGCATGAAAAGTGCCCATTGCAGATAGAGCTCAAATTCGCAAAACAAACACATATTCCTGTTCCCCTGCCTCCCCGAAGACCAAAAAACCATGACTTTTGCAGATCTGAAGTTTCCTTGCGGAGATAGCCCATGCTATATCTTGCATTTGTTAGGAAAAACTGCTTATAGCATGAAAAGTGCCCATTGCAGATAGAGCTCAAATTCGCAAAACAAACACATATTCCTGTTCCCCTGCCTCCCCGAAGACCAAAAAACCATGACTTTTGCAGATCTGAAGTTTCCTTGCGGAGATAGCCCATGCTATATCTTGCATTTGTTAGGAAAAACTGCTTATAGTATGAAAAGTGCCCATTGCAGAAAAAGCTCAAATTCGAAAAACAAACACATATTCCTGTTCCCCTGCCTCCCCGAAGACCAAAAAACCATGACTTTTGCAGATGTGAAGTTTCCTTGCGGAGATAGCCCATGCTATATCTTGCATTTGTTAGGAAAAACTGCTTAGAGCATGAAAAGTGCCCATTGCAGAAAAAGCTCAAATTCGAAAAACAAACACATATTCCTGTTCCCCTGCCTCCCCGAAGACCAAAAAACCATGACTTTTGCAGATCTGAAGTTTCCTTGCAGAGATAGCCCATGCTATATCTTGCATTTGTTAGGAAAAACTGCTTAGAGCATGAAAAGTGCCCATTGCAGAAAGAGCTCAAATTCGAAAAACAAACACGTATTCATGTTCCCCCGGCTCACTGAACACCAAAAAACCATGAGTTTTGCAGATCTGAAGTTTCCTTGTGGAGATAGCCCATGTTATATCTTGCATTTGTTAGGAAAAACTGCTTATAGCATGAAAAGTGCCCATTGCAGATAGAGCTCAAATTCGCAAAACAAACACATATTCATGTTCCCCTGTCTCCCCGAAGACCAAAAAACCATGAGTTTTGCAGATCTGAAGTTTCCTTGCGGAGATAGCCCATGCTATATCTTGCATTTGTTAGGAAAAACTGCTTAGAGCATGAAAAGTGCCCATTGCAGAAAGAGCTCAAATTCGAAAAACAAACACGTATTCATGTTCCCCCGGCTCACTGAACACCAAAAAACCATGAGTTTTGCAGATCTGAAGTTTCCTTGTGGAGATAGCCCATGTTATATCTTGCATTTGTTAGGAAAAACTGCTTATAGCATGAAAAGTGCCCATTGCAGATAGAGCTCAAATTCGCAAAACAAACACATATTCATGTTCCCCTGTCTCCCCGAAGACCAAAAAACCATGAGTTTTGCAGATCTGAAGTTTCCTTGCGGAGATAGCCCATGCTATATCTTGCATTTGTTAGGAAAAACTGCTTAGAGCATGAAAAGTGCCCATTGCAGAAAGAGCTCAAATTCGAAAAACAAACACGTATTCATGTTCCCCCGGCTCACTGAACACCAAAAAACCATGAGTTTTGCAGATCTGAAGTTTCCTTGTGGAGATAGCCCATGCTATATCTTGCATTTGTTAGGAAAAACTGCTTATAGCATGAAAAGTGCCCATTGCAGATAGAGCTCAAATTCGCAAAACAAACACATATTCCTGTTCCCCTGCCTCCCCGAAGACCAAAAAACCATGACTTTTGCAGATCTGAAGTTTCCTTGCGGAGATAGCCCATGTTATATCTTGCATTTGTTAGGAAAAACTGCTTATAGCATGAAAAGTGCCCATTGCAGATAGAGCTCAAATTCGCAAAACAAACACATATTCATGTTCCCCTGTCTCCCCGAAGACCAAAAAACCATGAGTTTTGCAGATCTGAAGTTTCCTTGCGGAGATAGCCCATGCTATATCTTGCATTTGTTAGGAAAAACTGCTTAGAGCATGAAAAGTGCCCATTGCAGAAAGAGCTCAAATTCGAAAAACAAACACATATTCATGTTCCCCCGGCTCACTGAACACCAAAAAACCATGAGTTTTGCAGATCTGAAGTTTCCTTGTGGAGATAGCCCATGCTATATCTTGCATTTGTTAGGAAAAACTGCTTATAGCATGAAAAGTGCCCATTGCAGATAGAGCTCAAATTCGCAAAACAAACACATATTCCTGTTCCCCTGCCTCCCCGAAGACCAAAAAACCATGACTTTTGCAGATCTGAAGTTTCCTTGCGGAGATAGCCCATGCTATATCTTGCATTTGTTAGGAAAAACTGCTTATAGTATGAAAAGTGCCCATTGCAGAAAAAGCTCAAATTCGAAAAACAAACACATATTCCTGTTCCCCTGTCTCCCCGAAGACCAAAAAACCATGAGTTTTGCAGATCTGAAGTTTCCTTGCGGAGATAGCCCATGCTATATCTTGCATTTGTTAGGAAAAACTGCTTAGAGCATGAAAAGTGCCCATTGCAGAAAGAGCTCAAATTCGAAAAACAAACACGTATTCATGTTCCCCCGGCTCACTGAACACCAAAAAACCATGAGTTTTGCAGATCTGAAGTTTCCTTGTGGAGATAGCCCATGTTATATCTTGCATTTGTTAGGAAAAACTGCTTATAGCATGAAAAGTGCCCATTGCAGATAGAGCTCAAATTCGCAAAACAAACACATATTCATGTTCCCCTGTCTCCCCGAAGACCAAAAAACCATGACTTTTGCAGATCTGAAGTTTCCTTGCGGAGATAGCCCATGCTATATCTTGCATTTGTTAGGAAAAACTGCTTATAGCATGAAAAGTGCCCATTGCAGATAGAGCTCAAATTCGCAAAACAAACACATATTCCTGTTCCCCTGCCTCCCCGAAGACCAAAAAACCATGACTTTTGCAGATCTGAAATTTCCTTGCGGAGATAGCCCATGCTATATCTTGCATTTGTTAGGAAAAACTGCTTAGAGCATGAAAAGTGCCCATTGCAGAAAGAGCTCAAATTCGAAAAACAAACACATATTCCTGTTCCCCTGCCTCCCCGAAGATCAAAAAACCATGACTTTTGCAGATCTGAAGTTTCCTTGCAGAGATAGCCCATGCTATATCTTGCATTTGTTAGGAAAAACTGCTTAGAGCATGAAAAGTGCCCATTGCAGAAAGAGCTCAAATTCGAAAAACAAACACGTATTCATGTTCCCCCGGCTCACTGAACACCAAAAAACCATGAGTTTTGCAGATCTGAAGTTTCCTTGTGGAGATAGCCCATGTTATATCTTGCATTTGTTAGGAAAAACTGCTTATATCATGAAAAGTGCCCATTGCAGATAGAGCTCAAATTCGCAAAACAAACACATATTCCTGTTCCCCTGCCTCCCCGAAGACCAAAAAACCATGACTTTTGCAGATCTGAAGTTTCCTTGCGGAGATAGCCCATGCTATATCTTGCATTTGTTAGGAAAAACTGCTTAGAGCATGAAAAGTGCCCATTGCAGAAAGAGCTCAAATTCGAAAAACAAACACGTATTCATGTTCCCCCGGCTCACTGAACACCAAAAAACCATGACTTTTGCAGATCTGAAGTTTCCTTGCGGAGATAGCCCATGTTATATCTTGCATTTGTTAGGAAAAACTGCTTAGAGCATGAAAAGTGCCCATTGCAGAAAGAGCTCAAATTCGAAAAACAAACACGTATTCATGTTCCCCCGGCTCACTGAACACCAAAAAACCATGAGTTTTGCAGATCTGAAGTTTCCTTGCGGAGATAGCCCATGCTATATCTTGCATTTGTTAGGAAAAACTGCTTAGAGCATGAAAAGTGCCCATTGCAGAAAGAGCTCAAATTCGAAAAACAAACACGTATTCATGTTCCCCCGGCTCACTGAACACCAAAAAACCATGAGTTTTGCAGATCTGAAGTTTCCTTGCGGAGATAGCCCATGCTATATCTTGCATTTGTTAGGAAAAACTGCTTAGAGCATGAAAAGTGCCCATTGCAGAAAGAGCTCAAATTCGAAAAACAAACACGTATTCATGTTCCCCCGGCTCACTGAACACCAAAAAACCATGACCTTTGCAGATCTGAAGTTTCCTTGCGGAGATAGCCCATGTTATATCTTGCATTTGTTAGGAAAAACTGCTTATAGTATGAAAAGTGCCCATTGCAGAAAGAGCTCAAATTCGAAAAACAAACACATATTCCTGTTCCCCTGCCTCCCCGAAGATCAAAAAACCATGAGTTTTGCAGATCTGAAGTTTCCTTGTGGAGATAGCCCATGTTATATCTTGCATTTGTTAGGAAAAACTGCTTATAGCATGAAAAGTGCCCATTGCAGATAGAGCTCAAATTCGCAAAACAAACACATATTCATGTTCCCCTGTCTCCCCGAAGACCAAAAAACCATGAGTTTTGCAGATCTGAAGTTTCCTTGCGGAGATAGCCCATGCTATATCTTGCATTTGTTAGGAAAAACTGCTTAGAGCATGAAAAGTGCCCATTGCAGAAAGAGCTCAAATTCGAAAAACAAACACGTATTCATGTTCCCCCGGCTCACTGAACACCAAAAAACCATGAGTTTTGCAGATCTGAAGTTTCCTTGTGGAGATAGCCCATGCTATATCTTGCATTTGTTAGGAAAAACTGCTTAGAGCATGAAAAGTGCCCATTGCAGATAGAGCTCAAATTCGCAAAACAAACACATATTCCTGTTCCCCTGCCTCCCCGAAGACCAAAAAACCATGACTTTTGCAGATCTGAAGTTTCCTTGCGGAGATAGCCCATGCTATATCTTGCATTTGTTAGGAAAAACTGCTTATAGTATGAAAAGTGCCCATTGCAGAAAAAGCTCAAATTCGAAAAACAAACACATATTCCTGTTCCCCTGCCTCCCCGAAGACCAAAAAACCATGACTTTTGCAGATGTGAAGTTTCCTTGCGGAGATAGCCCATGCTATATCTTGCATTTGTTAGGAAAAACTGCTTAGAGCATGAAAAGTGCCCATTGCAGAAAGAGCTCAAATTCGAAAAACAAACACGTATTCATGTTCCCCCGGCTCACTGAACACCAAAAAACCATGAGTTTTGCAGATCTGAAGTTTCCTTGCGGAGATAGCCCATGCTATATCTTGCATTTGTTAGGAAAAACTGCTTAGAGCATGAAAAGTGCCCATTGCAGAAAGAGCTCAAATTCGAAAAACAAACACGTATTCATGTTCCCCCGGCTCACTGAACACCAAAAAACCATGACCTTTGCAGATCTGAAGTTTCCTTGCGGAGATAGCCCATGTTATATCTTGCATTTGTTAGGAAAAACTGCTTATAGTATGAAAAGTGCCCATTGCAGAAAGAGCTCAAATTCGAAAAACAAACACATATTCCTGTTCCCCTGCCTCCCCGAAGATCAAAAAACCATGAGTTTTGCAGATCTGAAGTTTCCTTGTGGAGATAGCCCATGTTATATCTTGCATTTGTTAGGAAAAACTGCTTATAGCATGAAAAGTGCCCATTGCAGATAGAGCTCAAATTCGCAAAACAAACACATATTCATGTTCCCCTGTCTCCCCGAAGACCAAAAAACCATGAGTTTTGCAGATCTGAAGTTTCCTTGCGGAGATAGCCCATGCTATATCTTGCATTTGTTAGGAAAAACTGCTTAGAGCATGAAAAGTGCCCATTGCAGAAAGAGCTCAAATTCGAAAAACAAACACGTATTCATGTTCCCCCGGCTCACTGAACACCAAAAAACCATGAGTTTTGCAGATCTGAAGTTTCCTTGTGGAGATAGCCCATGCTATATCTTGCATTTGTTAGGAAAAACTGCTTAGAGCATGAAAAGTGCCCATTGCAGATAGAGCTCAAATTCGCAAAACAAACACATATTCCTGTTCCCCTGCCTCCCCGAAGACCAAAAAACCATGACTTTTGCAGATCTGAAGTTTCCTTGCGGAGATAGCCCATGCTATATCTTGCATTTGTTAGGAAAAACTGCTTATAGTATGAAAAGTGCCCATTGCAGAAAAAGCTCAAATTCGAAAAACAAACACATATTCCTGTTCCCCTGCCTCCCCGAAGAACAAAAAACCATGACTTTTGCAGATGTGAAGTTTCCTTGCGGAGATAGCCCATGCTATATCTTGCATTTGTTAGGAAAAACTGCTTAGAGCATGAAAAGTGCCCATTGCAGAAAGAGCTCAAATTCGAAAAACAAACACATATTCCTGTTCCCCTGCCTCCCCGAAGATCAAAAAACCATGACTTTTGCAGATCTGAAGTTTCCTTGCAGAGATAGCCCATGCTATATCTTGCATTTGTTAGGAAAAACTGCTTAGAGCATGAAAAGTGCCCATTGCAGAAAGAGCTCAAATTCGAAAAACAAACACGTATTCATGTTCCCCCGGCTCACTGAACACCAAAAAACCATGAGTTTTGCAGATCTGAAGTTTCCTTGTGGAGATAGCACATGTTATATCTTGCATTTGTTAGGAAAAACTGCTTATAGCATGAAAAGTGCCCATTGCAGATAGAGCTCAAATTCGCAAAACAAACACATATTCATGTTCCCCTGTCTCCCCGAAGACCAAAAAACCATGAGTTTTGCAGATCTGAAGTTTCCTTGTGGAGATAGCACATGTTATATCTTGCATTTGTTAGGAAAAACTGCTTATAGCATGAAAAGTGCCCATTGCAGATAGAGCTCAAATTCGCAAAACAAACACATATTCATGTTCCCCTGTCTCCCCGAAGACCAAAAAACCATGAGTTTTGCAGATCTGAAGTTTCCTTGCGGAGATAGCCCATGCTATATCTTGCATTTGTTAGGAAAAACTGCTTAGAGCATGAAAAGTGCCCATTGCAGAAAGAGCTCAAATTCGAAAAACAAACACGTATTCATGTTCCCCCGGCTCACTGAACACCAAAAAACCATGAGTTTTGCAGATCTGAAGTTTCCTTGTGGAGATAGCCCATGCTATATCTTGCATTTGTTAGGAAAAACTGCTTATAGCATGAAAAGTGCCCATTGCAGATAGAGCTCAAATTCGCAAAACAAACACATATTCCTGTTCCCCTGCCTCCCCGAAGACCAAAAAACCATGACTTTTGCAGATCTGAAGTTTCCTTGCGGAGATAGCCCATGCTATATGTTGCATTTGTTAGGAAAAACTGCTTATAGTATGAAAAGTGCCCATTGCAGAAAAAGCTCAAATTCGAAAAACAAACACATATTCCTGTTCCCCTGCCTCCCCGAAGACCAAAAAACCATGACTTTTGCAGATGTGAAGTTTCCTTGCGGAGATAGCCCATGCTATATCTTGCATTTGTTAGGAAAAACTGCTTAGAGCATGAAAAGTGCCCATTGCAGAAAGAGCTCAAATTCGAAAAACAAACACATATTCCTGTTCCCCCGGCTCACTGAACACCAAAAAACCATGAGTTTTGCAGATCTGAAGTTTCCTTGTGGAGATAGCCCATGTTATATCTTGCATTTGTTAGGAAAAACTGCTTATAGCATGAAAAGTGCCCATTGCAGATAGAGCTCAAATTCGCAAAACAAACACATATTCATGTTCCCCTGTCTCCCCGAAGACCAAAAAACCATGAGTTTTGCAGATCTGAAGTTTCCTTGCGGAGATAGCCCATGCTATATCTTGCATTTGTTAGGAAAAACTGCTTAGAGCATGAAAAGTGCCCATTGCAGAAAGAGCTCAAATTCGAAAAACAAACACGTATTCATGTTCCCCCGGCTCACTGAACACCAAAAAACCATGAGTTTTGCAGATCTGAAGTTTCCTTGTGGAGATAGCCCATGTTATATCTTGCATTTGTTAGGAAAAACTGCTTATAGCATGAAAAGTGCCCATTGCAGATAGAGCTCAAATTCGCAAAACAAACACATATTCATGTTCCCCTGTCTCCCCGAAGACCAAAAAACCATGACTTTTGCAGATCTGAAGTTTCCTTGCGGAGATAGCCCATGCTATATCTTGCATTTGTTAGGAAAAACTGCTTATAGCATGAAAAGTGCCCATTGCAGATAGAGCTCAAATTCGCAAAACAAACACATATTCCTGTTCCCCTGCCTCCCCGAAGACCAAAAAACCATGACTTTTGCAGATCTGAAGTTTCCTTGCGGAGATAGCCCATGCTATATCTTGCATTTGTTAGGAAAAACTGCTTATAGTATGAAAAGTGCCCATTGCAGAAAAAGCTCAAATTCGAAAAACAAACACATATTCCTGTTCCCCTGCCTCCCCGAAGACCAAAAAACCATGACTTTTGCAGATGTGAAGTTTCCTTGCGGAGATAGCCCATGCTATATCTTGCATTTGTTAGGAAAAACTGCTTAGAGCATGAAAAGTGCCCATTGCAGAAAGAGCTCAAATTCGAAAAACAAACACATATTCCTGTTCCCCTGCCTCCCCGAAGATCAAAAAACCATGACTTTTGCAGATCTGAAGTTTCCTTGCAGAGATAGCCCATGCTATATCTTGCATTTGTTAGGAAAAACTGCTTAGAGCATGAAAAGTGCCCATTGCAGAAAGAGCTCAAATTCGAAAAACAAACACGTATTCATGTTCCCCCGGCTCACTGAACACCAAAAAACCATGAGTTTTGCAGATCTGAAGTTTCCTTGTGGAGATAGCCCATGTTATATCTTGCATTTGTTAGGAAAAACTGCTTATAGCATGAAAAGTGCCCATTGCAGATAGAGCTCAAATTCGCAAAACAAACACATATTCCTGTTCCCCTGCCTCCCCGAAGACCAAAAAACCATGACTTTTGCAGATCTGAAGTTTCCTTGCGGAGATAGCCCATGCTATATCTTGCATTTGTTAGGAAAAACTGCTTAGAGCATGAAAAGTGCCCATTGCAGAAAGAGCTCAAATTCGAAAAACAAACACGTATTCATGTTCCCCCGGCTCACTGAACACCAAAAAACCATGACTTTTGCAGATCTGAAGTTTCCTTGCGGAGATAGCCCATGTTATATCTTGCATTTGTTAGGAAAAACTGCTTATAGTATGAAAAGTGCCCATTGCAGAAAGAGCTCAAATTCGAAAAACAAACACATATTCCTGTTCCCCTGCCTCCCCGAAGACGAAAAAACCATGACTTTTGCAGATGTGAAGTTTCCTTGCGGAGATAGCCCATGCTATATCTTGCATTTGTTAGGAAAAACTGCTTAGAGCATGAAAAGTGCCCATTGCAGAAAGAGCTCAAATTCGAAAAACAAACACATATTCCTGTTCCCCTGCCTCCCCGAAGATCAAAAAACCATGACTTTTGCAGATCTGAAGTTTCCTTGCAGAGGTAGCCCATGCTATATCTTGCATTTGTTAGGAAAAACTGCTTAGAGCATGAAAAGTGCCCATTGCAGAAAGAGCTCAAATTCGAAAAACAAACACGTATTCATGTTCCCCCGGCTCACTGAACACCAAAAAACCATGAGTTTTGCAGATCTGAAGTTTCCTTGTGGAGATAGCCCATGTTATATCTTGCATTTGTTAGGAAAAACTGCTTATAGCATGAAAAGTGCCCATTGCAGATAGAGCTCAAATTCGCAAAACAAACACATATTCCTGTTCCCCTGCCTCCCCGAAGACCAAAAAACCATGACTTTTGCAGATCTGAAGTTTCCTTGCGGAGATAGCCCATGCTATATCTTGCATTTGTTAGGAAAAACTGCTTAGAGCATGAAAAGTGCCCATTGCAGAAAGAGCTCAAATTCGAAAAACAAACACGTATTCATGTTCCCCCGGCTCACTGAACACCAAAAAACCATGACTTTTGCAGATCTGAAGTTTCCTTGCGGAGATAGCCCATGTTATATCTTGCATTTGTTAGGAAAAACTGCTTATAGTATGAAAAGTGCCCATTGCAGAAAGAGCTCAAATTCGAAAAACAAACACATATTCCTGTTCCCCTGCCTCCCCGAAGACGAAAAAACCATGACTTTTGCAGATCTGAAGTTTCCTTGCAGAGATAGCCCATGCTATATCTTGCATTTGTTAGGAAAAACTGCTTAGAGCATGAAAAGTGCCCATTGCAGAAAGAGCTCAAATTCGATAAACAAACACGTATTCATGTTCCCCCGGCTCACTGAACACCAAAAAACCATGAGTTTTGCAGATCTGAAGTTTCCTTGTGGAGATAGCCCATGCTATATCTTGCATTTGTTAGGAAAAACTGCTTATAGTATGAAAAGTGCCCATTGCAGAAAAAGCTCAAATTCGAAAAACAAACACATATTCCTGTTCCCCTGCCTCCCCGAAGACCAAAAAACCATGACTTTTGCAGATCTGAAGTTTCCTTGCGGAGATAGCCCATGCTATATCTTGCATTTGTTAGGAAAAACTGCTTATAGTATGAAAAGTGCCCATTGCAGAAAGAGCTCAAATTCGAAAAACAAACACATATTCCTGTTCCCCTGCCTCCCCGAAGACCAAAAAACCATGACTTTTGCAGATCTGAAGTTTCCTTGCGGAGATAGCCCATGCTATATCTTGCATTTGTTAGGAAAAACTGCTTATAGTATGAAAAGTGCCCATTGCAGAAAAAGCTCAAATTCGAAAAACAAACACATATTCCTGTTCCCCTGCCTCCCCGAAGACCAAAAAACCATGACTTTTGCAGATGTGAAGTTTCCTTGCGGAGATAGCCCATGCTATATCTTGCATTTGTTAGGAAAAACTGCTTAGAGCATGAAAAGTGCCCATTGCAGAAAGAGCTCAAATTCGAAAAACAAACACATATTCCTGTTCCCCTGCCTCCCCGAAGATCAAAAAACCATGACTTTTGCAGATCTGAAGTTTCCTTGCAGAGATAGCCCATGCTATATCTTGCATTTGTTAGGAAAAACTGCTTAGAGCATGAAAAGTGCCCATTGCAGAAAGAGCTCAAATTCGAAAAACAAACACGTATTCATGTTCCCCCGGCTCACTGAACACCAAAAAACCATGACTTTTGCAGATCTGAAGTTTCCTTGCGGAGATAGCCCATGTTATATCTTGCATTTGTTAGGAAAAACTGCTTATAGTATGAAAAGTGCCCATTGCAGAAAGAGCTCAAATTCGAAAAACAAACACATATTCCTGTTCCCCTGCCTCCCCGAAGATCAAAAAACCATGACTTTTGCAGATCTGAAGTTTCCTTGCAGAGATAGCCCATGCTATATCTTGCATTTGTTAGGAAAAACTGCTTAGAGCATGAAAAGTGCCCATTGCAGAAAGAGCTCAAATTCGATAAACAAACACGTATTCATGTTCCCCCGGCTCACTGAACACCAAAAAACCATGAGTTTTGCAGATCTGAAGTTTCCTTGTGGAGATAGCCCATGCTATATCTTGCATTTGTTAGGAAAAACTGCTTATAGTATGAAAAGTGCCCATTGCAGAAAAAGCTCAAATTCGAAAAACAAACACATATTCCTGTTCCCCTGCCTCCCCGAAGACCAAAAAACCATGACTTTTGCAGATGTGAAGTTTCCTTGCGGAGATAGCCCATGCTATATCTTGCATTTGTTAGGAAAAACTGCTTAGAGCATGAAAAGTGCCCATTGCAGAAAGAGCTCAAATTCGAAAAACAAACACATATTCCTGTTCCCCTGCCTCCCCGAAGATCAAAAAACCATGACTTTTGCAGATCTGAAGTTTCCTTGCGGAGATAGCCCATGCTATATCTTGCATTTGTTAGGAAAAACTGCTTAGAGCATGAAAAGTGCCCATTGCAGAAAGAGCTCAAATTCGAAAAACAAACACGTATTCATGTTCCCCCGGCTCACTGAACACCAAAAAACCATGAGTTTTGCAGATCTGAAGTTTCCTTGTGGAGATAGCCCATGTTATATCTTGCATTTGTTAGGAAAAACTGCTTATAGCATGAAAAGTGCCCATTGCAGATAGAGCTCAAATTCGCAAAACAAACACATATTCATGTTCCCCTGTCTCCCCGAAGACCAAAAAACCATGACTTTTGCAGATCTGAAGTTTCCTTGCGGAGATAGCCCATGCTATATCTTGCATTTGTTAGGAAAAACTGCTTATAGCATGAAAAGTGCCCATTGCAGATAGAGCTCAAATTCGCAAAACAAACACATATTCCTGTTCCCCTGCCTCCCCGAAGACCAAAAAACCATGACTTTTGCAGATCTGAAGTTTCCTTGCGGAGATAGCCCATGCTATATCTTGCATTTGTTAGGAAAAACTGCTTAGAGTGAGAAAAGTGCCCATTGCAGAAAGAGCTCAAATTCGAAAAACAAACACGTATTCATGTTCCCCCGGCTCACTGAACACCAAAAAACCATGAGTTTTGCAGATCTGAAGTTTCCTTGTGGAGATAGCCCATGCTATATCTTGCATTTGTTAGGAAAAACTGCTTATAGTATGAAAAGTGCCCATTGCAGAAAAAGCTCAAATTCGAAAAACAAACACATATTCCTGTTCCCCTGCCTCCCCGAAGACCAAAAAACCATGACTTTTGCAGATGTGAAGTTTCCTTGCGGAGATAGCCCATGCTATATCTTGCATTTGTTAGGAAAAACTGCTTAGAGCATGAAAAGTGCCCATTGCAGAAAGAGCTCAAATTCGAAAAACAAACACATATTCCTGTTCCCCTGCCTCCCCGAAGATCAAAAAACCATGACTTTTGCAGATCTGAAGTTTCCTTGCGGAGATAGCCCATGCTATATCTTGCATTTGTTAGGAAAAACTGCTTAGAGCATGAAAAGTGCCCATTGCAGAAAGAGCTCAAATTCGAAAAACAAACACGTATTCATGTTCCCCCGGCTCACTGAACACCAAAAAACCATGAGTTTTGCAGATCTGAAGTTTCCTTGTGGAGATAGCCCATGTTATATCTTGCATTTGTTAGGAAAAACTGCTTATAGCATGAAAAGTGCCCATTGCAGATAGAGCTCAAATTCGCAAAACAAACACATATTCATGTTCCCCTGTCTCCCCGAAGACCAAAAAACCATGACTTTTGCAGATCTGAAGTTTCCTTGCGGAGATAGCCCATGCTATATCTTGCATTTGTTAGGAAAAACTGCTTATAGCATGAAAAGTGCCCATTGCAGATAGAGCTCAAATTCGCAAAACAAACACATATTCCTGTTCCCCTGCCTCCCCGAAGACCAAAAAACCATGACTTTTGCAGATCTGAAGTTTCCTTGCGGAGATAGCCCATGCTATATCTTGCATTTGTTAGGAAAAACTGCTTAGAGTGAGAAAAGTGCCCATTGCAGAAAGAGCTCAAATTCGAAAAACAAACACGTATTCATGTTCCCCCGGCTCACTGAACACCAAAAAACCATGAGTTTTGCAGATCTGAAGTTTCCTTGTGGAGATAGCCCATGTTATATCTTGCATTTGTTAGGAAAAACTGCTTATAGCATGAAAAGTGCCCATTGCAGATAGAGCTCAAATTCGCAAAACAAACACATATTCCTGTTCCCCTGCCTCCCCGAAGACCAAAAAACCATGACTTTTGCAGATCTGAAGTTTCCTTGCGGAGATAGCCCATGCTATATCTTGCATTTGTTAGGAAAAACTGCTTAGAGCATGAAAAGTGCCCATTGCAGAAAGAGCTCAAATTCGAAAAACAAACACGTATTCATGTTCCCCCGGCTCACTGAACACCAAAAAACCATGACTTTTGCAGATCTGAAGTTTCCTTGCGGAGATAGCCCATGTTATATCTTGCATTTGTTAGGAAAAACTGCTTATAGCATGAAAAGTGCCCATTGCAGAAAGAGCTCAAATTCGAAAAACAAACACATATTCCTGTTCCCCTGCCTCCCCGAAGATCAAAAAACCATGACTTTTGCAGATCTGAAGTTTCCTTGCAGAGATAGCCCATGCTATATCTTGCATTTGTTAGGAAAAACTGCTTAGAGCATGAAAAGTGCCCATTGCAGAAAGAGCTCAAATTCGATAAACAAACACGTATTCCTGTTCCCCCGGCTCACTGAACACCAAAAAGCCATGAGTTTTGCAGATCTGAAGTTTCCTTGCGGAGATAGCCCATGCTATATCTTGCATTTGTTAGGAAAAACTGCTTATAGTATGAAAAGTGCCCATTGCAGAAAAAGCTCAAATTCGAAAAACAAACACATATTCCTCTTCCCCTGCCTCCCCGAAGACCAAAAAACCATGACTTTTGCAGATGTGAAGTTTCCTTGCGGAGATAGCCCATGCTATATCTTGCATTTGTTAGGAAAAACTGCTTAGAGCATGAAAAGTGCCCATTGCAGAAAGAGCTCAAATTCGCAAAACAAACACATATTCCTGTTCCCCTGCCTCCCCGAAGACCAAAAAACCATGACTTTTGCAGATCTGAAGTTTCCTTGCGGAGATAGCCCATGCTATATCTTGCATTTGTTAGGAAAAACTGCTTAGAGTGAGAAAAGTGCCCATTGCAGAAAGAGCTCAAATTCGAAAAACAAACACGTATTCATGTTCCCCCGGCTCACTGAACACCAAAAAACCATGAGTTTTGCAGATCTGAAGTTTCCTTGTGGAGATAGCCCATGTTATATCTTGCATTTGTTAGGAAAAACTGCTTATAGCATGAAAAGTGCCCATTGCAGATAGAGCTCAAATTCGCAAAACAAACACATATTCCTGTTCCCCTGCCTCCCCGAAGACCAAAAAACCATGACTTTTGCAGATCTGAAGTTTCCTTGCGGAGATAGCCCATGCTATATCTTGCATTTGTTAGGAAAAACTGCTTATAGCATGAAAAGTGCCCATTGCAGATAGAGCTCAAATTCGCAAAACAAACACATATTCCTGTTCCCCTGCCTCCCCGAAGACCAAAAAACCATGACTTTTGCAGATGTGAAGTTTCCTTGCGGAGATAGCCCATGCTATATCTTGCATTTGTTAGGAAAAACTGCTTAGAGCATGAAAAGTGCCCATTGCAGAAAGAGCTCAAATTCGAAAAACAAACACGTATTCATGTTCCCCTGTCTCCCCGAAGACCAAAAAACCATGAGTTTTGCAGATCTGAAGTTTCCTTGCGGAGATAGCCCATGCTATATCTTGCATTTGTTAGGAAAAACTGCTTATAGCATGAAAAGTGCCCATTGCAGATAGAGCTCAAATTCGCAAAACAAACACATATTCCTGTTCCCCTGCCTGCCCGAAGACCAAAAAACCATGACTTTTGCAGATCTGAAGTTTCCTTGCAGAGATAGCCCATGCTATATCTTGCATTTGTTAGGAAAAACTGCTTAGAGCATGAAAAGTGCCCATTGCAGAAAGAGCTCAAATTCGAAAAACAAACACGTATTCATGTTCCCCCGGCTCACTGAACACCAAAAAACCATGAGTTTTGCAGATCTGAAGTTTCCTTGTGGAGATAGCCCATGTTATATCTTGCATTTGTTAGGAAAAACTGCTTATAGCATGAAAAGTGCCCATTGCAGATAGAGCTCAAATTCGCAAAACAAACACATATTCATGTTCCCCTGTCTCCCTGAAGACCAAAAAACCATGACTTTTGCAGATCTGAAGTTTCCTTGCGGAGATAGCCCATGCTATATCTTGCATTTGTTAGGAAAAACTGCTTATAGCATGAAAAGTGCCCATTGCAGATAGAGCTCAAATTCGCAAAACAAACACATATTCCTGTTCCCCTGCCTCCCCGAAGACCAAAAAACCATGACTTTTGCAGATCTGAAGTTTCCTTGCGGAGATAGCCCATGCTATATCTTGCATTTGTTAGGAAAAACTGCTTATAGTATGAAAAGTGCCCATTGCAGAAAAAGCTCAAATTCGAAAAACAAACACATATTCCTGTTCCCCTGCCTCCCCGAAGACCAAAAAACCATGACTTTTGCAGATGTGAAGTTTCCTTGCGGAGATAGCCCATGCTATATCTTGCATTTGTTAGGAAAAACTGCTTAGAGCATGAAAAGTGCCCATTGCAGAAAGAGCTCAAATTCGAAAAACAAACACGTATTCATGTTCCCCCGGCTCACTGAACACCAAAAAACCATGACTTTTGCAGATCTGAAGTTTCCTTGCGGAGATAGCCCATGCTATATCTTGCATTTGTTAGGAAAAACTGCTTATAGCATGAAAAGTGCCCATTGCAGATAGAGCTCAAATTCGCAAAACAAACACATATTCCTGTTCCCCTGCCTGCCCGAAGACCAAAAAACCATGACTTTTGCAGATCTGAAGTTTCCTTGCGGAGATAGCCCATGCTATATCTTGCATTTGTTAGGAAAAACTGCTTATAGCATGAAAAGTGCCCATTGCAGATAGAGCTCAAATTCGCAAAACAAACACATATTCATGTTCCCCTGTCTCCCCGAAGACCAAAAAACCATGAGTTTTGCAGATCTGAAGTTTCCTTGCGGAGATAGCCCATGCTATATCTTGCATTTGTTAGGAAAAACTGCTTAGAGCATGAAAAGTGCCCATTGCAGAAAGAGCTCAAATTCGAAAAACAAACACGTATTCATGTTCCCCCGGCTCACTGAACACCAAAAAACCATGAGTTTTGCAGATCTGAAGTTTCCTTGTGGAGATAGCCCATGTTATATCTTGCATTTGTTAGGAAAAACTGCTTATAGCATGAAAAGTGCCCATTGCAGATAGAGCTCAAATTCGCAAAACAAACACATATTCCTGTTCCCCTGCCTCCCCGAAGACCAAAAAACCATGACTTTTGCAGATCTGAAGTTTCCTTGCGGAGATAGCCCATGCTATATCTTGCATTTGTTAGGAAAAACTGCTTATAGCATGAAAAGTGCCCATTGCAGATAGAGCTCAAATTCGCAAAACAAACACATATTCCTGTTCCCCTGCCTCCCCGAAGACCAAAAAACCATGACTTTTGCAGATCTGAAGTTTCCTTGCGGAGATAGCCCATGCTATATCTTGCATTTGTTAGGAAAAACTGCTTATAGTATGAAAAGTGCCCATTGCAGAAAAAGCTCAAATTCGAAAAACAAACACATATTCCTGTTCCCCTGCCTCCCCGAAGACCAAAAAACCATGACTTTTGCAGATGTGAAGTTTCCTTGCGGAGATAGCCCATGCTATATCTTGCATTTGTTAGGAAAAACTGCTTAGAGCATGAAAAGTGCCCATTGCAGAAAGAGCTCAAATTCGAAAAACAAACACGTATTCATGTTCCCCTGTCTCCCCGAAGACCAAAAAACCATGAGTTTTGCAGATCTGAAGTTTCCTTGCGGAGATAGCCCATGCTATATCTTGCATTTGTTAGGAAAAACTGCTTATAGCATGAAAAGTGCCCATTGCAGATAGAGCTCAAATTCGCAAAACAAACACATATTCCTGTTCCCCTGCCTGCCCGAAGACCAAAAAACCATGACTTTTGCAGATCTGAAGTTTCCTTGCAGAGATAGCCCATGCTATATCTTGCATTTGTTAGGAAAAACTGCTTAGAGCATGAAAAGTGCCCATTGCAGAAAGAGCTCAAATTCGAAAAACAAACACGTATTCATGTTCCCCCGGCTCACTGAACACCAAAAAACCATGAGTTTTGCAGATCTGAAGTTTCCTTGTGGAGATAGCCCATGTTATATCTTGCATTTGTTAGGAAAAACTGCTTATAGCATGAAAAGTGCCCATTGCAGATAGAGCTCAAATTCGCAAAACAAACACATATTCATGTTCCCCTGTCTCCCTGAAGACCAAAAAACCATGACTTTTGCAGATCTGAAGTTTCCTTGCGGAGATAGCCCATGCTATATCTTGCATTTGTTAGGAAAAACTGCTTATAGCATGAAAAGTGCCCATTGCAGATAGAGCTCAAATTCGCAAAACAAACACATATTCCTGTTCCCCTGCCTCCCCGAAGACCAAAAAACCATGACTTTTGCAGATCTGAAGTTTCCTTGCGGAGATAGCCCATGCTATATCTTGCATTTGTTAGGAAAAACTGCTTATAGCATGAAAAGTGCCCATTGCAGATAGAGCTCAAATTCGCAAAACAAACACATATTCCTGTTCCCCTGCCTCCCCGAAGACCAAAAAACCATGACTTTTGCAGATCTGAAGTTTCCTTGCGGAGATAGCCCATGCTATATCTTGCATTTGTTAGGAAAAACTGCTTAGAGCATGAAAAGTGCCCATTGCAGAAAGAGCTCAAATTCGAAAAACAAACACGTATTCATGTTCCCCCGGCTCACTGAACACCAAAAAACCATGACTTTTGCAGATCTGAAGTTTCCTTGCGGAGATAGCCCATGTTATATCTTGCATTTGTTAGGAAAAACTGCTTATAGCATGAAAAGTGCCCATTGCAGAAAGAGCTCAAATTCGAAAAACAAACACATATTCCTGTTCCCCTGCCTCCCCGAAGATCAAAAAACCATGACTTTTGCAGATCTGAAGTTTCCTTGCAGAGATAGCCCATGCTATATCTTGCATTTGTTAGGAAAAACTGCTTAGAGCATGAAAAGTGCCCATTGCAGAAAGAGCTCAAATTCGATAAACAAACACGTATTCCTGTTCCCCCGGCTCACTGAACACCAAAAAGCCATGAGTTTTGCAGATCTGAAGTTTCCTTGCGGAGATAGCCCATGCTATATCTTGCATTTGTTAGGAAAAACTGCTTATAGTATGAAAAGTGCCCATTGCAGAAAAAGCTCAAATTCGAAAAACAAACACATATTCCTCTTCCCCTGCCTCCCCGAAGACCAAAAAACCATGACTTTTGCAGATGTGAAGTTTCCTTGCGGAGATAGCCCATGCTATATCTTGCATTTGTTAGGAAAAACTGCTTAGAGCATGAAAAGTGCCCATTGCAGAAAGAGCTCAAATTCGCAAAACAAACACATATTCCTGTTCCCCTGCCTCCCCGAAGACCAAAAAACCATGACTTTTGCAGATCTGAAGTTTCCTTGCGGAGATAGCCCATGCTATATCTTGCATTTGTTAGGAAAAACTGCTTAGAGTGAGAAAAGTGCCCATTGCAGAAAGAGCTCAAATTCGAAAAACAAACACGTATTCATGTTCCCCCGGCTCACTGAACACCAAAAAACCATGAGTTTTGCAGATCTGAAGTTTCCTTGTGGAGATAGCCCATGTTATATCTTGCATTTGTTAGGAAAAACTGCTTATAGCATGAAAAGTGCCCATTGCAGATAGAGCTCAAATTCGCAAAACAAACACATATTCCTGTTCCCCTGCCTCCCCGAAGACCAAAAAACCATGACTTTTGCAGATCTGAAGTTTCCTTGCGGAGATAGCCCATGCTATATCTTGCATTTGTTAGGAAAAACTGCTTATAGCATGAAAAGTGCCCATTGCAGATAGAGCTCAAATTCGCAAAACAAACACATATTCCTGTTCCCCTGCCTCCCCGAAGACCAAAAAACCATGACTTTTGCAGATCTGAAGTTTCCTTGCGGAGATAGCCCATGCTATATCTTGCATTTGTTAGGAAAAACTGCTTATAGTATGAAAAGTGCCCATTGCAGAAAAAGCTCAAATTCGAAAAACAAACACATATTCCTGTTCCCCTGCCTCCCCGAAGACCAAAAAACCATGACTTTTGCAGATGTGAAGTTTCCTTGCGGAGATAGCCCATGCTATATCTTGCATTTGTTAGGAAAAACTGCTTAGAGCATGAAAAGTGCCCATTGCAGAAAGAGCTCAAATTCGAAAAACAAACACGTATTCATGTTCCCCTGTCTCCCCGAAGACCAAAAAACCATGAGTTTTGCAGATCTGAAGTTTCCTTGCGGAGATAGCCCATGCTATATCTTGCATTTGTTAGGAAAAACTGCTTATAGCATGAAAAGTGCCCATTGCAGATAGAGCTCAAATTCGCAAAACAAACACATATTCCTGTTCCCCTGCCTGCCCGAAGACCAAAAAACCATGACTTTTGCAGATCTGAAGTTTCCTTGCAGAGATAGCCCATGCTATATCTTGCATTTGTTAGGAAAAACTGCTTAGAGCATGAAAAGTGCCCATTGCAGAAAGAGCTCAAATTCGAAAAACAAACACGTATTCATGTTCCCCCGGCTCACTGAACACCAAAAAACCATGAGTTTTGCAGATCTGAAGTTTCCTTGTGGAGATAGCCCATGTTATATCTTGCATTTGTTAGGAAAAACTGCTTATAGCATGAAAAGTGCCCATTGCAGATAGAGCTCAAATTCGCAAAACAAACACATATTCATGTTCCCCTGTCTCCCTGAAGACCAAAAAACCATGACTTTTGCAGATCTGAAGTTTCCTTGCGGAGATAGCCCATGCTATATCTTGCATTTGTTAGGAAAAACTGCTTATAGCATGAAAAGTGCCCATTGCAGATAGAGCTCAAATTCGCAAAACAAACACATATTCCTGTTCCCCTGCCTCCCCGAAGACCAAAAAACCATGACTTTTGCAGATCTGAAGTTTCCTTGCGGAGATAGCCCATGCTATATCTTGCATTTGTTAGGAAAAACTGCTTATAGTATGAAAAGTGCCCATTGCAGAAAAAGCTCAAATTCGAAAAACAAACACATATTCCTGTTCCCCTGCCTCCCCGAAGACCAAAAAACCATGACTTTTGCAGATGTGAAGTTTCCTTGCGGAGATAGCCCATGCTATATCTTGCATTTGTTAGGAAAAACTGCTTAGAGCATGAAAAGTGCCCATTGCAGAAAGAGCTCAAATTCGAAAAACAAACACGTATTCATGTTCCCCCGGCTCACTGAACACCAAAAAACCATGACTTTTGCAGATCTGAAGTTTCCTTGCGGAGATAGCCCATGCTATATCTTGCATTTGTTAGGAAAAACTGCTTATAGCATGAAAAGTGCCCATTGCAGATAGAGCTCAAATTCGCAAAACAAACACATATTCCTGTTCCCCTGCCTGCCCGAAGACCAAAAAACCATGACTTTTGCAGATCTGAAGTTTCCTTGCGGAGATAGCCCATGCTATATCTTGCATTTGTTAGGAAAAACTGCTTATAGCATGAAAAGTGCCCATTGCAGATAGAGCTCAAATTCGCAAAACAAACACATATTCATGTTCCCCTGTCTCCCCGAAGACCAAAAAACCATGAGTTTTGCAGATCTGAAGTTTCCTTGCGGAGATAGCCCATGCTATATCTTGCATTTGTTAGGAAAAACTGCTTAGAGCATGAAAAGTGCCCATTGCAGAAAGAGCTCAAATTCGAAAAACAAACACGTATTCATGTTCCCCCGGCTCACTGAACACCAAAAAACCATGAGTTTTGCAGATCTGAAGTTTCCTTGTGGAGATAGCCCATGTTATATCTTGCATTTGTTAGGAAAAACTGCTTATAGCATGAAAAGTGCCCATTGCAGATAGAGCTCAAATTCGCAAAACAAACACATATTCCTGTTCCCCTGCCTCCCCGAAGACCAAAAAACCATGACTTTTGCAGATCTGAAGTTTCCTTGCGGAGATAGCCCATGCTATATCTTGCATTTGTTAGGAAAAACTGCTTATAGCATGAAAAGTGCCCATTGCAGATAGAGCTCAAATTCGCAAAACAAACACATATTCCTGTTCCCCTGCCTCCCCGAAGACCAAAAAACCATGACTTTTGCAGATCTGAAGTTTCCTTGCGGAGATAGCCCATGCTATATCTTGCATTTGTTAGGAAAAACTGCTTATAGTATGAAAAGTGCCCATTGCAGAAAAAGCTCAAATTCGAAAAACAAACACATATTCCTGTTCCCCTGCCTCCCCGAAGACCAAAAAACCATGACTTTTGCAGATGTGAAGTTTCCTTGCGGAGATAGCCCATGCTATATCTTGCATTTGTTAGGAAAAACTGCTTAGAGCATGAAAAGTGCCCATTGCAGAAAGAGCTCAAATTCGAAAAACAAACACGTATTCATGTTCCCCTGTCTCCCCGAAGACCAAAAAACCATGAGTTTTGCAGATCTGAAGTTTCCTTGCGGAGATAGCCCATGCTATATCTTGCATTTGTTAGGAAAAACTGCTTATAGCATGAAAAGTGCCCATTGCAGATAGAGCTCAAATTCGCAAAACAAACACATATTCCTGTTCCCCTGCCTGCCCGAAGACCAAAAAACCATGACTTTTGCAGATCTGAAGTTTCCTTGCAGAGATAGCCCATGCTATATCTTGCATTTGTTAGGAAAAACTGCTTAGAGCATGAAAAGTGCCCATTGCAGAAAGAGCTCAAATTCGAAAAACAAACACGTATTCATGTTCCCCCGGCTCACTGAACACCAAAAAACCATGAGTTTTGCAGATCTGAAGTTTCCTTGTGGAGATAGCCCATGTTATATCTTGCATTTGTTAGGAAAAACTGCTTATAGCATGAAAAGTGCCCATTGCAGATAGAGCTCAAATTCGCAAAACAAACACATATTCATGTTCCCCTGTCTCCCTGAAGACCAAAAAACCATGACTTTTGCAGATCTGAAGTTTCCTTGCGGAGATAGCCCATGCTATATCTTGCATTTGTTAGGAAAAACTGCTTATAGCATGAAAAGTGCCCATTGCAGATAGAGCTCAAATTCGCAAAACAAACACATATTCCTGTTCCCCTGCCTCCCCGAAGACCAAAAAACCATGACTTTTGCAGATCTGAAGTTTCCTTGCGGAGATAGCCCATGCTATATCTTGCATTTGTTAGGAAAAACTGCTTATAGTATGAAAAGTGCCCATTGCAGAAAAAGCTCAAATTCGAAAAACAAACACATATTCCTGTTCCCCTGCCTCCCCGAAGACCAAAAAACCATGACTTTTGCAGATGTGAAGTTTCCTTGCGGAGATAGCCCATGCTATATCTTGCATTTGTTAGGAAAAACTGCTTAGAGCATGAAAAGTGCCCATTGCAGAAAGAGCTCAAATTCGAAAAACAAACACGTATTCATGTTCCCCCGGCTCACTGAACACCAAAAAACCATGACTTTTGCAGATCTGAAGTTTCCTTGCGGAGATAGCCCATGCTATATCTTGCATTTGTTAGGAAAAACTGCTTATAGCATGAAAAGTGCCCATTGCAGATAGAGCTCAAATTCGCAAAACAAACACATATTCCTGTTCCCCTGCCTGCCCGAAGACCAAAAAACCATGACTTTTGCAGATCTGAAGTTTCCTTGCGGAGATAGCCCATGCTATATCTTGCATTTGTTAGGAAAAACTGCTTATAGCATGAAAAGTGCCCATTGCAGATAGAGCTCAAATTCGCAAAACAAACACATATTCATGTTCCCCTGTCTCCCCGAAGACCAAAAAACCATGAGTTTTGCAGATCTGAAGTTTCCTTGCGGAGATAGCCCATGCTATATCTTGCATTTGTTAGGAAAAACTGCTTAGAGCATGAAAAGTGCCCATTGCAGAAAGAGCTCAAATTCGAAAAACAAACACGTATTCATGTTCCCCCGGCTCACTGAACACCAAAAAACCATGAGTTTTGCAGATCTGAAGTTTCCTTGTGGAGATAGCCCATGCTATATCTTGCATTTGTTAGGAAAAACTGCTTAGAGCATGAAAAGTGCCCATTGCAGAAAGAGCTCAAATTCGAAAAACAAACACGTATTCATGTTCCCCCGGCTCACTGAACACCAAAAAACCATGAGTTTTGCAGATCTGAAGTTTCCTTGCGGAGATAGCCCATGCTATATCTTGCATTTGTTAGGAAAAACCGCTTATAGTATGAAAAGTGCCCATTTCACAAAGAGCTCAAATTCAAAAAACAAACACATATTCATGTTCCCCTTCCTCCCGGAAGACCAAAAAACCATGACTTTTGCAGATCTGAAGTTTCCTTGCGGAGATAGCCCATGCTATATCTTGCATTTGTTAGGAAAAACTGCTTAGAGCATGAAAAGTGCCCATTGCAGATAGAGCTCAAATTCGCAAAACAAACACATATTCCTGTTCCCCTGCCTGCCCGAAGACCAAAAAACCATGACTTTTGCAGATCTGAAGTTTCCTTGCGGAGATAGCCCATGCTATATCTTGCATTTGTTAGGAAAAACTGCTTAGAGCATGAAAAGTGCCCATTGCAGATAGAGCTCAAATTCGCAAAACAAACACATATTCCTGTTCCCCTGCCTCCCCGAAGACCAAAAAACCATGACTTTTGCAGATCTGAAGTTTCCTTGCGGAGATAGCCCATGCTATATCTTGCATTTGTTAGGAAAAACTGCTTATAGTATGAAAAGTGCCCATTGCAGAAAAAGCTCAAATTCGAAAAACAAACACGTATTCATGTTCCCCCGGCTCACTGAACACCAAAAAACCATGACTTTTGCAGATCTGAAGTTTCCTTGCGGAGATAGCCCATGTTATATCTTGCATTTGTTAGGAAAAACTGCTTAGAGCATGAAAAGTGCCCATTGCAGAAAGAGCTCAAATTCGAAAAACAAACACGTATTCATGTTCCCCCGGCTCACTGAACACCAAAAAACCATGAGTTTTGCAGATCTGAAGTTTCCTTGCGGAGATAGCCCATGCTATATCTTGCATTTGTTAGGAAAAACCGCTTATAGTATGAAAAGTGCCCATTTCACAAAGAGCTCAAATTCAAAAAACAAACACATATTCATGTTCCCCTTCCTCCCGGAAGACCAAAAAACCATGACTTTTGCAGATCTGAAGTTTCCTTGCGGAGATAGCCCATGCTATATCTTGCATTTGTTAGGAAAAACTGCTTATAGCATGAAAAGTGCCCATTGCAGATAGAGCTCAAATTCGCAAAACAAACACATATTCTTGTTCCCCTGCCTCCCCGAAGACCAAAAAACAATGACTTTTGCAGATGTGAAGTTTCCTTGCGGAGATAGCCCATGCTATATCTTGCATTTGTTAGGAAAAACTGCTTAGAGCATGAAAAGTGCCCATTGCAGAAAGAGCTCAAATTCGAAAAACAAACACGTATTCATGTTCCCCTGTCTCCCCGAAGACCAAAAAACCATGAGTTTTGCAGATCTGAAGTTTCCTTGCGGAGATAGCCCATGCTATATCTTGCATTTGTTAGGAAAAACTGCTTATAGCATGAAAAGTGCCCATTGCAGATAGAGCTCAAATTCGCAAAACAAACACATATTCCTGTTCCCCTGCCTGCCCGAAGACCAAAAAACCATGACTTTTGCAGATCTGAAGTTTCCTTGCGGAGATAGCCCATGTTATATCTTGCATTTGTTAGGAAAAACTGCTTAGAGCATGAAAAGTGCCCATTGCAGATAGAGCTGAAATTCGCAAAACAAACACATATTCATGTTCCCCTGCCTCCCCGAAGACCAAAAAACCATGACTTTTGCAGATCTGAAGTTTCCTTGCGGAGATAGCCCATGCTATATCTTGCATTTGTTAGGAAAAACTGGTTATAGTATGAAAAGTGCCCATTGCAGAAAAAGCTCAAATTCGAAAAACAAACACATATTCCTGTTCCCCTGCCTCCCCGAAGACCAAAAATCCATGACTTTTTCAGATGTGAAGTTTCCTTGCGGAGATAGCCCATGCTATATCTTGCATTTGTTAGGAAAAACTGCTTAGAGCATGAAAAGTGCCCATTGCCGAAAGAGCTCAAATTCGAAAAACAAACACGTATTCATGTTCCCCCGGCTCACTGAACACCAAAAAACCATGACTTTTGCAGATCTGAAGTTTCCTTGCGGAGATAGCCCATGTTATATCTTGCATTTGTTAGGAAAAACTGCTTAGAGCATGAAAAGTGCCCATTGCAGAAAGAGCTCAAATTCGAAAAACAAACACGTATTCATGTTCCCCCGGCTCACTGAACACCAAAAAACCATGAGTTTTGCAGATCTGAAGTTTCCTTGCGGAGATAGCCCATGATATATCTTGCATTTGTTAGGAAAAACTGCTTATAGTATGAAAAGTGCCCATTTCACAAAGAGCTCAAATTCAAAAAACAAACACATATTCATGTTCCCCTTCCTCCCCGAAGACCAAAAAACCATGACTTTTGCAGATGTGAAGTTTCCTTGCGGAGATAGCCCATGCTATATCTTGCATTTGTTAGGAAAAACTGCTTAGAGCATGAAAAGTGCCCATTGCAGAAAGAGCTCAAATTCGAAAAACAAACACGTATTCATGTTCCCCCGGCTCACTGAACACCAAAAAACCATGAGTTTTGCAGATCTGAAGTTTCCTTGCGGAGATAGCCCATGCTATATCTTGCATTTGTTAGGAAAAACCGCTTATAGTATGAAAAGTGCCCATTTCACAAAGAGCTCAAATTCAAAAAACAAACACATATTCATGTTCCCCTTCCTCCCGGAAGACCAAAAAACCATGACTTTTGCAGATCTGAAGTTTCCTTGCGGAGATAGCCCATGCTATATCTTGCATTTGTTAGGAAAAACTGCTTATAGCATGAAAAGTGCCCATTGCAGATAGAGCTCAAATTCGCAAAACAAACACATATTCCTGTTCCCCTGCCTGCCCGAAGACCAAAAAACCATGACTTTTGCAGATCTGAAGTTTCCTTGCGGAGATAGCCCATGCTATATCTTGCATTTGTTAGGAAAAACTGCTTAGAGCATGAAAAGTGCCCATTGCAGATAGAGCTCAAATTCGCAAAACAAACACATATTCCTGTTCCCCTGCCTCCCCGAAGACCAAAAAACCATGACTTTTGCAGATCTGAAGTTTCCTTGCGGAGATAGCCCATGCTATATCTTGCATTTGTTAGGAAAAACTGCTTATAGTATGAAAAGTGCCCATTGCAGAAAAAGCTCAAATTCGAAAAACAAACACGTATTCATGTTCCCCCGGCTCACTGAACACCAAAAAACCATGACTTTTGCAGATCTGAAGTTTCCTTGCGGAGATAGCCCATGTTATATCTTGCATTTGTTAGGAAAAACTGCTTAGAGCATGAAAAGTGCCCATTGCAGAAAGAGCTCAAATTCGAAAAACAAACACGTATTCATGTTCCCCCGGCTCACTGAACACCCAAAAACCATGAGTTTTGCAGATCTGAAGTTTCCTTGCGGAGATAGCCCATGCTATATCTTGCATTTGTTAGGAAAAACCGCTTATAGTATGAAAAGTGCCCATTTCACAAAGAGCTCAAATTCAAAAAACAAACACATATTCTTGTTCCCCTTCCTCCCGGAAGACCAAAAAACCATGACTTTTGCAGATCTGAAGTTTCCTTGCAGAGATAGCCCATGCTATATCTTGCATTTGTTAGGAAAAACTGCTTATAGCATGAAAAGTGCCCATTGCAGATAGAGCTCAAATTCGCAAAACAAACACATATTCCTGTTCCCCTGCCTGCCCGAAGACCAAAAAACCATGACTTTTGCAGATCTGAAGTTTCCTTGCGGAGATAGCCCATGCTATATCTTGCATTTGTTAGGAAAAACTGCTTAGAGCATGAAAAGTGCCCATTGCAGATAGAGCTCAAATTCGCAAAACAAACACATATTCCTGTTCCCCTGCCTCCCCGAAGACCAAAAAACCATGACTTTTGCAGATCTGAAGTTTCCTTGCGGAGATAGCCCATGCTATATCTTGCATTTGTTAGGAAAAACTGCTTATAGTATGAAAAGTGCCCATTGCAGAAAAAGCTCAAATTCGAAAAAAAAACACGTATTCATGTTACCCCGGCTCACTGAACACCAAAAAACCATGACTTTTGCAGATCTGAAGTTTCCTTGCGGAGATAGCCCATGTTATATCTTGCATTTGTTAGGAAAAACTGCTTAGAGCATGAAAAGTGCCCATTGCAGAAAGAGCTCAAATTCGAAAAACAAACACGTATTCATGTTCCCCCAGCTCACTGAACACCCAAAAACCATGAGTTTTGCAGATCTGAAGTTTCCTTGCGGAGATAGCCCATGCTATATCTTGCATTTGTTAGGAAAAACCGCTTATAGTATGAAAAGTGCCCATTTCACAAAGAGCTCAAATTCAAAAAACAAACACATATTCATGTTCCCCTTCCTCCCGGAAGACCAAAAAACCATGACTTTTGCAGATCTGAAGTTTCCTTGCAGAGATAGCCCATGCTATATCTTGCATTTGTTAGGAAAAACTGCTTATAGCATGAAAAGTGCCCATTGCAGATAGAGCTCAAATTCGCAAAACAAACACATATTCTTGTTCCCCTGCCTCCCCGAAGACCAAAAAACCATGACTTTTGCAGATGTGAAGTTTCCTTGCGGAGATAGCCCATGCTATATCTTGCATTTGTTAGGAAAAACTGCTTAGAGCATGAAAAGTGCCCATTGCAGAAAGAGCTCAAATTCGAAAAACAAACACGTATTCATGTTCCCCTGTCTCCCCGAAGACCAAAAAACCATGAGTTTTGCAGATCTGAAGTTTCCTTGCGGAGATAGCCCATGCTATATCTTGCATTTGTTAGGAAAAACTGCTTATAGCATGAAAAGTGCCCATTGCAGATAGAGCTCAAATTCGCAAAACAAACACATATTCCTGTTCCCCTGCCTGCCCGAAGACCAAAAAACCATGACTTTTGCAGATCTGAAGTTTCCTTGCGGAGATAGCCCATGTTATATCTTGCATTTGTTAGGAAAAACTGCTTAGAGCATGAAAAGTGCCCATTGCAGATAGAGCTCAAATTCGCAAAACAAACACATATTCATGTTCCCCTGCCTCCCCGAAGACCAAAAAACCATGACTTTTGCAGATCTGAAGTTTCCTTGCGGAGATAGCCCATGCTATATCTTGCATTTGTTAGGAAAAACTGGTTATAGTATGAAAAGTGCCCATTGCAGAAAAAGCTCAAATTCGAAAAACAAACACATATTCCTGTTCCCCTGCCTCCCCGAAGACCAAAAAACCATGACTTTTGCAGATGTGAAGTTTCCTTGCGGAGATAGCCCATGCTATATCTTGCATTTGTTAGGAAAAACTGCTTAGAGCATGAAAAGTGCCCATTGCAGAAAGAGCTCAAATTCGAAAAACAAACACGTATTCATGTTCCCCCGGCTCACTGAACACCACAAAACCATGACTTTTGCAGATCTGAAGTTTCCTTGCGGAGATAGCCCATGTTATATCTTGCATTTGTTAGGAAAAACTGCTTAGAGCATGAAAAGTGCCCATTGCAGAAAGAGCTCAAATTCGAAAAACAAACACGTATTCATGTTCCCCCGGCTCACTGAACACCAAAAAACCATGAGTTTTGCAGATCTGAAGTTTCCTTGCGGAGATAGCCCATGATATATCTTGCATTTGTTAGGAAAAATTGCTTATAGTATGAAAAGTGCCCATTTCACAAAGAGCTCAAATTCAAAAAACAAACACATATTCATGTTCCCCTTCCTCCCCGAAGACCAAAAAACCATGACTTTTGCAGATGTGAAGTTTCCTTGCGGAGATACCCCCTGCTATATCTTGCATTTGTTAGGAAAAACTGCTTATAGCATGAAAAGTGCCCATTGCAGATAGAGCTCAAATTCGCAAAACAAACACATATTCCTGTTCCCCTGTCTCCCCGAAGACCAAAAAACCATGACTTTTGCAGATCTGAAGTTTCCTTGCGGAGATAGCCCATGCTATATCTTGCATTTGTTAGGAAAAACTGCTTATAGTATGAAAAGTGCCCATTGCAGAAAAAGCTCAAATTCGAAAAACAAACACATATTCCTGTTCCCCTGCCTCCCCGAAGACCAAAAAACCATGACTTTTGCAGATGTGAAGTTTCCTTGCGGAGATAGCCCATGCTATATCTTGCATTTGTTAGGAAAAACTGCTTAGAGCATGAAAAGTGCCCATTGCAGAAAGAGCTCAAATTCGAAAAACAAACACGTATTCATGTTCCCCCGGCTCACTGAACACCAAAAAACCATGACTTTTGCAGATCTGAAGTTTCCTTGCGGAGATAGCCCATTTTATATCTTGCATTTGTTAGCAAAAACTGCTTATAGTATGAAAAGTGCCCATTGCAGAAAGAGCTCAAATTCGAAAAACAAACACATATTCCTGTTCCCCTGCCTCCCCGAAGATCAAAAAACCATGTCTTTTGCAGATCTGAAGTTTCCTTGCAGAGATAGCCCATGCTATATCTTGCATTTGTTAGGAAAAACTGCTTAGAGCATGAAAAGTGCCCATTGCAGAAAGAGCTCAAATTCGAAAAACAAACACGTATTCATGTTCCCCCGGCTCACTGAACACCAAAAAACCATGAGTTTTGCAGATCTGAAGTTTCCTTGCGGAGATAGCCCATGTTATATCTTGCATTTGTTAGGAAAAACTGCTTAGAGCATGAAAAGTGCCCATTGCAGAAAGAGCTCAAATTCGAAAAACAAACACGTATTCATGTTCCCCCGGCTCACTGAACACCAAAAAACCATGAGATTTGCAGATCTGGTTTCCTTGCGGAGATAGCCCATGATATATCTTGCATTTGTTAGGAAAAACTGCTTATAGCATGAAAAGTGCCCATTGCAGATAGAGCTCAAATTCGCAAAACAAACACATATTCCTGTTCCCCTGTCTCCCCGAAGACCAAAAAACCATGACTTTTGCAGATGTGAAGTTTCCTTGCGGAGATAGCCCATGCTATATCTTGCATTTGTTAGGAAAAACTGCTTAGAGCATGAAAAGTGCCCATTGCAGAAAGAGCTCAAATTCGAAAAACAAACACGTATTCATGTTCCCCCGGCTCACTGAACACCAAAAAACCATGACTTTTGCAGACGTGAAGTTTCCTTGCGGAGATAGCCCATGCTATATCTTGCATTTGTTAGGAAAAACTGCTTATAGTATGAAAAGTTCCCATTGCAGAAAGAGCTCAAATTCAAAAAACAAACACATATTCCTGTTCCCCTGCCTCCCCGAAGACGAAAAAACCATGACTTTTGCAGATCTGAAGTTTCCTTGCGGAGATAGCCCATGCTATATCTTGCATTTGTTAGGAAAAACTGCTTATAGTATGAAAAGTGCCCATTGCAGAAAAAGCTCAAATTCGAAAAACAAACACATATTCCTGTTCCCCTGCCTCCCCGAAGACCAAAAAACCATGACTTTTGCAGATGTGAAGTTTCCTTGCGGAGATAGCCCATGCTATATCTTGCATTTGTTAGGAAAAACTGCTTAGAGCATGAAAAGTGCCCATTGCAGAAAGAGCTCAAATTCGAAAAACAAACACGTATTCATGTTCCCCCGGCTCACTGAACACCAAAAAACCATGAGTTTTGCAGATCTGAAGTTTCCTTGCGGAGATAGCCCATGCTATATCTTGCATTTGTTAGGAAAAACTGCTTAGAGCATGAAAAGTGCCGATTGCAGATAGAGCTCAAATTCGCAAAACAAACACATATTCCTGTTCCCCTGCCTCCCCGAAGACCAAAAAACCATGACTTTTGCAGATCTGAAGTTTCCTTGCGGAGATAGCCCATGCTATATCTTGCATTTGTTAGGAAAAACTGGTTATAGTATGAAAAGTGCCCATTGCAGAAAAAGCTCAAATTCGAAACACAAACACATATTCCTGTTCCCCTGCCTCCCCGAAGACCAAAAAACCATGACTTTTGCAGATGTGAAGTTTCCTTGCGGAGATAGCCCATGCTATATCTTGCATTTGTTAGGAAAAACTGCTTAGAGCATGAAAAGTGCCCATTGCAGAAAGAGCTCAAATTCGAAAAACAAACACGTATTCATGTTCCCCCGGCTCACTGAACACCAAAAAACCATGACTTTTGCAGATCTGAAGTTTCCTTGCGGAGATAGCCCATGTTATATCTTGCATTTGTTAGGAAAAACTGCTTAGAGCATGAAAAGTGCCCATTGCAGAAAGAGCTCAAATTCGAAAAACAAACACGTATTCATGTTCCCCCGGCTCACTGAACACCAAAAAACCATGAGTTTTGCAGATCTGAAGTTTCCTTGCGGAGATAGCCCATGATATATCTTGCATTTGTTAGGAAAAACTGCTTATAGTATGAAAAGTGCCCATTTCACAAAGAGCTCAAATTCGAAAAACAAACACATATTCCTGTTCCCCTGCCTCCCCGAAGACCAAAAAACCATGACTTTTGCAGATGTGAAGTTTCCTTGCGGAGATAGCCCATGCTATATCTTGCATTTGTTAGGAAAAACTGCTTAGAGCATGAAAAGTGCCCATTGCAGAAAGAGCTCAAATTCGAAAAACAAACACGTATTCATGTTCCCCCGGCTCACTGAACACCAAAAAACCATGAGTTTTGCAGATCTGAAGTTTCCTTGTGGAGATAGCCCATGTTATATCTTGCATTTGTTAGGAAAAACTGCTTATAGCATGAAAAGTGCCCATTGCAGATAGAGCTCAAATTCGCAAAACAAACACATATTCCTGTTCCCCTGCCTCCCCGAAGACCAAAAAACCATGACTTTTGCAGATCTGAAGTTTCCTTGCGGAGATAGCCCATGCTATATCTTGCATTTGTTAGGAAAAACTGCTTAGAGCATGAAAAGTGCCGATTGCAGATAGAGCTCAAATTCGCAAAACAAACACATATTCCTGTTCCCCTGCCTCCCCGAAGACCAAAAAACCATGACTTTTGCAGATCTGAAGTTTCCTTGCGGAGATAGCCCATGCTATATCTTGCATTTGTTAGGAAAAACTGGTTATAGTATGAAAAGTGCCCATTGCAGAAAAAGCTCAAATTCGAAAAACAAACACATATTCCTGTTCCCCTGCCTCCCCGAAGACCAAAAAACCATGACTTTTGCAGATGTGAAGTTTCCTTGCGGAGATAGCCCATGCTATATCTTGCATTTGTTAGGAAAAACTGCTTAGAGCATGAAAAGTGCCCATTGCAGAAAGAGCTCAAATTCGAAAAACAAACACGTATTCATGTTCCCCCGGCTCACTGAACACCAAAAAACCATGACTTTTGCAGATCTGAAGTTTCCTTGCGGAGATAGCCCATGTTATATCTTGCATTTGTTAGGAAAAACTGCTTAGAGCATGAAAAGTGCCCATTGCAGAAAGAGCTCAAATTCGAAAAACAAACACGTATTCATGTTCCCCCGGCTCACTGAACACCAAAAAACCATGAGTTTTGCAGATCTGAAGTTTCCTTGCGGAGATAGCCCATGATATATCTTGCATTTGTTAGGAAAAACTGCTTATAGTATGAAAAGTGCCCATTTCACAAAGAGCTCAAATTCGAAAAACAAACACATATTCCTGTTCCCCTGCCTCCCCGAAGACCAAAAAACCATGACTTTTGCAGATGTGAAGTTTCCTTGCGGAGATAGCCCATGCTATATCTTGCATTTGTTAGGAAAAACTGCTTAGAGCATGAAAAGTGCCCATTGCAGAAAGAGCTCAAATTCGAAAAACAAACACGTATTCATGTTCCCCCGGCTCACTGAACACCAAAAAACCATGAGTTTTGCAGATCTGAAGTTTCCTTGTGGAGATAGCCCATGTTATATCTTGCATTTGTTAGGAAAAACTGCTTATAGCATGAAAAGTGCCCATTGCAGATAGAGCTCAAATTCGCAAAACAAACACATATTCCTGTTCCCCTGCCTCCCCGAAGACCAAAAAACCATGACTTTTGCAGATCTGAAGTTTCCTTGCGGAGATAGCCCATGCTATATCTTGCATTTGTTAGGAAAAACTGCTTAGAGCATGAAAAGTGCCGATTGCAGATAGAGCTCAAATTCGCAAAACAAACACATATTCCTGTTCCCCTGCCTCCCCGAAGACCAAAAAACCATGACTTTTGCAGATCTGAAGTTTCCTTGCGGAGATAGCCCATGCTATATCTTGCATTTGTTAGGAAAAACTGGTTATAGTATGAAAAGTGCCCATTGCAGAAAAAGCTCAAATTCGAAAAACAAACACATATTCCTGTTCCCCTGCCTCCCCGAAGACCAAAAAACCATGACTTTTGCAGATGTGAAGTTTCCTTGCGGAGATAGCCCATGCTATATCTTGCATTTGTTAGGAAAAACTGCTTAGAGCATGAAAAGTGCCCATTGCAGAAAGAGCTCAAATTCGAAAAACAAACACGTATTCATGTTCCCCCGGCTCACTGAACACCAAAAAACCATGACTTTTGCAGATCTGAAGTTTCCTTGCGGAGATAGCCCATGTTATATCTTGCATTTGTTAGGAAAAACTTCTTAGAGCATGAAAAGTGCCCATTGCAGAAAGAGCTCAAATTCGAAAAACAAACACGTATTCATGTTCCCCCGGCTCACTGAACACCAAAAAACCATGAGTTTTGCAGATCTGAAGTTTCCTTGCGGAGATAGCCCATGATATATCTTGCATTTGTTAGGAAAAACTGCTTATAGTATGAAAAGTGCCCATTTCACAAAGAGCTCAAATTCAAAAAACAAACACATATTCATGTTCCCCTGCCTCCCCGAAGACCAAAAAACCATGACTTTTGCAGATGTGAAGTTTCCTTGCGGAGATAGCCCATGCTATATCTTGCATTTGTTAGGAAAAACTGCTTAGAGCATGAAAAGTGCCCATTGCAGATAGAGCTCAAATTCGCAAAACAAACACATATTCCTGTTCCCCTGCCTCCCCGAAGACCAAAAAACCATGACTTTTGCAGATCTGAAGTTTCCTTGCGGAGATAGCCCATGCTATATCTTGCATTTGTTAGGAAAAACTGCTTATAGTATGAAAAGTGCCCATTGCAGAAAAAGCTCAAATTCGAAAAACAAACACATATTCCTGTTCCCCTGCCTCCCCGAAGACCAAAAAACCATGACTTTTGCAGATGTGAAGTTTCCTTGCGGAGATAGCCCATGCTATATCTTGCATTTGTTAGGAAAAACTGCTTAGAGCATGAAAAGTGCCCATTGCAGAAAGAGCTCAAATTCGAAAAACAAACACGTATTCATGTTCCCCCGGCTCACTGAACACCAAAAAACCATGACTTTTGCAGATCTGAAGTTTCCTTGCGGAGATAGCCCATGTTATATCTTGCATTTGTTAGGAAAAACTGCTTAGAGCATGAAAAGTTCCCATTGCAGAAAGAGCTCAAATTCGAAAAACAAACACGTATTCATGTTCCCCCGGCTCACTGAACACCAAAAAACCATGAGTTTTGCAGATCTGAAGTTTCCTTGCGGAGATAGCCCATGATATATCTTGCATTTGTTAGGAAAAACTGCTTATAGTATGAAAAGTGCCCATTTCACAAAGAGCTCAAATTCGAAAAACAAACACATATTCCTGTTCCCCTGCCTCCCCGAAGACCAAAAAACCATGACTTTTGCAGATGTGAAGTTTCCTTGCGGAGATAGCCCATGCTATATCTTGCATTTGTTAGGAAAAACTGCTTAGAGCATGAAAAGTGCCCATTGCAGAAAGAGCTCAAATTCGAAAAACAAACACGTATTCATGTTCCCCCGGCTCACTGAACACCAAAAAACCATGAGTTTTGCAGATCTGAAGTTTCCTTGTGGAGATAGCCCATGTTATATCTTGCATTTGTTAGGAAAAACTGCTTATAGCATGAAAAGTGCCCATTGCAGATAGAGCTCAAATTCGCAAAACAAACACATATTCCTGTTCCCCTGCCTCCCCGAAGACCAAAAAACCATGACTTTTGCAGATCTGAAGTTTCCTTGCGGAGATAGCCCATGCTATATCTTGCATTTGTTAGGAAAAACTGCTTAGAGCATGAAAAGTGCCGATTGCAGATAGAGCTCAAATTCGCAAAACAAACACATATTCCTGTTCCCCTGCCTCCCCGAAGACCAAAAAACCATGACTTTTGCAGATCTGAAGTTTCCTTGCGGAGATAGCCCATGCTATATCTTGCATTTGTTAGGAAAAACTGGTTATAGTATGAAAAGTGCCCATTGCAGAAAAAGCTCAAATTCGAAAAACAAACACATATTCCTGTTCCCCTGCCTCCCCGAAGACCAAAAAACCATGACTTTTGCAGATGTGAAGTTTCCTTGCGGAGATAGCCCATGCTATATCTTGCATTTGTTAGGAAAAACTGCTTAGAGCATGAAAAGTGCCCATTGCAGAAAGAGCTCAAATTCGAAAAACAAACACGTATTCATGTTCCCCCGGCTCACTGAACACCAAAAAACCATGACTTTTGCAGATCTGAAGTTTCCTTGCGGAGATAGCCCATGTTATATCTTGCATTTGTTAGGAAAAACTTCTTAGAGCATGAAAAGTGCCCATTGCAGAAAGAGCTCAAATTCGAAAAACAAACACGTATTCATGTTCCCCCGGCTCACTGAACACCAAAAAACCATGAGTTTTGCAGATCTGAAGTTTCCTTGCGGAGATAGCCCATGATATATCTTGCATTTGTTAGGAAAAACTGCTTATAGTATGAAAAGTGCCCATTTCACAAAGAGCTCAAATTCAAAAAACAAACACATATTCATGTTCCCCTGCCTCCCCGAAGACCAAAAAACCATGACTTTTGCAGATGTGAAGTTTCCTTGCGGAGATAGCCCATGCTATATCTTGCATTTGTTAGGAAAAACTGCTTAGAGCATGAAAAGTGCCCATTGCAGATAGAGCTCAAATTCGCAAAACAAACACATATTCCTGTTCCCCTGCCTCCCCGAAGACCAAAAAACCATGACTTTTGCAGATCTGAAGTTTCCTTGCGGAGATAGCCCATGCTATATCTTGCATTTGTTAGGAAAAACTGCTTATAGTATGAAAAGTGCCCATTGCAGAAAAAGCTCAAATTCGAAAAACAAACACATATTCCTGTTCCCCTGCCTCCCCGAAGACCAAAAAACCATGACTTTTGCAGATGTGAAGTTTCCTTGCGGAGATAGCCCATGCTATATCTTGCATTTGTTAGGAAAAACTGCTTAGAGCATGAAAAGTGCCCATTGCAGAAAGAGCTCAAATTCGAAAAACAAACACGTATTCATGTTCCCCCGGCTCACTGAACACCAAAAAACCATGACTTTTGCAGATCTGAAGTTTCCTTGCGGAGATAGCCCATGTTATATCTTGCATTTGTTAGGAAAAACTGCTTAGAGCATGAAAAGTGCCCATTGCAGAAAGAGCTCAAATTCGAAAAACAAACACGTATTCATGTTCCCCCGGCTCACTGAACACCAAAAAACCATGAGTTTTGCAGATCTGAAGTTTCCTTGCGGAGATAGCCCATGATATATCTTGCATTTGTTAGGAAAAACTGCTTATAGTATGAAAAGTGCCCATTTCACAAAGAGCTCAAATTCGAAAAACAAACACATATTCCTGTTCCCCTGCCTCCCCGAAGACCAAAAAACCATGACTTTTGCAGATGTGAAGTTTCCTTGCGGAGATAGCCCATGCTATATCTTGCATTTGTTAGGAAAAACTGCTTAGAGCATGAAAAGTGCCCATTGCAGAAAGAGCTCAAATTCGAAAAACAAACACGTATTCATGTTCCCCCGGCTCACTGAACACCAAAAAACCATGACTTTTGCAGATCTGAAGTTTCCTTGCGGAGATAGCCCATGTTATATCTTGCATTTGTTAGGAAAAACTGCTTAGAGCATGAAAAGTGCCCATTGCAGAAAGAGCTCAAATTCGAAAAACAAACACGTATTCATGTTCCCCCGGCTCACTGAACACCAAAAAACCATGAGTTTTGCAGATCTGAAGTTTCCTTGCGGAGATAGCCCATGATATATCTTGCATTTGTTAGGAAAAACTGCTTATAGTATGAAAAGTGCCCATTTCACAAAGAGCTCAAATTCGAAAAACAAACACATATTCCTGTTCCCCTGCCTCCCCGAAGACCAAAAAACCATGACTTTTGCAGATGTGAAGTTTCCTTGCGGAGATAGCCCATGCTATATCTTGCATTTGTTAGGAAAAACTGCTTAGAGCATGAAAAGTGCCCATTGCAGAAAGAGCTCAAATTCGAAAAACAAACACGTATTCATGTTCCCCCGGCTCACTGAACACCAAAAAACCATGAGTTTTGCAGATCTGAAGTTTCCTTGTGGAGATAGCCCATGTTATATCTTGCATTTGTTAGGAAAAACTGCTTATAGCATGAAAAGTGCCCATTGCAGATAGAGCTCAAATTCGCAAAACAAACACATATTCCTGTTCCCCTGCCTCCCCGAAGACCAAAAAACCATGACTTTTGCAGATCTGAAGTTTCCTTGCGGAGATAGCCCATGCTATATCTTGCATTTGTTAGGAAAAACTGCTTAGAGCATGAAAAGTGCCGATTGCAGATAGAGCTCAAATTCGCAAAACAAACACATATTCCTGTTCCCCTGCCTCCCCGAAGACCAAAAAACCATGACTTTTGCAGATCTGAAGTTTCCTTGCGGAGATAGCCCATGCTATATCTTGCATTTGTTAGGAAAAACTGGTTATAGTATGAAAAGTGCCCATTGCAGAAAAAGCTCAAATTCGAAAAACAAACACATATTCCTGTTCCCCTGCCTCCCCGAAGACCAAAAAACCATGACTTTTGCAGATGTGAAGTTTCCTTGCGGAGATAGCCCATGCTATATCTTGCATTTGTTAGGAAAAACTGCTTAGAGCATGAAAAGTGCCCATTGCAGAAAGAGCTCAAATTCGAAAAACAAACACGTATTCATGTTCCCCCGGCTCACTGAACACCAAAAAACCATGACTTTTGCAGATCTGAAGTTTCCTTGCGGAGATAGCCCATGTTATATCTTGCATTTGTTAGGAAAAACTTCTTAGAGCATGAAAAGTGCCCATTGCAGAAAGAGCTCAAATTCGAAAAACAAACACGTATTCATGTTCCCCCGGCTCACTGAACACCAAAAAACCATGAGTTTTGCAGATCTGAAGTTTCCTTGCGGAGATAGCCCATGCTATATCTTGCATTTGTTAGGAAAAACTGCTTAGAGCATGAAAAGTGCCCATTGCAGAAAGAGCTCAAATTCGAAAAACAAACACGTATTCATGTTCCCCCGGCTCACTGAACACCAAAAAACCATGACTTTTGCAGACGTGAAGTTTCCTTGCGGAGATAGCCCATGCTATATCTTGCATTTGTTAGGAAAAACTGCTTATAGTATGAAAAGTGCCCATTGCAGAAAAAGCTCAAATTCGAAAAACAAACACATATTCCTGTTCCCCTGCCTCCCCGAAGACCAAAAAACCATGACTTTTGCAGATGTGAAGTTTCCTTGCGGAGATAGCCCATGCTATATCTTGCATTTGTTAGGAAAAACTGCTTAGAGCATGAAAAGTGCCC
Organism: Vipera berus; assembly: GCF_964194415.1. Classification (NCBI taxonomy): domain Eukaryota; kingdom Metazoa; phylum Chordata; class Lepidosauria; order Squamata; family Viperidae; genus Vipera; species Vipera berus. Next base: position 487,498 of record NC_138219.1, read on the forward strand.
ATTGCAGAAAGAGCTCAAATTCGAAAAACAAACACGTATTCATGTTCCCCCGGCTCACTGAACACCAAAAAACCATGAGTTTTGCAGATCTGAAGTTTCCTTGTGGAGATAGCCCATGTTATATCTTGCATTTGTTAGGAAAAACTGCTTATAGCATGAAAAGTGCCCATTGCAGATAGAGCTCAAATTCGCAAAACAAACACATATTCATGTTCCCCTGTCTCCCCGAAGACCAAAAAACCATGACTTTTGCAGATCTGAAGTTTCCTTGCGGAGATAGCCCATGCTATATCTTGCATTTGTTAGGAAAAACTGCTTATAGCATGAAAAGTGCCCATTGCAGATAGAGCTCAAATTCGCAAAACAAACACATATTCCTGTTCCCCTGCCTGCCCGAAGACCAAAAAACCATGACTTTTGCAGATGTGAAGTTTCCTTGCGGAGATAGCCCATGCTATATCTTGCATTTGTTAGGAAAAACTGCTTAGCGCATGAAAAGTGCCCATTGCAGAAAGAGCTCAAATTCGAAAAACAAACACGTATTCATGTTCCCCTGTCTCCCCGAAGACCAAAAAACCATGAGTTTTGCAGATCTGAAGTTTCCTTGCGGAGATAGCCCATGCTATATCTTGCATTTGTTAGGAAAAACTGCTTATAGCATGAAAAGTGCCCATTGCAGATAGAGCTCAAATTCGCAAAACAAACACATATTCCTGTTCCCCTGCCTGCCCGAAGACCAAAAAACCATGATTTTTGCAGATCTGAAGTTTCCTTGCGGAGATAGCCCATGCTATATCTTGCATTTGTTAGGAAAAACTGCTTAGAGCATGAAAAGTGCCCATTGCAGAAAGAGCTCAAATTCGAAAAACAAACACGTATTCATGTTCCCCCGGCTCACTGAACACCAAAAAACCATGACTTTTGCAGATCTGAAGTTTCCTTGCGGAGATAGCCCATGCTATATCTTGCATTTGTTAGGAAAAACTGCTTAGAGCATGAAAAGTGCCCATTGCAGAAAGAGCTCAAATTCGAAAAACAAACACGTATTCATGTTCCCCCGGCTCACTGAACACCAAAAAACCATGAGTTTTGCAGATCTGAAGTTTCCTTGTGGAGATAGCCCATGTTATATCTTGCATTTGTTAGGAAAAACTGCTTATAGCATGAAAAGTGCCCATTGCAGATAGAGCTCAAATTCGCAAAACAAACACATATTCATGTTCCCCTGTCTCCCCGAAGACCAAAAAACCATGACTTTTGCAGATGTGAAGTTTCCTTGCGGAGATAGCCCATGCTATATCTTGCATTTGTTAGGAAAAACTGCTTATAGCATGAAAAGTGCCCATTGCAGATAGAGCTCAAATTCGCAAAACAAACACATATTCCTGTTCCCCTGCCTCCCCGAAGACCAAAAAACCATGACTTTTGCAGATCTGAAGTTTCCTTGCGGAGATAGCCCATGCTATATCTTGCATTTGTTAGGAAAAACTGCTTATAGTATGAAAAGTGCCCATTGCAGAAAAAGCTCAAATTCGAAAAACAAACACATATTCCTGTTCCCCTGCCTCCCCGAAGACCAAAAAACCATGACTTTTGCAGATGTGAAGTTTCCTTGCGGAGATAGCCCATGCTATATCTTGCATTTGTTAGGAAAAACTGCTTAGAGCATGAAAAGTGCCCATTGCAGAAAGAGCTCAAATTCGAAAAACAAACACGTATTCATGTTCCCCTGTCTCCCCGAAGACCAAAAAACCATGACTTTTGCAGATCTGAAGTTTCCTTGCGGAGATAGCCCATGCTATATCTTGCATTTGTTAGGAAAAACTGCTTAGAGCATGAAAAGTGCCCATTGCAGAAAGAGCTCAAATTCGAAAAACAAACACGTATTCATGTTCCCCCGGCTCACTGAACACCGAAAAACCATGACTTTTGCAGATCTGAAGTTTCCTTGTGGAGATAGCCCATGTTATATCTTGCATTTGTTAGGAAAAACTGCTTAGAGCATGAAAAGTGCCCATTGCAGAAAAAGCTCAAATTCGAAAAACAAACACATATTCCTGTTCCCCTGCCTCCCCGAAGACCAAAAAACCATGACTTTTGCAGATCTGAAGTTTCCTTGCGGAGATAGCCCATGCTATATCTTGCATTTGTTAGGAAAAACTGCTTATAGTATGAAAAGTGCCCATTGCAGAAAAAGCTCAAATTCGAAAAACAAACACATATTCCTGTTCCCCTGCCTCCCCGAAGACCAAAAAACCATGACTTTTGCAGATGTGAAGTTTCCTTGCGGAGATAGCCCATGCTATATCTTGCATTTGTTAGGAAAAACTGCTTAGAGCATGAAAAGTGCCCATTGCAGAAAGAGCTCAAATTCGAAAAACAAACACGTATTCATGTTCCCCCGGCTCACTGAACACCAAACAACCATGAGTTTTGCAGATCTGAAGTTTCCTTGTGGAGATAGCCCATGTTATATCTTGCATTTGTTAGGAAAAACTGCTTATAGCATGAAAAGTGCCCATTGCAGATAGAGCTCAAATTCGCAAAACAAACACATATTCATGTTCCCCTGTCTCCCCGAAGACCAAAAAACCATGACTTTTGCAGATCTGAAGTTTCCTTGCGGAGATAGCCCATGCTATATCTTGCATTTGTTAGGAAAAACTGCTTATAGCATGAAAAGTGCCCATTGCAGATAGAGCTCAAATTCGCAAAACAAACACATATTCCTGTTCCCCTGCCTCCCCGAAGACCAAAAAACCATGACTTTTGCAGATCTGAAGTTTCCTTGCGGAGATAGCCCATGCTATATCTTGCATTTGTTAGGAAAAACTGCTTATAGTATGAAAAGTGCCCATTGCAGAAAAAGCTCAAATTCGAAAAACAAACACATATTCCTGTTCCCCTGCCTCCCCGAAGACCAAAAAACCATGACTTTTGCAGATGTGAAGTTTCCTTGCGGAGATAGCCCATGCTATATCTTGCATTTGTTAGGAAAAACTGCTTAGAGCATGAAAAGTGCCCATTGCAGAAAGAGCTCAAATTCGAAAAACAAACACGTATTCATGTTCCCCTGTCTCCCCGAAGACCAAAAAACCATGACTTTTGCAGATCTGAAGTTTCCTTGCGGAGATAGCCCATGCTATATCTTGCATTTGTTAGGAAAAACTGCTTAGAGCATGAAAAGTGCCCATTGCAGAAAGAGCTCAAATTCGAAAAACAAACACGTATTCATGTTCCCCCGGCTCACTGAACACCAAAAAACCATGAGTTTTGCAGATCTGAAGTTTCCTTGTGGAGATAGCCCATGTTATATCTTGCATTTGTTAGGAAAAACTGCTTATAGCATGAAAAGTGCCCATTGCAGATAGAGCTCAAATTCGCAAAACAAACACATATTCATGTTCCCCTGTCTCCCCGAAGACCAAAAAACCATGACTTTTGCAGATGTGAAGTTTCCTTGCGGAGATAGCCCATGCTATATCTTGCATTTGTTAGGAAAAACTGCTTATAGCATGAAAAGTGCCCATTGCAGATAGAGCTCAAATTCGCAAAACAAACACATATTCCTGTTCCCCTGCCTCCCCGAAGACCAAAAAACCATGACTTTTGCAGATCTGAAGTTTCCTTGCGGAGATAGCCCATGCTATATCTTGCATTTGTTAGGAAAAACTGCTTATAGTATGAAAAGTGCCCATTGCAGAAAAAGCTCAAATTCGAAAAACAAACACATATTCCTGTTCCCCTGCCTCCCCGAAGACCAAAAAACCATGACTTTTGCAGATGTGAAGTTTCCTTGCGGAGATAGCCCATGCTATATCTTGCATTTGTTAGGAAAAACTGCTTAGAGCATGAAAAGTGCCCATTGCAGAAAGAGCTCAAATTCGAAAAACAAACACGTATTCATGTTCCCCTGTCTCCCCGAAGACCAAAAAACCATGACTTTTGCAGATCTGAAGTTTCCTTGCGGAGATAGCCCATGCTATATCTTGCATTTGTTAGGAAAAACTGCTTAGAGCATGAAAAGTGCCCATTGCAGAAAGAGCTCAAATTCGAAAAACAAACACGTATTCATGTTCCCCCGGCTCACTGAACACCAAAAAACCATGACTTTTGCAGATCTGAAGTTTCCTTGTGGAGATAGCCCATGTTATATCTTGCATTTGTTAGGAAAAACTGCTTAGAGCATGAAAAGTGCCCATTGCAGAAAAAGCTCAAATTCGAAAAACAAACACATATTCCTGTTCCCCTGCCTCCCCGAAGACCAAAAAACCATGACTTTTGCAGATCTGAAGTTTCCTTGCGGAGATAGCCCATGCTATATCTTGCATTTGTTAGGAAAAACTGCTTATAGTATGAAAAGTGCCCATTGCAGAAAAAGCTCAAATTCGAAAAACAAACACATATTCCTGTTCCCCTGCCTCCCCGAAGACCAAAAAACCATGACTTTTGCAGATGTGAAGTTTCCTTGCGGAGATAGCCCATGCTATATCTTGCATTTGTTAGGAAAAACTGCTTAGAGCATGAAAAGTGCCCATTGCAGAAAGAGCTCAAATTCGAAAAACAAACACGTATTCATGTTCCCCCGGCTCACTGAACACCAAACAACCATGAGTTTTGCAGATCTGAAGTTTCCTTGTGGAGATAGCCCATGTTATATCTTGCATTTGTTAGGAAAAACTGCTTATAGCATGAAAAGTGCCCATTGCAGATAGAGCTCAAATTCGCAAAACAAACACATATTCATGTTCCCCTGTCTCCCCGAAGACCAAAAAACCATGACTTTTGCAGATCTGAAGTTTCCTTGCGGAGATAGCCCATGCTATATCTTGCATTTGTTAGGAAAAACTGCTTATAGCATGAAAAGTGCCCATTGCAGATAGAGCTCAAATTCGCAAAACAAACACATATTCCTGTTCCCCTGCCTCCCCGAAGACCAAAAAACCATGACTTTTGCAGATCTGAAGTTTCCTTGCGGAGATAGCCCATGCTATATCTTGCATTTGTTAGGAAAAACTGCTTATAGTATGAAAAGTGCCCATTGCAGAAAAAGCTCAAATTCGAAAAACAAACACATATTCCTGTTCCCCTGCCTCCCCGAAGACCAAAAAACCATGACTTTTGCAGATGTGAAGTTTCCTTGCGGAGATAGCCCATGCTATATCTTGCATTTGTTAGGAAAAACTGCTTAGAGCATGAAAAGTGCCCATTGCAGAAAGAGCTCAAATTCGAAAAACAAACACGTATTCATGTTCCCCTGTCTCCCCGAAGACCAAAAAACCATGACTTTTGCAGATCTGAAGTTTCCTTGCGGAGATAGCCCATGCTATATCTTGCATTTGTTAGGAAAAACTGCTTAGAGCATGAAAAGTGCCCATTGCAGAAAGAGCTCAAATTCGAAAAACAAACACGTCTTCATGTTCCCCCGGCTCACTGAACACCAAAAAACCATGACTTTTGCAGATCTGAAGTTTCCTTGCGGAGATAGCCCATGCTATATCTTGCATTTGTTAGGAAAAACTGCTTAGAGCATGAAAAGTGCCCATTGCAGAAAGAGCTCAAATTCGAAAAACAAACACGTATTCATGTTCCCCCGGCTCACTGAACACCAAAAAACCATGAGTTTTGCAGATCTGAAGTTTCCTTGTGGAGATAGCCCATGTTATATCTTGCATTTGTTAGGAAAAACTGCTTATAGCATGAAAAGTGCCCATTGCAGATAGAGCTCAAATTCGCAAAACAAACACATATTCCTGTTCCCCTGCCTCCCCGAAGACCAAAAAACCATGACTTTTGCAGATGTGAAGTTTCCTTGCGGAGATAGCCCATGCTATATCTTGCATTTGTTAGGAAAAACTGCTTAGAGCATGAAAAGTGCCCATTGCAGAAAGAGCTCAAATTCGAAAAACAAACACGTATTCATGTTCCCCCGGCTCACTGAACACCAAAAAACCATGAGTTTTGCAGATCTGAAGTTTCCTTGTGGAGATAGCCCATGTTATATCTTGCATTTGTTAGGAAAAACTGCTTATAGCATGAAAAGTGCCCATTGCAGATAGAGCTCAAATTCGCAAAACAAACACATATTCATGTTCCCCTGTCTCCCCGAAGACCAAAAAACCATGACTTTTGCAGATCTGAAGTTTCCTTGCGGAGATAGCCCATGCTATATCTTGCATTTGTTAGGAAAAACTGCTTAGAGCATGAAAAGTGCCCATTGCAGATAGAGCTCAAATTCGCAAAACAAACACATATTCCTGTTCCCCTGCCTCCCCGAAGACCAAAAAACCATGACTTTTGCAGATCTGAAGTTTCCTTGCGGAGATAGCCCATGCTATATCTTGCATTTGTTAGGAAAAACTGCTTATAGTATGAAAAGTGCCCATTGCAGAAAAAGCTCAAATTCGAAAAACAAACACATATTCCTGTTCCCCTGCCTCCCCTAAGACCAAAAAACCATGACTTTTGCAGATGTGAAGTTTCCTTGCGGAGATAGCCCATGCTATATCTTGCATTTGTTAGGAAAAACTGCTTAGAGCATGAAAAGTGCCCATTGCAGAAAGAGCTCAAATTCGAAAAACAAACACGTATTCATGTTCCCCTGTCTCCCCGAAGACCAAAAAACCATGACTTTTGCAGATCTGAAGTTTCCTTGCGGAGATAGCCCATGCTATATCTTGCATTTGTTAGGAAAAACTGCTTAGAGTGAGAAAAGTGCCCATTGCAGAAAGAGCTCAAATTCGAAAAACAAACACGTATTCATGTTCCCCTGTCTCCCCGAAGACCAAAAAACCATGACTTTTGCAGATCTGAAGTTTCCTTGCGGAGATAGCCCATGCTATATCTTGCATTTGTTAGGAAAAACTGCTTATAGCATGAAAAGTGCCCATTGCAGATAGAGCTCAAATTCGCAAAACAAACACATATTCCTGTTCCCCTGCCTCCCCGAAGACCAAAAAACCATGACTTTTGCAGATCTGAAGTTTCCTTGCGGAGATAGCCCATGCTATATCTTGCATTTGTTAGGAAAAACTGCTTATAGTATGAAAAGTGCCCATTGCAGAAAAAGCTCAAATTCGAAAAACAAACACATATTCCTGTTCCCCTGCCTCCCCGAAGACCAAAAAACCATGACTTTTGCAGATGTGAAGTTTCCTTGCGGAGATAGCCCATGCTATATCTTGCATTTGTTAGGAAAAACTGCTTAGAGCATGAAAAGTGCCCATTGCAGAAAGAGCTCAAATTCGAAAAACAAACACGTATTCATGTTCCCCTGTCTCCCCGAAGACCAAAAAACCATGACTTTTGCAGATCTGAAGTTTCCTTGCGGAGATAGCCCATGCTATATCTTGCATTTGTTAGGAAAAACTGCTTAGAGTGAGAAAAGTGCCCATTGCAGAAAGAGCTCAAATTCGAAAAACAAACACGTATTCATGTTCCCCTGTCTCCCCGAAGACCAAAAAACCATGACTTTTGCAGATCTGAAGTTTCCTTGCGGAGATAGCCCATGCTATATCTTGCATTTGTTAGGAAAAACTGCTTAGAGCATGAAAAGTGCCCATTGCAGAAAAAGCTCAAATTCGAAAAACAAACACATATTCCTGTTCCCCTGCCTCCCCGAAGACCAAAAAACCATGACTTTTGCAGATGTGAAGTTTCCTTGCGGAGATAGCCCATGCTATATCTTGCATTTGTTAGGAAAAACTGCTTAGAGCATGAAAAGTGCCCATTGCAGAAAGAGCTCAAATTCGAAAAACAAACACGTATTCATGTTCCCCCGGCTCACTGAACACCAAAAAACCATGAGTTTTGCAGATCTGAAGTTTCCTTGTGGAGATAGCCCATGTTATATCTTGCATTTGTTAGGAAAAACTGCTTATAGCATGAAAAGTGCCCATTGCAGATAGAGCTCAAATTCGCAAAACAAACACATATTCATGTTCCCCTGTCTCCCCGAAGACCAAAAAACCATGACTTTTGCAGATCTGAAGTTTCCTTGCGGAGATAGCCCATGCTATATCTTGCATTTGTTAGGAAAAACTGCTTATAGCATGAAAAGTGCCCATTGCAGATAGAGCTCAAATTCGCAAAACAAACACATATTCCTGTTCCCCTGCCTCCCCGAAGACCAAAAAACCATGACTTTTGCAGATCTGAAGTTTCCTTGCGGAGATAGCCCATGCTATATCTTGCATTTGTTAGGAAAAACTGCTTAGAGCATGAAAAGTGCCCATTGCAGAAAGAGCTCAAATTCGAAAAACAAACACGTCTTCATGTTCCCCCGGCTCACTGAACACCAAAAAACCATGACTTTTGCAGATCTGAAGTTTCCTTGCGGAGATAGCCCATGCTATATCTTGCATTTGTTAGGAAAAACTGCTTAGAGCATGAAAAGTGCCCATTGCAGAAAGAGCTCAAATTCGAAAAACAAACACGTATTCATGTTCCCCCGGCTCACTGAACACCAAAAAACCATGAGTTTTGCAGATCTGAAGTTTCCTTGTGGAGATAGCCCATGTTATATCTTGCATTTGTTAGGAAAAACTGCTTATAGCATGAAAAGTGCCCATTGCAGATAGAGCTCAAATTCGCAAAACAAACACATATTCCTGTTCCCCTGCCTCCCCGAAGACCAAAAAACCATGACTTTTGCAGATGTGAAGTTTCCTTGCGGAGATAGCCCATGCTATATCTTGCATTTGTTAGGAAAAACTGCTTAGAGCATGAAAAGTGCCCATTGCAGAAAGAGCTCAAATTCGAAAAACAAACACGTATTCATGTTCCCCCGGCTCACTGAACACCAAAAAACCATGAGTTTTGCAGATCTGAAGTTTCCTTGTGGAGATAGCCCATGTTATATCTTGCATTTGTTAGGAAAAACTGCTTATAGCATGAAAAGTGCCCATTGCAGATAGAGCTCAAATTCGCAAAACAAACACATATTCATGTTCCCCTGTCTCCCCGAAGACCAAAAAACCATGACTTTTGCAGATCTGAAGTTTCCTTGCGGAGATAGCCCATGCTATATCTTGCATTTGTTAGGAAAAACTGCTTAGAGCATGAAAAGTGCCCATTGCAGATAGAGCTCAAATTCGCAAAACAAACACATATTCCTGTTCCCCTGCCTCCCCGAAGACCAAAAAACCATGACTTTTGCAGATCTGAAGTTTCCTTGCGGAGATAGCCCATGCTATATCTTGCATTTGTTAGGAAAAACTGCTTATAGTATGAAAAGTGCCCATTGCAGAAAAAGCTCAAATTCGAAAAACAAACACATATTCCTGTTCCCCTGCCTCCCCTAAGACCAAAAAACCATGACTTTTGCAGATGTGAAGTTTCCTTGCGGAGATAGCCCATGCTATATCTTGCATTTGTTAGGAAAAACTGCTTAGAGCATGAAAAGTGCCCATTGCAGAAAGAGCTCAAATTCGAAAAACAAACACGTATTCATGTTCCCCTGTCTCCCCGAAGACCAAAAAACCATGACTTTTGCAGATCTGAAGTTTCCTTGCGGAGATAGCCCATGCTATATCTTGCATTTGTTAGGAAAAACTGCTTAGAGTGAGAAAAGTGCCCATTGCAGAAAGAGCTCAAATTCGAAAAACAAACACGTATTCATGTTCCCCTGTCTCCCCGAAGACCAAAAAACCATGACTTTTGCAGATCTGAAGTTTCCTTGCGGAGATAGCCCATGCTATATCTTGCATTTGTTAGGAAAAACTGCTTATAGCATGAAAAGTGCCCATTGCAGATAGAGCTCAAATTCGCAAAACAAACACATATTCCTGTTCCCCTGCCTCCCCGAAGACCAAAAAACCATGACTTTTGCAGATCTGAAGTTTCCTTGCGGAGATAGCCCATGCTATATCTTGCATTTGTTAGGAAAAACTGCTTATAGTATGAAAAGTGCCCATTGCAGAAAAAGCTCAAATTCGAAAAACAAACACATATTCCTGTTCCCCTGCCTCCCCGAAGACCAAAAAACCATGACTTTTGCAGATGTGAAGTTTCCTTGCGGAGATAGCCCATGCTATATCTTGCATTTGTTAGGAAAAACTGCTTAGAGCATGAAAAGTGCCCATTGCAGAAAGAGCTCAAATTCGAAAAACAAACACGTATTCATGTTCCCCTGTCTCCCCGAAGACCAAAAAACCATGACTTTTGCAGATCTGAAGTTTCCTTGCGGAGATAGCCCATGCTATATCTTGCATTTGTTAGGAAAAACTGCTTAGAGTGAGAAAAGTGCCCATTGCAGAAAGAGCTCAAATTCGAAAAACAAACACGTATTCATGTTCCCCTGTCTCCCCGAAGACCAAAAAACCATGACTTTTGCAGATCTGAAGTTTCCTTGCGGAGATAGCCCATGCTATATCTTGCATTTGTTAGGAAAAACTGCTTAGAGCATGAAAAGTGCCCATTGCAGAAAAAGCTCAAATTCGAAAAACAAACACATATTCCTGTTCCCCTGCCTCCCCGAAGACCAAAAAACCATGACTTTTGCAGATGTGAAGTTTCCTTGCGGAGATAGCCCATGCTATATCTTGCATTTGTTAGGAAAAACTGCTTAGAGCATGAAAAGTGCCCATTGCAGAAAGAGCTCAAATTCGAAAAACAAACACGTATTCATGTTCCCCCGGCTCACTGAACACCAAAAAACCATGAGTTTTGCAGATCTGAAGTTTCCTTGTGGAGATAGCCCATGTTATATCTTGCATTTGTTAGGAAAAACTGCTTATAGCATGAAAAGTGCCCATTGCAGATAGAGCTCAAATTCGCAAAACAAACACATATTCATGTTCCCCTGTCTCCCCGAAGACCAAAAAACCATGACTTTTGCAGATCTGAAGTTTCCTTGCGGAGATAGCCCATGCTATATCTTGCATTTGTTAGGAAAAACTGCTTATAGCATGAAAAGTGCCCATTGCAGATAGAGCTCAAATTCGCAAAACAAACACATATTCCTGTTCCCCTGCCTCCCCGAAGACCAAAAAACCATGACTTTTGCAGATCTGAAGTTTCCTTGCGGAGATAGCCCATGCTATATCTTGCATTTGTTAGGAAAAACTGCTTATAGTATGAAAAGTGCCCATTGCAGAAAAAGCTCAAATTCGAAAAACAAACACATATTCCTGTTCCCCTGCCTCCCCGAAGACCAAAAAACCATGACCTTTGCAGATGTGAAGTTTCCTTGCGGAGATAGCCCATGCTATATCTTGCATTTGTTAGGAAAAACTGCTTAGAGCATGAAAAGTGCCCATTGCAGAAAGAGCTCAAATTCGAAAAACAAACACGTATTCATGTTCCCCTGTCTCCCCGAAGACCAAAAAACCATGACTTTTGCAGATCTGAAGTTTCCTTGCGGAGATAGCCCATGCTATATCTTGCATTTGTTAGGAAAAACTGCTTAGAGCATGAAAAGTGCCCATTGCAGAAAGAGCTCAAATTCGAAAAACAAACACGTATTCATGTTCCCCCGGCTCACTGAACACCAAAAAACCATGACTTTTGCAGATCTGAAGTTTCCTTGCGGAGATAGCCCATGCTATATCTTGCATTTGTTAGGAAAAACTGCTTAGAGCATGAAAAGTGCCCATTGCAGAAAGAGCTCAAATTCGAAAAACAAACACGTATTCATGTTCCCCCGGCTCATTGAACACCAAAAAACCATGAGTTTTGCAGATCTGAAGTTTCCTTGTGGAGATAGCCCATGTTATATCTTGCATTTGTTAGGAAAAACTGCTTATAGCATGAAAAGTGCCCATTGCAGATAGAGCTCAAATTCGCAAAACAAACACATATTCATGTTCCCCTGTCTCCCCGAAGACCAAAAAACCATGACTTTTGCAGATCTGAAGTTTCCTTGCGGAGATAGCCCATGCTATATCTTGCATTTGTTAGGAAAAACTGCTTATAGCATGAAAAGTGCCCATTGCAGATAGAGCTCAAATTCGCAAAACAAACACATATTCCTGTTCCCCTGCCTCCCCGAAGACCAAAAAACCATGAGTTTTGCAGATCTGAAGTTTCCTTGTGGAGATAGCCCATGCTATATCTTGCATTTGTTAGGAAAAACTGCTTATAGTATGAAAAGTGCCCATTGCAGAAAAAGCTCAAATTCGAAAAACAAACACATATTCCTGTTCCCCTGCCTCCCCGAAGACCAAAAAAACATGACTTTTGCAGATGTGAAGTTTCCTTGCGGAGATAGCCCATGCTATATCTTGCATTTGTTAGGAAAAACTGCTTAGAGCATGAAAAGTGCCCATTGCAGAAAGAGCTCAAATTCGAAAAACAAACACGTATTCATGTTCCCCTGTCTCCCCGAAGACCAAAAAACCATGAGTTTTGCAGATCTGAAGTTTCCTTGCGGAGATAGCCCATGCTATATCTTGCATTTGTTAGGAAAAACTGCTTAGAGCATGAAAAGTGCCCATTGCAGAAAGAGCTCAAATTCGAAAAACAAACACGTATTCATGTTCCCCCGGCTCACTGAACACCAAAAAACCATGACTTTTGCAGATCTGAAGTTTCCTTGCGGAGATAGCCCATGCTATATCTTGCATTTGTTAGGAAAAACTGCTTAGAGCATGAAAAGTGCCCATTGCAGAAAGAGCTCAAATTCGAAAAACAAACACGTATTCATGTTCCCCCGGCTCACTGAACACCAAAAAACCATGAGTTTTGCAGATGTGAAGTTTCCTTGCGGAGATAGCCCATGCTATATCTTGCATTTGTTAGGAAAAACTGCTTAGAGCATGAAAAGTGCCCATTGCAGAAAGAGCTCAAATTCGAAAAACAAACACGTATTCATGTTCCCCTGTCTCCCCGAAGACCAAAAAACCATGACTTTTGCAGATCTGAAGTTTCCTTGCGGAGATAGCCCATGCTATATCTTGCATTTGTTAGGAAAAACTGCTTAGAGCATGAAAAGTGCCCATTGCAGAAAGAGCTCAAATTCGAAAAACAAACACGTATTCATGTTCCCCCGGCTCACTGAACACCAAAAAACCATGACTTTTGCAGATCTGAAGTTTCCTTGCGGAGATAGCCCATGTTATATCTTGCATTTGTTAGGAAAAACTGCTTAGAGCATGAAAAGTGCCCATTGCAGAAAAAGCTCAAATTCGAAAAACAAACACATATTCCTGTTCCCCTGCCTCCCCGAAGACCAAAAAACCATGACTTTTGCAGATCTGAAGTTTCCTTGCGGAGATAGCCCATGCTATATCTTGCATTTGTTAGGAAAAACTGCTTATAGTATGAAAAGTGCCCATTGCAGAAAAAGCTCAAATTCGAAAAACAAACACATATTCCTGTTCCCCTGCCTCCCCGAAGACCAAAAAACCATGACTTTTGCAGATGTGAAGTTTCCTTGCGGAGATAGCCCATGCTATATCTTGCATTTGTTAGGAAAAACTGCTTAGAGCATGAAAAGTGCCCATTGCAGAAAGAGCTCAAATTCGAAAAACAAACACGTATTCATGTTCCCCCGGCTCACTGAACACCAAACAACCATGAGTTTTGCAGATCTGAAGTTTCCTTGTGGAGATAGCCCATGTTATATCTTGCATTTGTTAGGAAAAACTGCTTATAGCATGAAAAGTGCCCATTGCAGATAGAGCTCAAATTCGCAAAACAAACACATATTCATGTTCCCCTGTCTCCCCGAAGACCAAAAAACCATGACTTTTGCAGATCTGAAGTTTCCTTGCGGAGATAGCCCATGCTATATCTTGCATTTGTTAGGAAAAACTGCTTATAGCATGAAAAGTGCCCATTGCAGATAGAGCTCAAATTCGCAAAACAAACACATATTCCTGTTCCCCTGCCTCCCCGAAGACCAAAAAACCATGACTTTTGCAGATCTGAAGTTTCCTTGCGGAGATAGCCCATGCTATATCTTGCATTTGTTAGGAAAAACTGCTTATAGTATGAAAAGTGCCCATTGCAGAAAAAGCTCAAATTCGAAAAACAAACACATATTCCTGTTCCCCTGCCTCCCCGAAGACCAAAAAACCATGACTTTTGCAGATGTGAAGTTTCCTTGCGGAGATAGCCCATGCTATATCTTGCATTTGTTAGGAAAAACTGCTTAGAGCATGAAAAGTGCCCATTGCAGAAAGAGCTCAAATTCGAAAAACAAACACGTATTCATGTTCCCCTGTCTCCCCGAAGACCAAAAAACCATGACTTTTGCAGATCTGAAGTTTCCTTGCGGAGATAGCCCATGCTATATCTTGCATTTGTTAGGAAAAACTGCTTAGAGCATGAAAAGTGCCCATTGCAGAAAGAGCTCAAATTCGAAAAACAAACACGTATTCATGTTCCCCCGGCTCACTGAACACCAAAAAACCATGACTTTTGCAGATCTGAAGTTTCCTTGCGGAGATAGCCCATGCTATATCTTGCATTTGTTAGGAAAAACTGCTTAGAGCATGAAAAGTACCCATTGCAGAAAGAGCTCAAATTCGAAAAACAAACACGTATTCATGTTCCCCCGGCTCACTGAACACCAAAAAACCATGAGTTTTGCAGATCTGAAGTTTCCTTGTGGAGATAGCCCATGTTATATCTTGCATTTGTTAGGAAAAACTGCTTATAGCATGAAAAGTGCCCATTGCAGATAGAGCTCAAATTCGCAAAACAAACACATATTCATGTTCCCCTGTCTCCCCGAAGACCAAAAAACCATGACTTTTGCAGATCTGAAGTTTCCTTGCGGAGATAGCCCATGCTATATCTTGCATTTGTTAGGAAAAACTGCTTATAGCATGAAAAGTGCCCATTGCAGATAGAGCTCAAATTCTCAAAACAAACACATATTCCTGTTCCCCTGCCTCCCCGAAGACCAAAAAACCATGACTTTTGCAGATCTGAAGTTTCCTTGCGGAGATAGCCCATGCTATATCTTGCATTTGTTAGGAAAAACTGCTTAGAGCATGAAAAGTGCCCATTGCAGAAAGAGCTCAAATTCGAAAAACAAACACGTATTCATGTTCCCCCGGCTCACTGAACACCAAAAAACCATGACTTTTGCAGATCTGAAGTTTCCTTGCGGAGATAGCCCATGTTATATCTTGCATTTGTTAGGAAAAACTGCTTAGAGCATGAAAAGTGCCCATTGCAGAAAGAGCTCAAATTCGAAAAACAAACACGTATTCATGTTCCCCCGGCTCACTGAACACCAAAAAACCATGAGTTTTGCAGATCTGAAGTTTCCTTGCGGAGATAGCCCATGCTATATCTTGCATTTGTTAGGAAAAACTGCTTAGAGCATGAAAAGTGCCCATTGCAGAAAGAGCTCAAATTCGAAAAACAAACACGTATTCATGTTCCCCCGGCTCACTGAACACCAAAAAACCATGAGTTTTGCAGATCTGAAGTTTCCTTGTGGAGATAGCCCATGCTATATCTTGCATTTGTTAGGAAAAACTGCTTATAGCATGAAAAGTGCCCATTGCAGATAGAGCTCAAATTCGCAAAACAAACACATATTCCTGTTCCCCTGCCTCCCCGAAGACCAAAAAACCATGACTTTTGCAGATCTGAAGTTTCCTTGCGGAGATAGCCCATGCTATATCTTGCATTTGTTAGGAAAAACTGCTTATAGTATGAAAAGTGCCCATTGCAGAAAAAGCTCAAATTTGAAAAACAAACACATATTCCTGTTCCCCTGCCTCCCCGAAGACCAAAAAACCATGACTTTTGCAATTGTGAAGTTTCCTTGCGGAGATAGCCCATGCTATATCTTGCATTTGTTAGGAAAAACTGCTTAGAGCATGAAAAGTGCCCATTGCAGAAAGAGCTCAAATTCGAAAAACAAACACGTATTCATGTTCCCCCGGCTCACTGAACACCAAAAAACCATGACTTTTGCAGATCTGAAGTTTCCTTGCGGAGATAGCCCATGTTATATCTTGCATTTGTTAGGAAAAACTGCTTAGAGCATGAAAAGTGCCCATTGCAGAAAAAGCTCAAATTCGAAAAACAAACACATATTCCTGTTCCCCTGCCTCCCCGAAGACCAAAAAACCATGACTTTTGCAGATCTGAAGTTTCCTTGCGGAGATAGCCCATGCTATATCTTGCATTTGTTAGGAAAAACTGCTTATAGTATGAAAAGTGCCCATTGCAGAAAAAGCTCAAATTCGAAAAACAAACACATATTCCTGTTCCCCTGCCTCCCCGAAGACCAAAAAACCATGACTTTTGCAGATGTGAAGTTTCCTTGCGGAGATAGCCCATGCTATATCTTGCATTTGTTAGGAAAAACTGCTTAGAGCATGAAAAGTGCCCATTGCAGAAAGAGCTCAAATTCGAAAAACAAACACGTATTCATGTTCCCCCGGCTCACTGAACACCAAACAACCATGAGTTTTGCAGATCTGAAGTTTCCTTGTGGAGATAGCCCATGTTATATCTTGCATTTGTTAGGAAAAACTGCTTATAGCATGAAAAGTGCCCATTGCAGATAGAGCTCAAATTCGCAAAACAAACACATATTCATGTTCCCCTGTCTCCCCGAAGACCAAAAAACCATGACTTTTGCAGATCTGAAGTTTCCTTGCGGAGATAGCCCATGCTATATCTTGCATTTGTTAGGAAAAACTGCTTATAGCATGAAAAGTGCCCATTGCAGATAGAGCTCAAATTCGCAAAACAAACACATATTCCTGTTCCCCTGCCTCCCCGAAGACCAAAAAACCATGACTTTTGCAGATCTGAAGTTTCCTTGCGGAGATAGCCCATGCTATATCTTGCATTTGTTAGGAAAAACTGCTTATAGTATGAAAAGTGCCCATTGCAGAAAAAGCTCAAATTCGAAAAACAAACACATATTCCTGTTCCCCTGCCTCCCCGAAGACCAAAAAACCATGACTTTTGCAGATGTGAAGTTTCCTTGCGGAGATAGCCCATGCTATATCTTGCATTTGTTAGGAAAAACTGCTTAGAGCATGAAAAGTGCCCATTGCAGAAAGAGCTCAAATTCGAAAAACAAACACGTATTCATGTTCCCCTGTCTCCCCGAAGACCAAAAAACCATGACTTTTGCAGATCTGAAGTTTCCTTGCGGAGATAGCCCATGCTATATCTTGCATTTGTTAGGAAAAACTGCTTAGAGCATGAAAAGTGCCCATTGCAGAAAGAGCTCAAATTCGAAAAACAAACACGTATTCATGTTCCCCCGGCTCACTGAACACCAAAAAACCATGACTTTTGCAGATCTGAAGTTTCCTTGCGGAGATAGCCCATGCTATATCTTGCATTTGTTAGGAAAAACTGCTTAGAGCATGAAAAGTGCCCATTGCAGAAAGAGCTCAAATTCGAAAAACAAACACGTATTCATGTTCCCCCGGCTCACTGAACACCAAAAAACCATGAGTTTTGCAGATCTGAAGTTTCCTTGTGGAGATAGCCCATGTTATATCTTGCATTTGTTAGGAAAAACTGCTTATAGCATGAAAAGTGCCCATTGCAGATAGAGCTCAAATTCGCAAAACAAACACATATTCATGTTCCCCTGTCTCCCCGAAGACCAAAAAACCATGACTTTTGCAGATCTGAAGTTTCCTTGCGGAGATAGCCCATGCTATATCTTGCATTTGTTAGGAAAAACTGCTTATAGCATGAAAAGTGCCCATTGCAGATAGAGCTCAAATTCTCAAAACAAACACATATTCCTGTTCCCCTGCCTCCCCGAAGACCAAAAAACCATGACTTTTGCAGATCTGAAGTTTCCTTGCGGAGATAGCCCATGCTATATCTTGCATTTGTTAGGAAAAACTGCTTAGAGCATGAAAAGTGCCCATTGCAGAAAGAGCTCAAATTCGAAAAACAAACACGTATTCATGTTCCCCCGGCTCACTGAACACCAAAAAACCATGACTTTTGCAGATCTGAAGTTTCCTTGCGGAGATAGCCCATGTTATATCTTGCATTTGTTAGGAAAAACTGCTTAGAGCATGAAAAGTGCCCATTGCAGAAAGAGCTCAAATTCGAAAAACAAACACGTATTCATGTTCCCCCGGCTCACTGAACACCAAAAAACCATGAGTTTTGCAGATCTGAAGTTTCCTTGCGGAGATAGCCCATGCTATATCTTGCATTTGTTAGGAAAAACTGCTTAGAGCATGAAAAGTGCCCATTGCAGAAAGAGCTCAAATTCGAAAAACAAACACGTATTCATGTTCCCCCGGCTCACTGAACACCAAAAAACCATGAGTTTTGCAGATCTGAAGTTTCCTTGTGGAGATAGCCCATGCTATATCTTGCATTTGTTAGGAAAAACTGCTTATAGCATGAAAAGTGCCCATTGCAGATAGAGCTCAAATTCGCAAAACAAACACATATTCCTGTTCCCCTGCCTCCCCGAAGACCAAAAAACCATGACTTTTGCAGATCTGAAGTTTCCTTGCGGAGATAGCCCATGCTATATCTTGCATTTGTTAGGAAAAACTGCTTATAGTATGAAAAGTGCCCATTGCAGAAAAAGCTCAAATTCGAAAAACAAACACATATTCCTGTTCCCCTGCCTCCCCGAAGACCAAAAAACCATGACTTTTGCAGATGTGAAGTTTCCTTGCGGAGATAGCCCATGCTATATCTTGCATTTGTTAGGAAAAACTGCTTAGAGCATGAAAAGTGCCCATTGCAGAAAAAGCTCAAATTCGAAAAACAAACACATATTCCTGTTCCCCTGCCTCCCCGAAGACCAAAAAACCATGACTTTTGCAGATCTGAAGTTTCCTTGCAGAGATAGCCCATGCTATATCTTGCATTTGTTAGGAAAAACTGCTTAGAGCATGAAAAGTGCCCATTGCAGAAAAAGCTCAAATTCGAAAAACAAACACATATTCCTGTTCCCCTGCCTCCCCGAAGACCAAAAAACCATGACTTTTGCAGATCTGAAGTTTCCTTGCGGAGATAGCCCATGCTATATCTTGCATTTGTTAGGAAAAACTGCTTAGAGCATGAAAAGTGCCCATTGCAGAAAGAGCTCAAATTCGAAAAACAAACACGTATTCATGTTCCCCCGGCTCACTGAACACCAAAAAACCATGACTTTTGCAGATCTGAAGTTTCCTTGCGGAGATAGCCCATGCTATATCTTGCATTTGTTAGGAAAAACTGCTTAGAGCATGAAAAGTGCCCATTGCAGAAAGAGCTCAAATTCGAAAAACAAACACGTATTCATGTTCCCCCGGCTCACTGAACACCAAAAAACCATGAGTTTTGCAGATCTGAAGTTTCCTTGTGGAGATAGCCCATGCTATATCTTGCATTTGTTAGGAAAAACTGCTTATAGCATGAAAAGTGCCCATTGCAGATAGAGCTCAAATTCTCAAAACAAACACATATTCCTGTTCCCCTGCCTCCCCGAAGACCAAAAAACCATGACTTTTGCAGATCTGAAGTTTCCTTGCGGAGATAGCCCATGCTATATCTTGCATTTGTTAGGAAAAACTGCTTAGAGCATGAAAAGTGCCCATTGCAGAAAGAGCTCAAATTCGAAAAACAAACACGTATTCCTGTTCCCCTGCCTCCCCGAAGACCAAAAAACCATGACTTTTGCAGATCTGAAGTTTCCTTGCAGAGATAGCCCATGCTATATCTTGCATTTGTTAGGAAAAACTGCTTAGAGCATGAAAAGTGCCCATTGCAGAAAGAGCTCAAATTCGAAAAACAAACACGTATTCATGTTCCCCCGGCTCACTGAACACCAAAAAACCATGAGTTTTGCAGATCTGAAGTTTCCTTGTGGAGATAGCCCATGTTATATCTTGCATTTGTTAGGAAAAACTGCTTATAGCATGAAAAGTGCCCATTGCAGATAGAGCTCAAATTCGAAAAACAAACACGTATTCATGTTCCCCCGGCTCCCCGAAGACCAAAAAACCATGAGTTTTGCAGATCTGAAGTTTCCTTGCGGAGATAGCCCATGCTATATCTTGCATTTGTTAGGAAAAACTGCTTAGAGCATGAAAAGTGCCCATTGCAGAAAGAGCTCAAATTCGAAAAACAAACACGTATTCATGTTCCCCCGGCTCACTGAACACCAAAAAACCATGAGTTTTGCAGATCTGAAGTTTCCTTGTGGAGATAGCCCATGTTATATCTTGCATTTGTTAGGAAAAACTGCTTATAGCATGAAAAGTGCCCATTGCAGATAGAGCTCAAATTCGCAAAACAAACACATATTCATGTTCCCCTGTCTCCCCGAAGACCAAAAAACCATGAGTTTTGCAGATCTGAAGTTTTCTTGCGGAGATAGCCCATGCTATATCTTGCATTTGTTAGGAAAAACTGCTTAGAGCATGAAAAGTGCCCATTGCAGAAAGAGCTCAAATTCGAAAAACAAACACGTATTCATGTTCCCCCGGCTCACTGAACACCAAAAAACCATGAGTTTTGCAGATCTGAAGTTTCCTTGTGGAGATAGCCCATGCTATATCTTGCATTTGTTAGGAAAAACTGCTTATAGCATGAAAAGTGCCCATTGCAGATAGAGCTCAAATTCGCAAAACAAACACATATTCCTGTTCCCCTGCCTCCCCGAAGACCAAAAAACCATGACTTTTGCAGATCTGAAGTTTCCTTGCGGAGATAGCCCATGCTATATCTTGCATTTGTTAGGAAAAACTGCTTATAGTATGAAAAGTGCCCATTGCAGAAAAAGCTCAAATTCGAAAAACAAACACATATTCCTGTTCCCCTGCCTCCCCGAAGACCAAAAAACCATGACTTTTGCAGATGTGAAGTTTCCTTGCAGAGATAGCCCATGCTATATGTTGCATTTGTTAGGAAAAACTGCTTAGAGCATGAAAAGTGCCCATTGCAGAAAGAGCTCAAATTCGAAAAACAAACACATATTCCTGTTCCCCCGGCTCACTGAACACCAAAAAACCATGAGTTTTGCAGATCTGAAGTTTCCTTGCGGAGATAGCCCATGCTATATCTTGCATTTGTTAGGAAAAACTGCTTAGAGCATGAAAAGTGCCCATTGCAGAAAGAGCTCAAATTCGAAAAACAAACACGTATTCATGTTCCCCCGGCTCACTGAACACCAAAAAACCATGAGTTTTGCAGATCTGAAGTTTCCTTGTGGAGATAGCCCATGTTATATCTTGCATTTGTTAGGAAAAACTGCTTATAGCATGAAAAGTGCCCATTGCAGATAGAGCTCAAATTCGCAAAACAAACACATATTCATGTTCCCCTGTCTCCCCGAAGACCAAAAAACCATGACTTTTGCAGATCTGAAGTTTCCTTGCGGAGATAGCCCATGCTATATCTTGCATTTGTTAGGAAAAACTGCTTATAGCATGAAAAGTGCCCATTGCAGATAGAGCTCAAATTCGCAAAACAAACACATATTCCTGTTCCCCTGCCTCCCCGAAGACCAAAAAACCATGAGTTTTGCAGATCTGAAGTTTCCTTGCGGAGATACCCCCTGCTATATCTTGCATTTGTTAGGAAAAACTGCTTATAGCATGAAAAGTGCCCATTGCAGATAGAGCTCAAATTCGCAAAACAAACACATATTCCTGTTCCCCTGTCTCCCCGAAGACCAAAAAACCATGACTTTTGCAGATCTGAAGTTTCCTTGCGGAGATAGCCCATGCTATATCTTGCATTTGTTAGGAAAAACTGCTTAGAGCATGAAAAGTGCCCATTGCAGAAAGAGCTCAAATTCGAAAAACAAACACGTATTCATGTTCCCCCGGCTCACTGAACACCAAAAAACCATGACTTTTGCAGATCTGAAGTTTCCTTGCGGAGATAGCCCATGCTATATCTTGCATTTGTTAGGAAAAACTGCTTAGAGCATGAAAAGTGCCCATTGCAGAAAGAGCTCAAATTCGAAAAACAAACACGTATTCATGTTCCCCCGGCTCACTGAACACCAAAAAACCATGAGTTTTGCAGATCTGAAGTTTCCTTGTGGAGATAGCCCATGTTATATCTTGCATTTGTTAGGAAAAACTGCTTATAGCATGAAAAGTGCCCATTGCAGATAGAGCTCAAATTCGCAAAACAAACACATATTCATGTTCCCCTGTCTCCCCGAAGACCAAAAACCCATGACTTTTGCAGATCTGAAGTTTCCTTGCGGAGATAGCCCATGCTATATCTTGCATTTGTTAGGAAAAACTGCTTATAGCATGAAAAGTGCCCATTGCAGATAGAGCTCAAATTCGCAAAACAAACACATATTCCTGTTCCCCTGCCTCCCCGAAGACCAAAAAACCATGACTTTTGCAGATCTGAAGTTTCCTTGCGGAGATAGCCCATGCTATATCTTGCATTTGTTAGGAAAAACTGCTTATAGTATGAAAAGTGCCCATTGCAGAAAAAGCTCAAATTCGAAAAACAAACACATATTCCTGTTCCCCTGCCTCCCCGAAGACCAAAAAACCATGACTTTTGCAGATCTGAAGTTTCCTTGCGGAGATAGCCCATGCTATATCTTGCATTTGTTAGGAAAAACTGCTTAGAGCATGAAAAGTGCCCATTGCAGAAAGAGCTCAAATTCGAAAAACAAACACGTATTCATGTTCCCCTGTCTCCCCGAAGACCAAAAAACCATGACTTTTGCAGATCTGAAGTTTCCTTGCGGAGATAGCCCATGCTATATCTTGCATTTGTTAGGAAAAACTGCTTAGAGCATGAAAAGTGCCCATTGCAGAAAGAGCTCAAATTCGAAAAACAAACACGTATTCATGTTCCCCCGGCTCACTGAACACCAAAAAACCATGACTTTTGCAGATCTGAAGTTTCCTTGCGGAGATAGCCCATGTTATATCTTGCATTTGTTAGGAAAAACTGCTTAGAGCATGAAAAGTGCCCATTGCAGAAAGAGCTCAAATTCGAAAAACAAACACGTATTCATGTTCCCCCGGCTCACTGAACACCAAAAAACCATGAGTTTTGCAGATCTGAAGTTTCCTTGCGGAGATAGCCCATGCTATATCTTGCATTTGTTAGGAAAAACTGCTTAGAGCATGAAAAGTGCCCATTGCAGAAAGAGCTCAAATTCGAAAAACAAACACGTATTCATGTTCCCCCGGCTCACTGAACACCAAAAAACCATGAGTTTTGCAGATCTGAAGTTTCCTTGCGGAGATAGCCCATGCTATATCTTGCATTTGTTAGGAAAAACTGCTTAGAGCATGAAAAGTGCCCATTGCAGAAAGAGCTCAAATTCGAAAAACAAACACGTATTCATGTTCCCCCGGCTCACTGAACACCAAAAAACCATGACTTTTGCAGATCTGAAGTTTCCTTGCGGAGATAGCCCATGTTATATCTTGCATTTGTTAGGAAAAACTGCTTATAGTATGAAAAGTGCCCATTGCAGAAAGAGCTCAAATTCGAAAAACAAACACATATTCCTGTTCCCCTGCCTCCCCGAAGATCAAAAAACCATGAGTTTTGCAGATCTGAAGTTTCCTTGTGGAGATAGCCCATGTTATATCTTGCATTTGTTAGGAAAAACTGCTTATAGCATGAAAAGTGCCCATTGCAGATAGAGCTCAAATTCGCAAAACAAACACATATTCATGTTCCCCTGTCTCCCCGAAGACCAAAAAACCATGAGTTTTGCAGATCTGAAGTTTCCTTGCGGAGATAGCCCATGCTATATCTTGCATTTGTTAGGAAAAACTGCTTAGAGCATGAAAAGTGCCCATTGCAGAAAGAGCTCAAATTCGAAAAACAAACACGTATTCATGTTCCCCTGTCTCCCCGAAGACCAAAAAACCATGAGTTTTGCAGATCTGAAGTTTCCTTGCGGAGATAGCCCATGCTATATCTTGCATTTGTTAGGAAAAACTGCTTAGAGCATGAAAAGTGCCCATTGCAGAAAGAGCTCAAATTCGAAAAACAAACACGTATTCATGTTCCCCCGGCTCACTGAACACCAAAAAACCATGAGTTTTGCAGATCTGAAGTTTCCTTGTGGAGATAGCCCATGCTATATCTTGCATTTGTTAGGAAAAACTGCTTATAGCATGAAAAGTGCCCATTGCAGATAGAGCTCAAATTCGCAAAACAAACACATATTCCTGTTCCCCTGCCTCCCCGAAGACCAAAAAACCATGACTTTTGCAGATCTGAAGTTTCCTTGCGGAGATAGGCCATGCTATATCTTGCATTTGTTAGGAAAAACTGCTTATAGTATGAAAAGTGCCCATTGCAGAAAAAGCTCAAATTCGGAAAACAAACACATATTCCTGTTCCCCTGCCTCCCCGAAGACCAAAAAACCATGACTTTTGCAGATGTGAAGTTTCCTTGCGGAGATAGCCCATGCTATATCTTGCATTTGTTAGGAAAAACTGCTTAGAGCATGAAAAGTGCCCATTGCAGAAAAAGCTCAAATTCGAAAAACAAACACATATTCCTGTTCCCCTGCCTCCCCGAAGACCAAAAAACCATGACTTTTGCAGATCTGAAGTTTCCTTGCAGAGATAGCCCATGCTATATCTTGCATTTGTTAGGAAAAACTGCTTAGAGCATGAAAAGTGCCCATTGCAGAAAGAGCTCAAATTCGAAAAACAAACACGTATTCATGTTCCCCCGGCTCACTGAACACCAAAAAACCATGAGTTTTGCAGATCTGAAGTTTCCTTGTGGAGATAGCCCATGTTATATCTTGCATTTGTTAGGAAAAACTGCTTATAGCATGAAAAGTGCCCATTGCAGATAGAGCTCAAATTCGCAAAACAAACACATATTCATGTTCCCCTGTCTCCCCGAAGACCAAAAAACCATGAGTTTTGCAGATCTGAAGTTTCCTTGCGGAGATAGCCCATGCTATATCTTGCATTTGTTAGGAAAAACTGCTTAGAGCATGAAAAGTGCCCATTGCAGAAAGAGCTCAAATTCGAGAAACAAACACGTATTCATGTTCCCCCGGCTCACTGAACACCAAAAAACCATGAGTTTTGCAGATCTGAAGTTTCCTTGTGGAGATAGCCCATGTTATATCTTGCATTTGTTAGGAAAAACTGCTTATAGCATGAAAAGTGCCCATTGCAGATAGAGCTCAAATTCGCAAAACAAACACATATTCATGTTCCCCTGTCTCCCCGAAGACCAAAAAACCATGAGTTTTGCAGATCTGAAGTTTCCTTGCGGAGATAGCCCATGCTATATCTTGCATTTGTTAGGAAAAACTGCTTAGAGCATGAAAAGTGCCCATTGCAGAAAGAGCTCAAATTCGAAAAACAAACACGTATTCATGTTCCCCCGGCTCACTGAACACCAAAAAACCATGAGTTTTGCAGATCTGAAGTTTCCTTGTGGAGATAGCCCATGCTATATCTTGCATTTGTTAGGAAAAACTGCTTATAGCATGAAAAGTGCCCATTGCAGATAGAGCTCAAATTCGCAAAACAAACACATATTCCTGTTCCCCTGCCTCCCCGAAGACCAAAAAACCATGACTTTTGCAGATCTGAAGTTTCCTTGCGGAGATAGCCCATGCTATATCTTGCATTTGTTAGGAAAAACTGCTTATAGTATGAAAAGTGCCCATTGCAGAAAAAGCTCAAATTCGAAAAACAAACACATATTCCTGTTCCCCTGCCTCCCCGAAGACCAAAAAACCATGACTTTTGCAGATCTGAAGTTTCCTTGCAGAGATAGCCCATGCTATATCTTGCATTTGTTAGGAAAAACTGCTTAGAGCATGAAAAGTGCCCATTGCAGAAAGAGCTCAAATTCGAAAAACAAACACATATTCCTGTTCCCCCGGCTCACTGAACACCAAAAAACCATGAGTTTTGCAGATCTGAAGTTTCCTTGCGGAGATAGCCCATGCTATATCTTGCATTTGTTAGGAAAAACTGCTTAGAGCATGAAAAGTGCCCATTGCAGAAAGAGCTCAAATTCGAAAAACAAACACGTATTCATGTTCCCCCGGCTCACTGAACACCAAAAAACCATGAGTTTTGCAGATCTGAAGTTTCCTTGTGGAGATAGCCCATGTTATATCTTGCATTTGTTAGGAAAAACTGCTTATAGCATGAAAAGTGCCCATTGCAGATAGAGCTCAAATTCGCAAAACAAACACATATTCATGTTCCCCTGTCTCCCCGAAGACCAAAAAACCATGACTTTTGCAGATCTGAAGTTTCCTTGCGGAGATAGCCCATGCTATATCTTGCATTTGTTAGGAAAAACTGCTTATAGCATGAAAAGTGCCCATTGCAGATAGAGCTCAAATTCGCAAAACAAACACATATTCCTGTTCCCCTGCCTCCCCGAAGACCAAAAAACCATGACTTTTGCAGATCTGAAGTTTCCTTGCGGAGATAGCCCATGCTATATCTTGCATTTGTTAGGAAAAACTGCTTAGAGCATGAAAAGTGCCCATTGCAGAAAGAGCTCAAATTCGAAAAACAAACACGTATTCATGTTCCCCCGGCTCACTGAACACCAAAAAACCATGAGTTTTGCAGATCTGAAGTTTCCTTGTGGAGATAGCCCATGCTATATCTTGCATTTGTTAGGAAAAACTGCTTATAGCATGAAAAGTGCCCATTGCAGATAGAGCTCAAATTCGCAAAACAAACACATATTCCTGTTCCCCTGCCTCCCCGAAGACCAAAAAACCATGACTTTTGCAGATCTGAAGTTTCCTTGCGGAGATAGCCCATGCTATATCTTGCATTTGTTAGGAAAAACTGCTTATAGTATGAAAAGTGCCCATTGCAGAAAAAGCTCAAATTCGAAAAACAAACACATATTCCTGTTCCCCTGCCTCCCCGAAGACCAAAAAACCATGACTTTTGCAGATGTGAAGTTTCCTTGCGGAGATAGCCCATGCTATATCTTGCATTTGTTAGGAAAAACTGCTTAGAGCATGAAAAGTGCCCATTGCAGAAAAAGCTCAAATTCGAAAAACAAACACATATTCCTGTTCCCCTGCCTCCCCGAAGACCAAAAAACCATGACTTTTGCAGATCTGAAGTTTCCTTGCAGAGATAGCCCATGCTATATCTTGCATTTGTTAGGAAAAACTGCTTAGAGCATGAAAAGTGCCCATTGCAGAAAGAGCTCAAATTCGCAAAACAAACACATATTCATGTTCCCCTGTCTCCCCGAAGACCAAAAAACCATGAGTTTTGCAGATCTGAAGTTTCCTTGCGGAGATAGCCCATGCTATATCTTGCATTTGTTAGGAAAAACTGCTTAGAGCATGAAAAGTGCCCATTGCAGAAAGAGCTCAAATTCGAAAAACAAACACGTATTCATGTTCCCCCGGCTCACTGAACACCAAAAAACCATGAGTTTTGCAGATCTGAAGTTTCCTTGTGGAGATAGCCCATGTTATATCTTGCATTTGTTAGGAAAAACTGCTTATAGCATGAAAAGTGCCCATTGCAGATAGAGCTCAAATTCGCAAAACAAACACATATTCATGTTCCCCTGTCTCCCCGAAGACCAAAAAACCATGAGTTTTGCAGATCTGAAGTTTCCTTGCGGAGATAGCCCATGCTATATCTTGCATTTGTTAGGAAAAACTGCTTAGAGCATGAAAAGTGCCCATTGCAGATAGAGCTCAAATTCGCAAAACAAACACATATTCCTGTTCCCCTGCCTCCCCGAAGACCAAAAAACCATGACTTTTGCAGATCTGAAGTTTCCTTGCGGAGATAGCCCATGCTATATCTTGCATTTGTTAGGAAAAACTGCTTAGAGCATGAAAAGTGCCCATTGCAGAAAGAGCTCAAATTCGAAAAACAAACACGTATTCATGTTCCCCCGGCTCACTGAACACCAAAAAACCATGAGTTTTGCAGATCTGAAGTTTCCTTGTGGAGATAGCCCATGCTATATCTTGCATTTGTTAGGAAAAACTGCTTATAGCATGAAAAGTGCCCATTGCAGATAGAGCTCAAATTCGCAAAACAAACACATATTCCTGTTCCCCTGCCTCCCCGAAGACCAAAAAACCATGACTTTTGCAGATCTGAAGTTTCCTTGCGGAGATAGCCCATGCTATATCTTGCATTTGTTAGGAAAAACTGCTTATAGTATGAAAAGTGCCCATTGCAGAAAAAGCTCAAATTCGAAAAACAAACACATATTCCTGTTCCCCTGCCTCCCCGAAGACCAAAAAACCATGACTTTTGCAGATGTGAAGTTTCCTTGCGGAGATAGCCCATGCTATATCTTGCATTTGTTAGGAAAAACTGCTTAGAGCATGAAAAGTGCCCATTGCAGAAAAAGCTCAAATTCGAAAAACAAACACATATTCCTGTTCCCCTGCCTCCCCGAAGACCAAAAAACCATGACTTTTGCAGATCTGAAGTTTCCTTGCAGAGATAGCCCATGCTATATCTTGCATTTGTTAGGAAAAACTGCTTAGAGCATGAAAAGTGCCCATTGCAGAAAGAGCTCAAATTCGAAAAACAAACACGTATTCATGTTCCCCCGGCTCACTGAACACCAAAAAACCATGAGTTTTGCAGATCTGAAGTTTCCTTGTGGAGATAGCCCATGTTATATCTTGCATTTGTTAGGAAAAACTGCTTATAGCATGAAAAGTGCCCATTGCAGATAGAGCTCAAATTCGCAAAACAAACACATATTCATGTTCCCCTGTCTCCCCGAAGACCAAAAAACCATGAGTTTTGCAGATCTGAAGTTTCCTTGCGGAGATAGCCCATGCTATATCTTGCATTTGTTAGGAAAAACTGCTTAGAGCATGAAAAGTGCCCATTGCAGAAAGAGCTCAAATTCGAAAAACAAACACGTATTCATGTTCCCCCGGCTCACTGAACACCAAAAAACCATGAGTTTTGCAGATCTGAAGTTTCCTTGTGGAGATAGCCCATGTTATATCTTGCATTTGTTAGGAAAAACTGCTTATAGCATGAAAAGTGCCCATTGCAGATAGAGCTCAAATTCGCAAAACAAACACATATTCATGTTCCCCTGTCTCCCCGAAGACCAAAAAACCATGAGTTTTGCAGATCTGAAGTTTCCTTGCGGAGATAGCCCATGCTATATCTTGCATTTGTTAGGAAAAACTGCTTAGAGCATGAAAAGTGCCCATTGCAGAAAGAGCTCAAATTCGAAAAACAAACACGTATTCATGTTCCCCCGGCTCACTGAACACCAAAAAACCATGAGTTTTGCAGATCTGAAGTTTCCTTGTGGAGATAGCCCATGCTATATCTTGCATTTGTTAGGAAAAACTGCTTATAGCATGAAAAGTGCCCATTGCAGATAGAGCTCAAATTCGCAAAACAAACACATATTCCTGTTCCCCTGCCTCCCCGAAGACCAAAAAACCATGACTTTTGCAGATCTGAAGTTTCCTTGCGGAGATAGCCCATGCTATATCTTGCATTTGTTAGGAAAAACTGCTTATAGTATGAAAAGTGCCCATTGCAGAAAAAGCTCAAATTCGCAAAACAAACACATATTCCTGTTCCCCTGCCTCCCCGAAGACCAAAAAACCATGAGTTTTGCAGATCTGAAGTTTCCTTGCGGAGATAGCCCATGCTATATCTTGCATTTGTTAGGAAAAACTGCTTAGAGTATGAAAAGTGCCCATTGCAGAAAGAGCTCAAATTCGAAAAACAAACACGTATTCATGTTCCCCCGGCTCACTGAACACCAAAAAACCATGAGTTTTGCAGATCTGAAGTTTCCTTGTGGAGATAGCCCATGTTATATCTTGCATTTGTTAGGAAAAACTGCTTATAGCATGAAAAGTGCCCATTGCAGATAGAGCTCAAATTCGCAAAACAAACACATATTCATGTTCCCCTGTCTCCCCGAAGACCAAAAAACCATGAGTTTTGCAGATCTGAAGTTTCCTTGCGGAGATAGCCCATGCTATATCTTGCATTTGTTAGGAAAAACTGCTTATAGCATGAAAAGTGCCCATTGCAGATAGAGCTCAAATTCGCAAAACAAACACATATTCCTGTTCCCCTGCCTCCCCGAAGACCAAAAAACCATGAGTTTTGCAGATCTGAAGTTTCCTTGCGGAGATAGCCCATGCTATATCTTGCATTTGTTAGGAAAAACTGCTTAGAGCATGAAAAGTGCCCATTGCAGAAAGAGCTCAAATTCGAAAAACAAACACGTATTCATGTTCCCCCGGCTCACTGAACACCAAAAAACCATGAGTTTTGCAGATCTGAAGTTTCCTTGTGGAGATAGCCCATGCTATATCTTGCATTTGTTAGGAAAAACTGCTTATAGCATGAAAAGTGCCCATTGCAGATAGAGCTCAAATTCGCAAAACAAACACATATTCCTGTTCCCCTGCCTCCCCGAAGACCAAAAAACCATGACTTTTGCAGATCTGAAGTTTCCTTGCGGAGATAGCCCATGCTATATCTTGCATTTGTTAGGAAAAACTGCTTATAGTATGAAAAGTGCCCATTGCAGAAAAAGCTCAAATTCGAAAAACAAACACATATTCCTGTTCCCCTGCCTCCCCGAAGACCAAAAAACCATGACTTTTGCAGATGTGAAGTTTCCTTGCAGAGATAGCCCATGCTATATCTTGCATTTGTTAGGAAAAACTGCTTAGAGCATGAAAAGTGCCCATTGCAGAAAGAGCTCAAATTCGAAAAACAAACACATATTCCTGTTCCCCCGGCTCACTGAACACCAAAAAACCATGAGTTTTGCAGATCTGAAGTTTCCTTGCGGAGATAGCCCATGCTATATCTTGCATTTGTTAGGAAAAACTGCTTAGAGCATGAAAAGTGCCCATTGCAGAAAGAGCTCAAATTCGAAAAACAAACACGTATTCATGTTCCCCCGGCTCACTGAACACCAAAAAACCATGAGTTTTGCAGATCTGAAGTTTCCTTGTGGAGATAGCCCATGTTATATCTTGCATTTGTTAGGAAAAACTGCTTATAGCATGAAAAGTGCCCATTGCAGATAGAGCTCAAATTCGCAAAACAAACACATATTCATGTTCCCCTGTCTCCCCGAAGACCAAAAAACCATGACTTTTGCAGATCTGAAGTTTCCTTGCGGAGATAGCCCATGCTATATCTTGCATTTGTTAGGAAAAACTGCTTATAGCATGAAAAGTGCCCATTGCAGATAGAGCTCAAATTCGCAAAACAAACACATATTCCTGTTCCCCTGCCTCCCCGAAGACCAAAAAACCATGACTTTTGCAGATCTGAAGTTTCCTTGCGGAGATAGCCCATGCTATATCTTGCATTTGTTAGGAAAAACTGCTTAGAGCATGAAAAGTGCCCATTGCAGAAAGAGCTCAAATTCGAAAAACAAACACGTATTCATGTTCCCCCGGCTCACTGAACACCAAAAAACCATGAGTTTTGCAGATCTGAAGTTTCCTTGTGGAGATAGCCCATGCTATATCTTGCATTTGTTAGGAAAAACTGCTTATAGCATGAAAAGTGCCCATTGCAGATAGAGCTCAAATTCGCAAAACAAACACATATTCCTGTTCCCCTGCCTCCCCGAAGACCAAAAAACCATGACTTTTGCAGATCTGAAGTTTCCTTGCGGAGATAGCCCATGCTATATCTTGCATTTGTTAGGAAAAACTGCTTATAGTATGAAAAGTGCCCATTGCAGAAAAAGCTCAAATTCGAAAAACAAACACATATTCCTGTTCCCCTGCCTCCCCGAAGACCAAAAAACCATGACTTTTGCAGATGTGAAGTTTCCTTGCGGAGATAGCCCATGCTATATCTTGCATTTGTTAGGAAAAACTGCTTAGAGCATGAAAAGTGCCCATTGCAGAAAAAGCTCAAATTCGAAAAACAAACACATATTCCTGTTCCCCTGCCTCCCCGAAGACCAAAAAACCATGACTTTTGCAGATCTGAAGTTTCCTTGCAGAGATAGCCCATGCTATATCTTGCATTTGTTAGGAAAAACTGCTTAGAGCATGAAAAGTGCCCATTGCAGAAAGAGCTCAAATTCGAAAAACAAACACGTATTCATGTTCCCCCGGCTCACTGAACACCAAAAAACCATGAGTTTTGCAGATCTGAAGTTTCCTTGTGGAGATAGCCCATGTTATATCTTGCATTTGTTAGGAAAAACTGCTTATAGCATGAAAAGTGCCCATTGCAGATAGAGCTCAAATTCGCAAAACAAACACATATTCATGTTCCCCTGTCTCCCCGAAGACCAAAAAACCATGAGTTTTGCAGATCTGAAGTTTCCTTGCGGAGATAGCCCATGCTATATCTTGCATTTGTTAGGAAAAACTGCTTAGAGCATGAAAAGTGCCCATTGCAGAAAGAGCTCAAATTCGAAAAACAAACACGTATTCATGTTCCCCCGGCTCACTGAACACCAAAAAACCATGAGTTTTGCAGATCTGAAGTTTCCTTGTGGAGATAGCCCATGCTATATCTTGCATTTGTTAGGAAAAACTGCTTATAGCATGAAAAGTGCCCATTGCAGATAGAGCTCAAATTCGCAAAACAAACACATATTCATGTTCCCCTGCCTCCCCGAAGACCAAAAAACCATGACTTTTGCAGATCTGAAGTTTCCTTGCGGAGATAGCCCATGCTATATCTTGCATTTGTTAGGAAAAACTGCTTATAGTATGAAAAGTGCCCATTGCAGAAAAAGCTCAAATTCGCAAAACAAACACATATTCCTGTTCCCCTGCCTCCCCGAAGACCAAAAAACCATGAGTTTTGCAGATCTGAAGTTTCCTTGCGGAGATAGCCCATGCTATATCTTGCATTTGTTAGGAAAAACTGCTTAGAGCATGAAAAGTGCCCATTGCAGAAAGAGCTCAAATTCGAAAAACAAACACGTATTCATGTTCCCCCGGCTCACTGAACACCAAAAAACCATGAGTTTTGCAGATCTGAAGTTTCCTTGTGGAGATAGCCCATGTTATATCTTGCATTTGTTAGGAAAAACTGCTTATAGCATGAAAAGTGCCCATTGCAGATAGAGCTCAAATTCGCAAAACAAACACATATTCATGTTCCCCTGTCTCCCCGAAGACCAAAAAACCATGAGTTTTGCAGATCTGAAGTTTCCTTGCGGAGATAGCCCATGCTATATCTTGCATTTGTTAGGAAAAACTGCTTAGAGCATGAAAAGTGCCCATTGCAGAAAGAGCTCAAATTCGAAAAACAAACACATATTCATGTTCCCCCGGCTCACTGAACACCAAAAAACCATGAGTTTTGCAGATCTGAAGTTTCCTTGTGGAGATAGCCCATGCTATATCTTGCATTTGTTAGGAAAAACTGCTTATAGCATGAAAAGTGCCCATTGCAGATAGAGCTCAAATTCGCAAAACAAACACATATTCCTGTTCCCCTGCCTCCCCGAAGACCAAAAAACCATGACTTTTGCAGATCTGAAGTTTCCTTGCGGAGATAGCCCATGCTATATCTTGCATTTGTTAGGAAAAACTGCTTATAGTATGAAAAGTGCCCATTGCAGAAAAAGCTCAAATTCGAAAAACAAACACATATTCCTGTTCCCCTGTCTCCCCGAAGACCAAAAAACCATGAGTTTTGCAGATCTGAAGTTTCCTTGCGGAGATAGCCCATGCTATATCTTGCATTTGTTAGGAAAAACTGCTTAGAGCATGAAAAGTGCCCATTGCAGAAAGAGCTCAAATTCGAAAAACAAACACGTATTCATGTTCCCCCGGCTCACTGAACACCAAAAAACCATGAGTTTTGCAGATCTGAAGTTTCCTTGTGGAGATAGCCCATGTTATATCTTGCATTTGTTAGGAAAAACTGCTTATAGCATGAAAAGTGCCCATTGCAGATAGAGCTCAAATTCGCAAAACAAACACATATTCATGTTCCCCTGTCTCCCCGAAGACCAAAAAACCATGAGTTTTGCAGATCTGAAGTTTCCTTGCGGAGATAGCCCATGCTATATCTTGCATTTGTTAGGAAAAACTGCTTAGAGCATGAAAAGTGCCCATTGCAGAAAGAGCTCAAATTCGAAAAACAAACACGTATTCATGTTCCCCCGGCTCACTGAACACCAAAAAACCATGAGTTTTGCAGATCTGAAGTTTCCTTGTGGAGATAGCCCATGCTATATCTTGCATTTGTTAGGAAAAACTGCTTATAGCATGAAAAGTGCCCATTGCAGATAGAGCTCAAATTCGCAAAACAAACACATATTCATGTTCCCCTGCCTCCCCGAAGACCAAAAAACCATGACTTTTGCAGATCTGAAGTTTCCTTGCGGAGATAGCCCATGCTATATCTTGCATTTGTTAGGAAAAACTGCTTATAGTATGAAAAGTGCCCATTGCAGAAAAAGCTCAAATTCGCAAAACAAACACATATTCCTGTTCCCCTGCCTCCCCGAAGACCAAAAAACCATGAGTTTTGCAGATCTGAAGTTTCCTTGCGGAGATAGCCCATGCTATATCTTGCATTTGTTAGGAAAAACTGCTTAGAGCATGAAAAGTGCCCATTGCAGAAAGAGCTCAAATTCGAAAAACAAACACGTATTCATGTTCCCCCGGCTCACTGAACACCAAAAAACCATGAGTTTTGCAGATCTGAAGTTTCCTTGTGGAGATAGCCCATGTTATATCTTGCATTTGTTAGGAAAAACTGCTTATAGCATGAAAAGTGCCCATTGCAGATAGAGCTCAAATTCGCAAAACAAACACATATTCATGTTCCCCTGTCTCCCCGAAGACCAAAAAACCATGAGTTTTGCAGATCTGAAGTTTCCTTGCGGAGATAGCCCATGCTATATCTTGCATTTGTTAGGAAAAACTGCTTAGAGCATGAAAAGTGCCCATTGCAGAAAGAGCTCAAATTCGAAAAACAAACACATATTCATGTTCCCCCGGCTCACTGAACACCAAAAAACCATGAGTTTTGCAGATCTGAAGTTTCCTTGTGGAGATAGCCCATGCTATATCTTGCATTTGTTAGGAAAAACTGCTTATAGCATGAAAAGTGCCCATTGCAGATAGAGCTCAAATTCGCAAAACAAACACATATTCCTGTTCCCCTGCCTCCCCGAAGACCAAAAAACCATGACTTTTGCAGATCTGAAGTTTCCTTGCGGAGATAGCCCATGCTATATCTTGCATTTGTTAGGAAAAACTGCTTATAGTATGAAAAGTGCCCATTGCAGAAAAAGCTCAAATTCGAAAAACAAACACATATTCCTGTTCCCCTGTCTCCCCGAAGACCAAAAAACCATGAGTTTTGCAGATCTGAAGTTTCCTTGCGGAGATAGCCCATGCTATATCTTGCATTTGTTAGGAAAAACTGCTTAGAGCATGAAAAGTGCCCATTGCAGAAAGAGCTCAAATTCGAAAAACAAACACGTATTCATGTTCCCCCGGCTCACTGAACACCAAAAAACCATGAGTTTTGCAGATCTGAAGTTTCCTTGTGGAGATAGCCCATGTTATATCTTGCATTTGTTAGGAAAAACTGCTTATAGCATGAAAAGTGCCCATTGCAGATAGAGCTCAAATTCGCAAAACAAACACATATTCATGTTCCCCTGTCTCCCCGAAGACCAAAAAACCATGACTTTTGCAGATCTGAAGTTTCCTTGCGGAGATAGCCCATGCTATATCTTGCATTTGTTAGGAAAAACTGCTTATAGCATGAAAAGTGCCCATTGCAGATAGAGCTCAAATTCGCAAAACAAACACATATTCCTGTTCCCCTGCCTCCCCGAAGACCAAAAAACCATGACTTTTGCAGATCTGAAATTTCCTTGCGGAGATAGCCCATGCTATATCTTGCATTTGTTAGGAAAAACTGCTTATAGTATGAAAAGTGCCCATTGCAGAAAAAGCTCAAATTCGAAAAACAAACACATATTCCTGTTCCCCTGCCTCCCCGAAGACCAAAAAACCATGACTTTTGCAGATGTGAAGTTTCCTTGCGGAGATAGCCCATGCTATATCTTGCATTTGTTAGGAAAAACTGCTTAGAGCATGAAAAGTGCCCATTGCAGAAAGAGCTCAAATTCGAAAAACAAACACATATTCCTGTTCCCCTGCCTCCCCGAAGATCAAAAAACCATGACTTTTGCAGATCTGAAGTTTCCTTGCAGAGATAGCCCATGCTATATCTTGCATTTGTTAGGAAAAACTGCTTAGAGCATGAAAAGTGCCCATTGCAGAAAGAGCTCAAATTCGAAAAACAAACACGTATTCATGTTCCCCCGGCTCACTGAACACCAAAAAACCATGAGTTTTGCAGATCTGAAGTTTCCTTGTGGAGATAGCCCATGTTATATCTTGCATTTGTTAGGAAAAACTGCTTATATCATGAAAAGTGCCCATTGCAGATAGAGCACAAATTCGCAAAACAAACACATATTCCTGTTCCCCTGCCTCCCCGAAGACCAAAAAACCATGACTTTTGCAGATCTGAAGTTTCCTTGCGGAGATAGCCCATGCTATATCTTGCATTTGTTAGGAAAAACTGCTTAGAGCATGAAAAGTGCCCATTGCAGAAAGAGCTCAAGTTCGAAAAACAAACACGTATTCATGTTCCCCCGGCTCACTGAACACCAAAAAACCATGACTTTTGCAGATCTGAAGTTTCCTTGCGGAGATAGCCCATGTTATATCTTGCATTTGTTAGGAAAAACTGCTTAGAGCATGAAAAGTGCCCATTGCAGAAAGAGCTCAAATTCGAAAAACAAACACGTATTCATGTTCCCCCGGCTCACTGAACACCAAAAAACCATGAGTTTTGCAGATCTGAAGTTTCCTTGCGGAGATAGCCCATGCTATATCTTGCATTTGTTAGGAAAAACTGCTTAGAGCATGAAAAGTGCCCATTGCAGAAAGAGCTCAAATTCGAAAAACAAACACGTATTCATGTTCCCCCGGCTCACTGAACACCAAAAAACCATGAGTTTTGCAGATCTGAAGTTTCCTTGCGGAGATAGCCCATGCTATATCTTGCATTTGTTAGGAAAAACTGCTTAGAGCATGAAAAGTGCCCATTGCAGAAAGAGCTCAAATTCGAAAAACAAACACGTATTCATGTTCCCCCGGCTCACTGAACACCAAAAAACCATGACCTTTGCAGATCTGAAGTTTCCTTGCGGAGATAGCCCATGTTATATCTTGCATTTGTTAGGAAAAACTGCTTATAGTATGAAAAGTGCCCATTGCAGAAAGAGCTCAAATTCGAAAAACAAACACATATTCCTGTTCCCCTGCCTCCCCGAAGATCAAAAAACCATGAGTTTTGCAGATCTGAAGTTTCCTTGTGGAGATAGCCCATGTTATATCTTGCATTTGTTAGGAAAAACTGCTTATAGCATGAAAAGTGCCCATTGCAGATAGAGCTCAAATTCGCAAAACAAACACATATTCATGTTCCCCTGTCTCCCCGAAGACCAAAAAACCATGAGTTTTGCAGATCTGAAGTTTCCTTGCGGAGATAGCCCATGCTATATCTTGCATTTGTTAGGAAAAACTGCTTAGAGCATGAAAAGTGCCCATTGCAGAAAGAGCTCAAATTCGAAAAACAAACACGTATTCATGTTCCCCCGGCTCACTGAACACCAAAAAACCATGAGTTTTGCAGATCTGAAGTTTCCTTGTGGAGATAGCCCATGCTATATCTTGCATTTGTTAGGAAAAACTGCTTAGAGCATGAAAAGTGCCCATTGCAGATAGAGCTCAAATTCGCAAAACAAACACATATTCCTGTTCCCCTGCCTCCCCGAAGACCAAAAAACCATGACTTTTGCAGATCTGAAGTTTCCTTGCGGAGATAGCCCATGCTATATCTTGCATTTGTTAGGAAAAACTGCTTATAGTATGAAAAGTGCCCATTGCAGAAAAAGCTCAAATTCGAAAAACAAACACATATTCCTGTTCCCCTGCCTCCCCGAAGACCAAAAAACCATGACTTTTGCAGATGTGAAGTTTCCTTGCGGAGATAGCCCATGCTATATCTTGCATTTGTTAGGAAAAACTGCTTAGAGCATGAAAAGTGCCCATTGCAGAAAGAGCTCAAATTCGAAAAACAAACACATATTCCTGTTCCCCTGCCTCCCCGAAGATCAAAAAACCATGACTTTTGCAGATCTGAAGTTTCCTTGCAGAGATAGCCCATGCTATATCTTGCATTTGTTAGGAAAAACTGCTTAGAGCATGAAAAGTGCCCATTGCAGAAAGAGCTCAAATTCGAAAAACAAACACGTATTCATGTTCCCCCGGCTCACTGAACACCAAAAAACCATGAGTTTTGCAGATCTGAAGTTTCCTTGTGGAGATAGCACATGTTATATCTTGCATTTGTTAGGAAAAACTGCTTATAGCATGAAAAGTGCCCATTGCAGATAGAGCTCAAATTCGCAAAACAAACACATATTCATGTTCCCCTGTCTCCCCGAAGACCAAAAAACCATGAGTTTTGCAGATCTGAAGTTTCCTTGTGGAGATAGCACATGTTATATCTTGCATTTGTTAGGAAAAACTGCTTATAGCATGAAAAGTGCCCATTGCAGATAGAGCTCAAATTCGCAAAACAAACACATATTCATGTTCCCCTGTCTCCCCGAAGACCAAAAAACCATGAGTTTTGCAGATCTGAAGTTTCCTTGCGGAGATAGCCCATGCTATATCTTGCATTTGTTAGGAAAAACTGCTTAGAGCATGAAAAGTGCCCATTGCAGAAAGAGCTCAAATTCGAAAAACAAACACGTATTCATGTTCCCCCGGCTCACTGAACACCAAAAAACCATGAGTTTTGCAGATCTGAAGTTTCCTTGTGGAGATAGCCCATGCTATATCTTGCATTTGTTAGGAAAAACTGCTTATAGCATGAAAAGTGCCCATTGCAGATAGAGCTCAAATTCGCAAAACAAACACATATTCCTGTTCCCCTGCCTCCCCGAAGACCAAAAAACCATGACTTTTGCAGATCTGAAGTTTCCTTGCGGAGATAGCCCATGCTATATGTTGCATTTGTTAGGAAAAACTGCTTATAGTATGAAAAGTGCCCATTGCAGAAAAAGCTCAAATTCGAAAAACAAACACATATTCCTGTTCCCCTGCCTCCCCGAAGACCAAAAAACCATGACTTTTGCAGATGTGAAGTTTCCTTGCGGAGATAGCCCATGCTATATCTTGCATTTGTTAGGAAAAACTGCTTAGAGCATGAAAAGTGCCCATTGCAGAAAGAGCTCAAATTCGAAAAACAAACACATATTCCTGTTCCCCCGGCTCACTGAACACCAAAAAACCATGAGTTTTGCAGATCTGAAGTTTCCTTGTGGAGATAGCCCATGTTATATCTTGCATTTGTTAGGAAAAACTGCTTATAGCATGAA
Organism: Vipera berus; assembly: GCF_964194415.1. Classification (NCBI taxonomy): domain Eukaryota; kingdom Metazoa; phylum Chordata; class Lepidosauria; order Squamata; family Viperidae; genus Vipera; species Vipera berus. The sequence continues at coordinate 526,802 of NC_138219.1, forward strand.
AAGTGCCCATTGCAGATAGAGCTCAAATTCGCAAAACAAACACATATTCATGTTCCCCTGTCTCCCCGAAGACCAAAAAACCATGAGTTTTGCAGATCTGAAGTTTCCTTGCGGAGATAGCCCATGCTATATCTTGCATTTGTTAGGAAAAACTGCTTAGAGCATGAAAAGTGCCCATTGCAGAAAGAGCTCAAATTCGAAAAACAAACACGTATTCATGTTCCCCCGGCTCACTGAACACCAAAAAACCATGAGTTTTGCAGATCTGAAGTTTCCTTGTGGAGATAGCCCATGTTATATCTTGCATTTGTTAGGAAAAACTGCTTATAGCATGAAAAGTGCCCATTGCAGATAGAGCTCAAATTCGCAAAACAAACACATATTCATGTTCCCCTGTCTCCCCGAAGACCAAAAAACCATGACTTTTGCAGATCTGAAGTTTCCTTGCGGAGATAGCCCATGCTATATCTTGCATTTGTTAGGAAAAACTGCTTATAGCATGAAAAGTGCCCATTGCAGATAGAGCTCAAATTCGCAAAACAAACACATATTCCTGTTCCCCTGCCTCCCCGAAGACCAAAAAACCATGACTTTTGCAGATCTGAAGTTTCCTTGCGGAGATAGCCCATGCTATATCTTGCATTTGTTAGGAAAAACTGCTTATAGTATGAAAAGTGCCCATTGCAGAAAAAGCTCAAATTCGAAAAACAAACACATATTCCTGTTCCCCTGCCTCCCCGAAGACCAAAAAACCATGACTTTTGCAGATGTGAAGTTTCCTTGCGGAGATAGCCCATGCTATATCTTGCATTTGTTAGGAAAAACTGCTTAGAGCATGAAAAGTGCCCATTGCAGAAAGAGCTCAAATTCGAAAAACAAACACATATTCCTGTTCCCCTGCCTCCCCGAAGATCAAAAAACCATGACTTTTGCAGATCTGAAGTTTCCTTGCAGAGATAGCCCATGCTATATCTTGCATTTGTTAGGAAAAACTGCTTAGAGCATGAAAAGTGCCCATTGCAGAAAGAGCTCAAATTCGAAAAACAAACACGTATTCATGTTCCCCCGGCTCACTGAACACCAAAAAACCATGAGTTTTGCAGATCTGAAGTTTCCTTGTGGAGATAGCCCATGTTATATCTTGCATTTGTTAGGAAAAACTGCTTATAGCATGAAAAGTGCCCATTGCAGATAGAGCTCAAATTCGCAAAACAAACACATATTCCTGTTCCCCTGCCTCCCCGAAGACCAAAAAACCATGACTTTTGCAGATCTGAAGTTTCCTTGCGGAGATAGCCCATGCTATATCTTGCATTTGTTAGGAAAAACTGCTTAGAGCATGAAAAGTGCCCATTGCAGAAAGAGCTCAAATTCGAAAAACAAACACGTATTCATGTTCCCCCGGCTCACTGAACACCAAAAAACCATGACTTTTGCAGATCTGAAGTTTCCTTGCGGAGATAGCCCATGTTATATCTTGCATTTGTTAGGAAAAACTGCTTATAGTATGAAAAGTGCCCATTGCAGAAAGAGCTCAAATTCGAAAAACAAACACATATTCCTGTTCCCCTGCCTCCCCGAAGACGAAAAAACCATGACTTTTGCAGATGTGAAGTTTCCTTGCGGAGATAGCCCATGCTATATCTTGCATTTGTTAGGAAAAACTGCTTAGAGCATGAAAAGTGCCCATTGCAGAAAGAGCTCAAATTCGAAAAACAAACACATATTCCTGTTCCCCTGCCTCCCCGAAGATCAAAAAACCATGACTTTTGCAGATCTGAAGTTTCCTTGCAGAGGTAGCCCATGCTATATCTTGCATTTGTTAGGAAAAACTGCTTAGAGCATGAAAAGTGCCCATTGCAGAAAGAGCTCAAATTCGAAAAACAAACACGTATTCATGTTCCCCCGGCTCACTGAACACCAAAAAACCATGAGTTTTGCAGATCTGAAGTTTCCTTGTGGAGATAGCCCATGTTATATCTTGCATTTGTTAGGAAAAACTGCTTATAGCATGAAAAGTGCCCATTGCAGATAGAGCTCAAATTCGCAAAACAAACACATATTCCTGTTCCCCTGCCTCCCCGAAGACCAAAAAACCATGACTTTTGCAGATCTGAAGTTTCCTTGCGGAGATAGCCCATGCTATATCTTGCATTTGTTAGGAAAAACTGCTTAGAGCATGAAAAGTGCCCATTGCAGAAAGAGCTCAAATTCGAAAAACAAACACGTATTCATGTTCCCCCGGCTCACTGAACACCAAAAAACCATGACTTTTGCAGATCTGAAGTTTCCTTGCGGAGATAGCCCATGTTATATCTTGCATTTGTTAGGAAAAACTGCTTATAGTATGAAAAGTGCCCATTGCAGAAAGAGCTCAAATTCGAAAAACAAACACATATTCCTGTTCCCCTGCCTCCCCGAAGACGAAAAAACCATGACTTTTGCAGATCTGAAGTTTCCTTGCAGAGATAGCCCATGCTATATCTTGCATTTGTTAGGAAAAACTGCTTAGAGCATGAAAAGTGCCCATTGCAGAAAGAGCTCAAATTCGATAAACAAACACGTATTCATGTTCCCCCGGCTCACTGAACACCAAAAAACCATGAGTTTTGCAGATCTGAAGTTTCCTTGTGGAGATAGCCCATGCTATATCTTGCATTTGTTAGGAAAAACTGCTTATAGTATGAAAAGTGCCCATTGCAGAAAAAGCTCAAATTCGAAAAACAAACACATATTCCTGTTCCCCTGCCTCCCCGAAGACCAAAAAACCATGACTTTTGCAGATCTGAAGTTTCCTTGCGGAGATAGCCCATGCTATATCTTGCATTTGTTAGGAAAAACTGCTTATAGTATGAAAAGTGCCCATTGCAGAAAGAGCTCAAATTCGAAAAACAAACACATATTCCTGTTCCCCTGCCTCCCCGAAGACCAAAAAACCATGACTTTTGCAGATCTGAAGTTTCCTTGCGGAGATAGCCCATGCTATATCTTGCATTTGTTAGGAAAAACTGCTTATAGTATGAAAAGTGCCCATTGCAGAAAAAGCTCAAATTCGAAAAACAAACACATATTCCTGTTCCCCTGCCTCCCCGAAGACCAAAAAACCATGACTTTTGCAGATGTGAAGTTTCCTTGCGGAGATAGCCCATGCTATATCTTGCATTTGTTAGGAAAAACTGCTTAGAGCATGAAAAGTGCCCATTGCAGAAAGAGCTCAAATTCGAAAAACAAACACATATTCCTGTTCCCCTGCCTCCCCGAAGATCAAAAAACCATGACTTTTGCAGATCTGAAGTTTCCTTGCAGAGATAGCCCATGCTATATCTTGCATTTGTTAGGAAAAACTGCTTAGAGCATGAAAAGTGCCCATTGCAGAAAGAGCTCAAATTCGAAAAACAAACACGTATTCATGTTCCCCCGGCTCACTGAACACCAAAAAACCATGACTTTTGCAGATCTGAAGTTTCCTTGCGGAGATAGCCCATGTTATATCTTGCATTTGTTAGGAAAAACTGCTTATAGTATGAAAAGTGCCCATTGCAGAAAGAGCTCAAATTCGAAAAACAAACACATATTCCTGTTCCCCTGCCTCCCCGAAGATCAAAAAACCATGACTTTTGCAGATCTGAAGTTTCCTTGCAGAGATAGCCCATGCTATATCTTGCATTTGTTAGGAAAAACTGCTTAGAGCATGAAAAGTGCCCATTGCAGAAAGAGCTCAAATTCGATAAACAAACACGTATTCATGTTCCCCCGGCTCACTGAACACCAAAAAACCATGAGTTTTGCAGATCTGAAGTTTCCTTGTGGAGATAGCCCATGCTATATCTTGCATTTGTTAGGAAAAACTGCTTATAGTATGAAAAGTGCCCATTGCAGAAAAAGCTCAAATTCGAAAAACAAACACATATTCCTGTTCCCCTGCCTCCCCGAAGACCAAAAAACCATGACTTTTGCAGATGTGAAGTTTCCTTGCGGAGATAGCCCATGCTATATCTTGCATTTGTTAGGAAAAACTGCTTAGAGCATGAAAAGTGCCCATTGCAGAAAGAGCTCAAATTCGAAAAACAAACACATATTCCTGTTCCCCTGCCTCCCCGAAGATCAAAAAACCATGACTTTTGCAGATCTGAAGTTTCCTTGCGGAGATAGCCCATGCTATATCTTGCATTTGTTAGGAAAAACTGCTTAGAGCATGAAAAGTGCCCATTGCAGAAAGAGCTCAAATTCGAAAAACAAACACGTATTCATGTTCCCCCGGCTCACTGAACACCAAAAAACCATGAGTTTTGCAGATCTGAAGTTTCCTTGTGGAGATAGCCCATGTTATATCTTGCATTTGTTAGGAAAAACTGCTTATAGCATGAAAAGTGCCCATTGCAGATAGAGCTCAAATTCGCAAAACAAACACATATTCATGTTCCCCTGTCTCCCCGAAGACCAAAAAACCATGACTTTTGCAGATCTGAAGTTTCCTTGCGGAGATAGCCCATGCTATATCTTGCATTTGTTAGGAAAAACTGCTTATAGCATGAAAAGTGCCCATTGCAGATAGAGCTCAAATTCGCAAAACAAACACATATTCCTGTTCCCCTGCCTCCCCGAAGACCAAAAAACCATGACTTTTGCAGATCTGAAGTTTCCTTGCGGAGATAGCCCATGCTATATCTTGCATTTGTTAGGAAAAACTGCTTAGAGTGAGAAAAGTGCCCATTGCAGAAAGAGCTCAAATTCGAAAAACAAACACGTATTCATGTTCCCCCGGCTCACTGAACACCAAAAAACCATGAGTTTTGCAGATCTGAAGTTTCCTTGTGGAGATAGCCCATGTTATATCTTGCATTTGTTAGGAAAAACTGCTTATAGCATGAAAAGTGCCCATTGCAGATAGAGCTCAAATTCGCAAAACAAACACATATTCCTGTTCCCCTGCCTCCCCGAAGACCAAAAAACCATGACTTTTGCAGATCTGAAGTTTCCTTGCGGAGATAGCCCATGCTATATCTTGCATTTGTTAGGAAAAACTGCTTAGAGCATGAAAAGTGCCCATTGCAGAAAGAGCTCAAATTCGAAAAACAAACACGTATTCATGTTCCCCCGGCTCACTGAACACCAAAAAACCATGACTTTTGCAGATCTGAAGTTTCCTTGCGGAGATAGCCCATGTTATATCTTGCATTTGTTAGGAAAAACTGCTTATAGCATGAAAAGTGCCCATTGCAGAAAGAGCTCAAATTCGAAAAACAAACACATATTCCTGTTCCCCTGCCTCCCCGAAGATCAAAAAACCATGACTTTTGCAGATCTGAAGTTTCCTTGCAGAGATAGCCCATGCTATATCTTGCATTTGTTAGGAAAAACTGCTTAGAGCATGAAAAGTGCCCATTGCAGAAAGAGCTCAAATTCGATAAACAAACACGTATTCCTGTTCCCCCGGCTCACTGAACACCAAAAAGCCATGAGTTTTGCAGATCTGAAGTTTCCTTGCGGAGATAGCCCATGCTATATCTTGCATTTGTTAGGAAAAACTGCTTATAGTATGAAAAGTGCCCATTGCAGAAAAAGCTCAAATTCGAAAAACAAACACATATTCCTGTTCCCCTGCCTCCCCGAAGACCAAAAAACCATGACTTTTGCAGATGTGAAGTTTCCTCGCGGAGATAGCCCATGCTATATCTTGCATTTGTTAGGAAAAACTGCTTAGAGCATGAAAAGTGCCCATTGCAGAAAGAGCTCAAATTCGCAAAACAAACACATATTCCTGTTCCCCTGCCTCCCCGAAGACCAAAAAACCATGACTTTTGCAGATCTGAAGTTTCCTTGCGGAGATAGCCCATGCTATATCTTGCATTTGTTAGGAAAAACTGCTTAGAGTGAGAAAAGTGCCCATTGCAGAAAGAGCTCAAATTCGAAAAACAAACACGTATTCATGTTCCCCCGGCTCACTGAACACCAAAAAACCATGAGTTTTGCAGATCTGAAGTTTCCTTGTGGAGATAGCCCATGTTATATCTTGCATTTGTTAGGAAAAACTGCTTATAGCATGAAAAGTGCCCATTGCAGATAGAGCTCAAATTCGCAAAACAAACACATATTCCTGTTCCCCTGCCTCCCCGAAGACCAAAAAACCATGACTTTTGCAGATCTGAAGTTTCCTTGCGGAGATAGCCCATGCTATATCTTGCATTTGTTAGGAAAAACTGCTTATAGCATGAAAAGTGCCCATTGCAGATAGAGCTCAAATTCGCAAAACAAACACATATTCCTGTTCCCCTGCCTCCCCGAAGACCAAAAAACCATGACTTTTGCAGATCTGAAGTTTCCTTGCGGAGATAGCCCATGCTATATCTTGCATTTGTTAGGAAAAACTGCTTATAGTATGAAAAGTGCCCATTGCAGAAAAAGCTCAAATTCGAAAAACAAACACATATTCCTGTTCCCCTGCCTCCCCGAAGACCAAAAAACCATGACTTTTGCAGATGTGAAGTTTCCTTGCGGAGATAGCCCATGCTATATCTTGCATTTGTTAGGAAAAACTGCTTAGAGCATGAAAAGTGCCCATTGCAGAAAGAGCTCAAATTCGAAAAACAAACACGTATTCATGTTCCCCTGTCTCCCCGAAGACCAAAAAACCATGAGTTTTGCAGATCTGAAGTTTCCTTGCGGAGATAGCCCATGCTATATCTTGCATTTGTTAGGAAAAACTGCTTATAGCATGAAAAGTGCCCATTGCAGATAGAGCTCAAATTCGCAAAACAAACACATATTCCTGTTCCCCTGCCTGCCCGAAGACCAAAAAACCATGACTTTTGCAGATCTGAAGTTTCCTTGCAGAGATAGCCCATGCTATATCTTGCATTTGTTAGGAAAAACTGCTTAGAGCATGAAAAGTGCCCATTGCAGAAAGAGCTCAAATTCGAAAAACAAACACGTATTCATGTTCCCCCGGCTCACTGAACACCAAAAAACCATGAGTTTTGCAGATCTGAAGTTTCCTTGTGGAGATAGCCCATGTTATATCTTGCATTTGTTAGGAAAAACTGCTTATAGCATGAAAAGTGCCCATTGCAGATAGAGCTCAAATTCGCAAAACAAACACATATTCATGTTCCCCTGTCTCCCTGAAGACCAAAAAACCATGACTTTTGCAGATCTGAAGTTTCCTTGCGGAGATAGCCCATGCTATATCTTGCATTTGTTAGGAAAAACTGCTTATAGCATGAAAAGTGCCCATTGCAGATAGAGCTCAAATTCGCAAAACAAACACATATTCCTGTTCCCCTGCCTCCCCGAAGACCAAAAAACCATGACTTTTGCAGATCTGAAGTTTCCTTGCGGAGATAGCCCATGCTATATCTTGCATTTGTTAGGAAAAACTGCTTATAGTATGAAAAGTGCCCATTGCAGAAAAAGCTCAAATTCGAAAAACAAACACATATTCCTGTTCCCCTGCCTCCCCGAAGACCAAAAAACCATGACTTTTGCAGATGTGAAGTTTCCTTGCGGAGATAGCCCATGCTATATCTTGCATTTGTTAGGAAAAACTGCTTAGAGCATGAAAAGTGCCCATTGCAGAAAGAGCTCAAATTCGAAAAACAAACACGTATTCATGTTCCCCCGGCTCACTGAACACCAAAAAACCATGACTTTTGCAGATCTGAAGTTTCCTTGCGGAGATAGCCCATGCTATATCTTGCATTTGTTAGGAAAAACTGCTTATAGCATGAAAAGTGCCCATTGCAGATAGAGCTCAAATTCGCAAAACAAACACATATTCCTGTTCCCCTGCCTGCCCGAAGACCAAAAAACCATGACTTTTGCAGATCTGAAGTTTCCTTGCGGAGATAGCCCATGCTATATCTTGCATTTGTTAGGAAAAACTGCTTATAGCATGAAAAGTGCCCATTGCAGATAGAGCTCAAATTCGCAAAACAAACACATATTCATGTTCCCCTGTCTCCCCGAAGACCAAAAAACCATGAGTTTTGCAGATCTGAAGTTTCCTTGCGGAGATAGCCCATGCTATATCTTGCATTTGTTAGGAAAAACTGCTTAGAGCATGAAAAGTGCCCATTGCAGAAAGAGCTCAAATTCGAAAAACAAACACGTATTCATGTTCCCCCGGCTCACTGAACACCAAAAAACCATGAGTTTTGCAGATCTGAAGTTTCCTTGTGGAGATAGCCCATGCTATATCTTGCATTTGTTAGGAAAAACTGCTTAGAGCATGAAAAGTGCCCATTGCAGAAAGAGCTCAAATTCGAAAAACAAACACGTATTCATGTTCCCCCGGCTCACTGAACACCAAAAAACCATGAGTTTTGCAGATCTGAAGTTTCCTTGCGGAGATAGCCCATGCTATATCTTGCATTTGTTAGGAAAAACCGCTTATAGTATGAAAAGTGCCCATTTCACAAAGAGCTCAAATTCAAAAAACAAACACATATTCATGTTCCCCTTCCTCCCGGAAGACCAAAAAACCATGACTTTTGCAGATCTGAAGTTTCCTTGCGGAGATAGCCCATGCTATATCTTGCATTTGTTAGGAAAAACTGCTTAGAGCATGAAAAGTGCCCATTGCAGATAGAGCTCAAATTCGCAAAACAAACACATATTCCTGTTCCCCTGCCTGCCCGAAGACCAAAAAACCATGACTTTTGCAGATCTGAAGTTTCCTTGCGGAGATAGCCCATGCTATATCTTGCATTTGTTAGGAAAAACTGCTTAGAGCATGAAAAGTGCCCATTGCAGATAGAGCTCAAATTCGCAAAACAAACACATATTCCTGTTCCCCTGCCTCCCCGAAGACCAAAAAACCATGACTTTTGCAGATCTGAAGTTTCCTTGTGGAGATAGCCCATGTTATATCTTGCATTTGTTAGGAAAAACTGCTTATAGCATGAAAAGTGCCCATTGCAGATAGAGCTCAAATTCGCAAAACAAACACATATTCATGTTCCCCTGTCTCCCCGAAGACCAAAAAACCATGAGTTTTGCAGATCTGAAGTTTCCTTGCGGAGATAGCCCATGCTATATCTTGCATTTGTTAGGAAAAACTGCTTAGAGCATGAAAAGTGCCCATTGCAGAAAGAGCTCAAATTCGAAAAACAAACACGTATTCATGTTCCCCCGGCTCACTGAACACCAAAAAACCATGAGTTTTGCAGATCTGAAGTTTCCTTGTGGAGATAGCCCATGTTATATCTTGCATTTGTTAGGAAAAACTGCTTATAGCATGAAAAGTGCCCATTGCAGATAGAGCTCAAATTCGCAAAACAAACACATATTCATGTTCCCCTGTCTCCCCGAAGACCAAAAAACCATGACTTTTGCAGATCTGAAGTTTCCTTGCGGAGATAGCCCATGCTATATCTTGCATTTGTTAGGAAAAACTGCTTATAGCATGAAAAGTGCCCATTGCAGATAGAGCTCAAATTCGCAAAACAAACACATATTCCTGTTCCCCTGCCTCCCCGAAGACCAAAAAACCATGACTTTTGCAGATCTGAAGTTTCCTTGCGGAGATAGCCCATGCTATATCTTGCATTTGTTAGGAAAAACTGCTTATAGTATGAAAAGTGCCCATTGCAGAAAAAGCTCAAATTCGAAAAACAAACACATATTCCTGTTCCCCTGCCTCCCCGAAGACCAAAAAACCATGACTTTTGCAGATGTGAAGTTTCCTTGCGGAGATAGCCCATGCTATATCTTGCATTTGTTAGGAAAAACTGCTTAGAGCATGAAAAGTGCCCATTGCAGAAAGAGCTCAAATTCGAAAAACAAACACATATTCCTGTTCCCCTGCCTCCCCGAAGATCAAAAAACCATGACTTTTGCAGATCTGAAGTTTCCTTGCAGAGATAGCCCATGCTATATCTTGCATTTGTTAGGAAAAACTGCTTAGAGCATGAAAAGTGCCCATTGCAGAAAGAGCTCAAATTCGAAAAACAAACACGTATTCATGTTCCCCCGGCTCACTGAACACCAAAAAACCATGAGTTTTGCAGATCTGAAGTTTCCTTGTGGAGATAGCCCATGTTATATCTTGCATTTGTTAGGAAAAACTGCTTATAGCATGAAAAGTGCCCATTGCAGATAGAGCTCAAATTCGCAAAACAAACACATATTCCTGTTCCCCTGCCTCCCCGAAGACCAAAAAACCATGACTTTTGCAGATCTGAAGTTTCCTTGCGGAGATAGCCCATGCTATATCTTGCATTTGTTAGGAAAAACTGCTTAGAGCATGAAAAGTGCCCATTGCAGAAAGAGCTCAAATTCGAAAAACAAACACGTATTCATGTTCCCCCGGCTCACTGAACACCAAAAAACCATGACTTTTGCAGATCTGAAGTTTCCTTGCGGAGATAGCCCATGTTATATCTTGCATTTGTTAGGAAAAACTGCTTATAGTATGAAAAGTGCCCATTGCAGAAAGAGCTCAAATTCGAAAAACAAACACATATTCCTGTTCCCCTGCCTCCCCGAAGATGAAAAAACCATGACTTTTGCAGATGTGAAGTTTCCTTGCGGAGATAGCCCATGCTATATCTTGCATTTGTTAGGAAAAACTGCTTAGAGCATGAAAAGTGCCCATTGCAGAAAGAGCTCAAATTCGAAAAACAAACACATATTCCTGTTCCCCTGCCTCCCCGAAGATCAAAAAACCATGACTTTTGCAGATCTGAAGTTTCCTTGCAGAGGTAGCCCATGCTATATCTTGCATTTGTTAGGAAAAACTGCTTAGAGCATGAAAAGTGCCCATTGCAGAAAGAGCTCAAATTCGAAAAACAAACACGTATTCATGTTCCCCCGGCTCACTGAACACCAAAAAACCATGAGTTTTGCAGATCTGAAGTTTCCTTGTGGAGATAGCCCATGTTATATCTTGCATTTGTTAGGAAAAACTGCTTATAGCATGAAAAGTGCCCATTGCAGATAGAGCTCAAATTCGCAAAACAAACACATATTCCTGTTCCCCTGCCTCCCCGAAGACCAAAAAACCATGACTTTTGCAGATCTGAAGTTTCCTTGCGGAGATAGCCCATGCTATATCTTGCATTTGTTAGGAAAAACTGCTTAGAGCATGAAAAGTGCCCATTGCAGAAAGAGCTCAAATTCGAAAAACAAACACGTATTCATGTTCCCCCGGCTCACTGAACACCAAAAAACCATGACTTTTGCAGATCTGAAGTTTCCTTGCGGAGATAGCCCATGTTATATCTTGCATTTGTTAGGAAAAACTGCTTATAGTATGAAAAGTGCCCATTGCAGAAAGAGCTCAAATTCGAAAAACAAACACATATTCCTGTTCCCCTGCCTCCCCGAAGACGAAAAAACCATGACTTTTGCAGATCTGAAGTTTCCTTGCAGAGATAGCCCATGCTATATCTTGCATTTGTTAGGAAAAACTGCTTAGAGCATGAAAAGTGCCCATTGCAGAAAGAGCTCAAATTCGATAAACAAACACGTATTCATGTTCCCCCGGCTCACTGAACACCAAAAAACCATGAGTTTTGCAGATCTGAAGTTTCCTTGTGGAGATAGCCCATGCTATATCTTGCATTTGTTAGGAAAAACTGCTTATAGTATGAAAAGTGCCCATTGCAGAAAAAGCTCAAATTCGAAAAACAAACACATATTCCTGTTCCCCTGCCTCCCCGAAGACCAAAAAACCATGACTTTTGCAGATCTGAAGTTTCCTTGCGGAGATAGCCCATGCTATATCTTGCATTTGTTAGGAAAAACTGCTTATAGTATGAAAAGTGCCCATTGCAGAAAGAGCTCAAATTCGAAAAACAAACACATATTCCTGTTCCCCTGCCTCCCCGAAGACCAAAAAACCATGACTTTTGCAGATCTGAAGTTTCCTTGCGGAGATAGCCCATGCTATATCTTGCATTTGTTAGGAAAAACTGCTTATAGTATGAAAAGTGCCCATTGCAGAAAAAGCTCAAATTCGAAAAACAAACACATATTCCTGTTCCCCTGCCTCCCCGAAGACCAAAAAACCATGACTTTTGCAGATGTGAAGTTTCCTTGCGGAGATAGCCCATGCTATATCTTGCATTTGTTAGGAAAAACTGCTTAGAGCATGAAAAGTGCCCATTGCAGAAAGAGCTCAAATTCGAAAAACAAACACATATTCCTGTTCCCCTGCCTCCCCGAAGATCAAAAAACCATGACTTTTGCAGATCTGAAGTTTCCTTGCAGAGATAGCCCATGCTATATCTTGCATTTGTTAGGAAAAACTGCTTAGAGCATGAAAAGTGCCCATTGCAGAAAGAGCTCAAATTCGAAAAACAAACACGTATTCATGTTCCCCCGGCTCACTGAACACCAAAAAACCATGACTTTTGCAGATCTGAAGTTTCCTTGCGGAGATAGCCCATGTTATATCTTGCATTTGTTAGGAAAAACTGCTTATAGTATGAAAAGTGCCCATTGCAGAAAGAGCTCAAATTCGAAAAACAAACACATATTCCTGTTCCCCTGCCTCCCCGAAGATCAAAAAACCATGACTTTTGCAGATCTGAAGTTTCCTTGCAGAGATAGCCCATGCTATATCTTGCATTTGTTAGGAAAAACTGCTTAGAGCATGAAAAGTGCCCATTGCAGAAAGAGCTCAAATTCGATAAACAAACACGTATTCATGTTCCCCCGGCTCACTGAACACCAAAAAACCATGAGTTTTGCAGATCTGAAGTTTCCTTGTGGAGATAGCCCATGCTATATCTTGCATTTGTTAGGAAAAACTGCTTATAGTATGAAAAGTGCCCATTGCAGAAAAAGCTCAAATTCGAAAAACAAACACATATTCCTGTTCCCCTGCCTCCCCGAAGACCAAAAAACCATGACTTTTGCAGATGTGAAGTTTCCTTGCGGAGATAGCCCATGCTATATCTTGCATTTGTTAGGAAAAACTGCTTAGAGCATGAAAAGTGCCCATTGCAGAAAGAGCTCAAATTCGAAAAACAAACACATATTCCTGTTCCCCTGCCTCCCCGAAGATCAAAAAACCATGACTTTTGCAGATCTGAAGTTTCCTTGCGGAGATAGCCCATGCTATATCTTGCATTTGTTAGGAAAAACTGCTTAGAGCATGAAAAGTGCCCATTGCAGAAAGAGCTCAAATTCGAAAAACAAACACGTATTCATGTTCCCCCGGCTCACTGAACACCAAAAAACCATGAGTTTTGCAGATCTGAAGTTTCCTTGTGGAGATAGCCCATGTTATATCTTGCATTTGTTAGGAAAAACTGCTTATAGCATGAAAAGTGCCCATTGCAGATAGAGCTCAAATTCGCAAAACAAACACATATTCATGTTCCCCTGTCTCCCCGAAGACCAAAAAACCATGACTTTTGCAGATCTGAAGTTTCCTTGCGGAGATAGCCCATGCTATATCTTGCATTTGTTAGGAAAAACTGCTTATAGCATGAAAAGTGCCCATTGCAGATAGAGCTCAAATTCGCAAAACAAACACATATTCCTGTTCCCCTGCCTCCCCGAAGACCAAAAAACCATGACTTTTGCAGATCTGAAGTTTCCTTGCGGAGATAGCCCATGCTATATCTTGCATTTGTTAGGAAAAACTGCTTAGAGTGAGAAAAGTGCCCATTGCAGAAAGAGCTCAAATTCGAAAAACAAACACGTATTCATGTTCCCCCGGCTCACTGAACACCAAAAAACCATGAGTTTTGCAGATCTGAAGTTTCCTTGTGGAGATAGCCCATGTTATATCTTGCATTTGTTAGGAAAAACTGCTTATAGCATGAAAAGTGCCCATTGCAGATAGAGCTCAAATTCGCAAAACAAACACATATTCCTGTTCCCCTGCCTCCCCGAAGACCAAAAAACCATGACTTTTGCAGATCTGAAGTTTCCTTGCGGAGATAGCCCATGCTATATCTTGCATTTGTTAGGAAAAACTGCTTAGAGCATGAAAAGTGCCCATTGCAGAAAGAGCTCAAATTCGAAAAACAAACACGTATTCATGTTCCCCCGGCTCACTGAACACCAAAAAACCATGACTTTTGCAGATCTGAAGTTTCCTTGCGGAGATAGCCCATGTTATATCTTGCATTTGTTAGGAAAAACTGCTTATAGCATGAAAAGTGCCCATTGCAGAAAGAGCTCAAATTCGAAAAACAAACACATATTCCTGTTCCCCTGCCTCCCCGAAGATCAAAAAACCATGACTTTTGCAGATCTGAAGTTTCCTTGCAGAGATAGCCCATGCTATATCTTGCATTTGTTAGGAAAAACTGCTTAGAGCATGAAAAGTGCCCATTGCAGAAAGAGCTCAAATTCGATAAACAAACACGTATTCCTGTTCCCCCGGCTCACTGAACACCAAAAAGCCATGAGTTTTGCAGATCTGAAGTTTCCTTGCGGAGATAGCCCATGCTATATCTTGCATTTGTTAGGAAAAACTGCTTATAGTATGAAAAGTGCCCATTGCAGAAAAAGCTCAAATTCGAAAAACAAACACATATTCCTGTTCCCCTGCCTCCCCGAAGACCAAAAAACCATGACTTTTGCAGATGTGAAGTTTCCTTGCGGAGATAGCCCATGCTATATCTTGCATTTGTTAGGAAAAACTGCTTAGAGCATGAAAAGTGCCCATTGCAGAAAGAGCTCAAATTCGCAAAACAAACACATATTCCTGTTCCCCTGCCTCCCCGAAGACCAAAAAACCATGACTTTTGCAGATCTGAAGTTTCCTTGCGGAGATAGCCCATGCTATATCTTGCATTTGTTAGGAAAAACTGCTTAGAGTGAGAAAAGTGCCCATTGCAGAAAGAGCTCAAATTCGAAAAACAAACACGTATTCATGTTCCCCCGGCTCACTGAACACCAAAAAACCATGAGTTTTGCAGATCTGAAGTTTCCTTGTGGAGATAGCCCATGTTATATCTTGCATTTGTTAGGAAAAACTGCTTATAGCATGAAAAGTGCCCATTGCAGATAGAGCTCAAATTCGCAAAACAAACACATATTCCTGTTCCCCTGCCTCCCCGAAGACCAAAAAACCATGACTTTTGCAGATCTGAAGTTTCCTTGCGGAGATAGCCCATGCTATATCTTGCATTTGTTAGGAAAAACTGCTTATAGCATGAAAAGTGCCCATTGCAGATAGAGCTCAAATTCGCAAAACAAACACATATTCCTGTTCCCCTGCCTCCCCGAAGACCAAAAAACCATGACTTTTGCAGATCTGAAGTTTCCTTGCGGAGATAGCCCATGCTATATCTTGCATTTGTTAGGAAAAACTGCTTATAGTATGAAAAGTGCCCATTGCAGAAAAAGCTCAAATTCGAAAAACAAACACATATTCCTGTTCCCCTGCCTCCCCGAAGACCAAAAAACCATGACTTTTGCAGATGTGAAGTTTCCTTGCGGAGATAGCCCATGCTATATCTTGCATTTGTTAGGAAAAACTGCTTAGAGCATGAAAAGTGCCCATTGCAGAAAGAGCTCAAATTCGAAAAACAAACACGTATTCATGTTCCCCTGTCTCCCCGAAGACCAAAAAACCATGAGTTTTGCAGATCTGAAGTTTCCTTGCGGAGATAGCCCATGCTATATCTTGCATTTGTTAGGAAAAACTGCTTATAGCATGAAAAGTGCCCATTGCAGATAGAGCTCAAATTCGCAAAACAAACACATATTCCTGTTCCCCTGCCTGCCCGAAGACCAAAAAACCATGACTTTTGCAGATCTGAAGTTTCCTTGCAGAGATAGCCCATGCTATATCTTGCATTTGTTAGGAAAAACTGCTTAGAGCATGAAAAGTGCCCATTGCAGAAAGAGCTCAAATTCGAAAAACAAACACGTATTCATGTTCCCCCGGCTCACTGAACACCAAAAAACCATGAGTTTTGCAGATCTGAAGTTTCCTTGTGGAGATAGCCCATGTTATATCTTGCATTTGTTAGGAAAAACTGCTTATAGCATGAAAAGTGCCCATTGCAGATAGAGCTCAAATTCGCAAAACAAACACATATTCATGTTCCCCTGTCTCCCTGAAGACCAAAAAACCATGACTTTTGCAGATCTGAAGTTTCCTTGCGGAGATAGCCCATGCTATATCTTGCATTTGTTAGGAAAAACTGCTTATAGCATGAAAAGTGCCCATTGCAGATAGAGCTCAAATTCGCAAAACAAACACATATTCCTGTTCCCCTGCCTCCCCGAAGACCAAAAAACCATGACTTTTGCAGATCTGAAGTTTCCTTGCGGAGATAGCCCATGCTATATCTTGCATTTGTTAGGAAAAACTGCTTATAGTATGAAAAGTGCCCATTGCAGAAAAAGCTCAAATTCGAAAAACAAACACATATTCCTGTTCCCCTGCCTCCCCGAAGACCAAAAAACCATGACTTTTGCAGATGTGAAGTTTCCTTGCGGAGATAGCCCATGCTATATCTTGCATTTGTTAGGAAAAACTGCTTAGAGCATGAAAAGTGCCCATTGCAGAAAGAGCTCAAATTCGAAAAACAAACACGTATTCATGTTCCCCCGGCTCACTGAACACCAAAAAACCATGACTTTTGCAGATCTGAAGTTTCCTTGCGGAGATAGCCCATGCTATATCTTGCATTTGTTAGGAAAAACTGCTTATAGCATGAAAAGTGCCCATTGCAGATAGAGCTCAAATTCGCAAAACAAACACATATTCCTGTTCCCCTGCCTGCCCGAAGACCAAAAAACCATGACTTTTGCAGATCTGAAGTTTCCTTGCGGAGATAGCCCATGCTATATCTTGCATTTGTTAGGAAAAACTGCTTATAGCATGAAAAGTGCCCATTGCAGATAGAGCTCAAATTCGCAAAACAAACACATATTCATGTTCCCCTGTCTCCCCGAAGACCAAAAAACCATGAGTTTTGCAGATCTGAAGTTTCCTTGCGGAGATAGCCCATGCTATATCTTGCATTTGTTAGGAAAAACTGCTTAGAGCATGAAAAGTGCCCATTGCAGAAAGAGCTCAAATTCGAAAAACAAACACGTATTCATGTTCCCCCGGCTCACTGAACACCAAAAAACCATGAGTTTTGCAGATCTGAAGTTTCCTTGTGGAGATAGCCCATGCTATATCTTGCATTTGTTAGGAAAAACTGCTTAGAGCATGAAAAGTGCCCATTGCAGAAAGAGCTCAAATTCGAAAAACAAACACGTATTCATGTTCCCCCGGCTCACTGAACACCAAAAAACCATGAGTTTTGCAGATCTGAAGTTTCCTTGCGGAGATAGCCCATGCTATATCTTGCATTTGTTAGGAAAAACCGCTTATAGTATGAAAAGTGCCCATTTCACAAAGAGCTCAAATTCAAAAAACAAACACATATTCATGTTCCCCTTCCTCCCGGAAGACCAAAAAACCATGACTTTTGCAGATCTGAAGTTTCCTTGCGGAGATAGCCCATGCTATATCTTGCATTTGTTAGGAAAAACTGCTTAGAGCATGAAAAGTGCCCATTGCAGATAGAGCTCAAATTCGCAAAACAAACACATATTCCTGTTCCCCTGCCTGCCCGAAGACCAAAAAACCATGACTTTTGCAGATCTGAAGTTTCCTTGCGGAGATAGCCCATGCTATATCTTGCATTTGTTAGGAAAAACTGCTTAGAGCATGAAAAGTGCCCATTGCAGATAGAGCTCAAATTCGCAAAACAAACACATATTCCTGTTCCCCTGCCTCCCCGAAGACCAAAAAACCATGACTTTTGCAGATCTGAAGTTTCCTTGCGGAGATAGCCCATGCTATATCTTGCATTTGTTAGGAAAAACTGCTTATAGTATGAAAAGTGCCCATTGCAGAAAAAGCTCAAATTCGAAAAACAAACACGTATTCATGTTCCCCCGGCTCACTGAACACCAAAAAACCATGACTTTTGCAGATCTGAAGTTTCCTTGCGGAGATAGCCCATGTTATATCTTGCATTTGTTAGGAAAAACTGCTTAGAGCATGAAAAGTGCCCATTGCAGAAAGAGCTCAAATTCGAAAAACAAACACGTATTCATGTTCCCCCGGCTCACTGAACACCAAAAAACCATGAGTTTTGCAGATCTGAAGTTTCCTTGCGGAGATAGCCCATGCTATATCTTGCATTTGTTAGGAAAAACCGCTTATAGTATGAAAAGTGCCCATTTCACAAAGAGCTCAAATTCAAAAAACAAACACATATTCATGTTCCCCTTCCTCCCGGAAGACCAAAAAACCATGACTTTTGCAGATCTGAAGTTTCCTTGCGGAGATAGCCCATGCTATATCTTGCATTTGTTAGGAAAAACTGCTTATAGCATGAAAAGTGCCCATTGCAGATAGAGCTCAAATTCGCAAAACAAACACATATTCTTGTTCCCCTGCCTCCCCGAAGACCAAAAAACAATGACTTTTGCAGATGTGAAGTTTCCTTGCGGAGATAGCCCATGCTATATCTTGCATTTGTTAGGAAAAACTGCTTAGAGCATGAAAAGTGCCCATTGCAGAAAGAGCTCAAATTCGAAAAACAAACACGTATTCATGTTCCCCTGTCTCCCCGAAGACCAAAAAACCATGAGTTTTGCAGATCTGAAGTTTCCTTGCGGAGATAGCCCATGCTATATCTTGCATTTGTTAGGAAAAACTGCTTATAGCATGAAAAGTGCCCATTGCAGATAGAGCTCAAATTCGCAAAACAAACACATATTCCTGTTCCCCTGCCTGCCCGAAGACCAAAAAACCATGACTTTTGCAGATCTGAAGTTTCCTTGCGGAGATAGCCCATGTTATATCTTGCATTTGTTAGGAAAAACTGCTTAGAGCATGAAAAGTGCCCATTGCAGATAGAGCTGAAATTCGCAAAACAAACACATATTCATGTTCCCCTGCCTCCCCGAAGACCAAAAAACCATGACTTTTGCAGATCTGAAGTTTCCTTGCGGAGATAGCCCATGCTATATCTTGCATTTGTTAGGAAAAACTGGTTATAGTATGAAAAGTGCCCATTGCAGAAAAAGCTCAAATTCGAAAAACAAACACATATTCCTGTTCCCCTGCCTCCCCGAAGACCAAAAATCCATGACTTTTTCAGATGTGAAGTTTCCTTGCGGAGATAGCCCATGCTATATCTTGCATTTGTTAGGAAAAACTGCTTAGAGCATGAAAAGTGCCCATTGCCGAAAGAGCTCAAATTCGAAAAACAAACACGTATTCATGTTCCCCCGGCTCACTGAACACCAAAAAACCATGACTTTTGCAGATCTGAAGTTTCCTTGCGGAGATAGCCCATGTTATATCTTGCATTTGTTAGGAAAAACTGCTTAGAGCATGAAAAGTGCCCATTGCAGAAAGAGCTCAAATTCGAAAAACAAACACGTATTCATGTTCCCCCGGCTCACTGAACACCAAAAAACCATGAGTTTTGCAGATCTGAAGTTTCCTTGCGGAGATAGCCCATGATATATCTTGCATTTGTTAGGAAAAACTGCTTATAGTATGAAAAGTGCCCATTGCAGAAAAAGCTCAAATTCGAAAAACAAACACGTATTCATGTTCCCCCGGCTCACTGAACACCAAAAAACCATGACTTTTGCAGATCTGAAGTTTCCTTGCGGAGATAGCCCATGTTATATCTTGCATTTGTTAGGAAAAACTGCTTAGAGCATGAAAAGTGCCCATTGCAGAAAGAGCTCAAATTCGAAAAACAAACACGTATTCATGTTCCCCCGGCTCACTGAACACCCAAAAACCATGAGTTTTGCAGATCTGAAGTTTCCTTGCGGAGATAGCCCATGCTATATCTTGCATTTGTTAGGAAAAACCGCTTATAGTATGAAAAGTGCCCATTTCACAAAGAGCTCAAATTCAAAAAACAAACACATATTCTTGTTCCCCTTCCTCCCGGAAGACCAAAAAACCATGACTTTTGCAGATCTGAAGTTTCCTTGCAGAGATAGCCCATGCTATATCTTGCATTTGTTAGGAAAAACTGCTTATAGCATGAAAAGTGCCCATTGCAGATAGAGCTCAAATTCGCAAAACAAACACATATTCCTGTTCCCCTGCCTGCCCGAAGACCAAAAAACCATGACTTTTGCAGATCTGAAGTTTCCTTGCGGAGATAGCCCATGCTATATCTTGCATTTGTTAGGAAAAACTGCTTAGAGCATGAAAAGTGCCCATTGCAGATAGAGCTCAAATTCGCAAAACAAACACATATTCCTGTTCCCCTGCCTCCCCGAAGACCAAAAAACCATGACTTTTGCAGATCTGAAGTTTCCTTGCGGAGATAGCCCATGCTATATCTTGCATTTGTTAGGAAAAACTGCTTATAGTATGAAAAGTGCCCATTGCAGAAAAAGCTCAAATTCGAAAAAAAAACACGTATTCATGTTACCCCGGCTCACTGAACACCAAAAAACCATGACTTTTGCAGATCTGAAGTTTCCTTGCGGAGATAGCCCATGTTATATCTTGCATTTGTTAGGAAAAACTGCTTAGAGCATGAAAAGTGCCCATTGCAGAAAGAGCTCAAATTCGAAAAACAAACACGTATTCATGTTCCCCCGGCTCACTGAACACCCAAAAACCATGAGTTTTGCAGATCTGAAGTTTCCTTGCGGAGATAGCCCATGCTATATCTTGCATTTGTTAGGAAAAACCGCTTATAGTATGAAAAGTGCCCATTTCACAAAGAGCTCAAATTCAAAAAACAAACACATATTCATGTTCCCCTTCCTCCCGGAAGACCAAAAAACCATGACTTTTGCAGATCTGAAGTTTCCTTGCAGAGATAGCCCATGCTATATCTTGCATTTGTTAGGAAAAACTGCTTATAGCATGAAAAGTGCCCATTGCAGATAGAGCTCAAATTCGCAAAACAAACACATATTCTTGTTCCCCTGCCTCCCCGAAGACCAAAAAACCATGACTTTTGCAGATGTGAAGTTTCCTTGCGGAGATAGCCCATGTTATATCTTGCATTTGTTAGGAAAAACTGCTTAGAGCATGAAAAGTGCCCATTGCAGATAGAGCTCAAATTCGCAAAACAAACACATATTCATGTTCCCCTGCCTCCCCGAAGACCAAAAAACCATGACTTTTGCAGATCTGAAGTTTCCTTGCGGAGATAGCCCATGCTATATCTTGCATTTGTTAGGAAAAACTGGTTATAGTATGAAAAGTGCCCATTGCAGAAAAAGCTCAAATTCGAAAAACAAACACATATTCCTGTTCCCCTGCCTCCCCGAAGACCAAAAAACCATGACTTTTGCAGATGTGAAGTTTCCTTGCGGAGATAGCCCATGCTATATCTTGCATTTGTTAGGAAAAACTGCTTAGAGCATGAAAAGTGCCCATTGCAGAAAGAGCTCAAATTCGAAAAACAAACACGTATTCATGTTCCCCCGGCTCACTGAACACCACAAAACCATGACTTTTGCAGATCTGAAGTTTCCTTGCGGAGATAGCCCATGTTATATCTTGCATTTGTTAGGAAAAACTGCTTAGAGCATGAAAAGTGCCCATTGCAGAAAGAGCTCAAATTCGAAAAACAAACACGTATTCATGTTCCCCCGGCTCACTGAACACCAAAAAACCATGAGTTTTGCAGATCTGAAGTTTCCTTGCGGAGATAGCCCATGATATATCTTGCATTTGTTAGGAAAAATTGCTTATAGTATGAAAAGTGCCCATTTCACAAAGAGCTCAAATTCAAAAAACAAACACATATTCATGTTCCCCTTCCTCCCCGAAGACCAAAAAACCATGACTTTTGCAGATGTGAAGTTTCCTTGCGGAGATACCCCCTGCTATATCTTGCATTTGTTAGGAAAAACTGCTTATAGCATGAAAAGTGCCCATTGCAGATAGAGCTCAAATTCGCAAAACAAACACATATTCCTGTTCCCCTGTCTCCCCGAAGACCAAAAAACCATGACTTTTGCAGATCTGAAGTTTCCTTGCGGAGATAGCCCATGCTATATCTTGCATTTGTTAGGAAAAACTGCTTATAGTATGAAAAGTGCCCATTGCAGAAAAAGCTCAAATTCGAAAAACAAACACATATTCCTGTTCCCCTGCCTCCCCGAAGACCAAAAAACCATGACTTTTGCAGATGTGAAGTTTCCTTGCGGAGATAGCCCATGCTATATCTTGCATTTGTTAGGAAAAACTGCTTAGAGCATGAAAAGTGCCCATTGCAGAAAGAGCTCAAATTCGAAAAACAAACACGTATTCATGTTCCCCCGGCTCACTGAACACCAAAAAACCATGACTTTTGCAGATCTGAAGTTTCCTTGCGGAGATAGCCCATTTTATATCTTGCATTTGTTAGCAAAAACTGCTTATAGTATGAAAAGTGCCCATTGCAGAAAGAGCTCAAATTCGAAAAACAAACACATATTCCTGTTCCCCTGCCTCCCCGAAGATCAAAAAACCATGTCTTTTGCAGATCTGAAGTTTCCTTGCAGAGATAGCCCATGCTATATCTTGCATTTGTTAGGAAAAACTGCTTAGAGCATGAAAAGTGCCCATTGCAGAAAGAGCTCAAATTCGAAAAACAAACACGTATTCATGTTCCCCCGGCTCACTGAACACCAAAAAACCATGAGTTTTGCAGATCTGAAGTTTCCTTGCGGAGATAGCCCATGTTATATCTTGCATTTGTTAGGAAAAACTGCTTAGAGCATGAAAAGTGCCCATTGCAGAAAGAGCTCAAATTCGAAAAACAAACACGTATTCATGTTCCCCCGGCTCACTGAACACCAAAAAACCATGAGATTTGCAGATCTGGTTTCCTTGCGGAGATAGCCCATGATATATCTTGCATTTGTTAGGAAAAACTGCTTATAGCATGAAAAGTGCCCATTGCAGATAGAGCTCAAATTCGCAAAACAAACACATATTCCTGTTCCCCTGTCTCCCCGAAGACCAAAAAACCATGACTTTTGCAGATGTGAAGTTTCCTTGCGGAGATAGCCCATGCTATATCTTGCATTTGTTAGGAAAAACTGCTTAGAGCATGAAAAGTGCCCATTGCAGAAAGAGCTCAAATTCGAAAAACAAACACGTATTCATGTTCCCCCGGCTCACTGAACACCAAAAAACCATGACTTTTGCAGACGTGAAGTTTCCTTGCGGAGATAGCCCATGCTATATCTTGCATTTGTTAGGAAAAACTGCTTATAGTATGAAAAGTGCCCATTGCAGAAAAAGCTCAAATTCGAAAAACAAACACATATTCCTGTTCCCCTGCCTCCCCGAAGACCAAAAAACCATGACTTTTGCAGATGTGAAGTTTCCTTGCGGAGATAGCCCATGCTATATCTTGCATTTGTTAGGAAAAACTGCTTAGAGCATGAAAAGTGCCCATTGCAGAAAGAGCTCAAATTCGAAAAACAAACACGTATTCATGTTCCCCCGGCTCACTGAACACCAAAAAACCATGAGTTTTGCAGATCTGAAGTTTCCTTGTGGAGATAGCCCATGTTATATCTTGCATTTGTTAGGAAAAACTGCTTATAGCATGAAAAGTGCCCATTGCAGATAGAGCTCAAATTCGCAAAACAAACACATATTCCTGTTCCCCTGCCTCCCCGAAGACCAAAAAACCATGACTTTTGCAGATCTGAAGTTTCCTTGCGGAGATAGCCCATGCTATATCTTGCATTTGTTAGGAAAAACTGCTTAGAGCATGAAAAGTGCCGATTGCAGATAGAGCTCAAATTCGCAAAACAAACACATATTCCTGTTCCCCTGCCTCCCCGAAGACCAAAAAACCATGACTTTTGCAGATCTGAAGTTTCCTTGCGGAGATAGCCCATGCTATATCTTGCATTTGTTAGGAAAAACTGGTTATAGTATGAAAAGTGCCCATTGCAGAAAAAGCTCAAATTCGAAACACAAACACATATTCCTGTTCCCCTGCCTCCCCGAAGACCAAAAAACCATGACTTTTGCAGATGTGAAGTTTCCTTGCGGAGATAGCCCATGCTATATCTTGCATTTGTTAGGAAAAACTGCTTAGAGCATGAAAAGTGCCCATTGCAGAAAGAGCTCAAATTCGAAAAACAAACACGTATTCATGTTCCCCCGGCTCACTGAACACCAAAAAACCATGACTTTTGCAGATCTGAAGTTTCCTTGCGGAGATAGCCCATGTTATATCTTGCATTTGTTAGGAAAAACTGCTTAGAGCATGAAAAGTGCCCATTGCAGAAAGAGCTCAAATTCGAAAAACAAACACGTATTCATGTTCCCCCGGCTCACTGAACACCAAAAAACCATGAGTTTTGCAGATCTGAAGTTTCCTTGCGGAGATAGCCCATGATATATCTTGCATTTGTTAGGAAAAACTGCTTATAGTATGAAAAGTGCCCATTTCACAAAGAGCTCAAATTCGAAAAACAAACACATATTCCTGTTCCCCTGCCTCCCCGAAGACCAAAAAACCATGACTTTTGCAGATGTGAAGTTTCCTTGCGGAGATAGCCCATGCTATATCTTGCATTTGTTAGGAAAAACTGCTTAGAGCATGAAAAGTGCCCATTGCAGAAAGAGCTCAAATTCGAAAAACAAACACGTATTCATGTTCCCCCGGCTCACTGAACACCAAAAAACCATGAGTTTTGCAGATCTGAAGTTTCCTTGTGGAGATAGCCCATGTTATATCTTGCATTTGTTAGGAAAAACTGCTTATAGCATGAAAAGTGCCCATTGCAGATAGAGCTCAAATTCGCAAAACAAACACATATTCCTGTTCCCCTGCCTCCCCGAAGACCAAAAAACCATGACTTTTGCAGATCTGAAGTTTCCTTGCGGAGATAGCCCATGCTATATCTTGCATTTGTTAGGAAAAACTGCTTATAGCATGAAAAGTGCCCATTGCAGATAGAGCTCAAATTCGCAAAACAAACACATATTCCTGTTCCCCTGCCTCCCCGAAGACCAAAAAACCATGACTTTTGCAGATCTGAAGTTTCCTTGCGGAGATAGCCCATGCTATATCTTGCATTTGTTAGGAAAAACTGCTTAGAGCATGAAAAGTGCCCATTGCAGAAAAAGCTCAAATTCGAAAAACAAACACATATTCCTGTTCCCCTGCCTCCCCGAAGACCAAAAAACCATGACTTTTGCAGATCTGAAGTTTCCTTGCAGAGATAGCCCATGCTATATCTTGCATTTGTTAGGAAAAACTGCTTAGAGCATGAAAAGTGCCCATTGCAGAAAGAGCTCAAATTCGAAAAACAAACACGTATTCATGTTCCCCCGGCTCACTGAACACCAAAAAACCATGAGTTTTGCAGATCTGAAGTTTCCTTGTGGAGATAGCCCATGTTATATCTTGCATTTGTTAGGAAAAACTGCTTATAGCATGAAAAGTGCCCATTGCAGATAGAGCTCAAATTCGCAAAACAAACACATATTCATGTTCCCCTGTCTCCCTGAAGACCAAAAAACCATGAGTTTTGCAGATCTGAAGTTTCCTTGCGGAGATAGCCCATGCTATATCTTGCATTTGTTA
The DNA here is from genome assembly GCF_964194415.1 of Vipera berus. Lineage (NCBI taxonomy): Eukaryota > Metazoa > Chordata > Lepidosauria > Squamata > Viperidae > Vipera > Vipera berus. The sequence continues at coordinate 552,313 of NC_138219.1, forward strand.
GGAAAAACTGCTTAGAGCATGAAAAGTGCCCATTGCAGAAAGAGCTCAAATTCGAAAAACAAACACGTATTCATGTTCCCCCGGCTCACTGAACACCAAAAAACCATGAGTTTTGCAGATCTGAAGTTTCCTTGTGGAGATAGCCCATGTTATATCTTGCATTTGTTAGGAAAAACTGCTTATAGCATGAAAAGTGCCCATTGCAGATAGAGCTCAAATTCGCAAAACAAACACATATTCATGTTCCCCTGTCTCCCCGAAGACCAAAAAACCATGAGTTTTGCAGATCTGAAGTTTCCTTGCGGAGATAGCCCATGCTATATCTTGCATTTGTTAGGAAAAACTGCTTAGAGCATGAAAAGTGCCCATTGCAGAAAGAGCTCAAATTCGAAAAACAAACACGTATTCATGTTCCCCCGGCTCACTGAACACCAAAAAACCATGAGTTTTGCAGATCTGAAGTTTCCTTGTGGAGATAGCCCATGCTATATCTTGCATTTGTTAGGAAAAACTGCTTATAGCATGAAAAGTGCCCATTGCAGATAGAGCTCAAATTCGCAAAACAAACACATATTCATGTTCCCCTGTCTCCCCGAAGACCAAAAAACCATGAGTTTTGCAGATCTGAAGTTTCCTTGCGGAGATAGCCCATGCTATATCTTGCATTTGTTAGGAAAAACTGCTTAGAGCATGAAAAGTGCCCATTGCAGAAAGAGCTCAAATTCGAAAAACAAACACGTATTCATGTTCCCCCGGCTCACTGAACACCAAAAAACCATGAGTTTTGCAGATCTGAAGTTTCCTTGTGGAGATAGCCCATGCTATATCTTGCATTTGTTAGGAAAAACTGCTTATAGCATGAAAAGTGCCCATTGCAGATAGAGCTCAAATTCGCAAAACAAACACATATTCCTGTTCCCCTGCCTCCCCGAAGACCAAAAAACCATGACTTTTGCAGATCTGAAGTTTCCTTGCGGAGATAGCCCATGCTATATCTTGCATTTGTTAGGAAAAACTGCTTATAGTATGAAAAGTGCCCATTGCAGAAAAAGCTCAAATTCGCAAAACAAACACATATTCCTGTTCCCCTGCCTCCCCGAAGACCAAAAAACCATGAGTTTTGCAGATCTGAAGTTTCCTTGCGGAGATAGCCCATGCTATATCTTGCATTTGTTAGGAAAAACTGCTTAGAGCATGAAAAGTGCCCATTGCAGAAAGAGCTCAAATTCGAAAAACAAACACGTATTCATGTTCCCCCGGCTCACTGAACACCAAAAAACCATGAGTTTTGCAGATCTGAAGTTTCCTTGTGGAGATAGCCCATGTTATATCTTGCATTTGTTAGGAAAAACTGCTTATAGCATGAAAAGTGCCCATTGCAGATAGAGCTCAAATTCGCAAAACAAACACATATTCATGTTCCCCTGTCTCCCCGAAGACCAAAAAACCATGAGTTTTGCAGATCTGAAGTTTCCTTGCGGAGATAGCCCATGCTATATCTTGCATTTGTTAGGAAAAACTGCTTAGAGCATGAAAAGTGCCCATTGCAGAAAGAGCTCAAATTCGAAAAACAAACACATATTCCTGTTCCCCTGTCTCCCCGAAGACCAAAAAACCATGAGTTTTGCAGATCTGAAGTTTCCTTGCGGAGATAGCCCATGCTATATCTTGCATTTGTTAGGAAAAACTGCTTAGAGCATGAAAAGTGCCCATTGCAGAAAGAGCTCAAATTCGAAAAACAAACACGTATTCATGTTCCCCCGGCTCACTGAACACCAAAAAACCATGAGTTTTGCAGATCTGAAGTTTCCTTGTGGAGATAGCCCATGTTATATCTTGCATTTGTTAGGAAAAACTGCTTATAGCATGAAAAGTGCCCATTGCAGATAGAGCTCAAATTCGCAAAACAAACACATATTCATGTTCCCCTGTCTCCCCGAAGACCAAAAAACCATGACTTTTGCAGATCTGAAGTTTCCTTGCGGAGATAGCCCATGCTATATCTTGCATTTGTTAGGAAAAACTGCTTATAGCATGAAAAGTGCCCATTGCAGATAGAGCTCAAATTCGCAAAACAAACACATATTCCTGTTCCCCTGCCTCCCCGAAGACCAAAAAACCATGACTTTTGCAGATCTGAAATTTCCTTGCGGAGATAGCCCATGCTATATCTTGCATTTGTTAGGAAAAACTGCTTAGAGCATGAAAAGTGCCCATTGCAGAAAGAGCTCAAATTCGAAAAACAAACACATATTCCTGTTCCCCTGCCTCCCCGAAGATCAAAAAACCATGACTTTTGCAGATCTGAAGTTTCCTTGCAGAGATAGCCCATGCTATATCTTGCATTTGTTAGGAAAAACTGCTTAGAGCATGAAAAGTGCCCATTGCAGAAAGAGCTCAAATTCGAAAAACAAACACGTATTCATGTTCCCCCGGCTCACTGAACACCAAAAAACCATGAGTTTTGCAGATCTGAAGTTTCCTTGTGGAGATAGCCCATGTTATATCTTGCATTTGTTAGGAAAAACTGCTTATATCATGAAAAGTGCCCATTGCAGATAGAGCTCAAATTCGCAAAACAAACACATATTCCTGTTCCCCTGCCTCCCCGAAGACCAAAAAACCATGACTTTTGCAGATCTGAAGTTTCCTTGCGGAGATAGCCCATGCTATATCTTGCATTTGTTAGGAAAAACTGCTTAGAGCATGAAAAGTGCCCATTGCAGAAAGAGCTCAAATTCGAAAAACAAACACGTATTCATGTTCCCCCGGCTCACTGAACACCAAAAAACCATGACTTTTGCAGATCTGAAGTTTCCTTGCGGAGATAGCCCATGTTATATCTTGCATTTGTTAGGAAAAACTGCTTAGAGCATGAAAAGTGCCCATTGCAGAAAGAGCTCAAATTCGAAAAACAAACACGTATTCATGTTCCCCCGGCTCACTGAACACCAAAAAACCATGAGTTTTGCAGATCTGAAGTTTCCTTGCGGAGATAGCCCATGCTATATCTTGCATTTGTTAGGAAAAACTGCTTAGAGCATGAAAAGTGCCCATTGCAGAAAGAGCTCAAATTCGAAAAACAAACACGTATTCATGTTCCCCCGGCTCACTGAACACCAAAAAACCATGAGTTTTGCAGATCTGAAGTTTCCTTGCGGAGATAGCCCATGCTATATCTTGCATTTGTTAGGAAAAACTGCTTAGAGCATGAAAAGTGCCCATTGCAGAAAGAGCTCAAATTCGAAAAACAAACACGTATTCATGTTCCCCCGGCTCACTGAACACCAAAAAACCATGACCTTTGCAGATCTGAAGTTTCCTTGCGGAGATAGCCCATGTTATATCTTGCATTTGTTAGGAAAAACTGCTTATAGTATGAAAAGTGCCCATTGCAGAAAGAGCTCAAATTCGAAAAACAAACACATATTCCTGTTCCCCTGCCTCCCCGAAGATCAAAAAACCATGAGTTTTGCAGATCTGAAGTTTCCTTGTGGAGATAGCCCATGTTATATCTTGCATTTGTTAGGAAAAACTGCTTATAGCATGAAAAGTGCCCATTGCAGATAGAGCTCAAATTCGCAAAACAAACACATATTCATGTTCCCCTGTCTCCCCGAAGACCAAAAAACCATGAGTTTTGCAGATCTGAAGTTTCCTTGCGGAGATAGCCCATGCTATATCTTGCATTTGTTAGGAAAAACTGCTTAGAGCATGAAAAGTGCCCATTGCAGAAAGAGCTCAAATTCGAAAAACAAACACGTATTCATGTTCCCCCGGCTCACTGAACACCAAAAAACCATGAGTTTTGCAGATCTGAAGTTTCCTTGTGGAGATAGCCCATGCTATATCTTGCATTTGTTAGGAAAAACTGCTTAGAGCATGAAAAGTGCCCATTGCAGATAGAGCTCAAATTCGCAAAACAAACACATATTCCTGTTCCCCTGCCTCCCCGAAGACCAAAAAACCATGACTTTTGCAGATCTGAAGTTTCCTTGCGGAGATAGCCCATGCTATATCTTGCATTTGTTAGGAAAAACTGCTTATAGTATGAAAAGTGCCCATTGCAGAAAAAGCTCAAATTCGAAAAACAAACACATATTCCTGTTCCCCTGCCTCCCCGAAGACCAAAAAACCATGACTTTTGCAGATGTGAAGTTTCCTTGCGGAGATAGCCCATGCTATATCTTGCATTTGTTAGGAAAAACTGCTTAGAGCATGAAAAGTGCCCATTGCAGAAAGAGCTCAAATTCGAAAAACAAACACATATTCCTGTTCCCCTGCCTCCCCGAAGATCAAAAAACCATGACTTTTGCAGATCTGAAGTTTCCTTGCAGAGATAGCCCATGCTATATCTTGCATTTGTTAGGAAAAACTGCTTAGAGCATGAAAAGTGCCCATTGCAGAAAGAGCTCAAATTCGAAAAACAAACACGTATTCATGTTCCCCCGGCTCACTGAACACCAAAAAACCATGAGTTTTGCAGATCTGAAGTTTCCTTGTGGAGATAGCACATGTTATATCTTGCATTTGTTAGGAAAAACTGCTTATAGCATGAAAAGTGCCCATTGCAGATAGAGCTCAAATTCGCAAAACAAACACATATTCATGTTCCCCTGTCTCCCCGAAGACCAAAAAACCATGAGTTTTGCAGATCTGAAGTTTCCTTGTGGAGATAGCACATGTTATATCTTGCATTTGTTAGGAAAAACTGCTTATAGCATGAAAAGTGCCCATTGCAGATAGAGCTCAAATTCGCAAAACAAACACATATTCATGTTCCCCTGTCTCCCCGAAGACCAAAAAACCATGAGTTTTGCAGATCTGAAGTTTCCTTGCGGAGATAGCCCATGCTATATCTTGCATTTGTTAGGAAAAACTGCTTAGAGCATGAAAAGTGCCCATTGCAGAAAGAGCTCAAATTCGAAAAACAAACACGTATTCATGTTCCCCCGGCTCACTGAACACCAAAAAACCATGAGTTTTGCAGATCTGAAGTTTCCTTGTGGAGATAGCCCATGCTATATCTTGCATTTGTTAGGAAAAACTGCTTATAGCATGAAAAGTGCCCATTGCAGATAGAGCTCAAATTCGCAAAACAAACACATATTCATGTTCCCCTGTCTCCCCGAAGACCAAAAAACCATGAGTTTTGCAGATCTGAAGTTTCCTTGCGGAGATAGCCCATGCTATATCTTGCATTTGTTAGGAAAAACTGCTTAGAGCATGAAAAGTGCCCATTGCAGAAAGAGCTCAAATTCGAAAAACAAACACGTATTCATGTTCCCCCGGCTCACTGAACACCAAAAAACCATGAGTTTTGCAGATCTGAAGTTTCCTTGTGGAGATAGCCCATGCTATATCTTGCATTTGTTAGGAAAAACTGCTTATAGCATGAAAAGTGCCCATTGCAGATAGAGCTCAAATTCGCAAAACAAACACATATTCCTGTTCCCCTGCCTCCCCGAAGACCAAAAAACCATGACTTTTGCAGATCTGAAGTTTCCTTGCGGAGATAGCCCATGCTATATCTTGCATTTGTTAGGAAAAACTGCTTATAGTATGAAAAGTGCCCATTGCAGAAAAAGCTCAAATTCGCAAAACAAACACATATTCCTGTTCCCCTGCCTCCCCGAAGACCAAAAAACCATGAGTTTTGCAGATCTGAAGTTTCCTTGCGGAGATAGCCCATGCTATATCTTGCATTTGTTAGGAAAAACTGCTTAGAGCATGAAAAGTGCCCATTGCAGAAAGAGCTCAAATTCGAAAAACAAACACGTATTCATGTTCCCCCGGCTCACTGAACACCAAAAAACCATGAGTTTTGCAGATCTGAAGTTTCCTTGTGGAGATAGCCCATGTTATATCTTGCATTTGTTAGGAAAAACTGCTTATAGCATGAAAAGTGCCCATTGCAGATAGAGCTCAAATTCGCAAAACAAACACATATTCATGTTCCCCTGTCTCCCCGAAGACCAAAAAACCATGAGTTTTGCAGATCTGAAGTTTCCTTGCGGAGATAGCCCATGCTATATCTTGCATTTGTTAGGAAAAACTGCTTAGAGCATGAAAAGTGCCCATTGCAGAAAGAGCTCAAATTCGAAAAACAAACACATATTCCTGTTCCCCTGTCTCCCCGAAGACCAAAAAACCATGAGTTTTGCAGATCTGAAGTTTCCTTGCGGAGATAGCCCATGCTATATCTTGCATTTGTTAGGAAAAACTGCTTAGAGCATGAAAAGTGCCCATTGCAGAAAGAGCTCAAATTCGAAAAACAAACACGTATTCATGTTCCCCCGGCTCACTGAACACCAAAAAACCATGAGTTTTGCAGATCTGAAGTTTCCTTGTGGAGATAGCCCATGTTATATCTTGCATTTGTTAGGAAAAACTGCTTATAGCATGAAAAGTGCCCATTGCAGATAGAGCTCAAATTCGCAAAACAAACACATATTCATGTTCCCCTGTCTCCCCGAAGACCAAAAAACCATGACTTTTGCAGATCTGAAGTTTCCTTGCGGAGATAGCCCATGCTATATCTTGCATTTGTTAGGAAAAACTGCTTATAGCATGAAAAGTGCCCATTGCAGATAGAGCTCAAATTCGCAAAACAAACACATATTCCTGTTCCCCTGCCTCCCCGAAGACCAAAAAACCATGACTTTTGCAGATCTGAAATTTCCTTGCGGAGATAGCCCATGCTATATCTTGCATTTGTTAGGAAAAACTGCTTAGAGCATGAAAAGTGCCCATTGCAGAAAGAGCTCAAATTCGAAAAACAAACACATATTCCTGTTCCCCTGCCTCCCCGAAGATCAAAAAACCATGACTTTTGCAGATCTGAAGTTTCCTTGCAGAGATAGCCCATGCTATATCTTGCATTTGTTAGGAAAAACTGCTTAGAGCATGAAAAGTGCCCATTGCAGAAAGAGCTCAAATTCGAAAAACAAACACGTATTCATGTTCCCCCGGCTCACTGAACACCAAAAAACCATGAGTTTTGCAGATCTGAAGTTTCCTTGTGGAGATAGCCCATGTTATATCTTGCATTTGTTAGGAAAAACTGCTTATATCATGAAAAGTGCCCATTGCAGATAGAGCTCAAATTCGCAAAACAAACACATATTCCTGTTCCCCTGCCTCCCCGAAGACCAAAAAACCATGACTTTTGCAGATCTGAAGTTTCCTTGCGGAGATAGCCCATGCTATATCTTGCATTTGTTAGGAAAAACTGCTTAGAGCATGAAAAGTGCCCATTGCAGAAAGAGCTCAAATTCGAAAAACAAACACGTATTCATGTTCCCCCGGCTCACTGAACACCAAAAAACCATGACTTTTGCAGATCTGAAGTTTCCTTGCGGAGATAGCCCATGTTATATCTTGCATTTGTTAGGAAAAACTGCTTAGAGCATGAAAAGTGCCCATTGCAGAAAGAGCTCAAATTCGAAAAACAAACACGTATTCATGTTCCCCCGGCTCACTGAACACCAAAAAACCATGAGTTTTGCAGATCTGAAGTTTCCTTGCGGAGATAGCCCATGCTATATCTTGCATTTGTTAGGAAAAACTGCTTAGAGCATGAAAAGTGCCCATTGCAGAAAGAGCTCAAATTCGAAAAACAAACACGTATTCATGTTCCCCCGGCTCACTGAACACCAAAAAACCATGAGTTTTGCAGATCTGAAGTTTCCTTGCGGAGATAGCCCATGCTATATCTTGCATTTGTTAGGAAAAACTGCTTAGAGCATGAAAAGTGCCCATTGCAGAAAGAGCTCAAATTCGAAAAACAAACACGTATTCATGTTCCCCCGGCTCACTGAACACCAAAAAACCATGACCTTTGCAGATCTGAAGTTTCCTTGCGGAGATAGCCCATGTTATATCTTGCATTTGTTAGGAAAAACTGCTTATAGTATGAAAAGTGCCCATTGCAGAAAGAGCTCAAATTCGAAAAACAAACACATATTCCTGTTCCCCTGCCTCCCCGAAGATCAAAAAACCATGAGTTTTGCAGATCTGAAGTTTCCTTGTGGAGATAGCCCATGTTATATCTTGCATTTGTTAGGAAAAACTGCTTATAGCATGAAAAGTGCCCATTGCAGATAGAGCTCAAATTCGCAAAACAAACACATATTCATGTTCCCCTGTCTCCCCGAAGACCAAAAAACCATGAGTTTTGCAGATCTGAAGTTTCCTTGCGGAGATAGCCCATGCTATATCTTGCATTTGTTAGGAAAAACTGCTTAGAGCATGAAAAGTGCCCATTGCAGAAAGAGCTCAAATTCGAAAAACAAACACGTATTCATGTTCCCCCGGCTCACTGAACACCAAAAAACCATGAGTTTTGCAGATCTGAAGTTTCCTTGTGGAGATAGCCCATGCTATATCTTGCATTTGTTAGGAAAAACTGCTTAGAGCATGAAAAGTGCCCATTGCAGATAGAGCTCAAATTCGCAAAACAAACACATATTCCTGTTCCCCTGCCTCCCCGAAGACCAAAAAACCATGACTTTTGCAGATCTGAAGTTTCCTTGCGGAGATAGCCCATGCTATATCTTGCATTTGTTAGGAAAAACTGCTTATAGTATGAAAAGTGCCCATTGCAGAAAAAGCTCAAATTCGAAAAACAAACACATATTCCTGTTCCCCTGCCTCCCCGAAGACCAAAAAACCATGACTTTTGCAGATGTGAAGTTTCCTTGCGGAGATAGCCCATGCTATATCTTGCATTTGTTAGGAAAAACTGCTTAGAGCATGAAAAGTGCCCATTGCAGAAAGAGCTCAAATTCGAAAAACAAACACATATTCCTGTTCCCCTGCCTCCCCGAAGATCAAAAAACCATGACTTTTGCAGATCTGAAGTTTCCTTGCAGAGATAGCCCATGCTATATCTTGCATTTGTTAGGAAAAACTGCTTAGAGCATGAAAAGTGCCCATTGCAGAAAGAGCTCAAATTCGAAAAACAAACACGTATTCATGTTCCCCCGGCTCACTGAACACCAAAAAACCATGAGTTTTGCAGATCTGAAGTTTCCTTGTGGAGATAGCACATGTTATATCTTGCATTTGTTAGGAAAAACTGCTTATAGCATGAAAAGTGCCCATTGCAGATAGAGCTCAAATTCGCAAAACAAACACATATTCATGTTCCCCTGTCTCCCCGAAGACCAAAAAACCATGAGTTTTGCAGATCTGAAGTTTCCTTGTGGAGATAGCACATGTTATATCTTGCATTTGTTAGGAAAAACTGCTTATAGCATGAAAAGTGCCCATTGCAGATAGAGCTCAAATTCGCAAAACAAACACATATTCATGTTCCCCTGTCTCCCCGAAGACCAAAAAACCATGAGTTTTGCAGATCTGAAGTTTCCTTGCGGAGATAGCCCATGCTATATCTTGCATTTGTTAGGAAAAACTGCTTAGAGCATGAAAAGTGCCCATTGCAGAAAGAGCTCAAATTCGAAAAACAAACACGTATTCATGTTCCCCCGGCTCACTGAACACCAAAAAACCATGAGTTTTGCAGATCTGAAGTTTCCTTGTGGAGATAGCCCATGCTATATCTTGCATTTGTTAGGAAAAACTGCTTATAGCATGAAAAGTGCCCATTGCAGATAGAGCTCAAATTCGCAAAACAAACACATATTCCTGTTCCCCTGCCTCCCCGAAGACCAAAAAACCATGACTTTTGCAGATCTGAAGTTTCCTTGCGGAGATAGCCCATGCTATATGTTGCATTTGTTAGGAAAAACTGCTTATAGTATGAAAAGTGCCCATTGCAGAAAAAGCTCAAATTCGAAAAACAAACACATATTCCTGTTCCCCTGCCTCCCCGAAGACCAAAAAACCATGACTTTTGCAGATGTGAAGTTTCCTTGCGGAGATAGCCCATGCTATATCTTGCATTTGTTAGGAAAAACTGCTTAGAGCATGAAAAGTGCCCATTGCAGAAAGAGCTCAAATTCGAAAAACAAACACATATTCCTGTTCCCCCGGCTCACTGAACACCAAAAAACCATGAGTTTTGCAGATCTGAAGTTTCCTTGTGGAGATAGCCCATGTTATATCTTGCATTTGTTAGGAAAAACTGCTTATAGCATGAAAAGTGCCCATTGCAGATAGAGCTCAAATTCGCAAAACAAACACATATTCATGTTCCCCTGTCTCCCCGAAGACCAAAAAACCATGAGTTTTGCAGATCTGAAGTTTCCTTGCGGAGATAGCCCATGCTATATCTTGCATTTGTTAGGAAAAACTGCTTAGAGCATGAAAAGTGCCCATTGCAGAAAGAGCTCAAATTCGAAAAACAAACACGTATTCATGTTCCCCCGGCTCACTGAACACCAAAAAACCATGAGTTTTGCAGATCTGAAGTTTCCTTGTGGAGATAGCCCATGTTATATCTTGCATTTGTTAGGAAAAACTGCTTATAGCATGAAAAGTGCCCATTGCAGATAGAGCTCAAATTCGCAAAACAAACACATATTCATGTTCCCCTGTCTCCCCGAAGACCAAAAAACCATGACTTTTGCAGATCTGAAGTTTCCTTGCGGAGATAGCCCATGCTATATCTTGCATTTGTTAGGAAAAACTGCTTATAGTATGAAAAGTGCCCATTGCAGAAAAAGCTCAAATTCGAAAAACAAACACATATTCCTGTTCCCCTGCCTCCCCGAAGACCAAAAAACCATGACTTTTGCAGATGTGAAGTTTCCTTGCGGAGATAGCCCATGCTATATCTTGCATTTGTTAGGAAAAACTGCTTAGAGCATGAAAAGTGCCCATTGCAGAAAGAGCTCAAATTCGAAAAACAAACACATATTCCTGTTCCCCTGCCTCCCCGAAGATCAAAAAACCATGACTTTTGCAGATCTGAAGTTTCCTTGCAGAGATAGCCCATGCTATATCTTGCATTTGTTAGGAAAAACTGCTTAGAGCATGAAAAGTGCCCATTGCAGAAAGAGCTCAAATTCGAAAAACAAACACGTATTCATGTTCCCCCGGCTCACTGAACACCAAAAAACCATGAGTTTTGCAGATCTGAAGTTTCCTTGTGGAGATAGCCCATGTTATATCTTGCATTTGTTAGGAAAAACTGCTTATAGCATGAAAAGTGCCCATTGCAGATAGAGCTCAAATTCGCAAAACAAACACATATTCCTGTTCCCCTGCCTCCCCGAAGACCAAAAAACCATGACTTTTGCAGATCTGAAGTTTCCTTGCGGAGATAGCCCATGCTATATCTTGCATTTGTTAGGAAAAACTGCTTAGAGCATGAAAAGTGCCCATTGCAGAAAGAGCTCAAATTCGAAAAACAAACACGTATTCATGTTCCCCCGGCTCACTGAACACCAAAAAACCATGACTTTTGCAGATCTGAAGTTTCCTTGCGGAGATAGCCCATGTTATATCTTGCATTTGTTAGGAAAAACTGCTTATAGTATGAAAAGTGCCCATTGCAGAAAGAGCTCAAATTCGAAAAACAAACACATATTCCTGTTCCCCTGCCTCCCCGAAGACGAAAAAACCATGACTTTTGCAGATGTGAAGTTTCCTTGCGGAGATAGCCCATGCTATATCTTGCATTTGTTAGGAAAAACTGCTTAGAGCATGAAAAGTGCCCATTGCAGAAAGAGCTCAAATTCGAAAAACAAACACATATTCCTGTTCCCCTGCCTCCCCGAAGATCAAAAAACCATGACTTTTGCAGATCTGAAGTTTCCTTGCAGAGGTAGCCCATGCTATATCTTGCATTTGTTAGGAAAAACTGCTTAGAGCATGAAAAGTGCCCATTGCAGAAAGAGCTCAAATTCGAAAAACAAACACGTATTCATGTTCCCCCGGCTCACTGAACACCAAAAAACCATGAGTTTTGCAGATCTGAAGTTTCCTTGTGGAGATAGCCCATGTTATATCTTGCATTTGTTAGGAAAAACTGCTTATAGCATGAAAAGTGCCCATTGCAGATAGAGCTCAAATTCGCAAAACAAACACATATTCCTGTTCCCCTGCCTCCCCGAAGACCAAAAAACCATGACTTTTGCAGATCTGAAGTTTCCTTGCGGAGATAGCCCATGCTATATCTTGCATTTGTTAGGAAAAACTGCTTAGAGCATGAAAAGTGCCCATTGCAGAAAGAGCTCAAATTCGAAAAACAAACACGTATTCATGTTCCCCCGGCTCACTGAACACCAAAAAACCATGACTTTTGCAGATCTGAAGTTTCCTTGCGGAGATAGCCCATGTTATATCTTGCATTTGTTAGGAAAAACTGCTTATAGTATGAAAAGTGCCCATTGCAGAAAGAGCTCAAATTCGAAAAACAAACACATATTCCTGTTCCCCTGCCTCCCCGAAGACGAAAAAACCATGACTTTTGCAGATCTGAAGTTTCCTTGCAGAGATAGCCCATGCTATATCTTGCATTTGTTAGGAAAAACTGCTTAGAGCATGAAAAGTGCCCATTGCAGAAAGAGCTCAAATTCGATAAACAAACACGTATTCATGTTCCCCCGGCTCACTGAACACCAAAAAACCATGAGTTTTGCAGATCTGAAGTTTCCTTGTGGAGATAGCCCATGCTATATCTTGCATTTGTTAGGAAAAACTGCTTATAGTATGAAAAGTGCCCATTGCAGAAAAAGCTCAAATTCGAAAAACAAACACATATTCCTGTTCCCCTGCCTCCCCGAAGACCAAAAAACCATGACTTTTGCAGATCTGAAGTTTCCTTGCGGAGATAGCCCATGCTATATCTTGCATTTGTTAGGAAAAACTGCTTATAGTATGAAAAGTGCCCATTGCAGAAAGAGCTCAAATTCGAAAAACAAACACATATTCCTGTTCCCCTGCCTCCCCGAAGACCAAAAAACCATGACTTTTGCAGATCTGAAGTTTCCTTGCGGAGATAGCCCATGCTATATCTTGCATTTGTTAGGAAAAACTGCTTATAGTATGAAAAGTGCCCATTGCAGAAAAAGCTCAAATTCGAAAAACAAACACATATTCCTGTTCCCCTGCCTCCCCGAAGACCAAAAAACCATGACTTTTGCAGATGTGAAGTTTCCTTGCGGAGATAGCCCATGCTATATCTTGCATTTGTTAGGAAAAACTGCTTAGAGCATGAAAAGTGCCCATTGCAGAAAGAGCTCAAATTCGAAAAACAAACACATATTCCTGTTCCCCTGCCTCCCCGAAGATCAAAAAACCATGACTTTTGCAGATCTGAAGTTTCCTTGCAGAGATAGCCCATGCTATATCTTGCATTTGTTAGGAAAAACTGCTTAGAGCATGAAAAGTGCCCATTGCAGAAAGAGCTCAAATTCGAAAAACAAACACGTATTCATGTTCCCCCGGCTCACTGAACACCAAAAAACCATGACTTTTGCAGATCTGAAGTTTCCTTGCGGAGATAGCCCATGTTATATCTTGCATTTGTTAGGAAAAACTGCTTATAGTATGAAAAGTGCCCATTGCAGAAAGAGCTCAAATTCGAAAAACAAACACATATTCCTGTTCCCCTGCCTCCCCGAAGATCAAAAAACCATGACTTTTGCAGATCTGAAGTTTCCTTGCAGAGATAGCCCATGCTATATCTTGCATTTGTTAGGAAAAACTGCTTAGAGCATGAAAAGTGCCCATTGCAGAAAGAGCTCAAATTCGATAAACAAACACGTATTCATGTTCCCCCGGCTCACTGAACACCAAAAAACCATGAGTTTTGCAGATCTGAAGTTTCCTTGTGGAGATAGCCCATGCTATATCTTGCATTTGTTAGGAAAAACTGCTTATAGTATGAAAAGTGCCCATTGCAGAAAAAGCTCAAATTCGAAAAACAAACACATATTCCTGTTCCCCTGCCTCCCCGAAGACCAAAAAACCATGACTTTTGCAGATGTGAAGTTTCCTTGCGGAGATAGCCCATGCTATATCTTGCATTTGTTAGGAAAAACTGCTTAGAGCATGAAAAGTGCCCATTGCAGAAAGAGCTCAAATTCGAAAAACAAACACATATTCCTGTTCCCCTGCCTCCCCGAAGATCAAAAAACCATGACTTTTGCAGATCTGAAGTTTCCTTGCGGAGATAGCCCATGCTATATCTTGCATTTGTTAGGAAAAACTGCTTAGAGCATGAAAAGTGCCCATTGCAGAAAGAGCTCAAATTCGAAAAACAAATACGTATTCATGTTCCCCCGGCTCACTGAACACCAAAAAACCATGAGTTTTGCAGATCTGAAGTTTCCTTGTGGAGATAGCCCATGTTATATCTTGCATTTGTTAGGAAAAACTGCTTATAGCATGAAAAGTGCCCATTGCAGATAGAGCTCAAATTCGCAAAACAAACACATATTCATGTTCCCCTGTCTCCCCGAAGACCAAAAAACCATGACTTTTGCAGATCTGAAGTTTCCTTGCGGAGATAGCCCATGCTATATCTTGCATTTGTTAGGAAAAACTGCTTATAGCATGAAAAGTGCCCATTGCAGATAGAGCTCAAATTCGCAAAACAAACACATATTCCTGTTCCCCTGCCTCCCCGAAGACCAAAAAACCATGACTTTTGCAGATCTGAAGTTTCCTTGCGGAGATAGCCCATGCTATATCTTGCATTTGTTAGGAAAAACTGCTTAGAGTGAGAAAAGTGCCCATTGCAGAAAGAGCTCAAATTCGAAAAACAAACACGTATTCATGTTCCCCCGGCTCACTGAACACCAAAAAACCATGAGTTTTGCAGATCTGAAGTTTCCTTGTGGAGATAGCCCATGCTATATCTTGCATTTGTTAGGAAAAACTGCTTATAGTATGAAAAGTGCCCATTGCAGAAAAAGCTCAAATTCGAAAAACAAACACATATTCCTGTTCCCCTGCCTCCCCGAAGACCAAAAAACCATGACTTTTGCAGATGTGAAGTTTCCTTGCGGAGATAGCCCATGCTATATCTTGCATTTGTTAGGAAAAACTGCTTAGAGCATGAAAAGTGCCCATTGCAGAAAGAGCTCAAATTCGAAAAACAAACACATATTCCTGTTCCCCTGCCTCCCCGAAGATCAAAAAACCATGACTTTTGCAGATCTGAAGTTTCCTTGCGGAGATAGCCCATGCTATATCTTGCATTTGTTAGGAAAAACTGCTTAGAGCATGAAAAGTGCCCATTGCAGAAAGAGCTCAAATTCGAAAAACAAATACGTATTCATGTTCCCCCGGCTCACTGAACACCAAAAAACCATGAGTTTTGCAGATCTGAAGTTTCCTTGTGGAGATAGCCCATGTTATATCTTGCATTTGTTAGGAAAAACTGCTTATAGCATGAAAAGTGCCCATTGCAGATAGAGCTCAAATTCGCAAAACAAACACATATTCATGTTCCCCTGTCTCCCCGAAGACCAAAAAACCATGACTTTTGCAGATCTGAAGTTTCCTTGCGGAGATAGCCCATGCTATATCTTGCATTTGTTAGGAAAAACTGCTTATAGCATGAAAAGTGCCCATTGCAGATAGAGCTCAAATTCGCAAAACAAACACATATTCCTGTTCCCCTGCCTCCCCGAAGACCAAAAAACCATGACTTTTGCAGATCTGAAGTTTCCTTGCGGAGATAGCCCATGCTATATCTTGCATTTGTTAGGAAAAACTGCTTAGAGTGAGAAAAGTGCCCATTGCAGAAAGAGCTCAAATTCGAAAAACAAACACGTATTCATGTTCCCCCGGCTCACTGAACACCAAAAAACCATGAGTTTTGCAGATCTGAAGTTTCCTTGTGGAGATAGCCCATGTTATATCTTGCATTTGTTAGGAAAAACTGCTTATAGCATGAAAAGTGCCCATTGCAGATAGAGCTCAAATTCGCAAAACAAACACATATTCCTGTTCCCCTGCCTCCCCGAAGACCAAAAAACCATGACTTTTGCAGATCTGAAGTTTCCTTGCGGAGATAGCCCATGCTATATCTTGCATTTGTTAGGAAAAACTGCTTAGAGCATGAAAAGTGCCCATTGCAGAAAGAGCTCAAATTCGAAAAACAAACACGTATTCATGTTCCCCCGGCTCACTGAACACCAAAAAACCATGACTTTTGCAGATCTGAAGTTTCCTTGCGGAGATAGCCCATGTTATATCTTGCATTTGTTAGGAAAAACTGCTTATAGCATGAAAAGTGCCCATTGCAGAAAGAGCTCAAATTCGAAAAACAAACACATATTCCTGTTCCCCTGCCTCCCCGAAGATCAAAAAACCATGACTTTTGCAGATCTGAAGTTTCCTTGCAGAGATAGCCCATGCTATATCTTGCATTTGTTAGGAAAAACTGCTTAGAGCATGAAAAGTGCCCATTGCAGAAAGAGCTCAAATTCGATAAACAAACACGTATTCCTGTTCCCCCGGCTCACTGAACACCAAAAAGCCATGAGTTTTGCAGATCTGAAGTTTCCTTGCGGAGATAGCCCATGCTATATCTTGCATTTGTTAGGAAAAACTGCTTATAGTATGAAAAGTGCCCATTGCAGAAAAAGCTCAAATTCGAAAAACAAACACATATTCCTGTTCCCCTGCCTCCCCGAAGACCAAAAAACCATGACTTTTGCAGATGTGAAGTTTCCTTGCGGAGATAGCCCATGCTATATCTTGCATTTGTTAGGAAAAACTGCTTAGAGCATGAAAAGTGCCCATTGCAGAAAGAGCTCAAATTCACAAAACAAACACATATTCCTGTTCCCCTGCCTCCCCGAAGACCAAAAAACCATGACTTTTGCAGATCTGAAGTTTCCTTGCGGAGATAGCCCATGCTATATCTTGCATTTGTTAGGAAAAACTGCTTAGAGTGAGAAAAGTGCCCATTGCAGAAAGAGCTCAAATTCGAAAAACAAACACGTATTCATGTTCCCCCGGCTCACTGAACACCAAAAAACCATGAGTTTTGCAGATCTGAAGTTTCCTTGTGGAGATAGCCCATGTTATATCTTGCATTTGTTAGGAAAAACTGCTTATAGCATGAAAAGTGCCCATTGCAGATAGAGCTCAAATTCGCAAAACAAACACATATTCCTGTTCCCCTGCCTCCCCGAAGACCAAAAAACCATGACTTTTGCAGATCTGAAGTTTCCTTGCGGAGATAGCCCATGCTATATCTTGCATTTGTTAGGAAAAACTGCTTATAGCATGAAAAGTGCCCATTGCAGATAGAGCTCAAATTCGCAAAACAAACACATATTCCTGTTCCCCTGCCTCCCCGAAGACCAAAAAACCATGACTTTTGCAGATCTGAAGTTTCCTTGCGGAGATAGCCCATGCTATATCTTGCATTTGTTAGGAAAAACTGCTTATAGTATGAAAAGTGCCCATTGCAGAAAAAGCTCAAATTCGAAAAACAAACACATATTCCTGTTCCCCTGCCTCCCCGAAGACCAAAAAACCATGACTTTTGCAGATGTGAAGTTTCCTTGCGGAGATAGCCCATGCTATATCTTGCATTTGTTAGGAAAAACTGCTTAGAGCATGAAAAGTGCCCATTGCAGAAAGAGCTCAAATTCGAAAAACAAACACGTATTCATGTTCCCCTGTCTCCCCGAAGACCAAAAAACCATGAGTTTTGCAGATCTGAAGTTTCCTTGCGGAGATAGCCCATGCTATATCTTGCATTTGTTAGGAAAAACTGCTTATAGCATGAAAAGTGCCCATTGCAGATAGAGCTCAAATTCGCAAAACAAACACATATTCCTGTTCCCCTGCCTGCCCGAAGACCAAAAAACCATGACTTTTGCAGATCTGAAGTTTCCTTGCAGAGATAGCCCATGCTATATCTTGCATTTGTTAGGAAAAACTGCTTAGAGCATGAAAAGTGCCCATTGCAGAAAGAGCTCAAATTCGAAAAACAAACACGTATTCATGTTCCCCCGGCTCACTGAACACCAAAAAACCATGAGTTTTGCAGATCTGAAGTTTCCTTGTGGAGATAGCCCATGTTATATCTTGCATTTGTTAGGAAAAACTGCTTATAGCATGAAAAGTGCCCATTGCAGATAGAGCTCAAATTCGCAAAACAAACACATATTCATGTTCCCCTGTCTCCCTGAAGACCAAAAAACCATGACTTTTGCAGATCTGAAGTTTCCTTGCGGAGATAGCCCATGCTATATCTTGCATTTGTTAGGAAAAACTGCTTATAGCATGAAAAGTGCCCATTGCAGATAGAGCTCAAATTCGCAAAACAAACACATATTCCTGTTCCCCTGCCTCCCCGAAGACCAAAAAACCATGACTTTTGCAGATCTGAAGTTTCCTTGCGGAGATAGCCCATGCTATATCTTGCATTTGTTAGGAAAAACTGCTTATAGTATGAAAAGTGCCCATTGCAGAAAAAGCTCAAATTCGAAAAACAAACACATATTCCTGTTCCCCTGCCTCCCCGAAGACCAAAAAACCATGACTTTTGCAGATGTGAAGTTTCCTTGCGGAGATAGCCCATGCTATATCTTGCATTTGTTAGGAAAAACTGCTTAGAGCATGAAAAGTGCCCATTGCAGAAAGAGCTCAAATTCGAAAAACAAACACGTATTCATGTTCCCCCGGCTCACTGAACACCAAAAAACCATGACTTTTGCAGATCTGAAGTTTCCTTGCGGAGATAGCCCATGCTATATCTTGCATTTGTTAGGAAAAACTGCTTATAGCATGAAAAGTGCCCATTGCAGATAGAGCTCAAATTCGCAAAACAAACACATATTCCTGTTCCCCTGCCTGCCCGAAGACCAAAAAACCATGACTTTTGCAGATCTGAAGTTTCCTTGCGGAGATAGCCCATGCTATATCTTGCATTTGTTAGGAAAAACTGCTTATAGCATGAAAAGTGCCCATTGCAGATAGAGCTCAAATTCGCAAAACAAACACATATTCATGTTCCCCTGTCTCCCCGAAGACCAAAAAACCATGAGTTTTGCAGATCTGAAGTTTCCTTGCGGAGATAGCCCATGCTATATCTTGCATTTGTTAGGAAAAACTGCTTAGAGCATGAAAAGTGCCCATTGCAGAAAGAGCTCAAATTCGAAAAACAAACACGTATTCATGTTCCCCCGGCTCACTGAACACCAAAAAACCATGAGTTTTGCAGATCTGAAGTTTCCTTGTGGAGATAGCCCATGCTATATCTTGCATTTGTTAGGAAAAACTGCTTAGAGCATGAAAAGTGCCCATTGCAGAAAGAGCTCAAATTCGAAAAACAAACACGTATTCATGTTCCCCCGGCTCACTGAACACCAAAAAACCATGAGTTTTGCAGATCTGAAGTTTCCTTGCGGAGATAGCCCATGCTATATCTTGCATTTGTTAGGAAAAACCGCTTATAGTATGAAAAGTGCCCATTTCACAAAGAGCTCAAATTCAAAAAACAAACACATATTCATGTTCCCCTTCCTCCCGGAAGACCAAAAAACCATGACTTTTGCAGATCTGAAGTTTCCTTGCGGAGATAGCCCATGCTATATCTTGCATTTGTTAGGAAAAACTGCTTAGAGCATGAAAAGTGCCCATTGCAGATAGAGCTCAAATTCGCAAAACAAACACATATTCCTGTTCCCCTGCCTGCCCGAAGACCAAAAAACCATGACTTTTGCAGATCTGAAGTTTCCTTGCGGAGATAGCCCATGCTATATCTTGCATTTGTTAGGAAAAACTGCTTAGAGCATGAAAAGTGCCCATTGCAGATAGAGCTCAAATTCGCAAAACAAACACATATTCCTGTTCCCCTGCCTCCCCGAAGACCAAAAAACCATGACTTTTGCAGATCTGAAGTTTCCTTGCGGAGATAGCCCATGCTATATCTTGCATTTGTTAGGAAAAACTGCTTATAGTATGAAAAGTGCCCATTGCAGAAAAAGCTCAAATTCGAAAAACAAACACGTATTCATGTTCCCCCGGCTCACTGAACACCAAAAAACCATGACTTTTGCAGATCTGAAGTTTCCTTGCGGAGATAGCCCATGTTATATCTTGCATTTGTTAGGAAAAACTGCTTAGAGCATGAAAAGTGCCCATTGCAGAAAGAGCTCAAATTCGAAAAACAAACACGTATTCATGTTCCCCCGGCTCACTGAACACCAAAAAACCATGAGTTTTGCAGATCTGAAGTTTCCTTGCGGAGATAGCCCATGCTATATCTTGCATTTGTTAGGAAAAACCGCTTATAGTATGAAAAGTGCCCATTTCACAAAGAGCTCAAATTCAAAAAACAAACACATATTCATGTTCCCCTTCCTCCCGGAAGACCAAAAAACCATGACTTTTGCAGATCTGAAGTTTCCTTGCGGAGATAGCCCATGCTATATCTTGCATTTGTTAGGAAAAACTGCTTATAGCATGAAAAGTGCCCATTGCAGATAGAGCTCAAATTCGCAAAACAAACACATATTCTTGTTCCCCTGCCTCCCCGAAGACCAAAAAACAATGACTTTTGCAGATGTGAAGTTTCCTTGCGGAGATAGCCCATGCTATATCTTGCATTTGTTAGGAAAAACTGCTTAGAGCATGAAAAGTGCCCATTGCAGAAAGAGCTCAAATTCGAAAAACAAACACGTATTCATGTTCCCCTGTCTCCCCGAAGACCAAAAAACCATGAGTTTTGCAGATCTGAAGTTTCCTTGCGGAGATAGCCCATGCTATATCTTGCATTTGTTAGGAAAAACTGCTTATAGCATGAAAAGTGCCCATTGCAGATAGAGCTCAAATTCGCAAAACAAACACATATTCCTGTTCCCCTGCCTGCCCGAAGACCAAAAAACCATGACTTTTGCAGATCTGAAGTTTCCTTGCGGAGATAGCCCATGTTATATCTTGCATTTGTTAGGAAAAACTGCTTAGAGCATGAAAAGTGCCCATTGCAGATAGAGCTGAAATTCGCAAAACAAACACATATTCATGTTCCCCTGCCTCCCCGAAGACCAAAAAACCATGACTTTTGCAGATCTGAAGTTTCCTTGCGGAGATAGCCCATGCTATATCTTGCATTTGTTAGGAAAAACTGGTTATAGTATGAAAAGTGCCCATTGCAGAAAAAGCTCAAATTCGAAAAACAAACACATATTCCTGTTCCCCTGCCTCCCCGAAGACCAAAAATCCATGACTTTTTCAGATGTGAAGTTTCCTTGCGGAGATAGCCCATGCTATATCTTGCATTTGTTAGGAAAAACTGCTTAGAGCATGAAAAGTGCCCATTGCCGAAAGAGCTCAAATTCGAAAAACAAACACGTATTCATGTTCCCCCGGCTCACTGAACACCAAAAAACCATGACTTTTGCAGATCTGAAGTTTCCTTGCGGAGATAGCCCATGTTATATCTTGCATTTGTTAGGAAAAACTGCTTAGAGCATGAAAAGTGCCCATTGCAGAAAGAGCTCAAATTCGAAAAACAAACACGTATTCATGTTCCCCCGGCTCACTGAACACCAAAAAACCATGAGTTTTGCAGATCTGAAGTTTCCTTGCGGAGATAGCCCATGATATATCTTGCATTTGTTAGGAAAAACTGCTTATAGTATGAAAAGTGCCCATTTCACAAAGAGCTCAAATTCAAAAAACAAACACATATTCATGTTCCCCTTCCTCCCCGAAGACCAAAAAACCATGACTTTTGCAGATGTGAAGTTTCCTTGCGGAGATAGCCCATGCTATATCTTGCATTTGTTAGGAAAAACTGCTTAGAGCATGAAAAGTGCCCATTGCAGAAAGAGCTCAAATTCGAAAAACAAACACGTATTCATGTTCCCCCGGCTCACTGAACACCAAAAAACCATGAGTTTTGCAGATCTGAAGTTTCCTTGCGGAGATAGCCCATGCTATATCTTGCATTTGTTAGGAAAAACCGCTTATAGTATGAAAAGTGCCCATTTCACAAAGAGCTCAAATTCAAAAAACAAACACATATTCATGTTCCCCTTCCTCCCGGAAGACCAAAAAACCATGACTTTTGCAGATCTGAAGTTTCCTTGCGGAGATAGCCCATGCTATATCTTGCATTTGTTAGGAAAAACTGCTTATAGCATGAAAAGTGCCCATTGCAGATAGAGCTCAAATTCGCAAAACAAACACATATTCCTGTTCCCCTGCCTGCCCGAAGACCAAAAAACCATGACTTTTGCAGATCTGAAGTTTCCTTGCGGAGATAGCCCATGCTATATCTTGCATTTGTTAGGAAAAACTGCTTAGAGCATGAAAAGTGCCCATTGCAGATAGAGCTCAAATTCGCAAAACAAACACATATTCCTGTTCCCCTGCCTCCCCGAAGACCAAAAAACCATGACTTTTGCAGATCTGAAGTTTCCTTGCGGAGATAGCCCATGCTATATCTTGCATTTGTTAGGAAAAACTGCTTATAGTATGAAAAGTGCCCATTGCAGAAAAAGCTCAAATTCGAAAAACAAACACGTATTCATGTTCCCCCGGCTCACTGAACACCAAAAAACCATGACTTTTGCAGATCTGAAGTTTCCTTGCGGAGATAGCCCATGTTATATCTTGCATTTGTTAGGAAAAACTGCTTAGAGCATGAAAAGTGCCCATTGCAGAAAGAGCTCAAATTCGAAAAACAAACACGTATTCATGTTCCCCCGGCTCACTGAACACCCAAAAACCATGAGTTTTGCAGATCTGAAGTTTCCTTGCGGAGATAGCCCATGCTATATCTTGCATTTGTTAGGAAAAACCGCTTATAGTATGAAAAGTGCCCATTTCACAAAGAGCTCAAATTCAAAAAACAAACACATATTCTTGTTCCCCTTCCTCCCGGAAGACCAAAAAACCATGACTTTTGCAGATCTGAAGTTTCCTTGCAGAGATAGCCCATGCTATATCTTGCATTTGTTAGGAAAAACTGCTTATAGCATGAAAAGTGCCCATTGCAGATAGAGCTCAAATTCGCAAAACAAACACATATTCCTGTTCCCCTGCCTGCCCGAAGACCAAAAAACCATGACTTTTGCAGATCTGAAGTTTCCTTGCGGAGATAGCCCATGCTATATCTTGCATTTGTTAGGAAAAACTGCTTAGAGCATGAAAAGTGCCCATTGCAGATAGAGCTCAAATTCGCAAAACAAACACATATTCCTGTTCCCCTGCCTCCCCGAAGACCAAAAAACCATGACTTTTGCAGATCTGAAGTTTCCTTGCGGAGATAGCCCATGCTATATCTTGCATTTGTTAGGAAAAACTGCTTATAGTATGAAAAGTGCCCATTGCAGAAAAAGCTCAAATTCGAAAAAAAAACACGTATTCATGTTACCCCGGCTCACTGAACACCAAAAAACCATGACTTTTGCAGATCTGAAGTTTCCTTGCGGAGATAGCCCATGTTATATCTTGCATTTGTTAGGAAAAACTGCTTAGAGCATGAAAAGTGCCCATTGCAGAAAGAGCTCAAATTCGAAAAACAAACACGTATTCATGTTCCCCCAGCTCACTGAACACCCAAAAACCATGAGTTTTGCAGATCTGAAGTTTCCTTGCGGAGATAGCCCATGCTATATCTTGCATTTGTTAGGAAAAACCGCTTATAGTATGAAAAGTGCCCATTTCACAAAGAGCTCAAATTCAAAAAACAAACACATATTCTTGTTCCCCTTCCTCCCGGAAGACCAAAAAACCATGACTTTTGCAGATCTGAAGTTTCCTTGCAGAGATAGCCCATGCTATATCTTGCATTTGTTAGGAAAAACTGCTTATAGCATGAAAAGTGCCCATTGCAGATAGAGCTCAAATTCGCAAAACAAACACATATTCCTGTTCCCCTGCCTGCCCGAAGACCAAAAAACCATGACTTTTGCAGATCTGAAGTTTCCTTGCGGAGATAGCCCATGCTATATCTTGCATTTGTTAGGAAAAACTGCTTAGAGCATGAAAAGTGCCCATTGCAGATAGAGCTCAAATTCGCAAAACAAACACATATTCCTGTTCCCCTGCCTCCCCGAAGACCAAAAAACCATGACTTTTGCAGATCTGAAGTTTCCTTGCGGAGATAGCCCATGCTATATCTTGCATTTGTTAGGAAAAACTGCTTATAGTATGAAAAGTGCCCATTGCAGAAAAAGCTCAAATTCGAAAAAAAAACACGTATTCATGTTACCCCGGCTCACTGAACACCAAAAAACCATGACTTTTGCAGATCTGAAGTTTCCTTGCGGAGATAGCCCATGTTATATCTTGCATTTGTTAGGAAAAACTGCTTAGAGCATGAAAAGTGCCCATTGCAGAAAGAGCTCAAATTCGAAAAACAAACACGTATTCATGTTCCCCCAGCTCACTGAACACCCAAAAACCATGAGTTTTGCAGATCTGAAGTTTCCTTGCGGAGATAGCCCATGCTATATCTTGCATTTGTTAGGAAAAACCGCTTATAGTATGAAAAGTGCCCATTTCACAAAGAGCTCAAATTCAAAAAACAAACACATATTCATGTTCCCCTTCCTCCCGGAAGACCAAAAAACCATGACTTTTGCAGATCTGAAGTTTCCTTGCAGAGATAGCCCATGCTATATCTTGCATTTGTTAGGAAAAACTGCTTATAGCATGAAAAGTGCCCATTGCAGATAGAGCTCAAATTCGCAAAACAAACACATATTCTTGTTCCCCTGCCTCCCCGAAGACCAAAAAACCATGACTTTTGCAGATGTGAAGTTTCCTTGCGGAGATAGCCCATGCTATATCTTGCATTTGTTAGGAAAAACTGCTTAGAGCATGAAAAGTGCCCATTGCAGAAAGAGCTCAAATTCGAAAAACAAACACGTATTCATGTTCCCCTGTCTCCCCGAAGACCAAAAAACCATGAGTTTTGCAGATCTGAAGTTTCCTTGCGGAGATAGCCCATGCTATATCTTGCATTTGTTAGGAAAAACTGCTTATAGCATGAAAAGTGCCCATTGCAGATAGAGCTCAAATTCGCAAAACAAACACATATTCCTGTTCCCCTGCCTGCCCGAAGACCAAAAAACCATGACTTTTGCAGATCTGAAGTTTCCTTGCGGAGATAGCCCATGTTATATCTTGCATTTGTTAGGAAAAACTGCTTAGAGCATGAAAAGTGCCCATTGCAGATAGAGCTCAAATTCGCAAAACAAACACATATTCATGTTCCCCTGCCTCCCCGAAGACCAAAAAACCATGACTTTTGCAGATCTGAAGTTTCCTTGCGGAGATAGCCCATGCTATATCTTGCATTTGTTAGGAAAAACTGGTTATAGTATGAAAAGTGCCCATTGCAGAAAAAGCTCAAATTCGAAAAACAAACACATATTCCTGTTCCCCTGCCTCCCCGAAGACCAAAAAACCATGACTTTTGCAGATGTGAAGTTTCCTTGCGGAGATAGCCCATGCTATATCTTGCATTTGTTAGGAAAAACTGCTTAGAGCATGAAAAGTGCCCATTGCAGAAAGAGCTCAAATTCGAAAAACAAACACGTATTCATGTTCCCCCGGCTCACTGAACACCACAAAACCATGACTTTTGCAGATCTGAAGTTTCCTTGCGGAGATAGCCCATGTTATATCTTGCATTTGTTAGGAAAAACTGCTTAGAGCATGAAAAGTGCCCATTGCAGAAAGAGCTCAAATTCGAAAAACAAACACGTATTCATGTTCCCCCGGCTCACTGAACACCAAAAAACCATGAGTTTTGCAGATCTGAAGTTTCCTTGCGGAGATAGCCCATGATATATCTTGCATTTGTTAGGAAAAATTGCTTATAGTATGAAAAGTGCCCATTTCACAAAGAGCTCAAATTCAAAAAACAAACACATATTCATGTTCCCCTTCCTCCCCGAAGACCAAAAAACCATGACTTTTGCAGATGTGAAGTTTCCTTGCGGAGATACCCCCTGCTATATCTTGCATTTGTTAGGAAAAACTGCTTATAGCATGAAAAGTGCCCATTGCAGATAGAGCTCAAATTCGCAAAACAAACACATATTCCTGTTCCCCTGTCTCCCCGAAGACCAAAAAACCATGACTTTTGCAGATCTGAAGTTTCCTTGCGGAGATAGCCCATGTTATATCTTGCATTTGTTAGGAAAAACTGCTTAGAGCATGAAAAGTGCCCATTGCAGAAAGAGCTCAAATTCGAAAAACAAACACGTATTCATGTTCCCCCGGCTCACTGAACACCAAAAAACCATGAGATTTGCAGATCTGGTTTCCTTGCGGAGATAGCCCATGATATATCTTGCATTTGTTAGGAAAAACTGCTTATAGCATGAAAAGTGCCCATTGCAGATAGAGCTCAAATTCGCAAAACAAACACATATTCCTGTTCCCCTGTCTCCCCGAAGACCAAAAAACCATGACTTTTGCAGATGTGAAGTTTCCTTGCGGAGATAGCCCATGCTATATCTTGCATTTGTTAGGAAAAACTGCTTAGAGCATGAAAAGTGCCCATTGCAGAAAGAGCTCAAATTCGAAAAACAAACACGTATTCATGTTCCCCCGGCTCACTGAACACCAAAAAACCATGACTTTTGCAGACGTGAAGTTTCCTTGCGGAGATAGCCCATGCTATATCTTGCATTTGTTAGGAAAAACTGCTTATAGTATGAAAAGTTCCCATTGCAGAAAGAGCTCAAATTCAAAAAACAAACACATATTCCTGTTCCCCTGCCTCCCCGAAGACGAAAAAACCATGACTTTTGCAGATCTGAAGTTTCCTTGCGGAGATAGCCCATGCTATATCTTGCATTTGTTAGGAAAAACTGCTTATAGTATGAAAAGTGCCCATTGCAGAAAAAGCTCAAATTCGAAAAACAAACACATATTCCTGTTCCCCTGCCTCCCCGAAGACCAAAAAACCATGACTTTTGCAGATGTGAAGTTTCCTTGCGGAGATAGCCCATGCTATATCTTGCATTTGTTAGGAAAAACTGCTTAGAGCATGAAAAGTGCCCATTGCAGAAAGAGCTCAAATTCGAAAAACAAACACGTATTCATGTTCCCCCGGCTCACTGAACACCAAAAAACCATGAGTTTTGCAGATCTGAAGTTTCCTTGCGGAGATAGCCCATGTTATATCTTGCATTTGTTAGGAAAAACTGCTTAGAGCATGAAAAGTGCCCATTGCAGAAAGAGCTCAAATTCGAAAAACAAACACGTATTCATGTTCCCCCGGCTCACTGAACACCCAAAAACCATGAGTTTTGCAGATCTGAAGTTTCCTTGCGGAGATAGCCCATGCTATATCTTGCATTTGTTAGGAAAAACCGCTTATAGTATGAAAAGTGCCCATTTCACAAAGAGCTCAAATTCAAAAAACAAACACATATTCTTGTTCCCCTTCCTCCCGGAAGACCAAAAAACCATGACTTTTGCAGATCTGAAGTTTCCTTGCAGAGATAGCCCATGCTATATCTTGCATTTGTTAGGAAAAACTGCTTATAGCATGAAAAGTGCCCATTGCAGATAGAGCTCAAATTCGCAAAACAAACACATATTCCTGTTCCCCTGCCTGCCCGAAGACCAAAAAACCATGACTTTTGCAGATCTGAAGTTTCCTTGCGGAGATAGCCCATGCTATATCTTGCATTTGTTAGGAAAAACTGCTTAGAGCATGAAAAGTGCCCATTGCAGATAGAGCTCAAATTCGCAAAACAAACACATATTCCTGTTCCCCTGCCTCCCCGAAGACCAAAAAACCATGACTTTTGCAGATCTGAAGTTTCCTTGCGGAGATAGCCCATGCTATATCTTGCATTTGTTAGGAAAAACTGCTTATAGTATGAAAAGTGCCCATTGCAGAAAAAGCTCAAATTCGAAAAAAAAACACGTATTCATGTTACCCCGGCTCACTGAACACCAAAAAACCATGACTTTTGCAGATCTGAAGTTTCCTTGCGGAGATAGCCCATGTTATATCTTGCATTTGTTAGGAAAAACTGCTTAGAGCATGAAAAGTGCCCATTGCAGAAAGAGCTCAACTTCGAAAAACAAACACGTATTCATGTTCCCCCAGCTCACTGAACACCCAAAAACCATGAGTTTTGCAGATCTGAAGTTTCCTTGCGGAGATAGCCCATGCTATATCTTGCATTTGTTAGGAAAAACCGCTTATAGTATGAAAAGTGCCCATTTCACAAAGAGCTCAAATTCAAAAAACAAACACATATTCATGTTCCCCTTCCTCCCGGAAGACCAAAAAACCATGACTTTTGCAGATCTGAAGTTTCCTTGCAGAGATAGCCCATGCTATATCTTGCATTTGTTAGGAAAAACTGCTTATAGCATGAAAAGTGCCCATTGCAGATAGAGCTCAAATTCGCAAAACAAACACATATTCTTGTTCCCCTGCCTCCCCGAAGACCAAAAAACCATGACTTTTGCAGATGTGAAGTTTCCTTGCGGAGATAGCCCATGCTATATCTTGCATTTGTTAGGAAAAACTGCTTAGAGCATGAAAAGTGCCCATTGCAGAAAGAGCTCAAATTCGAAAAACAAACACGTATTCATGTTCCCCTGTCTCCCCGAAGACCAAAAAACCATGAGTTTTGCAGATCTGAAGTTTCCTTGCGGAGATAGCCCATGCTATATCTTGCATTTGTTAGGAAAAACTGCTTATAGCATGAAAAGTGCCCATTGCAGATAGAGCTCAAATTCGCAAAACAAACACATATTCCTGTTCCCCTGCCTGCCCGAAGACCAAAAAACCATGACTTTTGCAGATCTGAAGTTTCCTTGCGGAGATAGCCCATGTTATATCTTGCATTTGTTAGGAAAAACTGCTTAGAGCATGAAAAGTGCCCATTGCAGATAGAGCTCAAATTCGCAAAACAAACACATATTCATGTTCCCCTGCCTCCCCGAAGACCAAAAAACCATGACTTTTGCAGATCTGAAGTTTCCTTGCGGAGATAGCCCATGCTATATCTTGCATTTGTTAGGAAAAACTGGTTATAGTATGAAAAGTGCCCATTGCAGAAAAAGCTCAAATTCGAAAAACAAACACATATTCCTGTTCCCCTGCCTCCCCGAAGACCAAAAAACCATGACTTTTGCAGATGTGAAGTTTCCTTGCGGAGATAGCCCATGCTATATCTTGCATTTGTTAGGAAAAACTGCTTAGAGCATGAAAAGTGCCCATTGCAGAAAGAGCTCAAATTCGAAAAACAAACACGTATTCATGTTCCCCCGGCTCACTGAACACCACAAAACCATGACTTTTGCAGATCTGAAGTTTCCTTGCGGAGATAGCCCATGTTATATCTTGCATTTGTTAGGAAAAACTGCTTAGAGCATGAAAAGTGCCCATTGCAGAAAGAGCTCAAATTCGAAAAACAAACACGTATTCATGTTCCCCCGGCTCACTGAACACCAAAAAACCATGAGTTTTGCAGATCTGAAGTTTCCTTGCGGAGATAGCCCATGATATATCTTGCATTTGTTAGGAAAAATTGCTTATAGTATGAAAAGTGCCCATTTCACAAAGAGCTCAAATTCAAAAAACAAACACATATTCATGTTCCCCTTCCTCCCCGAAGACCAAAAAACCATGACTTTTGCAGATGTGAAGTTTCCTTGCGGAGATACCCCCTGCTATATCTTGCATTTGTTAGGAAAAACTGCTTATAGCATGAAAAGTGCCCATTGCAGATAGAGCTCAAATTCGCAAAACAAACACATATTCCTGTTCCCCTGTCTCCCCGAAGACCAAAAAACCATGACTTTTGCAGATCTGAAGTTTCCTTGCGGAGATAGCCCATGCTATATCTTGCATTTGTTAGGAAAAACTGCTTATAGTATGAAAAGTGCCCATTGCAGAAAAAGCTCAAATTCGAAAAACAAACACATATTCCTGTTCCCCTGCCTCCCCGAAGACCAAAAAACCATGACTTTTGCAGATGTGAAGTTTCCTTGCGGAGATAGCCCATGCTATATCTTGCATTTGTTAGGAAAAACTGCTTAGAGCATGAAAAGTGCCCATTGCAGAAAGAGCTCAAATTCGAAAAACAAACACGTATTCATGTTCCCCCGGCTCACTGAACACCAAAAAACCATGACTTTTGCAGATCTGAAGTTTCCTTGCGGAGATAGCCCATTTTATATCTTGCATTTGTTAGCAAAAACTGCTTATAGTATGAAAAGTGCCCATTGCAGAAAGAGCTCAAATTCGAAAAACAAACACATATTCATGTTCCCCTTCCTCCCCGAAGACCAAAAAACCATGACTTTTGCAGATGTGAAGTTTCCTTGCGGAGATACCCCCTGCTATATCTTGCATTTGTTAGGAAAAACTGCTTATAGCATGAAAAGTGCCCATTGCAGATAGAGCTCAAATTCGCAAAACAAACACATATTCCTGTTCCCCTGTCTCCCCGAAGACCAAAAAACCATGACTTTTGCAGATCTGAAGTTTCCTTGCGGAGATAGCCCATGCTATATCTTGCATTTGTTAGGAAAAACTGCTTATAGTATGAAAAGTGCCCATTGCAGAAAAAGCTCAAATTCGAAAAACAAACACATATTCCTGTTCCCCTGCCTCCCCGAAGACCAAAAAACCATGACTTTTGCAGATGTGAAGTTTCCTTGCGGAGATAGCCCATGCTATATCTTGCATTTGTTAGGAAAAACTGCTTAGAGCATGAAAAGTGCCCATTGCAGAAAGAGCTCAAATTCGAAAAACAAACACGTATTCATGTTCCCCCGGCTCACTGAACACCAAAAAACCATGACTTTTGCAGATCTGAAGTTTCCTTGCGGAGATAGCCCATTTTATATCTTGCATTTGTTAGCAAAAACTGCTTATAGTATGAAAAGTGCCCATTGCAGAAAGAGCTCAAATTCGAAAAACAAACACATATTCCTGTTCCCCTGCCTCCCCGAAGATCAAAAAACCATGTCTTTTGCAGATCTGAAGTTTCCTTGCAGAGATAGCCCATGCTATATCTTGCATTTGTTAGGAAAAACTGCTTAGAGCATGAAAAGTGCCCATTGCAGAAAGAGCTCAAATTCGAAAAACAAACACGTATTCATGTTCCCCCGGCTCACTGAACACCAAAAAACCATGAGTTTTGCAGATCTGAAGTTTCCTTGCGGAGATAGCCCATGTTATATCTTGCATTTGTTAGGAAAAACTGCTTAGAGCATGAAAAGTGCCCATTGCAGAAAGAGCTCAAATTCGAAAAACAAACACGTATTCATGTTCCCCCGGCTCACTGAACACCAAAAAACCATGAGATTTGCAGATCTGGTTTCCTTGCGGAGATAGCCCATGATATATCTTGCATTTGTTAGGAAAAACTGCTTATAGCATGAAAAGTGCCCATTGCAGATAGAGCTCAAATTCGCAAAACAAACACATATTCCTGTTCCCCTGTCTCCCCGAAGACCAAAAAACCATGACTTTTGCAGATGTGAAGTTTCCTTGCGGAGATAGCCCATGCTATATCTTGCATTTGTTAGGAAAAACTGCTTAGAGCATGAAAAGTGCCCATTGCAGAAAGAGCTCAAATTCGAAAAACAAACACGTATTCATGTTCCCCCGGCTCACTGAACACCAAAAAACCATGACTTTTGCAGACGTGAAGTTTCCTTGCGGAGATAGCCCATGCTATATCTTGCATTTGTTAGGAAAAACTGCTTATAGTATGAAAAGTTCCCATTGCAGAAAGAGCTCAAATTCAAAAAACAAACACATATTCCTGTTCCCCTGCCTCCCCGAAGACGAAAAAACCATGACTTTTGCAGATCTGAAGTTTCCTTGCGGAGATAGCCCATGCTATATCTTGCATTTGTTAGGAAAAACTGCTTATAGTATGAAAAGTGCCCATTGCAGAAAAAGCTCAAATTCGAAAAACAAACACATATTCCTGTTCCCCTGCCTCCCCGAAGACCAAAAAACCATGACTTTTGCAGATGTGAAGTTTCCTTGCGGAGATAGCCCATGCTATATCTTGCATTTGTTAGGAAAAACTGCTTAGAGCATGAAAAGTGCCCATTGCAGAAAGAGCTCAAATTCGAAAAACAAACACGTATTCATGTTCCCCCGGCTCACTGAACACCAAAAAACCATGAGTTTTGCAGATCTGAAGTTTCCTTGCGGAGATAGCCCATGTTATATCTTGCATTTGTTAGGAAAAACTGCTTAGAGCATGAAAAGTGCCCATTGCAGAAAGAGCTCAAATTCGAAAAACAAACACGTATTCATGTTCCCCCGGCTCACTGAACACCCAAAAACCATGAGTTTTGCAGATCTGAAGTTTCCTTGCGGAGATAGCCCATGCTATATCTTGCATTTGTTAGGAAAAACCGCTTATAGTATGAAAAGTGCCCATTTCACAAAGAGCTCAAATTCAAAAAACAAACACATATTCTTGTTCCCCTTCCTCCCGGAAGACCAAAAAACCATGACTTTTGCAGATCTGAAGTTTCCTTGCAGAGATAGCCCATGCTATATCTTGCATTTGTTAGGAAAAACTGCTTATAGCATGAAAAGTGCCCATTGCAGATAGAGCTCAAATTCGCAAAACAAACACATATTCCTGTTCCCCTGCCTGCCCGAAGACCAAAAAACCATGACTTTTGCAGATCTGAAGTTTCCTTGCGGAGATAGCCCATGCTATATCTTGCATTTGTTAGGAAAAACTGCTTAGAGCATGAAAAGTGCCCATTGCAGATAGAGCTCAAATTCGCAAAACAAACACATATTCCTGTTCCCCTGCCTCCCCGAAGACCAAAAAACCATGACTTTTGCAGATCTGAAGTTTCCTTGCGGAGATAGCCCATGCTATATCTTGCATTTGTTAGGAAAAACTGCTTATAGTATGAAAAGTGCCCATTGCAGAAAAAGCTCAAATTCGAAAAAAAAACACGTATTCATGTTACCCCGGCTCACTGAACACCAAAAAACCATGACTTTTGCAGATCTGAAGTTTCCTTGCGGAGATAGCCCATGTTATATCTTGCATTTGTTAGGAAAAACTGCTTAGAGCATGAAAAGTGCCCATTGCAGAAAGAGCTCAAATTCGAAAAACAAACACGTATTCATGTTCCCCCAGCTCACTGAACACCCAAAAACCATGAGTTTTGCAGATCTGAAGTTTCCTTGCGGAGATAGCCCATGCTATATCTTGCATTTGTTAGGAAAAACCGCTTATAGTATGAAAAGTGCCCATTTCACAAAGAGCTCAAATTCAAAAAACAAACACATATTCATGTTCCCCTTCCTCCCGGAAGACCAAAAAACCATGACTTTTGCAGATCTGAAGTTTCCTTGCAGAGATAGCCCATGCTATATCTTGCATTTGTTAGGAAAAACTGCTTATAGCATGAAAAGTGCCCATTGCAGATAGAGCTCAAATTCGCAAAACAAACACATATTCTTGTTCCCCTGCCTCCCCGAAGACCAAAAAACCATGACTTTTGCAGATGTGAAGTTTCCTTGCGGAGATAGCCCATGCTATATCTTGCATTTGTTAGGAAAAACTGCTTAGAGCATGAAAAGTGCCCATTGCAGAAAGAGCTCAAATTCGAAAAACAAACACGTATTCATGTTCCCCTGTCTCCCCGAAGACCAAAAAACCATGAGTTTTGCAGATCTGAAGTTTCCTTGCGGAGATAGCCCATGCTATATCTTGCATTTGTTAGGAAAAACTGCTTATAGCATGAAAAGTGCCCATTGCAGATAGAGCTCAAATTCGCAAAACAAACACATATTCCTGTTCCCCTGCCTGCCCGAAGACCAAAAAACCATGACTTTTGCAGATCTGAAGTTTCCTTGCGGAGATAGCCCATGTTATATCTTGCATTTGTTAGGAAAAACTGCTTAGAGCATGAAAAGTGCCCATTGCAGATAGAGCTCAAATTCGCAAAACAAACACATATTCATGTTCCCCTGCCTCCCCGAAGACCAAAAAACCATGACTTTTGCAGATCTGAAGTTTCCTTGCGGAGATAGCCCATGCTATATCTTGCATTTGTTAGGAAAAACTGGTTATAGTATGAAAAGTGCCCATTGCAGAAAAAGCTCAAATTCGAAAAACAAACACATATTCCTGTTCCCCTGCCTCCCCGAAGACCAAAAAACCATGACTTTTGCAGATGTGAAGTTTCCTTGCGGAGATAGCCCATGCTATATCTTGCATTTGTTAGGAAAAACTGCTTAGAGCATGAAAAGTGCCCATTGCAGAAAGAGCTCAAATTCGAAAAACAAACACGTATTCATGTTCCCCCGGCTCACTGAACACCACAAAACCATGACTTTTGCAGATCTGAAGTTTCCTTGCGGAGATAGCCCATGTTATATCTTGCATTTGTTAGGAAAAACTGCTTAGAGCATGAAAAGTGCCCATTGCAGAAAGAGCTCAAATTCGAAAAACAAACACGTATTCATGTTCCCCCGGCTCACTGAACACCAAAAAACCATGAGTTTTGCAGATCTGAAGTTTCCTTGCGGAGATAGCCCATGATATATCTTGCATTTGTTAGGAAAAATTGCTTATAGTATGAAAAGTGCCCATTTCACAAAGAGCTCAAATTCAAAAAACAAACACATATTCATGTTCCCCTTCCTCCCCGAAGACCAAAAAACCATGACTTTTGCAGATGTGAAGTTTCCTTGCGGAGATACCCCCTGCTATATCTTGCATTTGTTAGGAAAAACTGCTTATAGCATGAAAAGTGCCCATTGCAGATAGAGCTCAAATTCGCAAAACAAACACATATTCCTGTTCCCCTGTCTCCCCGAAGACCAAAAAACCATGACTTTTGCAGATCTGAAGTTTCCTTGCGGAGATAGCCCATGCTATATCTTGCATTTGTTAGGAAAAACTGCTTATAGTATGAAAAGTGCCCATTGCAGAAAAAGCTCAAATTCGAAAAACAAACACATATTCCTGTTCCCCTGCCTCCCCGAAGACCAAAAAACCATGACTTTTGCAGATGTGAAGTTTCCTTGCGGAGATAGCCCATGCTATATCTTGCATTTGTTAGGAAAAACTGCTTAGAGCATGAAAAGTGCCCATTGCAGAAAGAGCTCAAATTCGAAAAACAAACACGTATTCATGTTCCCCCGGCTCACTGAACACCAAAAAACCATGACTTTTGCAGATCTGAAGTTTCCTTGCGGAGATAGCCCATTTTATATCTTGCATTTGTTAGCAAAAACTGCTTATAGTATGAAAAGTGCCCATTGCAGAAAGAGCTCAAATTCGAAAAACAAACACATATTCCTGTTCCCCTGCCTCCCCGAAGATCAAAAAACCATGTCTTTTGCAGATCTGAAGTTTCCTTGCAGAGATAGCCCATGCTATATCTTGCATTTGTTAGGAAAAACTGCTTAGAGCATGAAAAGTGCCCATTGCAGAAAGAGCTCAAATTCGAAAAACAAACACGTATTCATGTTCCCCCGGCTCACTGAACACCAAAAAACCATGAGTTTTGCAGATCTGAAGTTTCCTTGCGGAGATAGCCCATGTTATATCTTGCATTTGTTAGGAAAAACTGCTTAGAGCATGAAAAGTGCCCATTGCAGAAAGAGCTCAAATTCGAAAAACAAACACGTATTCATGTTCCCCCGGCTCACTGAACACCAAAAAACCATGAGATTTGCAGATCTGGTTTCCTTGCGGAGATAGCCCATGATATATCTTGCATTTGTTAGGAAAAACTGCTTATAGCATGAAAAGTGCCCATTGCAGATAGAGCTCAAATTCGCAAAACAAACACATATTCCTGTTCCCCTGTCTCCCCGAAGACCAAAAAACCATGACTTTTGCAGATGTGAAGTTTCCTTGCGGAGATAGCCCATGCTATATCTTGCATTTGTTAGGAAAAACTGCTTAGAGCATGAAAAGTGCCCATTGCAGAAAGAGCTCAAATTCGAAAAACAAACACGTATTCATGTTCCCCCGGCTCACTGAACACCAAAAAACCATGACTTTTGCAGACGTGAAGTTTCCTTGCGGAGATAGCCCATGCTATATCTTGCATTTGTTAGGAAAAACTGCTTATAGTATGAAAAGTTCCCATTGCAGAAAGAGCTCAAATTCAAAAAACAAACACATATTCCTGTTCCCCTGCCTCCCCGAAGACGAAAAAACCATGACTTTTGCAGATCTGAAGTTTCCTTGCGGAGATAGCCCATGCTATATCTTGCATTTGTTAGGAAAAACTGCTTATAGTATGAAAAGTGCCCATTGCAGAAAAAGCTCAAATTCGAAAAACAAACACATATTCCTGTTCCCCTGCCTCCCCGAAGACCAAAAAACCATGACTTTTGCAGATGTGAAGTTTCCTTGCGGAGATAGCCCATGCTATATCTTGCATTTGTTAGGAAAAACTGCTTAGAGCATGAAAAGTGCCCATTGCAGAAAGAGCTCAAATTCGAAAAACAAACACGTATTCATGTTCCCCCGGCTCACTGAACACCAAAAAACCATGAGTTTTGCAGATCTGAAGTTTCCTTGTGGAGATAGCCCATGTTATATCTTGCATTTGTTAGGAAAAACTGCTTATAGCATGAAAAGTGCCCATTGCAGATAGAGCTCAAATTCGCAAAACAAACACATATTCCTGTTCCCCTGCCTCCCCGAAGACCAAAAAACCATGACTTTTGCAGATCTGAAGTTTCCTTGCGGAGATAGCCCATGCTATATCTTGCATTTGTTAGGAAAAACTGCTTAGAGCATGAAAAGTGCCGATTGCAGATAGAGCTCAAATTCGCAAAACAAACACATATTCCTGTTCCCCTGCCTCCCCGAAGACCAAAAAACCATGACTTTTGCAGATCTGAAGTTTCCTTGCGGAGATAGCCCATGCTATATCTTGCATTTGTTAGGAAAAACTGGTTATAGTATGAAAAGTGCCCATTGCAGAAAAAGCTCAAATTCGAAACACAAACACATATTCCTGTTCCCCTGCCTCCCCGAAGACCAAAAAACCATGACTTTTGCAGATGTGAAGTTTCCTTGCGGAGATAGCCCATGCTATATCTTGCATTTGTTAGGAAAAACTGCTTAGAGCATGAAAAGTGCCCATTGCAGAAAGAGCTCAAATTCGAAAAACAAACACGGATTCATGTTCCCCCGGCTCACTGAACACCAAAAAACCATGACTTTTGCAGATCTGAAGTTTCCTTGCGGAGATAGCCCATGTTATATCTTGCATTTGTTAGGAAAAACTGCTTAGAGCATGAAAAGTGCCCATTGCAGAAAGAGCTCAAATTCGAAAAACAAACACGTATTCATGTTCCCCCGGCTCACTGAACACCAAAAAACCATGAGTTTTGCAGATCTGAAGTTTCCTTGCGGAGATAGCCCATGATATATCTTGCATTTGTTAGGAAAAACTGCTTATAGTATGAAAAGTGCCCATTTCACAAAGAGCTCAAATTCGAAAAACAAACACATATTCCTGTTCCCCTGCCTCCCCGAAGACCAAAAAACCATGACTTTTGCAGATGTGAAGTTTCCTTGCGGAGATAGCCCATGCTATATCTTGCATTTGTTAGGAAAAACTGCTTAGAGCATGAAAAGTGCCCATTGCAGAAAGAGCTCAAATTCGAAAAACAAACACGTATTCATGTTCCCCCGGCTCACTGAACACCAAAAAACCATGAGTTTTGCAGATCTGAAGTTTCCTTGTGGAGATAGCCCATGTTATATCTTGCATTTGTTAGGAAAAACTGCTTATAGCATGAAAAGTGCCCATTGCAGATAGAGCTCAAATTCGCAAAACAAACACATATTCCTGTTCCCCTGCCTCCCCGAAGACCAAAAAACCATGACTTTTGCAGATCTGAAGTTTCCTTGCGGAGATAGCCCATGCTATATCTTGCATTTGTTAGGAAAAACTGCTTAGAGCATGAAAAGTGCCGATTGCAGATAGAGCTCAAATTCGCAAAACAAACACATATTCCTGTTCCCCTGCCTCCCCGAAGACCAAAAAACCATGACTTTTGCAGATCTGAAGTTTCCTTGCGGAGATAGCCCATGCTATATCTTGCATTTGTTAGGAAAAACTGGTTATAGTATGAAAAGTGCCCATTGCAGAAAAAGCTCAAATTCGAAAAACAAACACATATTCCTGTTCCCCTGCCTCCCCGAAGACCAAAAAACCATGACTTTTGCAGATGTGAAGTTTCCTTGCGGAGATAGCCCATGCTATATCTTGCATTTGTTAGGAAAAACTGCTTAGAGCATGAAAAGTGCCCATTGCAGAAAGAGCTCAAATTCGAAAAACAAACACGTATTCATGTTCCCCCGGCTCACTGAACACCAAAAAACCATGACTTTTGCAGATCTGAAGTTTCCTTGCGGAGATAGCCCATGTTATATCTTGCATTTGTTAGGAAAAACTGCTTAGAGCATGAAAAGTGCCCATTGCAGAAAGAGCTCAAATTCGAAAAACAAACACGTATTCATGTTCCCCCGGCTCACTGAACACCAAAAAACCATGAGTTTTGCAGATCTGAAGTTTCCTTGCGGAGATAGCCCATGATATATCTTGCATTTGTTAGGAAAAACTGCTTATAGTATGAAAAGTGCCCATTTCACAAAGAGCTCAAATTCGAAAAACAAACACATATTCCTGTTCCCCTGCCTCCCCGAAGACCAAAAAACCATGACTTTTGCA
This sequence comes from Vipera berus, assembly GCF_964194415.1. Taxonomy (NCBI): domain Eukaryota; kingdom Metazoa; phylum Chordata; class Lepidosauria; order Squamata; family Viperidae; genus Vipera; species Vipera berus. Next base: position 590,896 of record NC_138219.1, read on the forward strand.
GATGTGAAGTTTCCTTGCGGAGATAGCCCATGCTATATCTTGCATTTGTTAGGAAAAACTGCTTAGAGCATGAAAAGTGCCCATTGCAGAAAGAGCTCAAATTCGAAAAACAAACACGTATTCATGTTCCCCCGGCTCACTGAACACCAAAAAACCATGAGTTTTGCAGATCTGAAGTTTCCTTGTGGAGATAGCCCATGTTATATCTTGCATTTGTTAGGAAAAACTGCTTATAGCATGAAAAGTGCCCATTGCAGATAGAGCTCAAATTCGCAAAACAAACACATATTCCTGTTCCCCTGCCTCCCCGAAGACCAAAAAACCATGACTTTTGCAGATCTGAAGTTTCCTTGCGGAGATAGCCCATGCTATATCTTGCATTTGTTAGGAAAAACTGCTTAGAGCATGAAAAGTGCCCATTGCAGAAAGAGCTCAAATTCGAAAAACAAACACGTATTCATGTTCCCCCGGCTCACTGAACACCAAAAAACCATGACTTTTGCAGATCTGAAGTTTCCTTGCGGAGATAGCCCATGTTATATCTTGCATTTGTTAGGAAAAACTGCTTATAGTATGAAAAGTGCCCATTGCAGAAAAAGCTCAAATTCGAAAAACAAACACATATTCCTGTTCCCCTGCCTCCCCGAAGACCAAAAAACCATGACTTTTGCAGATCTGAAGTTTCCTTGCGGAGATAGCCCATGCTATATCTTGCATTTGTTAGGAAAAACTGCTTATAGTATGAAAAGTGCCCATTGCAGAAAGAGCTCAAATTCGAAAAACAAACACATATTCCTGTTCCCCTGCCTCCCCGAAGACCAAAAAACCATGACTTTTGCAGATCTGAAGTTTCCTTGCGGAGATAGCCCATGCTATATCTTGCATTTGTTAGGAAAAACTGCTTATAGTATGAAAAGTGCCCATTGCAGAAAAAGCTCAAATTCGAAAAACAAACACATATTCCTGTTCCCCTGCCTCCCCGAAGACCAAAAAACCATGACTTTTGCAGATGTGAAGTTTCCTTGCGGAGATAGCCCATGCTATATCTTGCATTTGTTAGGAAAAACTGCTTAGAGCATGAAAAGTGCCCATTGCAGAAAGAGCTCAAATTCGAAAAACAAACACATATTCCTGTTCCCCTGCCTCCCCGAAGATCAAAAAACCATGACTTTTGCAGATCTGAAGTTTCCTTGCAGAGATAGCCCATGCTATATCTTGCATTTGTTAGGAAAAACTGCTTAGAGCATGAAAAGTGCCCATTGCAGAAAGAGCTCAAATTCGAAAAACAAACACGTATTCATGTTCCCCCGGCTCACTGAACACCAAAAAACCATGACTTTTGCAGATCTGAAGTTTCCTTGCGGAGATAGCCCATGTTATATCTTGCATTTGTTAGGAAAAACTGCTTATAGTATGAAAAGTGCCCATTGCAGAAAGAGCTCAAATTCGCAAAACAAACACATATTCCTGTTCCCCTGCCTCCCCGAAGATCAAAAAACCATGACTTTTGCAGATCTGAAGTTTCCTTGCAGAGATAGCCCATGCTATATCTTGCATTTGTTAGGAAAAACTGCTTAGAGCATGAAAAGTGCCCATTGCAGAAAGAGCTCAAATTCGATAAACAAACACATATTCATGTTCCCCTGTCTCCCCGAAGACCAAAAAACCATGACTTTTGCAGATCTGAAGTTTCCTTGCGGAGATAGCCCATGCTATATCTTGCATTTGTTAGGAAAAACTGCTTATAGCATGAAAAGTGCCCATTGCAGATAGAGCTCAAATTCGCAAAACAAACACATATTCCTGTTCCCCTGCCTCCCCGAAGACCAAAAAACCATGACTTTTGCAGATCTGAAGTTTCCTTGCGGAGATAGCCCATGCTATATCTTGCATTTGTTAGGAAAAACTGCTTATAGTATGAAAAGTGCCCATTGCAGAAAAAGCTCAAATTCGAAAAACAAACACATATTCCTGTTCCCCTGCCTCCCCGAAGACCAAAAAACCATGACTTTTGCAGATGTGAAGTTTCCTTGCGGAGATAGCCCATGCTATATCTTGCATTTGTTAGGAAAAACTGCTTAGAGCATGAAAAGTGCCCATTGCAGAAAGAGCTCAAATTCGAAAAACAAACACATATTCCTGTTCCCCTGCCTCCCCGAAGATCAAAAAACCATGACTTTTGCAGATCTGAAGTTTCCTTGCGGAGATAGCCCATGCTATATCTTGCATTTGTTAGGAAAAACTGCTTAGAGCATGAAAAGTGCCCATTGCAGAAAGAGCTCAAATTCGAAAAACAAACACGTATTCATGTTCCCCCGGCTCACTGAACACCAAAAAACCATGAGTTTTGCAGATCTGAAGTTTCCTTGTGGAGATAGCCCATGTTATATCTTGCATTTGTTAGGAAAAACTGCTTATAGCATGAAAAGTGCCCATTGCAGATAGAGCTCAAATTCGCAAAACAAACACATATTCATGTTCCCCTGTCTCCCCGAAGACCAAAAAACCATGACTTTTGCAGATCTGAAGTTTCCTTGCGGAGATAGCCCATGCTATATCTTGCATTTGTTAGGAAAAACTGCTTATAGCATGAAAAGTGCCCATTGCAGATAGAGCTCAAATTCGCAAAACAAACACATATTCCTGTTCCCCTGCCTCCCCGAAGACCAAAAAACCATGACTTTTGCAGATCTGAAGTTTCCTTGCGGAGATAGCCCATGCTATATCTTGCATTTGTTAGGAAAAACTGCTTATAGTATGAAAAGTGCCCATTGCAGAAAGAGCTCAAATTCGAAAAACAAACACGTATTCATGTTCCCCCGGCTCACTGAACACCAAAAAACCATGACTTTTGCAGATCTGAAGTTTCCTTGCGGAGATAGCCCATGTTATATCTTGCATTTGTTAGGAAAAACTGCTTATAGCATGAAAAGTGCCCATTGCAGAAAGAGCTCAAATTCGAAAAACAAACACATATTCCTGTTCCCCTGCCTCCCCGAAGATCAAAAAACCATGACTTTTGCAGATCTGAAGTTTCCTTGCAGAGATAGCCCATGCTATATCTTGCATTTGTTAGGAAAAACTGCTTAGAGCATGAAAAGTGCCCATTGCAGAAAGAGCTCAAATTCGATAAACAAACACGTATTCCTGTTCCCCCGGCTCACTGAACACCAAAAAGCCATGAGTTTTGCAGATCTGAAGTTTCCTTGCGGAGATAGCCCATGCTATATCTTGCATTTGTTAGGAAAAACTGCTTATAGTATGAAAAGTGCCCATTGCAGAAAAAGCTCAAATTCGAAAAACAAACACATATTCCTGTTCCCCTGCCTCCCCGAAGACCAAAAAACCATGACTTTTGCAGATGTGAAGTTTCCTTGCGGAGATAGCCCATGCTATATCTTGCATTTGTTAGGAAAAACTGCTTATAGCATGAAAAGTGCCCATTGCAGATAGAGCTCAAATTCGCAAAACAAACACATATTCCTGTTCCCCTGCCTCCCCGAAGACCAAAAAACCATGACTTTTGCAGATCTGAAGTTTCCTTGCGGAGATAGCCCATGCTATATCTTGCATTTGTTAGGAAAAACTGCTTAGAGCATGAAAAGTGCCCATTGCAGAAAGAGCTCAAATTCGAAAAACAAACACGTATTCATGTTCCCCCGGCTCACTGAACACCAAAAAACCATGACTTTTGCAGATCTGAAGTTTCCTTGCGGAGATAGCCCATGTTATATCTTGCATTTGTTAGGAAAAACTGCTTATAGCATGAAAAGTGCCCATTGCAGAAAGAGCTCAAATTCGAAAAACAAACACATATTCCTGTTCCCCTGCCTCCCCGAAGATCAAAAAACCATGACTTTTGCAGATCTGAAGTTTCCTTGCAGAGATAGCCCATGCTATATCTTGCATTTGTTAGGAAAAACTGCTTAGAGCATGAAAAGTGCCCATTGCAGAAAGAGCTCAAATTCGATAAACAAACACGTATTCCTGTTCCCCCGGCTCACTGAACACCAAAAAGCCATGAGTTTTGCAGATCTGAAGTTTCCTTGCGGAGATAGCCCATGCTATATCTTGCATTTGTTAGGAAAAACTGCTTATAGTATGAAAAGTGCCCATTGCAGAAAAAGCTCAAATTCGAAAAACAAACACATATTCCTGTTCCCCTGCCTCCTCGAAGACCAAAAAACCATGACTTTTGCAGATGTGAAGTTTCCTTGCGGAGATAGCCCATGCTATATCTTGCATTTGTTAGGAAAAACTGCTTAGAGCATGAAAAGTGCCCATTGCAGAAAGAGCTCAAATTCGAAAAACAAACACATATTCCTGTTCCCCTGCCTCCCCGAAGATCAAAAAACCATGACTTTTGCAGATCTGAAGTTTCCTTGCGGAGATAGCCCATGCTATATCTTGCATTTGTTAGGAAAAACTGCTTAGAGCATGAAAAGTGCCCATTGCAGAAAGAGCTCAAATTCGAAAAACAAACACGTATTCATGTTCCCCCGGCTCACTGAACACCAAAAAACCATGACTTTTGCAGATCTGAAGTTTCCTTGCGGAGATAGCCCATGTTATATCTTGCATTTGTTAGGAAAAACTGCTTAGAGCATGAAAAGTGCCCATTGCAGAAAGAGCTCAAATTCGAAAAACAAACACGTATTCATGTTCCCCCGGCTCACTGAACACCAAAAAACCATGAGTTTTGCAGATCTGAAGTTTCCTTGCGGATATAGCCCATGATATATCTTGCATTTGTTAGGAAAAACTGCTTATAGTATGAAAAGTGCCCATTTCACAAAGAGCTCAAATTCAAAAAACAAACACATATTCATGTTCCCCTTCCTCCCCGAAGACCAAAAAAACATGACTTTTGCAGATCTGAAGTTTCCTTGCGGAGATAGCCCATGCTATATCTTGCATTTGTTAGGAAAAACTGCTTATAGCATGAAAAGTGCCCATTGCAGATAGAGCTCAAATTCGCAAAACAAACACATATTCCTGTTCCCCTGCCTCCCCGAAGACCAAAAAACCATGACTTTTGCAGATCTGAAGTTTCCTTGCGGAGATAGCCCATGCTATATCTTGCATTTGTTAGGAAAAACTGCTTAGAGCATGAAAAGTGCCCATTGCAGAAAGAGCTCAAATTCGAAAAACAAACACGTATTCATGTTCCCCCGGCTCACTGAAAACCAAAAAACCATAACTTTTGCAGATCTGAAGTTTCCTTGCGGAGATAGCCCATTTTATATCTTGCATTTGTAAGCAAAAACTGCTTATAGTATGAAAAGTGCCCATTGCAGAAAGAGCTCAAATTCGAAAAACAAACACGTATTCATGTTCCCCCGGCTCACTGAACACCAAAAAACCATGAGTTTTGCAGATCTGAAGTTTCCTTGTGGAGATAGCCCATGTTATATCTTGCATTTGTTAGGAAAAACTGCTTATAGCATGAAAAGTGCCCATTGCAGATAGAGCTCAAATTCGCAAAACAAACACATATTCCTGTTCCCCTGCCTCCCCGAAGACCAAAAAACCATGACTTTTGCAGATCTGAAGTTTCCTTGCGGAGATAGCCCATGCTATATGTTGCATTTGTTAGGAAAAACTGCTTAGAGTGAGAAAAGTGCCCATTGCAGAAAGAGCTCAAATTCGAAAAACAAACACGTATTCATGTTCCCCCGGCTCACTGAACACCAAAAAACCATGAGTTTTGCAGATCTGAAGTTTCCTTGTGGAGATAGCCCATGTTATATCTTGCATTTGTTAGGAAAAACTGCTTATAGCATGAAAAGTGCCCATTGCAGATAGAGCTCAAATTCGCAAAACAAACACGTATTCATGTTCCCCTGCCTCCCCGAAGACCAAAAAACCATGACTTTTGCAGATCTGAAGTTTCCTTGCGGAGATAGCCCATGCTATATCTTGCATTTGTTAGGAAAAACTGCTTAGAGCATGAAAAGTGCCCATTGCAGAAAGAGCTCAAATTCGAAAAACAAACACGTATTCATGTTCCCCCGGCTCACTGAACACCAAAAAACCATGACTTTTGCAGATCTGAAGTTTCCTTGCGGAGATAGCCCATGTTATATCTTGCATTTGTTAGGAAAAACTGCTTATAGCATGAAAAGTGCCCATTGCAGAAAGAGCTCAAATTCGAAAAACAAACACATATTCCTGTTCCCCTGCCTCCCCGAAGATCAAAAAACCATGACTTTTGCAGATCTGAAGTTTCCTTGCAGAGATAGCCCATGCTATATCTTGCATTTGTTAGGAAAAACTGCTTAGAGCATGAAAAGTGCCCATTGCAGAAAGAGCTCAAATTCGATAAACAAACACGTATTCCTGTTCCCCCGGCTCACTGAACACCAAAAAGCCATGAGTTTTGCAGATCTGAAGTTTCCTTGCGGAGATAGCCCATGCTATATCTTGCATTTGTTAGGAAAAACTGCTTATAGCATGAAAAGTGCCCATTGCAGATAGAGCTCAAATTCGCAAAACAAACACATATTCCTGTTCCCCTGCCTCCCCGAAGACCAAAAAACCATGACTTTTGCAGATCTGAAGTTTCCTTGCGGAGATAGCCCATGCTATATCTTGCATTTGTTAGGAAAAACTGCTTAGAGTGAGAAAAGTGCCCATTGCAGAAAGAGCTCAAATTCGAAAAACAAACACGTATTCATGTTCCCCTGCCTCCCCGAAGACCAAAAAACCATGACTTTTGCAGATCTGAAGTTTCCTTGCGGAGATAGCCCATGCTATATCTTGCATTTGTTAGGAAAAACTGCTTAGAGTGAGAAAAGTGCCCATTGCAGAAAGAGCTCAAATTCGAAAAACAAACACGTATTCATGTTCCCCCGGCTCACTGAACACCAAAAAACCATGAGTTTTGCAGATCTGAAGTTTCCTTGTGGAGATAGCCCATGTTATATCTTGCATTTGTTAGGAAAAACTGCTTATAGCATGAAAAGTGCCCATTGCAGATAGAGCTCAAATTCGCAAAACAAACACATATTCCTGTTCCCCTGCCTCCCCGAAGACCAAAAAACCATGACTTTTGCAGATCTGAAGTTTCCTTGCGGAGATAGCCCATGCTATATCTTGCATTTGTTAGGAAAAACTGCTTAGAGCATGAAAAGTGCCCATTGCAGAAAGAGCTCAAATTCGAAAAACAAACACGTATTCATGTTCCCCCGGCTCACTGAACACCAAAAAACCATGACTTTTGCAGATCTGAAGTTTCCTTGCGGAGATAGCCCATGTTATATCTTGCATTTGTTAGGAAAAACTGCTTATAGCATGAAAAGTGCCCATTGCAGAAAGAGCTCAAATTCGAAAAACAAACACATATTCCTGTTCCCCTGCCTCCCCGAAGATCAAAAAACCATGACTTTTGCAGATCTGAAGTTTCCTTGCAGAGATAGCCCATGCTATATCTTGCATTTGTTAGGAAAAACTGCTTAGAGCATGAAAAGTGCCCATTGCAGAAAGAGCTCAAATTCGATAAACAAACACGTATTCCTGTTCCCCCGGCTCACTGAACACCAAAAAGCCATGAGTTTTGCAGATCTGAAGTTTCCTTGCGGAGATAGCCCATGCTATATCTTGCATTTGTTAGGAAAAACTGCTTATAGTATGAAAAGTGCCCATTGCAGAAAAAGCTCAAATTCGAAAAACAAACACATATTCCTGTTCCCCTGCCTCCCCGAAGACCAAAAAACCATGACTTTTGCAGATGTGAAGTTTCCTTGCGGAGATAGCCCATGCTATATCTTGCATTTGTTAGGAAAAACTGCTTATAGCATGAAAAGTGCCCATTGCAGATAGAGCTCAAATTCGCAAAACAAACACATATTCCTGTTCCCCTGCCTCCCCGAAGACCAAAAAACCATGACTTTTGCAGATCTGAAGTTTCCTTGCGGAGATAGCCCATGCTATATCTTGCATTTGTTAGGAAAAACTGCTTAGAGCATGAAAAGTGCCCATTGCAGAAAGAGCTCAAATTCGAAAAACAAACACGTATTCATGTTCCCCCGGCTCACTGAACACCAAAAAACCATGACTTTTGCAGATCTGAAGTTTCCTTGTGGAGATAGCCCATGTTATATCTTGCATTTGTTAGGAAAAACTGCTTATAGCATGAAAAGTGCCCATTGCAGATAGAGCTCAAATTCGCAAAACAAACACATATTCATGTTCCCCTGTCTCCCCGAAGACCAAAAAACCATGACTTTTGCAGATCTGAAGTTTCCTTGCGGAGATAGCCCATGCTATATCTTGCATTTGTTAGGAAAAACTGCTTATAGCATGAAAAGTGCCCATTGCAGATAGAGCTCAAATTCGAAAAACAAACACATATTCCTGTTCCCCTGCCTCCCCGAAGACCAAAAAACCATGACTTTTGCAGATCTGAAGTTTCCTTGCGGAGATAGCCCATGTTATATCTTGCATTTGTTAGGAAAAACTGCTTAGAGCATGAAAAGTGCCCATTGCAGAAAGAGCTCAAATTCGAAAAACAAACATGTATTCATGTTCCCCCGGCTCACTGAACACCAAAAAACCATGAGTTTTGCAGATCTGAAGTTTCCTTGCGGAGATAGCCCATGCTATATCTTGCATTTGTTAGGAAAAACTGCTTAGAGCATGAAAAGTGCCCATTGCAGAAAGAACTCAAATTCGAAAAACAAACACGTATTCATGTTCCCCCGGCTCACTGAACACCAAAAAACCATGACTTTTGCAGATCTGAAGTTTCCTTGCGGAGATAGCCCATGTTATATCTTGCATTTGTTAGGAAAAACTGCTTAGAGCATGAAAAGTGCCCATTGCAGAAAGAGCTCAAATTCGAAAAACAAACACGTATTCATGTTCCCCCGGCTCACTGAACACCAAAAAACCATGAGTTTTGCAGATCTGAAGTTTCCTTGCGGAGATAGCCCATGCTATATCTTGCATTTGTTAGGAAAAACTGCTTAGAGCATGAAAAGTGCCCATTGCAGAAAGAGCTCAAATTCGAAAAACAAACACGTATTCATGTTCCCCCGGCTCACTGAACACCAAAAAACCATGACTTTTGCAGATCTGAAGTTTCCTTGCCGAGATAGCCCATGTTATATCTTGCATTTGTTAGGAAAAACTGCTTATAGTATGAAAAGTGCCCATTGCAGAAAGAGCTCAAATTCGAAAAACAAACACATATTCCTGTTCCCCTGCCTCCCCGAAGATCAAAAAACCATGACTTTTGCAGATCTGAAGTTTCCTTGCAGAGATAGCCCATGCTATATCTTGCATTTGTTAGGAAAAACTGCTTAGAGCATGAAAAGTGCCCATTGCAGAAAGAGCTCAAATTCGAAAAACAAACACGTATTCATGTTCCCCCGGCTCACTGAACACCAAAAAACCATGAGTTTTGCAGATCTGAAGTTTCCTTGTGGAGATAGCCCATGTTATATCTTGCATTTGTTAGGAAAAACTGCTTATAGCATGAAAAGTGCCCATTGCAGATAGAGCTCAAATTCGCAAAACAAACACATATTCATGTTCCCCTGTCTCCCCGAAGACCAAAAAACCATGACTTTTGCAGATCTGAAGTTTCCTTGCGGAGATAGCCCATGCTATATCTTGCATTTGTTAGGAAAAACTGCTTATAGCATGAAAAGTGCCCATTGCAGATAGAGCTCAAATTCGCAAAACAAACACATATTCCTGTTCCCCTGCCTCCCCGAAGACCAAAAAACCATGACTTTTGCAGATCTGAAGTTTCCTTGCGGAGATAGCCCATGCTATATCTTGCATTTGTTAGGAAAAACTGCTTATAGTATGAAAAGTGCCCATTGCAGAAAAAGCTCAAATTCGAAAAACAAACACATATTCCTGTTCCCCTGCCTCCCCGAAGACCAAAAAACCATGACTTTTGCAGATGTGAAGTTTCCTTGCGGAGATAGCCCATGCTATATCTTGCATTTGTTAGGAAAAACTGCTTAGAGCATGAAAAGTGCCCATTGCAGAAAGAGCTCAAATTCGAAAAACAAACACGTATTCATGTTCCCCTGTCTCCCCGAAGACCAAAAAACCATGAGTTTTGCAGATCTGAAGTTTCCTTGCGGAGATAGCCCATGCTATATCTTGCATTTGTTAGGAAAAACTGCTTAGAGCATGAAAAGTGGCCATTGCAGATAGAGCTCAAATTCGCAAAACAAACACATATTCCTGTTCCCCTGCCTGCCCGAAGACCAAAAAACCATGACTTTTGCAGATCTGAAGTTTCCTTGCAGAGATAGCCCATGCTATATCTTGCATTTGTTAGGAAAAACTGCTTAGAGCATGAAAAGTGCCCATTGCAGAAAGAGCTCAAATTCGAAAAACAAACACGTATTCATGTTCCCCCGGCTCACTGAACACCAAAAAACCATGAGTTTTGCAGATCTGAAGTTTCCTTGTGGAGATAGCCCATGTTATATCTTGCATTTGTTAGGAAAAACTGCTTATAGCATGAAAAGTGCCCATTGCAGATAGAGCTCAAATTCGCAAAACAAACACATATTCATGTTCCCCTGTCTCCCTGAAGACCAAAAAACCATGACTTTTGCAGATCTGAAGTTTCCTTGCGGAGATAGCCCATGCTATATCTTGCATTTGTTAGGAAAAACTGCTTATAGCATGAAAAGTGCCCATTGCAGATAGAGCTCAAATTCGCAAAACAAACACATATTCCTGTTCCCCTGCCTCCCCGAAGACCAAAAAACCATGACTTTTGCAGATCTGAAGTTTCCTTGCGGAGATAGCCCATGCTATATCTTGCATTTGTTAGGAAAAACTGCTTATAGTATGAAAAGTGCCCATTGCAGAAAAAGCTCAAATTCGAAAAACAAACACATATTCCTGTTCCCCTGCCTCCCCGAAGACCAAAAAACCATGACTTTTGCAGATGTGAAGTTTCCTTGCGGAGATAGCCCATGCTATATCTTGCATTTGTTAGGAAAAACTGCTTAGAGCATGAAAAGTGCCCATTGCAGAAAGAGCTCAAATTCGAAAAACAAACACGTATTCATGTTCCCCCGGCTCACTGAACACCAAAAAACCATGACTTTTGCAGATCTGAAGTTTCCTTGCGGAGATAGCCCATGCTATATCTTGCATTTGTTAGGAAAAACTGCTTATAGCATGAAAAGTGCCCATTGCAGATAGAGCTCAAATTCGCAAAACAAACACATATTCCTGTTCCCCTGCCTGCCCGAAGACCAAAAAACCATGACTTTTGCAGATCTGAAGTTTCCTTGCGGAGATAGCCCATGCTATATCTTGCATTTGTTAGGAAAAACTGCTTATAGCATGAAAAGTGCCCATTGCAGATAGAGCTCAAATTCGCAAAACAAACACATATTCATGTTCCCCTGTCTCCCCGAAGACCAAAAAACCATGAGTTTTGCAGATCTGAAGTTTCCTTGCGGAGATAGCCCATGCTATATCTTGCATTTGTTAGGAAAAACTGCTTAGAGCATGAAAAGTGCCCATTGCAGAAAGAGCTCAAATTCGAAAAACAAACACGTATTCATGTTCCCCCGGCTCACTGAACACCAAAAAACCATGAGTTTTGCAGATCTGAAGTTTCCTTGTGGAGATAGCCCATGCTATATCTTGCATTTGTTAGGAAAAACTGCTTAGAGCATGAAAAGTGCCCATTGCAGAAAGAGCTCAAATTCGAAAAACAAACACGTATTCATGTTCCCCCGGCTCACTGAACACCAAAAAACCATGACTTTTGCAGATCTGAAGTTTCCTTGCGGAGATAGCCCATGTTATATCTTGCATTTGTTAGGAAAAACTGCTTAGAGCATGAAAAGTGCCCATTGCAGAAAGAGCTCAAATTCGAAAAACAAACACGTATTCATGTTCCCCCGGCTCACTGAACACCAAAAAACCATGAGTTTTGCAGATCTGAAGTTTCCTTGCGGAGATAGCCCATGCTATATCTTGCATTTGTTAGGAAAAACCGCTTATAGTATGAAAAGTGCCCATTTCACAAAGAGCTCAAATTCAAAAAACAAACACATATTCATGTTCCCCTTCCTCCCGGAAGACCAAAAAACCATGACTTTTGCAGATCTGAAGTTTCCTTGCGGAGATAGCCCATGCTATATCTTGCATTTGTTAGGAAAAACTGCTTATAGCATGAAAAGTGCCCATTGCAGATAGAGCTCAAATTCGCAAAACAAACACATATTCTTGTTCCCCTGCCTCCCCGAAGACCAAAAAACAATGACTTTTGCAGATGTGAAGTTTCCTTGCGGAGATAGCCCATGCTATATCTTGCATTTGTTAGGAAAAACTGCTTAGAGCATGAAAAGTGCCCATTGCAGAAAGAGCTCAAATTCGAAAAACAAACACGTATTCATGTTCCCCTGTCTCCCCGAAGACCAAAAAACCATGAGTTTTGCAGATCTGAAGTTTCCTTGCGGAGATAGCCCATGCTATATCTTGCATTTGTTAGGAAAAACTGCTTATAGCATGAAAAGTGCCCATTGCAGATAGAGCTCAAATTCGCAAAACAAACACATATTCCTGTTCCCCTGCCTGCCCGAAGACCAAAAAACCATGACTTTTGCAGATCTGAAGTTTCCTTGCGGAGATAGCCCATGTTATATCTTGCATTTGTTAGGAAAAACTGCTTAGAGCATGAAAAGTGCCCATTGCAGATAGAGCTGAAATTCGCAAAACAAACACATATTCATGTTCCCCTGCCTCCCCGAAGACCAAAAAACCATGACTTTTGCAGATCTGAAGTTTCCTTGCGGAGATAGCCCATGCTATATCTTGCATTTGTTAGGAAAAACTGCTTAGAGCATGAAAAGTGCCCATTGCAGAAAAAGCTCAAATTCGAAAAACAAACACATATTCCTGTTCCCCTGCCTCCCCGAAGACCAAAAAACCATGACTTTTTCAGATGTGAAGTTTCCTTGCGGAGATAGCCCATGCTATATCTTGCATTTGTTAGGAAAAACTGCTTAGAGCATGAAAAGTGCCCATTGCAGAAAGAGCTCAAATTCGAAAAACAAACACGTATTCATGTTCCCCCGGCTCACTGAACACCAAAAAACCATGACTTTTGCAGATCTGAAGTTTCCTTGCGGAGATAGCCCATGTTATATCTTGCATTTGTTAGGAAAAACTGCTTAGAGCATGAAAAGTGCCCATTGCAGAAAGAGCTCAAATTCGAAAAACAAACACGTATTCATGTTCCCCCGGCTCACTGAACACCAAAAAACCATGAGTTTTGCAGATCTGAAGTTTCCTTGCGGAGATAGCCCATGATATATCTTGCATTTGTTAGGAAAAACTGCTTATAGTATGAAAAGTGCCCATTTCACAAAGAGCTCAAATTCAAAAAACAAACACATATTCATGTTCCCCTTCCTCCCCGAAGACCAAAAAACCATGACTTTTGCAGATGTGAAGTTTCCTTGCGGAGATAGCCCATGCTATATCTTGCATTTGTTAGGAAAAACTGCTTAGAGCATGAAAAGTGCCCATTGCAGAAAGAGCTCAAATTCGAAAAACAAACACGTATTCATGTTCCCCCGGCTCACTGAACACCAAAAAACCATGAGTTTTGCAGATCTGAAGTTTCCTTGCGGAGATAGCCCATGCTATATCTTGCATTTGTTAGGAAAAACCGCTTATAGTATGAAAAGTGCGCATTTCACAAAGAGCTCAAATTCAAAAAACAAACACATATTCATGTTCCCCTTCCTCCCGGAAGACCAAAAAACCATGACTTTTGCAGATCTGAAGTTTCCTTGCGGAGATAGCCCATGCTATATCTTGCATTTGTTAGGAAAAACTGCTTAGAGCATGAAAAGTGCCCATTGCAGATAGAGCTCAAATTCGCAAAACAAACACATATTCCTGTTCCCCTGCCTCCCCGAAGACCAAAAAACCATGACTTTTGCAGATCTGAAGTTTCCTTGCGGAGATAGCCCATGCTATATCTTGCATTTGTTAGGAAAAACTGCTTATAGTATGAAAAGTGCCCATTGCAGAAAAAGCTCAAATTCGAAAAACAAACACGTATTCATGTTCCCCCGGCTCACTGAACACCAAAAAACCATGACTTTTGCAGATCTGAAGTTTCCTTGCGGAGATAGCCCATGTTATATCTTGCATTTGTTAGGAAAAACTGCTTAGAGCATGAAAAGTGCCCATTGCAGAAAGAGCTCAAATTCGAAAAACAAACACGTATTCATGTTCCCCCGGCTCACTGAACACCCAAAAACCATGAGTTTTGCAGATCTGAAGTTTCCTTGCGGAGATAGCCCATGCTATATCTTGCATTTGTTAGGAAAAACCGCTTATAGTATGAAAAGTGCCCATTTCACAAAGAGCTCAAATTCAAAAAACAAACACATATTCTTGTTCCCCTTCCTCCCGGAAGACCAAAAAACCATGACTTTTGCAGATCTGAAGTTTCCTTGCAGAGATAGCCCATGCTATATCTTGCATTTGTTAGGAAAAACTGCTTATAGCATGAAAAGTGCCCATTGCAGATAGAGCTCAAATTCGCAAAACAAACACATATTCCTGTTCCCCTGCCTGCCCGAAGACCAAAAAACCATGACTTTTGCAGATCTGAAGTTTCCTTGCGGAGATAGCCCATGCTATATCTTGCATTTGTTAGGAAAAACTGCTTAGAGCATGAAAAGTGCCCATTGCAGATAGAGCTCAAATTCGCAAAACAAACACATATTCCTGTTCCCCTGCCTCCCCGAAGACCAAAAAACCATGACTTTTGCAGATCTGAAGTTTCCTTGCGGAGATAGCCCATGCTATATCTTGCATTTGTTAGGAAAAACTGCTTATAGTATGAAAAGTGCCCATTGCAGAAAAAGCTCAAATTCGAAAAACAAACACGTATTCATGTTACCCCGGCTCACTGAACACCAAAAAACCATGACTTTTGCAGATCTGAAGTTTCCTTGCGGAGATAGCCCATGTTATATCTTGCATTTGTTAGGAAAAACTGCTTAGAGCATGAAAAGTGCCCATTGCAGAAAGAGCTCAAATTCGAAAAACAAACACGTATTCATGTTCCCCCGGCTCACTGAACACCCAAAAACCATGAGTTTTGCAGATCTGAAGTTTCCTTGCGGAGATAGCCCATGCTATATCTTGCATTTGTTAGGAAAAACCGCTTATAGTATGAAAAGTGCCCATTTCACAAAGAGCTCAAATTCAAAAAACAAACACATATTCATGTTCCCCTTCCTCCCGGAAGACCAAAAAACCATGACTTTTGCAGATCTGAAGTTTCCTTGCGGAGATAGCCCATGCTATATCTTGCATTTGTTAGGAAAAACTGCTTATAGCATGAAAAGTGCCCATTGCAGATAGAGCTCAAATTCGCAAAACAAACACATATTCTTGTTCCCCTGCCTCCCCGAAGACCAAAAAACCATGACTTTTGCAGATCTGAAGTTTCCTTGCGGAGATAGCCCATGCTATATCTTGCATTTGTTAGGAAAAACTGCTTAGAGCATGAAAAGTGCCCATTGCAGAAAGAGCTCAAATTCGAAAAACAAACACGTATTCATGTTCCCCTGTCTCCCCGAAGACCAAAAAACCATGAGTTTTGCAGATCTGAAGTTTCCTTGCGGAGATAGCCCATGCTATATCTTGCATTTGTTAGGAAAAACTGCTTATAGCATGAAAAGTGCCCATTGCAGATAGAGCTCAAATTCGCAAAACAAACACATATTCCTGTTCCCCTGCCTGCCCGAAGACCAAAAAACCATGACTTTTGCAGATCTGAAGTTTCCTTGCGGAGATAGCCCATGTTATATCTTGCATTTGTTAGGAAAAACTGCTTAGAGCATGAAAAGTGCCCATTGCAGATAGAGCTCAAATTCGCAAAACAAACACATATTCATGTTCCCCTGCCTCCCCGAAGACCAAAAAACCATGACTTTTGCAGATCTGAAGTTTCCTTGCGGAGATAGCCCATGCTATATCTTGCATTTGTTAGGAAAAACTGGTTATAGTATGAAAAGTGCCCATTGCAGAAAAAGCTCAAATTCGAAAAACAAACACATATTCCTGTTCCCCTGCCTCCCCGAAGACCAAAAAACCATGACTTTTGCAGATGTGAAGTTTCCTTGCGGAGATAGCCCATGCTATATCTTGCATTTGTTAGGAAAAACTGCTTAGAGCATGAAAAGTGCCCATTGCAGAAAGAGCTCAAATTCGAAAAACAAACACGTATTCATGTTCCCCCGGCTCACTGAACACCACAAAACCATGACTTTTGCAGATCTGAAGTTTCCTTGCGGAGATAGCCCATGTTATATCTTGCATTTGTTAGGAAAAACTGCTTAGAGCATGAAAAGTGCCCATTGCAGAAAGAGCTCAAATTCGAAAAACAAACACGTATTCATGTTCCCCCGGCTCACTGAACACCCAAAAACCATGAGTTTTGCAGATCTGAAGTTTCCTTGCGGAGATAGCCCATGCTATATCTTGCATTTGTTAGGAAAAACCGCTTATAGTATGAAAAGTGCCCATTTCACAAAGAGCTCAAATTCAAAAAACAAACACATATTCATGTTCCCCTTCCTCCCGGAAGACCAAAAAACCATGACTTTTGCAGATCTGAAGTTTCCTTGCAGAGATAGCCCATGCTATATCTTGCATTTGTTAGGAAAAACTGCTTATAGCATGAAAAGTGCCCATTGCAGATAGAGCTCAAATTCGCAAAACAAACACATATTCTTGTTCCCCTGCCTCCCCGAAGACCAAAAAACCATGACTTTTGCAGATGTGAAGTTTCCTTGCGGAGATAGCCCATGCTATATCTTGCATTTGTTAGGAAAAACTGCTTAGAGCATGAAAAGTGCCCATTGCAGAAAGAGCTCAAATTCGAAAAACAAACACGTATTCATGTTCCCCTGTCTCCCCGAAGACCAAAAAACCATGAGTTTTGCAGATCTGAAGTTTCCTTGCGGAGATAGCCCATGCTATATCTTGCATTTGTTAGGAAAAACTGCTTATAGCATGAAAAGTGCCCATTGCAGATAGAGCTCAAATTCGCAAAACAAACACATATTCCTGTTCCCCTGCCTGCCCGAAGACCAAAAAACCATGACTTTTGCAGATCTGAAGTTTCCTTGCGGAGATAGCCCATGTTATATCTTGCATTTGTTAGGAAAAACTGCTTAGAGCATGAAAAGTGCCCATTGCAGATAGAGCTCAAATTCGCAAAACAAACACATATTCATGTTCCCCTGCCTCCCCGAAGACCAAAAAACCATGACTTTTGCAGATCTGAAGTTTCCTTGCGGAGATAGCCCATGCTATATCTTGCATTTGTTAGGAAAAACTGGTTATAGTATGAAAAGTGCCCATTGCAGAAAAAGCTCAAATTCGAAAAACAAACACATATTCCTGTTCCCCTGCCTCCCCGAAGACCAAAAAACCATGACTTTTGCAGATGTGAAGTTTCCTTGCGGAGATAGCCCATGCTATATCTTGCATTTGTTAGGAAAAACTGCTTAGAGCATGAAAAGTGCCCATTGCAGAAAGAGCTCAAATTCGAAAAACAAACACGTATTCATGTTCCCCCGGCTCACTGAACACCACAAAACCATGACTTTTGCAGATCTGAAGTTTCCTTGCGGAGATAGCCCATGTTATATCTTGCATTTGTTAGGAAAAACTGCTTATAGCATGAAAAGTGCCCATTGCAGATAGAGCTCAAATTCGCAAAACAAACACATATTCCTGTTCCCCTGCCTGCCCGAAGACCAAAAAACCATGACTTTTGCAGATCTGAAGTTTCCTTGCGGAGATAGCCCATGTTATATCTTGCATTTGTTAGGAAAAACTGCTTAGAGCATGAAAAGTGCCCATTGCAGATAGAGCTCAAATTCGCAAAACAAACACATATTCATGTTCCCCTGCCTCCCCGAAGACCAAAAAACCATGACTTTTGCAGATCTGAAGTTTCCTTGCGGAGATAGCCCATGCTATATCTTGCATTTGTTAGGAAAAACTGGTTATAGTATGAAAAGTGCCCATTGCAGAAAAAGCTCAAATTCGAAAAACAAACACATATTCCTGTTCCCCTGCCTCCCCGAAGACCAAAAAACCATGACTTTTGCAGATGTGAAGTTTCCTTGCGGAGATAGCCCATGCTATATCTTGCATTTGTTAGGAAAAACTGCTTAGAGCATGAAAAGTGCCCATTGCAGAAAGAGCTCAAATTCGAAAAACAAACACGTATTCATGTTCCCCCGGCTCACTGAACACCAAAAAACCATGAGTTTTGCAGATCTGAAGTTTCCTTGCGGAGATAGCCCATGATATATCTTGCATTTGTTAGGAAAAATTGCTTATAGTATGAAAAGTGCCCATTTCACAAAGAGCTCAAATTCAAAAAACAAACACATATTCATGTTCCCCTTCCTCCCCGAAGACCAAAAAACCATGACTTTTGCAGATGTGAAGTTTCCTTGCGGAGATACCCCCTGCTATATCTTGCATTTGTTAGGAAAAACTGCTTATAGCATGAAAAGTGCCCATTGCAGATAGAGCTCAAATTCGCAAAACAAACACATATTCCTGTTCCCCTGTCTCCCCGAAGACCAAAAAACCATGACTTTTGCAGATCTGAAGTTTCCTTGCGGAGATAGCCCATGCTATATCTTGCATTTGTTAGGAAAAACTGCTTATAGTATGAAAAGTGCCCATTGCAGAAAAAGCTCAAATTCGAAAAACAAACACATATTCCTGTTCCCCTGCCTCCCCGAAGACCAAAAAACCATGACTTTTGCAGATGTGAAGTTTCCTTGCGGAGATAGCCCATGCTATATCTTGCATTTGTTAGGAAAAACTGCTTAGAGCATGAAAAGTGCCCATTGCAGAAAGAGCTCAAATTCGAAAAACAAACACGTATTCATGTTCCCCCGGCTCACTGAACACCAAAAAACCATGACTTTTGCAGATCTGAAGTTTCCTTGCGGAGATAGCCCATTTTATATCTTGCATTTGTTAGCAAAAACTGCTTATAGTATGAAAAGTGCCCATTGCAGAAAGAGCTCAAATTCGAAAAACAAACACATATTCCTGTTCCCCTGCCTCCCCGAAGATCAAAAAACCATGTCTTTTGCAGATCTGAAGTTTCCTTGCAGAGATAGCCCATGCTATATCTTGCATTTGTTAGGAAAAACTGCTTAGAGCATGAAAAGTGCCCATTGCAGAAAGAGCTCAAATTCGAAAAACAAACACGTATTCATGTTCCCCCGGCTCACTGAACACCAAAAAACCATGAGTTTTGCAGATCTGAAGTTTCCTTGCGGAGATAGCCCATGTTATATCTTGCATTTGTTAGGAAAAACTGCTTAGAGCATGAAAAGTGCCCATTGCAGAAAGAGCTCAAATTCGAAAAACAAACACGTATTCATGTTCCCCCGGCTCACTGAACACCAAAAAACCATGAGATTTGCAGATCTGGTTTCCTTGCGGAGATAGCCCATGATATATCTTGCATTTGTTAGGAAAAACTGCTTATAGCATGAAAAGTGCCCATTGCAGATAGAGCTCAAATTCGCAAAACAAACACATATTCCTGTTCCCCTGTCTCCCCGAAGACCAAAAAACCATGACTTTTGCAGATGTGAAGTTTCCTTGCGGAGATAGCCCATGCTATATCTTGCATTTGTTAGGAAAAACTGCTTAGAGCATGAAAAGTGCCCATTGCAGAAAGAGCTCAAATTCGAAAAACAAACACGTATTCATGTTCCCCCGGCTCACTGAACACCAAAAAACCATGACTTTTGCAGACGTGAAGTTTCCTTGCGGAGATAGCCCATGCTATATCTTGCATTTGTTAGGAAAAACTGCTTAGAGCATGAAAAGTGCCCATTGCAGAAAGAGCTCAAATTCGAAAAACAAACACGTATTCATGTTCCCCCGGCTCACTGAACACCAAAAAACCATGACTTTTGCAGATCTGAAGTTTCCTTGCGGAGATAGTCCATTTTATATCTTGCATTTGTTAGCAAAAACTGCTTATAGTATGAAAAGTGCCCATTGCAGAAAGAGCTCAAATTCGAAAAACAAACACATATTCCTGTTCCCCTGCCTCCCCGAAGATCAAAAAACCATGTCTTTTGCAGATCTGAAGTTTCCTTGCAGAGATAGCCCATGCTATATCTTGCATTTGTTAGGAAAAACTGCTTAGAGCATGAAAAGTGCCCATTGCAGAAAGAGCTCAAATTCGAAAAACAAACACGTATTCATGTTCCCCCGGCTCACTGAACACCAAAAAACCATGAGTTTTGCAGATCTGAAGTTTCCTTGCGGAGATAGCCCATGTTATATCTTGCATTTGTTAGGAAAAACTGCTTAGAGCATGAAAAGTGCCCATTGCAGAAAGAGCTCAAATTCGAAAAACAAACACGTATTCATGTTCCCCCGGCTCACTGAACACCAAAAAACCATGAGATTTGCAGATCTGGTTTCCTTGCGGAGATAGCCCATGATATATCTTGCATTTGTTAGGAAAAACTGCTTATAGCATGAAAAGTGCCCATTGCAGATAGAGCTCAAATTCGCAAAACAAACACATATTCCTGTTCCCCTGTCTCCCCGAAGACCAAAAAACCATGACTTTTGCAGATGTGAAGTTTCCTTGCGGAGATAGCCCATGCTATATCTTGCATTTGTTAGGAAAAACTGCTTAGAGCATGAAAAGTGCCCATTGCAGAAAGAGCTCAAATTCGAAAAACAAACACGTATTCATGTTCCCCCGGCTCACTGAACACCAAAAAACCATGACTTTTGCAGACGTGAAGTTTCCTTGCGGAGATAGCCCATGCTATATCTTGCATTTGTTAGGAAAAACTGCTTATAGTATGAAAAGTTCCCATTGCAGAAAGAGCTCAAATTCAAAAAACAAACACATATTCCTGTTCCCCTGCCTCCCCGAAGACGAAAAAACCATGACTTTTGCAGATCTGAAGTTTCCTTGCGGAGATAGCCCATGCTATATCTTGCATTTGTTAGGAAAAACTGCTTATAGTATGAAAAGTGCCCATTGCAGAAAAAGCTCAAATTCAAAAAACAAACACATATTCCTGTTCCCCTGCCTCCCCGAAGACCAAAAAACCATGACTTTTGCAGATGTGAAGTTTCCTTGCGGAGATAGCCCATGCTATATCTTGCATTTGTTAGGAAAAACTGCTTAGAGCATGAAAAGTGCCCATTGCAGAAAGAGCTCAAATTCGAAAAACAAACACGTATTCATGTTCCCCCGGCTCACTGAACACCAAAAAACCATGAGTTTTGCAGATCTGAAGTTTCCTTGTGGAGATAGCCCATGTTATATCTTGCATTTGTTAGGAAAAACTGCTTATAGCATGAAAAGTGCCCATTGCAGATAGAGCTCAAATTCGCAAAACAAACACATATTCCTGTTCCCCTGCCTCCCCGAAGACCAAAAAACCATGACTTTTGCAGATCTGAAGTTTCCTTGCGGAGATAGCCCATGCTATATCTTGCATTTGTTAGGAAAAACTGCTTAGAGCATGAAAAGTGCCGATTGCAGATAGAGCTCAAATTCGCAAAACAAACACATATTCCTGTTCCCCTGCCTCCCCGAAGACCAAAAAACCATGACTTTTGCAGATCTGAAGTTTCCTTGCGGAGATAGCCCATGCTATATCTTGCATTTGTTAGGAAAAACTGGTTATAGTATGAAAAGTGCCCATTGCAGAAAAAGCTCAAATTCGAAAAACAAACACATATTCCTGTTCCCCTGCCTCCCCGAAGACCAAAAAACCATGACTTTTGCAGATGTGAAGTTTCCTTGCGGAGATAGCCCATGCTATATCTTGCATTTGTTAGGAAAAACTGCTTAGAGCATGAAAAGTGCCCATTGCAGAAAGAGCTCAAATTCGAAAAACAAACACGTATTCATGTTCCCCCGGCTCACTGAACACCAAAAAACCATGACTTTTGCAGATCTGAAGTTTCCTTGCGGAGATAGCCCATGTTATATCTTGCATTTGTTAGGAAAAACTGCTTAGAGCATGAAAAGTGCCCATTGCAGAAAGAGCTCAAATTCGAAAAACAAACACGTATTCATGTTCCCCCGGCTCACTGAACACCAAAAAACCATGAGTTTTGCAGATCTGAAGTTTCCTTGCGGAGATAGCCCATGATATATCTTGCATTTGTTAGGAAAAACTGCTTATAGTATGAAAAGTGCCCATTTCACAAAGAGCTCAAATTCGAAAAACAAACACATATTCCTGTTCCCCTGCCTCCCCGAAGACCAAAAAACCATGACTTTTGCAGATGTGAAGTTTCCTTGCGGAGATAGCCCATGCTATATCTTGCATTTGTTAGGAAAAACTGCTTAGAGCATGAAAAGTGCCCATTGCAGAAAGAGCTCAAATTCGAAAAACAAACACGTATTCATGTTCCCCCGGCTCACTGAACACCAAAAAACCATGAGTTTTGCAGATCTGAAGTTTCCTTGTGGAGATAGCCCATGTTATATCTTGCATTTGTTAGGAAAAACTGCTTATAGCATGAAAAGTGCCCATTGCAGATAGAGCTCAAATTCGCAAAACAAACACATATTCCTGTTCCCCTGCCTGCCCGAAGACCAAAAAACCATGACTTTTGCAGATCTGAAGTTTCCTTGCGGAGATAGCCCATGTTATATCTTGCATTTGTTAGGAAAAACTGCTTAGAGCATGAAAAGTGCCCATTGCAGATAGAGCTCAAATTCGCAAAACAAACACATATTCATGTTCCCCTGCCTCCCCGAAGACCAAAAAACCATGACTTTTGCAGATCTGAAGTTTCCTTGCGGAGATAGCCCATGCTATATCTTGCATTTGTTAGGAAAAACTGGTTATAGTATGAAAAGTGCCCATTGCAGAAAAAGCTCAAATTCGAAAAACAAACACATATTCCTGTTCCCCTGCCTCCCCGAAGACCAAAAAACCATGACTTTTGCAGATGTGAAGTTTCCTTGCGGAGATAGCCCATGCTATATCTTGCATTTGTTAGGAAAAACTGCTTAGAGCATGAAAAGTGCCCATTGCAGAAAGAGCTCAAATTCGAAAAACAAACACGTATTCATGTTCCCCCGGCTCACTGAACACCACAAAACCATGACTTTTGCAGATCTGAAGTTTCCTTGCGGAGATAGCCCATGTTATATCTTGCATTTGTTAGGAAAAACTGCTTAGAGCATGAAAAGTGCCCATTGCAGAAAGAGCTCAAATTCGAAAAACAAACACGTATTCATGTTCCCCCGGCTCACTGAACACCAAAAAACCATGAGTTTTGCAGATCTGAAGTTTCCTTGCGGAGATAGCCCATGATATATCTTGCATTTGTTAGGAAAAATTGCTTATAGTATGAAAAGTGCCCATTTCACAAAGAGCTCAAATTCAAAAAACAAACACATATTCATGTTCCCCTTCCTCCCCGAAGACCAAAAAACCATGACTTTTGCAGATGTGAAGTTTCCTTGCGGAGATACCCCCTGCTATATCTTGCATTTGTTAGGAAAAACTGCTTATAGCATGAAAAGTGCCCATTGCAGATAGAGCTCAAATTCGCAAAACAAACACATATTCCTGTTCCCCTGTCTCCCCGAAGACCAAAAAACCATGACTTTTGCAGATCTGAAGTTTCCTTGCGGAGATAGCCCATGCTATATCTTGCATTTGTTAGGAAAAACTGCTTATTGTATGAAAAGTGCCCATTGCAGAAAAAGCTCAAATTCGAAAAACAAACACATATTCCTGTTCCCCTGCCTCCCCGAAGACCAAAAAACCATGACTTTTGCAGATGTGAAGTTTCCTTGCGGAGATAGCCCATGCTATATCTTGCATTTGTTAGGAAAAACTGCTTAGAGCATGAAAAGTGCCCATTGCAGAAAGAGCTCAAATTCGAAAAACAAACACGTATTCATGTTCCCCCGGCTCACTGAACACCAAAAAACCATGACTTTTGCAGATCTGAAGTTTCCTTGCGGAGATAGCCCATTTTATATCTTGCATTTGTTAGCAAAAACTGCTTATAGTATGAAAAGTGCCCATTGCAGAAAGAGCTCAAATTCGAAAAACAAACACATATTCCTGTTCCCCTGCCTCCCCGAAGATCAAAAAACCATGTCTTTTGCAGATCTGAAGTTTCCTTGCAGAGATAGCCCATGCTATATCTTGCATTTGTTAGGAAAAACTGCTTAGAGCATGAAAAGTGCCCATTGCAGAAAGAGCTCAAATTCGAAAAACAAACACGTATTCATGTTCCCCCGGCTCACTGAACACCAAAAAACCATGAGTTTTGCAGATCTGAAGTTTCCTTGCGGAGATAGCCCATGTTATATCTTGCATTTGTTAGGAAAAACTGCTTAGAGCATGAAAAGTGCCCATTGCAGAAAGAGCTCAAATTCGAAAAACAAACACGTATTCATGTTCCCCCGGCTCACTGAACACCAAAAAACCATGAGTTTTGCAGATCTGAAGTTTCCTTGCGGAGATAGCCCATGATATATCTTGCATTTGTTAGGAAAAATTGCTTATAGTATGAAAAGTGCCCATTTCACAAAGAGCTCAAATTCAAAAAACAAACACATATTCATGTTCCCCTTCCTCCCCGAAGACCAAAAAACCATGACTTTTGCAGATGTGAAGTTTCCTTGCGGAGATACCCCCTGCTATATCTTGCATTTGTTAGGAAAAACTGCTTATAGCATGAAAAGTGCCCATTGCAGATAGAGCTCAAATTCGCAAAACAAACACATATTCCTGTTCCCCTGTCTCCCCGAAGACCAAAAAACCATGACTTTTGCAGATCTGAAGTTTCCTTGCGGAGATAGCCCATGCTATATCTTGCATTTGTTAGGAAAAACTGCTTATTGTATGAAAAGTGCCCATTGCAGAAAAAGCTCAAATTCGAAAAACAAACACATATTCCTGTTCCCCTGCCTCCCCGAAGACCAAAAAACCATGACTTTTGCAGATGTGAAGTTTCCTTGCGGAGATAGCCCATGCTATATCTTGCATTTGTTAGGAAAAACTGCTTAGAGCATGAAAAGTGCCCATTGCAGAAAGAGCTCAAATTCGAAAAACAAACACGTATTCATGTTCCCCCGGCTCACTGAACACCAAAAAACCATGACTTTTGCAGATCTGAAGTTTCCTTGCGGAGATAGCCCATTTTATATCTTGCATTTGTTAGCAAAAACTGCTTATAGTATGAAAAGTGCCCATTGCAGAAAGAGCTCAAATTCGAAAAACAAACACATATTCCTGTTCCCCTGCCTCCCCGAAGATCAAAAAACCATGTCTTTTGCAGATCTGAAGTTTCCTTGCAGAGATAGCCCATGCTATATCTTGCATTTGTTAGGAAAAACTGCTTAGAGCATGAAAAGTGCCCATTGCAGAAAGAGCTCAAATTCGAAAAACAAACACGTATTCATGTTCCCCCGGCTCACTGAACACCAAAAAACCATGAGTTTTGCAGATCTGAAGTTTCCTTGCGGAGATAGCCCATGTTATATCTTGCATTTGTTAGGAAAAACTGCTTAGAGCATGAAAAGTGCCCATTGCAGAAAGAGCTCAAATTCGAAAAACAAACACGTATTCATGTTCCCCCGGCTCACTGAACACCAAAAAACCATGAGATTTGCAGATCTGGTTTCCTTGCGGAGATAGCCCATGATATATCTTGCATTTGTTAGGAAAAACTGCTTATAGCATGAAAAGTGCCCATTGCAGATAGAGCTCAAATTCGCAAAACAAACACATATTCCTGTTCCCCTGTCTCCCCGAAGACCAAAAAACCATGACTTTTGCAGATGTGAAGTTTCCTTGCGGAGATAGCCCATGCTATATCTTGCATTTGTTAGGAAAAACTGCTTAGAGCATGAAAAGTGCCCATTGCAGAAAGAGCTCAAATTCGAAAAACAAACACGTATTCATGTTCCCCCGGCTCACTGAACACCAAAAAACCATGACTTTTGCAGACGTGAAGTTTCCTTGCGGAGATAGCCCATGCTATATCTTGCATTTGTTAGGAAAAACTGCTTATAGTATGAAAAGTTCCCATTGCAGAAAGAGCTCAAATTCAAAAAACAAACACATATTCCTGTTCCCCTGCCTCCCCGAAGACGAAAAAACCATGACTTTTGCAGATCTGAAGTTTCCTTGCGGAGATAGCCCATGCTATATCTTGCATTTGTTAGGAAAAACTGCTTATAGTATGAAAAGTGCCCATTGCAGAAAAAGCTCAAATTCAAAAAACAAACACATATTCCTGTTCCCCTGCCTCCCCGAAGACCAAAAAACCATGACTTTTGCAGATGTGAAGTTTCCTTGCGGAGATAGCCCATGCTATATCTTGCATTTGTTAGGAAAAACTGCTTAGAGCATGAAAAGTGCCCATTGCAGAAAGAGCTCAAATTCGAAAAACAAACACGTATTCATGTTCCCCCGGCTCACTGAACACCAAAAAACCATGAGTTTTGCAGATCTGAAGTTTCCTTGTGGAGATAGCCCATGTTATATCTTGCATTTGTTAGGAAAAACTGCTTATAGCATGAAAAGTGCCCATTGCAGATAGAGCTCAAATTCGCAAAACAAACACATATTCCTGTTCCCCTGCCTCCCCGAAGACCAAAAAACCATGACTTTTGCAGATCTGAAGTTTCCTTGCGGAGATAGCCCATGCTATATCTTGCATTTGTTAGGAAAAACTGCTTAGAGCATGAAAAGTGCCGATTGCAGATAGAGCTCAAATTCGCAAAACAAACACATATTCCTGTTCCCCTGCCTCCCCGAAGACCAAAAAACCATGACTTTTGCAGATCTGAAGTTTCCTTGCGGAGATAGCCCATGCTATATCTTGCATTTGTTAGGAAAAACTGGTTATAGTATGAAAAGTGCCCATTGCAGAAAAAGCTCAAATTCGAAAAACAAACACATATTCCTGTTCCCCTGCCTCCCCGAAGACCAAAAAACCATGACTTTTGCAGATGTGAAGTTTCCTTGCGGAGATAGCCCATGCTATATCTTGCATTTGTTAGGAAAAACTGCTTAGAGCATGAAAAGTGCCCATTGCAGAAAGAGCTCAAATTCGAAAAACAAACACGTATTCATGTTCCCCCGGCTCACTGAACACCAAAAAACCATGACTTTTGCAGATCTGAAGTTTCCTTGCGGAGATAGCCCATGCTATATCTTGCATTTGTTAGGAAAAACTGCTTATAGCATGAAAAGTGCCCATTGCAGATAGAGCTCAAATTCGCAAAACAAACACATATTCCTGTTCCCCTGCCTGCCCGAAGACCAAAAAACCATGACTTTTGCAGATGTGAAGTTTCCTTGCGGAGATAGCCCATGCTATATCTTGCATTTGTTAGGAAAAACTGCTTAGCGCATGAAAAGTGCCCATTGCAGAAAGAGCTCAAATTCGAAAAACAAACACGTATTCATGTTCCCCTGTCTCCCCGAAGACCAAAAAACCATGAGTTTTGCAGATCTGAAGTTTCCTTGCGGAGATAGCCCATGCTATATCTTGCATTTGTTAGGAAAAACTGCTTATAGCATGAAAAGTGCCCATTGCAGATAGAGCTCAAATTCGCAAAACAAACACATATTCCTGTTCCCCTGCCTGCCCGAAGACCAAAAAACCATGATTTTTGCAGATCTGAAGTTTCCTTGCGGAGATAGCCCATGCTATATCTTGCATTTGTTAGGAAAAACTGCTTAGAGCATGAAAAGTGCCGATTGCAGATAGAGCTCAAATTCGCAAAACAAACACATATTCCTGTTCCCCTGCCTCCCCGAAGACCAAAAAACCATGACTTTTGCAGATCTGAAGTTTCCTTGCGGAGATAGCCCATGCTATATCTTGCATTTGTTAGGAAAAACTGCTTATAGTATGAAAAGTGCCCATTGCAGAAAAAGCTCAAATTCGAAAAACAAACACATATTCCTGTTCCCCTGCCTCCCCGAAGACGAAAAAACCATGACTTTTGCAGATCTGAAGTTTCCTTGCGGAGATAGCCCATGCTATATCTTGCATTTGTTAGGAAAAACTGGTTATAGTATGAAAAGTGCCCATTGCAGAAAAAGCTCAAATTCGAAAAACAAACACATATTCCTGTTCCCCTGCCTCCCCGAAGACCAAAAAACCATGACTTTTGCAGATGTGAAGTTTCCTTGCGGAGATAGCCCATGCTATATCTTGCATTTGTTAGGAAAAACTGCTTAGAGCATGAAAAGTGCCCATTGCAGAAAGAGCTCAAATTCGAAAAACAAACACGTATTCATGTTCCCCCGGCTCACTGAACACCAAAAAACCATGACTTTTGCAGATCTGAAGTTTCCTTGCGGAGATAGCCCATGTTATATCTTGCATTTGTTAGGAAAAACTGCTTAGAGCATGAAAAGTGCCCATTGCAGAAAGAGCTCAAATTCGAAAAACAAACACGTATTCATGTTCCCCCGGCTCACTGAACACCAAAAAACCATGAGTTTTGCAGATCTGAAGTTTCCTTGCGGAGATAGCCCATGATATATCTTGCATTTGTTAGGAAAAACTGCTTATAGTATGAAAAGTGCCCATTTCACAAAGAGCTCAAATTCGAAAAACAAACACATATTCCTGTTCCCCTGCCTCCCCGAAGACCAAAAAACCATGACTTTTGCAGATGTGAAGTTTCCTTGCGGAGATAGCCCATGCTATATCTTGCATTTGTTAGGAAAAACTGCTTAGAGCATGAAAAGTGCCCATTGCAGAAAGAGCTCAAATTCGAAAAACAAACACGTATTCATGTTCCCCCGGCTCACTGAACACCAAAAAACCATGAGTTTTGCAGATCTGAAGTTTCCTTGTGGAGATAGCCCATGTTATATCTTGCATTTGTTAGGAAAAACTGCTTATAGCATGAAAAGTGCCCATTGCAGATAGAGCTCAAATTCGCAAAACAAACACATATTCCTGTTCCCCTGCCTCCCCGAAGACCAAAAAACCATGACTTTTGCAGATCTGAAGTTTCCTTGCGGAGATAGCCCATGCTATATCTTGCATTTGTTAGGAAAAACTGCTTAGAGCATGAAAAGTGCCGATTGCAGATAGAGCTCAAATTCGCAAAACAAACACATATTCCTGTTCCCCTGCCTCCCCGAAGACCAAAAAACCATGACTTTTGCAGATCTGAAGTTTCCTTGCGGAGATAGCCCATGCTATATCTTGCATTTGTTAGGAAAAACTGGTTATAGTATGAAAAGTGCCCATTGCAGAAAAAGCTCAAATTCGAAAAACAAACACATATTCCTGTTCCCCTGCCTCCCCGAAGACCAAAAAACCATGACTTTTGCAGATGTGAAGTTTCCTTGCGGAGATAGCCCATGCTATATCTTGCATTTGTTAGGAAAAACTGCTTAGAGCATGAAAAGTGCCCATTGCAGAAAGAGCTCAAATTCGAAAAACAAACACGTATTCATGTTCCCCCGGCTCACTGAACACCAAAAAACCATGACTTTTGCAGATCTGAAGTTTCCTTGCGGAGATAGCCCATGTTATATCTTGCATTTGTTAGGAAAAACTTCTTAGAGCATGAAAAGTGCCCATTGCAGAAAGAGCTCAAATTCGAAAAACAAACACGTATTCATGTTCCCCCGGCTCACTGAACACCAAAAAACCATGAGTTTTGCAGATCTGAAGTTTCCTTGCGGAGATAGCCCATGATATATCTTGCATTTGTTAGGAAAAACTGCTTATAGTATGAAAAGTGCCCATTTCACAAAGAGCTCAAATTCAAAAAACAAACACATATTCATGTTCCCCTGCCTCCCCGAAGACCAAAAAACCATGACTTTTGCAGATGTGAAGTTTCCTTGCGGAGATAGCCCATGCTATATCTTGCATTTGTTAGGAAAAACTGCTTAGAGCATGAAAAGTGCCCATTGCAGATAGAGCTCAAATTCGCAAAACAAACACATATTCCTGTTCCCCTGCCTCCCCGAAGACCAAAAAACCATGACTTTTGCAGATCTGAAGTTTCCTTGCGGAGATAGCCCATGCTATATCTTGCATTTGTTAGGAAAAACTGCTTATAGTATGAAAAGTGCCCATTGCAGAAAAAGCTCAAATTCGAAAAACAAACACATATTCCTGTTCCCCTGCCTCCCCGAAGACCAAAAAACCATGACTTTTGCAGATGTGAAGTTTCCTTGCGGAGATAGCCCATGCTATATCTTGCATTTGTTAGGAAAAACTGCTTAGAGCATGAAAAGTGCCCATTGCAGAAAGAGCTCAAATTCGAAAAACAAACACGTATTCATGTTCCCCCGGCTCACTGAACACCAAAAAACCATGACTTTTGCAGATCTGAAGTTTCCTTGCGGAGATAGCCCATGCTATATCTTGCATTTGTTAGGAAAAACTGCTTATAGTATGAAAAGTTCCCATTGCAGAAAGAGCTCAAATTCAAAAAACAAACACATATTCCTGTTCCCCTGCCTCCCCGAAGACGAAAAAACCATGACTTTTGCAGATCTGAAGTTTCCTTGCGGAGATAGCCCATGCTATATCTTGCATTTGTTAGGAAAAACTGCTTAGAGCATGAAAAGTGCCCATTGCAGAAAGAGCTCAAATTCGAAAAACAAACACGTATTCATGTTCCCCCGGCTCACTGAACACCAAAAAACCATGAGTTTTGCAGATCTGAAGTTTCCTTGCGGAGATAGCCCATGCTATATCTTGCATTTGTTAGGAAAAACTGCTTAGAGCATGAAAAGTGCCCATTGCAGAAAGAGCTCAAATTCGAAAAACAAACACGTATTCATGTTCCCCCGGCTCACTGAACACCAAAAAACCATGACTTTTGCAGACGTGAAGTTTCCTTGCGGAGATAGCCCATGCTATATCTTGCATTTGTTAGGAAAAACTGCTTATAGTATGAAAAGTGCCCATTGCAGAAAAAGCTCAAATTCGAAAAACAAACACATATTCCTGTTCCCCTGCCTCCCCGAAGACCAAAAAACCATGACTTTTGCAGATGTGAAGTTTCCTTGCGGAGATAGCCCATGCTATATCTTGCATTTGTTAGGAAAAACTGCTTAGAGCATGAAAAGTGCCCATTGCAGAAAGAGCTCAAATTCGAAAAACAAACACGTATTCATGTTCCCCCGGCTCACTGAACACCAAAAAACCATGAGTTTTGCAGATCTGAAGTTTCCTTGTGGAGATAGCCCATGTTATATCTTGCATTTGTTAGGAAAAACTGCTTATAGCATGAAAAGTGCCCATTGCAGATAGAGCTCAAATTCGCAAAACAAACACATATTCATGTTCCCCTGTCTCCCCGAAGACCAAAAAACCATGACTTTTGCAGATCTGAAGTTTCCTTGCGGAGATAGCCCATGCTATATCTTGCATTTGTTAGGAAAAACTGCTTATAGCATGAAAAGTGCCCATTGCAGATAGAGCTCAAATTCGCAAAACAAACACATATTCCTGTTCCCCTGCCTGCCCGAAGACCAAAAAACCATGACTTTTGCAGATGTGAAGTTTCCTTGCGGAGATAGCCCATGCTATATCTTGCATTTGTTAGGAAAAACTGCTTAGCGCATGAAAAGTGCCCATTGCAGAAAGAGCTCAAATTCGAAAAACAAACACGTATTCATGTTCCCCTGTCTCCCCGAAGACCAAAAAACCATGAGTTTTGCAGATCTGAAGTTTCCTTGCGGAGATAGCCCATGCTATATCTTGCATTTGTTAGGAAAAACTGCTTATAGCATGAAAAGTGCCCATTGCAGATAGAGCTCAAATTCGCAAAACAAACACATATTCCTGTTCCCCTGCCTGCCCGAAGACCAAAAAACCATGATTTTTGCAGATCTGAAGTTTCCTTGCGGAGATAGCCCATGCTATATCTTGCATTTGTTAGGAAAAACTGCTTAGAGCATGAAAAGTGCCGATTGCAGATAGAGCTCAAATTCGCAAAACAAACACATATTCCTGTTCCCCTGCCTCCCCGAAGACCAAAAAACCATGACTTTTGCAGATCTGAAGTTTCCTTGCGGAGATAGCCCATGCTATATCTTGCATTTGTTAGGAAAAACTGCTTATAGTATGAAAAGTGCCCATTGCAGAAAAAGCTCAAATTCGAAAAACAAACACATATTCCTGTTCCCCTGCCTCCCCGAAGACGAAAAAACCATGACTTTTGCAGATCTGAAGTTTCCTTGCGGAGATAGCCCATGCTATATCTTGCATTTGTTAGGAAAAACTGGTTATAGTATGAAAAGTGCCCATTGCAGAAAAAGCTCAAATTCGAAAAACAAACACATATTCCTGTTCCCCTGCCTCCCCGAAGACCAAAAAACCATGACTTTTGCAGATGTGAAGTTTCCTTGCGGAGATAGCCCATGCTATATCTTGCATTTGTTAGGAAAAACTGCTTAGAGCATGAAAAGTGCCCATTGCAGAAAGAGCTCAAATTCGAAAAACAAACACGTATTCATGTTCCCCCGGCTCACTGAACACCAAAAAACCATGACTTTTGCAGATCTGAAGTTTCCTTGCGGAGATAGCCCATGTTATATCTTGCATTTGTTAGGAAAAACTGCTTAGAGCATGAAAAGTGCCCATTGCAGAAAGAGCTCAAATTCGAAAAACAAACACGTATTCATGTTCCCCCGGCTCACTGAACACCAAAAAACCATGAGTTTTGCAGATCTGAAGTTTCCTTGCGGAGATAGCCCATGATATATCTTGCATTTGTTAGGAAAAACTGCTTATAGTATGAAAAGTGCCCATTTCACGAAGAGCTCAAATTCGAAAAACAAACACATATTCCTGTTCCCCTGCCTCCCCGAAGACCAAAAAACCATGACTTTTGCAGATGTGAAGTTTCCTTGCGGAGATAGCCCATGCTATATCTTGCATTTGTTAGGAAAAACTGCTTAGAGCATGAAAAGTGCCCATTGCAGAAAGAGCTCAAATTCGAAAAACAAACACGTATTCATGTTCCCCCGGCTCACTGAACACCAAAAAACCATGAGTTTTGCAGATCTGAAGTTTCCTTGTGGAGATAGCCCATGTTATATCTTGCATTTGTTAGGAAAAACTGCTTATAGCATGAAAAGTGCCCATTGCAGATAGAGCTCAAATTCGCAAAACAAACACATATTCCTGTTCCCCTGCCTCCCCGAAGACCAAAAAACCATGACTTTTGCAGATCTGAAGTTTCCTTGCGGAGATAGCCCATGCTATATCTTGCATTTGTTAGGAAAAACTGCTTAGAGCATGAAAAGTGCCGATTGCAGATAGAGCTCAAATTCGCAAAACAAACACATATTCCTGTTCCCCTGCCTCCCCGAAGACCAAAAAACCATGACTTTTGCAGATCTGAAGTTTCCTTGCGGAGATAGCCCATGCTATATCTTGCATTTGTTAGGAAAAACTGCTTAGAGCATGAAAAGTGCCCATTGCAGAAAGAGCTCAAATTCGAAAAACAAACACGTATTCATGTTCCCCCGGCTCACTGAACACCAAAAAACCATGACTTTTGCAGATCTGAAGTTTCCTTGCGGAGATAGCCCATGTTATATCTTGCATTTGTTAGGAAAAATTTCTTAGAGCATGAAAAGTGCCCATTGCAGAAAGAGCTCAAATTCGAAAAACAAACACGTATTCATGTTCCCCCGGCTCACTGAACACCAAAAAACCATGAGTTTTGCAGATCTGAAGTTTCCTTGCGGAGATAGCCCATGATATATCTTGCATTTGTTAGGAAAAACTGCTTATAGTATGAAAAGTGCCCATTTCACAAAGAGCTCAAATTCAAAAAACAAACACATATTCATGTTCCCCTGCCTCCCCGAAGACCAAAAAACCATGACTTTTGCAGATGTGAAGTTTCCTTGCGGAGATAGCCCATGCTATATCTTGCATTTGTTAGGAAAAACTGCTTAGAGCATGAAAAGTGCCCATTGCAGATAGAGCTCAAATTCGCAAAACAAACACATATTCCTGTTCCCCTGCCTCCCCGAAGACCAAAAAACCATGACTTTTGCAGATCTGAAGTTTCCTTGCGGAGATAGCCCATGCTATATCTTGCATTTGTTAGGAAAAACTGCTTATAGTATGAAAAGTGCCCATTGCAGAAAAAGCTCAAATTCGAAAAACAAACACATATTCCTGTTCCCCTGCCTCCCCGAAGACCAAAAAACCATGACTTTTGCAGATGTGAAGTTTCCTTGCGGAGATAGCCCATGCTATATCTTGCATTTGTTAGGAAAAACTGCTTAGAGCATGAAAAGTGCCCATTGCAGAAAGAGCTCAAATTCGAAAAACAAACACGTATTCATGTTCCCCCGGCTCACTGAACACCAAAAAACCATGACTTTTGCAGATCTGAAGTTTCCTTGCGGAGATAGCCCATGCTATATCTTGCATTTGTTAGGAAAAACTGCTTATAGTATGAAAAGTTCCCATTGCAGAAAGAGCTCAAATTCAAAAAACAAACACATATTCCTGTTCCCCTGCCTCCCCGAAGACGAAAAAACCATGACTTTTGCAGATCTGAAGTTTCCTTGCGGAGATAGCCCATGCTATATCTTGCATTTGTTAGGAAAAACTGCTTAGAGCATGAAAAGTGCCCATTGCAGAAAGAGCTCAAATTCGAAAAACAAACACGTATTCATGTTCCCCCGGCTCACTGAACACCAAAAAACCATGAGTTTTGCAGATCTGAAGTTTCCTTGCGGAGATAGCCCATGCTATATCTTGCATTTGTTAGGAAAAACTGCTTAGAGCATGAAAAGTGCCCATTGCAGAAAGAGCTCAAATTCGAAAAACAAACACGTATTCATGTTCCCCCGGCTCACTGAACACCAAAAAACCATGACTTTTGCAGACGTGAAGTTTCCTTGCGGAGATAGCCCATGCTATATCTTGCATTTGTTAGGAAAAACTGCTTAGCGCATGAAAAGTGCCCATTGCAGAAAGAGCTCAAATTCGAAAAACAAACACGTATTCATGTTCCCCTGTCTCCCCGAAGACCAAAAAACCATGAGTTTTGCAGATCTGAAGTTTCCTTGCGGAGATAGCCCATGCTATATCTTGCATTTGTTAGGAAAAACTGCTTATAGCATGAAAAGTGCCCATTGCAGATAGAGCTCAAATTCGCAAAACAAACACATATTCCTGTTCCCCTGCCTGCCCGAAGACCAAAAAACCATGATTTTTGCAGATCTGAAGTTTCCTTGCGGAGATAGCCCATGCTATATCTTGCATTTGTTAGGAAAAACTGCTTAGAGCATGAAAAGTGCCGATTGCAGATAGAGCTCAAATTCGCAAAACAAACACATATTCCTGTTCCCCTGCCTCCCCGAAGACCAAAAAACCATGACTTTTGCAGATCTGAAGTTTCCTTGCGGAGATAGCCCATGCTATATCTTGCATTTGTTAGGAAAAACTGCTTATAGTATGAAAAGTGCCCATTGCAGAAAAAGCTCAAATTCGAAAAACAAACACATATTCCTGTTCCCCTGCCTCCCCGAAGACGAAAAAACCATGACTTTTGCAGATCTGAAGTTTCCTTGCGGAGATAGCCCATGCTATATCTTGCATTTGTTAGGAAAAACTGGTTATAGTATGAAAAGTGCCCATTGCAGAAAAAGCTCAAATTCGAAAAACAAACACATATTCCTGTTCCCCTGCCTCCCCGAAGACCAAAAAACCATGACTTTTGCAGATGTGAAGTTTCCTTGCGGAGATAGCCCATGCTATATCTTGCATTTGTTAGGAAAAACTGCTTAGAGCATGAAAAGTGCCCATTGCAGAAAGAGCTCAAATTCGAAAAACAAACACGTATTCATGTTCCCCCGGCTCACTGAACACCAAAAAACCATGACTTTTGCAGATCTGAAGTTTCCTTGCGGAGATAGCCCATGTTATATCTTGCATTTGTTAGGAAAAACTGCTTAGAGCATGAAAAGTGCCCATTGCAGAAAGAGCTCAAATTCGAAAAACAAACACGTATTCATGTTCCCCCGGCTCACTGAACACCAAAAAACCATGAGTTTTGCAGATCTGAAGTTTCCTTGCGGAGATAGCCCATGATATATCTTGCATTTGTTAGGAAAAACTGCTTATAGTATGAAAAGTGCCCATTTCACGAAGAGCTCAAATTCGAAAAACAAACACATATTCCTGTTCCCCTGCCTCCCCGAAGACCAAAAAACCATGACTTTTGCAGATGTGAAGTTTCCTTGCGGAGATAGCCCATGCTATATCTTGCATTTGTTAGGAAAAACTGCTTAGAGCATGAAAAGTGCCCATTGCAGAAAGAGCTCAAATTCGAAAAACAAACACGTATTCATGTTCCCCCGGCTCACTGAACACCAAAAAACCATGAGTTTTGCAGATCTGAAGTTTCCTTGTGGAGATAGCCCATGTTATATCTTGCATTTGTTAGGAAAAACTGCTTATAGCATGAAAAGTGCCCATTGCAGATAGAGCTCAAATTCGCAAAACAAACACATATTCCTGTTCCCCTGCCTCCCCGAAGACCAAAAAACCATGACTTTTGCAGATCTGAAGTTTCCTTGCGGAGATAGCCCATGCTATATCTTGCATTTGTTAGGAAAAACTGCTTAGAGCATGAAAAGTGCCGATTGCAGATAGAGCTCAAATTCGCAAAACAAACACATATTCCTGTTCCCCTGCCTCCCCGAAGACCAAAAAACCATGACTTTTGCAGATCTGAAGTTTCCTTGCGGAGATAGCCCATGCTATATCTTGCATTTGTTAGGAAAAACTGCTTAGAGCATGAAAAGTGCCCATTGCAGAAAGAGCTCAAATTCGAAAAACAAACACGTATTCATGTTCCCCCGGCTCACTGAACACCAAAAAACCATGACTTTTGCAGATCTGAAGTTTCCTTGCGGAGATAGCCCATGTTATATCTTGCATTTGTTAGGAAAAACTTCTTAGAGCATGAAAAGTGCCCATTGCAGAAAGAGCTCAAATTCGAAAAACAAACACGTATTCATGTTCCCCCGGCTCACTGAACACCAAAAAACCATGAGTTTTGCAGATCTGAAGTTTCCTTGCGGAGATAGCCCATGATATATCTTGCATTTGTTAGGAAAAACTGCTTATAGTATGAAAAGTGCCCATTTCACAAAGAGCTCAAATTCAAAAAACAAACACATATTCATGTTCCCCTGCCTCCCCGAAGACCAAAAAACCATGACTTTTGCAGATGTGAAGTTTCCTTGCGGAGATAGCCCATGCTATATCTTGCATTTGTTAGGAAAAACTGCTTAGAGCATGAAAAGTGCCCATTGCAGATAGAGCTCAAATTCGCAAAACAAACACATATTCCTGTTCCCCTGCCTCCCCGAAGACCAAAAAACCATGACTTTTGCAGATCTGAAGTTTCCTTGCGGAGATAGCCCATGCTATATCTTGCATTTGTTAGGAAAAACTGCTTAGAGCATGAAAAGTGCCGATTGCAGATAGAGCTCAAATTCGCAAAACAAACACATATTCCTGTTCCCCTGCCTCCCCGAAGACCAAAAAACCATGACTTTTGCAGATCTGAAGTTTCCTTGCGGAGATAGCCCATGCTATATCTTGCATTTGTTAGGAAAAACTGCTTAGAGCATGAAAAGTGCCCATTGCAGAAAGAGCTCAAATTCGAAAAACAAACACGTATTCATGTTCCCCCGGCTCACTGAACACCAAAAAACCATGACTTTTGCAGATCTGAAGTTTCCTTGCGGAGATAGCCCATGTTATATCTTGCATTTGTTAGGAAAAACTTCTTAGAGCATGAAAAGTGCCCATTGCAGAAAGAGCTCAAATTCGAAAAACAAACACGTATTCATGTTCCCCCGGCTCACTGAACACCAAAAAACCATGAGTTTTGCAGATCTGAAGTTTCCTTGCGGAGATAGCCCATGATATATCTTGCATTTGTTAGGAAAAACTGCTTATAGTATGAAAAGTGCCCATTTCACAAAGAGCTCAAATTCAAAAAACAAACACATATTCATGTTCCCCTGCCTCCCCGAAGACCAAAAAACCATGACTTTTGCAGATGTGAAGTTTCCTTGCGGAGATAGCCCATGCTATATCTTGCATTTGTTAGGAAAAACTGCTTAGAGCATGAAAAGTGCCCATTGCAGATAGAGCTCAAATTCGCAAAACAAACACATATTCCTGTTCCCCTGCCTCCCCGAAGACCAAAAAACCATGACTTTTGCAGATCTGAAGTTTCCTTGCGGAGATAGCCCATGCTATATCTTGCATTTGTTAGGAAAAACTGCTTATAGTATGAAAAGTGCCCATTGCAGAAAAAGCTCAAATTCGAAAAACAAACACATATTCCTGTTCCCCTGCCTCCCCGAAGACCAAAAAACCATGACTTTTGCGGATGTGAAGTTTCCTTGCGGAGATAGCCCATGCTATATCTTGCATTTGTTAGGAAAAACTGCTTAGAGCATGAAAAGTGCCCATTGCAGAAAGAGCTCAAATTCGAAAAACAAACACGTATTCATGTTCCCCCGGCTCACTGAACACCAAAAAACCATGACTTTTGCAGATCTGAAGTTTCCTTGCGGAGATAGCCCATGCTATATCTTGCATTTGTTAGGAAAAACTGCTTATAGTATGAAAAGTTCCCATTGCAGAAAGAGCTCAAATTCAAAAAACAAACACATATTCCTGTTCCCCTGCCTCCCCGAAGACGAAAAAACCATGACTTTTGCAGATCTGAAGTTTCCTTGCGGAGATAGCCCATGCTATATCTTGCATTTGTTAGGAAAAACTGCTTAGAGCATGAAAAGTGCCCATTGCAGAAAGAGCTCAAATTCGAAAAACAAACACGTATTCATGTTCCCCCGGCTCACTGAACACCAAAAAACCATGAGTTTTGCAGATCTGAAGTTTCCTTGCGGAGATAGCCCATGCTATATCTTGCATTTGTTAGGAAAAACTGCTTAGAGCATGAAAAGTGCCCATTGCAGAAAGAGCTCAAATTCGAAAAACAAACACGTATTCATGTTCCCCCGGCTCACTGAACACCAAAAAACCATGACTTTTGCAGACGTGAAGTTTCCTTGCGGAGATAGCCCATGCTATATCTTGCATTTGTTAGGAAAAACTGCTTATAGTATGAAAAGTGCCCATTGCAGAAAAAGCTCAAATTCGAAAAACAAACACATATTCCTGTTCCCCTGCCTCCCCGAAGACCAAAAAACCATGACTTTTGCAGATGTGAAGTTTCCTTGCGGAGATAGCCCATGCTATATCTTGCATTTGTTAGGAAA
The DNA here is from genome assembly GCF_964194415.1 of Vipera berus. Lineage (NCBI taxonomy): Eukaryota > Metazoa > Chordata > Lepidosauria > Squamata > Viperidae > Vipera > Vipera berus. The sequence goes on from NC_138219.1 coordinate 630,258, forward strand.
AACTGCTTAGAGCATGAAAAGTGCCCATTGCAGAAAGAGCTCAAATTCGAAAAACAAACACGTATTCATGTTCCCCCGGCTCACTGAACACCAAAAAACCATGAGTTTTGCAGATCTGAAGTTTCCTTGTGGAGATAGCCCATGTTATATCTTGCATTTGTTAGGAAAAACTGCTTATAGCATGAAAAGTGCCCATTGCAGATAGAGCTCAAATTCGCAAAACAAACACATATTCATGTTCCCCTGTCTCCCCGAAGACCAAAAAACCATGACTTTTGCAGATCTGAAGTTTCCTTGCGGAGATAGCCCATGCTATATCTTGCATTTGTTAGGAAAAACTGCTTATAGCATGAAAAGTGCCCATTGCAGATAGAGCTCAAATTCGCAAAACAAACACATATTCCTGTTCCCCTGCCTGCCCGAAGACCAAAAAACCATGACTTTTGCAGATGTGAAGTTTCCTTGCGGAGATAGCCCATGCTATATCTTGCATTTGTTAGGAAAAACTGCTTAGCGCATGAAAAGTGCCCATTGCAGAAAGAGCTCAAATTCGAAAAACAAACACGTATTCATGTTCCCCTGTCTCCCCGAAGACCAAAAAACCATGAGTTTTGCAGATCTGAAGTTTCCTTGCGGAGATAGCCCATGCTATATCTTGCATTTGTTAGGAAAAACTGCTTAGAGCATGAAAAGTGCCCATTGCAGATAGAGCTCAAATTCGCAAAACAAACACATATTCCTGTTCCCCTGCCTCCCCGAAGACCAAAAAACCATGACTTTTGCAGATCTGAAGTTTCCTTGCGGAGATAGCCCATGCTATATCTTGCATTTGTTAGGAAAAACTGCTTATAGTATGAAAAGTTCCCATTGCAGAAAGAGCTCAAATTCAAAAAACAAACACATATTCCTGTTCCCCTGCCTCCCCGAAGACGAAAAAACCATGACTTTTGCAGATCTGAAGTTTCCTTGCGGAGATAGCCCATGCTATATCTTGCATTTGTTAGGAAAAACTGCTTAGAGCATGAAAAGTGCCCATTGCAGAAAGAGCTCAAATTCGAAAAACAAACACGTATTCATGTTCCCCCGGCTCACTGAACACCAAAAAACCATGAGTTTTGCAGATCTGAAGTTTCCTTGCGGAGATAGCCCATGCTATATCTTGCATTTGTTAGGAAAAACTGCTTAGAGCATGAAAAGTGCCCATTGCAGAAAGAGCTCAAATTCGAAAAACAAACACGTATTCATGTTCCCCCGGCTCACTGAACACCAAAAAACCATGACTTTTGCAGACGTGAAGTTTCCTTGCGGAGATAGCCCATGCTATATCTTGCATTTGTTAGGAAAAACTGCTTATAGTATGAAAAGTGCCCATTGCAGAAAAAGCTCAAATTCGAAAAACAAACACATATTCCTGTTCCCCTGCCTCCCCGAAGACCAAAAAACCATGACTTTTGCAGATGTGAAGTTTCCTTGCGGAGATAGCCCATGCTATATCTTGCATTTGTTAGGAAAAACTGCTTAGAGCATGAAAAGTGCCCATTGCAGAAAGAGCTCAAATTCGAAAAACAAACACGTATTCATGTTCCCCCGGCTCACTGAACACCAAAAAACCATGAGTTTTGCAGATCTGAAGTTTCCTTGTGGAGATAGCCCATGTTATATCTTGCATTTGTTAGGAAAAACTGCTTATAGCATGAAAAGTGCCCATTGCAGATAGAGCTCAAATTCGCAAAACAAACACATATTCATGTTCCCCTGTCTCCCCGAAGACCAAAAAACCATGACTTTTGCAGATCTGAAGTTTCCTTGCGGAGATAGCCCATGCTATATCTTGCATTTGTTAGGAAAAACTGCTTATAGCATGAAAAGTGCCCATTGCAGATAGAGCTCAAATTCGCAAAACAAACACATATTCCTGTTCCCCTGCCTGCCCGAAGACCAAAAAACCATGACTTTTGCAGATGTGAAGTTTCCTTGCGGAGATAGCCCATGCTATATCTTGCATTTGTTAGGAAAAACTGCTTAGCGCATGAAAAGTGCCCATTGCAGAAAGAGCTCAAATTCGAAAAACAAACACGTATTCATGTTCCCCTGTCTCCCCGAAGACCAAAAAACCATGAGTTTTGCAGATCTGAAGTTTCCTTGCGGAGATAGCCCATGCTATATCTTGCATTTGTTAGGAAAAACTGCTTATAGCATGAAAAGTGCCCATTGCAGATAGAGCTCAAATTCGCAAAACAAACACATATTCCTGTTCCCCTGCCTGCCCGAAGACCAAAAAACCATGATTTTTGCAGATCTGAAGTTTCCTTGCGGAGATAGCCCATGCTATATCTTGCATTTGTTAGGAAAAACTGCTTAGAGCATGAAAAGTGCCGATTGCAGATAGAGCTCAAATTCGCAAAACAAACACATATTCCTGTTCCCCTGCCTCCCCGAAGACCAAAAAACCATGACTTTTGCAGATCTGAAGTTTCCTTGCGGAGATAGCCCATGCTATATCTTGCATTTGTTAGGAAAAACTGCTTATAGTATGAAAAGTGCCCATTGCAGAAAAAGCTCAAATTCGAAAAACAAACACATATTCCTGTTCCCCTGCCTCCCCGAAGACGAAAAAACCATGACTTTTGCAGATCTGAAGTTTCCTTGCGGAGATAGCCCATGCTATATCTTGCATTTGTTAGGAAAAACTGGTTATAGTATGAAAAGTGCCCATTGCAGAAAAAGCTCAAATTCGAAAAACAAACACGTATTCATGTTCCCCTGCCTCCCCGAAGACCAAAAAACCATGACTTTTGCAGATGTGAAGTTTCCTTGCGGAGATAGCCCATGCTATATCTTGCATTTGTTAGGAAAAACTGCTTAGAGCATGAAAAGTGCCCATTGCAGAAAGAGCTCAAATTCGAAAAACAAACACGTATTCATGTTCCCCCGGCTCACTGAAGACCAAAAAACCATGACTTTTGCAGATCTGAAGTTTCCTTGCGGAGATAGCCCATGTTATATCTTGCATTTGTTAGGAAAAACTGCTTAGAGCATGAAAAGTGCCCATTGCAGAAAGAGCTCAAATTCGAAAAACAAACACGTATTCATGTTCCCCCGGCTCACTGAACACCAAAAAACCATGAGTTTTGCAGATCTGAAGTTTCCTTGCGGAGATAGCCCATGATATATCTTGCATTTGTTAGGAAAAACTGCTTATAGTATGAAAAGTGCCCATTTCACGAAGAGCTCAAATTCGAAAAACAAACACATATTCCTGTTCCCCTGCCTCCCCGAAGACCAAAAAACCATGACTTTTGCAGATGTGAAGTTTCCTTGCGGAGATAGCCCATGCTATATCTTGCATTTGTTAGGAAAAACTGCTTAGAGCATGAAAAGTGCCCATTGCAGAAAGAGCTCAAATTCGAAAAACAAACACGTATTCATGTTCCCCCGGCTCACTGAACACCAAAAAACCATGAGTTTTGCAGATCTGAAGTTTCCTTGTGGAGATAGCCCTTGTTATATCTTGCATTTGTTAGGAAAAACTGCTTATAGCATGAAAAGTGCCCATTGCAGATAGAGCTCAAATTCGCAAAACAAACACATATTCCTGTTCCCCTGCCTCCCCGAAGACCAAAAAACCATGACTTTTGCAGATCTGAAGTTTCCTTGCGGAGATAGCCCATGCTATATCTTGCATTTGTTAGGAAAAACTGCTTAGAGCATGAAAAGTGCCGATTGCAGATAGAGCTCAAATTCGCAAAACAAACACATATTCCTGTTCCCCTGCCTCCCCGAAGACCAAAAAACCATGACTTTTGCAGATCTGAAGTTTCCTTGCGGAGATAGCCCATGCTATATCTTGCATTTGTTAGGAAAAACTGGTTATAGTATGAAAAGTGCCCATTGCAGAAAAAGCTCAAATTCGAAAAACAAACACATATTCCTGTTCCCCTGCCTCCCCGAAGACCAAAAAACCATGACTTTTGCAGATGTGAAGTTTCCTTGCGGAGATAGCCCATGCTATATCTTGCATTTGTTAGGAAAAACTGCTTAGAGCATGAAAAGTGCCCATTGCAGAAAGAGCTCAAATTCGAAAAACAAACACGTATTCATGTTCCCCCGGCTCACTGAACACCAAAAAACCATGACTTTTGCAGATCTGAAGTTTCCTTGCGGAGATAGCCCATGTTATATCTTGCATTTGTTAGGAAAAACTTCTTAGAGCATGAAAAGTGCCCATTGCAGAAAGAGCTCAAATTCGAAAAACAAACACGTATTCATGTTCCCCCGGCTCACTGAACACCAAAAAACCATGAGTTTTGCAGATCTGAAGTTTCCTTGCGGAGATAGCCCATGCTATATCTTGCATTTGTTAGGAAAAACTGCTTAGAGCATGAAAAGTGCCCATTGCAGAAAGAGCTCAAATTCGAAAAACAAACACGTATTCATGTTCCCCCGGCTCACTGAACACCAAAAAACCATGACTTTTGCAGACGTGAAGTTTCCTTGCGGAGATAGCCCATGCTATATCTTGCATTTGTTAGGAAAAACTGCTTATAGTATGAAAAGTGCCCATTGCAGAAAAAGCTCAAATTCGAAAAACAAACACATATTCCTGTTCCCCTGCCTCCCCGAAGACCAAAAAACCATGACTTTTGCAGATGTGAAGTTTCCTTGCGGAGATAGCCCATGCTATATCTTGCATTTGTTAGGAAAAACTGCTTAGAGCATGAAAAGTGCCCATTGCAGAAAGAGCTCAAATTCGAAAAACAAACACGTATTCATGTTCCCCCGGCTCACTGAACACCAAAAAACCATGAGTTTTGCAGATCTGAAGTTTCCTTGTGGAGATAGCCCATGTTATATCTTGCATTTGTTAGGAAAAACTGCTTATAGCATGAAAAGTGCCCATTGCAGATAGAGCTCAAATTCGCAAAACAAACACATATTCATGTTCCCCTGTCTCCCCGAAGACCAAAAAACCATGACTTTTGCAGATCTGAAGTTTCCTTGCGGAGATAGCCCATGCTATATCTTGCATTTGTTAGGAAAAACTGCTTATAGCATGAAAAGTGCCCATTGCAGATAGAGCTCAAATTCGCAAAACAAACACATATTCCTGTTCCCCTGCCTGCCCGAAGACCAAAAAACCATGACTTTTGCAGATGTGAAGTTTCCTTGCGGAGATAGCCCATGCTATATCTTGCATTTGTTAGGAAAAACTGCTTAGCGCATGAAAAGTGCCCATTGCAGAAAGAGCTCAAATTCGAAAAACAAACACGTATTCATGTTCCCCTGTCTCCCCGAAGACCAAAAAACCATGAGTTTTGCAGATCTGAAGTTTCCTTGCGGAGATAGCCCATGCTATATCTTGCATTTGTTAGGAAAAACTGCTTATAGCATGAAAAGTGCCCATTGCAGATAGAGCTCAAATTCGCAAAACAAACACATATTCCTGTTCCCCTGCCTGCCCGAAGACCAAAAAACCATGATTTTTGCAGATCTGAAGTTTCCTTGCGGAGATAGCCCATGCTATATCTTGCATTTGTTAGGAAAAACTGCTTAGAGCATGAAAAGTGCCGATTGCAGATAGAGCTCAAATTCGCAAAACAAACACATATTCCTGTTCCCCTGCCTCCCCGAAGACCAAAAAACCATGACTTTTGCAGATCTGAAGTTTCCTTGCGGAGATAGCCCATGCTATATCTTGCATTTGTTAGGAAAAACTGCTTATAGTATGAAAAGTGCCCATTGCAGAAAAAGCTCAAATTCGAAAAACAAACACATATTCCTGTTCCCCTGCCTCCCCGAAGACGAAAAAACCATGACTTTTGCAGATCTGAAGTTTCCTTGCGGAGATAGCCCATGCTATATCTTGCATTTGTTAGGAAAAACTGGTTATAGTATGAAAAGTGCCCATTGCAGAAAAAGCTCAAATTCGAAAAACAAACACATATTCCTGTTCCCCTGCCTCCCCGAAGACCAAAAAACCATGACTTTTGCAGATGTGAAGTTTCCTTGCGGAGATAGCCCATGCTATATCTTGCATTTGTTAGGAAAAACTGCTTAGAGCATGAAAAGTGCCCATTGCAGAAAGAGCTCAAATTCGAAAAACAAACACGTATTCATGTTCCCCCGGCTCACTGAACACCAAAAAACCATGACTTTTGCAGATCTGAAGTTTCCTTGCGGAGATAGCCCATGTTATATCTTGCATTTGTTAGGAAAAACTGCTTAGAGCATGAAAAGTGCCCATTGCAGAAAGAGCTCAAATTCGAAAAACAAACACGTATTCATGTTCCCCGGCTCACTGAACACCAAAAAACCATGAGTTTTGCAGATCTGAAGTTTCCTTGCGGAGATAGCCCATGATATATCTTGCATTTGTTAGGAAAAACTGCTTATAGTATGAAAAGTGCCCATTTCACGAAGAGCTCAAATTCGAAAAACAAACACATATTCCTGTTCCCCTGCCTCCCCGAAGACCAAAAAACCATGACTTTTGCAGATGTGAAGTTTCCTTGCGGAGATAGCCCATGCTATATCTTGCATTTGTTAGGAAAAACTGCTTAGAGCATGAAAAGTGCCCATTGCAGAAAGAGCTCAAATTCGAAAAACAAACACGTATTCATGTTCCCCCGGCTCACTGAACACCAAAAAACCATGAGTTTTGCAGATCTGAAGTTTCCTTGTGGAGATAGCCCATGTTATATCTTGCATTTGTTAGGAAAAACTGCTTATAGCATGAAAAGTGCCCATTGCAGATAGAGCTCAAATTCGCAAAACAAACACATATTCCTGTTCCCCTGCCTCCCCGAAGACCAAAAAACCATGACTTTTGCAGATCTGAAGTTTCCTTGCGGAGATAGCCCATGCTATATCTTGCATTTGTTAGGAAAAACTGCTTAGAGCATGAAAAGTGCCGATTGCAGATAGAGCTCAAATTCGCAAAACAAACACATATTCCTGTTCCCCTGCCTCCCCGAAGACCAAAAAACCATGACTTTTGCAGATCTGAAGTTTCCTTGCGGAGATAGCCCATGCTATATCTTGCATTTGTTAGGAAAAACTGCTTAGAGCATGAAAAGTGCCCATTGCAGAAAGAGCTCAAATTCGAAAAACAAACACGTATTCATGTTCCCCCGGCTCACTGAACACCAAAAAACCATGACTTTTGCAGATCTGAAGTTTCCTTGCGGAGATAGCCCATGTTATATCTTGCATTTGTTAGGAAAAACTTCTTAGAGCATGAAAAGTGCCCATTGCAGAAAGAGCTCAAATTCGAAAAACAAACACGTATTCATGTTCCCCCGGCTCACTGAACACCAAAAAACCATGAGTTTTGCAGATCTGAAGTTTCCTTGCGGAGATAGCCCATGATATATCTTGCATTTGTTAGGAAAAACTGCTTATAGTATGAAAAGTGCCCATTTCACAAAGAGCTCAAATTCAAAAAACAAACACATATTCATGTTCCCCTGCCTCCCCGAAGACCAAAAAACCATGACTTTTGCAGATGTGAAGTTTCCTTGCGGAGATAGCCCATGCTATATCTTGCATTTGTTAGGAAAAACTGCTTAGAGCATGAAAAGTGCCCATTGCAGATAGAGCTCAAATTCGCAAAACAAACACATATTCCTGTTCCCCTGCCTCCCCGAAGACCAAAAAACCATGACTTTTGCAGATCTGAAGTTTCCTTGCGGAGATAGCCCATGCTATATCTTGCATTTGTTAGGAAAAACTGCTTATAGTATGAAAAGTGCCCATTGCAGAAAAAGCTCAAATTCGAAAAACAAACACATATTCCTGTTCCCCTGCCTCCCCGAAGACCAAAAAACCATGACTTTTGCAGATGTGAAGTTTCCTTGCGGAGATAGCCCATGCTATATCTTGCATTTGTTAGGAAAAACTGCTTAGAGCATGAAAAGTGCCCATTGCAGAAAGAGCTCAAATTCGAAAAACAAACACGTATTCATGTTCCCCCGGCTCACTGAACACCAAAAAACCATGACTTTTGCAGATCTGAAGTTTCCTTGCGGAGATAGCCCATGTTATATCTTGCATTTGTTAGGAAAAACTGCTTAGAGCATGAAAAGTGCCCATTGCAGAAAGAGCTCAAATTCGAAAAACAAACACGTATTCATGTTCCCCCGGCTCACTGAACACCAAAAAACCATGACTTTTGCAGATCTGAAGTTTCCTTGCGGAGATAGCCCATTTTATATCTTGCATTTGTTAGCAAAAACTGCTTATAGTATGAAAAGTGCCCATTGCAGAAAGAGCTCAAATTCGAAAAACAAACACATATTCCTGTTCCCCTGCCTCCCCGAAGATCAAAAAACCATGTCTTTTGCAGATCTGAAGTTTCCTTGCAGAGATAGCCCATGCTATATCTTGCATTTGTTAGGAAAAACTGCTTAGAGCATGAAAAGTGCCCATTGCAGAAAGAGCTCAAATTCGAAAAACAAACACGTATTCATGTTCCCCCGGCTCACTGAACACCAAAAAACCATGACTTTTGCAGATCTGAAGTTTCCTTGCGGAGATAGCCCATGCTATATCTTGCATTTGTTAGGAAAAACTGCTTAGAGCATGAAAAGTGCCCATTGCAGAAAGAGCTCAAATTCGAAAAACAAACACGTATTCATGTTCCCCCGGCTCACTGAACACCAAAAAACCATGACTTTTGCAGACGTGAAGTTTCCTTGCGGAGATAGCCCATGCTATATCTTGCATTTGTTAGGAAAAACTGCTTATAGTATGAAAAGTGCCCATTGCAGAAAAAGCTCAAATTCGAAAAACAAACACATATTCCTGTTCCCCTGCCTCCCCGAAGACCAAAAAACCTTGACTTTTGCAGATGTGAAGTTTCCTTGCGGAGATAGCCCATGCTATATCTTGCATTTGTTAGGAAAAACTGCTTAGAGCATGAAAAGTGCCCATTGCAGAAAGAGCTCAAATTCGAAAAACAAACACGTATTCATGTTCCCCCGGCTCACTGAACACCAAAAAACCATGAGTTTTGCAGATCTGAAGTTTCCTTGTGGAGATAGCCCATGTTATATCTTGCATTTGTTAGGAAAAACTGCTTATAGCATGAAAAGTGCCCATTGCAGATAGAGCTCAAATTCGCAAAACAAACACATATTCATGTTCCCCTGTCTCCCCGAAGACCAAAAAACCATGACTTTTGCAGATCTGAAGTTTCCTTGCGGAGATAGCCCATGCTATATCTTGCATTTGTTAGGAAAAACTGCTTATAGCATGAAAAGTGCCCATTGCAGATAGAGCTCAAATTCGCAAAACAAACACATATTCCTGTTCCCCTGCCTGCCCGAAGACCAAAAAACCATGACTTTTGCAGATGTGAAGTTTCCTTGCGGAGATAGCCCATGCTATATCTTGCATTTGTTAGGAAAAACTGCTTAGCGCATGAAAAGTGCCCATTGCAGAAAGAGCTCAAATTCGAAAAACAAACACGTATTCATGTTCCCCTGTCTCCCCGAAGACCAAAAAACCATGAGTTTTGCAGATCTGAAGTTTCCTTGCGGAGATAGCCCATGCTATATCTTGCATTTGTTAGGAAAAACTGCTTATAGCATGAAAAGTGCCCATTGCAGATAGAGCTCAAATTCGCAAAACAAACACATATTCCTGTTCCCCTGCCTGCCCGAAGACGAAAAAACCATGACTTTTGCAGATCTGAAGTTTCCTTGCGGAGATAGCCCATGCTATATCTTGCATTTGTTAGGAAAAACTGCTTATAGTATGAAAAGTGCCCATTGCAGAAAAAGCTCAAATTCGAAAAACAAACACATATTCCTGTTCCCCTGCCTCCCCGAAGACCAAAAAACCATGACTTTTGCAGATGTGAAGTTTCCTTGCGGAGATAGCCCATGCTATATCTTGCATTTGTTAGGAAAAACTGCTTAGAGCATGAAAAGTGCCCATTGCAGAAAGAGCTCAAATTCGAAAAACAAACACGTATTCATGTTCCCCCGGCTCACTGAACACCAAAAAACCATGAGTTTTGCAGATCTGAAGTTTCCTTGTGGAGATAGCCCATGTTATATCTTGCATTTGTTAGGAAAAACTGCTTATAGCATGAAAAGTGCCCATTGCAGATAGAGCTCAAATTCGCAAAACAAACACATATTCATGTTCCCCTGTCTCCCCGAAGACCAAAAAACCATGACTTTTGCAGATCTGAAGTTTCCTTGCGGAGATAGCCCATGCTATATCTTGCATTTGTTAGGAAAAACTGCTTATAGTATGAAAAGTGCCCATTGCAGAAAAAGCTCAAATTCGAAAAACAAACACATATTCCTGTTCCCCTGCCTCCCCGAAGACCAAAAAACCATGACTTTTGCAGATGTGAAGTTTCCTTGCGGAGATAGCCCATGCTATATCTTGCATTTGTTAGGAAAAACTGCTTAGAGCATGAAAAGTGCCCATTGCAGAAAGAGCTCAAATTCGAAAAACAAACACGTATTCATGTTCCCCTGTCTCCCCGAAGACCAAAAAACCATGAGTTTTGCAGATCTGAAGTTTCCTTGCGGAGATAGCCCATGCTATATCTTGCATTTGTTAGGAAAAACTGCTTAGAGCATGAAAAGTGCCCATTGCAGAAAGAGCTCAAATTCAAAAAACAAACACGTATTCATGTTCCCCCGGCTCACTGAACACCAAAAAACCATGACTTTTGCAGATCTGAAGTTTCCTTGCGGAGATAGCCCATGTTATATCTTGCATTTGTTAGGAAAAACTGCTTAGAGCATGAAAAGTGCCCATTGCAGAAAAAGCTCAAATTCGAAAAACAAACACATATTCCTGTTCCCCTGCCTCCCCGAAGACCAAAAAACCATGACTTTTGCAGATCTGAAGTTTCCTTGCGGAGATAGCCCATGCTATATCTTGCATTTGTTAGGAAAAACTGCTTATAGTATGAAAAGTGCCCATTGCAGAAAAAGCTCAAATTCGAAAAACAAACACATATTCCTGTTCCCCTGCCTCCCCGAAGACCAAAAAACCATGACTTTTGCAGATGTGAAGTTTCCTTGCGGAGATAGCCCATGCTATATCTTGCATTTGTTAGGAAAAACTGCTTAGAGCATGAAAAGTGCCCATTGCAGAAAGAGCTCAAATTCGAAAAACAAACACGTATTCATGTTCCCCCGGCTCACTGAACACCAAACAACCATGAGTTTTGCAGATCTGAAGTTTCCTTGTGGAGATAGCCCATGTTATATCTTGCATTTGTTAGGAAAAACTGCTTATAGCATGAAAAGTGCCCATTGCAGATAGAGCTCAAATTCGCAAAACAAACACATATTCATGTTCCCCTGTCTCCCCGAAGACCAAAAAACCATGACTTTTGCAGATCTGAAGTTTCCTTGCGGAGATAGCCCATGCTATATCTTGCATTTGTTAGGAAAAACTGCTTATAGCATGAAAAGTGCCCATTGCAGATAGAGCTCAAATTCGCAAAACAAACACATATTCCTGTTCCCCTGCCTCCCCGAAGACCAAAAAACCATGACTTTTGCAGATCTGAAGTTTCCTTGCGGAGATAGCCCATGCTATATCTTGCATTTGTTAGGAAAAACTGCTTATAGTATGAAAAGTGCCCATTGCAGAAAAAGCTCAAATTCGAAAAACAAACACATATTCCTGTTCCCCTGCCTCCCCGAAGACCAAAAAACCATGACTTTTGCAGATGTGAAGTTTCCTTGCGGAGATAGCCCATGCTATATCTTGCATTTGTTAGGAAAAACTGCTTAGAGCATGAAAAGTGCCCATTGCAGAAAGAGCTCAAATTCGAAAAACAAACACGTATTCATGTTCCCCTGTCTCCCCGAAGACCAAAAAACCATGACTTTTGCAGATCTGAAGTTTCCTTGCGGAGATAGCCCATGCTATATCTTGCATTTGTTAGGAAAAACTGCTTAGAGCATGAAAAGTGCCCATTGCAGAAAGAGCTCAAATTCGAAAAACAAACACGTATTCATGTTCCCCCGGCTCACTGAACACCAAAAAACCATGACTTTTGCAGATCTGAAGTTTCCTTGCGGAGATAGCCCATGCTATATCTTGCATTTGTTAGGAAAAACTGCTTAGAGCATGAAAAGTGCCCATTGCAGAAAGAGCTCAAATTCGAAAAACAAACACGTATTCATGTTCCCCCGGCTCACTGAACACCAAAAAACCATGAGTTTTGCAGATCTGAAGTTTCCTTGTGGAGATAGCCCATGTTATATCTTGCATTTGTTAGGAAAAACTGCTTATAGCATGAAAAGTGCCCATTGCAGATAGAGCTCAAATTCGCAAAACAAACACATATTCATGTTCCCCTGTCTCCCCGAAGACCAAAAAACCATGACTTTTGCAGATCTGAAGTTTCCTTGCGGAGATAGCCCATGCTATATCTTGCATTTGTTAGGAAAAACTGCTTATAGCATGAAAAGTGCCCATTGCAGATAGAGCTCAAATTCGCAAAACAAACACATATTCCTGTTCCCCTGCCTCCCCGAAGACCAAAAAACCATGATTTTTGCAGATCTGAAGTTTCCTTGCGGAGATAGCCCATGCTATATCTTGCATTTGTTAGGAAAAACTGCTTATAGTATGAAAAGTGCCCATTGCAGAAAAAGCTCAAATTCGAAAAACAAACACATATTCCTGTTCCCCTGCCTCCCCGAAGACCAAAAAACCATGACTTTTGCAGATGTGAAGTTTCCTTGCGGAGATAGCCCATGCTATATCTTGCATTTGTTAGGAAAAACTGCTTAGAGCATGAAAAGTGCCCATTGCAGAAAGAGCTCAAATTCGAAAAACAAACACGTATTCATGTTCCCCTGTCTCCCCGAAGACCAAAAAACCATGACTTTTGCAGATCTGAAGTTTCCTTGCGGAGATAGTCCATGCTATATCTTGCATTTGTTAGGAAAAACTGCTTAGAGCATGAAAAGTGCCCATTGCAGAAAGAGCTCAAATTCGAAAAACAAACACGTATTCATGTTCCCCCGGCTCACTGAACACCAAAAAACCATGAGTTTTGCAGATCTGAAGTTTCCTTGTGGAGATAGCCCATGTTATATCTTGCATTTGTTAGGAAAAACTGCTTATAGCATGAAAAGTGCCCATTGCAGATAGAGCTCAAATTCGCAAAACAAACACATATTCATGTTCCCCTGTCTCCCCGAAGACCAAAAAACCATGACTTTTGCAGATCTGAAGTTTCCTTGCGGAGATAGCCCATGCTATATCTTGCATTTGTTAGGAAAAACTGCTTATAGTATGAAAAGTGCCCATTGCAGAAAAAGCTCAAATTCGAAAAACAAACACATATTCCTGTTCCCCTGCCTCCCCGAAGACCAAAAAACCATGACTTTTGCAGATGTGAAGTTTCCTTGCGGAGATAGCCCATGCTATATCTTGCATTTGTTAGGAAAAACTGCTTAGAGTGAGAAAAGTTCCCATTGCAGAAGAGCTCAAATTCGAAAAACAAACACGTATTCATGTTCCCCTGTCTCCCCGAAGACCAAAAAACCATGACTTTTGCAGATCTGAAGTTTCCTTACGGAGATAGCCCATGCTATATCTTGCATTTGTTAGGAAAAACTGCTTAGAGCATGAAAAGTGCCCATTGCAGAAAAAGCTCAAATTCGAAAAACAAACACATATTCCTGTTCCCCTGCCTCCCCGAAGACCAAAAAACCATGACTTTTGCAGATGTGAAGTTTCCTTGCGGAGATAGCCCATGCTATATCTTGCATTTGTTAGGAAAAACTGCTTAGAGCATGAAAAGTGCCCATTGCAGAAAGAGCTCAAATTCGAAAAACAAACACGTATTCATGTTCCCCCGGCTCACTGAACACCAAAAAACCATGAGTTTTGCAGATCTGAAGTTTCCTTGTGGAGATAGCCCATGTTATATCTTGCATTTGTTAGGAAAAACTGCTTATAGCATGAAAAGTGCCCATTGCAGATAGAGCTCAAATTCGCAAAACAAACACATATTCATGTTCCCCTGTCTCCCCGAAGACCAAAAAACCATGACTTTTGCAGATCTGAAGTTTCCTTGCGGAGATAGCCCATGCTATATCTTGCATTTGTTAGGAAAAACTGCTTATAGCATGAAAAGTGCCCATTGCAGATAGAGCTCAAATTCGCAAAACAAACACATATTCCTGTTCCCCTGCCTCCCCGAAGACCAAAAAACCATGATTTTTGCAGATCTGAAGTTTCATTGCGGAGATAGCCCATGCTATATCTTGCATTTGTTAGGAAAAACTGCTTATAGTATGAAAAGTGCCCATTGCAGAAAAAGCTCAAATTCGAAAAACAAACACATATTCCTGTTCCCCTGCCTCCCCGAAGACCAAAAAACCATGACTTTTGCAGATGTGAAGTTTCCTTGCGGAGATAGCCCATGCTATATCTTGCATTTGTTAGGAAAAACTGCTTAGAGCATGAAAAGTGCCCATTGCAGAAAGAGCTCAAATTCGAAAAACAAACACGTATTCATGTTCCCCTGTCTCCCCGAAGACCAAAAAACCATGACTTTTGCAGATCTGAAGTTTCCTTGCGGAGATAGCCCATGCTATATCTTGCATTTGTTAGGAAAAACTGCTTAGAGCATGAAAAGTGCCCATTGCAGAAAGAGCTCAAATTCGAAAAACAAACACGTATTCATGTTCCCCCGGCTCACTGAACACCAAAAAACCATGAGTTTTGCAGATCTGAAGTTTCCTTGCGGAGATAGCCCATGCTATATCTTGCATTTGTTAGGAAAAACTGCTTAGAGCATGAAAAGTGCCCATTGCAGAAAGAGCTCAAATTCGAAAAACAAACACGTATTCATGTTCCCCCGGCTCACTGAACACCAAAAAACCATGACTTTTGCAGACGTGAAGTTTCCTTGCGGAGATAGCCCATGCTATATCTTGCATTTGTTAGGAAAAACTGCTTAGAGCATGAAAAGTGCCCATTGCAGAAAGAGCTCAAATTCGAAAAACAAACACGTATTCATGTTCCCCCGGCTCACTGAACACCAAAAAACCATGAGTTTTGCAGATCTGAAGTTTCCTTGTGGAGATAGCCCATGTTATATCTTGCATTTGTTAGGAAAAACTGCTTATAGCATGAAAAGTGCCCATTGCAGATAGAGCTCAAATTCGCAAAACAAACACATATTCATGTTCCCCTGTCTCCCCGAAGACCAAAAAACCATGACTTTTGCAGATCTGAAGTTTCCTTGCGGAGATAGCCCATGCTATATCTTGCATTTGTTAGGAAAAACTGCTTATAGCATGAAAAGTGCCCATTGCAGATAGAGCTCAAATTCGCAAAACAAACACATATTCCTGTTCCCCTGCCTCCCCGAAGACCAAAAAACCATGACTTTTGCAGATCTGAAGTTTCCTTGCGGAGATAGCCCATGCTATATCTTGCATTTGTTAGGAAAAACTGCTTATAGTATGAAAAGTGCCCATTGCAGAAAAAGCTCAAATTCGAAAAACAAACACATATTCCTGTTCCCCTGCCTCCCCGAAGACGAAAAAACCATGACTTTTGCAGATCTGAAGTTTCCTTGCGGAGATAGCCCATGCTATATCTTGCATTTGTTAGGAAAAACTGCTTATAGTATGAAAAGTGCCCATTGCAGAAAAAGCTCAAATTCGAAAAACAAACACATATTCCTGTTCCCCTGCCTCCCCGAAGACCAAAAAACCATGACTTTTGCAGATGTGAAGTTTCCTTGCGGAGATAGTCCATGCTATATCTTGCATTTGTTAGGAAAAACTGCTTAGAGCATGAAAAGTGCCCATTGCAGAAAGAGCTCAAATTCGAAAAACAAACACGTATTCATGTTCCCCCGGCTCACTGAACACCAAAAAACCATGAGTTTTGCAGATCTGAAGTTTCCTTGTGGAGATAGCCCATGTTATATCTTGCATTTGTTAGGAAAAACTGCTTATAGCATGAAAAGTGCCCATTGCAGATAGAGCTCAAATTCGCAAAACAAACACATATTCATGTTCCCCTGTCTCCCCGAAGACCAAAAAACCATGACTTTTGCAGATCTGAAGTTTCCTTGCGGAGATAGCCCATGCTATATCTTGCATTTGTTAGGAAAAACTGCTTATAGTATGAAAAGTGCCCATTGCAGAAAAAGCTCAAATTCGAAAAACAAACACATATTCCTGTTCCCCTGCCTCCCCGAAGACCAAAAAACCATGACTTTTGCAGATGTGAAGTTTCCTTGCGGAGATAGCCCATGCTATATCTTGCATTTGTTAGGAAAAACTGCTTAGAGTGAGAAAAGTTCCCATTGCAGAAAGAGCTCAAATTCGAAAAACAAACACGTATTCATGTTCCCCTGTCTCCCCGAAGACCAAAAAACCATGACTTTTGCAGATCTGAAGTTTCCTTGCGGAGATAGCCCATGCTATATCTTGCATTTGTTAGGAAAAACTGCTTAGAGCATGAAAAGTGCCCATTGCAGAAAAAGCTCAAATTCGAAAAACAAACACATATTCCTGTTCCCCTGCCTCCCCGAAGACCAAAAAACCATGACTTTTGCAGATGTGAAGTTTCCTTGCGGAGATAGCCCATGCTATATCTTGCATTTGTTAGGAAAAACTGCTTAGAGCATGAAAAGTGCCCATTGCAGAAAGAGCTCAAATTCGAAAAACAAACACGTATTCATGTTCCCCCGGCTCACTGAACACCAAAAAACCATGAGTTTTGCAGATCTGAAGTTTCCTTGTGGAGATAGCCCATGTTATATCTTGCATTTGTTAGGAAAAACTGCTTATAGCATGAAAAGTGCCCATTGCAGATAGAGCTCAAATTCGCAAAACAAACACATATTCATGTTCCCCTGTCTCCCCGAAGACCAAAAAACCATGACTTTTGCAGATCTGAAGTTTCCTTGCGGAGATAGCCCATGCTATATCTTGCATTTGTTAGGAAAAACTGCTTATAGCATGAAAAGTGCCCATTGCAGATAGAGCTCAAATTCGCAAAACAAACACATATTCCTGTTCCCCTGCCTCCCCGAAGACCAAAAAACCATGACTTTTGCAGATCTGAAGTTTCCTTGCGGAGATAGCCCATGCTATATCTTGCATTTGTTAGGAAAAACTGCTTATAGTATGAAAAGTGCCCATTGCAGAAAAAGCTCAAATTCGAAAAACAAACACATATTCCTGTTCCCCTGCCTCCCCGAAGACCAAAAAACCATGACTTTTGCAGATGTGAAGTTTCCTTGCGGAGATAGCCCATGCTATATCTTGCATTTGTTAGGAAAAACTGCTTAGAGCATGAAAAGTGCCCATTGCAGAAAGAGCTCAAATTCGAAAAACAAACACGTATTCATGTTCCCCTGTCTCCCCGAAGACCAAAAAACCATGACTTTTGCAGATCTGAAGTTTCCTTGCGGAGATAGCCCATGCTATATCTTGCATTTGTTAGGAAAAACTGCTTAGAGCATGAAAAGTGCCCATTGCAGAAAGAGCTCAAATTCGAAAAACAAACACGTATTCATGTTCCCCCGGCTCACTGAACACCAAAAAACCATGACTTTTGCAGATCTGAAGTTTCCTTGCGGAGATAGCCCATGCTATATCTTGCATTTGTTAGGAAAAACTGCTTAGAGCATGAAAAGTGCCGATTGCAGATAGAGCTCAAATTCGCAAAACAAACACATATTCCTGTTCCCCTGCCTCCCCGAAGACCAAAAAACCATGACTTTTGCAGATCTGAAGTTTCCTTGCGGAGATAGCCCATGCTATATCTTGCATTTGTTAGGAAAAACTGCTTATAGCATGAAAAGTGCCCATTGCAGATAGAGCTCAAATTCGCAAAACAAACACATATTCCTGTTCCCCTGCCTCCCCGAAGACCAAAAAACCATGACTTTTGCAGATCTGAAGTTTCCTTGCGGAGATAGCCCATGCTATATCTTGCATTTGTTAGGAAAAACTGCTTATAGTATGAAAAGTGCCCATTGCAGAAAAAGCTCAAATTCGAAAAACAAACACATATTCCTGTTCCCCTGCCTCCCCGAAGACCAAAAAACCATGACTTTTGCAGATGTGAAGTTTCCTTGCGGAGATAGCCCATGCTATATCTTGCATTTGTTAGGAAAAACTGCTTAGAGCATGAAAAGTGCCCATTGCAGAAAGAGCTCAAATTCGAAAAACAAACACGTATTCATGTTCCCCTGTCTCCCCGAAGACCAAAAAAGCATGACTTTTGCAGATCTGAAGTTTCCTTGCGGAGATAGCCCATGCTATATCTTGCATTTGTTAGGAAAAACTGCTTAGAGCATGAAAAGTGCCCATTGCAGAAAGAGCTCAAATTCGAAAAACAAACACGTATTCATGTTCCCCCGGCTCACTGAACACCAAAAAACCATGACTTTTGCAGATCTGAAGTTTCCTTGCGGAGATAGCCCATGTTATATCTTGCATTTGTTAGGAAAAACTGCTTAGAGCATGAAAAGTGCCCATTGCAGAAAAAGCTCAAATTCGAAAAACAAACACATATTCCTGTTCCCCTGCCTCCCCGAAGACCAAAAAACCATGACTTTTGCAGATCTGAAGTTTCCTTGCGGAGATAGCCCATGCTATATCTTGCATTTGTTAGGAAAAACTGCTTATAGTATGAAAAGTGCCCATTGCAGAAAAAGCTCAAATTCGAAAAACAAACACATATTCCTGTTCCCCTGCCTCCCCGAAGACCAAAAAACCATGACTTTTGCAGATGTGAAGTTTCCTTGCGGAGATAGCCCATGCTATATCTTGCATTTGTTAGGAAAAACTGCTTAGAGCATGAAAAGTGCCCATTGCAGAAAGAGCTCAAATTCGAAAAACAAACACGTATTCATGTTCCCCTGTCTCCCCGAAGACCAAAAAACCATGACTTTTGCAGATCTGAAGTTTCCTTGCGGAGATAGCCCATGCTATATCTTGCATTTGTTAGGAAAAACTGCTTAGAGCATGAAAAGTGCCCATTGCAGAAAGAGCTCAAATTCGAAAAACAAACACGTATTCATGTTCCCCCGGCTCACTGAACACCAAAAAACCATGACTTTTGCAGATCTGAAGTTTCCTTGCGGAGATAGCCCATGCTATATCTTGCATTTGTTAGGAAAAACTGCTTAGAGCATGAAAAGTGCCCATTGCAGAAAGAGCTCAAATTCGAAAAACAAACACGTATTCATGTTCCCCCGGCTCACTGAACACCAAAAAACCATGAGTTTTGCAGATCTGAAGTTTCCTTGCGGAGATAGCCCATGCTATATCTTGCATTTGTTAGGAAAAACTGCTTAGAGCATGAAAAGTGCCCATTGCAGAAAGAGCTCAAATTCGAAAAACAAACACGTATTCATGTTCCCCCGGCTCACTGAACACCAAAAAACCATGACTTATGCAGATGTGAAGTTTCCTTGCGGAGATAGCCCATGCTATATCTTGCATTTGTTAGGAAAAACTGCTTAGAGCATGAAAAGTGCCCATTGCAGAAAGAGCTCAAATTCGCAAAACAAACACATATTCATGCTCCCCTGTCTCCCCGAAGACCAAAAAACCATGACTTTTGCAGATCTGAAGTTTCCTTGCAGAGATAGCCCATGCTATATCTTGCATTTGTTAGGAAAAACTGCTTATAGCATGAAAAGTGCCCATTGCAGATAGAGCTCAAATTCGCAAAACAAACACATATTCCTGTTCCCCAGCCTCCCCGAAGACGAAAAAACCATGAGTTTTGCAGATCTGAAGTTTCCTTGCGGAGATAGCCCATGCTATATCTTGCATTTGTTAGGAAAAACTGCTGAGAGCATTAAAAGTGCCCATTGCAGAAAGAGCTCAAATTCGAAAAACAAACACGTATTCATGTTCCCCCGGCTCACTGAACACCAAAAAACCATGACTTTTGCAGATCTGAAGTTTCCTTGCGGAGATAGCCCATGTTATATCTTGCATTTGTTAGGAAAAACTGCTTAGAGCATGAAAAGTGCCCATTGCAGAAAGAGCTCAAATTCGAAAAACAAACACATATTCATGTTCCCCTGTCTCCCCGAAGACCAAAAAACCATGACTTTTGCAGATCTGAAGTTTCCTTGCAGAGATAGCCCATGCTATATCTTGCATTTGTTAGGAAAAACTGCTTATAGCATGAAAAGTGCCCATTGCAGATAGAGCTCAAATTCGCAAAACAAACACATATTCCTGTTCCCCAGCCTCCCCGAAGACGAAAAAACCATGACTTTTGCAGATCTGAAGTTTCCTTGCGGAGATAGCCCATGCTATATCTTGCATTTGTTAGGAAAAACTGCTTAGAGCATGAAAAGTGCCCATTGCAGAAAGAGCTCAAATTCGAAAAACAAACACATATTCCTGTTCCCCTGCCTCCCCGAAGACAAAAAAACCATGACTTTTGCAGATCTGAAGTTTCCTTGCGGAGATAGCCCATGCTATATCTTGCATTTGTTAGGAAAAACTGCTTATAGTATGAAAAGTGCCCATTGCAGAAAGAGCTTAAATTCGAAAAACAAACACATATTCCTGTTCCCCTGCCTCCCCGAAGACCAAAAAACCATGACTTTTGCAGATCTGAAGTTTCCTTGCGGAGATAGCCCATGTTATATCTTGCATTTTTTAGGAAAAACTGCTTATAGTATGAAAAGTGCCCATTGCAGAAAGAGCTCAAATTCGAAAAACAAACACATATTCCTGTTCCCCTGCCTCCCCGAAGACCAAAAAACCATGACTTTTGCAGATCTGAAGTTTCCTTGCGGAGATAGCCCATGCTATATCTTGCATTTGTTAGGAAAAACTGCTTAGAGCATGAAAAGTGCCCATTGCAGAAAGAGCTCAAATTCGAAAAACAAACACATATTCCTGTTCCCCTGCCTCCCCGAAGATCAAAAAACCATGACGTTTGCAGATGTGAAGTTGCCTTGCGGAGATAGCCCATGCTATATCTTGCATTTGTTAGGAAAAACTGCTTAGAGCATGAAAAGTGCCCATTGCAGAAAGAGCTCAAATTCGAAAAACAAACACGTATTCATGTTCCCCCGGCTCACTGAACACCAAAAAACCATGACTTTTGCAGATGTGAAGTTTCCTTGCGGAGATAGCCCATGCTATATCTTGCATTTGTTAGGAAAAACTGCTTATAGTATGAAAAGTGCCCATTGCACAAAGAGCTCAAATTCAAAAAACAAACACATATTCATGTTCCCCTGCCTCCCCGAAGACCAAAAAACCATGACTTTTGCAGATCTGAAGTTTCCTTGCGGAGATAGCCCATGCTATATCTTGCATTTGTTAGGAAAAACTGCTTAGAGCATGAAAAGTGCCCATTGCAGAAAGAGCTCAAATTCGAAAAACAAACACGTATTCATGTTCCCCCGGCTCACTGAACACCAAAAAACCATGAGTTTTGCAGATCGGATGTCTCCTTGCGGAGATAGCCCATGTTATATCTTGCATTTGTTAGGAAAAACTGCTTATAGCATGAAAAGTGCCCATTGCAGATAGAGCTCAAATTCGCAAAACAAACACATATTCCTGTTCCCCTGCCTCCCCGAAGACCATAAAACCATGACTTTTGCAGATCTGAAGTTTCCTTGCGGAGATAGCCCATGCTATATCTTGCATTTGTTAGGAAAAACTGCTTATAGTAAGAAAAGTGCCCATTGCAGAAAGAGCTTAAATTCGAAAAACAAACACATATTCCTGTTCCCCTGCCTCCCCGAAGACCAAAAAACCATGACTTTTGCAGATCTGAAGTTTCCTTGCGGAGATAGCCCATGTTATATCTTGCATTTGTTAGGAAAAACTGCTTATAGTATGAAAAGTGCCCATTGCAGAAAGAGCTCAAATTCGAAAAACAAACACATATTCCTGTTCCCCTGCCTCCCCGAAGACCAAAAAACCATGACTTTTGCAGATCTGAAGTTTCCTTGCGGAGATAGCCCATGCTATATCTTGCATTTGTTAGGAAAAACTGCTTAGAGCATGAAAAGTGCCCGTTGCAGAAAGAGCTCAAATTCGAAAAACAAACACATATTCCTGTTCCCCTGCCTCCCCGAAGACAAAAAAACCATGACTTTTGCAGATCTGAAGTTTCCTTGCGGAGATAGCCCATCCTATATCTTGCATTTGTTAGGAAAAACTGCTTATAGCATGAAAAGTGCCCATTGCAGAAAGAGCTCAAATTCGAAAAACAAACACATATTCCTGTTCCCCTGCCTCCCTGAAGACCAAAAAACCATGACTTTTGCAGATCAGAAGTTTCCTTGTGGAGATAGCCCATGCTATATCTTGCATTTGTTAGGAAAAACTGCTTAGAGCATGAAAAGTGCCCATTGCAGAAAGAGCTCAAATTCGAAAAACAAACACGTATTCATGTTCCCCCGGCTCACTGAACACCAAAAAACCATGAGTTTTGCAGATCTGAAGTTTCCTTGCGGAGATAGCCCATGCAATATCTTGCATTTGTTAGGAAAAACTGCTTATAGTATGAAAAGTGCCCATTGCAGAAAGAGCTCAAATTCAAAAAACAAACACGTATTCATGTTCCCCTGCCTCCCCGAAGACAAAAAAACCATGAGTTTTGCAGATCGGATGTCTCCTTGCGGAGATAGCCCATGTTATATCTTGCATTTGTTAGGAAAAACTGCTTATAGCATGAAAAGTGCCCATTGCAGATAGAGCTCAAATTCGAAAAACAAACACGTATTCATGTTCCCCCGGCTCACTGAACACCAAAAAACCATGACTTTTGCAGACGTGAAGTTTCCTTGCGGAGATAGCCCATGCTATATCTTGCATTTGTTAGGAAAAACTGCTTATAGTATGAAAAGTTCCCATTGCAGAAAGAGCTCAAATTCAAAAAACAAACACATATTCCTGTTCCCCTGCCTCCCCGAAGACGAAAAAACCATGACTTTTGCAGATCTGAAGTTTCCTTGCGGAGATAGCCCATGCTATATCTTGCATTTGTTAGGAAAAACTGCTTAGAGCATGAAAAGTGCCCATTGCAGAAAGAGCTCAAATTCGAAAAACAAACACGTATTCATGTTCCCCCGGCTCACTGAACACCAAAAAACCATGAGTTTTGCAGATCTGAAGTTTCCTTGCGGAGATAGCCCATGCTATATCTTGCATTTGTTAGGAAAAACTGCTTAGAGCATGAAAAGTGCCCATTGCAGAAAGAGCTCAAATTCGAAAAACAAACACGTATTCATGTTCCCCCGGCTCACTGAACACCAAAAAACCATGACTTTTGCAGACGTGAAGTTTCCTTGCGGAGATAGCCCATGCTATATCTTGCATTTGTTAGGAAAAACTGCTTATAGTATGAAAAGTGCCCATTGCAGAAAAAGCTCAAATTCGAAAAACAAACACATATTCCTGTTCCCCTGCCTCCCCGAAGACCAAAAAACCATGACTTTTGCAGATGTGAAGTTTCCTTGCGGAGATAGCCCATGCTATATCTTGCATTTGTTAGGAAAAACTGCTTAGAGCATGAAAAGTGCCCATTGCAGAAAGAGCTCAAATTCGAAAAACAAACACGTATTCATGTTCCCCCGGCTCACTGAACACCAAAAAACCATGAGTTTTGCAGATCTGAAGTTTCCTTGTGGAGATAGCCCATGTTATATCTTGCATTTGTTAGGAAAAACTGCTTATAGCATGAAAAGTGCCCATTGCAGATAGAGCTCAAATTCGCAAAACAAACACATATTCATGTTCCCCTGTCTCCCCGAAGACCAAAAAACCATGACTTTTGCAGATCTGAAGTTTCCTTGCGGAGATAGCCCATGCTATATCTTGCATTTGTTAGGAAAAACTGCTTATAGCATGAAAAGTGCCCATTGCAGATAGAGCTCAAATTCGCAAAACAAACACATATTCCTGTTCCCCTGCCTGCCCGAAGACCAAAAAACCATGACTTTTGCAGATGTGAAGTTTCCTTGCGGAGATAGCCCATGCTATATCTTGCATTTGTTAGGAAAAACTGCTTAGCGCATGAAAAGTGCCCATTGCAGAAAGAGCTCAAATTCGAAAAACAAACACGTATTCATGTTCCCCTGTCTCCCCGAAGACCAAAAAACCATGACTTTTGCAGATGTGAAGTTTCCTTGCGGAGATAGCCCATGCTATATCTTGCATTTGTTAGGAAAAACTGCTTATAGCATGAAAAGTGCCCATTGCAGATAGAGCTCAAATTCGCAAAACAAACACATATTCCTGTTCCCCTGCCTGCCCGAAGACCAAAAAACCATGATTTTTGCAGATCTGAAGTTTCCTTGCGGAGATAGCCCATGCTATATCTTGCATTTGTTAGGAAAAACTGCTTAGAGCATGAAAAGTGCCGATTGCAGATAGAGCTCAAATTCGCAAAACAAACACATATTCCTGTTCCCCTGCCTCCCCGAAGACCAAAAAACCATGACTTTTGCAGATCTGAAGTTTCCTTGCGGAGATAGCCCATGCTATATCTTGCATTTGTTAGGAAAAACTGCTTATAGTATGAAAAGTGCCCATTGCAGAAAAAGCTCAAATTCGAAAAACAAACACATATTCCTGTTCCCCTGCCTCCCCGAAGACCAAAAAACCATGACTTTTGCAGATGTGAAGTTTCCTTGCGGAGATAGCCCATGCTATATCTTGCATTTGTTAGGAAAAACTGCTTAGAGCATGAAAAGTGCCCATTGCAGAAAGAGCTCAAATTCGAAAAACAAACACGTATTCATGTTCCCCCGGCTCACTGAACACCAAAAAACCATGAGTTTTGCAGATCTGAAGTTTCCTTGTGGAGATAGCCCATGTTATATCTTGCATTTGTTAGGAAAAACTGCTTATAGCATGAAAAGTGCCCATTGCAGATAGAGCTCAAATTCGCAAAACAAACACATATTCATGTTCCCCTGTCTCCCCGAAGACCAAAAAACCATGACTTTTGCAGATCTGAAGTTTCCTTGCGGAGATAGCCCATGCTATATCTTGCATTTGTTAGGAAAAACTGCTTATAGTATGAAAAGTGCCCATTGCAGAAAAAGCTCAAATTCGAAAAACAAACACATATTCCTGTTCCCCTGCCTCCCCGAAGACCAAAAAACCATGACTTTTGCAGATGTGAAGTTTCCTTGCGGAGATAGCCCATGCTATATCTTGCATTTGTTAGGAAAAACTGCTTAGAGCATGAAAAGTTCCCATTGCAGAAAGAGCTCAAATTCGAAAAACAAACACGTATTCATGTTCCCCTGTCTCCCCGAAGACCAAAAAACCATGACTTTTGCAGATCTGAAGTTTCCTTGCGGAGATAGCCCATGCTATATCTTGCATTTGTTAGGAAAAACTGCTTAGAGTGAGAAAAGTGCCCATTGCAGAAAGAGCTCAAATTCGAAAAACAAACACGTATTCATGTTCCCCTGTCTCCCCGAAGACCAAAAAACCATGACTTTTGCAGATCTGAAGTTTCCTTGCGGAGATAGCCCATGCTATATCTTGCATTTGTTAGGAAAAACTGCTTAGAGCATGAAAAGTGCCCATTGCAGAAAAAGCTCAAATTCGAAAAACAAACACATATTCCTGTTCCCCTGCCTCCCCGAAGACCAAAAAACCATGACTTTTGCAGATGTGAAGTTTCCTTGCGGAGATAGCCCATGCTATATCTTGCATTTGTTAGGAAAAACTGCTTAGAGCATGAAAAGTGCCCATTGCAGAAAGAGCTCAAATTCGAAAAACAAACACGTATTCATGTTCCCCCGGCTCACTGAACACCAAAAAACCATGAGTTTTGCAGATCTGAAGTTTCCTTGTGGAGATAGCCCATGTTATATCTTGCATTTGTTAGGAAAAACTGCTTATAGCATGAAAAGTGCCCATTGCAGATAGAGCTCAAATTCGCAAAACAAACACATATTCATGTTCCCCTGTCTCCCCGAAGACCAAAAAACCATGACTTTTGCAGATCTGAAGTTTCCTTGCGGAGATAGCCCATGCTATATCTTGCATTTGTTAGGAAAAACTGCTTATAGCATGAAAAGTGCCCATTGCAGATAGAGCTCAAATTCGCAAAACAAACACATATTCCTGTTCCCCTGCCTCCCCGAAGACCAAAAAACCATGACTTTTGCAGATCTGAAGTTTCCTTGCGGAGATAGCCCATGCTATATCTTGCATTTGTTAGGAAAAACTGCTTATAGTATGAAAAGTGCCCATTGCAGAAAAAGCTCAAATTCGAAAAACAAACACATATTCCTGTTCCCCTGCCTCCCCGAAGACCAAAAAACCATGACTTTTGCAGATGTGAAGTTTCCTTGCGGAGATAGCCCATGCTATATCTTGCATTTGTTAGGAAAAACTGCTTAGAGCATGAAAAGTGCCCATTGCAGAAAGAGCTCAAATTCGAAAAACAAACACGTATTCATGTTCCCCTGTCTCCCCGAAGACCAAAAAACCATGACTTTTGCAGATCTGAAGTTTCCTTGCGGAGATAGCCCATGCTATATCTTGCATTTGTTAGGAAAAACTGCTTAGAGCATGAAATGTGCCCATTGCAGAAAGAGCTCAAATTCGAAAAACAAACACGTATTCATGTTCCCCCGGCTCACTGAACACCAAAAAACCATGACTTTTGCAGATCTGAAGTTTCCTTGCGGAGATAGCCCATGCTATATCTTGCATTTGTTAGGAAAAACTGCTTAGAGCATGAAAAGTGCCCATTGCAGAAAGAGCTCAAATTCGAAAAACAAACACGTATTCATGTTCCCCCGGCTCACGGAACACCAAAAAACCATGAGTTTTGCAGATCTGAAGTTTCCTTGCGGAGATAGCCCATGTTATATCTTGCATTTGTTAGGAAAAACTGCTTATAGCATGAAAAGTGCCCATTGCAGATAGAGCTCAAATTCGCAAAACAAACACATATTCATGTTCCCCTGTCTCCCCGAAGACCAAAAAACCATGACTTTTGCAGATCTGAAGTTTCCTTGCGGAGATAGCCCATGCTATATCTTGCATTTGTTAGGAAAAACTGCTTATAGCATGAAAAGTGCCCATTGCAGATAGAGCTCAAATTCGCAAAACAAACACATATTCCTGTTCCCCTGCCTCCCCGAAGACCAAAAAACCATGACTTTTGCAGATCTGAAGTTTCCTTGCGGAGATAGCCCATGCTATATCTTGCATTTGTTAGGAAAAACTGCTTATAGTATGAAAAGTGCCCATTGCAGAAAAAGCTCAAATTCGAAAAACAAACACATATTCCTGTTCCCCTGCCTCCCCGAAGACCAAAAAACCATGACTTTTGCAGATGTGAAGTTTCCTTGCGGAGATAGCCCATGCTATATCTTGCATTTGTTAGGAAAAACTGCTTAGAGCATGAAAAGTGCCCATTGCAGAAAGAGCTCAAATTCGAAAAACAAACACGTATTCATGTTCCCCTGTCTCCCCGAAGACCAAAAAACCATGACTTTTGCAGATCTGAAGTTTCCTTGCGGAGATAGCCCATGCTATATCTTGCATTTGTTAGGAAAAACTGCTTAGAGCATGAAAAGTGCCCATTGCAGAAAGAGCTCAAATTCAAAAAACAAACACGTATTCATGTTCCCCCGGCTCACTGAACACCAAAAAACCATGACTTTTGCAGATCTGAAGTTTCCTTGCGGAGATAGCCCATGTTATATCTTGCATTTGTTAGGAAAAACTGCTTAGAGCATGAAAAGTGCCCATTGCAGAAAAAGCTCAAATTCGAAAAACAAACACATATTCCTGTTCCCCTGCCTCCCCGAAGACCAAAAAACCATGACTTTTGCAGATCTGAAGTTTCCTTGCGGAGATAGCCCATGCTATATCTTGCATTTGTTAGGAAAAACTGCTTATAGTATGAAAAGTGCCCATTGCAGAAAAAGCTCAAATTCGAAAAACAAACACATATTCCTGTTCCCCTGCCTCCCCGAAGACCAAAAAACCATGACTTTTGCAGATGTGAAGTTTCCTTGCGGAGATAGCCCATGCTATATCTTGCATTTGTTAGGAAAAACTGCTTAGAGCATGAAAAGTGCCCATTGCAGAAAGAGCTCAAATTCGAAAAACAAACACGTATTCATGTTCCCCCGGCTCACTGAACACCAAACAACCATGAGTTTTGCAGATCTGAAGTTTCCTTGTGGAGATAGCCCATGTTATATCTTGCATTTGTTAGGAAAAACTGCTTATAGCATGAAAAGTGCCCATTGCAGATAGAGCTCAAATTCGCAAAACAAACACATATTCATGTTCCCCTGTCTCCCCGAAGACCAAAAAACCATGACTTTTGCAGATCTGAAGTTTCCTTGCGGAGATAGCCCATGCTATATCTTGCATTTGTTAGGAAAAACTGCTTATAGCATGAAAAGTGCCCATTGCAGATAGAGCTCAAATTCGCAAAACAAACACATATTCCTGTTCCCCTGCCTCCCCGAAGACCAAAAAACCATGACTTTTGCAGATCTGAAGTTTCCTTGCGGAGATAGCCCATGCTATATCTTGCATTTGTTAGGAAAAACTGCTTATAGTATGAAAAGTGCCCATTGCAGAAAAAGCTCAAATTCGAAAAACAAACACATATTCCTGTTCCCCTGCCTCCCCGAAGACCAAAAAACCATGACTTTTGCAGATGTGAAGTTTCCTTGCGGAGATAGCCCATGCTATATCTTGCATTTGTTAGGAAAAACTGCTTAGAGCATGAAAAGTGCCCATTGCAGAAAGAGCTCAAATTCGAAAAACAAACACGTATTCATGTTCCCCTGTCTCCCCGAAGACCAAAAAACCATGACTTTTGCAGATCTGAAGTTTCCTTGCGGAGATAGCCCATGCTATATCTTGCATTTGTTAGGAAAAACTGCTTAGAGCATGAAAAGTGCCCATTGCAGAAAGAGCTCAAATTCGAAAAACAAACACGTATTCATGTTCCCCCGGCTCACTGAACACCAAAAAACCATGACTTTTGCAGATCTGAAGTTTCCTTGCGGAGATAGCCCATGCTATATCTTGCATTTGTTAGGAAAAACTGCTTATAGTATGAAAAGTGCCCATTGCAGAAAAAGCTCAAATTCGAAAAACAAACACATATTCCTGTTCCCCTGCCTCCCCGAAGACCAAAAAACCATGACTTTTGCAGATGTGAAGTTTCCTTGCGGAGATAGCCCATGCTATATCTTGCATTTGTTAGGAAAAACTGCTTAGAGCATGAAAAGTGCCCATTGCAGAAAGAGCTCAAATTCGAAAAACAAACACGTATTCATGTTCCCCTGTCTCCCCGAAGACCAAAAAACCATGACTTTTGCAGATCTGAAGTTTCCTTGCGGAGATAGCCCATGCTATATCTTGCATTTGTTAGGAAAAACTGCTTAGAGCATGAAAAGTGCCCATTGCAGAAAGAGCTCAAATTCAAAAAACAAACACGTATTCATGTTCCCCCGGCTCACTGAACACCAAAAAACCATGACTTTTGCAGATCTGAAGTTTCCTTGCGGAGATAGCCCATGTTATATCTTGCATTTGTTAGGAAAAACTGCTTAGAGCATGAAAAGTGCCCATTGCAGAAAAAGCTCAAATTCGAAAAACAAACACATATTCCTGTTCCCCTGCCTCCCCGAAGACCAAAAAACCATGACTTTTGCAGATCTGAAGTTTCCTTGCGGAGATAGCCCATGCTATATCTTGCATTTGTTAGGAAAAACTGCTTATAGTATGAAAAGTGCCCATTGCAGAAAAAGCTCAAATTCGAAAAACAAACACATATTCCTGTTCCCCTGCCTCCCCGAAGACCAAAAAACCATGACTTTTGCAGATGTGAAGTTTCCTTGCGGAGATAGCCCATGCTATATCTTGCATTTGTTAGGAAAAACTGCTTAGAGCATGAAAAGTGCCCATTGCAGAAAGAGCTCAAATTCGAAAAACAAACACGTATTCATGTTCCCCCGGCTCACTGAACACCAAACAACCATGAGTTTTGCAGATCTGAAGTTTCCTTGTGGAGATAGCCCATGTTATATCTTGCATTTGTTAGGAAAAACTGCTTATAGCATGAAAAGTGCCCATTGCAGATAGAGCTCAAATTCGCAAAACAAACACATATTCATGTTCCCCTGTCTCCCCGAAGACCAAAAAACCATGACTTTTGCAGATCTGAAGTTTCCTTGCGGAGATAGCCCATGCTATATCTTGCATTTGTTAGGAAAAACTGCTTATAGCATGAAAAGTGCCCATTGCAGATAGAGCTCAAATTCGCAAAACAAACACATATTCCTGTTCCCCTGCCTCCCCGAAGACCAAAAAACCATGACTTTTGCAGATCTGAAGTTTCCTTGCGGAGATAGCCCATGCTATATCTTGCATTTGTTAGGAAAAACTGCTTATAGTATGAAAAGTGCCCATTGCAGAAAAAGCTCAAATTCGAAAAACAAACACATATTCCTGTTCCCCTGCCTCCCCGAAGACCAAAAAACCATGACTTTTGCAGATGTGAAGTTTCCTTGCGGAGATAGCCCATGCTATATCTTGCATTTGTTAGGAAAAACTGCTTAGAGCATGAAAAGTGCCCATTGCAGAAAGAGCTCAAATTCGAAAAACAAACACGTATTCATGTTCCCCTGTCTCCCCGAAGACCAAAAAACCATGACTTTTGCAGATCTGAAGTTTCCTTGCGGAGATAGCCCATGCTATATCTTGCATTTGTTAGGAAAAACTGCTTAGAGCATGAAAAGTGCCCATTGCAGAAAGAGCTCAAATTCGAAAAACAAACACGTATTCATGTTCCCCCGGCTCACTGAACACCAAAAAACCATGACTTTTGCAGATCTGAAGTTTCCTTGCGGAGATAGCCCATGCTATATCTTGCATTTGTTAGGAAAAACTGCTTAGAGCATGAAAAGTGCCCATTGCAGAAAGAGCTCAAATTCGAAAAACAAACACGTATTCATGTTCCCCCGGCTCACTGAACACCAAAAAACCATGAGTTTTGCAGATCTGAAGTTTCCTTGTGGAGATAGCCCATGTTATATCTTGCATTTGTTAGGAAAAACTGCTTATAGCATGAAAAGTGCCCATTGCAGATAGAGCTCAAATTCGCAAAACAAACACATATTCATGTTCCCCTGTCTCCCCGAAGACCAAAAAACCATGACTTTTGCAGATCTGAAGTTTCCTTGCGGAGATAGCCCATGCTATATCTTGCATTTGTTAGGAAAAACTGCTTATAGCATGAAAAGTGCCCATTGCAGATAGAGCTCAAATTCGCAAAACAAACACATATTCCTGTTCCCCTGCCTCCCCGAAGACCAAAAAACCATGATTTTTGCAGATCTGAAGTTTCCTTGCGGAGATAGCCCATGCTATATCTTGCATTTGTTAGGAAAAACTGCTTATAGTATGAAAAGTGCCCATTGCAGAAAAAGCTCAAATTCGAAAAACAAACACATATTCCTGTTCCCCTGCCTCCCCGAAGACCAAAAAACCATGACTTTTGCAGATGTGAAGTTTCCTTGCGGAGATAGCCCATGCTATATCTTGCATTTGTTAGGAAAAACTGCTTAGAGCATGAAAAGTGCCCATTGCAGAAAGAGCTCAAATTCGAAAAACAAACACGTATTCATGTTCCCCTGTCTCCCCGAAGACCAAAAAACCATGACTTTTGCAGATCTGAAGTTTCCTTGCGGAGATAGCCCATGCTATATCTTGCATTTGTTAGGAAAAACTGCTTAGAGCATGAAAAGTGCCCATTGCAGAAAGAGCTCAAATTCGAAAAACAAACACGTATTCATGTTCCCCCGGCTCACTGAACACCAAAAAACCATGAGTTTTGCAGATCTGAAGTTTCCTTGCGGAGATAGCCCATGCTATATCTTGCATTTGTTAGGAAAAACTGCTTAGAGCATGAAAAGTGCCCATTGCAGAAAGAGCTCAAATTCGAAAAACAAACACGTATTCATGTTCCCCCGGCTCACTGAACACCAAAAAACCATGACTTTTGCAGACGTGAAGTTTCCTTGCGGAGATAGCCCATGCTATATCTTGCATTTGTTAGGAAAAACTGCTTAGAGCATGAAAAGTGCCCATTGCAGAAAGAGCTCAAATTCGAAAAACAAACACGTATTCATGTTCCCCCGGCTCACTGAACACCAAAAAACCATGAGTTTTGCAGATCTGAAGTTTCCTTGTGGAGATAGCCCATGTTATATCTTGCATTTGTTAGGAAAAACTGCTTATAGCATGAAAAGTGCCCATTGCAGATAGAGCTCAAATTCGCAAAACAAACACATATTCATGTTCCCCTGTCTCCCCGAAGACCAAAAAACCATGACTTTTGCAGATCTGAAGTTTCCTTGCGGAGATAGCCCATGCTATATCTTGCATTTGTTAGGAAAAACTGCTTATAGCATGAAAAGTGCCCATTGCAGATAGAGCTCAAATTCGCAAAACAAACACATATTCCTGTTCCCCTGCCTCCCCGAAGACCAAAAAACCATGACTTTTGCAGATCTGAAGTTTCCTTGCGGAGATAGCCCATGCTATATCTTGCATTTGTTAGGAAAAACTGCTTATAGTATGAAAAGTGCCCATTGCAGAAAAAGCTCAAATTCGAAAAACAAACACATATTCCTGTTCCCCTGCCTCCCCGAAGACGAAAAAACCATGACTTTTGCAGATCTGAAGTTTCCTTGCGGAGATAGCCCATGCTATATCTTGCATTTGTTAGGAAAAACTGCTTATAGTATGAAAAGTGCCCATTGCAGAAAAAGCTCAAATTCGAAAAACAAACACATATTCCTGTTCCCCTGCCTCCCCGAAGACCAAAAAACCATGACTTTTGCAGATGTGAAGTTTCCTTGCGGAGATAGTCCATGCTATATCTTGCATTTGTTAGGAAAAACTGCTTAGAGCATGAAAAGTGCCCATTGCAGAAAGAGCTCAAATTCGAAAAACAAACACGTATTCATGTTCCCCCGGCTCACTGAACACCAAAAAACCATGAGTTTTGCAGATCTGAAGTTTCCTTGTGGAGATAGCCCATGTTATATCTTGCATTTGTTAGGAAAAACTGCTTATAGCATGAAAAGTGCCCATTGCAGATAGAGCTCAAATTCGCAAAACAAACACATATTCATGTTCCCCTGTCTCCCCGAAGACCAAAAAACCATGACTTTTGCAGATCTGAAGTTTCCTTGCGGAGATAGCCCATGCTATATCTTGCATTTGTTAGGAAAAACTGCTTATAGTATGAAAAGTGCCCATTGCAGAAAAAGCTCAAATTCGAAAAACAAACACATATTCCTGTTCCCCTGCCTCCCCGAAGACCAAAAAACCATGACTTTTGCAGATGTGAAGTTTCCTTGCGGAGATAGCCCATGCTATATCTTGCATTTGTTAGGAAAAACTGCTTAGAGTGAGAAAAGTTCCCATTGCAGAAAGAGCTCAAATTCGAAAAACAAACACGTATTCATGTTCCCCTGTCTCCCCGAAGACCAAAAAACCATGACTTTTGCAGATCTGAAGTTTCCTTGCGGAGATAGCCCATGCTATATCTTGCATTTGTTAGGAAAAACTGCTTAGAGCATGAAAAGTGCCCATTGCAGAAAAAGCTCAAATTCGAAAAACAAACACATATTCCTGTTCCCCTGCCTCCCCGAAGACCAAAAAACCATGACTTTTGCAGATGTGAAGTTTCCTTGCGGAGATAGCCCATGCTATATCTTGCATTTGTTAGGAAAAACTGCTTAGAGCATGAAAAGTGCCCATTGCAGAAAGAGCTCAAATTCGAAAAACAAACACGTATTCATGTTCCCCCGGCTCACTGAACACCAAAAAACCATGAGTTTTGCAGATCTGAAGTTTCCTTGTGGAGATAGCCCATGTTATATCTTGCATTTGTTAGGAAAAACTGCTTATAGCATGAAAAGTGCCCATTGCAGATAGAGCTCAAATTCGCAAAACAAACACATATTCATGTTCCCCTGTCTCCCCGAAGACCAAAAAACCATGACTTTTGCAGATCTGAAGTTTCCTTGCGGAGATAGCCCATGCTATATCTTGCATTTGTTAGGAAAAACTGCTTATAGCATGAAAAGTGCCCATTGCAGATAGAGCTCAAATTCGCAAAACAAACACATATTCCTGTTCCCCTGCCTCCCCGAAGACCAAAAAACCATGACTTTTGCAGATCTGAAGTTTCCTTGCGGAGATAGCCCATGCTATATCTTGCATTTGTTAGGAAAAACTGCTTATAGTATGAAAAGTGCCCATTGCAGAAAAAGCTCAAATTCGAAAAACAAACACATATTCCTGTTCCCCTGCCTCCCCGAAGACCAAAAAACCATGACTTTTGCAGATGTGAAGTTTCCTTGCGGAGATAGCCCATGCTATATCTTGCATTTGTTAGGAAAAACTGCTTAGAGCATGAAAAGTGCCCATTGCAGAAAGAGCTCAAATTCGAAAAACAAACACGTATTCATGTTCCCCTGTCTCCCCGAAGACCAAAAAACCATGACTTTTGCAGATCTGAAGTTTCCTTGCGGAGATAGCCCATGCTATATCTTGCATTTGTTAGGAAAAACTGCTTAGAGCATGAAAAGTGCCCATTGCAGAAAGAGCTCAAATTCGAAAAACAAACACGTATTCATGTTCCCCCGGCTCACTGAACACCAAAAAACCATGACTTTTGCAGATCTGAAGTTTCCTTGCGGAGATAGCCCATGCTATATCTTGCATTTGTTAGGAAAAACTGCTTAGAGCATGAAAAGTGCCCATTGCAGAAAGAGCTCAAATTCGAAAAACAAACACGTATTCATGTTCCCCCGGCTCACTGAACACCAAAAAACCATGAGTTTTGCAGATCTGAAGTTTCCTTGTGGAGATAGCCCATGTTATATCTTGCATTTGTTAGGAAAAACTGCTTATAGCATGAAAAGTGCCCATTGCAGATAGAGCTCAAATTCGCAAAACAAACACATATTCATGTTCCCCTGTCTCCCCGAAGACCAAAAAACCATGACTTTTGCAGATCTGAAGTTTCCTTGCGGAGATAGCCCATGCTATATCTTGCATTTGTTAGGAAAAACTGCTTATAGTATGAAAAGTGCCCATTGCAGAAAAAGCTCAAATTCGAAAAACAAACACATATTCCTGTTCCCCTGCCTCCCCGAAGACCAAAAAACCATGACTTTTGCAGATGTGAAGTTTCCTTGCGGAGATAGCCCATGCTATATCTTGCATTTGTTAGGAAAAACTGCTTAGAGCATGAAAAGTGCCCATTGCAGAAAGAGCTCAAATTCGAAAAACAAACACGTATTCATGTTCCCCTGTCTCCCCGAAGACCAAAAAAGCATGACTTTTGCAGATCTGAAGTTTCCTTGCGGAGATAGCCCATGCTATATCTTGCATTTGTTAGGAAAAACTGCTTAGAGCATGAAAAGTGCCCATTGCAGAAAGAGCTCAAATTCGAAAAACAAACACGTATTCATGTTCCCCCGGCTCACTGAACACCAAAAAACCATGACTTTTGCAGATCTGAAGTTTCCTTGCGGAGATAGCCCATGTTATATCTTGCATTTGTTAGGAAAAACTGCTTAGAGCATGAAAAGTGCCCATTGCAGAAAAAGCTCAAATTCGAAAAACAAACACATATTCCTGTTCCCCTGCCTCCCCGAAGACCAAAAAACCATGACTTTTGCAGATCTGAAGTTTCCTTGCGGAGATAGCCCATGCTATATCTTGCATTTGTTAGGAAAAACTGCTTATAGTATGAAAAGTGCCCATTGCAGAAAAAGCTCAAATTCGAAAAACAAACACATATTCCTGTTCCCCTGCCTCCCCGAAGACCAAAAAACCATGACTTTTGCAGATGTGAAGTTTCCTTGCGGAGATAGCCCATGCTATATCTTGCATTTGTTAGGAAAAACTGCTTAGAGCATGAAAAGTGCCCATTGCAGAAAGAGCTCAAATTCGAAAAACAAACACGTATTCATGTTCCCCTGTCTCCCCGAAGACCAAAAAACCATGACTTTTGCAGATCTGAAGTTTCCTTGCGGAGATAGCCCATGCTATATCTTGCATTTGTTAGGAAAAACTGCTTAGAGCATGAAAAGTGCCCATTGCAGAAAGAGCTCAAATTCGAAAAACAAACACGTATTCATGTTCCCCCGGCTCACTGAACACCAAAAAACCATGACTTTTGCAGATCTGAAGTTTCCTTGCGGAGATAGCCCATGCTATATCTTGCATTTGTTAGGAAAAACTGCTTAGAGCATGAAAAGTGCCCATTGCAGAAAGAGCTCAAATTCGAAAAACAAACACGTATTCATGTTCCCCCGGCTCACTGAACACCAAAAAACCATGAGTTTTGCAGATCTGAAGTTTCCTTGCGGAGATAGCCCATGCTATATCTTGCATTTGTTAGGAAAAACTGCTTAGAGCATGAAAAGTGCCCATTGCAGAAAGAGCTCAAATTCGAAAAACAAACACGTATTCATGTTCCCCCGGCTCACTGAACACCAAAAAACCATGACTTATGCAGATGTGAAGTTTCCTTGCGGAGATAGCCCATGCTATATCTTGCATTTGTTAGGAAAAACTGCTTAGAGCATGAAAAGTGCCCATTGCAGAAAGAGCTCAAATTCGCAAAACAAACACATATTCATGCTCCCCTGTCTCCCCGAAGACCAAAAAACCATGACTTTTGCAGATCTGAAGTTTCCTTGCAGAGATAGCCCATGCTATATCTTGCATTTGTTAGGAAAAACTGCTTATAGCATGAAAAGTGCCCATTGCAGATAGAGCTCAAATTCGCAAAACAAACACATATTCCTGTTCCCCAGCCTCCCCGAAGACGAAAAAACCATGAGTTTTGCAGATCTGAAGTTTCCTTGCGGAGATAGCCCATGCTATATCTTGCATTTGTTAGGAAAAACTGCTGAGAGCATTAAAAGTGCCCATTGCAGAAAGAGCTCAAATTCGAAAAACAAACACGTATTCATGTTCCCCCGGCTCACTGAACACCAAAAAACCATGACTTTTGCAGATCTGAAGTTTCCTTGCGGAGATAGCCCATGTTATATCTTGCATTTGTTAGGAAAAACTGCTTAGAGCATGAAAAGTGCCCATTGCAGAAAGAGCTCAAATTCGAAAAACAAACACATATTCATGTTCCCCTGTCTCCCCGAAGACCAAAAAACCATGACTTTTGCAGATCTGAAGTTTCCTTGCAGAGATAGCCCATGCTATATCTTGCATTTGTTAGGAAAAACTGCTTATAGCATGAAAAGTGCCCATTGCAGATAGAGCTCAAATTCGCAAAACAAACACATATTCCTGTTCCCCAGCCTCCCCGAAGACGAAAAAACCATGACTTTTGCAGATCTGAAGTTTCCTTGCGGAGATAGCCCATGCTATATCTTGCATTTGTTAGGAAAAACTGCTTAGAGCATGAAAAGTGCCCATTGCAGAAAGAGCTCAAATTCGAAAAACAAACACATATTCCTGTTCCCCTGCCTCCCCGAAGACAAAAAAACCATGACTTTTGCAGATCTGAAGTTTCCTTGCGGAGATAGCCCATGCTATATCTTGCATTTGTTAGGAAAAACTGCTTATAGTATGAAAAGTGCCCATTGCAGAAAGAGCTTA
Source organism: Vipera berus (assembly GCF_964194415.1). Taxonomy (NCBI): domain Eukaryota; kingdom Metazoa; phylum Chordata; class Lepidosauria; order Squamata; family Viperidae; genus Vipera; species Vipera berus. The sequence continues at coordinate 667,931 of NC_138219.1, forward strand.
AATTCGAAAAACAAACACATATTCCTGTTCCCCTGCCTCCCCGAAGACCAAAAAACCATGACTTTTGCAGATCTGAAGTTTCCTTGCGGAGATAGCCCATGTTATATCTTGCATTTTTTAGGAAAAACTGCTTATAGTATGAAAAGTGCCCATTGCAGAAAGAGCTCAAATTCGAAAAACAAACACATATTCCTGTTCCCCTGCCTCCCCGAAGACCAAAAAACCATGACTTTTGCAGATCTGAAGTTTCCTTGCGGAGATAGCCCATGCTATATCTTGCATTTGTTAGGAAAAACTGCTTAGAGCATGAAAAGTGCCCATTGCAGAAAGAGCTCAAATTCGAAAAACAAACACATATTCCTGTTCCCCTGCCTCCCCGAAGATCAAAAAACCATGACGTTTGCAGATGTGAAGTTGCCTTGCGGAGATAGCCCATGCTATATCTTGCATTTGTTAGGAAAAACTGCTTAGAGCATGAAAAGTGCCCATTGCAGAAAGAGCTCAAATTCGAAAAACAAACACGTATTCATGTTCCCCCGGCTCACTGAACACCAAAAAACCATGACTTTTGCAGATGTGAAGTTTCCTTGCGGAGATAGCCCATGCTATATCTTGCATTTGTTAGGAAAAACTGCTTATAGTATGAAAAGTGCCCATTGCACAAAGAGCTCAAATTCAAAAAACAAACACATATTCATGTTCCCCTGCCTCCCCGAAGACCAAAAAACCATGACTTTTGCAGATCTGAAGTTTCCTTGCGGAGATAGCCCATGCTATATCTTGCATTTGTTAGGAAAAACTGCTTAGAGCATGAAAAGTGCCCATTGCAGAAAGAGCTCAAATTCGAAAAACAAACACGTATTCATGTTCCCCCGGCTCACTGAACACCAAAAAACCATGAGTTTTGCAGATCGGATGTCTCCTTGCGGAGATAGCCCATGTTATATCTTGCATTTGTTAGGAAAAACTGCTTATAGCATGAAAAGTGCCCATTGCAGATAGAGCTCAAATTCGCAAAACAAACACATATTCCTGTTCCCCTGCCTCCCCGAAGACCATAAAACCATGACTTTTGCAGATCTGAAGTTTCCTTGCGGAGATAGCCCATGCTATATCTTGCATTTGTTAGGAAAAACTGCTTATAGTAAGAAAAGTGCCCATTGCAGAAAGAGCTTAAATTCGAAAAACAAACACATATTCCTGTTCCCCTGCCTCCCCGAAGACCAAAAAACCATGACTTTTGCAGATCTGAAGTTTCCTTGCGGAGATAGCCCATGTTATATCTTGCATTTGTTAGGAAAAACTGCTTATAGTATGAAAAGTGCCCATTGCAGAAAGAGCTCAAATTCGAAAAACAAACACATATTCCTGTTCCCCTGCCTCCCCGAAGACCAAAAAACCATGACTTTTGCAGATCTGAAGTTTCCTTGCGGAGATAGCCCATGCTATATCTTGCATTTGTTAGGAAAAACTGCTTAGAGCATGAAAAGTGCCCGTTGCAGAAAGAGCTCAAATTCGAAAAACAAACACATATTCCTGTTCCCCTGCCTCCCCGAAGACCAAAAAACCATGACTTTTGCAGATCTGAAGTTTCCTTGCGGAGATAGCCCATGTTATATCTTGCATTTGTTAGGAAAAACTGCTTATAGTATGAAAAGTGCCCATTGCAGAAAGAGCTCAAATTCGAAAAACAAACACATATTCCTGTTCCCCTGCCTCCCCGAAGACCAAAAAACCATGACTTTTGCAGATCTGAAGTTTCCTTGCGGAGATAGCCCATGCTATATCTTGCATTTGTTAGGAAAAACTGCTTAGAGCATGAAAAGTGCCCATTGCAGAAAGAGCTCAAATTCGAAAAACAAACACATATTCCTGTTCCCCTGCCTCCCCGAAGATCAAAAAACCATGACGTTTGCAGATGTGAAGTTGCCTTGCGGAGATAGCCCATGCTATATCTTGCATTTGTTAGGAAAAACTGCTTAGAGCATGAAAAGTGCCCATTGCAGAAAGAGCTCAAATTCGAAAAACAAACACGTATTCATGTTCCCCCGGCTCACTGAACACCAAAAAACCATGAGTTTTGCAGATCGGATGTCTCCTTGCGGAGATAGCCCATGTTATATCTTGCATTTGTTAGGAAAAACGGCTTATAGCATGAAAAGTGCCCATTGCAGATAGAGCTCAAATTCGCAAAACAAACACATATTCCTGTTCCCCTGCCTCCCCGAAGACCAAAAAACCATGACTTTTGCAGATCTGAAGTTTCCTTGCGGAGATAGCCCATGCTATATCTTGCATTTGTTAGGAAAAACTGCTTATAGTATGAAAAGTGCCCATTGCAGAAAGAGCTTAAATTCGAAAAACAAACACATATTCCTGTTCCCCTGCCTCCCCGAAGACCAAAAAACCATGACTTTTGCAGATCTGAAGTTTCCTTGCGGAGATAGCCCATGTTATATCTTGCATTTGTTAGGAAAAACTGCTTATAGTATGAAAAGTGCCCATTGCAGAAAGAGCTCAAATTCGAAAAACAAACACATATTCCTGTTCCCCTGCCTCCCCGAAGACCAAAAAACCATGACCTTTGCAGATCTGAAGTTTCCTTGCGGAGATAGCCCATGCTATATCTTGCATTTGTTAGGAAAAACTGCTTAGAGCATGAAAAGTGCCCGTTGCAGAAAGAGCTCAAATTCGAAAAACAAACACATATTCCTGTTCCCCTGCCTCCCCGAAGACAAAAAAACCATGACTTTTGCAGATCTGAAGTTTCCTTGCGGAGATAGCCCATCCTATATCTTGCATTTGTTAGGAAAAACTGCTTAGAGCATGAAAAGTGCCCATTGCAGAAAGAGCTCAAATTCGAAAAACAAACACGTATTCATGTTCCCCCGGCTCACTGAACACCAAAAAACCATGAGTTTTGCAGATCTGAAGTTTCCTTGCGGAGATAGCCCATGCAATATCTTGCATTTGTTAGGAAAAACTGCTTAGAGCATGAAAAGTGCCCATTGCAGAAAGAGCTCAAATTCAAAAAACAAACACGTATTCCTGTTCCCCTGCCTCCCCGAAGACAAAAAAACCATGAGTTTTGCAGATCGGATGTCTCCTTGCGGAAACTTCAGATCTGCAAAACTCATGGTTTTTTGGTGTTCAGTGAGCCGGGGGAACATGAATACGTGTTTGTTTTTCGAATTTGAGCTCTTTCTGCAATGGGCACTTTTCATGCTCTAAGCAGTTTTTCCTAACAAATGCAAGATATAGCATGGGCTATCTCCGCAAGGAAACTTCAGATCTGCAAAACTCATGGTTTTTTGGTGTTCAGTGAGACGGGGGAACATGAATACGTGCTTGTTTTTCGAATTTGAGCTCTTTCTGCAATGGGCACTTTTCATACTATAAGCAGTTTTTCCTAACAAATGCAAGATATAGCATGGGCTATCTCCGCAAGGAAACTTCAGATCTGCAAAAGTCATGGTTTTTTGGTCTTCGGGGAGGCAGGGGAACAGGAATATGTGTTTGTTTTGCGAATTTGAGCTCTATCTGCAATGGGCACTTTTCATGCTATAAGCAGTTTTTCCTAACAAATGCAAGATATAGCATGGGCTATCTCCGCAAGGAAACTTCAGATCTGCAAAACTCATGGTTTTTTGGTCTTCGGGGAGACAGGGGAACATGAATATGTGTTTGTTTTTTGAATTTGAGCTCTTTGTGCAATGGGAACTTTTCATACTATAAGCAGTTTTTCCTAACAAATGCAAGATACAAACACATATTCATGTTCCCCTGCCTCCCCGAAGACCAAAAAACCATGACTTTTGCAGATCTGAAGTTTCCTTGCGGAGATAGCCCATGCTATATCTTGCATTTGTTAGGAAAAACTGCTTAGAGCATGAAAAGTGCCCATTGCAGAAAGAGCTCAAATTCGAAAAACAAACACGTATTCATGTTCCCCCGGCTCACTGAACACCAAAAAACCATGAGTTTTGCAGATCTGAAGTTTCCTTGCGGAGATAGCCCATGCAATATCTTGCATTTGTTAGGAAAAACTGCTTAGAGCATGAAAAGTGCCCATTGCAGAAAGAGCTCAAATTCAAAAAACAAACACGTATTCCTGTTCCCCTGCCTCCCCGAAGACAAAAAAACCATGAGTTTTGCAGATCGGATGTCTCCTTGCGGAGATAGCCCATGTTATATCTTGCATTTGTTAGGAAAAACTGCTTATAGCATGAAAAGTGCCCATTGCAGATAGAGCTCAAATTCGCAAAACAAACACATATTCCTGTTCCCCTACCTCCCCGAAGACCAAAAAACCATGACTTTTGCAGATCTGAAGTTTCCTTGCGGAGATAGCCCATGCTATATCTTGCATTTGTTAGGAAAAACTGCTTATAGCATGAAAAGTGCCCATTGCAGATAGAGCTCAAATTCGCAAAACAAACACATATTCCTGTTCCCCAGCCTCCCCGAAGACGAAAAAACCATGAGTTTTGCAGATCTGAAGTTTCCTTGCGGAGATAGCCCATGCTATATCTTGCATTTGTTAGGAAAAACTGCTTAGAGCATGAAAAGTGCCCATTGCAGAAAGAGCTCAAATTCGAAAAACAAACACGTATTCATGTTCCCCCGGCTCACTGAACACCAAAAAACCATGACTTTTGCAGATCTGAAGTTTCCTTGCGGAGATAGCCCATGTTATATCTTGCATTTGTTAGGAAAAACTGCTTAGAGCATGAAAAGTGCCCATTGCAGAAAGAGCTCAAATTCAAAAAACAAACACATATTCATGTTCCCCTGTCTCCCCGAAGACCAAAAAACCATGACTTTTGCAGATCTGAAGTTTCCTTGCAGAGATAGCCCATGCTATATCTTGCATTTGTTAGGAAAAACTGCTTATAGCATGAAAAGTGCCCATTGCAGATAGAGCTCAAATTCGCAAAACAAACACATATTCCTGTTCCCCAGCCTCCCCGAAGACGAAAAAACCATGACTTTTGCAGATCTGAAGTTTCCTTGCGGAGATAGCCCATGCTATATCTTGCATTTGTTAGGAAAAACTGCTTAGAGCATGAAAAGTGCCCATTGCAGAAAGAGCTCAAATTCGAAAAACAAACACGTATTCATGTTCCCCCGGCTCACTGAACACCAAAAAACCATGACTTTTGCAGATCTGAAGTTTCCTTGCGGAGATAGCCCATGCTATATCTTGCATTTGTTAGGAAAAACTGCTTAGAGCATGAAAAGTGCCCATTGCAGAAAGAGCTCAAATTCGAAAAACAAACACGTATTCTTGTTCCCCCGGCTCACTGAACACCAAAAAACCATGAGTTTTGCAGATCGGATGTCTCCTTGCGGAGATAGCCCATGTTATATCTTGCATTTGTTAGGAAAAACTGCTTATAGCATGAAAAGTGCCCATTGCAGATAGAGCTCAAATTTGCAAAACAAACACATATTCCTGTTCCCCTGCCTCCCCGAATACCAAAAAACCATGACTTTTGCAGATCTGAAGTTTCCTTGCGGAGATAGCCCATGCTATATCTTGCATTTGTTAGGAAAAACTGCTTATAGTATGAAAAGTGCCCATTGCAGAAAGAGCTTAAATTCGCAAAACAAACACATATTCCTGTTCCCCTGCCTCCCCGAAGACCAAAAAACCATGACTTTTGCAGATCTGAAGTTTCCTTGCGGAGATAGCCCATGCTATATCTTGCATTTGTTAGGAAAAACTGCTTAGAGCATGAAAAGTGCCCATTGCAGAAAGAGCTCAAATTCGAAAAACAAACACATATTCCTGTTCCCCTGCCTCCCCGAAGATCAAAAAACCATGACGTTTGCAGATGTGAAGTTGCCTTGCGGAGATAGCCCATGCTATATCTTGCATTTGTTAGGAAAAACTGCTTAGAGCATGAAAAGTGCCCATTGCAGAAAGAGCTCAAATTCGAAAAACAAACACGTATTCATGTTCCCCCGGCTCACTGAACACCAAAAAACCATGACTTTTGCAGATGTGAAGTTTCCTTGCGGAGATAGCCCATGCTATATCTTGCATTTGTTAGGAAAAACTGCTTATAGTATGAAAAGTGCCCATTGCAGAAAGAGCTTAAATTCGAAAAACAAACACATATTCCTGTTCCCCTGCCTCCCCGAAGACCAAAAAACCATGACTTTTGCAGATCTGAAGTTTCCTTGCGGAGATAGCCCATGCTATATCTTGCATTTGTTAGGAAAAACTGCTTAGAGCATGAAAAGTGCCCATTGCAGAAAGAGCTCAAATTCGAAAAACAAACACGTATTCATGTTCCCCCGGCTCACTGAACACCAAAAAACCATGAGTTTTGCAGATCTGAAGTTTCCTTGCGGAGATAGCCCATGCAATATCTTGCATTTGTTAGGAAAAACTGCTTAGAGCATGAAAAGTGCCCACTGCAGAAAGAGCTCAAATTCAAAAAACAAACACGTATTCATGTTCCCCTGCCTCCCCGAAGACAAAAAAACCATGAGTTTTGCAGATCGGATGTCTCCTTGCGGAGATAGCCCATGTTATATCTTGCATTTGTTAGGAAAAACTGCTTATAGCATGAAAAGTGCCCATTGCAGATAGAGCTCAAATTCGCAAAACAAACACATATTCCTGTTCCCCTGCCTCCCCGAAGACCAAAAAACCATGACTTTTGCAGATCTGAAGTTTCCTTGCGGAGATAGCCCATGCTATATCTTGCATTTGTTAGGAAAAACTGCTTATAGCATGAAAAGTGCCCATTGCAGATAGAGCTCAAATTCGCAAAACAAACACATATTCCTGTTCCCCAGCCTCCCCGAAGACGAAAAAACCATGAGTTTTGCAGATCTGAAGTTTCCTTGCGGAGATAGCCCATGCTATATCTTGCATTTGTTAGGAAAAACTGCTTAGAGCATGAAAAGTGCCCATTGCAGAAAGAGCTCAAATTCGAAAAACAAACACGTATTCATGTTCCCCCGGCTCACTGAACACCAAAAAACCATGACTTTTGCAGATCTGAAGTTTCCTTGCGGAGATAGCCCATGTTATATCTTGCATTTGTTAGGAAAAACTGCTTAGAGCATGAAAAGTGCCCATTGCAGAAAGAGCTCAAATTCAAAAAACAAACACATATTCATGTTCCCCTGTCTCCCCGAAGACCAAAAAACCATGACTTTTGCAGATCTGAAGTTTCCTTGCAGAGATAGCCCATGCTATATCTTGCATTTGTTAGGAAAAACTGCTTATAGCATGAAAAGTGCCCATTGCAGATAGAGCTCAAATTCGCAAAACAAACACATATTCCTGTTCCCCAGCCTCCCCGAAGACGAAAAAACCATGACTTTTGCAGATCTGAAGTTTCCTTGCGGAGATAGCCCATGCTATATCTTGCATTTGTTAGGAAAAACTGCTTAGAGCATGAAAAGTGCCCATTGCAGAAAGAGCTCAAATTCGAAAAACAAACACGTATTCATGTTCCCCCGGCTCACTGAACACCAAAAAACCATGACTTTTGCAGATCTGAAGTTTCCTTGCGGAGATAGCCCATGCTATATCTTGCATTTGTTAGGAAAAACTGCTTAGAGCATGAAAAGTGCCCATTGCAGAAAGAGCTCAAATTCGAAAAACAAACACGTATTCATGTTCCCCCGGCTCACTGAACACCAAAAAACCATGAGTTTTGCATATCGGATGTCTCCTTGCGGAGATAGCCCATGTTATATCTTGCATTTGTTAGGAAAAACTGCTTATAGCATGAAAAGTGCCCATTGCAGATAGAGCTCAAATTTGCAAAACAAACACATATTCCTGTTCCCCTGCCTCCCCGAATACCAAAAAACCATGACTTTTGCAGATCTGAAGTTTCCTTGCGGAGATAGCCCATGCTATATCTTGCATTTGTTAGGAAAAACTGCTTATAGTATGAAAAGTGCCCATTGCAGAAAGAGCTTAAATTCGCAAAACAAACACATATTCCTGTTCCCCTGCCTCCCCGAAGACCAAAAAACCATGACTTTTGCAGATCTGAAGTTTCCTTGCGGAGATAGCCCATGCTATATCTTGCATTTGTTAGGAAAAACTGCTTAGAGCATGAAAAGTGCCCATTGCAGAAAGAGCTCAAATTCGAAAAACAAACACATATTCCTGTTCCCCTGCCTCCCCGAAGATCAAAAAACCATGACGTTTGCAGATGTGAAGTTGCCTTGCGGAGATAGCCCATGCTATATCTTGCATTTGTTAGGAAAAACTGCTTAGAGCATGAAAAGTGCCCATTGCAGAAAGAGCTCAAATTCGAAAAACAAACACGTATTCATGTTCCCCCGGCTCACTGAACACCAAAAAACCATGACTTTTGCAGATGTGAAGTTTCCTTGCGGAGATAGCCCATGCTATATCTTGCATTTGTTAGGAAAAACTGCTTATAGTATGAAAAGTGCCCATTGCAGAAAGAGCTTAAATTCGAAAAACAAACACATATTCCTGTTCCCCTGCCTCCCCGAAGACCAAAAAACCATGACTTTTGCAGATCTGAAGTTTCCTTGCGGAGATAGCCCATGCTATATCTTGCATTTGTTAGGAAAAACTGCTTAGAGCATGAAAAGTGCCCATTGCAGAAAGAGCTCAAATTCGAAAAACAAACACGTATTCATGTTCCCCCGGCTCACTGAACACCAAAAAACCATGACTTTTGCAGATGTGAAGTTTCCTTGCGGAGATAGCCCATGCTATATCTTGCATTTGTTAGGAAAAACTGCTTATAGTATGAAAAGTGCCAATTGCACAAAGAGCTCAAATTCAAAAAAAAAACACATATTCATGTTCCCCTGCCTCCCCGAAGACCAAAAAACCATGACTTTTGCAGATCTGAAGTTTCCTTGCGGAGATAGCCCATGCTATATCTTGCATTTGTTAGGAAAAACTGCTTAGAGCATGAAAAGTGCCCATTGCAGAAAGAGCTCAAATTCGAAAAACAAACACATATTCATGTTCCCCTGTCTCCCCGAAGACCAAAAAACCATGACTTTTGCAGATCTGAAGTTTCCTTGCAGAGATAGCCCATGCTATATCTTGCATTTGTTAGGAAAAACTGCTTATAGCATGAAAAGTGCCCATTGCAGAAAGAGCTCAAATTCGAAAAACAAACACATATTCCTGTTCCCCAGCCTCCCCGAAGACGAAAAAACCATGAGTTTTGCAGATCTGAAGTTTCCTTGCGGAGATAGCCCATGCTATATCTTGCATTTGTTAGGAAAAACTGCTGAGAGCATTAAAAGTGCCCATTGCAGAAAGAGCTCAAATTCGAAAAACAAACACGTATTCTTGTTCCCCCGGCTCACTGAACACCAAAAAACCATGACTTTTGCAGATCTGAAGTTTCCTTGCGGAGATAGCCCATGTTATATCTTGCATTTGTTAGGAAAAACTGCTTAGAGCATGAAAAGTGCCCATTGCAGAAAGAGCTCAAATTCGAAAAACAAACACATATTCATGTTCCCCTGTCTCCCCGAAGACCAAAAAACCATGACTTTTGCAGATCTGAAGTTTCCTTGCAGAGATAGCCCATGCTATATCTTGCATTTGTTAGGAAAAACTGCTTATAGCATGAAAAGTGCCCATTGCAGATAGAGCTCAAATTCGCAAAACAAACACATATTCCTGTTCCCCAGCCTCCCCGAAGACGAAAAAACCATGACTTTTGCAGATCTGAAGTTTCCTTGCGGAGATAGCCCATGCTATATCTTGCATTTGTTAGGAAAAACTGCTTAGAGCATGAAAAGTGCCCATTGCAGAAAGAGCTCAAATTCGAAAAACAAACACATATTCCTGTTCCCCTGCCTCCCCGAATACCAAAAAACCATGACTTTTGCAGATCTGAAGTTTCCTTGCGGAGATAGCCCATGCTATATCTTGCATTTGTTAGGAAAAACTGCTTATAGTATGAAAAGTGCCCATTTGAGAAAGAGCTTAAATTCGAAAAACAAACACATATTCCTGTTCCCCTGCCTCCCCGAAGACCAAAAAACCATGACTTTTGCAGATCTGAAGTTTCCTTGCGGAGATAGCCCATGCTATATCTTGCATTTGTTAGGAAAAACTGCTTATAGTATGAAAAGTGCCCATTGCACAAAGAGCTCAAATTCAAAAAACAAACACATATTCATGTTCCCCTGCCTCCCCGAAGACCAAAAAACCATGACTTTTGCAGATCTGAAGTTTCCTTGCGGAGATAGCCCATGCTATATCTTGCATTTGTTAGGAAAAACTGCTTAGAGCATGAAAAGTGCCCATTGCAGAAAGAGCTCAAATTCGAAAAACAAACACGTATTCATGTTCCCCCGGCTCACTGAACACCAAAAAACCATGAGTTTTGCAGATCGGATGTCTCCTTGCGGAGATAGCCCATGTTATATCTTGCATTTGTTAGGAAAAACTGCTTATAGCATGAAAAGTGCCCATTGCAGATAGAGCTCAAATTCGCAAAACAAACACATATTCCTGTTCCCCTGCCTCCCCGAAGACCAAAAAACCATGACTTTTGCAGATCTGAAGTTTCCTTGCGGAGATAGCCCATGCTATATCTTGCATTTGTTAGGAAAAACTGCTTATAGTAAGAAAAGTGCCCATTGCAGAAAGAGCTTAAATTCGAAAAACAAACACATATTCCTGTTCCCCTGCCTCCCCGAAGACCAGAAAACCATGACTTTTGCAGATCTGAAGTTTCCTTGCGGAGATAGCCCATGCTATATCTTGCATTTGTTAGGAAAAACTGCTTAGAGCATGAAAAGTGCCCATTGCAGAAAGAGCTCAAATTCGAAAAACAAACACGTATTCATGTTCCCCCGGCTCACTGAACACCAAAAAACCATGAGTTTTGCAGATCGGATGTCTCCTTGCGGAGATAGCCCATGTTATATCTTGCATTTGTTAGGAAAAACGGCTTATAGCATGAAAAGTGCCCATTGCAGATAGAGCTCAAATTCGCAAAACAAACACATATTCCTGTTCCCCTGCCTCCCCGAAGACCAAAAAACCATGACTTTTGCAGATCTGAAGTTTCCTTGCGGAGATAGCCCATGCTATATCTTGCATTTGTTAGGAAAAACTGCTTATAGTATGAAAAGTGCCCATTGCAGAAAGAGCTTAAATTCGAAAAACAAACACATATTCCTGTTCCCCTGCCTCCCCGAAGACCAAAAAACCATGACTTTTGCAGATCTGAAGTTTCCTTGCGGAGATAGCCCATGTTATATCTTGCATTTGTTAGGAAAAACTGCTTATAGTATGAAAAGTGCCCATTGCAGAAAGAGCTCAAATTCGAAAAACAAACACATATTCCTGTTCCCCTGCCTCCCCGAAGACCAAAAAACCATGACCTTTGCAGATCTGAAGTTTCCTTGCGGAGATAGCCCATGCTATATCTTGCATTTGTTAGGAAAAACTGCTTAGAGCATGAAAAGTGCCCGTTGCAGAAAGAGCTCAAATTCGAAAAACAAACACATATTCCTGTTCCCCTGCCTCCCCGAAGACAAAAAAACCATGACTTTTGCAGATCTGAAGTTTCCTTGCGGAGATAGCCCATGCTATATCTTGCATTTGTTAGGAAAAACTGCTTATAGCATGAAAAGTGCCCATTGCAGAAAGAGCTCAAATTCGAAAAACAAACACATATCCCTGTTCCCCTGCCTCCCTGAAGACCAAAAAACCATGACTTTTGCAGATCTGAAGTTTCCTTGCGGAGATAGCCCATGCTATATCTTGCATTTGTTAGGAAAAACTGCTTAGAGCATGAAAAGTGCCCATTGCAGAAAGAGCTCAAATTCGAAAAACAAACACGTATTCATGTTCCCCCGGCTCACTGAACACCAAAAAACCATGAGTTTTGCAGATCTGAAGTTTCCTTGCGGAGATAGCCCATGCTATATCTTGCATTTGTTAGGAAAAACTGCTTATAGCATGAAAAGTGCCCATTGCAGAAAGAGCTCAAATTCGAAAAACAAACACATATCCCTGTTCCCCTGCCTCCCTGAAGACCAAAAAACCATGACTTTTGCAGATCTGAAGTTTCCTTGTGGAGATAGCCCATGCTATATCTTGCATTTGTTAGGAAAAACTGCTTAGAGCATGAAAAGTGCCCATTGCAGAAAGAGCTCAAATTCGAAAAACAAACACGTATTCATGTTCCCCCGGCTCACTGAACACCAAAAAACCATGAGTTTTGCAGATCTGAAGTTTCCTTGCGGAGATAGCCCATGCAATATCTTGCATTTGTTAGGAAAAACTGCTTATAGTATGAAAAGTGCCCATTGCAGAAAGAGCTCAAATTCAAAAAACAAACACGTATTCATGTTCCCCTGCCTCCCCGAAGACAAAAAAACCATGAGTTTTGCAGATCGGATGTCTCCTTGCGGAGATAGCCCATGTTATATCTTGCATTTGTTAGGAAAAACTGCTTATAGCATGAAAAGTGCCCATTGCAGATAGAGCTCAAATTCGCAAAACAAACACATATTCCTGTTCCCCTGCCTCCCCGAAGACCAAAAAACCATGACTTTTGCAGATCTGAAGTTTCCTTGCGGAGATAGCCCATGCTATATCTTGCATTTGTTAGGAAAAACTGCTTATAGCATGAAAAGTGCCCATTGCAGATAGAGCTCAAATTCGCAAAACAAACACATATTCCTGTTCCCCTGCCTCCCCGAAGACAAAAAAACCATGACTTTTGCAGATGTGAAGTTTCCTTGCGGAGATAGCCCATCCTATATCTTGCATTTGTTAGGAAAAACTGCTTATAGCATGAAAAGTGCCCATTGCAGAAAGAGCTCAAATTCGAAAAACAAACACATATTCCTGTTCCCCTGCCTCCCTGAAGACCAAAAAACCATGAGTTTTGCAGATCTGAAGTTTCCTTGTGGAGATAGCCCATGCTATATCTTGCATTTGTTAGGAAAAACTGCTTAGAGCATGAAAAGTGCCCATTGCAGAAAGAGCTCAAATTCGAAAAACAAACACGTGTTCATGTTCCCCCGGCTCACTGAACACAAAAAAACCATGAGTTTTGCAGATCGGATGTCTCCTTGCGGAGATAGCCCATGTTATATCTTGCATTTGTTAGGAAAAACTGCTTATAGCATGAAAAGTGCCCATTGCAGATAGAGCTCAAATTCGCAAAACAAACACATATTCCTGTTCCCCTGCCTCCCCGAAGACAAAAAAACCATGACTTTTGCAGATCTGAAGTTTCCTTGCGGAGATAGCCCATGCTATATCTTGCATTTGTTAGGAAAAACTGCTTATAGTATGAAAAGTGCCCAATGCAGAAAGAGCTTAAATTCGAAAAACAAACACATATTCCTGTTCCCCTGCCTCCCCGAAGACCAAAAAACCATGACTTTTGCAGATCTGAAGTTTCCTTGCGGAGATAGCCCATGCTATATCTTGCATTTGTTAGGAAAAACTGCTTAGAGCATGAAAAGTGCCCATTGCAGAAAGAGCTCAAATTCGAAAAACAAACACGTATTCATGTTCCCCCGGCTCACTGAACACCAAAAAACCATGAGTTTTGCAGATCGGATGTCTCCTTGCGGAGATAGCCCATGTTATATCTTGCATTTGTTAGGAAAAACTGCTTATAGCATGAAAAGTGCCCATTGCAGATAGAGCTCAAATTCGCAAAACAAACACATATTCCTGTTCCCCTGCCTCCCCGAAGACGAAAAAACCATGACTTTTGCAGATCTGAAGTTTCCTTGCGGAGATAGCCCATGCTATATCTTGCATTTGTTAGGAAAAACTGCTTATAGTATGAAAAGTGCCCATTGCAGAAAGAGCTTAAATTCGAAAAACAAACACATATTCCTGTTCCCCTGCCTCCCCGAAGACCAAAAAACCATGACTTTTGCAGATCTGAAGTTTCCTTGCGGAGATAGCCCATGTTATATCTTGCATTTGTTAGGAAAAACTGCTTATAGTATGAAAAGTGCCCATTGCAGAAAGAGCTCAAATTCGAAAAACAAACACATATTCCTGTTCCCCTGCCTCCCCGAAGACCAAAAAACCATGACTTTTGCAGATCTGAATTTTCCTTGCGGAGATAGCCCATGCTATATCTTGCATTTGTTAGGAAAAACTGCTTAGAGCATGAAAAGTGCCCGTTGCAGAAAGAGCTCAAATTCGAAAAACAAACACATATTCCTGTTCCCCTGCCTCCCCGAAGACAAAAAAACCATGACTTTTGCAGATCTGAACTTTCCTTGCGGAGATAGCCCATGCTATATCTTGAATTTGTTAGGAAAAACTGCTTATAGTATGAAAAGTGCCCATTGCACAAAGAGCTCAAATTCAAAAAACAAACACATATTCATGTTCCCCTGCCTCCCCGAAGACCACAAAACCATGACTTTTGCAGATCTGAAGTTTCCTTGCGGAGATAGCCCATGCTATATCTTGCATTTGTTAGGGAAAACTGCTTAGAGCATGAAAAGTGCCCATTGCAGAAAGAGCTCAAATTCGAAAAACAAACACGTGTTCATGTTCCCCCGGCTCACTGAACACCAAAAAACCATGAGTTTTGCAGATCGGATGTCTCCTTACGGAGATAGCCCATGTTATATCTTGCATTTGTTAGGAAAAACTGCTTATAGCATGAAAAGTGCCCATTGCAGATAGAGCTCAAATTCGCAAAACAAACACATATTCCTGTTCCCCTGCCTCCCCGAAGACCAAAAAACCATGACTTTTGCAGATCTGAAGTTTCCTTGCGGAGATAGCCCATGCTATATCTTGCATTTGTTAGGAAAAACTGCTTATAGCATGAAAAGTGCCCATTGCAGATAGAGCTCAAATTCGCAAAACAAACACATATTCCTGTTCCCCTGCCTCCCTGAAGACGAAAAAACCATGACTTTTGCAGATCTGAATTTTCCTTGCGGAGATAGCCCATGCTATATCTTGCATTTGTTAGGAAAAACTGCTTATAGTATGAAAAGTGCCCATTGCAGAAAGAGCTCAAATTCGAAAAACAAGCACGTATTCATGTTCCCCCGGCTCACTGAACACCAAAAAACCATGAGTTTTGCAGATCTGAAGTTTCCTTGCGGAGATAGCCCATGCAATATCTTGCATTTGTTAGGAAAAACTGCTTATAGTATGAAAAGTGCCCATTGCAGAAAGAGCTCAAATTCAAAAAACAAGCACATATTCATGTTCCCCTGCCTCCCCAAAGACCAAAAAACCATGACCTTTGCAGATCTGAAGTTTCCTTGCGGAGATAGCCCATGCTATATCTTGCATTTGTTAGGAAAAACTGCTTATAGTATGAAAAGTGCCCATTGCAGAAAGAGCTCAAATTCGAAAAACAAACACATATTCCTGTTCCCCTGCCTCCCCGAAGACCAAAAAACCATGACTTTTGCAGATGTGAAGTTTCCTTGCGGAGATAGCCCATGCTATATCTTGCATTTGTTAGGAAAAACTGCTTAGAGCATGAAAAGTGCCCATTGCAGAAAGAGCTCAAATTCGAAAAACAAACACGTATTCATGTTCCCCCGGCTCACTGAACACCAAAAAACCATGACTTTTGCAGATCTGAATTTTCCTTGCGGAGATAGCCCATGCTATATCTTGCTTTTGTTAGGAAAAACTGCTTATAGCATGAAAAGTGCCCATTGCAGATAGAGCTCAAATTCGCAAAACAAACACATATTCCTGTTCCCCTGCCTCCCCGAAGACCAAAAAACCATGACTTTTGCAGATCTGAAGTTTCCTTGCGGAGATAGCCCATGCTATATCTTGCATTTGTTAGGAAAAACTGCTTATAGCATGAAAAGTGCCCATTGCAGATAGAGCTCAAATTCGCAAAACAAACACATATTCCTGTTCCCCTGCCTCCCTGAAGACGAAAAAACCATGACTTTTGCAGATCTGAATTTTCCTTGCGGAGATAGCCCATGCTATATCTTGCATTTGTTAGGAAAAACTGCTTATAGTATGAAAAGTGCCCATTGCAGAAAGAGCTCAAATTCGAAAAACAAGCACGTATTCATGTTCCCCCGTCTCACTGAACACCAAAAAACCATGAGTTTTGCAGATCTGAAGTTTCCTTGCGGAGATAGCCCATGCAATATCTTGCATTTGTTAGGAAAAACTGCTTATAGTATTAAAAGTGCCCATTGCAGAAAGAGCTCAAATTCAAAAAACAAGCACATATTCATGTTCCCCTGCCTCCCCGAAGACCAAAAAACCATGACCTTTGCAGATCTGAAGTTTCCTTGCGGAGATAGCCCATGCTATATCTTGCATTTGTTAGGAAAAACTGCTTATAGTATGAAAAGTGCCCATTGCAGAAAGAGCTCAAATTCGAAAAACAAACACATATTCCTGTTCCCCTGCCTCCCCGAAGACCAAAAAACCATGACTTTTGCAGATCTGAAGTTTCCTTGCGGAGATAGCCCATGCTATATCTTGCATTTGTTAGGAAAAACTGCTTAGAGCATGAAAAGTGCCCATTGCAGAAAGAGCTCAAATTCGAAAAACAAACACGTATTTATGTTCCCCCGGCTCACTGAACACCAAAAAACCATGAGTTTTGCAGATCTGAAGTTTCCTTGCGGAGATAGCCCATGCTATATCTTGCATTTGTTAGGAAAAACTGCTTATAATATGAAAAGTTCCCATTGCACAAAGAGCTCAAATTCAAAAAACAAACACATATTCATGTTCCCCTGTCTCCCCGAAGACCAAAAAACCATGACTTTTGCAGATCTGAAGTTTCCTTGCAGAGATAGCCCATGCTATATCTTGCATTTGTTAGGAAAAACTGCTTATAGCATGAAAAGTGCCCATTGCAGATAGAGCTCAAATTCGCAAAACAAACACATATTCCTGTTCCCCAGCCTCCCCGAAGACGAAAAAACCATGACTTTTGCAGATCTGAAGTTTCCTTGCGGAGATAGCCCATGCTATATCTTGCATTTGTTAGGAAAAACTGCTTAGAGCATGAAAAGTGCCCATTGCAGAAAGAGCTCAAATTCGAAAAACAAGCACGTATTCATGTTCCCCCGGCTCACTGAACACCAAAAAACCATGAGTTTTGCAGATCTGAAGTTTCCTTGCGGAGATAGCCCATGCAATATCTTGCATTTGTTAGGAAAAACTGCTTATAGTATGAAAAGTGCCCATTGCAGAAAGAGCTCAAATTCAAAAAACAAACACATATTCATGTTCCCCTGCCTCCCCGAAGACCAAAAAACCATGACCTTTGCAGATCTGAAGTTTCCTTGCGGAGATAGCCCATGCTATATCTTGCATTTGTTAGGAAAAACTGCTTATAGTATGAAAAGTGCCCATTGCAGAAAGAGCTCAAATTCGAAAAACAAACACATATTCCTGTTCCCCTGCCTCCCCGAAGACCAAAAAACCATGACTTTTGCAGATGTGAAGTTTCCTTGCGGAGATAGCCCATGCTATATCTTGCATTTGTTAGGAAAAACTGCTTAGAGCATGAAAAGTGCCCATTGCAGAAAGAGCTCAAATTCGAAAAACAAACACGTATTCATGTTCCCCCGGCTCACTGAACACCAAAAAACCATGACTTTTGCAGATCTGAAGTTTCCTTGCGGAGATAGCCCATGCTATATCTTGCATTTGTTAGGAAAAACTGCTTAGAGCATGAAAAGTGCCCGTTGCAGAAAGAGCTCAAATTCGAAAAACAAACACATATTCCTGTTCCCCTGCCTCCCCGAAGACAAAAAAACCATGACTTTTGCAGATCTGAAGTTTCCTTGCGGAGATAGCCCATGCTATATCTTGCATTTGTTAGGAAAAACTGCTTATAGTATGAAAAGTGCCCATTGCACAAAGAGCTCAAATTCAAAAAACAAACACATATTCATGTTCCCCTGCCTCCCCGAAGACCACAAAACCATGACTTTTGCAGATCTGAAGTTTCCTTGCGGAGATAGCCCATGCTATATCTTGCATTTGTTAGGAAAAAACTGCTTAGAGCATGAAAAGTGCCCATTGCAGAAAGAGCTCAAATTCGAAAAACAAACACGTGTTAATGTTTCCCCGGCTCACTGAACACCAAAAAACCATGAGTTTTGCAGATCGGATGTCTCCTTGCGGAGATAGCCCATGTTATATCTTGCATTTGTTAGGAAAAACTGCTTATAGCATGAAAAGTGCCCATTGCAGATAGAGCTCAAATTCGCAAAACAAACACATATTCCTGTTCCCCTGCCTCCCCGAAGACCAAAAAACCATGACTTTTGCAGATCTGAAGTTTCCTTGCGGAGATAGCCCATGCTATATCTTGCATTTGTTAGGAAAAACTGCTTATAGCATGAAAAGTGCCCATTGCAGATAGAGCTCAAATTCGCAAAACAAACACATATTCCTGTTCCCCTGCCTCCCTGAAGACGAAAAAACCATGACTTTTGCAGATCTGAATTTTCCTTGCGGAGATAGCCCATGCTATATCTTGCATTTGTTAGGAAAAACTGCTTATAGTATGAAAAGTGCCCATTGCAGAAAGAGCTCAAATTCGAAAAACAAGCACGTATTCATGTTCCCCCGTCTCACTGAACACCAAAAAACCATGAGTTTTGCAGATCTGAAGTTTCCTTGCGGAGATAGCCCATGCAATATCTTGCATTTGTTAGGAAAAACTGCTTATAGTATTAAAAGTGCCCATTGCAGAAAGAGCTCAAATTCAAAAAACAAGCACATATTCATGTTCCCCTGCCTCCCCGAAGACCAAAAAACCATGACCTTTGCAGATCTGAAGTTTCCTTGCGGAGATAGCCCATGCTATATCTTGCATTTGTTAGGAAAAACTGCTTATAGTATGAAAAGTGCCCATTGCAGAAACAGCTCAAATTCGAAAAACAAAAACATATTCCTGTTCCCCTGCCTCCCCGAAGACCAAAAAACCATGACTTTTGCAGATCTGAAGTTTCCTTGCGGAGATAGCCCATGCTATATCTTGCATTTGTTAGGAAAAACTGCTTAGAGCATGAAAAGTGCCCATTGCAGAAAGAGCTCAAATTCGAAAAACAAACACGTATTCATGTTCCCCCGGCTCACTGAACACCAAAAAACCATGAGTTTTGCAGATCTGAAGTTTCCTTGCGGAGATAGCCCATGCTATATCTTGCATTTGTTAGGAAAAACTGCTTATAGTATGAAAAGTTCCCATTGCACAAAGAGCTCAAATTCAAAAAACAAACACATATTCATGTTCCCCTGTCTCCCCGAAGACCAAAAAACCATGAGTTTTGCAGATCTGAAGTTTCCTTGCAGAGATAGCCCATGCTATATCTTGCATTTGTTAGGAAAAACTGCTTATAGCATGAAAAGTGCCCATTGCAGATAGAGCTCAAATTCGCAAAACAAACACATATTCCTGTTCCCCAGCCTCCCCGAAGACGAAAAAACCATGACTTTTGCAGATCTGAAGTTTCCTTGCGGAGATAGCCCATGCTATATCTTGCATTTGTTAGGAAAAACTGCTTAGAGCATGAAAAGTGCCCATTGCAGAAAGAGCTCAAATTCAAAAAACAAGCACGTATTCATGTTCCCCCGGCTCACTGAACACCAAAAAACCATGAGTTTTGCAGATCTGAAGTTTCCTTGCGGAGATAGCCCATGCAATATCTTGCATTTGTTAGGAAAAACTGCTTATAGTATGAAAAGTGCCCATTGCAGAAAGAGCTCAAATTCAAAAAACAAACACATATTCATGTTCCCCTGCCTCCCCGAAGACCAAAAAACCATGACCTTTGCAGATCTGAAGTTTCCTTGCGGAGATAGCCCATGCTATATCTTGCATTTGTTAGGAAAAACTGCTTATAGTATGAAAAGTGCCCATTGCAGAAAGAGCTCAAATTCGAAAAACAAACACATATTCCTGTTCCCCTGCCTCCCCGAAGACCAAAAAACCATGACTTTTGCAGATGTGAAGTTTCCTTGCGGAGATAGCCCATGCTATATCTTGCATTTGTTAGGAAAAACTGCTTAGAGCATGAAAAGTGCCCATTGCAGAAAGAGCTCAAATTCGAAAAACAAACACGTATTCATGTTCCCCCGGCTCACTGAACACCAAAAAACCATGAGTTTTGCAGATCTGAAGTTTCCTTGCGGAGATAGCCCATGCTATATCTTGCATTTGTTAGGAAAAACTGCTTATAGTATGAAAAGTTCCCATTGCACAAAGAGCTCAAATTCAAAAAACAAACACATATTCATGTTCCCCTGTCTCCCCGAAGACCAAAAAACCATGAGTTTTGCAGATCTGAAGTTTCCTTGCGGAGATAGCCCATGCTATATCTTGCATTTGTTAGGAAAAACTGCTTATAGTATGAAAAGTGCCCATTGCACAAAGAGCTCAAATTCAAAAAACAAACACATATTCATGTTCCCCTGCCTCCCCGAAGACCACAAAACCATGACTTTTGCAGATCTGAAGTTTCCTTGCGGAGATAGCCCATGCTATATCTTGCATTTGTTAGGAAAAACTGCTTAGAGCATGAAAAGTGCCCATTGCAGAAAGAGCTCAAATTCGAAAAACAAACACGTGTTCATGTTCCCCCGGCTCACTGAACACCAAAAAACCATGAGTTTTGCAGATCGGATGTCTCCTTGCGGAGATAGCCCATGTTGTATCTTGCATTTGTTAGGAAAAACTGCTTATAGCATGAAAAGTGCCCATTGCAGATAGAGCTCAAATTCGCAAAACAAACACATATTCCTGTTCCCCTGCCTCCCCGAAGACCAAAAAACCATGACTTTTGCAGATCTGAAGTTTCCTTGCGGAGATAGCCCATGCTATATCTTGCATTTGTTAGGAAAAACTGCTTATAGCATGAAAAGTGCCCATTGCAGATAGAGCTCAAATTCGCAAAACAAACACATATTCCTGTTCCCCTGCCTCCCTGAAGACGAAAAAACCATGACTTTTGCAGATCTGAATTTTCCTTGCGGAGATAGCCCATGCTATATCTTGCATTTGTTAGGAAAAACTGCTTATAGTATGAAAAGTGCCCATTGCAGAAAGAGCTCAAATTCGAAAAACAAGCACGTATTCATGTTCCCCCGTCTCACTGAACACCAAAAAACCATGAGTTTTGCAGATCTGAAGTTTCCTTGCGGAGATAGCCCATGCAATATCTTGCATTTGTTAGGAAAAACTGCTTATAGTATTAAAAGTGCCCATTGCAGAAAGAGCTCAAATTCAAAAAACAAGCACATATTCATGTTCCCCTGCCTCCCCGAAGACCAAAAAACCATGACCTTTGCAGATCTGAAGTTTCCTTGCGGAGATAGCCCATGCTATATCTTGCATTTGTTAGGAAAAACTGCTTATAGCATGAAAAGTGCCCATTGCAGATAGAGCTCAAATTCGAAAAACAAACACATATTCCTGTTCCCCAGCCTCCCCGAAGACGAAAAAACCATGACTTTTGCAGATCTGAAGTTTCCTTGCGGAGATAGCCCATGCTATATCTTGCATTTGTTAGGAAAAACTGCTTAGAGCATGAAAAGTGCCCATTGCAGAAAGAGCTCAAATTCAAAAAACAAGCACGTATTCATGTTCCCCCGGCTCACTGAACACCAAAAAACCATGAGTTTTGCAGATCTGAAGTTTCCTTGCGGAGATAGCCCATGCAATATCTTGCATTTGTTAGGAAAAACTGCTTATAGTATGAAAAGTGCCCATTGCAGAAAGAGCTCAAATTCAAAAAACATACACATATTCATGTTTCCCTGCCTCCCCGAAGACCAAAAAACCATGACCTTTGCAGATCTGAAGTTTCCTTGCGGAGATAGCCCATGCTATATCTTGCATTTGTTAGGAAAAACTGCTTATAGTATGAAAAGTGCCCATTGCAGAAAGAGCTCAAATTCGAAAAACAAACACATATTCCTGTTCCCCTGCCTCCCCGAAGACCAAAAAACCATGACTTTTGCAGATGTGAAGTTTCCTTGCGGAGATAGCCCATGCTATATCTTGCATTTGTTAGGAAAAACTGCTTAGAGCATGAAAAGTGCCCATTGCAGAAAGAGCTCAAATTCGAAAAACAAACATGTATTCATGTTCCCCCGGCTCACTGAACACAAAAAAACCATGAGTTTTGCAGATCTGAAGTTTCCTTGCGGAGATAGCCCATGCTATATCTTGCATTTGTTAGGAAAAACTGCTTATAGTATGAAAAGTTCCCATTGCACAAAGAGCTCAAATTCAAAAAACAAACACATATTCATGTTCCCCTGTCTCCCCGAAGACCAAAAAACCATGAGTTTTGCAGATCTGAAGTTTCCTTGCGGAGATAGCCCATGCTATATCTTGCATTTGTTAGGAAAAACTGCTTATAGCATGAAAAGTGCCCATTGCAGATAGAGCTCAAATTCGCAAAACAAACACATATTCCTGTTCCCCTGCCTCCCCGAAGACCAAAAAACCATGACTTTTGCAGATCTGAAGTTTCCTTGCGGAGATAGCCCATGCTATATCTTGCATTTGTTAGGAAAAACTGCTTATAGTATGAAAAGTGCCCATTGCAGAAAGAGCTCAAATTCGAAAAACAAGCACGTATTCATGTTCCCCCGTCTCACTGAACACCAAAAAACCATGAGTTTTGCAGATCTGAAGTTTCCTTGCGGAGATAGCCCATGCAATATCTTGCATTTGTTAGGAAAAACTGCTTATAGTATTAAAAGTGCCCATTGCAGAAAGAGCTCAAATTCAAAAAACAAGCACATATTCATGTTCCCCTGCCTCCCCGAAGACCAAAAAACCATGACCTTTGCAGATCTGAAGTTTCCTTGCGGAGATAGCCCATGCTATATCTTGCATTTGTTAGGAAAAACTGCTTATAGTATGAAAAGTGCCCATTGCAGAAACAGCTCAAATTCGAAAAACAAACACATATTCCTGTTCCCCTGCCTCCCCGAAGACCAAAAAACCATGACTTTTGCAGATCTGAAGTTTCCTTGCGGAGATAGCCCATGCTATATCTTGCATTTGTTAGGAAAAACTGCTTAGAGCATGAAAAGTGCCCATTGCAGAAAGAGCTCAAATTCGAAAAACAAACACGTATTCATGTTCCCCCGGCTCACTGAACACCAAAAAACCATGAGTTTTGCAGATCTGAAGTTTCCTTGCGGAGATAGCCCATGCTATATCTTGCATTTGTTAGGAAAAACTGCTTATAGTATGAAAAGTTCCCATTGCACAAAGAGCTCAAATTCAAAAAACAAACACATATTCATGTTCCCCTGCCTCCCCGAAGACCAAAAAACCATGAGTTTTGCAGATCTGAAGTTTCCTTGCGGAGATAGCCCATGCTATATCTTGCATTTGTTAGGAAAAACTGCTTATAGTATGAAAAGTGCCCATTGCAGAAAGAGCTCAAATTCGAAAAACAAACACGTATTCATGTTCCCCCGGCTCACTGAACACCAAAAAACCATGAGTTTTGCAGATCTGAAGTTTCCTTGCGGAGATAGCCCATGCTATATCTTGCATTTGTTAGGAAAAACTGCTTATAGTATGAAAAGTTCCCATTGCACAAAGAGCTCAAATTCAAAAAACAAACACATATTCATGTTCCCCTGTCTCCCCGAAGACCAAAAAACCATG
The DNA here is from genome assembly GCF_964194415.1 of Vipera berus. Taxonomy (NCBI): domain Eukaryota; kingdom Metazoa; phylum Chordata; class Lepidosauria; order Squamata; family Viperidae; genus Vipera; species Vipera berus. Next base: position 691,567 of record NC_138219.1, read on the forward strand.
AGTTTTGCAGATCTGAAGTTTCCTTGCGGAGATAGCCCATGCTATATCTTGCATTTGTTAGGAAAAACTGCTTATAGTATGAAAAGTGCCCATTGCACAAAGAGCTCAAATTCAAAAAACAAACACATATTCATGTTCCCCTGCCTCCCCGAAGACCACAAAACCATGACTTTTGCAGATCTGAAGTTTCCTTGCGGAGATAGCCCATGCTATATCTTGCATTTGTTAGGAAAAACTGCTTAGAGCATGAAAAGTGCCCATTGCAGAAAGAGCTCAAATTCGAAAAACAAACACGTGTTCATGTTCCCCCGGCTCACTGAACACCAAAAAACCATGAGTTTTGCAGATCGGATGTCTCCTTGCGGAGATAGCCCATGTTGTATCTTGCATTTGTTAGGAAAAACTGCTTATAGCATGAAAAGTGCCCATTGCAGATAGAGCTCAAATTCGCAAAACAAACACATATTCCTGTTCCCCTGCCTCCCCGAAGACCAAAAAACCATGACTTTTGCAGATCTGAAGTTTCCTTGCGGAGATAGCCCATGCTATATCTTGCATTTGTTAGGAAAAACTGCTTATAGCATGAAAAGTGCCCATTGCAGATAGAGCTCAAATTCGCAAAACAAACACATATTCCTGTTCCCCTGCCTCCCTGAAGACGAAAAAACCATGACTTTTGCAGATCTGAATTTTCCTTGCGGAGATAGCCCATGCTATATCTTGCATTTGTTAGGAAAAACTGCTTATAGTATGAAAAGTGCCCATTGCAGAAAGAGCTCAAATTCGAAAAACAAGCACGTATTCATGTTCCCCCGTCTCACTGAACACCAAAAAACCATGAGTTTTGCAGATCTGAAGTTTCCTTGCGGAGATAGCCCATGCAATATCTTGCATTTGTTAGGAAAAACTGCTTATAGTATTAAAAGTGCCCATTGCAGAAAGAGCTCAAATTCAAAAAACAAGCACATATTCATGTTCCCCTGCCTCCCCGAAGACCAAAAAACCATGACCTTTGCAGATCTGAAGTTTCCTTGCGGAGATAGCCCATGCTATATCTTGCATTTGTTAGGAAAAACTGCTTATAGCATGAAAAGTGCCCATTGCAGATAGAGCTCAAATTCGAAAAACAAACACATATTCCTGTTCCCCAGCCTCCCCGAAGACGAAAAAACCATGACTTTTGCAGATCTGAAGTTTCCTTGCGGAGATAGCCCATGCTATATCTTGCATTTGTTAGGAAAAACTGCTTAGAGCATGAAAAGTGCCCATTGCAGAAAGAGCTCAAATTCAAAAAACAAGCACGTATTCATGTTCCCCCGGCTCACTGAACACCAAAAAACCATGAGTTTTGCAGATCTGAAGTTTCCTTGCGGAGATAGCCCATGCAATATCTTGCATTTGTTAGGAAAAACTGCTTATAGTATGAAAAGTGCCCATTGCAGAAAGAGCTCAAATTCAAAAAACAAACACATATTCATGTTTCCCTGCCTCCCCGAAGACCAAAAAACCATGACCTTTGCAGATCTGAAGTTTCCTTGCGGAGATAGCCCATGCTATATCTTGCATTTGTTAGGAAAAACTGCTTATAGTATGAAAAGTGCCCATTGCAGAAAGAGCTCAAATTCGAAAAACAAACACATATTCCTGTTCCCCTGCCTCCCCGAAGACCAAAAAACCATGACTTTTGCAGATGTGAAGTTTCCTTGCGGAGATAGCCCATGCTATATCTTGCATTTGTTAGGAAAAACTGCTTAGAGCATGAAAAGTGCCCATTGCAGAAAGAGCTCAAATTCGAAAAACAAACATGTATTCATGTTCCCCCGGCTCACTGAACACCAAAAAACCATGAGTTTTGCAGATCTGAAGTTTCCTTGCGGAGATAGCCCATGCTATATCTTGCATTTGTTAGGAAAAACTGCTTATAGTATGAAAAGTTCCCATTGCACAAAGAGCTCAAATTCAAAAAACAAACACATATTCATGTTCCCCTGTCTCCCCGAAGACCAAAAAACCATGAGTTTTGCAGATCTGAAGTTTCCTTGCGGAGATAGCCCATGCTATATCTTGCATTTGTTAGGAAAAACTGCTTATAGCATGAAAAGTGCCCATTGCAGATAGAGCTCAAATTCGCAAAACAAACACATATTCCTGTTCCCCTGCCTCCCCGAAGACCAAAAAACCATGACTTTTGCAGATCTGAAGTTTCCTTGCGGAGATAGCCCATGCTATATCTTGCATTTGTTAGGAAAAACTGCTTATAGTATGAAAAGTGCCCATTGCAGAAAGAGCTCAAATTCGAAAAACAAGCACGTATTCATGTTCCCCCGTCTCACTGAACACCAAAAAACCATGAGTTTTGCAGATCTGAAGTTTCCTTGCGGAGATAGCCCATGCAATATCTTGCATTTGTTAGGAAAAACTGCTTATAGTATTAAAAGTGCCCATTGCAGAAAGAGCTCAAATTCAAAAAACAAGCACATATTCATGTTCCCCTGCCTCCCCGAAGACCAAAAAACCATGACCTTTGCAGATCTGAAGTTTCCTTGCGGAGATAGCCCATGCTATATCTTGCATTTGTTAGGAAAAACTGCTTATAGTATGAAAAGTGCCCATTGCAGAAACAGCTCAAATTCGAAAAACAAACACATATTCCTGTTCCCCTGCCTCCCCGAAGACCAAAAAACCATGACTTTTGCAGATCTGAAGTTTCCTTGCGGAGATAGCCCATGCTATATCTTGCATTTGTTAGGAAAAACTGCTTAGAGCATGAAAAGTGCCCATTGCAGAAAGAGCTCAAATTCGAAAAACAAACACGTATTCATGTTCCCCCGGCTCACTGAACACCAAAAAACCATGAGTTTTGCAGATCTGAAGTTTCCTTGCGGAGATAGCCCATGCTATATCTTGCATTTGTTAGGAAAAACTGCTTATAGTATGAAAAGTTCCCATTGCACAAAGAGCTCAAATTCAAAAAACAAACACATATTCATGTTCCCCTGTCTCCCCGAAGACCAAAAAACCATGAGTTTTGCAGATCTGAAGTTTCCTTGCAGAGATAGCCCATGCTATATCTTGCATTTGTTAGGAAAAACTGCTTATAGCATGAAAAGTGCCCATTGCAGATAGAGCTCAAATTCGCAAAACAAACACATATTCCTGTTCCCCAGCCTCCCCGAAGACGAAAAAACCATGACTTTTGCAGATCTGAAGTTTCCTTGCGGAGATAGCCCATGCTATATCTTGCATTTGTTAGGAAAAACTGCTTAGAGCATGAAAAGTGCCCATTGCAGAAAGAGCTCAAATTCAAAAAACAAGCACGTATTCATGTTCCCCCGGCTCACTGAACACCAAAAAACCATGAGTTTTGCAGATCTGAAGTTTCCTTGCGGAGATAGCCCATGCAATATCTTGCATTTGTTAGGAAAAACTGCTTATAGTATGAAAAGTGCCCATTGCAGAAAGAGCTCAAATTCAAAAAACAAACACATATTCATGTTCCCCTGCCTCCCCGAAGACCAAAAAACCATGACCTTTGCAGATCTGAAGTTTCCTTGCGGAGATAGCCCATGCTATATCTTGCATTTGTTAGGAAAAACTGCTTATAGTATGAAAAGTGCCCATTGCAGAAAGAGCTCAAATTCGAAAAACAAACACATATTCCTGTTCCCCTGCCTCCCCGAAGACCAAAAAAACCATGACTTTTGCAGATGTGAAGTTTCCTTGCGGAGATAGCCCATGCTATATCTTGCATTTGTTAGGAAAAACTGCTTAGAGCATGAAAAGTGCCCATTGCAGAAAGAGCTCAAATTCGAAAAACAAACACGTATTCATGTTCCCCCGGCTCACTGAACACCAAAAAACCATGAGTTTTGCAGATCTGAAGTTTCCTTGCGGAGATAGCCCATGCTATATCTTGCATTTGTTAGGAAAAACTGCTTATAGTATGAAAAGTTCCCATTGCACAAAGAGCTCAAATTCAAAAAACAAACACATATTCATGTTCCCCTGTCTCCCCGAAGACCAAAAAACCATGAGTTTTGCAGATCTGAAGTTTCCTTGCGGAGATAGCCCATGCTATATCTTGCATTTGTTAGGAAAAACTGCTTATAGCATGAAAAGTGCCCATTGCAGATAGAGCTCAAATTCGCAAAACAAACACATATTCCTGTTCCCCTGCCTCCCCGAAGACCAAAAAACCATGACTTTTGCAGATCTGAAGTTTCCTTGCGGAGATAGCCCATGCTATATCTTGCATTTGTTAGGAAAAACTGCTTATATTATGAAAAGTGCCCATTGCAGAAAGAGCTCAAATTCGAAAAACAAGCACGTATTCATGTTCCCCCGGCTCACTGAACACCAAAAAACCATGAGTTTTGCAGATCTGAAGTTTCCTTGCGGAGATAGCCCATGCAATATCTTGCATTTGTTAGGAAAAACTGCTTATAGTATGAAAAGTGCCCATTGCAGAAAGAGCTCAAATTCAAAAAACAAACACATATTCATGTTCCCCTGCCTCCCCGAAGACCAAAAAACCATGACCTTTGCAGATCTGAAGTTTCCTTGCGGAGATAGCCCATGCTATATCTTGCATTTGTTAGGAAAAACTGCTTATAGTATGAAAAGTGCCCATTGCAGAAAGAGCTCAAATTCGAAAAACAAACACATATTCCTGTTCCCCTGCCTCCCCGAAGACCAAAAAACCATGACTTTTGCAGATGTGAAGTTTCCTTGCGGAGATAGCCCATGCTATATCTTGCATTTGTTAGGAAAAACTGCTTAGAGCATGAAAAGTGCCCATTGCAGAAAGAGCTCAAATTCGAAAAACAAACACGTATTCATGTTCCCCCGGCTCACTGAACACCAAAAAACCATGAGTTTTGCAGATCTGAAGTTTCCTTGCGGAGATAGCCCATGCTATATCTTGCATTTGTTAGGAAAAACTGCTTATAGCATGAAAAGTGCCCATTGCAGATAGAGCTCAAATTCGCAAAACAAACACATATTCCTGTTCCCCTGCCTCCCCGAAGACCAAAAAACCATGACTTTTGCAGATCTGAAGTTTCCTTGCGGAGATAGCCCATGCTATATCTTGCATTTGTTAGGAAAAACTGCTTATAGTATGAAAAGTGCCCATTGCAGAAAGAGCTCAAATTCGAAAAACAAACACATATTCCTGTTCCCCTGCCTCCCCGAAGACCAAAAAACCATGACTTTTGCAGATGTGAAGTTTCCTTGCGGAGATAGCCCATGCTATATCTTGCATTTGTTAGGAAAAACTGCTTAGAGCATGAAAAGTGCCCATTGCAGAAAGAGCTCAAATTCGAAAACAAACACGTATTCATGTTCCCCCGGCTCACTGAACACCAAAAAACCATGAGTTTTGCAGATCTGAAGTTTCCTTGCGGAGATAGCCCATGCTATAGCTTGCATTTGTTAGGAAAAACTGCTTATAGTATGAAAAGTTCCCATTGCACAAAGAGCTCAAATTCAAAAAACAAACACATATTCATGTTCCCCTGTCTCCCCGAAGACCAAAAAACCATGAGTTTTGCAGATCTGAAGTTTCCTTGCGGAGATAGCCCATGCTATATCTTGCATTGGGACGCGGTGGCTCAGTGGGTTAGGACACTGAGCTTGTCGATCAGAAGGTCGGCAGTTTGGTGGGTCGAATCCCGAGTGCCGCGTAACAGAGTGAGCGCCTGTTACTCGTCCCAGCTTCTGCTAACCTAGCAGTTCGAAAGCACGTAAAAAATGCAAGTAGAAAAATAGGGACCACTCCGGTGGGAAGGTAACGGCGTTCCGTGCGCCTTTGGCGTTTAGTCATGCCGGCCACATGACCACGGAGACGTCCTCGGACAAGCGCTGGCTCTTCGGCTTTGAAACGGAGATGAGCACCGGCCCCTAGAGTCGGAAACGACTAGCACGCATGTGCGGGGGAACCTTTACCTTTACCTTTATATCTTGCATTTGTTAGGAAAAACTGCTTATAGCATGAAAAGTGCCCATTGCAGATAGAGCTCAAATTCGCAAAACAAACACATATTCCTGTTCCCCTGCCTCCCCGAAGACCAAAAAACCATGACTTTTGCAGATCTGAAGTTTCCTTGTGGAGATAGCCCATGCTATATCTTGCATTTGTTAGGAAAAACTGCTTATAGTATGAAAAGTGCCCATTGCAGAAAGAGCTCAAATTCGAAAAACAAGCACGTATTCATGTTCCCCCGGCTCACTGAACACCAAAAAACCATGAGTTTTGCAGATCTGAAGTTTCCTTGCGGAGATAGCCCATGCAATATCTTGCATTTGTTAGGAAAAACTGCTTATAGTATGAAAAGTGCCCATTGCAGAAAGAGCTCAAATTCAAAAAACAAACACATATTCATGTTCCCCTGCCTCCCCGAAGACCAAAAAACCATGACCTTTGCAGATCTGAAGTTTCCTTGCGGAGATAGCCCATGCTATATCTTGCATTTGTTAGGAAAAACTGCTTATAGTATGAAAAGTGCCCATTGCAGAAAGAGCTCAAATTCGAAAAACAAACACATATTCCTGTTCCCCTGCCTCCCCGAAGACCAAAAAACCATGACTTTTGCAGATGTGAAGTTTCCTTGCGGAGATAGCCCATGCTATATCTTGCATTTGTTAGGAAAAACTGCTTAGAGCATGAAAAGTGCCCATTGCAGAAAGAGCTCAAATTCGAAAAACAAACACGTATTCATGTTCCCCCGGCTCACTGAACACCAAAAAACCATGAGTTTTGCAGATCTGAAGTTTCCTTGCGGAGATAGCCCATGCTATATCTTGCATTTGTTAGGAAAAACTGCTTATAGTATGAAAAGTGCCCATTGCAGAAAGAGCTCAAATTCGAAAAACAAACACATATTCCTGTTCCCCTGCCTCCCCGAAGACCAAAAAACCATGACTTTTGCAGATGTGAAGTTTCCTTGCGGAGATAGCCCATGCTATATCTTGCATTTGTTAGGAAAAACTGCTTAGAGCATGAAAAGTGCCCATTGCAGAAAGAGCTCAAATTCGAAAAACAAACACGTATTCATGTTCCCCCGGCTCACTGAACACCAAAAAACCATGAGTTTTGCAGATCTGAAGTTTCCTTGCGGAGATAGCCCATGCTATATCTTGCATTTGTTAGGAAAAACTGCTTATAGTATGAAAAGTTCCCATTGCACAAAGAGCTCAAATTCAAAAAACAAACACATATTCATGTTCCCCTGTCTCCCCGAAGACCAAAAAACCATGAGTTTTGCAGATCTGAAGTTTCCTTGCGGAGATAGCCCATGCTATATCTTGCATTTGTTAGGAAAAACTGCTTATAGCATGAAAAGTGCCCATTGCAGATAGAGCTCAAATTCGCAAAACAAACACATATTCCTGTTCCCCTGCCTCCCCGAAGACCAAAAAACCATGACTTTTGCAGATCTGAAGTTTCCTTGCGGAGATAGCCCATGCTATATCTTGCATTTGTTAGGAAAAACTGCTTATAGTATGAAAAGTGCCCATTGCAGAAAGAGCTCAAATTCGAAAAACAAGCACGTATTCATGTTCCCCCGTCTCACTGAACACCAAAAAACCATGAGTTTTGCAGATCTGAAGTTTCCTTGCGGAGATAGCCCATGCAATATCTTGCATTTGTTAGGAAAAACTGCTTATAGTATGAAAAGTGCCCATTGCAGAAAGAGCTCAAATTCAAAAAACAAACACATATTCATGTTCCCCTGCCTCCCCGAAGACCAAAAAACCATGACTTTTGCAGATGTGAAGTTTCCTTGCGGAGATAGCCCATGCTATATCTTGCATTTGTTAGGAAAAACTGCTTAGAGCATGAAAAGTGCCCATTGCAGAAAGAGCTCAAATTCGAAAAACAAACACGTATTCATGTTCCCCCGGCTCACTGAACACCAAAAAACCATGAGTTTTGCAGATCTGAAGTTTCCTTGCGGAGATAGCCCATGCTATATCTTGCATTTGTTAGGAAAAACTGCTTATAGCATGAAAAGTGCCCATTGCAGATAGAGCTCAAATTCGCAAAACAAACACATATTCCTGTTCCCCTGCCTCCCCGAAGACCAAAAAACCATGACTTTTGCAGATCTGAAGTTTCCTTGCGGAGATAGCCCATGCAATATCTTGCATTTGTTAGGAAAAACTGCTTATAGTATGAAAAGTGCCCATTGCAGAAAGAGCTCAAATTCAAAAAACAAACACGTATTCATGTTCCCCCGGCTCACTGAACACCAAAAAACCATGCGTTTTGCAGATCTGAAGTTTCCTTGCGGAGATAGCCCATGCTATATCTTGCATTTGTTAGGAAAAACTGCTTATAGTATGAAAAGTTCCCATTGCACAAAGAGCTCAAATTCAAAAAACAAACACATATTCATGTTCCCCTGTCTCCCCGAAGACCAAAAAACCATGACTTTTGCAGATCTGAAGTTTCCTTGCAGAGATAGCCCATGCTATATCTTGCATTTGTTAGGAAAAACTGCTTATAGCATGAAAAGTGCCCATTGCAGATAGAGCTCAAATTCGCAAAACAAACACATATTCCTGTTCCCCAGCCTCCCCGAAGACGAAAAAACCATGACTTTTGCAGATCTGAAGTTTCCTTGCGGAGATAGCCCATGCTATATCTTGCATTTGTTAGGAAAAACTGCTTAGAGCATGAAAAGTGCCCATTGCAGAAAGAGCTCAAATTCGAAAAACAAGCACGTATTCATGTTCCCCCGGCTCACTGAACACCAAAAAACCATGAGTTTTGCAGATCTGAAGTTTCCTTGCGGAGATAGCCCATGCAATATCTTGCATTTGTTAGGAAAAACTGCTTATAGTATGAAAAGTGCCCATTGCAGAAAGAGCTCAAATTCAAAAAACAAACACATATTCATGTTCCCCTGCCTCCCCGAAGACCAAAAAACCATGACCTTTGCAGATCTGAAGTTTCCTTGCGGAGATAGCCCATGCTATATCTTGCATTTGTTAGGAAAAACTGCTTATAGTATGAAAAGTGCCCATTGCAGAAAGAGCTCAAATTCGAAAAACAAACACATATTCCTGTTCCCCTGCCTCCCCGAAGACCAAAAAACCATGACTTTTGCAGATGTGAAGTTTCCTTGCGGAGATAGCCCATGCTATATCTTGCATTTGTTAGGAAAAACTGCTTAGAGCATGAAAAGTGCCCATTGCAGAAAGAGCTCAAATTCGAAAAACAAACACGTATTCATGTTCCCCCGGCTCACTGAACACCAAAAAACCATGACTTTTGCAGATCTGAAGTTTCCTTGCGGAGATAGCCCATGCTATATCTTGCATTTGTTAGGAAAAACTGCTTAGAGCATGAAAAGTGCCCGTTGCAGAAAGAGCTCAAATTCGAAAAACAAACACATATTCCTGTTCCCCTGCCTCCCCGAAGACAAAAAAACCATGACTTTTGCAGATCTGAAGTTTCCTTGCGGAGATAGCCCATGCTATATCTTGCATTTGTTAGGAAAAACTGCTTATAGTATGAAAAGTGCCCATTGCACAAAGAGCTCAAATTCAAAAAACAAACACATATTCATGTTCCCCTGCCTCCCCGAAGACCACAAAACCATGACTTTTGCAGATCTGAAGTTTCCTTGCGGAGATAGCCCATGCTATATCTTGCATTTGTTAGGAAAAACTGCTTAGAGCATGAAAAGTGCCCATTGCAGAAAGAGCTCAAATTCGAAAAACAAACACGTGTTCATGTTCCCCCGGCTCACTGAACACCAAAAAACCATGAGTTTTGCAGATCGGATGTCTCCTTGCGGAGATAGCCCATGTTATATCTTGCATTTGTTAGGAAAAACTGCTTATAGCATGAAAAGTGCCCATTGCAGATAGAGCTCAAATTCGCAAAACAAACACATATTCCTGTTCCCCTGCCTCCCCGAAGACCAAAAAACCATGACTTTTGCAGATCTGAAGTTTCCTTGCGGAGATAGCCCATGCTATATCTTGCATTTGTTAGGAAAAACTGCTTATAGCATGAAAAGTGCCCATTGCAGATAGAGCTCAAATTCGCAAAACAAACACATATTCCTGTTCCCCTGCCTCCCTGAAGACGAAAAAACCATGACTTTTGCAGATCTGAATTTTCCTTGCGGAGATAGCCCATGCTATATCTTGCATTTGTTAGGAAAAACTGCTTATAGTATGAAAAGTGCCCATTGCAGAAAGAGCTCAAATTCGAAAAACAAGCACGTATTCATGTTCCCCCGTCTCACTGAACACCAAAAAACCATGAGTTTTGCAGATCTGAAGTTTCCTTGCGGAGATAGCCCATGCAATATCTTGCATTTGTTAGGAAAAACTGCTTATAATATTAAAAGTGCCCATTGCAGAAAGAGCTCAAATTCAAAAAACAAGCACATATTCATGTTCCCCTGCCCCCCCGAAGACCAAAAAACCATGACCTTTGCAGATCTGAAGTTTCCTTGCGGAGATAGCCCATGCTATATCTTGCATTTGTTAGGAAAAACTGCTTATAGTATGAAAAGTGCCCATTGCAGAAACAGCTCAAATTCGAAAAACAAACACATATTCCTGTTCCCCTGCCTCCCCGAAGACCAAAAAACCATGACTTTTGCAGATCTGAAGTTTCCTTGCGGAGATAGCCCATGCTATATCTTGCATTTGTTAGGAAAAACTGCTTAGAGCATGAAAAGTGCCCATTGCAGAAAGAGCTCAAATTCGAAAAACAAACACGTATTCATGTTCCCCCGGCTCACTGAACACCAAAAAACCATGACTTTTGCAGATCTGAAGTTTCCTTGCGGAGATAGCCCATGCTATATCTTGCATTTGTTAGGAAAAACTGCTTATAGTATGAAAAGTTCCCATTGCACAAAGAGCTCAAATTCAAAAAACAAACACATATTCATGTTCCCCTGTCTCCCCGAAGACCAAAAAACCATGAGTTTTGCAGATCTGAAGTTTCCTTGCAGAGATAGCCCATGCTATATCTTGCATTTGTTAGGAAAAACTGCTTATAGCATGAAAAGTGCCCATTGCAGATAGAGCTCAAATTCGCAAAACAAACACATATTCCTGTTCCCCAGCCTCCCCGAAGACGAAAAAACCATGACTTTTGCAGATCTGAAGTTTCCTTGCGGAGATAGCCCATGCTATATCTTGCATTTGTTAGGAAAAACTGCTTAGAGCATGAAAAGTGCCCATTGCAGAAAGAGCTCAAATTCAAAAAACAAGCACGTATTCATGTTCCCCCGGCTCACTGAACACCAAAAAACCATGAGTTTTGCAGATCTGAAGTTTCCTTGCGGAGATAGCCCATGCAATATCTTGCATTTGTTAGGAAAAACTGCTTATAGTATGAAAAGTGCCCATTGCAGAAAGAGCTCAAATTCAAAAAACAAACACATATTCATGTTCCCCTGCCTCCCCGAAGACCAAAAAACCATGACCTTTGCAGATCTGAAGTTTCCTTGCGGAGATAGCCCATGCTATATCTTGCATTTGTTAGGAAAAACTGCTTATAGTATGAAAAGTGCCCATTGCAGAAAGAGCTCAAATTCGAAAAACAAACACATATTCCTGTTCCCCTGCCTCCCCGAAGACCAAAAAACCATGACTTTTGCAGATGTGAAGTTTCCTTGCGGAGATAGCCCATGCTATATCTTGCATTTGTTAGGAAAAACTGCTTAGAGCATGAAAAGTGCCCATTGCAGAAAGAGCTCAAATTCGAAAAACAAACACGTATTCATGTTCCCCCGGCTCACTGAACACCAAAAAACCATGAGTTTTGCAGATCTGAAGTTTCCTTGCGGAGATAGCCCATGCTATATCTTGCATTTGTTAGGAAAAACTGCTTATAGTATGAAAAGTTCCCATTGCACAAAGAGCTCAAATTCAAAAAACAAACACATATTCATGTTCCCCTGTCTCCTCGAAGACCAAAAAACCATGAGTTTTGCAGATCTGAAGTTTCCTTGCGGAGATAGCCCATGCTATATCTTGCATTTGTTAGGAAAAACTGCTTATAGCATGAAAAGTGCCCATTGCAGATAGAGCTCAAATTCGCAAAACAAACACATATTCCTGTTCCCCTGCCTCCCCGAAGACCAAAAAACCATGACTTTTGCAGATCTGAAGTTTCCTTGCGGAGATAGCCCATGCTATATCTTGCATTTGTTAGGAAAAACTGCTTATAGTATGAAAAGTGCCCATTGCAGAAAGAGCTCAAATTCGAAAAACAAGCACGTATTCATGTTCCCCCGGCTCACTGAACACCAAAAAACCATGAGTTTTGCAGATCTGAAGTTTCCTTGCGGAGATAGCCCATGCAATATCTTGCATTTGTTAGGAAAAACTGCTTATAGTATGAAAAGTGCCCATTGCAGAAAGAGCTCAAATTCAAAAAACAAACACATATTCATGTTCCCCTGCCTCCCCGAAGACCAAAAAACCATGACCTTTGCAGATCTGAAGTTTCCTTGCGGAGATAGCCCATGCTATATCTTGCATTTGTTAGGAAAAACTGCTTATAGTATGAAAAGTGCCCATTGCAGAAAGAGCTCAAATTCGAAAAACAAACACATATTCCTGTTCCCCTGCCTCCCCGAAGACCAAAAAACCATGACTTTTGCAGATGTGAAGTTTCCTTGCGGAGATAGCCCATGCTATATCTTGCATTTGTTAGGAAAAACTGCTTAGAGCATGAAAAGTGCCCATTGCAGAAAGAGCTCAAATTCGAAAAACAAACACGTATTCATGTTCCCCCGGCTCACTGAACACCAAAAAACCATGAGTTTTGCAGATCTGAAGTTTCCTTGCGGAGATAGCCCATGCTATATCTTGCATTTGTTAGGAAAAACTGCTTATAGCATGAAAAGTGCCCATTGCAGATAGAGCTCAAATTCGCAAAACAAACACATATTCCTGTTCCCCTGCCTCCCCGAAGACCAAAAAACCATGACTTTTGCAGATCTGAAGTTTCCTTGCGGAGATAGCCCATGCAATATCTTGCATTTGTTAGGAAAAACTGCTTATAGTATGAAAAGTGCCCATTGCAGAAAGAGCTCAAATTCAAAAAACAAACACATATTCATGTTCCCCTGCCTCCCCGAAGACGAAAAAACCATGACCTTTGCAGATCTGAAGTTTCCTTGCGGAGATAGCCCATGCTATATCTTGCATTTGTTAGGAAAAACTGCTTAGAGCATGAAAAGTGCCCATTGCAGAAAGAGCTCAAATTCGAAAAACAAACACGTATTCATGTTCCCCCGGCTCACTGAACACCAAAAAACCATGAGTTTTGCAGATCTGAAGTTTCCTTGCGGAGATAGCCCATGCTATATCTTGCATTTGTTAGGAAAAACTGCTTATAGTATGAAAAGTTCCCATTGCACAAAGAGCTCAAATTCAAAAAACAAACACATATTCATGTTCCCCTGTCTCCCCGAAGACCAAAAAACCATGAGTTTTGCAGATCTGAAGTTTCCTTGCGGAGATAGCCCATGCTATATCTTGCATTGGGACGCGGTGGCTCAGTGGGTTAGGACACTGAGCTTGTCGATCAGAAGGTCGGCAGTTTGGTGGGTCGAATCCCGAGTGCCGCGTAACAGAGTGAGCGCCTGTTACTCGTCCCAGCTTCTGCTAACCTAGCAGTTCGAAAGCACGTAAAAAATGCAAGTAGAAAAATAGGGACCACTCCGGTGGGAAGGTAACGGCGTTCCGTGCGCCTTTGGCGTTTAGTCATGCCGGCCACATGACCACGGAGACGTCCTCGGACAAGCGCTGGCTCTTCGGCTTTGAAACGGAGATGAGCACCGGCCCCTAGAGTCGGAAACGACTAGCACGCATGTGCGGGGGAACCTTTACCTTTACCTTTATATCTTGCATTTGTTAGGAAAAACTGCTTATAGCATGAAAAGTGCCCATTGCAGATAGAGCTCAAATTCGCAAAACAAACACATATTCCTGTTCCCCTGCCTCCCCGAAGACCAAAAAACCATGACTTTTGCAGATCTGAAGTTTCCTTGTGGAGATAGCCCATGCTATATCTTGCATTTGTTAGGAAAAACTGCTTATAGTATGAAAAGTGCCCATTGCAGAAAGAGCTCAAATTCGAAAAACAAGCACGTATTCATGTTCCCCCGTCTCACTGAACACCAAAAAACCATGAGTTTTGCAGATCTGAAGTTTCCTTGCGGAGATAGCCCATGCAATATCTTGCATTTGTTAGGAAAAACTGCTTATAGTATTAAAAGTGCCCATTGCAGAAAGAGCTCAAATTCAAAAAACAAGCACATATTCATGTTCCCCTGCCTCCCCGAAGACCAAAAAACCATGACCTTTGCAGATCTGAAGTTTCCTTGCGGAGATAGCCCATGCTATATCTTGCATTTGTTAGGAAAAACTGCTTATAGTATGAAAAGTGCCCATTGCAGAAAGAGCTCAAATTCGAAAAACAAACACATATTCCTGTTCCCCTGCCTCCCCGAAGACCAAAAAACCATGACTTTTGCAGATGTGAAGTTTCCTTGCGGAGATAGCCCATGCTATATCTTGCATTTGTTAGGAAAAACTGCTTAGAGCATGAAAAGTGCCCATTGCAGAAAGAGCTCAAATTCGAAAAACAAACACGTATTCATGTTCCCCCGGCTCACTGAACACCAAAAAACCATGAGTTTTGCAGATCTGAAGTTTCCTTGCGGAGATAGCCCATGCTATATCTTGCATTTGTTAGGAAAAACTGCTTATAGTATGAAAAGTGCCCATTGCACAAAGAGCTCAAATTCAAAAAACAAACACATATTCATGTTCCCCTGTCTCCCCGAAGACCAAAAAACCATGAGTTTTGCAGATCTGAAGTTTCCTTGCGGAGATAGCCCATGCTATATCTTGCATTTGTTAGGAAAAACTGCTTATAGCATGAAAAGTGCCCATTGCAGATAGAGCTCAAATTCGCAAAACAAACACATATTCCTGTTCCCCTGCCTCCCCGAAGACCAAAAAACCATGACTTTTGCAGATCTGAAGTTTCCTTGCGGAGATAGCCCATGCTATATCTTGCATTTGTTAGGAAAAACTGCTTATAGTATGAAAAGTGCCCATTGCAGAAAGAGCTCAAATTCGAAAAACAAACACGTATTCATGTTCCCCCGGCTCACTGAACACCAAAAAACCATGAGTTTTGCAGATCTGAAGTTTCCTTGCGGAGATAGCCCATGCTATATCTTGCATTTGTTAGGAAAAACTGCTTATAGTATGAAAAGTTCCCATTGCACAAAGAGCTCAAATTCAAAAAACAAACACATATTCATGTTCCCCTGTCTCCCCGAAGACCAAAAAACCATGAGTTTTGCAGATCTGAAGTTTCCTTGCGGAGATAGCCCATGCTATATCTTGCATTTGTTAGGAAAAACTGCTTATAGCATGAAAAGTGCCCATTGCAGATAGAGCTCAAATTCGCAAAACAAACACATATTCCTGTTCCCCTGCCTCCCCGAAGACCAAAAAACCATGACTTTTGCAGATCTGAAGTTTCCTTGCGGAGATAGCCCATGCTATATCTTGCATTTGTTAGGAAAAACTGCTTATAGTATGAAAAGTGCCCATTGCAGAAAGAGCTCAAATTCGAAAAACAAGCACGTATTCATGTTCCCCCGGCTCACTGAACACCAAAAAACCATGAGTTTTGCAGATCTGAAGTTTCCTTGCGGAGATAGCCCATGCAATATCTTGCATTTGTTAGGAAAAACTGCTTATAGTATGAAAAGTGCCCATTGCAGAAAGAGCTCAAATTCAAAAAACAAACACATATTCATGTTCCCCTGCCTCCCCGAAGACCAAAAAACCATGACCTTTGCAGATCTGAAGTTTCCTTGCGGAGATAGCCCATGCTATATCTTGCATTTGTTAGGAAAAACTGCTTATAGTATGAAAAGTGCCCATTGCAGAAAGAGCTCAAATTCGAAAAACAAACACATATTCCTGTTCCCCTGCCTCCCCGAAGACCAAAAAACCATGACTTTTGCAGATGTGAAGTTTCCTTGCGGAGATAGCCCATGCTATATCTTGCATTTGTTAGGAAAAACTGCTTAGAGCATGAAAAGTGCCCATTGCAGAAAGAGCTCAAATTCGAAAAACAAACACGTATTCATGTTCCCCCGGCTCACTGAACACCAAAAAACCATGAGTTTTGCAGATCTGAAGTTTCCTTGCGGAGATAGCCCATGCTATATCTTGCATTTGTTAGGAAAAACTGCTTATAGCATGAAAAGTGCCCATTGCAGATAGAGCTCAAATTCGCAAAACAAACACATATTCCTGTTCCCCTGCCTCCCCGAAGACCAAAAAACCATGACTTTTGCAGATCTGAAGTTTCCTTGCGGAGATAGCCCATGCAATATCTTGCATTTGTTAGGAAAAACTGCTTATAGTATGAAAAGTGCCCATTGCAGAAAGAGCTCAAATTCAAAAAACAAACACGTATTCATGTTCCCCCGGCTCACTGAACACCAAAAAACCATGAGTTTTGCAGATCTGAAGTTTCCTTGCGGAGATAGCCCATGCTATATCTTGCATTTGTTAGGAAAAACTGCTTATAGTATGAAAAGTTCCCATTGCACAAAGAGCTCAAATTCAAAAAACAAACACATATTCATGTTCCCCTGTCTCCCCGAAGACCAAAAAACCATGACTTTTGCAGATCTGAAGTTTCCTTGCAGAGATAGCCCATGCTATATCTTGCATTTGTTAGGAAAAACTGCTTATAGCATGAAAAGTGCCCATTGCAGATAGAGCTCAAATTCGCAAAACAAACACATATTCCTGTTCCCCAGCCTCCCCGAAGACGAAAAAACCATGACTTTTGCAGATCTGAAGTTTCCTTGCGGAGATAGCCCATGCTATATCTTGCATTTGTTAGGAAAAACTGCTTAGAGCATGAAAAGTGCCCATTGCAGAAAGAGCTCAAATTCGAAAAACAAGCACGTGTTCATGTTCCCCCGGCTCACTGAACACCAAAAAACCATGAGTTTTGCAGATCTGAAGTTTCCTTGCGGAGATAGCCCATGCAATATCTTGCATTTGTTAGGAAAAACTGCTTATAGTATGAAAAGTGCCCATTGCAGAAAGAGCTCAAATTCAAAAAACAAACACATATTCATGTTCCCCTGCCTCCCCGAAGACCAAAAAACCATGACCTTTGCAGATCTGAAGTTTCCTTGCGGAGATAGCCCATGCTATATCTTGCATTTGTTAGGAAAAACTGCTTATAGTATGAAAAGTGCCCATTGCAGAAAGAGCTCAAATTCGAAAAACAAACACATATTCCTGTTCCCCTGCCTCCCCGAAGACCAAAAAACCATGACTTTTGCAGATGTGAAGTTTCCTTGCGGAGATAGCCCATGCTATATCTTGCATTTGTTAGGAAAAACTGCTTAGAGCATGAAAAGTGCCCATTGCAGAAAGAGCTCAAATTCGAAAAACAAACACGTATTCATGTTCCCCCGGCTCACTGAACACCAAAAAACCATGACTTTTGCAGATCTGAAGTTTCCTTGCGGAGATAGCCCATGCTATATCTTGCATTTGTTAGGAAAAACTGCTTAGAGCATGAAAAGTGCCCGTTGCAGAAAGAGCTCAAATTCGAAAAACAAACACATATTCCTGTTCCCCTGCCTCCCCGAAGACAAAAAAACCATGACTTTTGCAGATCTGAAGTTTCCTTGCGGAGATAGCCCATGCTATATCTTGCATTTGTTAGGAAAAACTGCTTATAGTATGAAAAGTGCCCATTGCACAAAGAGCTCAAATTCAAAAAACAAACACATATTCATGTTCCCCTGCCTCCCCGAAGACCACAAAACCATGACTTTTGCAGATCTGAAGTTTCCTTGCGGAGATAGCCCATGCTATATCTTGCATTTGTTAGGAAAAACTGCTTAGAGCATGAAAAGTGCCCATTGCAGAAAGAGCTCAAATTCGAAAAACAAACACGTGTTCATGTTCCCCCGGCTCACTGAACACCAAAAAACCATGAGTTTTGCAGATCGGATGTCTCCTTGCGGAGATAGCCCATGTTATATCTTGCATTTGTTAGGAAAAACTGCTTATAGCATGAAAAGTGCCCATTGCAGATAGAGCTCAAATTCGCAAAACAAACACATATTCCTGTTCCCCTGCCTCCCCGAAGACCAAAAAACCATGACTTTTGCAGATCTGAAGTTTCCTTGTGGAGATAGCCCATGCTATATCTTGCATTTGTTAGGAAAAACTGCTTATAGCATGAAAAGTGCCCATTGCAGATAGAGCTCAAATTCGCAAAACAAACACATATTCCTGTTCCCCTGCCTCCCTGAAGACGAAAAAACCATGACTTTTGCAGATCTGAATTTTCCTTGCGGAGATAGCCCATGCTATATCTTGCATTTGTTAGGAAAAACTGCTTATAGTATGAAAAGTGCCCATTGCAGAAAGAGCTCAAATTCGAAAAACAAGCACGTATTCATGTTCCCCCGTCTCACTGAACACCAAAAAACCATGAGTTTTGCAGATCTGAAGTTTCCTTGCGGAGATAGCCCATGCAATATCTTGCATTTGTTAGGAAAAACTGCTTATAGTATTAAAAGTGCCCATTGCAGAAAGAGCTCAAATTCAAAAAACAAGCACATATTCATGTTCCCCTGCCTCCCCGAAGACCAAAAAACCATGACCTTTGCAGATCTGAAGTTTCCTTGCGGAGATAGCCCATGCTATATCTTGCATTTGTTAGGAAAAACTGCTTATAGTATGAAAAGTGCCCATTGCAGAAACAGCTCAAATTCGAAAAACAAACACATATTCCTGTTCCCCTGCCTCCCCGAAGACCAAAAAACCATGACTTTTGCAGATGTGAAGTTTCCTTGCGGAGATAGCCCATGCTATATCTTGCATTTGTTAGGAAAAACTGCTTAGAGCATGAAAAGTGCCCATTGCAGAAAGAGCTCAAATTCGAAAAACAAACACGTATTCATGTTCCCCCGGCTCACTGAACACCAAAAAACCATGAGTTTTGCAGATCTGAAGTTTCCTTGCGGAGATAGCCCATGCTATATCTTGCATTTGTTAGGAAAAACTGCTTATAGCATGAAAAGTGCCCATTGCAGATAGAGCTCAAATTCGCAAAACAAACACATATTCCTGTTCCCCTGCCTCCCCGAAGACCAAAAAACCATGACTTTTGCAGATCTGAAGTTTCCTTGCGGAGATAGCCCATGCAATATCTTGCATTTGTTAGGAAAAACTGCTTATAGTATGAAAAGTGCCCATTGCAGAAAGAGCTCAAATTCAAAAAACAAACACGTATTCATGTTCCCCCGGCTCACTGAACACCAAAAAACCATGAGTTTTGCAGATCTGAAGTTTCCTTGCGGAGATAGCCCATGCTATATCTTGCATTTGTTAGGAAAAACTGCTTATAGTATGAAAAGTTCCCATTGCACAAAGAGCTCAAATTCAAAAAACAAACACATATTCATGTTCCCCTGTCTCCCCGAAGACCAAAAAACCATGACTTTTGCAGATCTGAAGTTTCCTTGCAGAGATAGCCGATGCTATATCTTGCATTTGTTAGGAAAAACTGCTTATAGCATGAAAAGTGCCCATTGCAGATAGAGCTCAAATTCGCAAAACAAACACATATTCCTGTTCCCCAGCCTCCCCGAAGACGAAAAAACCATGACTTTTGCAGATCTGAAGTTTCCTTGCGGAGATAGCCCATGCTATATCTTGCATTTGTTAGGAAAAACTGCTTAGAGCATGAAAAGTGCCCATTGCAGAAAGAGCTCAAATTCGAAAAACAAGCACGTGTTCATGTTCCCCCGGCTCACTGAACACCAAAAAACCATAAGTTTTGCAGATCTGAAGTTTCCTTGCGGAGATAGCCCATGCAATATCTTGCATTTGTTAGGAAAAACTGCTTATAGTATGAAAAGTGCCCATTGCAGAAAGAGCTCAAATTCGAAAAACAAACACATATTCCTGTTCCCCTGCCTCCCCGAAGACCAAAAAACCATGACTTTTGCAGATGTGAAGTTTCCTTGCGGAGATAGCCCATGCTATATCTTGCATTTGTTAGGAAAAACTGCTTAGAGCATGAAAAGTGCCCATTGCAGAAAGAGCTCAAATTCGAAAAACAAACACGTATTCATGTTCCCCCGGCTCACTGAACACCAAAAAACCATGACTTTTGCAGATCTGAAGTTTCCTTGCGGAGATAGCCCATGCTATATCTTGCATTTGTTAGGAAAAACTGCTTAGAGCATGAAAAGTGCCCGTTGCAGAAAGAGCTCAAATTCGAAAAACAAACACATATTCCTGTTCCCCTGCCTCCCCGAAGACAAAAAAACCATGACTTTTGCAGATCTGAAGTTTCCTTGCGGAGATAGCCCATGCTATATCTTGCATTTGTTAGGAAAAACTGCTTATAGTATGAAAAGTGCCCATTGCACAAAGAGCTCAAATTCAAAAAACAAGCACATATTCATGTTCCCCTGCCTCCCCGAAGACCACAAAACCATGACTTTTGCAGATCTGAAGTTTCCTTGCGGAGATAGCCCATGCTATATCTTGCATTTGTTAGGAAAAACTGCTTAGAGCATGAAAAGTGCCCATTGCAGAAAGAGCTCAAATTCGAAAAACAAACACGTGTTCATGTTCCCCCGGCTCACTGAACACCAAAAAACCATGAGTTTTGCAGATCGGATGTCTCCTTGCGGAGATAGCCCATGTTATATCTTGCATTTGTTAGGAAAAACTGCTTATAGCATGAAAAGTGCCCATTGCAGATAGAGCTCAAATTCGCAAAACAAACACATATTCCTGTTCCCCTGCCTCCCCGAAGACCAAAAAACCATGACTTTTGCAGATCTGAAGTTTCCTTGCGGAGATAGCCCATGCTATATCTTGCATTTGTTAGGAAAAACTGCTTATAGCATGAAAAGTGCCCATTGCAGATAGAGCTCAAATTCGAAAAACAAGCACGTGTTCATGTTCCCCCGGCTCACTGAACACCAAAAAACCATGAGTTTTGCAGATCTGAAGTTTCCTTGCGGAGATAGCCCATGCAATATCTTGCATTTGTTAGGAAAAACTGCTTATAGTATGAAAAGTGCCCATTGCAGAAAGAGCTCAAATTCAAAAAACAAACACATATTCATGTTCCCCTGCCTCCCCGAAGACCAAAAAACCATGACCTTTGCAGATCTGAAGTTTCCTTGCGGAGATAGCCCATGCTATATCTTGCATTTGTTAGGAAAAACTGCTTATAGTATGAAAAGTGCCCATTGCAGAAAGAGCTCAAATTCGAAAAACAAACACATATTCCTGTTCCCCTGCCTCCCCGAAGACCAAAAAACCATGACTTTTGCAGATGTGAAGTTTCCTTGCGGAGATAGCCCATGCTATATCTTGCATTTGTTAGGAAAAACTGCTTAGAGCATGAAAAGTGCCCATTGCAGAAAGAGCTCAAATTCGAAAAACAAACACGTATTCATGTTCCCCCGGCTCACTGAACACCAAAAAACCATGACTTTTGCAGATCTGAAGTTTCCTTGCGGAGATAGCCCATGCTATATCTTGCATTTGTTAGGAAAAACTGCTTAGAGCATGAAAAGTGCCCGTTGCAGAAAGAGCTCAAATTCGAAAAACAAACACATATTCCTGTTCCCCTGCCTCCCCGAAGACAAAAAAACCATGACTTTTGCAGATCTGAAGTTTCCTTGCGGAGATAGCCCATGCTATATCTTGCATTTGTTAGGAAAAACTGCTTATAGTATGAAAAGTGCCCATTGCACAAAGAGCTCAAATTCAAAAAACAAACACATATTCATGTTCCCCTGCCTCCCCGAAGACCACAAAACCATGACTTTTGCAGATCTGAAGTTTCCTTGCGGAGATAGCCCATGCTATATCTTGCATTTGTTAGGAAAAACTGCTTAGAGCATGAAAAGTGCCCATTGCAGAAAGAGCTCAAATTCGAAAAACAAACACGTGTTCATGTTCCCCCGGCTCACTGAACACCAAAAAACCATGAGTTTTGCAGATCGGATGTCTCCTTGCGGAGATAGCCCATGTTATATCTTGCATTTGTTAGGAAAAACTGCTTATAGCATGAAAAGTGCCCATTGCAGATAGAGCTCAAATTCGCAAAACAAACACATATTCCTGTTCCCCTGCCTCCCCGAAGACCAAAAAACCATGACTTTTGCAGATCTGAAGTTTCCTTGTGGAGATAGCCCATGCTATATCTTGCATTTGTTAGGAAAAACTGCTTATAGCATGAAAAGTGCCCATTGCAGATAGAGCTCAAATTCGCAAAACAAACACATATTCCTGTTCCCCTGCCTCCCTGAAGACGAAAAAACCATGACTTTTGCAGATCTGAATTTTCCTTGCGGAGATAGCCCATGCTATATCTTGCATTTGTTAGGAAAAACTGCTTATAGTATGAAAAGTGCCCATTGCAGAAAGAGCTCAAATTCGAAAAACAAGCACGTATTCATGTTCCCCCGTCTCACTGAACACCAAAAAACCATGAGTTTTGCAGATCTGAAGTTTCCTTGCGGAGATAGCCCATGCAATATCTTGCATTTGTTAGGAAAAACTGCTTATAGTATTAAAAGTGCCCATTGCAGAAAGAGCTCAAATTCAAAAAACAAGCACATATTCATGTTCCCCTGCCTCCCCGAAGACCAAAAAACCATGACCTTTGCAGATCTGAAGTTTCCTTGCGGAGATAGCCCATGCTATATCTTGCATTTGTTAGGAAAAACTGCTTATAGCATGAAAAGTGCCCATTGCAGATAGAGCTCAAATTCGAAAAACAAACACATATTCCTGTTCCCCAGCCTCCCCGAAGACGAAAAAACCATGACTTTTGCAGATCTGAAGTTTCCTTGCGGAGATAGCCCATGCTATATCTTGCATTTGTTAGGAAAAACTGCTTAGAGCATGAAAAGTGCCCATTGCAGAAAGAGCTCAAATTCAAAAAACAAGCACGTATTCATGTTCCCCCGGCTCACTGAACACCAAAAAACCATGAGTTTTGCAGATCTGAAGTTTCCTTGCGGAGATAGCCCATGCAATATCTTGCATTTGTTAGGAAAAACTGCTTATAGTATGAAAAGTGCCCATTGCAGAAAGAGCTCAAATTCAAAAAACAAACACATATTCATGTTTCCCTGCCTCCCCGAAGACCAAAAAACCATGACCTTTGCAGATCTGAAGTTTCCTTGCGGAGATAGCCCATGCTATATCTTGCATTTGTTAGGAAAAACTGCTTATAGTATGAAAAGTGCCCATTGCAGAAAGAGCTCAAATTCGAAAAACAAACACATATTCCTGTTCCCCTGCCTCCCCGAAGACCAAAAAACCATGACTTTTGCAGATGTGAAGTTTCCTTGCGGAGATAGCCCATGCTATATCTTGCATTTGTTAGGAAAAACTGCTTAGAGCATGAAAAGTGCCCATTGCAGAAAGAGCTCAAATTCGAAAAACAAACATGTATTCATGTTCCCCCGGCTCACTGAACACCAAAAAACCATGAGTTTTGCAGATCTGAAGTTTCCTTGCGGAGATAGCCCATGCTATATCTTGCATTTGTTAGGAAAAACTGCTTATAGTATGAAAAGTTCCCATTGCAC
The DNA here is from genome assembly GCF_964194415.1 of Vipera berus. Taxonomy (NCBI): domain Eukaryota; kingdom Metazoa; phylum Chordata; class Lepidosauria; order Squamata; family Viperidae; genus Vipera; species Vipera berus. The sequence continues at coordinate 715,251 of NC_138219.1, forward strand.
AAAGAGCTCAAATTCAAAAAACAAACACATATTCATGTTCCCCTGTCTCCCCGAAGACCAAAAAACCATGAGTTTTGCAGATCTGAAGTTTCCTTGCGGAGATAGCCCATGCTATATCTTGCATTTGTTAGGAAAAACTGCTTATAGCATGAAAAGTGCCCATTGCAGATAGAGCTCAAATTCGCAAAACAAACACATATTCCTGTTCCCCTGCCTCCCCGAAGACCAAAAAACCATGACTTTTGCAGATCTGAAGTTTCCTTGCGGAGATAGCCCATGCTATATCTTGCATTTGTTAGGAAAAACTGCTTATAGTATGAAAAGTGCCCATTGCAGAAAGAGCTCAAATTCGAAAAACAAGCACGTATTCATGTTCCCCCGTCTCACTGAACACCAAAAAACCATGAGTTTTGCAGATCTGAAGTTTCCTTGCGGAGATAGCCCATGCAATATCTTGCATTTGTTAGGAAAAACTGCTTATAGTATTAAAAGTGCCCATTGCAGAAAGAGCTCAAATTCAAAAAACAAGCACATATTCATGTTCCCCTGCCTCCCCGAAGACCAAAAAACCATGACCTTTGCAGATCTGAAGTTTCCTTGCGGAGATAGCCCATGCTATATCTTGCATTTGTTAGGAAAAACTGCTTATAGTATGAAAAGTGCCCATTGCAGAAACAGCTCAAATTCGAAAAACAAACACATATTCCTGTTCCCCTGCCTCCCCGAAGACCAAAAAACCATGACTTTTGCAGATCTGAAGTTTCCTTGCGGAGATAGCCCATGCTATATCTTGCATTTGTTAGGAAAAACTGCTTAGAGCATGAAAAGTGCCCATTGCAGAAAGAGCTCAAATTCGAAAAACAAACACGTATTCATGTTCCCCCGGCTCACTGAACACCAAAAAACCATGAGTTTTGCAGATCTGAAGTTTCCTTGCGGAGATAGCCCATGCTATATCTTGCATTTGTTAGGAAAAACTGCTTATAGTATGAAAAGTTCCCATTGCACAAAGAGCTCAAATTCAAAAAACAAACACATATTCATGTTCCCCTGTCTCCCCGAAGACCAAAAAACCATGAGTTTTGCAGATCTGAAGTTTCCTTGCAGAGATAGCCCATGCTATATCTTGCATTTGTTAGGAAAAACTGCTTATAGCATGAAAAGTGCCCATTGCAGATAGAGCTCAAATTCGCAAAACAAACACATATTCCTGTTCCCCAGCCTCCCCGAAGACGAAAAAACCATGACTTTTGCAGATCTGAAGTTTCCTTGCGGAGATAGCCCATGCTATATCTTGCATTTGTTAGGAAAAACTGCTTAGAGCATGAAAAGTGCCCATTGCAGAAAGAGCTCAAATTCAAAAAACAAGCACGTATTCATGTTCCCCCGGCTCACTGAACACCAAAAAACCATGAGTTTTGCAGATCTGAAGTTTCCTTGCGGAGATAGCCCATGCAATATCTTGCATTTGTTAGGAAAAACTGCTTATAGTATGAAAAGTGCCCATTGCAGAAAGAGCTCAAATTCAAAAAACAAACACATATTCATGTTCCCCTGCCTCCCCGAAGACCAAAAAACCATGACCTTTGCAGATCTGAAGTTTCCTTGCGGAGATAGCCCATGCTATATCTTGCATTTGTTAGGAAAAACTGCTTATAGTATGAAAAGTGCCCATTGCAGAAAGAGCTCAAATTCGAAAAACAAACACATATTCCTGTTCCCCTGCCTCCCCGAAGACCAAAAAAACCATGACTTTTGCAGATGTGAAGTTTCCTTGCGGAGATAGCCCATGCTATATCTTGCATTTGTTAGGAAAAACTGCTTAGAGCATGAAAAGTGCCCATTGCAGAAAGAGCTCAAATTCGAAAAACAAACACGTATTCATGTTCCCCCGGCTCACTGAACACCAAAAAACCATGAGTTTTGCAGATCTGAAGTTTCCTTGCGGAGATAGCCCATGCTATATCTTGCATTTGTTAGGAAAAACTGCTTATAGTATGAAAAGTTCCCATTGCACAAAGAGCTCAAATTCAAAAAACAAACACATATTCATGTTCCCCTGTCTCCCCGAAGACCAAAAAACCATGAGTTTTGCAGATCTGAAGTTTCCTTGCGGAGATAGCCCATGCTATATCTTGCATTTGTTAGGAAAAACTGCTTATAGCATGAAAAGTGCCCATTGCAGATAGAGCTCAAATTCGCAAAACAAACACATATTCCTGTTCCCCTGCCTCCCCGAAGACCAAAAAACCATGACTTTTGCAGATCTGAAGTTTCCTTGCGGAGATAGCCCATGCTATATCTTGCATTTGTTAGGAAAAACTGCTTATATTATGAAAAGTGCCCATTGCAGAAAGAGCTCAAATTCGAAAAACAAGCACGTATTCATGTTCCCCCGGCTCACTGAACACCAAAAAACCATGAGTTTTGCAGATCTGAAGTTTCCTTGCGGAGATAGCCCATGCAATATCTTGCATTTGTTAGGAAAAACTGCTTATAGTATGAAAAGTGCCCATTGCAGAAAGAGCTCAAATTCAAAAAACAAACACATATTCATGTTCCCCTGCCTCCCCGAAGACCAAAAAACCATGACCTTTGCAGATCTGAAGTTTCCTTGCGGAGATAGCCCATGCTATATCTTGCATTTGTTAGGAAAAACTGCTTATAGTATGAAAAGTGCCCATTGCAGAAAGAGCTCAAATTCGAAAAACAAACACATATTCCTGTTCCCCTGCCTCCCCGAAGACCAAAAAACCATGACTTTTGCAGATGTGAAGTTTCCTTGCGGAGATAGCCCATGCTATATCTTGCATTTGTTAGGAAAAACTGCTTAGAGCATGAAAAGTGCCCATTGCAGAAAGAGCTCAAATTCGAAAAACAAACACGTATTCATGTTCCCCCGGCTCACTGAACACCAAAAAACCATGAGTTTTGCAGATCTGAAGTTTCCTTGCGGAGATAGCCCATGCTATATCTTGCATTTGTTAGGAAAAACTGCTTATAGCATGAAAAGTGCCCATTGCAGATAGAGCTCAAATTCGCAAAACAAACACATATTCCTGTTCCCCTGCCTCCCCGAAGACCAAAAAACCATGACTTTTGCAGATCTGAAGTTTCCTTGCGGAGATAGCCCATGCTATATCTTGCATTTGTTAGGAAAAACTGCTTATAGTATGAAAAGTGCCCATTGCAGAAAGAGCTCAAATTCGAAAAACAAACACATATTCCTGTTCCCCTGCCTCCCCGAAGACCAAAAAACCATGACTTTTGCAGATGTGAAGTTTCCTTGCGGAGATAGCCCATGCTATATCTTGCATTTGTTAGGAAAAACTGCTTAGAGCATGAAAAGTGCCCATTGCAGAAAGAGCTCAAATTCGAAAACAAACACGTATTCATGTTCCCCCGGCTCACTGAACACCAAAAAACCATGAGTTTTGCAGATCTGAAGTTTCCTTGCGGAGATAGCCCATGCTATAGCTTGCATTTGTTAGGAAAAACTGCTTATAGTATGAAAAGTTCCCATTGCACAAAGAGCTCAAATTCAAAAAACAAACACATATTCATGTTCCCCTGTCTCCCCGAAGACCAAAAAACCATGAGTTTTGCAGATCTGAAGTTTCCTTGCGGAGATAGCCCATGCTATATCTTGCATTGGGACGCGGTGGCTCAGTGGGTTAGGACACTGAGCTTGTCGATCAGAAGGTCGGCAGTTTGGTGGGTCGAATCCCGAGTGCCGCGTAACAGAGTGAGCGCCTGTTACTCGTCCCAGCTTCTGCTAACCTAGCAGTTCGAAAGCACGTAAAAAATGCAAGTAGAAAAATAGGGACCACTCCGGTGGGAAGGTAACGGCGTTCCGTGCGCCTTTGGCGTTTAGTCATGCCGGCCACATGACCACGGAGACGTCCTCGGACAAGCGCTGGCTCTTCGGCTTTGAAACGGAGATGAGCACCGGCCCCTAGAGTCGGAAACGACTAGCACGCATGTGCGGGGGAACCTTTACCTTTACCTTTATATCTTGCATTTGTTAGGAAAAACTGCTTATAGCATGAAAAGTGCCCATTGCAGATAGAGCTCAAATTCGCAAAACAAACACATATTCCTGTTCCCCTGCCTCCCCGAAGACCAAAAAACCATGACTTTTGCAGATCTGAAGTTTCCTTGTGGAGATAGCCCATGCTATATCTTGCATTTGTTAGGAAAAACTGCTTATAGTATGAAAAGTGCCCATTGCAGAAAGAGCTCAAATTCGAAAAACAAGCACGTATTCATGTTCCCCCGGCTCACTGAACACCAAAAAACCATGAGTTTTGCAGATCTGAAGTTTCCTTGCGGAGATAGCCCATGCAATATCTTGCATTTGTTAGGAAAAACTGCTTATAGTATGAAAAGTGCCCATTGCAGAAAGAGCTCAAATTCAAAAAACAAACACATATTCATGTTCCCCTGCCTCCCCGAAGACCAAAAAACCATGACCTTTGCAGATCTGAAGTTTCCTTGCGGAGATAGCCCATGCTATATCTTGCATTTGTTAGGAAAAACTGCTTATAGTATGAAAAGTGCCCATTGCAGAAAGAGCTCAAATTCGAAAAACAAACACATATTCCTGTTCCCCTGCCTCCCCGAAGACCAAAAAACCATGACTTTTGCAGATGTGAAGTTTCCTTGCGGAGATAGCCCATGCTATATCTTGCATTTGTTAGGAAAAACTGCTTAGAGCATGAAAAGTGCCCATTGCAGAAAGAGCTCAAATTCGAAAAACAAACACGTATTCATGTTCCCCCGGCTCACTGAACACCAAAAAACCATGAGTTTTGCAGATCTGAAGTTTCCTTGCGGAGATAGCCCATGCTATATCTTGCATTTGTTAGGAAAAACTGCTTATAGTATGAAAAGTGCCCATTGCAGAAAGAGCTCAAATTCGAAAAACAAACACATATTCCTGTTCCCCTGCCTCCCCGAAGACCAAAAAACCATGACTTTTGCAGATGTGAAGTTTCCTTGCGGAGATAGCCCATGCTATATCTTGCATTTGTTAGGAAAAACTGCTTAGAGCATGAAAAGTGCCCATTGCAGAAAGAGCTCAAATTCGAAAAACAAACACGTATTCATGTTCCCCCGGCTCACTGAACACCAAAAAACCATGAGTTTTGCAGATCTGAAGTTTCCTTGCGGAGATAGCCCATGCTATATCTTGCATTTGTTAGGAAAAACTGCTTATAGTATGAAAAGTTCCCATTGCACAAAGAGCTCAAATTCAAAAAACAAACACATATTCATGTTCCCCTGTCTCCCCGAAGACCAAAAAACCATGAGTTTTGCAGATCTGAAGTTTCCTTGCGGAGATAGCCCATGCTATATCTTGCATTTGTTAGGAAAAACTGCTTATAGCATGAAAAGTGCCCATTGCAGATAGAGCTCAAATTCGCAAAACAAACACATATTCCTGTTCCCCTGCCTCCCCGAAGACCAAAAAACCATGACTTTTGCAGATCTGAAGTTTCCTTGCGGAGATAGCCCATGCTATATCTTGCATTTGTTAGGAAAAACTGCTTATAGTATGAAAAGTGCCCATTGCAGAAAGAGCTCAAATTCGAAAAACAAGCACGTATTCATGTTCCCCCGTCTCACTGAACACCAAAAAACCATGAGTTTTGCAGATCTGAAGTTTCCTTGCGGAGATAGCCCATGCAATATCTTGCATTTGTTAGGAAAAACTGCTTATAGTATGAAAAGTGCCCATTGCAGAAAGAGCTCAAATTCAAAAAACAAACACATATTCATGTTCCCCTGCCTCCCCGAAGACCAAAAAACCATGACTTTTGCAGATGTGAAGTTTCCTTGCGGAGATAGCCCATGCTATATCTTGCATTTGTTAGGAAAAACTGCTTAGAGCATGAAAAGTGCCCATTGCAGAAAGAGCTCAAATTCGAAAAACAAACACGTATTCATGTTCCCCCGGCTCACTGAACACCAAAAAACCATGAGTTTTGCAGATCTGAAGTTTCCTTGCGGAGATAGCCCATGCTATATCTTGCATTTGTTAGGAAAAACTGCTTATAGCATGAAAAGTGCCCATTGCAGATAGAGCTCAAATTCGCAAAACAAACACATATTCCTGTTCCCCTGCCTCCCCGAAGACCAAAAAACCATGACTTTTGCAGATCTGAAGTTTCCTTGCGGAGATAGCCCATGCAATATCTTGCATTTGTTAGGAAAAACTGCTTATAGTATGAAAAGTGCCCATTGCAGAAAGAGCTCAAATTCAAAAAACAAACACGTATTCATGTTCCCCCGGCTCACTGAACACCAAAAAACCATGCGTTTTGCAGATCTGAAGTTTCCTTGCGGAGATAGCCCATGCTATATCTTGCATTTGTTAGGAAAAACTGCTTATAGTATGAAAAGTTCCCATTGCACAAAGAGCTCAAATTCAAAAAACAAACACATATTCATGTTCCCCTGTCTCCCCGAAGACCAAAAAACCATGACTTTTGCAGATCTGAAGTTTCCTTGCAGAGATAGCCCATGCTATATCTTGCATTTGTTAGGAAAAACTGCTTATAGCATGAAAAGTGCCCATTGCAGATAGAGCTCAAATTCGCAAAACAAACACATATTCCTGTTCCCCAGCCTCCCCGAAGACGAAAAAACCATGACTTTTGCAGATCTGAAGTTTCCTTGCGGAGATAGCCCATGCTATATCTTGCATTTGTTAGGAAAAACTGCTTAGAGCATGAAAAGTGCCCATTGCAGAAAGAGCTCAAATTCGAAAAACAAGCACGTATTCATGTTCCCCCGGCTCACTGAACACCAAAAAACCATGAGTTTTGCAGATCTGAAGTTTCCTTGCGGAGATAGCCCATGCAATATCTTGCATTTGTTAGGAAAAACTGCTTATAGTATGAAAAGTGCCCATTGCAGAAAGAGCTCAAATTCAAAAAACAAACACATATTCATGTTCCCCTGCCTCCCCGAAGACCAAAAAACCATGACCTTTGCAGATCTGAAGTTTCCTTGCGGAGATAGCCCATGCTATATCTTGCATTTGTTAGGAAAAACTGCTTATAGTATGAAAAGTGCCCATTGCAGAAAGAGCTCAAATTCGAAAAACAAACACATATTCCTGTTCCCCTGCCTCCCCGAAGACCAAAAAACCATGACTTTTGCAGATGTGAAGTTTCCTTGCGGAGATAGCCCATGCTATATCTTGCATTTGTTAGGAAAAACTGCTTAGAGCATGAAAAGTGCCCATTGCAGAAAGAGCTCAAATTCGAAAAACAAACACGTATTCATGTTCCCCCGGCTCACTGAACACCAAAAAACCATGACTTTTGCAGATCTGAAGTTTCCTTGCGGAGATAGCCCATGCTATATCTTGCATTTGTTAGGAAAAACTGCTTAGAGCATGAAAAGTGCCCGTTGCAGAAAGAGCTCAAATTCGAAAAACAAACACATATTCCTGTTCCCCTGCCTCCCCGAAGACAAAAAAACCATGACTTTTGCAGATCTGAAGTTTCCTTGCGGAGATAGCCCATGCTATATCTTGCATTTGTTAGGAAAAACTGCTTATAGTATGAAAAGTGCCCATTGCACAAAGAGCTCAAATTCAAAAAACAAACACATATTCATGTTCCCCTGCCTCCCCGAAGACCACAAAACCATGACTTTTGCAGATCTGAAGTTTCCTTGCGGAGATAGCCCATGCTATATCTTGCATTTGTTAGGAAAAACTGCTTAGAGCATGAAAAGTGCCCATTGCAGAAAGAGCTCAAATTCGAAAAACAAACACGTGTTCATGTTCCCCCGGCTCACTGAACACCAAAAAACCATGAGTTTTGCAGATCGGATGTCTCCTTGCGGAGATAGCCCATGTTATATCTTGCATTTGTTAGGAAAAACTGCTTATAGCATGAAAAGTGCCCATTGCAGATAGAGCTCAAATTCGCAAAACAAACACATATTCCTGTTCCCCTGCCTCCCCGAAGACCAAAAAACCATGACTTTTGCAGATCTGAAGTTTCCTTGCGGAGATAGCCCATGCTATATCTTGCATTTGTTAGGAAAAACTGCTTATAGCATGAAAAGTGCCCATTGCAGATAGAGCTCAAATTCGCAAAACAAACACATATTCCTGTTCCCCTGCCTCCCTGAAGACGAAAAAACCATGACTTTTGCAGATCTGAATTTTCCTTGCGGAGATAGCCCATGCTATATCTTGCATTTGTTAGGAAAAACTGCTTATAGTATGAAAAGTGCCCATTGCAGAAAGAGCTCAAATTCGAAAAACAAGCACGTATTCATGTTCCCCCGTCTCACTGAACACCAAAAAACCATGAGTTTTGCAGATCTGAAGTTTCCTTGCGGAGATAGCCCATGCAATATCTTGCATTTGTTAGGAAAAACTGCTTATAATATTAAAAGTGCCCATTGCAGAAAGAGCTCAAATTCAAAAAACAAGCACATATTCATGTTCCCCTGCCCCCCCGAAGACCAAAAAACCATGACCTTTGCAGATCTGAAGTTTCCTTGCGGAGATAGCCCATGCTATATCTTGCATTTGTTAGGAAAAACTGCTTATAGTATGAAAAGTGCCCATTGCAGAAACAGCTCAAATTCGAAAAACAAACACATATTCCTGTTCCCCTGCCTCCCCGAAGACCAAAAAACCATGACTTTTGCAGATCTGAAGTTTCCTTGCGGAGATAGCCCATGCTATATCTTGCATTTGTTAGGAAAAACTGCTTAGAGCATGAAAAGTGCCCATTGCAGAAAGAGCTCAAATTCGAAAAACAAACACGTATTCATGTTCCCCCGGCTCACTGAACACCAAAAAACCATGACTTTTGCAGATCTGAAGTTTCCTTGCGGAGATAGCCCATGCTATATCTTGCATTTGTTAGGAAAAACTGCTTATAGTATGAAAAGTTCCCATTGCACAAAGAGCTCAAATTCAAAAAACAAACACATATTCATGTTCCCCTGTCTCCCCGAAGACCAAAAAACCATGAGTTTTGCAGATCTGAAGTTTCCTTGCAGAGATAGCCCATGCTATATCTTGCATTTGTTAGGAAAAACTGCTTATAGCATGAAAAGTGCCCATTGCAGATAGAGCTCAAATTCGCAAAACAAACACATATTCCTGTTCCCCAGCCTCCCCGAAGACGAAAAAACCATGACTTTTGCAGATCTGAAGTTTCCTTGCGGAGATAGCCCATGCTATATCTTGCATTTGTTAGGAAAAACTGCTTAGAGCATGAAAAGTGCCCATTGCAGAAAGAGCTCAAATTCAAAAAACAAGCACGTATTCATGTTCCCCCGGCTCACTGAACACCAAAAAACCATGAGTTTTGCAGATCTGAAGTTTCCTTGCGGAGATAGCCCATGCAATATCTTGCATTTGTTAGGAAAAACTGCTTATAGTATGAAAAGTGCCCATTGCAGAAAGAGCTCAAATTCAAAAAACAAACACATATTCATGTTCCCCTGCCTCCCCGAAGACCAAAAAACCATGACCTTTGCAGATCTGAAGTTTCCTTGCGGAGATAGCCCATGCTATATCTTGCATTTGTTAGGAAAAACTGCTTATAGTATGAAAAGTGCCCATTGCAGAAAGAGCTCAAATTCGAAAAACAAACACATATTCCTGTTCCCCTGCCTCCCCGAAGACCAAAAAACCATGACTTTTGCAGATGTGAAGTTTCCTTGCGGAGATAGCCCATGCTATATCTTGCATTTGTTAGGAAAAACTGCTTAGAGCATGAAAAGTGCCCATTGCAGAAAGAGCTCAAATTCGAAAAACAAACACGTATTCATGTTCCCCCGGCTCACTGAACACCAAAAAACCATGAGTTTTGCAGATCTGAAGTTTCCTTGCGGAGATAGCCCATGCTATATCTTGCATTTGTTAGGAAAAACTGCTTATAGTATGAAAAGTTCCCATTGCACAAAGAGCTCAAATTCAAAAAACAAACACATATTCATGTTCCCCTGTCTCCTCGAAGACCAAAAAACCATGAGTTTTGCAGATCTGAAGTTTCCTTGCGGAGATAGCCCATGCTATATCTTGCATTTGTTAGGAAAAACTGCTTATAGCATGAAAAGTGCCCATTGCAGATAGAGCTCAAATTCGCAAAACAAACACATATTCCTGTTCCCCTGCCTCCCCGAAGACCAAAAAACCATGACTTTTGCAGATCTGAAGTTTCCTTGCGGAGATAGCCCATGCTATATCTTGCATTTGTTAGGAAAAACTGCTTATAGTATGAAAAGTGCCCATTGCAGAAAGAGCTCAAATTCGAAAAACAAGCACGTATTCATGTTCCCCCGGCTCACTGAACACCAAAAAACCATGAGTTTTGCAGATCTGAAGTTTCCTTGCGGAGATAGCCCATGCAATATCTTGCATTTGTTAGGAAAAACTGCTTATAGTATGAAAAGTGCCCATTGCAGAAAGAGCTCAAATTCAAAAAACAAACACATATTCATGTTCCCCTGCCTCCCCGAAGACCAAAAAACCATGACCTTTGCAGATCTGAAGTTTCCTTGCGGAGATAGCCCATGCTATATCTTGCATTTGTTAGGAAAAACTGCTTATAGTATGAAAAGTGCCCATTGCAGAAAGAGCTCAAATTCGAAAAACAAACACATATTCCTGTTCCCCTGCCTCCCCGAAGACCAAAAAACCATGACTTTTGCAGATGTGAAGTTTCCTTGCGGAGATAGCCCATGCTATATCTTGCATTTGTTAGGAAAAACTGCTTAGAGCATGAAAAGTGCCCATTGCAGAAAGAGCTCAAATTCGAAAAACAAACACGTATTCATGTTCCCCCGGCTCACTGAACACCAAAAAACCATGAGTTTTGCAGATCTGAAGTTTCCTTGCGGAGATAGCCCATGCTATATCTTGCATTTGTTAGGAAAAACTGCTTATAGCATGAAAAGTGCCCATTGCAGATAGAGCTCAAATTCGCAAAACAAACACATATTCCTGTTCCCCTGCCTCCCCGAAGACCAAAAAACCATGACTTTTGCAGATCTGAAGTTTCCTTGCGGAGATAGCCCATGCAATATCTTGCATTTGTTAGGAAAAACTGCTTATAGTATGAAAAGTGCCCATTGCAGAAAGAGCTCAAATTCAAAAAACAAACACATATTCATGTTCCCCTGCCTCCCCGAAGACGAAAAAACCATGACCTTTGCAGATCTGAAGTTTCCTTGCGGAGATAGCCCATGCTATATCTTGCATTTGTTAGGAAAAACTGCTTAGAGCATGAAAAGTGCCCATTGCAGAAAGAGCTCAAATTCGAAAAACAAACACGTATTCATGTTCCCCCGGCTCACTGAACACCAAAAAACCATGAGTTTTGCAGATCTGAAGTTTCCTTGCGGAGATAGCCCATGCTATATCTTGCATTTGTTAGGAAAAACTGCTTATAGTATGAAAAGTTCCCATTGCACAAAGAGCTCAAATTCAAAAAACAAACACATATTCATGTTCCCCTGTCTCCCCGAAGACCAAAAAACCATGAGTTTTGCAGATCTGAAGTTTCCTTGCGGAGATAGCCCATGCTATATCTTGCATTGGGACGCGGTGGCTCAGTGGGTTAGGACACTGAGCTTGTCGATCAGAAGGTCGGCAGTTTGGTGGGTCGAATCCCGAGTGCCGCGTAACAGAGTGAGCGCCTGTTACTCGTCCCAGCTTCTGCTAACCTAGCAGTTCGAAAGCACGTAAAAAATGCAAGTAGAAAAATAGGGACCACTCCGGTGGGAAGGTAACGGCGTTCCGTGCGCCTTTGGCGTTTAGTCATGCCGGCCACATGACCACGGAGACGTCCTCGGACAAGCGCTGGCTCTTCGGCTTTGAAACGGAGATGAGCACCGGCCCCTAGAGTCGGAAACGACTAGCACGCATGTGCGGGGGAACCTTTACCTTTACCTTTATATCTTGCATTTGTTAGGAAAAACTGCTTATAGCATGAAAAGTGCCCATTGCAGATAGAGCTCAAATTCGCAAAACAAACACATATTCCTGTTCCCCTGCCTCCCCGAAGACCAAAAAACCATGACTTTTGCAGATCTGAAGTTTCCTTGTGGAGATAGCCCATGCTATATCTTGCATTTGTTAGGAAAAACTGCTTATAGTATGAAAAGTGCCCATTGCAGAAAGAGCTCAAATTCGAAAAACAAGCACGTATTCATGTTCCCCCGTCTCACTGAACACCAAAAAACCATGAGTTTTGCAGATCTGAAGTTTCCTTGCGGAGATAGCCCATGCAATATCTTGCATTTGTTAGGAAAAACTGCTTATAGTATTAAAAGTGCCCATTGCAGAAAGAGCTCAAATTCAAAAAACAAGCACATATTCATGTTCCCCTGCCTCCCCGAAGACCAAAAAACCATGACCTTTGCAGATCTGAAGTTTCCTTGCGGAGATAGCCCATGCTATATCTTGCATTTGTTAGGAAAAACTGCTTATAGTATGAAAAGTGCCCATTGCAGAAAGAGCTCAAATTCGAAAAACAAACACATATTCCTGTTCCCCTGCCTCCCCGAAGACCAAAAAACCATGACTTTTGCAGATGTGAAGTTTCCTTGCGGAGATAGCCCATGCTATATCTTGCATTTGTTAGGAAAAACTGCTTAGAGCATGAAAAGTGCCCATTGCAGAAAGAGCTCAAATTCGAAAAACAAACACGTATTCATGTTCCCCCGGCTCACTGAACACCAAAAAACCATGAGTTTTGCAGATCTGAAGTTTCCTTGCGGAGATAGCCCATGCTATATCTTGCATTTGTTAGGAAAAACTGCTTATAGTATGAAAAGTGCCCATTGCACAAAGAGCTCAAATTCAAAAAACAAACACATATTCATGTTCCCCTGTCTCCCCGAAGACCAAAAAACCATGAGTTTTGCAGATCTGAAGTTTCCTTGCGGAGATAGCCCATGCTATATCTTGCATTTGTTAGGAAAAACTGCTTATAGCATGAAAAGTGCCCATTGCAGATAGAGCTCAAATTCGCAAAACAAACACATATTCCTGTTCCCCTGCCTCCCCGAAGACCAAAAAACCATGACTTTTGCAGATCTGAAGTTTCCTTGCGGAGATAGCCCATGCTATATCTTGCATTTGTTAGGAAAAACTGCTTATAGTATGAAAAGTGCCCATTGCAGAAAGAGCTCAAATTCGAAAAACAAACACGTATTCATGTTCCCCCGGCTCACTGAACACCAAAAAACCATGAGTTTTGCAGATCTGAAGTTTCCTTGCGGAGATAGCCCATGCTATATCTTGCATTTGTTAGGAAAAACTGCTTATAGTATGAAAAGTTCCCATTGCACAAAGAGCTCAAATTCAAAAAACAAACACATATTCATGTTCCCCTGTCTCCCCGAAGACCAAAAAACCATGAGTTTTGCAGATCTGAAGTTTCCTTGCGGAGATAGCCCATGCTATATCTTGCATTTGTTAGGAAAAACTGCTTATAGCATGAAAAGTGCCCATTGCAGATAGAGCTCAAATTCGCAAAACAAACACATATTCCTGTTCCCCTGCCTCCCCGAAGACCAAAAAACCATGACTTTTGCAGATCTGAAGTTTCCTTGCGGAGATAGCCCATGCTATATCTTGCATTTGTTAGGAAAAACTGCTTATAGTATGAAAAGTGCCCATTGCAGAAAGAGCTCAAATTCGAAAAACAAGCACGTATTCATGTTCCCCCGGCTCACTGAACACCAAAAAACCATGAGTTTTGCAGATCTGAAGTTTCCTTGCGGAGATAGCCCATGCAATATCTTGCATTTGTTAGGAAAAACTGCTTATAGTATGAAAAGTGCCCATTGCAGAAAGAGCTCAAATTCAAAAAACAAACACATATTCATGTTCCCCTGCCTCCCCGAAGACCAAAAAACCATGACCTTTGCAGATCTGAAGTTTCCTTGCGGAGATAGCCCATGCTATATCTTGCATTTGTTAGGAAAAACTGCTTATAGTATGAAAAGTGCCCATTGCAGAAAGAGCTCAAATTCGAAAAACAAACACATATTCCTGTTCCCCTGCCTCCCCGAAGACCAAAAAACCATGACTTTTGCAGATGTGAAGTTTCCTTGCGGAGATAGCCCATGCTATATCTTGCATTTGTTAGGAAAAACTGCTTAGAGCATGAAAAGTGCCCATTGCAGAAAGAGCTCAAATTCGAAAAACAAACACGTATTCATGTTCCCCCGGCTCACTGAACACCAAAAAACCATGAGTTTTGCAGATCTGAAGTTTCCTTGCGGAGATAGCCCATGCTATATCTTGCATTTGTTAGGAAAAACTGCTTATAGCATGAAAAGTGCCCATTGCAGATAGAGCTCAAATTCGCAAAACAAACACATATTCCTGTTCCCCTGCCTCCCCGAAGACCAAAAAACCATGACTTTTGCAGATCTGAAGTTTCCTTGCGGAGATAGCCCATGCAATATCTTGCATTTGTTAGGAAAAACTGCTTATAGTATGAAAAGTGCCCATTGCAGAAAGAGCTCAAATTCAAAAAACAAACACGTATTCATGTTCCCCCGGCTCACTGAACACCAAAAAACCATGAGTTTTGCAGATCTGAAGTTTCCTTGCGGAGATAGCCCATGCTATATCTTGCATTTGTTAGGAAAAACTGCTTATAGTATGAAAAGTTCCCATTGCACAAAGAGCTCAAATTCAAAAAACAAACACATATTCATGTTCCCCTGTCTCCCCGAAGACCAAAAAACCATGACTTTTGCAGATCTGAAGTTTCCTTGCAGAGATAGCCCATGCTATATCTTGCATTTGTTAGGAAAAACTGCTTATAGCATGAAAAGTGCCCATTGCAGATAGAGCTCAAATTCGCAAAACAAACACATATTCCTGTTCCCCAGCCTCCCCGAAGACGAAAAAACCATGACTTTTGCAGATCTGAAGTTTCCTTGCGGAGATAGCCCATGCTATATCTTGCATTTGTTAGGAAAAACTGCTTAGAGCATGAAAAGTGCCCATTGCAGAAAGAGCTCAAATTCGAAAAACAAGCACGTGTTCATGTTCCCCCGGCTCACTGAACACCAAAAAACCATGAGTTTTGCAGATCTGAAGTTTCCTTGCGGAGATAGCCCATGCAATATCTTGCATTTGTTAGGAAAAACTGCTTATAGTATGAAAAGTGCCCATTGCAGAAAGAGCTCAAATTCAAAAAACAAACACATATTCATGTTCCCCTGCCTCCCCGAAGACCAAAAAACCATGACCTTTGCAGATCTGAAGTTTCCTTGCGGAGATAGCCCATGCTATATCTTGCATTTGTTAGGAAAAACTGCTTATAGTATGAAAAGTGCCCATTGCAGAAAGAGCTCAAATTCGAAAAACAAACACATATTCCTGTTCCCCTGCCTCCCCGAAGACCAAAAAACCATGACTTTTGCAGATGTGAAGTTTCCTTGCGGAGATAGCCCATGCTATATCTTGCATTTGTTAGGAAAAACTGCTTAGAGCATGAAAAGTGCCCATTGCAGAAAGAGCTCAAATTCGAAAAACAAACACGTATTCATGTTCCCCCGGCTCACTGAACACCAAAAAACCATGACTTTTGCAGATCTGAAGTTTCCTTGCGGAGATAGCCCATGCTATATCTTGCATTTGTTAGGAAAAACTGCTTAGAGCATGAAAAGTGCCCGTTGCAGAAAGAGCTCAAATTCGAAAAACAAACACATATTCCTGTTCCCCTGCCTCCCCGAAGACAAAAAAACCATGACTTTTGCAGATCTGAAGTTTCCTTGCGGAGATAGCCCATGCTATATCTTGCATTTGTTAGGAAAAACTGCTTATAGTATGAAAAGTGCCCATTGCACAAAGAGCTCAAATTCAAAAAACAAACACATATTCATGTTCCCCTGCCTCCCCGAAGACCACAAAACCATGACTTTTGCAGATCTGAAGTTTCCTTGCGGAGATAGCCCATGCTATATCTTGCATTTGTTAGGAAAAACTGCTTAGAGCATGAAAAGTGCCCATTGCAGAAAGAGCTCAAATTCGAAAAACAAACACGTGTTCATGTTCCCCCGGCTCACTGAACACCAAAAAACCATGAGTTTTGCAGATCGGATGTCTCCTTGCGGAGATAGCCCATGTTATATCTTGCATTTGTTAGGAAAAACTGCTTATAGCATGAAAAGTGCCCATTGCAGATAGAGCTCAAATTCGCAAAACAAACACATATTCCTGTTCCCCTGCCTCCCCGAAGACCAAAAAACCATGACTTTTGCAGATCTGAAGTTTCCTTGTGGAGATAGCCCATGCTATATCTTGCATTTGTTAGGAAAAACTGCTTATAGCATGAAAAGTGCCCATTGCAGATAGAGCTCAAATTCGCAAAACAAACACATATTCCTGTTCCCCTGCCTCCCTGAAGACGAAAAAACCATGACTTTTGCAGATCTGAATTTTCCTTGCGGAGATAGCCCATGCTATATCTTGCATTTGTTAGGAAAAACTGCTTATAGTATGAAAAGTGCCCATTGCAGAAAGAGCTCAAATTCGAAAAACAAGCACGTATTCATGTTCCCCCGTCTCACTGAACACCAAAAAACCATGAGTTTTGCAGATCTGAAGTTTCCTTGCGGAGATAGCCCATGCAATATCTTGCATTTGTTAGGAAAAACTGCTTATAGTATTAAAAGTGCCCATTGCAGAAAGAGCTCAAATTCAAAAAACAAGCACATATTCATGTTCCCCTGCCTCCCCGAAGACCAAAAAACCATGACCTTTGCAGATCTGAAGTTTCCTTGCGGAGATAGCCCATGCTATATCTTGCATTTGTTAGGAAAAACTGCTTATAGTATGAAAAGTGCCCATTGCAGAAACAGCTCAAATTCGAAAAACAAACACATATTCCTGTTCCCCTGCCTCCCCGAAGACCAAAAAACCATGACTTTTGCAGATGTGAAGTTTCCTTGCGGAGATAGCCCATGCTATATCTTGCATTTGTTAGGAAAAACTGCTTAGAGCATGAAAAGTGCCCATTGCAGAAAGAGCTCAAATTCGAAAAACAAACACGTATTCATGTTCCCCCGGCTCACTGAACACCAAAAAACCATGAGTTTTGCAGATCTGAAGTTTCCTTGCGGAGATAGCCCATGCTATATCTTGCATTTGTTAGGAAAAACTGCTTATAGCATGAAAAGTGCCCATTGCAGATAGAGCTCAAATTCGCAAAACAAACACATATTCCTGTTCCCCTGCCTCCCCGAAGACCAAAAAACCATGACTTTTGCAGATCTGAAGTTTCCTTGCGGAGATAGCCCATGCAATATCTTGCATTTGTTAGGAAAAACTGCTTATAGTATGAAAAGTGCCCATTGCAGAAAGAGCTCAAATTCAAAAAACAAACACGTATTCATGTTCCCCCGGCTCACTGAACACCAAAAAACCATGAGTTTTGCAGATCTGAAGTTTCCTTGCGGAGATAGCCCATGCTATATCTTGCATTTGTTAGGAAAAACTGCTTATAGTATGAAAAGTTCCCATTGCACAAAGAGCTCAAATTCAAAAAACAAACACATATTCATGTTCCCCTGTCTCCCCGAAGACCAAAAAACCATGACTTTTGCAGATCTGAAGTTTCCTTGCAGAGATAGCCGATGCTATATCTTGCATTTGTTAGGAAAAACTGCTTATAGCATGAAAAGTGCCCATTGCAGATAGAGCTCAAATTCGCAAAACAAACACATATTCCTGTTCCCCAGCCTCCCCGAAGACGAAAAAACCATGACTTTTGCAGATCTGAAGTTTCCTTGCGGAGATAGCCCATGCTATATCTTGCATTTGTTAGGAAAAACTGCTTAGAGCATGAAAAGTGCCCATTGCAGAAAGAGCTCAAATTCGAAAAACAAGCACGTGTTCATGTTCCCCCGGCTCACTGAACACCAAAAAACCATAAGTTTTGCAGATCTGAAGTTTCCTTGCGGAGATAGCCCATGCAATATCTTGCATTTGTTAGGAAAAACTGCTTATAGTATGAAAAGTGCCCATTGCAGAAAGAGCTCAAATTCGAAAAACAAACACATATTCCTGTTCCCCTGCCTCCCCGAAGACCAAAAAACCATGACTTTTGCAGATGTGAAGTTTCCTTGCGGAGATAGCCCATGCTATATCTTGCATTTGTTAGGAAAAACTGCTTAGAGCATGAAAAGTGCCCATTGCAGAAAGAGCTCAAATTCGAAAAACAAACACGTATTCATGTTCCCCCGGCTCACTGAACACCAAAAAACCATGACTTTTGCAGATCTGAAGTTTCCTTGCGGAGATAGCCCATGCTATATCTTGCATTTGTTAGGAAAAACTGCTTAGAGCATGAAAAGTGCCCGTTGCAGAAAGAGCTCAAATTCGAAAAACAAACACATATTCCTGTTCCCCTGCCTCCCCGAAGACAAAAAAACCATGACTTTTGCAGATCTGAAGTTTCCTTGCGGAGATAGCCCATGCTATATCTTGCATTTGTTAGGAAAAACTGCTTATAGTATGAAAAGTGCCCATTGCACAAAGAGCTCAAATTCAAAAAACAAGCACATATTCATGTTCCCCTGCCTCCCCGAAGACCACAAAACCATGACTTTTGCAGATCTGAAGTTTCCTTGCGGAGATAGCCCATGCTATATCTTGCATTTGTTAGGAAAAACTGCTTAGAGCATGAAAAGTGCCCATTGCAGAAAGAGCTCAAATTCGAAAAACAAACACGTGTTCATGTTCCCCCGGCTCACTGAACACCAAAAAACCATGAGTTTTGCAGATCGGATGTCTCCTTGCGGAGATAGCCCATGTTATATCTTGCATTTGTTAGGAAAAACTGCTTATAGCATGAAAAGTGCCCATTGCAGATAGAGCTCAAATTCGCAAAACAAACACATATTCCTGTTCCCCTGCCTCCCCGAAGACCAAAAAACCATGACTTTTGCAGATCTGAAGTTTCCTTGCGGAGATAGCCCATGCTATATCTTGCATTTGTTAGGAAAAACTGCTTATAGCATGAAAAGTGCCCATTGCAGATAGAGCTCAAATTCGAAAAACAAGCACGTGTTCATGTTCCCCCGGCTCACTGAACACCAAAAAACCATGAGTTTTGCAGATCTGAAGTTTCCTTGCGGAGATAGCCCATGCAATATCTTGCATTTGTTAGGAAAAACTGCTTATAGTATGAAAAGTGCCCATTGCAGAAAGAGCTCAAATTCAAAAAACAAACACATATTCATGTTCCCCTGCCTCCCCGAAGACCAAAAAACCATGACCTTTGCAGATCTGAAGTTTCCTTGCGGAGATAGCCCATGCTATATCTTGCATTTGTTAGGAAAAACTGCTTATAGTATGAAAAGTGCCCATTGCAGAAAGAGCTCAAATTCGAAAAACAAACACATATTCCTGTTCCCCTGCCTCCCCGAAGACCAAAAAACCATGACTTTTGCAGATGTGAAGTTTCCTTGCGGAGATAGCCCATGCTATATCTTGCATTTGTTAGGAAAAACTGCTTAGAGCATGAAAAGTGCCCATTGCAGAAAGAGCTCAAATTCGAAAAACAAACACGTATTCATGTTCCCCCGGCTCACTGAACACCAAAAAACCATGACTTTTGCAGATCTGAAGTTTCCTTGCGGAGATAGCCCATGCTATATCTTGCATTTGTTAGGAAAAACTGCTTAGAGCATGAAAAGTGCCCGTTGCAGAAAGAGCTCAAATTCGAAAAACAAACACATATTCCTGTTCCCCTGCCTCCCCGAAGACAAAAAAACCATGACTTTTGCAGATCTGAAGTTTCCTTGCGGAGATAGCCCATGCTATATCTTGCATTTGTTAGGAAAAACTGCTTATAGTATGAAAAGTGCCCATTGCACAAAGAGCTCAAATTCAAAAAACAAACACATATTCATGTTCCCCTGCCTCCCCGAAGACCACAAAACCATGACTTTTGCAGATCTGAAGTTTCCTTGCGGAGATAGCCCATGCTATATCTTGCATTTGTTAGGAAAAACTGCTTAGAGCATGAAAAGTGCCCATTGCAGAAAGAGCTCAAATTCGAAAAACAAACACGTGTTCATGTTCCCCCGGCTCACTGAACACCAAAAAACCATGAGTTTTGCAGATCGGATGTCTCCTTGCGGAGATAGCCCATGTTATATCTTGCATTTGTTAGGAAAAACTGCTTATAGCATGAAAAGTGCCCATTGCAGATAGAGCTCAAATTCGCAAAACAAACACATATTCCTGTTCCCCTGCCTCCCCGAAGACCAAAAAACCATGACTTTTGCAGATCTGAAGTTTCCTTGTGGAGATAGCCCATGCTATATCTTGCATTTGTTAGGAAAAACTGCTTATAGCATGAAAAGTGCCCATTGCAGATAGAGCTCAAATTCGCAAAACAAACACATATTCCTGTTCCCCTGCCTCCCTGAAGACGAAAAAACCATGACTTTTGCAGATCTGAATTTTCCTTGCGGAGATAGCCCATGCTATATCTTGCATTTGTTAGGAAAAACTGCTTATAGTATGAAAAGTGCCCATTGCAGAAAGAGCTCAAATTCGAAAAACAAGCACGTATTCATGTTCCCCCGTCTCACTGAACACCAAAAAACCATGAGTTTTGCAGATCTGAAGTTTCCTTGCGGAGATAGCCCATGCAATATCTTGCATTTGTTAGGAAAAACTGCTTATAGTATTAAAAGTGCCCATTGCAGAAAGAGCTCAAATTCAAAAAACAAGCACATATTCATGTTCCCCTGCCTCCCCGAAGACCAAAAAACCATGACCTTTGCAGATCTGAAGTTTCCTTGCGGAGATAGCCCATGCTATATCTTGCATTTGTTAGGAAAAACTGCTTATAGTATGAAAAGTGCCCATTGCAGAAACAGCTCAAATTCGAAAAACAAACACATATTCCTGTTCCCCTGCCTCCCCGAAGACCAAAAAACCATGACTTTTGCAGATGTGAAGTTTCCTTGCGGAGATAGCCCATGCTATATCTTGCATTTGTTAGGAAAAACTGCTTAGAGCATGAAAAGTGCCCATTGCAGAAAGAGCTCAAATTCGAAAAACAAACACGTATTCATGTTCCCCCGGCTCACTGAACACCAAAAAACCATGAGTTTTGCAGATCTGAAGTTTCCTTGCGGAGATAGCCCATGCTATATCTTGCATTTGTTAGGAAAAACTGCTTATAGCATGAAAAGTGCCCATTGCAGATAGAGCTCAAATTCGCAAAACAAACACATATTCCTGTTCCCCTGCCTCCCCGAAGACCAAAAAACCATGACTTTTGCAGATCTGAAGTTTCCTTGCGGAGATAGCCCATGCAATATCTTGCATTTGTTAGGAAAAACTGCTTATAGTATGAAAAGTGCCCATTGCAGAAAGAGCTCAAATTCAAAAAACAAACACGTATTCATGTTCCCCCGGCTCACTGAACACCAAAAAACCATGAGTTTTGCAGATCTGAAGTTTCCTTGCGGAGATAGCCCATGCTATATCTTGCATTTGTTAGGAAAAACTGCTTATAGTATGAAAAGTTCCCATTGCACAAAGAGCTCAAATTCAAAAAACAAACACATATTCATGTTCCCCTGTCTCCCCGAAGACCAAAAAACCATGACTTTTGCAGATCTGAAGTTTCCTTGCAGAGATAGCCGATGCTATATCTTGCATTTGTTAGGAAAAACTGCTTATAGCATGAAAAGTGCCCATTGCAGATAGAGCTCAAATTCGCAAAACAAACACATATTCCTGTTCCCCAGCCTCCCCGAAGACGAAAAAACCATGACTTTTGCAGATCTGAAGTTTCCTTGCGGAGATAGGCCATGCTATATCTTGCATTTGTTAGGAAAAACTGCTTAGAGCATGAAAAGTGCCCATTGCAGAAAGAGCTCAAATTCGAAAAACAAGCACGTGTTCATGTTCCCCCGGCTCACTGAACACCAAAAAACCATAAGTTTTGCAGATCTGAAGTTTCCTTGCGGAGATAGCCCATGCAATATCTTGCATTTGTTAGGAAAAACTGCTTATAGTATGAAAAGTGCCCATTGCAGAAAGAGCTCAAATTCGAAAAACAAACACATATTCCTGTTCCCCTGCCTCCCCGAAGACCAAAAAACCATGACTTTTGCAGATGTGAAGTTTCCTTGCGGAGATAGCCCATGCTATATCTTGCATTTGTTAGGAAAAACTGCTTAGAGCATGAAAAGTGCCCATTGCAGAAAGAGCTCAAATTCGAAAAACAAACACGTATTCATGTTCCCCCGGCTCACTGAACACCAAAAAACCATGACTTTTGCAGATCTGAAGTTTCCTTGCGGAGATAGCCCATGCTATATCTTGCATTTGTTAGGAAAAACTGCTTAGAGCATGAAAAGTGCCCGTTGCAGAAAGAGCTCAAATTCGAAAAACAAACACATATTCCTGTTCCCCTGCCTCCCCGAAGACAAAAAAACCATGACTTTTGCAGATCTGAAGTTTCCTTGCGGAGATAGCCCATGCTATATCTTGCATTTGTTAGGAAAAACTGCTTATAGTATGAAAAGTGCCCATTGCACAAAGAGCTCAAATTCAAAAAACAAGCACATATTCATGTTCCCCTGCCTCCCCGAAGACCACAAAACCATGACTTTTGCAGATCTGAAGTTTCCTTGCGGAGATAGCCCATGCTATATCTTGCATTTGTTAGGAAAAACTGCTTAGAGCATGAAAAGTGCCCATTGCAGAAAGAGCTCAAATTCGAAAAACAAACACGTGTTCATGTTCCCCCGGCTCACTGAACACCAAAAAACCATGAGTTTTGCAGATCGGATGTCTCCTTGCGGAGATAGCCCATGTTATATCTTGCATTTGTTAGGAAAAACTGCTTATAGCATGAAAAGTGCCCATTGCAGATAGAGCTCAAATTCGCAAAACAAACACATATTCCTGTTCCCCTGCCTCCCCGAAGACCAAAAAACCATGACTTTTGCAGATCTGAAGTTTCCTTGCGGAGATAGCCCATGCTATATCTTGCATTTGTTAGGAAAAACTGCTTATAGCATGAAAAGTGCCCATTGCAGATAGAGCTCAAATTCGCAAAACAAACACATATTCCTGTTCCCCTGCCTCCCTGAAGACGAAAAAACCATGACTTTTGCAGATCTGAATTTTCCTTGCGGAGATAGCCCATGCTATATCTTGCATTTGTTAGGAAAAACTGCTTATAGTATGAAAAGTGCCCATTGCAGAAAGAGCTCAAATTCGAAAAACAAGCACGTATTCATGTTCCCCCGTCTCACTGAACACCAAAAAACCATGAGTTTTGCAGATCTGAAGTTTCCTTGCGGAGATAGCCCATGCAATATCTTGCATTTGTTAGGAAAAACTGCTTATAGTATTAAAAGTGCCCATTGCAGAAAGAGCTCAAATTCAAAAAACAAGCACATATTCATGTTCCCCTGCCTCCCCGAAGACCAAAAAACCATGACCTTTGCAGATCTGAAGTTTCCTTGCGGAGATAGCCCATGCTATATCTTGCATTTGTTAGGAAAAACTGCTTATAGTATGAAAAGTGCCCATTGCAGAAACAGCTCAAATTCGAAAAACAAACACATATTCCTGTTCCCCTGCCTCCCCGAAGACCAAAAAACCATGAGTTTTGCAGATCTGAAGTTTCCTTGCGGAGATAGCCCATGCTATATCTTGCATTTGTTAGGAAAAACTGCTTAGAGCATGAAAAGTGCCCATTGCAGAAAGAGCTCAAATTCGAAAAACAAACACGTATTCATGTTCCCCCGGCTCACTGAACACCAAAAAACCATGAGTTTTGCAGATCTGAAGTTTCCTTGCGGAGATAGCCCATGCTATATCTTGCATTTGTTAGGAAAAACTGCTTATAGTATGAAAAGTTCCCATTGCACAAAGAGCTCAAATTCAAAAAACAAACACATATTCATGTTCCCCTGTCTCCCCGAAGACCAAAAAACCATGAGTTTTGCAGATCTGAAGTTTCCTTGCAGAGATAGCCCATGCTATATCTTGCATTTGTTAGGAAAAACTGCTTATAGCATGAAAAGTGCCCATTGCAGATAGAGCTCAAATTCGCAAAACAAACACATATTCCTGTTCCCCAGCCTCCCCGAAGACGAAAAAACCATGACTTTTGCAGATCTGAAGTTTCCTTGCGGAGATAGCCCATGCTATATCTTGCATTTGTTAGGAAAAACTGCTTAGAGCATGAAAAGTGCCCATTGCAGAAAGAGCTCAAATTCAAAAAACAAGCACGTATTCATGTTCCCCCGGCTCACTGAACACCAAAAAACCATGAGTTTTGCAGATCTGAAGTTTCCTTGCGGAGATAGCCCATGCAATATCTTGCATTTGTTAGGAAAAACTGCTTATAGTATGAAAAGTGCCCATTGCAGAAAGAGCTCAAATTCAAAAAACAAACACATATTCATGTTCCCCTGCCTCCCCGAAGACCAAAAAACCATGACCTTTGCAGATCTGAAGTTTCCTTGCGGAGATAGCCCATGCTATATCTTGCATTTGTTAGGAAAAACTGCTTATAGTATGAAAAGTGCCCATTGCAGAAAGAGCTCAAATTCGAAAAACAAACACATATTCCTGTTCCCCTGCCTCCCCGAAGACCAAAAAACCATGACTTTTGCAGATGTGAAGTTTCCTTGCGGAGATAGCCCATGCTATATCTTGCATTTGTTAGGAAAAACTGCTTAGAGCATGAAAAGTGCCCATTGCAGAAAGAGCTCAAATTCGAAAAACAAACACGTATTCATGTTCCCCCGGCTCACTGAACACCAAAAAACCATGAGTTTTGCAGATCTGAAGTTTCCTTGCGGAGATAGCCCATGCTATATCTTGCATTTGTTAGGAAAAACTGCTTATAGTATGAAAAGTTCCCATTGCACAAAGAGCTCAAATTCAAAAAACAAACACATATTCATGTTCCCCTGTCTCCCCGAAGACCAAAAAACCATGAGTTTTGCAGATCTGAAGTTTCCTTGCGGAGATAGCCCATGCTATATCTTGCATTTGTTAGGAAAAACTGCTTATAGCATGAAAAGTGCCCATTGCAGATAGAGCTCAAATTCGCAAAACAAACACATATTCCTGTTCCCCTGCCTCCCCGAAGACCAAAAAACCATGACTTTTGCAGATCTGAAGTTTCCTTGCGGAGATAGCCCATGCTATATCTTGCATTTGTTAGGAA
Source organism: Vipera berus (assembly GCF_964194415.1). Taxonomy (NCBI): domain Eukaryota; kingdom Metazoa; phylum Chordata; class Lepidosauria; order Squamata; family Viperidae; genus Vipera; species Vipera berus. The sequence continues at coordinate 740,483 of NC_138219.1, forward strand.
AAACTGCTTATAGTATGAAAAGTGCCCATTGCAGAAAGAGCTCAAATTCGAAAAACAAGCACGTATTCATGTTCCCCTGCCTCCCCGAAGACCAAAAAACCATGACTTTTGCAGATCTGAAGTTTCCTTGCGGAGATAGCCCATGCAATATCTTGCATTTGTTAGGAAAAACTGCTTATAGTATGAAAAGTGCCCATTGCAGAAAGAGCTCAAATTCAAAAAACAAACACATATTCATGTTCCCCTGCCTCCCCGAAGACCAAAAAACCATGACCTTTGCAGATCTGAAGTTTCCTTGCGGAGATAGCCCATGCTATATCTTGCATTTGTTAGGAAAAACTGCTTATAGTATGAAAAGTGCCCATTGCAGAAAGAGCTCAAATTCGAAAAACAAACACATATTCCTGTTCCCCTGCCTCCCCGAAGACCAAAAAACCATGACTTTTGCAGATGTGAAGTTTCCTTGCGGAGATAGCCCATGCTATATCTTGCATTTGTTAGGAAAAACTGCTTAGAGCATGAAAAGTGCCCATTGCAGAAAGAGCTCAAATTCGAAAAACAAACACGTATTCATGTTCCCCCGGCTCACTGAACACCAAAAAACCATGAGTTTTGCAGATCTGAAGTTTCCTTGCGGAGATAGCCCATGCTATATCTTGCATTTGTTAGGAAAAACTGCTTATAGTATGAAAAGTTCCCATTGCACAAAGAGCTCAAATTCAAAAAACAAACACATATTCATGTTCCCCTGTCTCCCCGAAGACCAAAAAACCATGAGTTTTGCAGATCTGAAGTTTCCTTGCGGAGATAGCCCATGCTATATCTTGCATTGGGACGCGGTGGCTCAGTGGGTTAGGACACTGAGCTTGTCGATCAGAAGGTCGGCAGTTTGGTGGGTCGAATCCCGAGTGCCGCGTAACAGAGTGAGCGCCTGTTACTCGTCCCAGCTTCTGCTAACCTAGCAGTTCGAAAGCACGTAAAAAATGCAAGTAGAAAAATAGGGACCACTCCGGTGGGAAGGTAACGGCGTTCCGTGCGCCTTTGGCGTTTAGTCATGCCGGCCACATGACCACGGAGACGTCCTCGGACAAGCGCTGGCTCTTCGGCTTTGAAACGGAGATGAGCACCGGCCCCTAGAGTCGGAAACGACTAGCACGCATGTGCGGGGGAACCTTTACCTTTACCTTTATATCTTGCATTTGTTAGGAAAAACTGCTTATAGCATGAAAAGTGCCCATTGCAGATAGAGCTCAAATTCGCAAAACAAACACATATTCCTGTTCCCCTGCCTCCCCGAAGACCAAAAAACCATGACTTTTGCAGATCTGAAGTTTCCTTGCGGAGATAGCCCATGCTATATCTTGCATTTGTTAGGAAAAACTGCTTATAGTATGAAAAGTGCCCATTGCAGAAAGAGCTCAAATTCGAAAAACAAACACATATTCCTGTTCCCCTGCCTCCCCGAAGACAAAAAAACCATGACTTTTGCAGATGTGAAGTTTCCTTGCGGAGATAGCCTCCTGCCTTAGCAGGGGGTTGGACTAGATGACCTCCAAGGTACCTTCCAACTTCTTCTTCTTCTTCTTCTTCTTCTTCTTCTTCTTCTTCTTCTTCTTCTTCTTCTTCTTCTTCTTCTTCTTCTTCTTCTTCTTCTTCTTCTTCTTCTTCTTCTTCTTCTTCTTCTTTTTCTTCTTCTTCTTCTTCTTCTTCTTCTTCTTCTTCTTCTTCTTCTTCTTCTTATTATTATTATTATTATTATTATTATTATTATTATTATTATTATTATTATTATTATTATTATTATCTAACTGTTATATACCCACTCATTGCCAAGCAGTTCAACAATATACTACAAGCAGGAGAAATTGAAAAGTGGCTAACAACTGGGAAAACCTACCTAATAGTGAAAAATCCAGCAAAAGGGGCAACACGAGGCAACTACAGGCCAATTACCTGTTTACCAACAACTTTCAGATTGCTAACTGGTGTGGTAACAGCCAGAATTTGGCTTCTCAAGAATTTGGTTTCTCACCCTTCTGCTTTTCCGGCCCCCCTTAGCTGGCCTTCACTTGGGTTACAGTGAGAGCACACTCTCCTGGCTCATGGGAAGGCTGGCATGTGGGAGGTTTGGGAAACGCTATGATAAAGCTTTCTCATATAGTACCTTGTTTTTGTATGATCTCATAGGCACCTGAGTAGTCCTCACCATGTATCCAATTATCTATGTATGCTATTTTGTATGAGACTGATGGAGTTTTTTTGTAATGTTGGAGGTGAATAAAAGTTCAGCGGGCAGTGCTCAAGGGGCTTTTTCTGTGGAGACGAGGCTGCCTGGCTGGTTCAAAGCTCTCTATCGACTCAGGTCTGAATTCTTTTTCCTTCGCCTGAATTCCTGTCCCTTCGTCTGAATTTCTTTCCCCTTCAGTGTGGTAGCTGATGCAGTACAACAGCATCTAGTTGAAAACAATCTCTTTCCACCCGAACAGAAAGGAAAGTGCCTCAATAGCAGAGGAACAAAAGATCAACTCCTAATAGACAATGACCTTGGAAAACTGCAAGAAAAGGAAGACCAACCTGAATGTGGCATGGATTCACTATAAAAAGGCATTTGACTCTCTGCCGTATGACTGGATAATCAAGTGCCTAGAAATAACAGGAGTCAGTAGAAACATCAGAAAATTTGTGCAATGGCACAATGGAAGACACAGTTGCAGGTCAATGGTGAAAAACTGGGAGAGGTTAATATCAAGAGAGGAATATTTCAAGGAGATTTATTATTACCACTACTATTTGTTATTGCACTGTTTCCTCTGTCAACAATACTGAATAACTCAGGACATGGCTTGTTGTTGTTGTTAGTTGCGAAGTCATGTCTGACCCATCGCAATTGTATGGACAATATTCCTCCAGGATGCAAAGTGGAAATAGAATTTGGGGTCATCAAGGCTTCCTTCCTTCCCTCCTTCCTCCCTCCCTCCTCCCTTCCTCCTTCTTTTCCTCCCTCCCATCTTCCTTCCTTCCTACTTTCCTCCATCTTTCTCATCTTCCTTCCTTCTTTCCTTCATCTCTCCCTCCCTCCCTCCCTCCCTTCCTCCATCCCTCCCCCCATTTCCTCCAGAAGTCATTCCACTGATTAAGAGAATAAGAGAATAAGAGAAGACCTTGGAGGTCTTCTAGTCCAACCCCTGGCTCAAGCAGGAGACCCTCTAACATTTGAGACAAATGGCTGTCCAGCCTCTTTTACTGTTCTGTACCAGCCTACTACCGGCCCTGCAGAAAAGGCAGGGACAACCCCTTTACAAAACGGCAAGAGGCTGGAACTAAGCCTGCCAAATAAAGTCTGCCATAAAACAGAGCAAAACAGAAACACGAACCATGAAACAGGAGCTATTCAAACGGTTGCCTTTAGCAAACCAGCCCTCCCACACATTCCCCTTTTAAACAGTTCAAGGCGTGGCTTCTCTCTGCCTCCTTCCGAGGTGCCCCATTGCCTTCCTCTGTTTACTCCTGATTGACTTCCTCCTGCATCGGGCGTCCTTGAACAGGGCCAGCTGGGGGTCATCTTCATCCAGGCTGTCAGGCTCACACAGCTGGGTCTGCGTCGTAACCAGATGGGAGGAGCCTGGCTGAGGGCTCTGCGAAGCCTCAGGGCTATCTTCTGCAGGCTCTCCAACACCCCCCTCCTCCTCCTCTGAATCGTCCGACCCAACTGCCAAACCCACAGGCTGACCCTGAATCACAACATTTTCAAAACCTCCAGTGATGGAGCATCCATAACTTCTAGTTTTGAACAATAAAGTTCTTGTGAACCCTGGGCCACTTTCCTTGACCTCCAGAATGTTGAGGTGCACCACAACGTCTGCTCACCTCCGAGAAGAAAGTATTCACCTTCATATCGCAATGGCCCATGTATGTGTTGGCCTCTTTGAGCATTTTCTTCACCTGTACTGTTGATAATGTGAACAAGGTTCTAAAAGATCAAGTACAGAGAGATCAGACAAGATCTGCTGGTTAGTAAGAAGAATCACCATTAGAAAAATCATTATCTGAATTATCGATAAAGAGATTGAATAAATTACTCAATTTAGAGACTTTTTATGGCTGCTCACCCTCCATTTAAACCCTGGATGTTTAACAACAGTTCATAAATAGAGCCTCAGAACACAAATCTCTCTCTCCTCCTTCCCTCCCTCTCCCCCTCTCTCCCCCTCCCTCTTTCTCTCTTTCCCTCTCCCTCCCTCAGTCTTGCACGCTCCCTCCTTCTCCCCTTGCCTCCATCTCCCTGTCTCTCTCCCCCTGCCTCCCTCTCCCTCTTTCTTTCTCTCTCCTTCCCTCTCCCGCTCCCCTCCCTCTCCCTGTCCCACCCTCCCTTTCCCTCTCCTTCTCTCTCCCTGTCTCTCTCCCCCTTCCCTCTCTCTCCCCATCCCTCTCTTCCTCCCCCCTCCCCACACAGCCACTTACAGCCAAGCTCTTCTGACTTTGAATTTCTTACCCGACCAGGTGGGAGATGGCTTCTAATAAATGCTCCGGGCTCAACAGCATCTTCCAGCATCCTTTTTCCCCCAGAGCCTTGTATTCCTTCAGCCGGCCAGTGCACACGATCAAGTTTTTCAGAGCTTGGACAGCCAAGCTAAATCAGGCAAAGGAACGAGAATCAGGGCCAACTGTCCAGCCGTTCCCCCTCCCCTGCAAAGCCCAGGCTTGCATCAACACCAATCTGTCTCCACTGGTGTTCAGGATATGGTCAGGTTTCAGTTTGCAGCTTGTGCGCCAACCACAAAACATAACACAAAATAAACAACAAAAATCAGTGCCTCCCCCATTTTTTCTTCCCCCTCCAGTAATAAAGTTGGTTATTAGGGCTCAAGGTGGTTTGGTTAATTCCACATTTTCTTGGTCTGCATCACTAAGAAGCATTCTTAACTCCAGGAGAAATAAACAATGACAACAGAAGCCACAAACACCTGGCCCCAAAAGAGGTAGCGGCAGTCACAAAATAAAGATGTTGGAAAGGCTGCACACTCTTCTGAAGAGTGTGTCACTACACAACAGGGACTGCCTCGCTGGTGAGAGGCAGGCAATGAGAAAATCAGTTTGCAAAACAGCCTGTAGGTTAGAGATCCTGGTTTGCACAGGCTAAGATGAACCTGGGGTAAAAGTAGGCTCTGAGTGTGCTTGGGGCACACCAGCCCCAATAACACCCAACTGACCAGCATTGAGTCTTACGGTTTGCTGGTGAGCAGACGGTATGATGGTGAGGTGGGCTTACATGTACTCTGATCAAAAAGCTTCACAGTAAAACCATGATTGGTATTGTGTAGTAGGTTCTGGAACGCAGGAAAGACGCCAGGCAGATGAGTACAGCATAGCGGTTCTTTATTGGTGGTAGAAACTGTACTGGGGAAATAGGGGTTACCTGTACCTTTATATACCTGGCCAGCTACGCCCTCAGCAATCAGATTAAACCTTAGTTTCCCGCCGAAAACTAACCGGCCCCAGCAGTTTCGGTACAGCACCACCTGGTGGTATCGGCTATGCCGCGGCTTACTGTATCTCTTAAACCCCCATACATAACAATTGGACCAAGCCATGATGGTTGGCAGTGTCAATGCTTATGGGCCAGTCTGTGGATGGTTGTGACTGAGCTTGGTTACTTTGACTGACAACCATTCCTTTTAGTGACTGTTCCAGGTTACAATCCAACCCTGCTGAAAAAAGGGATGGGTGGCCGTTTTCCCCAACAGCCATTGCAGCTTCCCTCTGGTCATGTGACTGGAATTCAGAGGCTCGACAACTGACTTGGACTTATGACCATCTCAGAGTCGGGTGATCCCCTTTTGCGGCTTTTTGACCAACAAAGTCAAGGTGGGAAGACAGATTTCCTCAACAACGGTGTAACTAACTTAACAAAGGCAATGATTCACTTAACAACTGTGGTTCAGAAAGGTTGTACAATGGGGCAAAGTTCACTTAAAGACTGTCTCACTTAGCAACAGAAATCTTGGGTTCAGTTGTGGTCGTTAAGTCAACTTGGGGAAAAGCTTGTAGGCATCTGCTGAGGTTTGTAGAAATGGAGAAAGGATCTGGATTGGGCCCAGGAGATTCCTTACCTCAGGGGGCTGACTTGTCCTGAGTTCCCAGGGATGGCACTTGGTTTTCCTGATCCCCGCTTGCTTCCTTCAAGCAGGAAGTAGATCTGCATGGTCAGTGCAATCAGGAGGTGAGGGAATTTATTTCCGACGGCTTCAACTGCCTCAGGTAAGGAGAGGATGAAGCCGAGAGCATTGGTGGCCTAGACATGGGAGGAAAGGAGAGTCACTAGGGCAGGGGTTAGCAACCTGAAACAGTGAAAGAGCCACTCAGAATCAGTTCTCTCACAAAAGGAAAAACTGGGAGCCGCAAAAAATATGTGTGCATGCACGTACATGCGCGCATGCGCAGAACAGGGTTTGACTGAAGAGTGGAGCCAAGGCGAGATATGCACCTACCCTGCATATTTGAATTGATTGGTTTAACTTTTTTAGTCCCACTTTTTTTTTTGACTGCACATGGCAGAGGACTGGGAGCCGCAGGAGACGGCTGAAAGAGCCGCATGTGGCTCCGGAGCCACCAGGTTACTTAGATCAGGGGTCCCCAACCTATGGGCCATGGCCCACTCCCACTCCATGGCCTATTCACAACTGGGCCATGTGAGTTGCTAGCTAATGCGCTCTCGTGCCCCAGTCATCATTATTATTTGCATGAGCATTGCGGGCACGTGGGGCCTCAGTCACGCAAGCTTTGCAGGCGCTCAGAGCCTCACTCATGCCAATGTCATGGGTGATCTCAGCCCCACTCATGTGAGCAAAGGGTGCTCTTACACGCTCACTCATGTGCACACGTGCCTGCCCCTTCCACAAAACTATCCCCTCTTTCCCCCCCTCCCCCCTTCGGGCCGTCAACCCAGAAACGTTGGGGAACTCTGACCTGGAATTCCTTTGATGTAGGCAAACCAGGATAAAAAAATTCTCATGTCCATGAAAACTGAGCCAGGAATGTCCATGTCTGAGACACGGTGCAAAATCCTACTAGATTCTACTTTGAGAGGACAGTAGGGTGTAGATACAGAACAAAAAGGAGACAACAAGGAGCACAAGTGAGACAAGTGGGGACAAAGAGATGGGTAATCCGAAGCAGGGCTTTTCAACCTTTTCACCCATTGTACCACTTTTAGGATAAGGCAACATCCAAGTACCACCAGTCACCCAGCAAGGTGTCAAAAACTTGACCAAAAAAAGGAAAAAATGATAAAGTATAAGTAGTCCTCGACTTACAATTCGCTTAGTGACTGTTTGAAGTTACAATGGCACTGAAAAGTGAATTATGACCATTTTCACACTTATGACTGTTGCAGCATCCCCAGGGTCATGTGATTTACATTTGGATGCTTGGAAACTGATTCATACTTATAACATTCAGTGTCCCAGGGTCATGTGATCAATGGCCAGGACATCACTCAGATTGTGGGGTGCCGGGGTGGGGTGGGGGAATCCATGGATCTCTGGTGGAGGGGAGTGGGACTGGGATGAGTACCTTCCCTCTCTCCCTTTCTTTCTTCCTTCCTTCCTTCCTTCCTTCCTTCCTTTCCTTTCCTTTCCTTTCCTTTCCTTTCCTTTCCTTTCCTTTCCTTTCCTTTCCTTTCCTTTCCTTCTCTCCCTCTTTGTCCCTTCCTTCCTTCCTTCCTTCCTTCCCTCCCTCCCTCCTTCCCATTGTTCTGTGCTACGCCGCCTAGATCCCAGCCTGGTTTTGGCAGGTAGCAGCACATTCTCATCCACACAGAGCGGCCGGGCAAAGTAAAACCACTGACATCATGGCCCTGCCTGTGCACACACAAAGGTAAAGGAGACCGCATGCACCTCAGCTTCTGTGTGCACACACAGGCAGGGTGGGGATGTCACCGGTTCACCACCTGTTTTCAGGCACGTACATTACGAACCGGCTACTTCTCCCAGTCATTTTTCCCCTACCAGAGCCCAGCGTTTGAGCCAGGTTCCCCAATCCTCTCCATGTACATTACAGTAACCTAGTTGAATCATGGAACATCTGCAAGAAAACCACCAAGCTCAGTAAGCACCAAGGACCATGCAGTCCTCCTCCTACTAGTGATTATGTTACTTGGTTGGGTAATGAAATGTCTGCAAGAAAGCAACCAAGGACCTCACAGTCCCCTTCATCCTTTCCCTTCCTCTCCTCTTCTTCTCCATTCCATAAACCCCACTCCCTACTACCCCTGATGATGTTACCTAGTTAGGGTAATGAAACGTCTCCAAGAAAACCACGAAGCTTAGAGAGCACCAAGGACCCCACAGTTCAACCCTGAGCTACAAATATTTCTTCTCTTCATCTTAATTAACTAAATTTCTACACCAGCCATCTCAGCTAATTGACACAGGGCAGTTTACAACAACGGAATAAAACAATATAAACACATGAATAAAAACACAGATTAAAAGTATTTGAAACAAGACACAACGTTCAGGTGTTTGGCTCTGCTGGTTTCTGTCATGTATTTTCTTAAATCAAACTTTTCTTAGTTATTTCTGTAAGCCACCCAGAATCGCCATGAATGAGATGGGCAACCATATAGGTTTTCTCAATGAATGACTGAATGAATGAATGAATGGTTGAATAAATGAATACATGAGCAAATGAAGAAATGGATGGATGGAATGGATGGATAGACAAATGAACCAATAAATGGATGGATGGATTAATGAATAAATGAACCAATGGATGGATGGATGGGTGGGTGGGTGGATGAATGGATGGATGGATGGATAAATGAACCAATGGATGGATGGATGGATGGACACCAAAGCTGCTCTGCTTCTGGCAAGGAAGCCCACAGATGCTTCGACTTTTTGGGGGTGCCTTACCCCAAATTCTGTTCCAATTTCCACCCCCATCACTTTGCCCACTGCCTTCCTCCGACCAGGGCAAGCCTGCTCTTGTGCCTCTCACCAACTCCGAGGGGGAGGCCACCAGAGGTGACCCTTTGCTCAGCCCTTCCCCCCTCCATGTCTAGACAAAAGGAAAACAGAGTCACTGGCTGATGGTTTACCGCAATTGGCTTTTTCGCATGCTGGTGGTTTCCAAAACGGGGTCTTCGTCCTGGAGCCTTTTCAGGAGGGGCCTCATAATCTTCCTGTTAGCATAGGGGTCTGCAACCAGCGCCCTCCATATCTCTCTTGCACTTCTGCAGAGGTCGAAAAAAATAGACTTGGACCAATCAGATGCTTTCTCCCTTTCAGAAGAGACTGCCAGTCCAGATGTAAGAAAGCTCCCAATGGAAGAAAGGAGTAGAAAACGGATGGAGCTTGCGGTGATGGCCAATTTAACGGCCTTAATCCAAGGAAAGAAATATACAGGTAGTTATCCCAAAGATGCTTTTTCATGAGGCGACGGGACTTTCTTGCTTGTTTGTTTTTTCCTTTGAAGACATTTCGATTCTCATCCAAGAAGCTTCTTCAGCTCTGACTGGATGGTGGGGAATGAAAGGACTTATATTCCTTGCGGACAGCTGGTCATTTGCGTTCTTTCTGCGAGTCGTTCAAGCTACCTGGAAGCCTATCTGTGTCCTCAGGGTCACCATTTTCGGTCTTACAAAACAAAACAAAAATCTCTCGTGGACGTCAAGAATCAATGAAGTCCTTTCATTCCCTTTCAGTCAGAGCTGAAGAAGCTTCTTGGATGAGAAGCGAAACATCTTCAAAGAAAAAAGGAAAATAAGAAAGTCCCGTCGCCTGGTGAAAAAGCACCTTTGAGATAACGACCTGGATGAGTGGGAATCTCCACAGACATTTATACAGGCAGTTCTGGATTTACAACAGTTCACTTAGTGACCGCTTGAAGTTACAACGGCATTGAAAAAAGGGACTTACGACCACATTTCAACCTTACGACCTTTGCAGCATCCCCAGGGTCACGTGATCAAAACTTGGATGCTGGGCAACTGACTCATATTTATGACGGTTGCAGCGTCCTGGGGTGACACAATCCCCTTCTGCGACCTTCTGATCAGCAAAGTCCGTGGGGAAGGCAGTTTCACTTAACAACTGTGTTACTAACTCAACAACTGCAGTGGCTTATTTAACCATCGTGGCGAGAAAGGTTGTAAAATGGGGCAAAATTCATTTGTTTTGCCCTCAGGTGCTTTTGAGGATAGGTTGACCCCCTCGTCTTTGTGGCAGCCCCTCAGATATCATAACACTGTGATCTTTACACCCAAAGTCCTTCTTTTCTTTCATTAGATATTCCCAGTTCCTGCAACCATTCTTCATATGACCTTCGCTCATTTCGCCGGGACCTGAAAACTTGGCTCTTTGATCTGTTTGGTCCAGACTGTGGGGTTAATTGTTATATATTCAACACACACACACAACCCCCTCACAACTATAAGGAATCCCCAGCAGCCGTTGACAGCCGTCAAAAGGCTGCCGCGGCATTCCCCCCCACACACACACGCGGCTAGCGGCCGATTCTGACAGCTGTCAAACTGCCGCGCATGCGCAGTACACTGACAGCTGTCAAACCGGCCGACTTTGACAGCTGTCAAACTGCCGCGCATGCAACAAGCCGCAGACAGCCGCGCCTACCTTAGCCGGTCTCCTTCTTATTGGGCGTCCTCGTTAGGCGGGAGAACCCCGCCTGTTTATTGGTTCTTGAGATTGTTGTTGTTGTCCCTGTTCACTATAAATACGGGGGATTCCCGGCGGTGTTTCGCCCGGGACCTCTGCCCAATAAACTAGTTCTTTTGGACCGTGCCTACTGTCTCTTGTCGTCCTTCAAGACACTCCACCTGGCGACGAGGATGGGATACGGGTCTGCTTGTTAGCTGAAGTCACTAGCTGAAGCCACAAGTGAAGGAGGGAAGCCGTCCCACCAGCTGACACCGCTGAAGTCACTTGCTGGTCGGGAGAGCCCTCCACGCACACCACCCTAAGCAGACCCGTGGACCTGACAGTATGGCAAATCTTGGGCACGTCCGAGAATTCGATGTCTCCCAGCCCGAGGGCTGGGAATCGCATCTCGGGCAAGTGGAGGGGTACCTCCTTGTCAACAACATTGTCGAGGATCGCCCCAAAGCTGCGGCGCTCCTTTGCCTCAGCGGGCCGGCGGTCTATGATGTCGCCGTAGGGCTCTGCGACCCTGCTCCGGTGGCTTCTGTGCCATACGCCGAGCTGGTCGACCGCCTCAATCGTCATTTTGCCCCAAGACGGTCCGAGTTGTACTGGCGCCTGAACTTTGCCCGCCAGTACCAACGACCAGGCGAGCCGGCCAAGTCTTTCATAGCAACGGTCCGACAAGCGGCCCGACGCTGCCGTTTCCCGGACCTCGAGGACTGCATAAGGGACCAAGTCATCGTCGGTCTGAGAAACTTGAAGCTTCAGAAGAAACTCGTCACTAAGCCGACGATGGACCTGGCCGAATTAACAATTGAAATCATGGCATATGAAGATAGCCATCGGGAAGACGCGCTGCCACCGGGAAATCCCTTCACAGGGTCAGTCCACCACGACTGCCCTAGAAATGCCGACCCAGGATCGGCTGAGCAAAAGACTGAAGTGGACGCCATCCGTCCGAGACCCGCCAACCCCCAGGCTCGACGAGAGGGTGACAAAAGATCAGATCGTCTGGCCGGAGGCCCAAGGGAGACCACCAACCGCTCCAAGTGCGCCAGCTGCGGAGGCAACCATGCCAGGGCATCATGCAAATTTCGCAATGCCAAGTGCCATGGCTGCGGCAAAACCGGCCACATTCGCTCTGCCTGCCGCAGCACCAGCCGCGAGACCCTTCACGACCTGGAGGCGGCCCCGGAAGGTAATATACCCTCCCCCAAATTGCCAGGGAAGTCCCTATGGTCATCTGTCATGACCACTAGCACGGACCAGGGCCCTTAATCACCAGTTTTATCCGCCCCAAAATTAAAATTCAGGTCCGGATTCAGGGAATCCCTTGCGAGATGGAGGTGGACTCTGGGTCCTCGGTCTCCATTCTTGTTGGAATAACCATGATCTCTGTTCCTATACATGTAGCTGGCTAGTACTTTTCTGGCTAGTACTTTTCTACCATGGAAAGTCTTCAATGAACCATGTGCAAGGAAGTAAGCCATAAACCCAGAGAGGCCATTTGGCTACAGCCAGATAAGGTCAGTGAACCATGTGCAAGGAAGTAAGCCATAAACCCAGAGAGGCCATTTGGCTGCAGCCAGATAAGGGCATGGTCACAGTATTCCTCCACACCATTGGCTATTCAATTTAAGGTAAATTCTGACGTCTCCTGCAAATGATTGGTCATTACTGTATTTGAATCTACCTCTAACACCTATGTCCCTTTAGGATAGTTCAGAAGAACACATGTGTAACCATGATTGGTCTATTTGAATAACAATAAAATGTGATTGGTTGCTTTTGCTATAAATAAACAAGGTCCACTGCTCCTCGTGGTTGAGTGTCCAGCATCCAGGGTGCATCCCAGGAGCAGCGGGGCCCTTTCCCCGAGAGATCTCTGTGTCTTTCTTTCATGGGCGCTAACCCTGGGCAGGAGCAGCCTCTGCCCAGCTTCACCAGCAGCATCCCAGCAACAGCAGCTTCCCTGCATCCCTGCAAATGGTGACCCCGACGTGATTCTGTGGAATACGTCTTCAGCCATCCATACTCATTCGCCCGACGGTGGCCGCGACTCATCCTCGTCCGTTGCTAGACGCAGGAATTTTCGTGAGTATGGGTGGAAAATTCTCTCAACAGCAGACAGCGTATCTGCAGGAGTTGAGGGAATTAATTGATAATGGCAGGAAATTGGCTGCTTTTAAAACAGGCAATGTGTGGGAACAATGCCCAAAATATCCTGAAACGGGATCACTCAAATTGGCTACATGGACCAAATTAAAAAATTTAAACTTGTGGAGCATCATAATGGAATGTTTAACTCTCCACTACGCATGTTTTAACCAGATAGGAGGGGCGGGCGAAACATTGGCCTTCTCCGTGCCGCCCCCACCCTATGAAAAATCAGAGAAACTTCCTCCTATTGCTGTGCCTCCGGAGAATCTTCCTCCTACCTCTTCTCTTTGCCCTGCTGTGCCTGTCTCTCCCTCTGACAAAGAGGAAAAAGCCTCTGAGCTTGTTGCCATTACCATTTCTAAACCTCCTCCCTTCCCCCTTCCTCCTTCTTCAAATCTCCCTCCTCCACCTCCCAGCCCCACTCAAGGGGCACCTTTTGTTCACTCTATGCTTGCAGCTCATGCCTCCGAGATATTAGATCCAGAGGATTTAGAAGCTTGTGCTGCCTATCCTGTCACTTTTGTACAACCTGTTTATACTCCTCTGACTCCAAAAACTATTGATTACCTTGGCATTCATATGACCATCGCTGATTATCGCGTGCTGTTTGGCCACGCCTCTTCTGGTTCCCAGCAGGGAATCTAGAGGGGGGGCAGTCAGCCATGTCACTGCACGTTTTTTTTTGTTCGTCAGAAAGTTCATTTCTAACTGTACAATTTCCCCTGTTCTCTGCACCTGTTGTGATAACTTATCTGGTAACCATAGTGAATCCCATATGACTAGCTATGTTATGGTTTCAGTCTGTTTATTGCGCATGTCTAGAGAAAGTTCTGAGTTGTTATCTGTATTGTTTTCTTCACTTTGCTGTTACTGTCTGTTACGTTAGAATGTAGTGAGCTAGCTCTCTTTATAATATATATTTAGTTTTTATATTTTTGTAAGTAAAAGGTATTTAGTAAGATTATGCGTCCTGTTTTTATTGCCTTCCTGCAAGCATATCATGCATTCTCTGAAGCACGGTCCGTCGCCCTCTACAAAGGTGATTTTTACCTTGACATTTTGGTATCGAGGATGGTTTGATTTATGTTTTTGGAGATGCATGTTTCTGCGGCTGTTATCAGTTAGTTAGTGCTAGTGAGGCAGCGGTGATTAACTGCTGAAACATGTCAGGAAGGAAGCCATGGCTGAAAAGGAGTCTTTCTGTTGGGCATCTCCCTTCGACCTTAAGAACTCCGATAGCTTCGGCCACACGTCTTGGAGAAGACGCACCTGCTCCTGTCTACGATGCAAGGTCAGTCACTCCTTTTTCTACTTTTCCAAGCTCCCTGGCAGCTGCTTTTGAAAATGTTCACACTCCAGGGGCTCAAGATGAATTTCAAAGGCTTGGAGTGAAACCTAAAGTTCAGCCGAAGAAAATTCCTTCTGCTCCTTCAAGCCCCAAGCAAACTATGCGAGATAGGGCTATGCAAGGGTACTGTGAACAAATTGGGGTTTTTGAAAGGCGTTTGCAGCAGGCAAAGAAATATGTGTCAATGGTTCAGCAATATGAGAGGAATTATGAGCATGAACCGGCCATATTGCCACACCCACAAGGAGAAGCCATATTGCCTCCTTCTTCCCCAAAGCCTAAGTCACGCCCATCATTGAGTGTCATGCAAGACGATTGGGAACCGGAGGCTCCTATGTCACATGATTATGGGCTGTCCCAAAGGCCATACAGAGCCACAGTGATGCCTGAAGCAAATGTTATAGCACCATCTACTGGTGAAGCTGCATTAAGACATGAATTGGAGCTCTCACTCTCGCAATTGTCTATGGAGGAGTCTTTGCTCAGAGATACAAGATTTCTGCCGTTATCTGAGGCTCCAGCCCCTGATGGTGCTAGGATTCCTGTTACTGTTGCTTCTCCTGTTAATATTGCTTCTATGCAAGCCCCTCTACCTGGCAGAACACAGCCATATTTAACCCACATGCAATTGCCACCGGGTTCTTATATGCGAAGGCCAGTGTCATCTGCAGATTATGCTAATGCACCAGTCCCAGCGCCAGCACCTCCTGCTGGCCAGGGTGGAATAGCAGCTCAAAGACAGTCACAGCCAGCACCAAGACTACCGGCAGCTTCAATGCAACTGCCGCATGTCCAGGCACGGACGCCACTGGTGCCCCCTGCAGGTTATGGTCGGATTGCACAACCTGCACAGCCAGTACCTCAATTGCATATTCCTCATCAAACACCTTCCATTGTACCACTGGCTGGTGATTCAAAATTAAAGAAGTCAGGACAGAATTACAGGGCATGGGTCAGTGAGGTTGGACTTTTGTTACGCAGAGAAGGTACTCACATGATGGTGTTTAATCCTCCTGCCCAGCCATGGTCTCCTGACATATGGGACTTGGATAATAGAGCATGCACAACATTATTGATGTCAATGGACACTGAATTGCAGCTCACGTTTTTACAAGATGCAACTGCCCAACAAATTTGGACTCAGTTAGAGGCATGTTATCGGCCTACATCAATTGAGTCTACATGTTTGCTTTTGTCTGAGTTCCATGGTTCCAGATTAAAACCTGGTGAACATATTGGAGCACATTTGACTAAAATGAAAGGTATTAGAAAAGAATTGGGTGAAAAAGGCTATCCTATTGATGATTTTCAAATGATCAGCATTATCATCAATTCTTTGAATCATGAGTGGAAAGATGCTATTTCCAAGATCAATCAAGTGCCTATTGCTCAACGCACAGTGGATCATGTATGCAGAATCTTAGCCGAAGAAGAGGCACTTATGCAAGCTGCGCCACATTTAAGGGAACCACCTGCATCAAGAGCTTCAGCGAGGCGTGCCTTCCGTGGAAGGACCTACGTTCCAAGGATGCCAAGATGCTACATCTGCAATCGTGTGGGACATGCCACCCGGGATTGTCCCCAACGAGTTCCAGCGCCCGTCACATACCAGCCCAGAGGAACAGATTCCAGAGGAGGCAGAGGTAGAGGCGGACGACAAGGTCGTGGTCGTGGTTCCAGGCGTGATCCACAAGCTCCACTTGTCACATTGGTTGTGACCAACGATCCACAGCCTCAACCAGAGTACGACAGACGACTTCTTTGGACTTTGGACAGTGGAGCAGCATTACATGTTACCTACAGAAAAGAGCTTTACACTGAGATGCACGAGCCTGAACCTGAACTTCGTGAACTTTACTCTTTTTCCAATCATCCTGTTCAGGTCATGGGAAAAGGAACTGTTTATATTGAAGAGCTCGGTGCTCTCATTCCAAATGTTTACTATGTTCCATCTGCCAGTAGTAATTTGCTTAGTCAGAGTCATTTGTCTAGGTTTTCTCATTTTCAGGTCCACCATCTTGAAAAAGCAAGTTATATAGTCAAAGACGGAGATATTGTTGCTGAAACCATGTTGATTGGTGGTGTTTATTACTTAAAACCAAAGTCTAAGCAGCAAGAGCAGGCAAGTATACACGTTCCAAAAAGCACAGGCCCAGAGAGAGACGTCCCAGAGAGAGATCCTGTTGCTACTCCAAAGGTTCCTAATAATGATAAAAATACAAAAAAGACACAGGTTGCTCACAGCAAGCCTGGGGTTCCTAACAAAAATGCTAATGTTGAGAATTCACTAACAGGTAAACCTTTGCATTCCAGGTGTATCCATAAGTGGCACAGAAGATTGGGTCATGCCAGTTTCCGTGTTCTGAAGAAGATGCCAGAGTTCGCAAGAGGTTTGGATCTAAAGGGGTGTAAGGTGTTTTTGGACTGTGCTGTCTGCAAGAAAGCCAAATCCAAAGCAGCAGCAATTCCAAAACGCGCTACACGCCAGTCAACACGCATTTTTGATTTGGTACACACTGACATAGTTGGTCCTTTTGCACCCACACTTGGTGGTAAAAGATATTTCTTGACAATCGTTGATAATTATACTAGATATGGATATGTATATCCTATGAAAGAAAAATCTGAGACCTTTCAGATCTTTAAAGACTTTGCTAGTCTTGTCTATACCCAATTCGAGGTCAACATTGCCAGAATCCAGAGTGATCGCGGTGCTGAATTCATGTCTCAGCGTTTCCAGGACTGGATGCGTGAGAATGGGATAGTACATCAGACATCTGCTCCTTATACTCCAGCTGAAAATGGGGTGGCAGAACGCAGAAATGGGGTTTTGCAAACCATGATGCGTTGCCTCCTTGAAGATGCTAACCTCAGTCTTCCATACTGGGGTGAAGCTATCAAATATGCTAACCATATCATCAACCGTACTTGGAGTAGTGTGATAAATCAGACCCCTTATTTCATGTTGTATGGACACAAGCCTGATCTCTCACATCTCCATATTTTTGGTTCCTATGCTATGGTGAATATTCCTTTAGCCCAAAGAAAGAAAGGGGGTCCTGCAGCAAAAAGGATGAGATTTATGGGCATTGATGATAATTCAAAATGGAGCAAATACATTGACTCTCATCATGTTATTGTGGTTTCACAATCTGCTACTTTTGAGGAAGATGCTGACTGGTCCAGGATTCATTCTAACGATCCTGGAGTTTATTTTCCCAGAGATGATGTTGCTGATGCCACACAACCTGATGATCAAGATTCACAGGAGAATGTTCCTTCCACGAGTTCTTCTCAACCTACTGTTCCGTCTTCGCAAGCCGCTGATGTTGCTGCTGGCGACGATGAAGACGAGGACGACACGGAAGAAGAATGGACGGTTGGCCCGAGACGTTCCAAGAGGTCCACAAAGGGAATCCCTCCAAAACGGTATTCGTGGCAAGTAACAAAAACACCTGTACCTTTGATTTGTAATGTTACACTTCCACCTGAGAAGTTCACACAGATCAAACATCTTCCTGAATCAGAACAAGATAAATGGTTTGAGGCAATGCAGGCTGAAATGGACAGTCTAAAGAAACTTCAAGTGTTTACGCCTGCAAGCCCTCCAGCAAACAAGAAAGTTATTGGTACTCGATGGGTCTACAGGATCAAAAAGAAGCCGAATGGTGAGTCGTTGTACAAGGCCAGACTCGTAGCCCAGGGTTTCGCTCAACGTTATCCTGAGGACTATACAAATACATACTCACCCACGGTGCGAACTGAAAGTGTGAAAATTGCTTTAGCCACTGCAACTATCCTTGGCCTGGAAGTTTTCCAGTTCGACGTTGAAACGGCTTATCTTCACGCTGATCTTGATGAAGACATCTACGTGAAAGGTCCTCCAGGTTTCAGACAGCAAGAAGGGGATACCTGGTTTCTACACAAAAGTCTTTATGGTCTGAAACAGTCTGGTTTAATGTGGTACTTATGTCTTTCTGACAAACTAAATTCAATGGGCTTTATTAAGTCCGAAACAGATGAATGCGTGTTTACTAAAAGATCCGGTAATAGGTATGAGATAACTCTTGTTTATGTCGATGATATTGTTTATATTGGTCCAAATAAGCAGATGAGTGAGGTTTTTGCTAAAGCTTTACAAAGGTTCTTCACGTTGAAGTCTTTAGGGTGTATTAACCCTTATTTAGGTGTTCAAATTGCCAAAACTCAGAAGGGGTTTAGTCTCACACAAGAAGAGAAGATTGAACAACTGTTACATCACTGTAACATGGAGGACGCTAAGCCTGTGAGTATACCCATGCAAACTGACTTTCACATTTTGGCACATGAACCAAGTCCTGAGTTCGAAGATCAAACACTATATCGCTCAGTCATTGGGTCGCTGCTGTATATTAGTAGTTGGACTAGACCCGACATTGCACTTAGTGTTAATCTGTTATCACGACACGTAGGCAAGGCAAAACAGTTTCACTGGACATGTGTTAAAAAGTTATTGAGGTATCTAAAACACACCAAAGACATGAAGTTGTTGTTGGAACCCACACATACTGACTATGCAGAGTTATGTTGTTTTGCAGATTCAGATTGGGCGAGTGATAAGAAGTCACGGAAAAGTACATCAGGTTACATGATGTTTTTAAATGGATGTCCTGTTTACTGGCATGTGCGTAAACAGAATCTTGTTTCTTGTTCCTCTACAGAAGCTGAGTATGCTTGTGTGTCTGATGCATGCAATTCTTTAACCTGGTTTGATGCTTTGGTCACAGATATCTGGACACATCCGATTCGACCAATCACAGTAATGGAAGATAATGAATCTGTGGTTTATATTTCTGAAACACGTTTTACAGGTTCAAGGTCCAGACACATTGACATCCGATATCAAAACATAAGGCAACTGGTGAAACAAGGTTTTGTGACGTTACAGTATGTGCCTACACGTGATCAAATTGCTGACATGCTGAACAAACCACTTCCTACAGCCCAGCATGAGTATCTGCGTGAGAAGATGTGCCTTACTTGAGTCTTCACTTTGCTGACGAAAGAAGGGGAATGTCACTGCACGTTTTTTTTTGTTCGTCAGAAAGTTCATTTCTAACTGTACAATTTCCCCTGTTCTCTGCACCTGTTGTGATAACTTATCTGGTAACCATAGTGAATCCCATATGACTAGCTATGTTATGGTTTCAGTCTGTTTATTGCGCATGTCTAGAGAAAGTTCTGAGTTGTTATCTGTATTGTTTTCTTCACTTTGCTGTTACTGTCTGTTACGTTAGAATGTAGTGAGCTAGCTCTCTTTATAATATATATTTAGTTTTTATATTTTTGTAAGTAAAAGGTATTTAGTAAGATTATGCGTCCTGTTTTTATTGCCTTCCTGCAAGCATATCATGCATTCTCTGAAGCACGGTCCGTCGCCCTCTACAAAGGTGATTTTTACCTTGACAAGCCAGCCCGACAACAAAGGCTGACATTTCTTTTCCTCTTAATGCTTCTAACCCCTCTGAACTTTTCACTGATTCTCTTTTAAGGTTTATCAAGGTCCCAATCAGGCTTATTCAGAATTTGTGGATAGATTGCAGGAAGAAAATACAAGGCAAATAGACAATGAATATGCCCGAAATGAACTCCTGTTAAAATTGGCTTATGTGGGGCTTGAAAGAGCCTCTTGGGGCGAGCTGTTCTCAGTAAAGTCCAGGGGCGCGCCTGTTGATTTCAACTGCCTGGACCTGTCTGAGATCTAGCTTCCCATAACAGGCTCCGAGCCAAGCTAAATTGAATAGGAAAGTAGTTGTTGTTGTAAACCTAAAGAAAAGAAAAATCAAAGAAATAAAATCAAGTTTTTCTTCTATCTTTTTTTTATCTAGCTCTTTGGATTATTGTTTTGGCCTAAAACCCCAAATTGATATGTGTGTTTTGTTCTGTTGTTTTATATGTGTGTTTTGTTCTGTTTTAAATAAATGTTGTTTTAATAGTATCTGTGTATATATGTCTGTCTGTGTTGTTCTGTGTTCTTTCCAAGATTTGGAAGAGGGTCAAAATCCTCTCTGATAACACCAAACAAAAAGGCCTTATTTAACAATGAATGGTTTGTCTGGAGAAAGTATGAAATGAAATTTTTGTATGTGAAATTGTTTATGCAAGCAGTCAGAATGGAAGTGAATGAGTTAATTTGCTGATATGTAAATGTGAGTGTGTTAGCCCTCAAACCCACCTACCACCCCCCACCCCGTCCCAGGCTGTGAAAGGAACAGTAAACTGCAGATTTTATTGTTGTAAAAGCCATGGATGATGTGTGAGAGAAAATGCATGTAAGGAGAGCAAACTATTTTTATTTTTTATTTTTTTAGTGGTGAGATTTTTGTAAAGTTTCTTTTACTCCCCCCCAACCCCGCTCTGTTACTTTAAGAGTGAGAAAGGGAGAGACAGCCAGAAGAGGGGGGGTGGCTGGTCCTTTTAACCATTTTTTTTTCTCTGCTTAGAATTCCAGTCTGAGAAAGGGGGGTGGATGTGAAACTTGATGCCCACTCTTGCAGTTTCAGCTTGCAATTTTTTTTTACTCGTAAGAGGAGAGATTAATTGTTGGACAAGTTTTTGGAAATTTTTGAGTTTTTAGTTAAACATCACCCAAAAGTAATTACTCTGATCTTTTTGTGGAGTTGTTTTTTGTTTTTGTTTTTTTTGTTTTTGATGTTTTTGTGTCTGTGTGCAGGACACATTGATAGAAGGTGATATCTGGGAGAATTTCCCTCCTTTAATCAGCACTAGCCTAAACAATTTTGCAGATCAGGCTGCCTCCGGACCCTCGGCCTGTTCCTTGCAACCCCTCACCCCCTGGGAAAGTCATTCATATTTCCATCAAAATTCCAAAGCTTTGCAGAAGCAGTTTGGCATCACCGCTGCAGAAGCAATTGCAATTCGCCAGCAGTGCCCTACATGCAGCAAACAAGCAACTGCAATCCCTATGGGTGTTAATCCAAGGGGATTGGAGCCTTGCCAAATTTGGCAAATGGATGTCACACAATATGCACCATTTGCCCCATGGAAGTATTTGCATGTTTCAATTGACACCTTCTCAGGATTCATCATGGCCACCCCCCAAAGGGGTGAAGCCACTAAACATGTAATTAATCATTGTATTCGGACCTTTGCAGTGCTGGGATGTCCAAAAGAACTCAAAACAGACAATGGCCCTGCCTACAGCAGTCAAGCCATGGCAGAATTTTGTCATCATTGGCAAATAACACACAAATTTGGAATTCCATATAATAGCCAAGGCCAAGCTTTGGTGGAAAGGGCTAACCAAACCTTGAAACATGCATTAGATCGTTATAAAAATCAGAACGGGGGAAAACGAAGCCCCAACCTCCCAGCATTGCAAGAAACTCTTAACCTTTGCCTCTACACTCTGAACTTTTCAAACTTGACTGGCCATCCCTTAACCACAGCCGCAGAGCGGCATTTTTCATCTCTAGTTGCAGATCAGCCTAAACCCAAAGTGTGGTATCGCCAACTTCCAGACCTAACTTGGCAAGGCCCTGCAGACCTTCTCACTTGGGGAAGAGGCTACGCCGCAGTCCAGCTGCCAGACAAAGTGCTGTGGATCCCAGGTCGCCACGTTCGTCCGTATCATGCCTCCACAAACACAACTGCAGAACCCATTAAAGATGACAGCATGGTTTGTGACTTTTTTCAGCTTTGTTCTTACACCACTGACTGATGCCACTAAAACACAATTCCATCTGAAAGCTTACCCCAGACGTCAACTCCACTTCACCAGCTATCCCATCCCGTTCTTTACAATGACTCACACCGTTGACATTGCTTCCAGTCAAAAATGACTCTTTTCACACTGTTTTTGCCCCATCGCATGGACCCAGAAGGAACAACCTGTTGTTAACAACGAGTCTACCATCATCATCCATGTCGCCACAAATACTCAGACTGAGGGACAGTGTGAACTCTGTAGCTCATGTTCCTGTCCAAACTTGAAATGGTTTCAACTTTCAGGAATTATTTGGCTCCTGGTTTCCCAAACTACCTGGTTTACAAGCTATTGTAGCTTTTATTAGTATGATTGTATTAGGATGTACTATTTTACCTTGTGTCTTGCCTATCTTTATCAAAGTATTACTAACAGTATCTTTATCAAAAGTATTACTAACAGTATTTCTTTGATAGCTGAACAGAGAGCTGTTAAACAAATTAATTCTTTATGGTACAGTAAGTATCAATCCCTTCCCCAGGAGGATTCAGAAGAGCCTAATGCTCAATTTGAACTAGAGACTCCTTTGTCTCCTAAAAGAGGAAAATAAAAATGCCTTTTGGGCTCGCTTGCCTCTTGACTCTCCCGAAGGTGCGTCTCTAAAGAACCCATCCCTCCTCTACTTTGAGGCGGAACATACAGATTCTGCATTTAAAACAAAAACGGAGGAGATGTTGGAATAACCATGATCTCTGTTCCTATACATGTAGCTGGCTAGTACTTTTCTGGCTAGTACTTTTCTACCATGGAAAGTCTTCAATGAACCATGTGCAAGGAAGTAAGCCATAAACCCAGAGAGGCCATTTGGCTACAGCCAGATAAGGTCAGTGAACCATGTGCAAGGAAGTAAGCCATAAACCCAGAGAGGCCATTTGGCTGCAGCCAGATAAGGGCATGGTCACAGTATTCCTCCACACCATTGGCTATTCAATTTAAGGTAAATTCTGACGTCTCCTGCAAATGATTGGTCATTACTGTATTTGAATCTACCTCTAACACCTATGTCCCTTTAGGATAGTTCAGAAGAACACATGTGTAACCATGATTGGTCTATTTGAATAACAATAAAATGTGATTGGTTGCTTTTGCTATAAATAAACAAGGTCCACTGCTCCTCGTGGTTGAGTGTCCAGCATCCAGGGTGCATCCCAGGAGCAGCGGGGCCCTTTCCCCGAGAGATCTCTGTGTCTTTCTTTCATGGGCGCTAACCCTGGGCAGGAGCAGCCTCTGCCCAGCTTCACCAGCAGCATCCCAGCAACAGCAGCTTCCCTGCATCCCTGCACATTCTTTCCTGGGACACTCTACAAGGAATTGCACGTCAGTGCAGACGCCGGTTCCATATTACCCCCTCGAAAATTCTTCTAGCCGATTTTCAGGGCGCCCCTATCAAATTGAAAGGGGAAACTAGGCTCTCTATTAACTATCAGCAATTCCAGGGAGAACTAACAGCCCAGATCGCAACCGGTAAACGAGCCAGTCTCATTGGCCTTGACTGGTTCGAACCCCTGGGGATAAAAATTATGGGCGTAAACCACTCTCAGCCCCACCAATTACAAGCCATCTGCCAACAATACGCAGACGTTTTTGACGGGTCGCTGGGGAAATTCAATGGCCCCCCCATCGACCTAAAACTAAACCCAGAGGTCCTGCCCATCAGGATTAAGGCAAGAAGAGTCCCTTTCGCTCTCAAATCTAAGATAGAAGCAGAGCTCGACAGGCTAATCGGACTGGGAGTCATAGAACCCACGGAAGGGGGCACTTGGGAAACCCCCATAGTCACCCCTGTCAAGCCTAACGGGGAGGTCCGCCTCTGTGCGGACTACAAAGCCACCCTAAATCGTGCTTTGAACCCCCACGCCTACCCAGTCCCAGCTGTCAGGGACGTGCTTTCCTCTATCCAGGCAGGCACTATATTTGCCAAATTAGATTTAGCCCATGCATTCTTGCAGCTGCCGGTCTCAGAGCAAACGGCCAATGCCCAGACCATAGTCACCCACCGCGGAGCGTTCAGGGTGAACCGCCTGCAGTTCGGGATCGCAGTGGCACCTGGAATATTCCAGGAAACCATGGAGCGTACCCTCAAAGGAATCCCGGGGGTCTGCCCTTATTTCGATGATGTGCTCATCGCAGGGGAATCCGAGGAAATATTAGCTGACAGGCTGCGTGAGGTGCTTCAAAGATTCCGCACCGCCGGCCTCAAATTAAAGAAAGAGAAGTGCTCCATAGGAGTCCCTTCTACTGAATTTCTGGGGTACAAAATTGACGCTAACGGAATCCACCCCACGGATTCTAAGGTCAGAGCCATCAGGGCAGCACCACTCCCCAAAAATAAGGCAGAACTACAAGCCTTTTTGGGTCTCATAAACTTTTACCACACCTTCCTCCCCCACAAAGCTTCCATAGCGGAGCCACTCCATAGGCTATTAGACAAAGGAGCCCAGTGGCTCTGGACCCAAGCCCACGACGACAGTTTTAACAAATTAAAACAACTCCTTTCGAGCAAATCAACTGTCACCCACTACAAAGAGAAAATGCCCCTCTGCGTCGCTTGCGACGCCTCTCCCTATGGCATAGGCGCCGTCCTCAGCCACCTCCTCAGCGATGGAACTCAATCCCCCATCGCATACTATTCCAGGACTTTGTCCAAAGCCGAGCGCAATTACGCGCAAATTGACAAGGAGGCCCTAGCATTAGTGGCGAGCGTGAAGAAATTTCACGATTACTTATACGGTCGCCACTTCACAATTTTTACTGACCATAAACCCCTGCTAGGGCTCTTCACCTGGGACAAATTGACCCCACAAATTTTATCCCCCAGAATGCTTCGCTGGACCACATTCCTAGCAGCATACTCCTTTAAAATTGAACACAAACCAGGCAAGGAAATGGGTCACGCAGACGGTCTTAGCAGACTGCCCCTGCCCAACTTCAACCCAGACCCCGCACCCGCCGGCCAAATCCTGGCTATCCAGGAACTGCCCGACCGCCCCGTATCTGCAAAAGAAATAGCTACTGCCACCAGCAAGGACAAACTCCTGGCCAGGGTTCTAACATGGGTCTTAACCGGCTGGCAATCCACCACCCCGGGTCCAGAATTCCAGCCTTACTTCCTGAGGCGCCATGAACTGTCAGCCCACCTCGGCTGCATCCTCTGGGGCAGCCGCGTTATCATACCCACCCTACACAGACAACACGCTCTAGCCTCCCTCCACGACGGCCACCCCGGGGTGGTCAAGATGAAATCCCTCGCCCGCAGCTACTTATGGTGGCCGGGGCTCGATGCTGACATTGAAAACTTTGTAGCTACCTGCAACTTGTGCCAGCAGACCAGACCACCCCTCCCACACGCCCCTGTCCATAAGTGGGAGGTGACTAAGAACCCCTGGTCCAGAATTCACATTGATTACGCCGGCCCCTTCCAAGGACAAAATTTTCTTATAATAGTGGACAGCTTTTCCAAATGGCTCGAGGTCATTCCGGTAGCCAGCACAACCTCAGCGGCCACAATTAGGGGACTGAGGAGGGTATTTGCCACCCATGGGTTGCCTGATGTCATCGTATCTGACAACGGCCCCCAATTTACCTCGCAGGACTTCCAGATTTTCACCAGGGCCAACTTGATTAGACACGCCACCTCCGCGCCCTTTCACCCCTCCACAAACGGCCTCGCACAGGCCATGGTGAAGGCGACTAAAGAAGCCCTAAAGAAAATCATCTCCGGCGACTGGCACTGCAGACTGGCGAAATACCTCCTGGCCCAACACTCCACACCTTGCACCACCACCGGCAAGTCTCCGGCTGAGCTCCGTTGGGGGCGCCGCCTGGTCACCAAACTGGACCGTTTGCACCCCGACAGGACAGCCGCTGAACCAACCCACGCGCCTCCCGTCAAGGTCTTCCCTCCCGGCCAGCCCATTTGGGCAAAGAACTTCGGGGCCGGCGACAAGTGGTTACAGGGCGTGATCTCCGACCAGACTGGCCCAGTCTCCTACCTCATCGATTTAGGAGACGGAAGGCTCATTCGGCGACACGCTGACCAACTGAGGAAACGGGTACCGCAGGACTGCAGTTCCCGAGCTCAACCGGGCACGCTGATTCCCCCAGCGGCACCACCAACGCCACCTAGCCCAGCACCACATGTTCCAGACTTCGCCGACAACCCCCAACCTCCAAACCCCGAAACTTTCCCCGCCGAGGAAAGGGAAGACCAGCCCAGCACAAACCAGCCCAGCCCAACCCTTCGCCGCTCCACCAGACTGCGGAAAGCCCCCTCGTACCTGGCGGACTATGAGTGGGCCGGCAGCAGAAACAGCGGAGCGACCCCAGCTGAACTTCCAGGGGCAAGGGGGGAAGGGGTGTTATATATTCAACACACACACACAACCCCCTCACAACTATAAGGAATCCCCGGCAGCCGTTGACAGCCGTCAAAAGGCTGCCGCGGCATTCCCCCCCCCACACACACACACGACTAGCGGCCGATTCTGACAGCTGTCAAACTGCCGCGCATGCGCAGTACACTGACAGCTGTCAAACCGGCCGACTCTGACAGCTGTCAAACTGCTGCGCATGCGCAGTACACTGACAGCTGTCAAACCCCAGAGAACCGCGCATGCGCAGTTCAGCCGGAGCTGTCAAAACTGCCAGCTGGCCCCGGCAACAAGCCGCAGACAGCCGCGCCTACCTTAGCCGGTCTCCTTCTTATTGGGCGTCCTCGTTAGGTGGGAGAACCCCACCTGTTTATTGGTTCTTGAGATTGTTGTTGTTGTCCCTGTTCACTATAAATACGGGGGATTCCCGGCCGTGTTTCGCCCAGGACCTCTGCCCAATAAACTAGTTCTTTTGGACCGTGCCTACTGTCTCTTGTCGTCCTTCAAGACACTCCATTAATTTAACTGGGTTTTAAATTTACTCTTGGGGCTTGAATTTAATTTAATTGTTTTATTTGTTTTTAATTTTTTGTATTCATGGTTTTAACTGCCCTGTAAACTGCCCTGAGTCCTACGGGAATAGGGCGGTATACAAATCCAATAAAATAAAATAAATAAATAAATATGTTTTAGCCTCCAGTACCCTAATCATCTTCTTTGTTCTTCTCTCCACTCTTTCTAGAATCTCAACATCTTTTTTACATTGTGGCGACTAAGAAAGTTAAAGAACCAAGAAACTCCAGTTGCCTTTTGGGAATGCCCCTTCGGGACAATCATGACCTGGATGATTGAGACAGCCAGCCTATGAACCCTTCAGAACAACAGGTGAACTGGAAAAAGCAGCTAGGCTCACTTGCTTGAGCCTCCTGCAATTCTAATTTGGGGGCATACTGCATTCCTGTTGACTGATTCAGCACTGATTTTTGGATGCAGGTAGCAAATATTTTGCTGAATGGGGTAAAGTAAGTCTCCGAACAGCCAGTCAATAAAGCTTTTGTGTTCCACGGTTTGTCACATGCCCAAAGTCCTTTGCAACCTTTGCATCAACTACTTCCTAGGTAAAAAAAAAGATTATTTCCAACATTGTTTTGATTTTTTTTTCCATCTAGGACAGAGTTTCTCAACCTCTGCCACTTTAAGAGACAAGGACTTCAGCTCCCAGAATTCCCCAGTCAGCATGTCAAAGTAAACAGGCAATGCAGTTGCTCAAATTCCTCATCTGTAGGGTCTCTGCCCCTCCTCTTTCAGAGAAGAGTCGCTTAGAAAAGAACGCTCTAAGCATTTAGAAGTTGTTTAGAAATGAGTTAACTTTTTACTCTATGGCAGTGTTTTTCTTGAAGAGGAGTGGGCTTCCACTCCCAGAATCCTAGGATAATTATGGCTGGTTGGGGCATTCTGGGAATTGAAGTCCACCCATCTTCAAGCACGTGAGAATGAGAAACACTGCTCTATAATTACAGTATTGCCTATGCATTTTTTCTCTATAATTATTATTATTGCCATGCAGTTATCCAAGGCATGAAGCTAAGAACTTTGGCAACCTTTAAACTTTTTAATCCTCTTCTTTTTCCCCTCTCTCTTGCACCAGCAAAGATGGAACGAAGAGAGGCATGGGTGTGGGTATCTCCCTCCTCAGCTGTCAGTATTTCCTGGCCCAGATTCTGGTCTCTGTCATCATGGGCCCTTTAACGGCAGCGATGGGCAGTGCCAACAGGGTGATGTACTTTGCCGGCGCGATCTCTTTCATGGGCTGCCTGTATTCCCTGCTCTACATCTTTTAAGAGATCCCCCCAGGCTGGCAAACAGCAATCCCTGATGCTGAGCATATGAAGGAGGGCAAAAATAAAAAAAAATAGGAATTCAGGGCCCGTCTGCCTTGCTCCCCCCCTTTTTTTTAGGGGGCGGGAAGGATAATCACAGATGCATATCTAATTAAAAAATATATATCCAAGCTGGCTCCTGTTTTTTTTCCTTTTTTGGTTAGAATATCAAAATGTCAAAGGTGGCAGGTGTCTCAGAGATCATCTAGCCTAACCCACTGCTCTGGATCTCAAGGAAGGGTTTGCATGGAGTGGCTACTCCCTTTAATGACTCCAGAAATAGGAGGGCAAAATTCCTGATTCATACCAAACATGCTACCAGAAGGAATTCTGGGAGTGGAAGTCTTTAAAGCAGGAAGGCTAGGGAATTCTGGGAGGTAAAGTCTGCAAATGCTGGCTGGGTAATCCTGGGAGTTGAAGTGCACCCATCTCAAAAGTGGTGGAAGTAAAGAAACACTAATTTAAGGGGGAAAAAATAATAATTATGCACCATCTCTTTGTCCGCAAGGAGAACCATTAATATAATAACAGCATTGCAAAAAATAATAATAATAATACACATGCCCAAATCCACTCAAATTAAGTCAATTCAAACCTTTATTATAGTTATAACCCAGTTTAACACACTTTTAATTCAAAATTTAAATTTAAATTTAAAATGAAGTTTAAAGTGATAAATGGAGAAGAAGCCCCGCCCTTCCTGATGCATTCTTAACTGTTTCAAGTTCTAACCAATCAGCTTCCGGGTTTCACTCTGCCGGCCAGCAAAGATCTCTTTCGTTTTCATGACGTCAGCGGAGCGCAGAAAGAGCCTCGCACCAATGACGAGCCGGGACAGGGGCGGGGTCTCGCCAGCTTCCGTTTAATTGTCTGTTTTTGAGACGGTTGCTGTCATTATTCTGATGGGTGAGTAATTTCCTTTTCCTTTTTCTTTTTTAGTGCATGGGGTGATCCTGTCGGGAAAACAGTACGGAAAGCAGAAGGAATTTCTTGCATATGCCAAGGAATAATTTTTGCAAAAAGAACAATAGGCTTTGTGATCCTGGTTTGTCTGTATGGGAAACAGAGATTGGTGATCCTGGTTTGTCTATGAAAGGGCTTGGATCTTGGAAGGGACGTCTCTTTTTTTAAAGGGGCCCTTTAAAAAAAACACCCTTTTTCCTAAGGCTGGACTGGAACTCACCATCTCCTGGTGATTGGCCCAACAGCACCCAGCTGGCTTTCATGGCTAAGGCGGGACTTAAACTCGGGATCTCCTGGTTGCTAGCCTGATGATGGTTCTAAAGGATTTCTTAACCCGTTCTTTCATTGATTAGGTCTGTCGGAATGTCTCGTCAAATCACTGCATTGGTTATTGGTGCAGGAAACCGCGGGAAGGCTTATTCTTCCTATGCTTTATATTACCCGGAACGCATGAAGGTAAAATTCTGGTGGTGATTAATATTATTACTTTATATTTATATTATTTATATTTATATACATATATTTATATACATATACATATATTTATATACATTTACATATACATATGCATATACATATGTCTTTGTTAGCAATCCAAAAAATTTACACACACAAACACACACACACACACACACACACACACACACACACACACATTCAGGATACAAGAAGTTTCCTCCTTCCCTTCACTCCCCTTTCTTCCTTTCCTCCCTCCCTCCTTCCCTTCACTCCCCTTCCTTCCTTCTTTCCTCTCCCTCCTTCCCTTCACTCCCTTCTTCCCTCCACTCCCTTTTTCCTTCCTTTCCTCCCTCCCTCCTTCTCTTCACTCCCCTTCCTTCCTTCTTTTCTCCCTCCCTCCCTCCTTCCCTTCCCTCCCCTTCCTTCTTCCCTCCCTCCCTCCACTTCCTTCCTTCTTCCCTCCCTCCCTCCACTCTTCTTCCTTCCTTCCTTCCTTTCCTCCCTTCCTCCTTCCCTTCACTCCCCTTCCTTCCTTCCTTTCCTCCCTCCCTCCCTCCACTCTTCTTCCTTCCTTCTTCCTTCCTTCCTTTCCTCCCTCCCTCCCTCCCTCCCTCCATTCTTATTCCTTCCTTCTTTCCTCCCTCCCTCCTTCCCTTCACTCCCCTTCCTTCCTTCCTTTCCTCCCTCCCTCCCTTCACTCCCCTTCCTTCCTACCTACCTACCTGCCTACCTTCTGTATCATAGAATCCTAGGGGACCATCTAGTCCAACCCCTCGCTCAAGCAAGTGTGTGTATTTTTTTTAAGAATTGGTCCTTGATTTACGACCGGTTAGGACCAGAATTTCTGCTGTTAAGTGAGACACAGGCTATTCGGACAGATTTTCCTAGCCTGCAGACAGACAAGGTTTCTAAAATGATGCTTGATTTCTCTTCGTTGCAGGTGGTTGGCGTGGCTGATCCTCGAGAGATTGTCTGTAAAAAACTACAAGATGCACACAAAATCCCAGCGGAAAATGTCTTTTACGGTTGGGACTTGCTGGATTTTAATCTTCCTTTTCCTCCAAATGGCCTCTCGCCCCCATTGCAAAAAAACACCTGATTCCTTTTAAAATAATTTTTTTAAGTTCCATTTTTTAAATAAAATAATAAAAAAAATATTTAAAAAATCATTAACAAAAATTAAAATTATTTAAAGGATTCATTACCTTTTAAAAAAAATAAAATAATTTTGAAAAAACAGGTAGTCCTCAACTTATGACTGTTGCCAAGCAAAAGGGGGAATCACGTGACCCCAGGATGCTGCGACCATCATAAATATGAGTCAATTGCCCAGCATCTGAATTTTGATCACGTGACCACAGGAAATGCTGCAATGGTCGTAAGTGTGAAAAACAGTCATAAGTCACTTTTTTCACTGCTGTTGTAACTTCAAACGCTCACTAAATGAATTATTGTAAGTTGAGGACTAACGGTAACACATTTTATTTATTTA
Organism: Vipera berus; assembly: GCF_964194415.1. NCBI lineage: Eukaryota > Metazoa > Chordata > Lepidosauria > Squamata > Viperidae > Vipera > Vipera berus. The sequence continues at coordinate 771,581 of NC_138219.1, forward strand.
TTTTATTTTAATTCCATTTATATCCCGCCCTTCTCCGAAGACTCAGGGCGGCTTACAAGCTTAGCAAGCTTAGCAGGGCAGCTTACAAGCTTAGCATGAAAGTTACAAGAAGCAAATCCTGACTAAACGTTAAGAATAAAACTACATGACCGTAAGAGAAATTGGCCGAGTTCAAGTAAAACGGACAGCCAATTTTGGGGGAAGTTTGCCCTGAGTAAGGGGTTGGATTAGATGACCTCTAATGCCCCCCTTCTGATTTTCTGGTCATAGGAATCCCCCAGTTCGCTGTGCATCTCTTCTTGCAGCACACTAAATATTTTTAGCATCCCCTTTTATCCCTTGAATACATATAGCTTTTTTTTCCTGAAGACTGGATTGCCGCTGCAGAACGGGAAAAGTTTGCCGATGCCGTGATTATCACAACTCCGGACAGACTCCACAAGGTGGTCTCACTTCTGTTAATGTGTTTTTTTAATTCTCATTTTTCTGTGTTGCACTTTGCAGGTGTTTTTGTGTCACCGGGAGCATCCCAGCCACTGGATATTAAAAATAAAAAAATCACCTATGGAGAAAAAAAAGACTTTTGAAGCTGTGCAATCTTTTTTTTTTACTTTGCTTTTTTTTAAAAAAAATTAATGGTCCTTCTTCTCTGTGTTTGGTGGAGTTTTTTGCTCCGTTCATACTTTGCAATTGTGCTTTCTATATCAAATTTATTTGAAGCTTATCTTATTATTATTATTCCTTTCCGTCAGGCACCTGCAGTAGCTTTTGCACAAAAGGGATATCACATCTTGTTAGAAAAACCCATGGCGGTAAGTTCTGGCAAGGTGTTATTAATTACTAACATTAGCAAAAATACTTTTGGGCTTATTAAAATATTTTTTATTTTTATATAACTATTAATATTGCAATAAATTATTAAGATAATGGGTGATTATCAATATTGATCCACAGTATATTTCTAGCAGTATCTTTTTATAAAACCCTAGAGGAGGAATCTCTGGGTTTTTCTTCTCCAAATTGCTGTTGCAAAACACAAGTTTTGTCGTTTTATGCACACCCTACTTGTAACAACAAAATGGTGCATTTTGCAAAACAAAACAAATATTTAGGGAAAATTTGATATACCGTGAGCATTGGGAAGGAAGAAATGAAAAAAATAGAATCTGACCTTAAATAAATAATTTTTTAAAAAATCTTCTAATCAAAATCCTATTTTTAGACTTGAAGCAGGCTGGTTGTGATTTTATTTTATTTTATTATTTATTTTGTTTTTTAAAAAAGCTTTGCTTGTAAATTAGGTGACAGCAGAAGATTGCAAAGAGGTTGTTTGGGCATGTGAAAGGAATCATGTTATCCTTGCCGTGTGCCACGTGCTCCGTTACCATCCAGTCACCCTGAAGATCAAGGTGATGTATTCTTAAGCACCCAACCGGGGAAATGGGGTTGGACTAGATGACTAGATGTATTGACAGTATAATGTCCCTCTTTCCAACAGCAGATTTGGCTGGCGATGTTAAGACGAAGATAAAGAGGGACCAGCATTTGAATTTGTTTTTTCCCCCACCAAATGTTCATCCCAAAGGCCTCAAGTAACGATGTTCTAATGGATAGCTTATTTTAATTTAAAAGACATAGCACACAAGGAAAAGGGAGAGGAGGGAGGAGGAAAAAAGCAAGCTCAGATACCCCTTCTCAAAATTGCCATTTTTTAACAGGAGCAGAAGAGAATAACAGAACAGCTTTCACGAACTCCATATCCCACAAAAAAAGAGAAAAAAATGACACCAAGCTTTTTCTTTATTTTTTTTTTAGGAATTGCTAGATGCTGGCTTGATTGGTGACATCTGCCATATTCAACATCTGGGACCCGTAAGAATTCTTTCTAAGAAGACGTACTTTATGTAGAAAGCGTGTCCTTCTACATTGTATCGCCTCCTCAAGTTTTATTTTTGTTTTAAATACACCTTTTTTCCTCCAGTTTTGAGATTTTATGCTCCTTAAGCCCCGCCCCCCAAGTTGCACTTTCAGATTAATCACTAACCACTAGGTAGCGTTACATAACTCATTTTATTCTGATTGCGAACTCATCACATAAATTGCCCCATAGCTTTGATCTTCTGTACAGGTAGTCCTTCACTTATGACCCACAATTAAGGCCAAAATGTCTGTTGCTAAGCAGGACAGTTTTCCATTTCCAAAGGGGGAATCAGAAGACCCTGGGACACTGCAAAACCATCATAAATACAAGTCAGTTGCCCAGAGTCTTGATTCTGATCATGTGACCACACTGGGATGCTGCAATGGTCGTATAGGTGAAAAACGTTCATTTTTTTCAGAACCGTTGCAACTTCAAAGTGTCACTAAGCAAGCCGTTGTAAGTCAAGGGCTATTGTGTGTTGAATCTTTTATGGGTATTTGAACTTCTCATTTCTGGTATGAAACCCCGGCAGATAAACCAACCTAGCTTTCTGATGTTAGAAGGAAAAAAAACCCTAAGAAACCAAGATTTGTAGCTTGTTGACAAAGTGCATTACAGTGATCGAAATGCCTGGTTTTTAAATTTTGGCCTTTCTAATATATCATTGCCTTTCTTCCCCCCCCCCCTTTTTTTATTCATCTAGATAGGTTTCTGGCATTTTTCCCATTCCTTTGTCCGTGGCAATTGGAGAAATGAAATGGAAAGTTCTTTCTCTTTATTGGCTAAATCCTGCCATGATATTGACCTGATCAATTTTTGGATGGGGAATAAAAGGTAAGACTGTTTTAACTTCTTTTCCCTTTTAATGTCATTTCCTCCCTTCTTTTTTTCCAATTTGTTTAGTGACCGAGGTTCCAATGGCACCGGGGGAAAAAAACATCATTTTTCACACTTAATGACCTGTGGTCACGTGATGAAAATTCAGACACTAGGCACAACTGACTCATGTTTATGTCCTGAGGTCACGTGATTTTCCCCTTTTGTGATCTGACGAGCAAAGTCCACGGAAAAGCCAGCTTCACTTAACAACTTAGCCATTATTCACTTAAGAACCGTGACAGCAAAGGTTGTAAAACAGGGCAAAACTCACTTAAGAAATGTCTCACATAGTAACAGAAATTGTAATCGTAAGTAGAGGACTGCCTGTCATCTTCGACACAGCCTGTGGGTTAAACCTTCAAATATTTTGTTTTTCTCCTGTCCTTTCCAGATGTTTACAAGTTTCCTCTTTCGGCCGCCTCTTGCATTTCACAAAAGAGAACAAGGTTTGTTGTTTGATGGGGTGGCACAGGAGCAGAACTGTCGTAAAACGGTGACTACCTGTGTAGCTCATTAAATTTGCCTTTTATTTTGATTTCACTCCAGCCTGAAGGAGCCAGCACTCGCTGCTTAGACTGTTCAGTTGAATCAAATTGCCCCTATTCTGCTCGGAAGATCTACCTAGAGCGTGCAGAAAAGGTAAACTGGATCATAACATTAGAATAGAAATAGGAATAGGAATAGGAATAGAATAGAATTAATAAAGAAGAGAAGCTAGAGGTCTTCTAGTCCAGCCCCCTGCTCAAGCAGGAGAACCTATACCATTTAATTGAATTGAAATTTAATTGAACTGAAAATTTAATTACCAAAGTGTTGGGCTTCTGGGGTTGAATGTAATGTGTAAATTCAGTATGCAGCCTTAAAAAAATTATCCAGATCTCCTTTAATGTTGGCTGGGAAACGGGACCCCAGAAACCCACAAAATCTCCCCTCATCTTGCAGCGGTGCTAATTCCTTTCACCCTAGGGTGCTTTCAACTGGCCAGTCTCTGTGGTCTGCAGCAATGGGGGGTCCGATATAGAAACGCTGACCGAAGCCTTGCAGCTCGGCCCGTACGGAAGATGTGTTTATGATTGTGACAATGACGTTGTCAGCCACCAGGTACGAACGTGCATTCTTCTGTCAGCACGCAAGCTTTTTCCCCTGCTGCTCCCTACGCTTCACATCTCGCCTCCCCAAATCTAAATTTTCAAGTTGCAAAGAGGCATTTGCAGACCGGGAGTTGTATTCGAGTCTCCGATCAGCCAGCAGGGAGCCCTGGAGTGTTCAGTGGCAGCAAAAGCGGCATCCGTTTTTCTGCCTCGTTCTTAGGAAGCGGCCTGCGTGGTGCTTTTACGTTTCAATTATTCAATATTTTTTAAAAGTTAACATAATTTTGAAAATGCAGGGACCTACAACCACAGTTGAGGCCCAAATTTCCACCGCTAAGCGAGATCATTTTACGATCTTTCTTGCTACATCAAGTCATTGCCGTTGTTACAGTTAGCAACGCGGTTGTTAAGGGAATCTTGCTTCCCCCAATTGACTTGGCTTGTCGGAAGGTTGCAAAAGAGGATTACATGACACACACACATCCCGGGGACGCTGTGACCATCATAAGTTTGAGTTAGTTGCCAAGGGTACAAATTTTGATCACGTGACCACAGGGATGGTGTAGCGGTCATAAATGTGAAAAACGGTCACAAGTCAAAAAAAAATTCAGTGCTGTTGCAACTTCAGTCACTAAATATACCATTGTTAAGTCAAGGACTAGTTATAGTTTAAGAGGCAGAGAAGATTGGCAGTATTTTTTAAAAAAAATCTCTTCTCAGACCCCATCTCGTTTTAATAATTTCAATTTGTAATTATTTTTGCACTTTGTGAAAGCCTTCCCTGCTGGACACAGCTGCTTCATTTTTTTCTCGAAAAACTTTTTCCAGAGCAACAGTGCTTGAGCTTAATTTTATGGTTTTTTTCAGGTGGTCAGTATGGAATTTGAAGGCGGGGCGACGGCTGCGTTCACGATGGTGGCTTTTACGGAAAAACTGGGGGAGCGAACCACAACCATCTATGGAACCAAGGTTAAGAGCTAAAAGGCCTATTTGGGGTTTTTTCTGAGTTTGAAAAACAGACGTGGGGATGGGAATATTTTTCCTGAATCAGAGATTGTGCCAAATCTTGATTTATTTAAGCATTGTGGAATGTGTAAACCACAATTGGCTGGGGTGTTCCCACTCGTCAAGCCGAAGTGTGATTGATAGGCAAAAGTGGCTAGCTAGTTCAGGTATGATCGGGGTGTCCAATCTTGGTGACCTTAAAGGCCTGTGGACTTCAACTACCAGAATTCCCCAGCCAGCCGAGCTGGGAATTCAGAAAGAATACGAGATATTGTTGTAAACCATCACAGCTAATGGTTAATCATTGCAGTGGATGGCAACCCTGTTTATTACCTCTGCCTTTCACCCTGGCCTACCTTATAGGGCTGTTGTGCCAGGAACAGAAATTTTCTCAAGTTTTTTTTCAGTGAAAAACTTTTAATCCATGGAGTTTCCTGAACTTACAACCCATTTATTTTCCCTTTCTCCCCCTCCCCCGCCTCCCCCAATGTGGTTTTGCAATTAGAAAAATATAATTTATTTTCTTTGCTCATCTTTTTTTTCCCCCAGGGCGAGCTTTCCTGCAAAGGGGAAGGAGAAGAGGTAGAGATTTTTGACTTCCTTCAGAAAAAAAGAACTTCGTTTTCTCCCCATTTGACGCCCGACATCCCGGCTTGTTTATATGGTCACTACGGAGCGGATTATTATTTGATCCACACCTTCGTCTCGGCCGTATCGGTTAAGTGGTTTTGTTATTTTTCCCCCTCTTTATTAAAAAGAAAAAACCCAACAACAGTAAAACTCAAGACTGCAGTGCTCCATGCAGGTTTTACTAACTAGGATGAACTAGTTTTCCCCAACGTGGCCGTTCCAGGCTACAAACTCCCAGCACAGGCAGTCCTCTACCTACATCCACAATCATGCTCATTTTACAATGAATTGCTGCCGTCATTAACTTGGTCACACAGTGGTTACGGTAAGTAAATCTGGTTTCATCAACTTTACTAGTCAGAAGTTCGCAAAGCAGGGCACGTGGCCCCAGGACACTGCGACTGTCATAAATACGAACCGGTGGCCTGAATTTTGGTCACATGACTCTGGGGAATGCTGCAACGGTCGTTAACTGTGAAAAACAATTCTAAGTCACTTTTTCTGGTACTGTTGGGATTTTGGTCACTAAATGAACTGTTGCAAATTGAGGACTAGTTACACAGCACAAGATGGGATTCCCTGAAACCCTTTCCTTCCTTTTCCAACAGGAGAATGATCCATCTCGAATAACGACGAGCGCCGAAGAGACGCTCCGTTCTCACCTCTTGGTGTTTGCAGCCGAGAAAGCACGAAGGGAAAACCGGGTGGTAGTTATAGAAACAGGATCAGAAAACTCACACCCACAGCCAGCCGACGTGCACAAGAAATGACTACAAAACCCCTGCTGGGCTGGCTCAAAATCCCCTGAGTCTTCCCCTCAAGGCTTCTGAAATGACTTTCTCTATGACTACTGCACTTATCATCCACTCACCAAGGAAGTGACTGCTGCCGTCTCAAACGTCCCTATTTCAGAAAAACATTTCTGTTTTTAATGCTAGATTTCTGACTGCAGGAAAATACAGCTACATTTCTGCTTGCAGCTACCGTACACCTTATTGAAAACTGCAGAAAATTAAATTTATTTATAAGTCAGCTAAAACTGCCAAAGCTCATCCCCAGGGCTTTGAACCGCCTCCTGGCGTTTGCACGGCATCGAATCAAACCTCAGCAGGTTTTCGTTTAAATTTGGGATTGAATCGCGCGAACTAGACTAGGAAGCCCCGAGTTCCAGGTTGCGCAAACCCTTCCCTGTGCACTACTAGGCAGCAGGCTGCTTGGTGCACGCGCCTCTTTGAAAGAACGGGAGCCAAACATGGCTTCAAATGGGCGAGGTTTCGCAGTCGCAAGTCACAATGCCGTGCGGTTAAAAAAAGGAAAAAAAATCAAATCGACATTATCCTTTTGGTCTCCCAACAAGGTGTGAGGGCTTTCTTCCCTCACTCCATTGATCTGCTGATGCTCCTGCTTTTCCTCCAAATCTTCCTCTTCTCCTTCTCCTTTCCCAGCTGCCTTTTCTGCCTCCTGGGCTGTGATGGTCATCGGATGCAGGGGGGGAAAGCCAGAAAGACCTAAAACATTTTTAAAAATTTTTTTAAAAAATCATTCCATGCATTGAGCAACATTTGCAAATGCAATAGGAAAAATATCGAGCACACAGGGAGTCCAGGAGTTACTGTGGTCATACCAGAAATTTTGCCATTAAGGGAAGCCTTGCATGACTGCACCCGACTTTACACCCATTTTTGCTGCAGTCGTTAAGCGAGACATCGCACGACTTGCAACATTCCATCAGCTTCCCCATCTTTGTAAGCCGCTCGGAGTCGCAATAATGGTCTAGGGTCTCCTGCTCAAGCAGGGGGTTGGACTAGAAGACCTCCAAGGTCCCTTCCAGATCTATTCTGATTGTTTGATTGATTGAAATGGTCTTGTGACTAACTTATCAGCTCCAGTGAGTCACTTAACAACCGATCCCCTTTTGCAACTTTCTGACCAGCAAAGTCAAGGAGGAAGTCAGATTCATTTAACAACCAGGTTACTAACTTATCAGATGCAGTGATTTACTTAACAACTTACTCACTTAACAACCGATCCCCTTTTGTGACCTTCTGACAAGCAATGTCAGTGGGGAAGCCAGGTTCAATTAATAACCGGATTACTAACGTATCAGCTGCAGGGATCCACTTAACACCGGTGGCCAGAAAGGTCGTAAAGTGGGGCAAAACCCACTTAACAAATGTCTCGCTTAATTAATTAATTAATTAATTAATTAATTAATTGATGGGATTTATATCCCGCCCTATCTCCCGAAGGACTCAGGGCGGCTAACAGCAAAACATATAATAAGTACAGAAATTAAGATAAAAATAAAATTAAAATCATCTGTGCAATAAATTAAAATTAAAAACTAAAAATAAATTAAAAATTCTAAATATAATTAATTAAAATGCCTGTCAGTCCAGGTCAGCCTGGTGGAAAAGGAGTGTTTTGAGGCCGCGGCGAAAGGATTGGAGATTTTGGGCCATCCGAAGCTCAGGGGGGAGCTGATTCCATAGGGCTGGCGCTCCCACAGAGAAGGCCCTCCCCCTGGGGGTCGCCAGCCGACATTGCCTAGCTGACGGTACCCTGAGGAGGCCTTCTCGGTGTGAGCGTACTGGACGATGGGAATTTGTTCCCGGCAGCAGATGGTCCTGCAGGTATCCCGGGCCTAGGCCATGTAGGGCTTTAAAGGTAAGTACCAGCACCTGCATTGGCTACCGGAGGGCAACCGGTAGCCAATGCAGCTCACGCAGGAGGGGTGTAATATGGGAGTATCGGGGTGCTCCCATCACAACCTGTGCAGCTGCACTCTGCACCAGCTGAAGCCTCCGGGTGGTCTTCAAGGGCAGCCCCATGTAGAGAGCATTACAGTAGTCTATACGGGAGGTAACGAGTGCGTGGGTGACTGTACGTAGGGCATCTCGGTCCAGAAAGGGTCGCAATTGGTATATTAGGCGAATCTGGGCAAATGCCCCCCTAGCCACGACTCCAATATGATCTTCAAAACTGAGTCGTGAATCTAGGAGGACGCCCAGATTGCGTGCTCTATCAATGGGAGGTAACATCTCTCCTCCTATAGTCAGAGATGGAACCTCTTGGACTAAACGAGATGACGGTATGTAGAGCCACTCAGTCTTGGCCGGGTTGAGTCGAAGCCTGTTTTTCCCCATCCAAATCTGTACCGCTTCCAGGCAACGGGACATCACATCGAGGGCATCACAGCGGCTTCATATAGATGTTGAACAGGAGGGGCGAGAGCACCAATCCCTGAGGCACTCCACAACTAAGAGGCCTAGGGCTTGACCTCTGCCCCCCTGCTAACACCGTCTGCGAACGGTCCGAGAGGTAGGAGAACCACCGCAGAACGGTGCCTCCCACTCCCAACCCCTCAAGACGACGCAGTAAGATACCGTGGTCGATGGTATCAAAAGCCGCTGAGAGATCTAATAGGACCAGGACAGAGGAATAACCTCTATCTCGGGCCCGCCAGAGATCATTCACCAGTGCGACCAATGCCGTCTCCGTGCTATGCCCGGGTCTGAAACCCGATTGGTACGGATCCAGATATTCAGCTTCCTCCAGGTGCAAAGGGAGCTGTCGTGCCACCACGCTCTCAACAACCTTCGCAAGGAAGCGAAGGTTGGAGACAGGACGGAAGTTGTTTAAAATAGCTGGATCCAATGCCGGTTTCTTGAGGAGGGGCCTTACCACCGCCTCTTTCAAGGCGGCAGGGAAGTACCCCTCACTCAGTGAGGCATTGATAACTGCTAGGAGCCAGCCTCGTGTAACCTCCCGAGATGCATAGACTAGCCAGGAGGGACACGGGTCCAACAAACATGTGGCGGCGCTTAGTTTCCCCATGATCTTGTCCACTTCATCCGGAGTCACAGGATCAAACTCTTCCCAAATGTTCTCGGCCAAATTCATCGTTTTCCTCTCGTCAGATACTGCCCAGTCAGAGTCCAGACCAGCCCGAATCTGAGCAATTTTGTCCACCAGATATTTACTAAATTCCTCAGCCCGTCCATGTAGGGGGTCCTCTCCCGTCTCTTGATTTAAAAGGGAGCGGACTAATCTAAATAGGTCGACCGGGCGATTATCTGCGGACGCAATTAGGGTGGTGAAGTAGGCGTGCTTTGCCACCCTCATTGCCACAAGATAAGATCTAGAAAAGGATCTTAACTGTGTTCGGTCAGACTCAGACCGACTGGTTCTCCAAATGCTCTCTAGGCCCCTTCTCTGGTGTTTCATCTCCCGCAGGTCCTTGGAGAACCAAAGAGCGAGTCGGGATTTGCGTCGGGTCAGAGGCCGCAAAGGGACAACGCGGTTGAGAGCCTCCGAAGCAGCCTGTTGCCAGGCATTAACTAAGGACTCGACCGGGCTGTGGGAGAGGGAGGTGGGAATCGGTCCAAGCGCCATCTGGAATTTATCTGGGTCCATCAGGCGCCTGGGGCGGAACCACCTGGTCGGTTCCGCCTCCTGACAGCGGGGGGTGACGTGACGGAGGCCCAACCGCAGGAGATAATGGTCTGTCCATGAAAGGGGTTGTGATGTTGGAGTAACCCCACCCAGTCCATTTAGCCATTGCCCCGAGATAAAAATAAGATCAGGCATGTTTTCTCCCTCGTGAGTTGGGTCCTGAGTAATTTGGGTCAGGTCCATGGCCGTCATGGAAGCCATGAACTCTCGGGCCACTTCTGATGCACTGCCCAGGGAAGGTAGATTAAAGTCTCCCAGTACCATAAGTTTTGGAAATTCAACCGCCAATCCTGAGATGGCGTCAAGTAGCCTGGGTAGAACCGTTGCTGCGCAGCTTGGAGAGAGGTATACCAGAAGTAGGCCCAGCTGACCACCAGGACCCCATCTTAAGAGGAGGGATTCACATCAGTCTATCTGAGGGGCAGTGGCCTCCCGCGGATGGAGGGTTTCTCTGATAACAACCGCCACACCACCTCCCCTACCCTGAGCTCGAGGTTGATGTAGCACATGGAAACCTGGAGGGGATAAATCAGTCAGAGGGACCCCTCCCTCTAGGCCCAACCAGGTTTTTAATAATGGAACTTTTTAGATTTAGATTTAGATTTTATTAGATTTATATACCGCCCTTTCCTGAAGGACTCAGGGCGGTTTACAGGGCATTTTAAAATCACATCAATATAAAATACAAAGTTAAAAGAGAATTAAAAGATTAAATTATCCCTGAAAATAAAACCGCAGTTAAAATTCTCAGCCTGGGTCAGAGAGCTCAAAGAGCCAAGTCTTCAGGTCCCAGCGGAATGAGCGTAGGTCAGGGGCAGTCCTGAGCTCCACGAGCAGCTGGTTCCAGAGGGCAGGCGCACCCACAGAAAAGGCCCTCTCCCTGGGTGTTATCCGCCAGCAATCTTTTACCGGCGGCACCCTGAGAAGACCCTCCCTCTGCGAGCGCACTGGACGAAGGGAACTTGATGCTGGCAGCAGGCGTTCCCTCAAATATCCCGGACCCAAGCCATTTAGGTCGTTAAGCCGAGGACAATCTGTGATCCAAACCAAAAAGGCGCATTTACCCAGCAGTTTTTCCGCTGGCTTGCTCAGGGTGGCTTCGTAAGCAAACCAGTGTTTGAAGCGGTCAAAGTTGATCCCCACAATCTTCTCACCATAGCGGTTGGGTCATAGCAGCCAATCTGCTCAAGATACTTGCCATCCTGGGCGTGCCGGTTGTGTGCGGCTATGATCTGATAGAAAGGCCTGTTGGTGCAACTGCCGAATGACCACCCGGACATTGCGGTACACCCTCAGCAGGGGCCACCCTATTGTGATAAAATTGGGGGCAGACATTCTAGATCAGCGATCGAGTTAGATCTTGGCTTAGAACAATTCATTTAATGACTGTTTGAAGTTACAATGGCAACAATGACCATGGTTCATTTACGACCTTTCCAGCATCCTTATGCTCAAGTGATCAAAATGCAAAGGTGTCAAGGTAATAATTTAACAGCTAACCAGCTGGTGAGATGATGTAATGATGGGACTGACTCAGCAGGGTCTGTGTCCCTTTAAGATCCAGCTGGGTCTGTGTCCCTTTAACAGCCTTTGTATAAAAAGGAAGGCTCTGCTGCTGTTCTCTCTTCCGTTTCTTGCTGTAACTGCTGTGTGTTGGAGCCTGCTGTATTAATATGTGTATGCATATTGTTCCTGGCATATGATATTGTAGATAGTGTAAGATAAACCACCATTTAATATAGACCATTGTTGACTGTGTTTAGTTCTGGGTTATCTCAGCGCAATAAGACTGTGCATGCTCTGACAAGGTTGTTGTAGGGAAATGTCGAAACAGTATTGCAAAGTGCATGCAGCTTGACCCAGTCTCGTGGTGGTGCATAAAAAAAGGACCAGATGGTGGGCATGGAGATACATATAAAGCATTCTGTAATGCCACTTACCTAGTTGAACCATGATGTCCTTTTCCAGCAGAGAAAAGGGGGGCGGGATCAGGGTAACAGAGTCTGGATGGCTGTTGGGAAAGAGCAGAGGGATAAAAAAAAGTGTTTATTTCAAACCAGAAGGAAAAGCGGCTCTAGGGAAGCCAAGATGCAATTCACACAACCAGTGTTTCTCAACCTGGGCAACTTTAAGCTGGGTGGACTTTAACTACCAGAATGCTGGCTAGGGAATTCTGGGAGTTGGTCCACGCAGCTTAAAAGTTGAAAAACTGAATCAACCCTAAAAATATAAAAACATAAAGGTGGTTCTTGACTTACAACACTTTGTTTAGGGACTGTTCAAAGTTACAAAATCACTGAAAAAAGTACCGTATATACTTGAGTATAAGCCGACTCGAGTATAAGCCGAGACCCCTAATTTTACCCCCAAAAACTGGGAAAAGTTCTTGACTCAAGTATAAGCCGAGGCTGGGATCCGCCGAGTGGCTTTCAGCACTGGAGAAAATGCAAAATCGCTCGAGACCAAACTCGAAGGAATCAGCTGCCGGTGGGAGCGAGGCGATCCGTGCGGTCCCGTGACAGCCAGTCGGGCAAGCAACGCGAAGAGCGGCAGGGCTTTATTTTTGCACCGTGGAGCTCCCCCTCCCCCTCCTCCCAAACTCCCCCTCTCTCCCCCTTCCCCCCACTTCCCAGAGCTGAATACAGGGTATTAACCGGCGGCGGAGGCTTGCAGAACGGCGGATCGAGCCTCTGTCGCCGGCGGCTGGATCCGCGCTCCGCAAGCCTCTGCCGCCGGCGGAGGCTGGATCCGTGCTCCACAAGCCTCTGCCGCCGGCTGGATCCGCGCCCTGCCGCCGGCAGAGGCTTGCGGAGCGCGGATCCAGTGGGGGGGAAAAGCCCTTTAGCAGGATTTGCCTGCATGCCGGCGGAGGCTGGATCCGTGCTCCACAAGCCTCTGCCGCCGGCTGGATCCGCGCCCTGCCGCCGGCAGAGGCTTGCGGAGCGCGGATCCAGTGGGGGGGAAAAGCCCTTTAGCAGGATTTGCCTCCATGCCGGCGGAGGGTGGATCCGCGCTCCGCAAGCCTCTGCCGCCGGCTGGATCCGCGCCCTGCCGCCGGCAGAGGCTTGCGGAGCACGGATCCAGTGGGGGGGAAAAGCCCTTTAGCAGGATTTGCCTGCATGCCGGCGGAGGGTGTATCCGTGCTCCACAAGCCTCTGCCGCCGGCTGGATCCGCGCCCTGCCGCCGGCAGAGGCTTGCGGAGCGCGGATCCAGTGGGGGGGAAAAGCCCTTTAGCAGGATTTGCCTGCATGCCGGCGGAGGGTGGAGCTCCCCCTCCCCCTCCTCCCAAACTCCCCCTCTCTCCCCCTTCCCCCCACTTCCCAGAGCTGAATACAGGGTATTAACCGGCGGCGGAGGCTTGCAGAACGGCGGATCGAGCCTCTGTCGCCGGCGGCTGGATCCGCGCTCCGCAAGCCTCTGCCGGGACCGCACTGGATCCGCGCCCTGCCGCCGGCAGAGGCTTGCGGAGCGTGGATCCACCCTCCGCCGGCGGCAGAGGCTTGTGGAGCGCGGATCCAGTGGGGGGGAAAAGCCCTTTAGCAGGATTTGCCTGCATGCCGGCAGAGGGTGGATCCGCGCTCCGCAAGCCTCTGCCGCCGGCTGGATCCACGCCCTGCCGCCGGCAGAGGCTTGCGGAGCGCGGATCCACCCTCCGCCGGCATGCAGGCAAATCCTGCTAAAGGGCTTTTCCCCCCCCACTGGATCCGCGCTCCGCAAGCCTCTGCCGGCGGCAGGGCGCGGATCCAGCCGGCGGCAGAGGCTTGCGGAGCGCGGATCCACCCTCTGCCGGCATGCAGGCAAATCCTGCTAAAGGGCTTTTCCCCCCCACTGGATCCGCGCTCCGCAAGCCTCTGCCGGCGGCAGGGCGCGGATCCAGCCGGCGGCAGAGGCTTGCGGAGCGCGGATCCACCCTCCGCTGGCATGCAGGCAAATCCTGCTAAAGGGCTTTTCCCCCCCACTGGATCCGCGCTCCGCAAGCCTCTGCCGCCAGCTGGATCCGCGCCCTGCCCCCGGCAGAGGCTTGCGGAGCGCGGATCCACCCGCTTTGTGTTACCTGCCATGAAACCAGTCCTTGCAGGCGTCGCACTCTATCATGAAGCGGGTTACATCGTAGGGCAGCCAGGCAGCAGAAAGAAGCAGGCAGGCAGGGCGCGGAGGTCCGGAGACCTGCCGACGTTTGGGGAGGTTTGGGGAGGTGCGCGCGCACCTCCCCAAACCTCCCCAAACTTCGGCAGGTCTCCGGACGGCGGCGGCTTGGGAGAGGTGCGCGCGATCCCGGAAGCACCGAAGCCTCGGCCGCGCGCAAGTCCTCGGTAAGTTCTTTTTTTTTTGTTCACTGGAGTATAAGCCGAAGTGGATTTTTCAGCCCAAAAAGTGGGCTGAAAAATTCGGCTTATACTCAAGTATATACGGTAACTTATGACCTTTTTCACACTTACGACCATCCCCATGGTGACATGACCAAATTCAGCCGTTTGTTAATGGACTCATATTTATGACGGTTGTGATCCCGTTTTGTGACCTTCTGACAAGCAAAGCCAACAGGGAAGCCGGATTCACTTAACAACCAGCTTACTAACTTAAAAACTGCAGTGATTCACTTAACAACAGTGGCAAGAAATATCGTAAAATGGGGCAAAACTCACTTAACAAAGGTCTCACTTAGCAACATTAATTTGGGGCTCAGTTGTGGTCGAGGACTACCTGTATAAAAACACAAACCTTTGACACACACACTCCTGCAGTATAAACCAGCGGCTGCAATCCCAGCTTGTACTGATGCTAAACTAGGCTTGAGGTTTAATGCAACCTGCAAACTGAGTTCATGAAGCTGGCTTGACAAGCCACGATCCAAACAAGCCGAGGTTTAGCAGATGAGGGGGACCCAGCTGCAGAAAAACACAACAGCATTCAGGAGTCCAAGGCAGCGCCTGAGAGGAGAAGGAGGAGGCTCAAAAGGGGGAGCTTCCTTCTTGCACCCGTTGCAAAGCAGCGAGATGCACCTGTTGAATTTCTGCAGCATTGCAAGGAGCGCTGCAAGAGGGAAAGCGGAGCCGCTCGCTTTTTGCAAGGCGCCGATTCAACGGGAGGAGTTCCCCCCCATACTGTGCAACAGTGGCAGCTTCTTGCAAAAGGCAGCCCACAATTCAACCGATGCAGTTGATTCAAGTATTATTATTATTATTATGGTCCGAAATGAATAAGCTGCACCTGGTGACTCTCCGCCTTACCAGCCGCGATCCCTGACTCAGCGGCCCGGCAGCTTCCCAACCCAAACCCACACCGATCCAGCGCAAGCCTCAAGTGCATGCGCGCAGCCCCGGGACTCCGAGCCGCCCAATCAGATCGCGCCTTGGGAGGTGCCCTTTCTTGCCCCGTGTATCCTCGACCACGCATGCGTCTTTCTGTCGCGGAGATGACTTAATAGCGCCGCGCGTCGGTTTTCCCCCATGTTGCTAAGCAACCCTGTTAACCTACCTGAGAGCCTTTGAGTCTAGTTGGTGCGTTGTTACACAATTGTGAATTACAAGTGACTTAATTTAGCCTCCAGCCTGTCATGGAAGTTATTCACAAGAGTATATTAAGCATTATTGCATGTGTTTATTTTCGGGCAGGTAAGCCGGTTGGACTAGAAGAGTTCCAAGGCTTCTACCTTCTCTGTTATTCTGTTATTCATAGGTTCATAGGGCTGGAAGGGACCTTGGAGGTCCAACCCCCTGCCCAAAGACAAAGAAGTAACCTCCCCGTCACAAGCGTCTCACTGATGACTCACAGTGACCGCTCACAAGACCCTAACTCTACACACACCCACACACACCTGAAGCCCTTACAAGCAAACACCGACATCCCTTAAACTTTGCTGATGATGTTACCCAGCCTGGTAATGAAACATTCGGAAACCAACCCACAAGCTCGGAGGACGAACCTCCACCCTCATCCTCCACCCGAGCTACAGATATTCGCCACTGTCATAAATGACTGAGAATCTCCATAGACTAAGAAAAGAGGAGTCCTCATATCCTTGAGGTTCTTAATGCAATCCGGGGAGCACTCCAGGAGAAGGTCCACCACCTTGTTCACCCGTTTTGAGGCCAGGTGACACACGGACTTCAGCGTTCTTTCTTCCGTGGCTGGTTCACTGATGTTCAGGAGATGCTGGTAAATTTTCTGGAGGATTGTGGGTAGCTACGGCAAAACAGAGATGCAGTGGAGTTGATCCCTCCCTCAAATTGGGGAAAAAATTGGCCCCCAGAATGTCAAAGTTTGCCTTACATTTTGGAAAAAAAACCATTTTATTTATGAAGCCCCATGTGATATGGACAACACTGAACCGAATTCGCACTGGCCATGGTAGATGCGCAGAGACCCTCTATAAATGGGGCAAAATTTCATCACAGAATTGTGACTGTGGGGCCCCCAAAAAACCCTATCCAACTGGCTCTCTAAATAAAGTTTTCATGAAAACAAGATGGCTATTTTGTTTTTCCCTTACCTTCTTCTGGAAGGTTTACCCAACTTTATAACCTTAAGGTCTCCCATCCAGCCCTAACTTTCTTAAAACCAGCCAAAGTGTTGTCATCACCAAGAGGGCCTCAGAACACAAGGCCTCACTCATTCTCGTCATTCTTTTCTACAAAATCTCCTTATATCCCTTTTGTTCCAAACCCTGCATTTTCTTACTTCCTCCATGTCCATCCCACATTCCTCCAGGAAGAAGTTGAGTAATACTCCCGCAGTCTGTGAAATGTTGTTATCCTCTTGTGTGAGAGCACCGAGGGCTTTCAACTTCAGGTCTTCCATCTGCATGGGAGAGAGATGCTCACCAAAGGCCTATCAGAGAGAAGAAAAGGAGATGAATCAGAGTTTTTGACTCCCTCTACAAGGGGAGCGGGTTTCAGATAGTTTGAGCCAGATTTGGGGAAAGGACATCATGTAGAGAGGCAGGGCTTATTCCATGTCATCAATCACGTCCACTGATATTAGGGTGTGGGTAAAAAGAAGCCTACATGGCAGCTGCAATTGCCTATTCCTAGCCATTAGAATAGAATAACAGAGTTGGAAGGGACCTTGGAGGTCTTCTAGTCCAACCCCCTGCTCAGGCAGGAAACCCTACATGATTTCAGACAAAAGCTTGTCCAATCTCTTCTTAGAAACTTCCAGTGTTGGAGCATTCACAACTTCTGGAGGCAGGTTGTTCCACTGATTAATTGTTCTAACTGTCAGGAAATTTCTCCTTATTTCTAGGTTGCTTCTCTCTTGGATTAGTTTCCATCCATTGCTTCTTGTCCTGCTTTCAGGTGCTTTGGAGAATAGCTTGACTCCCTCTACTTTGTGGCAGCTCCTGAGATACTGGAACACTTCTATCCTGTCACCCGTAGTTCTCTTCATTAAACTAGACATACCCAATTCCTGCAATAGTCCTTCATATGTTTTAGCCTCCAGCCCTCTAATCATCTATGTTGCTGTTCTCTGCATGCTTTCTAGAGCAGACATGTCAAACACAAGGCCCGGGGGCCAGATCCAGCCTGCGAAGTGGTTTCATGTGGCCCCCGAAGCCATCCTGGAAAGAGTGAGGGAACGGTCCCCGCTGCCTTGGCCCTGGCCCAGAGACCCTCCTTCTGCCAGAGACCCCCAGAGGCACCCTTGATGCCAATGATGTAGAGCTGGCCATGCCCACCCAGTAGGCCATACGTACTCCAGCTGCGCCCACCCAGTAGGCCGCGCCCACCCTGGCCATACCCACCCGGCCCCCCGAGGGCAACCACAATGCTGATGTGGCCCTCAATGAAATTGAGTTTGACACCCCTGTTCTAGAGTCTCAACATTTTTTTTTACATCATAGTGGCCAAAACTGCATGCATTATTCCAAGTGTGGCCTTACTGAGCCACTATAAAGTGGTATTAACCCTTCACATGATCTTGATTCTAATACATTGATCCCATAGATCACAGGTCTGCAACCCGTGGCTCCGGAGCCGCACGCAGCTCTTTCAACCATCTCCTGCGGCTCCCAGTCCTCTGCAATGTGCAGTCCAAAAAAAAAGTGGGACTAAAAAAGTTCAACCAATCAATTCAAACTTCTCATGGAAAAAAAACACCTTGTAAAACCTTGAATTGGTTGAAGTTCTTTGGTTTGTGGGACTTCCCACAAGCTGTTTGTGGGACTGCCCACAAACCTCTTTTCTTCCTCGGACTGCACATGGCGGCAGCGGAGGAAGAGACAGGAGGACCGCTGGAAAGGTGAGTGGGTCGGTCAGATGGGGCATGCTGGGAAGGGGAGGTTCTGTGTGTGTGTGTGTGTGTGTGTGTGTGTGTGTGTATGCGTGTGTGTGTGTGTGTGTCCTCTTCCTTTGGGCCAAAGACGGAGAGCACAGCGGCTACCACGCTGGCCTGGAGCACCTCCAGCATCTCTCAGCGAGTGCATTAGGCCACCCCAACAGCAGCAGCCATCGCCGGAATGATTGCTCAGCCCTTGGGGCCTGCTGCTGCCATGGGGGCCGGCCCAGGAATTTGTTTCTGCGGGGGAGGCGGAGGCTGATGGAGATGCGGCAGACCTCCAGCGTCTCTCTTGCTGCCACCTCCACCGCTACTGTCGGCTTCCGCTACGGCCGAACCCGGGCAGCCTCCTCCACCCCCAGCAGTGGCATCCGGAGGTTTTCCGGTTCCATCAGAACCAAGCAGCAAGTGGAAAATTTAGCAGTAGCAGCACTACCGGGGGTGGTTTCAATCGGCCCCTTCATTGCCAAGCATCCCCATAGAAGTCAATGGAGGCGCCGCAGCTGGCCTTTCGAGTGAATGAGAGCGAGAGAGAAGCTTTTCCAAACAAAACGTGAGTGAATGAGAGCGGAGGGGCCAGGGTAGGTGCATATCTTGCCTTGGCTCCACTCTTCAGTCAAACCCTGTTCTGCGCATGCGCGCATGTACGCGCATGCGCACACATTTTTTGCGGCTCCCAGTTTTTCCTTTTGTGTGGGAACCGGTTCCGAGTGGCTCTTTCACTGTTTCAGGTTGCTGACCCCTGTCATAGATTGTATGGGATGGATAGCCAAACTCCAGCCTTTGGATCATGCCGTCCCCACTGTTATATTGGCTTTTTGGAGCATCTCCAGGTCCTAAGGAGGAGGCAAGAAAGGAAGGTCAAGAAGAAGCAAGGCAAAATGCTGGACTAAAACCTACCTTAGCCATTTTGGAGATGTTATTATAAAATATGCCTGATCCCAAACCGATGAAATACTCTCTTAGCCATTGGACAATATTCCCCTTTTTGTTTTTGGGCTTGTTCTCCATCTCTTTAGCTTTGTAGGGAGGAGGAAAAAACCACAAGGTCAGATTTTGTCATTCAGAACATCCTTCGCCTGACTGCTGGTTTAGTCATTCCAACCGAAGAGAAAATGTGGAGCTCAGGGCTGAACTGTGGGGTTCCTGGTGTTCTCTGAGCTTGGTGGTTTTCTGGCAGACATTTCATGACCCAACTAGGTAACATGATCAGTGTGTTGACCGGAATTAGGAGACAGCCTAGGAAGTATCAATTGTGAACATGTTCAGACGGCCCCGCTGTCTTTGGGCGCTTGCAGAGTCAAGGACGCAGGTCATGAAAGGACAGCTTGGGAAACATCCCATGTCCTAACCCGACGGGAACGTAGAACACCCAAAAGGGGACATTTTTAGCTACTTCTGCCTTCTCCCTTCAGTGTGCCAGACTGACTGTTATGTACGAAGTAACCAGCCTGCATAGTTAATCAGCCTGGGAGTGGTCATTCTACCAGCGGGAATTCCTGGACACTGGGTTGGGTGTTTGAGGTAAGGCGGGAGATTCCTGCCAGGGGGTTGGCTAGCGTCCAGCGGCTGCTGGGCATATATAAAGTTACCCTGGACTGGTCACTCTCAGTTCCCTCCACGTGTAATCAAATAAACAATGTAATCACAATCTGTCTCGCTGTTAATGTCGCCGATCCGAATGCAACAGTGGCGACGAAGGTGGGATCGCGGCAGAACAGCGGAGAACAGGTGCGGCAGCCAAGAGCGCGCGGAGCGGGAGATTTGAATAGCCGTCAGCCGAAGTGCGAGCCGTCAGCCGCAGCGCGGAAAGGCAAGCATGGCTCAAGTCGGCTCACTGAAGGAATTCGACCCCAACTACCCGGAGGACTGGGAAGAGTACGTCGGCCAGGTCGAGGGATTCATGCTAGTGAACGGCATAACCGATGACCGGAAGAAGGCTGCAGCACTCCTTACAATTAGCGGCACACCAGTCTACCGGGTCGCCGTGGGCTTGTGCCAACCGGCCACCGTTGCCAGCGTGTCATATGCGGATCTTTTAGCTAAACTAAAAATGCATTTCACCCCCAAGCGGTCGGAACTTTTTTGGAGAAGAATCTTCGAAAAAAGGAACCAGAAGCCGGGTGAATCCATAACCCAATTTGTAGCCGCAGTAAGGGAAGCCGCACTCCATTGTAGATACGACAACCTGGAAGTGCGAATCCTGGGACAGAGTGGTCCTAGGGCTCCGCGATGAACAGTTGCAAAACAGAATCATTGCAAAGCCCACCGGAAACTTGCAAGAAGTTTTGGATGAACTACTCACATATGAGTCCACGGGGAAATGCGACCCCCCCCACAACAGCAATGGCGCAGCGGGTGAAATCAACCAAGAAAGCCATGTGGACGGTGGGGAGGAGGACTACCCGTGGGAAACGGACATCGACGAAATCACCCGGAGAGTCGGAAAAATTCCAGCGAGGACCAACCGTTCGGATGGCACCGACTGTCCCAGAAGACATCCACCACCGCAACCACACAGATCACCGAGGGAAAGTCAGAACCGACCGAGAGACCCCGAAGCTAAGTGTGGAAGCTGTGGAGACACCTGGGAGACACCCATCGTCACCCCCCCTTAAACCTAACGGGCACGTGAGGATTTGTGCCGACTATAAGGCGACACTGAACCGAGCAATGAAACAGCATGCTTACCTGGTCCCCACAGTGAAGCAGGTCCTCGCGACGATCCAGGACGGCGCCATCTTTGCTAAACTCGATTTGGCGCAGGCGTATTTGCAACTCACTGTTTCTCGGGAAGCTGCTGATGCTCAGACGATAGTTACCCACAAGGGGGCATTCTGAGTCCACCGTTTGCAATTCGGCATCGCTGCAGCTCCAGGCATCTTCCAAGAAGTGATGGAGAGGACCTTAAAGGGCATACCTATGCCCTTACTTTGATGATGTCTTGATTGCTGGAAAAACTGAGGAGGTCCTAGCAGACAGACTGGAAAAGGTACTGGGGAAATTTAGAGCTGCAGGGCTCAAATTAAAAAAAGAAAAGTGCTCCATTGGGGTAAAATCCACTGAATTTTTAGGTTACAGGATTGATGCTCAAGGCATACATCCTACTGAAGGAAAAATTAAGGCAATTAAATTAGCCCCAGAACCAAAAAATAAAGCAGAACTCCAAGCATTTTTAGGTCTCATAAATTTCTACCACACATTTTTACCACACAAAGCGGCCATAGCTGAACCACTACACAGACTGGAGAGTCGGACAAAAAAAACCCTTGGCAGTGGCAGGAACAACACAAACGGAGTTTCCAAACACTGAAGGACATACTGTCCAGCAGGTCCACTGTCACGCATTTCATTGAGGGCAAACCAATATACTTAGCATGCGATGCATCACCATATGGGGTGGGGGCAGTGATAAGCCACATGGATGGCAAAGGGGAGCAAAGGCCTATAGCATACTATTCCAGAACCCTGACCAAGGCAGAGAGAAATTATGCACAAATTGACAAGGAAGCATTGGCCATTGTGGCAGGGGTAAAAAAGTTCCATGATTACCTATATGGCAGGAACTTCACAATATTCACTGACCACAAACCCCTCTTAAGTCTGTTCACAACAGACAAACAGACTCCCCAAATCATGTCACCTAGAATGCTTAGATGGTCAATCTTCTTATCAGCATATACATTTTCCATCAAACACAGGCCAGGGAAGGAAATGGGTCATGCAGACGGATTGAGCAGGCTACCCCTACCAGTCACAGACACAGACCCAGCTCCAGCGGGTCAAATTTTCACACTTCAAGAACTCCCTGAATGCCCTCTGACGGCCAGAGACATCGCCACTGCCACGAGCAAGGACCCTATACTCAGCAGAATAGCAACATGGGTCCAAGGGGGATGGCCAAGGGAAAACCCTGACCCCAAATTCTCACCTTACTTCAGAAGAAGGGATGAAATGTCATCACACCATGGGTGTCTACTATGGGGAAACAGGGTAGTAGTGCCAGAGAAGCAGAGGGACAAGGTCATCAAAGATAGTTTGAGGGACACCCAGGACTTGTTCGCATGAAAGCATTAGCCAGAAGTCATTTGTGGTGGCCAGGATTAGACAAGGCAATCGAGGACAGGGTAGCAGTGTGTTACCAGTGCCAGAAGTCAAGACCAAAACAGTCACACACACCAGTACACAGGTGGGAGACAACTCACAACCCCTGGTCCCGTATACATATAGACTTTGCGGGGCCATTCCAGGGCCAGACCTTCTTAGTAGTGGTAGATAGCTATTCCCGGTGGTTAGAGGTAGTGCCTGTTAAAAGCATGACAGCTGCGAAGACAATACAGGTCTTGCGGGGACTCTTTGCCACTCATGGGTTACCTGATGTAGTGGTGTCTGACAACGGCCCTCAATTCACATCTAATGAATTTCAGGACTTCCTCAAGGCCAACTGGATTAGACATGCAACATCTGCACCCTTCCATCCCTCCACCAACGGATTGGCTGAAAGGAACGTGAGGACAACCAAGGAAGCCCTGCGGAGAATCATTGTCGGGGACTGGCACCAGAGACTGGCTCAGTTCTTGCTGGCTCAGCACACAACACCGTGCACGGCAACAGGGAAAAGCCCAGCGGAAATGAGGTGGGGCAGAAGGTTGACAACCAAATTAGACAGACTTCACCCTGATAAGCTGACAGCAGAAACTGAACAGGACTGCTCAGCCAGATCACTGAACATTGGGGACTTAGTGTGGGCCAGGAACTATGGACAAGGGGACAAGTGGACACATGGAGTAGTAATTGGCAAATTGGGACCTTTATCTTACATCATAGAGGAGGAAGGGGAACGTCAGATCAGGAGGCACATTGACCAACTCAGGAAAAGGGCTCCTGAGAATACCTCATCGGGCCCCGGAGCGGCTCAACAAATGCACAATAACAATCATCACGAATCACGTCAATATCAGACTCAGATGACCCAACAGAACCCGGGAGCCCTGGCCAACCCACCAGCAGTCGGGTTCTCGGGGTCACCTTCAAGTGGGACTGAACCGTCGGAGGTTACCACTGAGTCACTACGAAGGGTCCCCACAGGAACTCCACAGCCAGAGGGCCCCCAGCATGGAGGGGTTCCACAACAGGCCAAGAGGACAAACCTGGAAAGGAACAATATGCCGGACAGTCCACCTGGGAGATACCCTGCCAGGGATCATAGACCTCCGGCATACCTAAGGGACTATGTAAGATAATAGTTTCACAATTGGGGGGAAGGGGTGTTATGTACGAAGTAACGAGCCTGCATAGTTAATCAGCCTGGGAGTGGTCATTCTACCGGCGGGAATTCCTGGACACTGGGTTGGGTGTTTGAGGTAAGGCGGGAGATTCCTGCCAGGGGGTTGGCTAGCATCCAGCGGCTGCTGGGCATATATAAAGTTACCCTGGACTGGTCACTCTCAGTTCCCTCCACATGTAATCAAATAAACAATGTAATCACAATCTGTCTCGCTGTTAATGTCGCCGATCCGAACGCAACACTGACGGTGAAATCTTTATCTTGTCTTTGCCAGCTTTGCCAGGTGGATTGCTTATGTCATCAGAAGGAATAAATACAAGGATTTCTTGTCATTCGGGGCTTCTCTATTTTAGAGGAGCCTGTCTTTGTTCATCTGAATAAAAACGTAAAGCTTAAAGGCAACTTCTGGTTTCCTGTATTTTTTTTTATCAAGCAAAAGCTCAGAACCTGCACAGCAAGTGAGGATGACCATTGATACGGAGAGGGCAAAACACTTGTGCAGAAACACCGAGAAAAGCTGCCTCCCTTCTAGCACTGATGAGGTTACCTAGCTGGGTCATGAAACGTCTGCAAGAAAACCACCAAGAACCCCACCCAACTGGCATTACCTGGCACCGTCATCAGGGCCAGGGTGTGTGTGTATGTTTGTGTGAGTATGTGTGTTGCATACTGTTGTTCTGATGACCTTGCAAAACAATCATTTGCAAAGAAAAAAATGGCTGGCCGAGCTCACCCTTGCTGTGTAGAGTGACAAAAATTCTTGCCAGAAGGAAAAGGAACCTGGGCAGGGGAACTCTCGAACCCCGGTCTGGTGCATCTTTGCATCAAGGTTGGTGATGCTAAACCAGACATGCACTCTCTCTCTCCCCCTCCCTCTCTCTGTCCTCTCTCCCTCCCCCCTTTCTCCCTCCCCCCTCTCTCTCCCTCTCTGTCCTCCTTCCCCCCTTTCTGTCTCCCTCCCTCCCTCCCTCTCTCTCCCCTCCCTCCCCCTCTGTCTCTCTTCCCTCCCTCTCTCCCCACCCTCTATCCCTTTTTTAGGTTAACACAATAGGCTGGACCTTAAAGAGAAAATAAATAGGGTTACATAAGAGACAAATTACATGAATGAATGAATGAATGAATCTAACGAGATTTAGCTCTGACTACATTTTGCCTGTTGTGCAAATTAAGTATTAGGTTCTGAATTGATTTCATTCTGGGAGCTGAAATCCACACATCTTAAAGCTGCCAAGGTTCACAAACACTGGGTTAAGCTTTTAAGTAACCAAATTTAACAGATCCTTTATTTAAAACATTTGTACATTTATAAGTTTATTGATTAGCTCTTGGGCCATATCAAAGTGCAAAGTTCCAGCAACAAATTATTACTAAAATTTGATAAAAGCAATTTAAAATGGAATTTGATAAAATACAATTTAAAATGGAATTAGAATAAAATACTATTTAAAATGAAATTGGAATAAAATACGATCTAAAATGCAATTGTTATAGAGTACAATAATTTAAGATATAGATAAAATATGCTAAAATTATATTTTGGAGTTACCCTTGCAATCTACCCCAATCAGTCCCACATATGCAGATCTCAACTGAACCATTTTGTTTAAGTACTGTGCTGTGTTAAATGTTATTTTCAGGTTCTGGCCGGACATAAGGTTTTGATATGGGGATTCCAATAGATCATTCGTTTAGTATATAGACCAAGATACCTGTCTCTCACCCTCTTAAAAAGGCAACAGTCAAATAGGATGTGAGCCAGGTCTTTTACCTCTGCCACTCTGCAAATGCAGAGATGCTCATTGTAGTACCTGTTGTGATTCAGGGTCAGCCTGTGGGTCCGGCAGCCGGGTCGGATGACTCGGATGACTCAGACGAGGGGGAGGAGAAGGGTGTTGAAGACGAACTTGCTGATGATGGCTTGGAGGCTTCGAAGAGCCCCCAGCCAGGGCCCTCTTACTTGGTGGAGACTCAGCTGCGCGAGCCCGACAGTGCGGATGATGATGACCCACAGCTGGTCCTGTTCAAGGACGCCCGACGCAGGAGGCAGTCAAGCAGGAGCAAGCAGAGAAAGGCTGTGGGACTTCTCGGAAGGAGGCACAGGGAGGCCACGCCCTGAACTCTAATAAAGGGAGTGTTTGGGGAAGGGCTGGTTGCTGAAAGCAACCGCTCCGTTTGAGGATCAAAGCTCCGGTATCTTGTTTCATGTTTTGTTTGTGAAATAAACTTGGCAGACGTTTTCCAGCCTCAGACGCTTTCCAGCCTCTGCCGTTTGTACAGGGGTTGCCTTTCTGCTAGGCCGGTAGCAGGCTGGTACAGAACAGTACCCTACAATGGAATGGAATCTCCGATATCTGACGATTGTGTCAAGCTGTTCGAATCTCACTCGTGTAAATATCTCCCTAAGATGTTTTGGCAGTTGTAACTTCAAATAGCTGTCTACTTGAAAAGTATGTTTGTATTTACTCATCCATTTCAAGTTACCCACCTTATCAAGGATAGCTATATCATTTTGTGCTTCTACATCCTTAATTCTTTGGGCAACTCTTTTTCTGAGTTGCTCTCCTGTTACGCAAAAGACATGAAGGCCACAGCTTCTTACAAAATTTGTTAGTTTGGTAATCCAGGAGATTTGTGATTGTAATTTTATTTGCTCTAGTAGACATAACTTGGGGAGTCTATCAGTCTCCATTTCATTAACTTTGCACTAGTAGTTATTTATATGCTCTAATTTTGGATAATGCATGAATTGTATGAATTCCCAATTCAGCTCTAAATGCTGCAGCAGATGTTCTTGGATCTACACCCAAAATACATCTCAAATGCTGGGAATGTCAGAACCCACTTCAATCTACATCTTTAAAAAAAGGGCTCTTGGAGACAAGGTTGTCCAAGCAGGAACTTTTACTAAGAAATTGAAGGTAGCGGGTATAATAGACAGGATCTGAGAAATTTATTTTTATTTTATTTATTTTATTAATGGGACTTAGATCCCGTCCTATCTCCCGAAGGACTCAGGACGGCTAACAACAACAAAATTAAAGGTCTCTGTACAGTAAATTAAAATTAAAAATTGAAAATTGAAAATTTTCACAGATCAATATTTTTGGTACTTTGGTTTATTTATTTTTTTAAAAATTCGTTTTTTGTCCTCTGAATTAGTTTCCAATGTTTGTTTTAGTAAAAATGTGCACATACAAAGTAAAATGAAAATAAAGAGAATAGAATACAGAATAAAATTGAATATAGAATAGAGTCCAGTCTATAATCCAGTCTATAGTCTAACCGAAAGTCCAATCGAGAGTTTAGTCCAGTTTAGAGTCCAATCTAGAGTCTAATCCACCGCCTGGAGTTTCTAGCCATTCTGCAGTTAAGAGTCCAGTGGAGAGAATTCCAGAGTATAGTTTTGAGTCTATTCTGGAGTCTAATCTAGTATCTAGAATGTAGTCAGGAGTCTGTTCTAGAATCTAAACCAGAGCCTAAACTTTCCAGTCTGGAGTCCATTCAACAGCAGTCCTGAGTATATATTCTGTGTTTTATTCTCTAGAGTCTATTCTAGATCCTATTCCAAATTATACTCTTTGTCAGGCCGGCCGAGCTGCCGGAGACGCGGCTCTCGAGCAAACCCGGATCGCCTCGGTCCTGACAGCTCCCTTTTCACGCGTCTTCTCGCCGCCGCAACGCAGTCCCGTAGCGCAGCCTGGCCAGTTCTCAATGGCTGCCACTAGGGGTCAGGCGCGGACGCTCTGGGACGCCGCGCGGGCATTGGGCGAAGCTTTGGGGTAGGCTCGCAGAGACCGGAAGCGGAGGGCGGCGAAGGGATTCCGGTTCCGGTTTCCCCCTCTTTTCCGGGCGGCGATGGCGCCCCCGGGGCCTCCGCAGCGGCCTTGGGCAGCGGAGGGGCTGCGCGGCTAAGCGGGCCGTCTCTCCGTTGATCCTGCGGGGTCATTCCCGGCCAGAGTCGGTGGGGATGATGGGCTCGCGGGTCCTTCGTTTGGGCTGGAATAATCAACCAGTGGAACGGAGGTTTGCTCCAGAGGTTGTGGATGCTCCAAGGTTGGAGGTTTTTAAGAAGAGACTGGGCCACCGTTCGTCTGGAACGGTATAGGCCAGGGGTAGGCAACCTTGGCTCTTTTATGACTCGTGGACTTCAGCTCCCAGAATTCCTGAGCCGGCATGGCTCAGCATGGAAACCTGTCCCTTTTCCCTCAGCATGGCTGGCTCAGGAATTCTGGGAGTTGAAGTCCACGAGTCATAAAAGAGCCAAGGTTGCCTACCCCTGGACTAGAAGAACTCCAAGGTCCCTTCCAGCTTTATTCCTGATTGATTGATTGAGATGGTATAGGGTAGGGTCTCCTGCTTGAGCAGATGGGCTGGACTCCAGGGTCCCTTCCAGCTCCGTTATTCTGCTTCTAAACCTCTGATAAGTAAGTTAAAAGCTTTACATCCATTATTGGAATCGATCATGATTGTGAGTTAGGCAGCCATATAAATCAATTAACTAAATAGATTGGGTCAAGCTTCCCTGTTCTCTCAAAAAAGGCAAGTGTGTGTCAACTAGAGTGTAATTTCACTATGTTGTGTTTAATAGTTTCTAAATTCATGATAACTCTGAGGATTTCCCAGGATATTTAATCCAAGTTAGAACATTTCATGCCTTTAAAAATGTTTCTGATTTAGCCCAACCTCAAATTAGATTATTTTCAAATTGGGTCCCTGTCAAATTGTTTAAAATTCATGTAATCCTCGGCTTGCAACAGGTCATTTAGTGACTGTTTAAATTTGCAACAGCACTGAAAAAAATGAATTGTGATGGTTTTTACACTTACGACCGTTGCAGCATCCCCCATGGTCACGTGATCAAAATTCAGCTGCTTGGCAACTGATTCACATTTATGACTGTCGCAGAGATCACATGATCCCCTTTTGCAACCTGGCAATCAAAGTCAATGGGGGAAGCCAGATTCACTTAGCAACCCTGTTACTAACAAACTGATTGACTTAACAACCGTGGCAAGAAAATTCGTGAAATGGGGTCAAACCCTCTTAAATGTTTCACTTAGCAACGTAAATTTTGGGCTCAATTGTTGTAACTTGACTCCCTGCAACATTGTTGGCATGTATAGTTTGCAACAACTTCAATGGTATTCAGCCAGTAGATGGCAGCGTTTGAAAGTTTGCCAGCTATAATCTAGGCTTTATACTCTATGCTCTTTTTGTTCCAAGGAAAGTTTTCAGTTACAGTTAAACGGTTGCTGTTGAGCAGCAAAGCCCATGGGGACACTCCTTTGTCCTGTAGGGCTATCATAAAACAGAATTTCTAACACAAATCAAATTAATTTCTATATCACAAACTAAGACCCAAGCCAAATATTGTTCATCGATGAACATCTTTAAACTTAATTGTTCCTTGCTGTGGCTGTTTTGAATATTTATTTATTTATTTATTTATTTATTTATTTATTTATTTATTTTTTGATTTGATTTGATTTATATACCGCCCTTCTCCCTAAGGACTCAGGGCGGTGAACATCTAAGTCATTAATCCGGGTGAGGTTCAAGGTGTTAGTGATGACTTACAAAGCCCTACATGGCATGGGTCCGGATTACCTACGGCAACACCTGCGGCCGGCGTCAACTTCCCTCCGTCCAGTGCGCTCCCACAGAGAGGGCCTCCTCAGGGTGCCTCCGATCAAAGAATGCCCCCCGGGGGAGAGCGTTCTCTGTGGGCGCGCCAGACCTATGGAACCGCTTGCCGGTCGAGCTCCGGATGGCCCCCGACCTTCGCTCCTTCCGGCGCGATCTCAAAACCTTCTTTTTTGAACAAGCTGACCTGGTCTGATGGGATGGGGTTGGGTTTTTATAAATTAGTTTAACTTTTAATATGTATTAATTATTACGGGCATAGTTGTTTAATTACTTTTTAATTTTTGTATCCTGTTTTTTATTATGTATTGCCCTGTTCACTGCCCTGAGTCCTTCGGGAGAAGGGCGGTATACAAATTAAATTATTAAATTAAATTAAATTAAATTAATGAAGATATTGGGCCTAAGACTGGTATGGTGCATTGAGGACTACTCATTGAGTACGGTTTGTTAGCCAGCTACAGATCTATCTGGTGGTGATGTTGTCTATTCCACCTTTTTCTAGCTTATCAAGGAGTACATTGTGGTCTACTTTATCAAATGCTTTACTGAAATCTAAGTATACTAAGTGTACAGCATTTTGCTGGTCTACTAGTTTGGTCACTTTATCAAAAAATGAAATAAGACTGCTTTGGCATGATCTGTTTTTAACAAATCTGTGCTGGCTACTAGTTATAACTTTGTTTGCTTCTAGGCAGAGGAGTCTGAAGAGACTCAGGTCTTTCCTTGTTGCAAGATACCTGGGTTCAATTGCTTCCCTCCTTCCTCTTGACCCAGGATCTGTTCCCAGCTTGGCTTTCAGAGATGGCAGTAGCTCAGAGGGTGAGGCGAGGACTAGAGGGCTGGAGGCAGCCTGCCCACCATCGTTCAAGCAGCAGCACCAGTGCTGGGCTGCCCCTGTCCAGCCACAGTGCTTTGTGAGTGACAGATGTATTGCCTGTCTAAACTGGAAAAAAACAGCCTCTCGGGATGGCTTCTGGATGGCAACTGTAGTGTATGCCTTTAAAGCATACACAGAAATGTCAGCACAGCAGGGGGCTGGACAGCTCCAGGCTATAACCGCTTTGGGAGGAAAGCCTGAATAGAGCGAGTCGTTGACAGCCCCAGGGCATGGTCAGCTCTGGTGGGAAGCCAGGGTTTAAATCCATTGGCCACCTGCACTGGCGGGAAGCCCAGGTTTAAATCTATTGGTCACCATTCACCTGGGCAGGTATAAAGAGACGCCAGGTAACCCCTTTGCTCCAGCTTCATTTCTGACTCAATAAAGAAATACTACCCAGCTCAAGTGCGGACAACCACGCGACAACTCCATTCAACCACGCGACATTGCAGCAACTGCCCTGGAGAAAACAAAACTAAACAACTGCTCATAAAGTTAGTGGGAGAAGCTGCTTCCTTGTGTGCAAAGGAGTGCCCTTCTGAATAGCTTTTCATCTTTGGGCTTCCCAGCTGTAATGCTAACCTGAACCACAGGAAGGTTAGATTAGGTTGCCCTTTGCAAAATGCTATTTCCCTAAAGTGTATGATGTGTATGACATTTACCATTCACTATCCCTAAAATGAAGCCCATGGAGTCTTTATTTCTGTTGAAAATGAAATGCTACTAATTCAGGTTAAGCAACATAGAAATTAATTTGCCTTATCTATCCTATGTGTATCTAAAAGCTGCCAATCAAACTTGTCTTCCTCCTAGCAGCCTTTCAGAATCTCCAGCCTTTCTTCCACTTTACTTGCTTTAATTTATATTAGCTTATCAGACTGAAAGTGCTCTCTGCCGTTCTTCATTTAACCTTTGCATTAATCTTGGTTCTTGACATGGACAAATCATATCACTGACTTGAACGTACAGTGTTGTCAGATGTGGTCAATGAAATAAACAAGGAAATTTGATAGCAATCTATTGACTTTCCGGAACCCAAGATTGACCTTTCGGAAAATGTCAACTGCAAAGATCTGTTTTGGGCAATCCTGGCTGGGATGTGAAGCCAATTTTGTCATGGATGACAATGAATCTGTTAGCCTTCTCTTCCAGAATTGCACTCAGTGCTGAGAACCAGTTTGAGGCTGTGGTTAAGACATCAGGTTGGAAAACAGGATATGCTGCATTCTAGTCCTGCCGTAGGCACAAAGCCAGCTACACGACCTTGGGCCAGTCACACACTCAGCCCTTGGAAGGAGGCAATGACAAACACTTTTGAAAACTGTGCAAGAAAACTGCAGGGGCTTGTCCAGGAAGCCTCTGAGAATTGACTCAAATGGAGGGGGGGATCAATGATACCAAGTTCTGCTTCCACATAACAGAATTTGCACTCTGATGCTGCAAATATTTAACAGGGTGCTTCAGAAGTTATCTGAATGGCCAAGCTGTCGTAAGAGCAGGAAAATTCCCATAAAGTGGCAAACAACACAATCAACAAAACATGGCAAATAGCACCTTCCACACCTTCACTTCTCTGCTTTCTCATGATGATAAGCCACCTGTGTATTCCACTGTTACATCATTCTGTAGGCAAAATAAGGGCACACAGCAGTCTTAAAGGTAGCCGGGTTCATAGCTTGACACCTTGGTGTTCTTCTAGTCCAACCCCCTGCTCAAACCCCCTGCTAACATCAAAAGTTATGAAGATGCAGCCATTTTCCCCTTAATTTGTGTTTTACTTTTAGAGTTAGAATTAGATGATACTGGGGTGGGGGAGAGGAAGAATGTGTATGGGAATTAGTTAGACATAACAACACCATAGTAGAGTGTTTTTCAAGGTTGTTTGAAATAAGAGATGATAAGAAATGGCAGGTTGGAGAACTGGATCTGCATTTCAAACTAATTGGAGAATGTGATTTATGACTGTTAAATAGAGGAGGGAATTATGCTTTGATACTATGTGTTTAGGGGAGGGGAATTCAGATTTTGGCTTCAACCATGTATGTGCTGATGCCATGCTACTCGAATAAAGATTCTTTAAGGTAAACAATGCCTCGAAGTTCTTTGAAGAGTTTCATCTGTTGGAACCATGACAGATACCAGATGTCATTTCAGACAAGTGACTGTCCAGTGTCTTCTTAAAAACATCCAGTGATGGAGCACCCACAACATCTGGAGGGAAGCTGTCCTCACAATTAAGGAAGTTATTCCTTCAGGTTAAAGTACTTTGTCTCCGCCGAACAGCTGATAATGGCGGATTGCATGTACACGGTCCACCTTTCTTCCTGCCAGTTCCAGGGGCTCCGTTGGGACCAGCAGTCTGGCTACCACCTAACCATGATTCTCAAACATTCACCCTTTGGGGGCCACCTCTACAGGGTCCTTTTGGACCCAGTAGCTGGTAGAATTTGGACCCAGGGAAGGGAGAACCATTTCCCCGAGTCTGTCTTCAGTGATGTCACCGGAAACACTCCTCTGAGCTGGGTGAGAAAATTCCTTTTACTCTCTTTACAAGCCAAGACCTTTAGTGGATAGCACCTCTCTAGCCTCTGAGAGCAAGCCCTTAGCCTAGGGAGTGGGGTGGAAATTTTTCTTTTTATCCCCCCCCCCCCGCTGCCCGATTTACAAGTGGTGGTTTAAGCTTCCGGTGAAGTGAAAAATGCTACTTTATTACAAGGCTGTTTGTGGCTAAAAGTTTGGGAAATCTTTTGCTCTGAAAGCCATGGCTCTGAAAGCCATGACAATTTTTACTTTCTACTTTTACTTCTTAAATTTTTAAAAAATTCTAAAGTTATTTTTTCTTCTTACTTTCCCTGCAAAAGGACAGAAATGAATAGCTAATGCCATCTAGTGGTAAAACTTGAAAATTTCATACACCTTCTCTGAATGGTGTTATCTCAGATTGGAACTGCCCAGACATTCTTTTGAAGGTCCTTGGAAACTTTGTTTCAGAAAGAAAAAGAAAAAAAGATCTTTCTGGTTTCTCTGGCCTGCCTGGTGCTCAAGCTAGATTACTGTTTAAATAACTCTCTCTTTGAAGCTACCTGACTCCCCTGGATTATAAATACACAGAGGCTTGGACGTCCTATTACCTATTTTTGAATACAACTCCCTGGATTATAATTTTGACACTTTTACCTACTTCCA
This sequence comes from Vipera berus, assembly GCF_964194415.1. NCBI lineage: Eukaryota > Metazoa > Chordata > Lepidosauria > Squamata > Viperidae > Vipera > Vipera berus. The sequence continues at coordinate 804,836 of NC_138219.1, forward strand.
TTACATTTTACTTATTTTTATTATCTATTTTTACTATTTTTTTAATTTACATTTTTTGTTTTTTATTTCTTTTTTACTCCTTTTTGGGCTTTTTCTTTTTCACTTTGTATTTCTGGGTTATGTTGTTCATTTCCCCCCCACACACTATTTTTTCAGACATTTTCTATTTTGCCCCTTTTATTATTACTTTTTCTGGTCTTTTTTTCTCTCTTTCCTTTTTGCTCCCCTTCTACTTTTTGGGGATTTCTATTTTTTTGTTCCCTCTACCTTTTACTATTTTTATTATTTTTGATGGCCTGCTTCTCCTGGAGAGGCAGCTGGCCTACCAAGGTGAGTCGCAATCAACCTGTCCCTTCCTGCCAGCAAAATGGAAGAGGCTGAAACAAAGGCCTGGAGCAAAGCCATCACCCCACCAGACCCCAAGGAAGGCACTTCCAGGGACCTGGAAGAAGCAGGACCCTCTGCAGCTAGTTGGTTGCTCGGGGTCGGAAAAAAGGAAGACTTGGAAGGAAGGGCTCAGAAAGTAACCATCACCCATGGCTATGGCAAGAAGGTGAAAAAGAAAAATCTGGAGCTTACTCCCAAGGAAAGAAAAGTAGATCCCAAAACGGAGCTGGTGGAAGCAGACTATGGAGTACATGAGGAGCTGAATGCCCAGCTGTGGGGACACTCAAGGTCAGAGGAGGAAGTGGAGGAAAAAACTCATGGAGGAGACCCAGTGGCAACTGAGGTGGCAGTGCCAGCTGCCCCCCCCTCCGTGGCAGCCCCACAGTGAGCACACCCTCCCCAGCAACCCAGAGAGGGGCTGCCCTAGCCTGTGGAGGTGAAACTGATACTGTGTGTGGGGGTGAAGTTTGATGGAAATCTCAAGCGATTGGGATTCTTCCTTGCCCAGGTCTTCACCTACATGCAAGTAATTGGGAGGATGCTACCAACGAATGAGGAGAAGGTCAGAGTAGTTACCCTGGCACTGGATGATAGCACAGCTGACTAGATGGTGACCCTGTACAACTGCAATGCCCCCGAGCTGAAGGATTTCAACCCATTCATGGCAGCCCATCAATGTCAGCTCGAAGACCATCTCGCAGATCAGAAAGCCTGAGACCTCATCAAAACAGTAAAGCAAGGGCAACAACCATTAGCTGAATACACAGAGGAATTCTGAGAGCTGGCCACTCACCTAAACTAGCCAGAAGACATCCTCGTGTGTTGTTTCCAGGATGGGCTCAACAAAGACCTGTACAACACCTGTGTGGCACATGGAGCTCCATGACGATTGTACGATTGGTGTCTCTTTGAAGAAGAGGTGGAAATGGATCAACGCAAACACCAGCACCACTCAGTGAGACCAGGAAATAAGCCGCAAGAGAGGAGAGAAGAACCCCACAGGCACAGCTCTGCTCCACTACCTGCTTCAAATGCAGAAAAGAAGGCCACCAAGCAGTGGGCTGTCGCAACAAAATGCGAGCAAAAATGGGAGACCATCAGCCTAGTAGGAGATCAACGAAAGCTGCACCATGCCAAAAGGAGTCGGCATTGAGGATTGCGGAGGTCGTAGAGCTCCTCTGGCCCCGGGGAGTAGAGGGTCAAGTTCCGACCCCACCGTACGATGACTCAGAAGTGGCAGAAAGCAACTATGAGGACGACCCCTTGGTAGGTGGGTTGATCGACCCAATAATGGTGCCCCTAGCCCATCCTGGGCACTGGGAAGAAAGTAACATTGGCAGCTCTGCTGGACTCGGGACGCACCTGCTGCCTAATCAGCCCAAAGCTGATTAGATGGGAGCACCCCTCAGGAGACTGGAGACTCCCATTGCCTTCTGCCAACTTGATGGGTCCTTCGCATGGGGGATCCCGGCCAGTTTTGCCGCCAGACTGCTGAACTTAGTAAAGGGAAGCCACTCAGAGACTTTAGCCCCTGGCATGGAGGTGCCGCTAGTGCTGGGGCTGGAACCCCATGGATGATTGGAGAGAGGGATGCCTGAAATTTCCAAATAAGAGGGCCCCTCTCCCCACCAAGGATGAGCATGGGAGGCGTGAACCACACCGCGAATTAGCATCGGCCCTCAGTGAGCAGGATCTGCCGAGTCTCCCTCCAGAATACCGGGACTTAGCAAAAGTATTCAGTGAGCAAAGATGGGATAAACTCCCGCCCCACTGACCGACAGGCTGTGCCATTGAAATTGTCCTGGGGGTGAAATCCCAAAGCCAAATTTCACAACTCCCAAAGCCATTCTCCCTTATGACCAAATTTCACAAGTTGATTGACAAAAACTTGGTGTGGGGTTTCCTTCAACCTGCCAGACCATGGGCGGCTGCCCCTGTCCTATTCAGGGAAAAGAAGGATGGGTCTCTTTGCCTCTGCATTGATTATAGGGGATTAAATATTCTGTGCGTGGAAAATGTGTACTCCCTTCCTCTGTGGAACAGCTTGCCTTCAGAAACCATGGCAGAGAGAAAGAAATGTGATATGTAATTTTAAATATATATATTAGTAAGAAGAAGGCTACTGAGTGACTAATCAACTGTTTATGATAATTAACTGTATCTATTACTGTTAGTTAAATACATGTACCCAGACATTTGCTAAATATTGAAAATGTTACCTGAGGAAACCCTATCCCCAACCCCAACCCTAACCCCAGCCCTAACCCAAACTCCAATCCTAATGCTGACCCCATTTTATCCCTAACCCTATAAAAACTAATAAACTTTATAAAAAAAAGAAAAAAGAAATCATGGCTGATTTCTAACAGAGATGAAATGATAGAAAATGTCGAAGCCACAGGAACCCTGAGGGGAAGTGATCATGCAATATTGGAATTCAACATTATGGAAGCACAAGCAATAGAACACAGCCAAACTAGAGTCTTGGACTTTAAGAGAGCTAATTTCAATAAACTTAGAGAGACCTTGGGAAGAATTCCATGGATGAGAATCCTAAAGGGGAAAACAACTCAAGAAGCTTGGGAAATTTTGAAAACTGAGATAATAAAGGCCCAGTCTAGCACAATACCAACAAAGGAGAAAAATATCAGCTCTCAAAAGAAACCAGCATGGCTGCATAAAGAACTCTCTGATAAATTGAAAGATAAAAAGGACAAGTATAAAAAGTGGAAATGGGCACATAACTAAGGCAGAATATCAGCAAATAGCCCGTGCCTGCAAAGACGAAGTGGGGAAAGCTAAGGCTCAAAATGAACTAAGGCTTGTGACCAAATTCAAAAATAACAAAAAAAGCTTCTTTCAACATGTAAGAAACAAGAAAAAAGTTAAGGAAATGATTGGTCCATTAGTGGGGGAAAGTGGCAAGAAGGTGATAAGCAACAGGGAGAAAGCAGAACTATTTAACTCGTTTTTTGCATCTGTCTTTACACAAAGGGAAAAAACAATCCAACCTATCGAAAACAGTGCCATAAAAAACAGAACAGAAAGACAAGTTAAGAAAATGGTAAGTGAGCACCTGTCCAGCCTAAACGAGTTCAAATCACTGGGACCAGATGGATTACACCCCAAAGTTCTCAAGGAACTGGCAGACGTGATCTCAGAAACACTGAACTATATTTTTCAAAGATCCTGGAGCACTGGGGAACTACCAGAGAACTGGAAAAGCGCTGATGTGGTTCCCATCTTCAAAAAAGGGGAAAAAGTGGATCCAGGAAACTACAGACCTATCAGCCTGACCTCAATACCTGGGAAGTCTCTGGAAAAGATAACCAAACAATGAATCAGCAAACACCTAGAGGCAAAGAAGGTAAAAAGGTAAAGGTAAAGGTTCCCCCGCACATGCGTGCTAGTCGTTTCTGACTCTAGGGGCCGGTGCTCATCTCCGTTTCAAAGCCGAAGAGCCAGCGTTTGTCCGAGGACATCTCCGTGGCCATGTGGCCGGCATGACTAGACGCCAAAGGCACACGGAACGCTGTTACCTTCCCACCGTAGTGGTCCCTATTTTTCTACTAGCACTTTTACGTGGCAGAAGCTGGTACAAGTAACAGGCGCTCACTCTGTTATGTGGCACTCGGAATTCGACCCGCCAAACTGCCGTCGTTCTGATCGACAAGCTCAGCATCCTAACCCACTGAGCCACCGCGTCCCAGAGGCAAAGAAAGTCATCACTAAAAGCCAACATGGGTTTGTCAAAAACAGATCATGTCAGACAAATCTTATTGCATTCTTTGACCAAGTGACAAAATTAGTGGACCAGAGAAATGCTGAGGATATAATTTATTTGGACTTCAGTAAGGCATTTGATAAAGTAGATCACAACCTACTATGAGGACCCAGATTGTTGGGGGCAATTAAGCTGACTTTGTAATAATGCCGCTTGGGGGTGTGTGAAAGCCCTAATAAGCAGGCATATACATAGAATGAAGGCTACTGCTAAGCTTGTAAGCCGCCCTGAGTCTTCGGAGAAGGGCAGGATATAAATGGAATTAAAATAAAAAAATAAAAAATAAATAAAAAATACTACTTGATAAGATAGAAAAATGTGGGTTAGACAGCAACACCACCAGATGGATTCGTAGCTGGCTGACCGGCCATACTCAGCGTGTGGTCCTCAATGGAACGGCATCTACATGGAGGGAAGTTGTAGTGGGGTACCCCAGGGCTCTGTTCTGGGCCCAGTGCTCTTCAACATCTTCATCAACGATTTGGATGAGGGGACAGATGGGAAACCCATCAAATTTGCAAGCTGGCAGGAGAACCCAACACTCCAGGCTTAAGATACAGGAGGATCTGGACAGACTTGAACACTGGGCGCTAGCTAACAAAATGAAATTCAGTGGTGAAACAAGTAAGGTTCTACACTTAGGCAAGAAAAACCAAAAGCACAGGTATAGTATAGGTGGTACCTATAGGTAGCAACTGTGAGAGGGATCTCGGAGTCCTAGTAGACAATCACTTAAATATGAGCCAGCCGTGTGCTGCAGCTGCCAAAAAAGCCAACACAGTGCTAGTCTGCATTAACAGAGGAATAGAATCAAGATCACATAAAGTACTAATACCATTTTACAATGCCCTGGTAAGGCCACACTTGGAATACTGCATCCAATTTTGGTCACCACAATGTAAAAAAGATGTTGAGACTCTAGAAAGAGAACAGAGAAGAGCAACAAAGATGATTAAGGTACTGGAGGCTAAAACATATAAGGAACAGTTGCTGGAATTGGGTATGTCTAGTTTAATGAAGAGAAGGACGAGGGGAGACATGATAGCAGTGTTCCAATATCTCAGGGGCTGCCCCAAAGAAGAGGGAGTCAATCTATTCTCCAAAGTGCCCGAAGGCAGGACAAGAAGCAACGGATGGAAACTCATCAAGGAGAGAAGCAACCTGGAATTAAGGAGAAACTTCCTGACAGTTAGAATAATTAATCAGTGGAACAACCTGCCTCCAGAAGTTGTGAATGCTCCAACACTGGAAGTTTCTAAGAAGAGATTGGACAAGCTTTTGTCTGAAATCATGTAGGGTTTCCTGCCTGAGCAGGGGGTTGGACTAGATGACCTTTATTATCCAACTTTATTATGATGATTATGATTATGATTACGAATAATAACAATAATAATAATAATGATAATGATGAGTGATTTTTGAACCATAAAAACCTTTGTTTAATAAAAGGTGACCTGACCTGGGTGGGAGATAAACTGTATGTTCCAGCAGCAGTAAGACTAAAAGTGATGCAAGCTGGCCATGACTTGAAGATAACTGAACACTTTACATTCGTCAAAACCGTACACTTTCTTAAGAGATGATTCTGGTGGCCCTCATTTAAAAGGACATTGAGAACTATGTGGCAAGCTGCCTCACATGTGCTGCAGCAAAGCGGCGGCAAGGGAAAGTGCCAGGGCTGCTTTAACTGGTAGCTGTCACTGCACGTTTTTTTTTTGTTCGTCAGAAAGTTCATTTCTAACTGTACATTTTCCCCTGCTCTCTGCACCTGTTGTGATAACTTATCTGGTAACCATAGTGAATCCCATATGACTAGTTATGTTATGATTTCAGTCTGTTTAGTGCGCATGTCTAGAAAAAGTTCTCAGAGTTATTGTTTATTGTTTTATTCACTTTGCTGTTACTGTCTGTTACGTTAGGATGTAGTGAGCTAGCTCTCTTTATAATATATATTTAGTTTTTATATTTTTGTAAGTAAAAGGTATTTAGTAAGATTATGCGTCGTGTTTTTATTGCCTTCCTGCATGCATATCATGCATTCTCTGAAGCACGGTCCTTCGCCCTCTACAAAGGTGATTTTTACCTTGACATTTTGGTTTCGAGGATGGTTTGATTTATGTTTTTGGAGATGCATGTTTCTGCGGCTGTTATCAGTTAGTTAGTGCTAGTGAGGCAGTGGTGATTAACTGCTGAAACATGTCAGGAAGGAAGCCACGGCTGAAAAGGAGTCTCTCTGTGGGGCAGCTCCCTTCAACTTTAAAAACTCCGATCGCTTCGGCCACACGCCTTGGAGAAGACGCACCTGCTCCTGTCCACGATGCAAGGTCAGTCACTCCTTTTTCTACTTATCCAAGCTCCCTGGCAGCTGCTTTTGAAAATGCTCACACTCCAGGGGCTCAAAATGATTTTCAAAGGCTTGGAGCGAAACCTAAAGTTCAGCCGAAGAAAATTCCTTCTGCTCCTTCAAGCCCCAAGCAAACTATGCGAGATAGGGCTATGCAAGGCTACTGTGAACAAATTGGGGTTTTTGAAAAGCGTTTGCAGCAGGCAAAGGAATATGTGTCAATGGTTCAGCAATATGAGAGGAATTATGAGCATGAACCGGCCATATTGCCACACCCACAAGGAGAAGCCATATTGCCTCCTTCTTCCCCAAAGCCAAAGTCACGCCCATCATTGAGTGTCATGCAAGACGAATGGGAACCGGAGGCTCCTATGTCACATGATTATGGGCTGTCCCAAAGGACATACAGAGCCACAGTGATGCCTGAAGCAAATGTTATAGCACCATCTACTGGTGAAGCTGCATTAAGACATGAATTGGAGCTCTCACTCTCGCAATTGTCTATGGAGGAGTCTTTGCTCAGAGATACAAGATTTCTGCCGTTATCTGAGGCTCCAGCCCCTGATGGTGCTAGGATTCCTGTTACTATTGCTTCTCCTGTTAATATTGCTTCTATGCAAGCCCCTCTACCTGGCAGAACACAGCCATATTTAACCCACATGCAATTGCCACCAGGTTCTTATATGCGAAGGCCAGTGTCATCTGCAGGTTATGCTAATGCACCAGCCCTAGCGCCAGCGCCTCCTGCTGGCCAGGGTAGAATAGCAGCTCAAAGACAGTCACAGCCAGCACCAAGAGCTTCAATGCAACTGCCGTATGTCCAGGCACAGGCACAGACGCCACTGGTGCCACCTGCAGGTTATGGTCGGATTGCACAGCCAGTACCTCAATTGTATATTCCTCATCAAACACCTTCTATTGTACCACTGGCTGGTGACTCAAAATTAAAGAAGTCAGGACAGAATTACAGGGCATGGGTCAGTGAGGTTGGACTTTTGTTATGCAGAGAAGGTACTCACATGATGGTGTTTAATCCTCCTGCCCAGCCATGGATTCCTGACATATGGGACTTGGATACTAGAGCATGCACAACATTATTGATGTCAATGGACACTGAATTGCAGCTCACGTTTTCACAAGATGCAACTGCCCAACAAATTTGGACTCAGTTAGAGACATGTTATCGGCCTACATCAATTGAGTCTACATGTTTGCTTTTGTCTGAGTTCCATGGTTCCAGATTAAAACCTGGTGAACATATTGGAGCACATTTGACTAAAATGAAAGGTATTAGAAAAGAACTGGGTGAACAAGGCTATCCTATTGATGATTTTCAAATGATCAGCATTATCATCAATTCTTTGAATCATGAGTGGAAAGATGCTATTTCCAAGATTAATCAAGTGCCTATTGCTCAACGCACAGTGGATCATGTATGCAGGATTTTAACCGAAGAAGAGGCACTTATGCAAGCTGCGCCACATTTAAGGGAACCACCTGCATCAAGAGCTTCAGCCTCGTGCCTTCCGTGGAAGGACCTACGTTCCAAGGATGCCAAGATGCTACATCTGCAATCGTGTGGGACATGCCACCCGGGATTGTCCCCAACGAGTTCCAGCGCCCGTCACATACCAGCCCAGAGGAACAGATTCCAGAGGAGGCAGAGGTAGAGGCGGACGACAAGGTCGTGGTCGTGGTTCCAGGCATGATCCACAAGCTCCACTTGTCACATTGGTTGTGACCAACGATCCACAGCCTCAACCAGAGTATGACAGACGACTTCTTTGGACTTTGGACAGCGGAGCAGCATTACATGTTACCTACAGAAAAGACCTTTACACAGAGATGCACGAGCCTGAACCTGAACTTCGTGAACTTTACTCTTTTTCCAATCATCCTGTTCAGGTCATGGGAAAAGGAACTGTTTATATTGAAGAGCTCGGTGCTCTCATTCCAAATGTTTACTATGTTCCGTCTGCCAGTAGTAATTTGCTTAGTCAGAGTCATTTGTCTAGGTTTTCTCATTTTCAGGTCCACCATCTTGAAAAAGCAAGTTATATAGTCAAAGACGGAGATATTGTTGCTGAAACCATGTTGATTGGTGGTGTTTATTACTTAAAACCAAAGCCTAAGCAGCAAGAGCAGGCAAGTATACACATTCCAAAAAGCACAGGCCCAGAGAGAGACGTCCCAGAGAGAGATCCTGTTGCTACTCCAAAGGTTCCTAATACTGATAAAAATACAAAAAAGACACAGGTTGCTCACAGCAAGCCTGGGGTTCCTAATAAAAATGCTAATGTTGAGAATTCACTAACAGGTAAACCTTTGCATTCCAGGTGTATCCATAAGTGGCACAGAAGATTGGGTCATGCCAGTTTCCGTGTTCTGAAGAAGATGCCAGAGTTCGCAAGAGGTTTGGATCTAAAGGGGTGTAAGGTGTTCTTGGACTGTGCTGTCTGCAAGAAAGCCAAATCCAAGGCAGCAGCAATTCCAAAACGCGCTACACGCCTGTCAACACGCATTTTTGATTTGGTACACACTGACATAGTTGGTCCTTTTGCACCAACACTTGGTGGTAAAAGATATTTCTTGACAATCGTTGATAATTATTCTAGATATGGATATGTATATCCTATGAAAGAAAAATCTGAGACCTTTCAGATCTTTAAAGACTTTGCTAGTCTTGTCTATACCCAATTCGAGGTCAACATTGCCAGAATCCAGAGTGATCGCGGTGCTGAATTCATGTCTCAGCGTTTCCAGGACTGGATGCGTGAGAATGGGATAGTACATCAGACATCTGCTCCTTATACGCCAGCTGAAAATGGGGTGGCAGAACGCAGAAATGGAGTTCTGCAAACCATGATGCGTTGCCTCCTTGAAGATGCTAACCTCAGTCTTCCGTACTGGGGTGAAGCTATCAAATATGCTAACCATATCATCAACTGTACTTGGAGTAGTGTGATAAATCAGACCCCTTATTTCATGTTGTATGGACACAAGCCTGATCTCTCCCATCTCCATATTTTTGGTTCCTATGCTATGGTCAATATTCCTTTAGCCCAAAGAAAGAAAGGGGGTCCTGCAGCAAAAAGGATGAGATTTATGGGCATTGATGATAATTCAAAATGGAGCAAATACATTGACTCTCATCATGTTATTGTGGTTTCACAATCTGCTATTTTTGAGGAAGATGCTGACTGGTCCAGGATTCATTCTAACGATCCTGGAGTTTATTTTCCTAGAGATGATGTTGCTGATGTCACGCAGCCTGATGATCAAGATTCACAGGAGAATGTTCCTTCCACGAGTTCTTCTCAACCTACTGTTCCGTCTTCGCAAGCCGCTGATGTTTACCCCCATCCTCTGGTTTTACGACAGTGTATGTGGTGGTGGACATGCTGACCAAGATGGCGCACTTCATCCCCTGTTGCGGCTTACCGTCAGCCCACGCCACTAGTCATATGTTCATTCAGCAGGTGTTTCGGCTGCACGGCCTCCCTGATAGAGTCATCGGGGGGGGGCAGTTTACAGCCCGCTTCTGGCAGGAGTTGATGCATGCGTTGGATATCAAGATTTGCCTCTCGTCCGCGCATCATCCTCAAACTGACGGGGGAACCGAGAAGGTCATTGGTATCCTGGAACAATATCTGCGCTGCTACGTCAATCTGCAGCAAAACAATTGGGTGAACTATCTGGCCATAGCTGAGTTTGCATTTAACAATTCGCAGCACACCTCCACACAGATTACACCGTTCTTGGCCAATGTGGGATATCACCCCCGGTTTTTCCCCCTTTCTCCCGTGGACTCACCGGAGCCGGCAGCGAACGACTTCATGGCAGAGTTACAGGCAATCCATCGATTGGTGCGACGTCAGTTAGAGAAGGCCAAGGCCGATTACAAAAGGTTTGCTGATCGGTCAAGACGCCTCCACTATCGGTGGGAGATCGGGTCTGGTTGTCCACCAGGAACCTACCGTCAACACGGCCGGTGAGAAAGTTAGATATTTAGAACCGTTCCCAGTCAAGGCTGTCATCAATCCGGTCGCCTATCGCTTAACTCTGCCACGTTCCCTGCGTGTGCACCCAGTCTTTCATTGGTCTGTGTTGGTCCCCGAGCAACCGGCCTGTCCACTCCGCCGAGCGGAACCTCCCCCATCAGGACCTTGTGATGGAGGCAGCACCCCCGAGTACGAGGTCGCCAGCATCAGGGATTCCCGTTGGCTGAAAGGTCGTTTCCAGTACCTGATTGAATGGAAAGGTTACGGACCAGAGGACTTCACCTGGGAAGACACGACCGCCATTCATGCCCCTGCATTGGTGACCGCTTTTCATGAACAATTTCCATCCCGACCGCATCCGGATCGGCAGACCCGGGGGAAGGGCCCTGTTGTGATTCAGGGTCAGCCTGTGGGTTCGGCAGTTGGGTCGGACGACTCAGAGGAGGAGGAGGGGGGTGTTGAAGACCTTGTTGAGGGGGTTGAAGATCTTGCTGATGAGAGCCCTCAGCCAGGCCCCTCCCACTTGGTCACCACAGAGACCCAGCTGTGTGAGCCTGACAGCGTGGATGAAGATGACCCACAGCTGGCCCTGTTCAAGGATGCCCGACGCAGGAGGCAGTCAATTAGGAGTAAACAGCGGAAGGCAATGGGGCTCCTCGGAAGGAGGCAGAGAGAAGCCACGCCCTGAACTCTATATAAGGGGAATGTGTGGGAGGGCTGGTTTGCTGAAGGCAACCACTTGGATAGTTCCTGTTTCTTAAAGCTCCTGTTTCTTGGTTTGTCTTGTTCCATTTGTTTTTGTAGTAATAAATTTGGCAGGCGTAATTCCAGCCTCTTGCCTTCTTGTAAAAGGGGTTGTCCCTGCCTTTTCTGCAGGGCCGGTAGCAGGCTGGTACAGAACACGCACCAGGTGAACCTGGGCAATGTCTCCAGGCCTTTGATCATCTTAATTGCTTTTCTCTGATTTTTTCCCCCAAACTCTCAACATCTTTTTTGTGATAAGGTGCCCAAAATTGGCTGCAGTATTCCATGTGCAGTCTTAATAAAGCAGTAATATATCACGTGATCCCAATCCACGTCTTAGGGAAGAAAGAACTCTTGGAGCCAGGATTGTCCAATCAGGAGCTTTTACTAAAACATGATTGTTAGTGGAAATACTAGACAGGATCTGAAAACTGTGTTACAGGTTGGTACTTTTAAAGTGTCCCCGAGTGAAACCCCCTCCCCTCAGTCCATTTGGTCAGTCCTGGATCAATTAAGGTTCAGGTGTCAACACCTTCCAAGGGAAGAGGGATCTTCCATGCCTTTAGGATTCTTACTTCCTCCCTTTCAGATTCTAATCTGATACGCAAACCAGATCTCTCCCCCCCTCTTTCTTTGTTCTTCCCAGTTCAAAGGTTCTTCCCCTGGTTTAATGACGGCCTCCAGGCAGGCTGAAATAAACACTCTTGCAGCAAATGGATAAGGAAAGCCAATTAACATCTTTTCTTCTCCTCCTTGGGAATGGCAGAATCCAGTGAGGGATGTAATATTTCAGAACATACAGATAGTTTTATGAATGGGATATAAATGGATTCTGACACTGTTTGTACAACCCCGGATTGTATTACCTTTTTAGTTGCTGCTGCACACTACTGGCTCATAGTCAAGTGATCATCCACTAGGATTCCAAGGTCCCTTCACAGTTATTGTTTTTAAGCCAGGTCTCGCTCAATCTGTATTTGTACTTTTGGTTTTTCCTGCCTAAATCTAAGACTTTGCTTTTCTCCACATTGAAACTCATTTTGTTGGATAGGGCCCATTGTTCAAGTTTGTCAAAATCTTTTTGGATCCTGGGTTTATCCTCTGGGGTGTTGGCTACTCCTGTCAGTTTGGTGTCATCTGAAAATCTGACGAGTTCCCCTTCAATTCCCTCATCTCAGTCACCTATGAAGGTATTGAAGAATACTGGGCCTAAGACGGAGCCTTGTGGTATCCCACTGCTTACTTCTCTCCATGTGGATGTAGTGCCATAGAGTATGCTGAGTATGGTTTGTTAGCCAGCTACAGATCCATCTGGAGGTGATGTTGTCTATTCCACCTTTTCCTAGCTTACCAAGGAATAGGTTGTGATCTACCTTGTCAAATGCTTTATTGAAACCTAAGTTTCATTTCGCTGGTCTACTAGTTTAGTCACTTTATTGAAGAATGAGATGATATTGGTTTGGCATGATGTGTTTTTAACAAACCCGTGCTGGCTACTAGTTATGACTTTGTTTGCTTCTAGTTATTTGCAGATCTGTTTTTTGATTATCTTTTCTAGAAACTTCCCAGGTTTTAATGTTAAACTGATTGGTCTGTAGTTTCCTGGGTCCGTTTTTTTCTCTTTCTTGAAGATGGAACCACATCAGTCCTTTTCCAATCCTCAGGTACTTCCCTGATGCTCCAGGATTTATGAAAGATGTGGTACAATGATTCTGAGATAGGTATTACCTTACCATTTTCTTCCTTATTTTAATTTTTGTTTCTAGTATGTCTTTTGTAGTGGTTTTTTCTGGTGTAGTTTTTTTGGGCTGTAGTTTCTTTTTGTGTGAAGACTGACACAAAGTATGAGTTAAGCAGCTCTGCTTTCTCCCTGTTGCAGGCATTTTCTCAGACCTCGCTTTGCTTCCTTGCTATCACTATCTCCTAATAAAAGTTCCTTTTGAGACAATGCCTGTTTCAAGAGTTCTGCTTTCTTGGGAGGATTAGTTAAGGCAGGTCCTTACACTTGCCCTCTGCCCTAACCCTTTGTTGTTGTTGTTGTTGTTAGTTGCGAAGTCGTGTCCGACCCATCGCGACCCTCCAGGCCTTCCTGTCCTCTACCATCTTCTGGAGTCCATCTAAGCTCACGCCTACTGCTTCAGTGACTCCATCCAGCCACCTCATTCTCTGTCGTCCCCTTCTTCTATTGCCCTCAATCTTTCCCAGCATTAGGCTCTTCTCCAGTGAGTCCTTCCTTCTCCTTAGGTGGCCAAAGTATTTGAGTTTTAGCTTCAGGATCTGGCCTTCTAAAGAGCAGTCAGGGTTGATCTCCTCTAGGACTGACCGGTTTGATCACCTTGCAGTCCAAGGGACTCGCAGGAGTCTTCTCCAGCACCATAGTTCAAAGGCTTCAATTCTTTGGCACTCAGCCTTTCTTATGGTCCAGCTTTCACTGCCATACATTGCAACTGGGAAGACCATAGCCTTGACTATACACACTTTTGTTGACAGGGTGATGTCTCTGCTTTTTAGTGTGCTGTCTAGATTTGCCATGGCTTTCTTCCCAAGGAGCAAGCGTCTTTTAATTTCTTGGCTACAGTCCCCATCTGCAGTGATCTTGGAGCCCAGGAAAATAAAATCTGTCACTACCTCCATTTCTTCCCCATCTATTTGCCAGGAATTGAGAGGGCCAGATGCCATGATCTTGGTTTTCTTAATGTTTAGTTTCAACCCAAGTTTTGCACTCTCCTTCTTCACCCGCAGCAATATGTGGTATCATCTGCATATCTTAGGTTGTTGATGTTTCTTCCGGCAATCTTAATTCCAACTTTTGATTCATCTAGCCCTGCCTTTCTCATGATGTGCTCTGCATATAAGTTAAATAGGCAAGGCGACAGTATACAGCCTTGCCGGACTCCTTTCCCAATTTTGAACCAATCAGTGGTTACGTGTTCTCACTGTTGCTTCTTGGCCCGCATATAGATTTCTCAAGAGACAAATAAGATGGTCTGGTATGCCCATCTCTTTAAGGACTTGCCAGAGTTTGTTATGATCCACACAATCAAAGGCTTTAGCATAGTCAATGAAGCAGAAGTAGATGTTTTTCTGGAACTCTCTAGCTTTCTCCATGATCCAGCGTATGTTAGCAATTTGATCTCTAGTTCCTCTGCCTCTTCGAAATCCTGCCTGTACTTCTGGTAGTTCTCGATCCACATACTGCTGGAGTCTAGCTTGTAGAATTTTAAGCATAACTTTACTAGCATGAGAAATGAAATGAGTGCAATGGTGCGATAGTTTGAACATTCTTTGGCACTGCCTTTCTTTGGAATTGGAATGTAAACTGATCTTTTCCAATCCTGTGGCCACTGTTGAGTTTTCCAAATTTGCTGGCAAATTGAGTGTAGCACTTTTACTGCATCGTCTTTTAAGATTTTGAATAGCTCAGCTGGAATACTATCACCTCCACTAGCTTTGTTGTTGCTCAGCTTTTCTAAGGCCCACTTCACTTCACATTCTAGGATGTCTGGCTCAAGGACAGTGACCACCTCATTGTGATTATCAGGGACGTTAAGCTCATTCTTGTATAGTTCTTCTGTGTAATTTTGCCACCTCTTCTTAATCTCTTCTGCCTCTGTTAGGTCCCTGCCGTTTTGGTCCTTTATCATGCCCATTTTTGCATGAAACGTTCCTTTCATCTCTCCAATTTTCTTGAAAAGATCTCTGGTCCTCCCTATTCTATTGTTTTCTTCTATTTCTTTGCATTGTTCATTTAAGAAGGCATTCTTATCTCTTCTAGCTATTCTTTGGAATTCTGCATTTAATTGGGCGTATCTTTCTTTTTCTCCCTTGCCTTTCGCTTCCCTCCTTTCCTCAGCTATTTGCAAAGCTTCCTCAGACAGCCATTTTGCTTTCTTGCATTTCTTTTTCTTTGGGAGGGTTTTAGTTGCTACCTGTTCTACAATGTTGCGAACCTCTGTCCATAGTTCTTCAGGCACTCTGTCTATCAGATCTAATTCCTTAAATCTATTTGTCACCTCTACTGTATATTCAACAGGGATATGATTTAATTCATAACTGACTGGCCTAGCGCTTTTCCCTACTTTCTTTAATTTAAGCCTAAACTTTGCAACAAGAAGCTCATGGTCTGAGCCACAGTCAGCACCTGGTCTTGTTTTTACTGACTGTATAGAGCTTCTCCATCTTTGGCTGCAGAGCATATAGTCAATCTGATTTCTGTGTTGACCGTCTGGTGATGTCCATGTGTAGAGCCGTCTCTTGGGTTGTTGGAAAAGAGTGTTTGCTATGACCATTGTATTCTCTTGACAAAATTCTATCAGCCTGTGCCCTGCTTCATTTTGTACTCCAAGGCCAAACTTGCCTGTTATTCCAGTTATCTTTTGGCTTCCTACTTTAGCATTCCAATCCCCCATGATGATAAGGACATCATTTCTGGGTGTTAGGTGCTGTAGGGCTTCATAGAACCGGTCAATTTCATCCTCTTCAGCACCGGTGGTTGGGGCATAGACTTGGACTACTGTGATATTGAATGGTTTGCCTTGGATTCGAACTGAGATCATTCTGTCATTTTGAGGATTGTATCCCAGTATTGCTTTTCCTATTTTTTATTTATGAAGGCTACTCCATTTCTTCTGAGGGATTCTTGCCCACAGTAGTATACCTGATGGTCATCTGAATTAAATTCACCCATTCCTGTCCATTTTAGTTCGCTGATACCTAAGATGTCAATGTTTAGTCTTGTCATCTCTTGTTTGACCACGTCCAGCTTTCCTTGATTCATGGATCTTACATTCCAGGTTCCTATGGAGAAAAAATCTTTACAGCATCGGACTTTCCTTTCACCACCAGACATATCCACAGCTGAGCATCCTTTCGGCTTTGGCCCAGTCGCTTCATTCTTTCTGGCGCTACTAGTACTAGCCCTCTGCTCTTCCCCAGTAGCATATTGGACGCCTTCCGACCTGAGGGGCTCATCTTCCAGCGTCATATTGTTTTGCCTTTTGGTACTGTCCATAGGGTTTTCATGGCAAAGATACTGGAGTGGGTTGCCATTTCCTTCTCCAGTGGATCACGTTTTGTCAGAACTCTCTGCTATGACCTGTCCGTCTTGGGTGGCCCTGCACGGCATAGCTCATAGCTTCATTGAATTACGCAAGCCCCTTCGCCACGACAAGGCAGTAATCCATGTTGTTATCCTCTTTGAAATAAGAAATACAAATCTCCAAAAGAGTCAGCACTAGGACAGAGAAGGCATGTGGAACTAATCAGTGTTTATGGAAGGATTAAGTTAACTCTGTTAGAGTTGCTTTATGATAATTAAAGAAAAAAATCTGAAGGTTCAGTTGGCAAAGGCACTCTTTTCTGGGATTTCATAGGACATTGTTCCTGTTTGTGTACTGTAACTTTTAAAAGAATAATAATTCCTCCACAATAGAATTGTTGCCTTCCAACAATACATCTAGGAAGAAAGAAAGGGAATGTGGGAAATAAAATGTGCGTCTCCCATTAGATCAAAAAGTTGTTCCTAAACAATATCACTTGGCCATAATGATTGTTGGAAGTCCTTGTTTCAAAGTCTCCATCCGTAAAATCTGAAGTTATCTCTGGGGAGAAGCAAAGGGCCAAAAAAAATAGGGGTCCCCATCTTCAAAGGAGAAGAGAAAACAACAGATCATTCAACTGAGCTGCCACCAACAATGAGTGACATTCTAGAATAACAATCCGTTTGCCAGCTTTTTAAAAAGAACACATTGATTTTTTTTAGGGATGGGTCTAAGCTACTAACAATGTTTCTGGAAAAAAATTAGTCATGGTCACTGAACCTATGCAAAGGATTAACAAAGTTGCTGCCCAAGGTGCCAGATGACCTCTAATTCCCCCCTCTTGGATGAAGAGTGTTGACCTCCAAAGGAGGGTCCAGGATAGAAGCCCCTCTCCCAGGCCCCACAGGAGGAAGTGCTGGGAAAGACTGGGACTTGCTGGGAGGGATTTTGACTCCTGAGAATTCAAAGCTCTCCCATTGTGACTTCAAAAGGGGATAAAGTTGTTCTGGCTTTGAGAAAACAGGGAACAGGAAAAGACTTAAGGGGGGACTACTTGCTCTGCAAAAGGTCCTAGAAAGCAGGACAGAACACAAACTGTTTTGCAATCAGCCTGTCAGTTTAATCCAGATCTTTTCTTTAAGATCAATGGTCCAAAATTCATTTCCAATCTAGGATCAGTGAAATGTATTGTTGGGAAAAAAATTTCATCAGGGTCCAGTCCAAGCTAGGACTAAACAAAATGGATACTGCTTTAGAAAGACGGTTGTAGTTTCTTGAAGGGCAGAACCACAACAGGATGTGGTTCTGGAGCATCTGACCACATCTAGCTGGGAGTGGTGGGTTTTAATAGCTTCTTGGGCCTTTGTGTTTGGGGTTGTTTCCTATTTGAGTGTGTCCTTTTGGTATTCTGATGGTGGTGGGGGTGCTGTCTTCCTTTAGTACGATCATTTCTAGTCCAAGAGTTGCCTACAGAACACAAAACCATTTCTCTAAAATGGGTTTATGCTTCAAGGGCTCAGAACTGGTAGGGCTCAGCAACAAGGAATTTAATCTAGAAATGGAGAGGAAGGCAAAGGGAACTTAAGAAATGCCAAATCACATTGCTGTTTCTGGAAAGCTTAACAAAAGATCCAACCCTACAGGAATCTGCACTGTTTAGATTTCAGTTGAAGATTCATTCAAGCTGTTTTGAGATTTGGCTCTAGAAAAGATTTGTCCATTAAGGTGAAGCCTCCAGATTTATTTATTGTTATCAGAAAGTTCCTTAATTAGGAGTGCAGGAAATCAGCACTCCCCCTCCCCGAGAAGGAAATATTTGGGGGGATAGTAAAAAAAGGCAGAATATTATATTTCCCCAAAGTAATAGAAAAATCTTAGACAGAAACCAACCCCCCCCCCCGTCTCTCTCCCCCAAACAGAAACTCAGCAGGCCAACTCTGTAGAAATGCAGATTTGATCATCCTATTCAAAAAGATGAGCCACCTATTTATAAGCAAAATGCTTTCAGCTAAGCCTCAGAGAAGCAGGACATGACCTTTAGGGACATAAAAGGATTAACCCACCACCATTAGAATACCAAAAGGGCACACTGAACCTCAGGTCAAAGTTCATTGCACAGGAACTACCTTAAACAGGAATAACTCCAAACACAAAACCCCAAAAAGGTATCAAAACCCACTTACTCCTAGCTCCGTTTTGTCAGCCACCCCAAGAACATGCTGCTGTCACTGAAGTTTTTGACAACTAAATAAACAAGAGCCTTCTTTCCAAACAGCCTCCATTTTGTTTATTCCCAGCTTGAACTGGACCCTGATGAAGATTTTTCTTTCGACAGGAGCATCCACTTTCCTGCAGAGGAGTGGCCACTACAGCCACACACATTGTGATGCAACACAGAAGAAAATGCAACATTCCTGATGGTGGGAAAATAGAATATCTGCTATTAAAATAATACCACCTTGATCAAACTTATCTTTTCTACATGTTCATCCAACAAAATAAAAGTATTTTCTTGCTTAAATGTTTTTTAAAGTAAAGTAAAGAGGTAGCATTAAAGAGACCTGCTTTAACAAATCTTTGCGTTCAACAACTCAAGGGAATTCTGATCACCCTGGCATCTGTTCAAGTTGCTCTACAAATCATAGGAGGAGAGAAGAGAGCACCGCTTAACAAACGCCGGGGATTTCTTAAAGGCAATCAGCAAGTCCTGTAAGGTGCCCTTAATTTAACCCTGAAGTCAACAGGCATTCCCATTTCATATTCCCAATAGCCTCAAACCTTTGCCTGCTTCTTCTGCCATCCTTCATTTCCTTCCTCTTTGCAGTTCTGTCTTTCCCCCTTGTCTTCTGCCATTGGACCCTCCTTCTGTCTCCTTTGAAGTCTTTGACTACAGTACACGCAGTTTCATAAACGGTGCCAGCATTAATGTTCCTTCTGCTTCCTTCTTCACTACATCTCCATTGCTGGCTCACATTGAATCAGGGATAATCCATGCTTTTTTGTGATCATCTACCTTCTGAAAGTTATATGCAATTTCTTGGAAGGACCGTGCTTGGTAAAATTTGTCTCCCAATAGGGTTTGCAATAATTTAATTCTGTTGATGCCTCCAAAAAAATTGTTTACTTTTGGAAAGCATTATTCACATCATCCCTCTTGATGGGGTAGCAACATCAAAAAAATAATTCCAGCTTTTGTTCATCCTTCCCTTTTTATTGACCTGAATATTCTTTGATTTTTGAGCAAACATGAATGCCTTTATTGCAATGTCTCTATTTATATCGCTTCTGTTTTTTCCTGAGCAACTGTACTATTTTATCCCATTAGTTCTATTTTATCTGTTAAATCATATTAAAAATATTCAACTTCTTGAAATGGCATTTAAATATCAGACAGTGTATGTTGAGTTTATGTATTCTGATTTAGCATATATATTATGTTATTGCCTTTTTATCAGCTGCTGAGACTCCATTTCCAATTGCAGTGGAATATAAATTTGATAAATTTTGCCTGTTTTGAACCATATTCTTCCACATTTTTCCCATTGGGGAGATTAAGACATCCTTTTCATTACATCCTTCTGCCCCAGGCAAGTGTTGGCCAAAATCCCTTCCTTCCAGTGTTCACAAAACTCAGTTTGCAGCCAGTCCTCCTCATCCACCCACCATGCTCCATCCAATTACTTTCTGGTAGGCACAACCAGATTTCCTGTAAGAAATTTCAGGCAGGCCTGTGACTCCTGTGCAGGGAAAGGATTCCTACCAGGGGTTTCCTCCTGACTTCCTCCTGGCCCAGCCCTCCAGGCAGCCACCAGTCCCTCCCCGGGAGATAATCCCCCGACTGAGCATTGGTCAGCCAGCCAAGAGGGGAGGCCCTCCAGCAGCAGCTCTCCTACTTAGAGCAGCAGCATCACCCTCCGTGGGCACTGCACCTCCTGACAACCACGATGGCAAAGGCGGTGTCTTTCTTTGGGCTGTGTTGCCTTTTGGCCCTTCTTTGGGGACAGCCGAGTGTTGGACATCAGCAGCCGTGGCCTTTCTCAGAGCCCAATAACTTCTTTGGCTTCTGGAATAAGATGAGGGACGATGCGATCGTCTACCAGGCTACCGTCATGTACCACCAGGCCGTGGATCATTTGAGCAGGGAGCACAACTGCACCTACCTCGCGGTACCTGGAGAAAAGGTCCACGTCCAACTGATGGTAAGGGGAAAGGCGCAGGTTTCTCTCATTCTATTCCTGTTTGCTTGCAAAACTACAAGGGATTTTGCCTCCTGATTTTGCTCATACTTTTTAGTACTAACTTTGCCGCCCCCCCTTCTAGAACTCAATAGCAGTACTTTAATATCTAAGTTTACCTTTTGAACATATTTGGCTTTTTAAAGCCCTTTTATCATTTTAAACAATTTCTGTGTTTCAAAGTGAGGAGTCCTGTTGCCACTTTTCAATGGCAGGGAAAAAGAGAGACAGCACCGTGTCCTTCGCTCACCGGCTTCACTCACTGGCCACCGGATGGAGGTGGCTCTCGCTGGTCAGTTTTCCTCCCTTGCAGCAGAATCTTCCTTGCTCAGTGCCCTTTCGCCCTCCTTAGAACTGCTACTGTCATAAAGGACTAGTATTTCTTTAAAGTACTCTGTTGCCTGCTTCTTGCTTCCAGGAAAATATTCTCATTATCTAACTGAATTTTTAAAAGACAAGTTAAACACTGCTACGCCTGTCAGGATCTGCTGCCAACCCCTCTGAAGGAAAATCAGGGACATGGGGGGGCAACAGAGAGATCACCAGAGAATTTTTCTGGCTGTATTTCAGACCGTGCATGGGAAAATTTACCACTTCAGAACCATCCTGATGAAGGTCACGTGCCCTCCGGGTGAGAAAAGACCAAATCACAAGAACTGTCAGATAGTTCCTGGATCACCGGTGAGGAAGGGGCTTTCGTGCCCTGCTTTTTAGGATGGGCTTTATGGAAATATTCCTAGCTGTTAGCACAGCTGAAATCTGGGCAGGCTAGAGGTAACCCAGTCACAGTGGCACGGAGGGGGGAAAGTAGAGTGGGATTTGTGCCTTTGGGCCTTCCAGCCAATATAGAAAACCTTGAACTGAACGATGAGTGGGGCTGCCACCCCCCATCATCTGCAGAGCTCCCCTCTGCCCCCCTGGCACCTCTGCCCAGTTTTCAGCTGGGCAGAGGTGCCAAAGCCAGAGGAAGACAAACTCTTCTTTGAAGAGCTGCACTGCCTTAAAACCCCGAGATGAGGAAAACGGGACGAGCTCCCAATGCCAGTCCCTCCTGCCCTCCATCCATCTGGGGGCCCTGTGCTGCCCCACTCGAGGCCTCCTTTCTCCAGCTGCTCCAGGATGGCCGCTCTGTGGAGGAGGGGCTGCCTCCACCTGCCACCAGCCCTTTAGCCCACTTTGGCTGCTGCGGCCCCGTCACTGGCGCCAGGATGAGAAACGGCCACCTGCCCATGACATGCAGGGCTAAGGGGCTTCCGTCGGACGTCATGGAGATGCAGAAGAGGAGGGAGAGGGAAGTCGAGATTTGGGGGAAGGTGAAAGGCAACTTCCACGCAAACTCGTGTCTGATTTATTTCTTTTATCCCTGTAGAAATATTTGTGCTACATGGACTTGACAACCTTCCCTGATTTCCACACCCAGAAAGTAAGAGTAAAAAGTTGTGAGGAGTACCGGGCCACCCCAAGTCCTCCTGTCGTCACACCTGGAGAAGAACCTGAGAAAGAAGAGGGCACTCCGTACATGTGAAGAGAGCGGCTCCCCACTCTCTTTAGGTTGAGGGCCACACGGTGGACCCCCAGCCCAGCCATCCCTCCCCCCACATGGTGCCCATGAAAGGAAAATGCAGTAATGTGGAATGTTTAAAAATGGAACGATTCAAAATCTCATGAATGGCAAAAGGGTCTCCTTGGTTCTTCTTCTTCACGCTTTGCTTATAGCTCCCTCTTGCATTCCAAACAAGCATCCAGCTCCAGGTTGCAGGTGGAGCCTCCTCACTTCACTGCACCTTTTTCGAACTCAGCATTCCTCAGGGGTAGACAAATCCTGCCTGAACCGTGAATAGGCTAAAGTATATATTTAGCGTTGATCACCTATATTGCTAGAATCTGGCCAGACTGCCTGGCAGACCTCAGGGTTCCACCTCAGGACCCCCCCCCCCCGACTCTAAGCTGAAACGTCTCTTTACTTGCGTCTCCTCCCCCCACCTGCCGGGTCTTCAGCCGGCAATTCCACCACACTGGCATAAAGCCACAAGAAGGAAGAAATCTGAAGAGGCCAATGAAGTGCATATAACGGGAAAAGGGGGGGTTGGCAGAAACAGGAAGGGCAGAGAACTCCAGAAGCTCTAGGACCTGCATCAGGAAGAAAGGCTGCACTGAGATTTGCAGTGACATCAGAAACCACAACAAAAGGGTGTTTGGAGGCTCATTAGAAGGAAAAAAGGGGGGCTAAGAGATTGTTAGAGCTTTGCAAGGAGAAAGTGGTAAGAATTACATCCCTGGGAAAAGAGGGAGCAGGGCGGGTGAGAGATTTAAACAAATTCAGGTCTCCAGGGCCAGACGGGTTACCTCCCGGGATCCTGAAGGAACTAGCAGAGAAGTCCTGGAAGAGCTCTTATAACAGCAGCAGACAACAAAGTGCGTACACCTATCCTGTGCAAAATCCTCAAGCCAGGTTTGACAGCATGTTTGTCAGCACTCTGATAGGAGGAACTGGTCAGAAGAGTGCAGATAATGCTAGATGGACCTTACTTCTTTCTCAGTAGATCCTAGCTTAGAAGATCCTTCAGCTCAGCAAAGCTCTTCTGCAACTGGGCTGCAGAGGACTCTGCCCTGGGCTGGGGTCTCCCACACCTTTAGCAATGACTTGCATGAGGCATTTATCCTGTCTGCAGATGACACAAAGCTGGAAGAGATGGCTAGTATTCTAGAAGATAAAGATCTGGACAGGCCTGAGCAGGGAGCCGAAATGAACAGCAGGTCCCAGGAAGAAAGGCCCAGCTCTGCATTTATCTGGGAAACAGAAAGGCATAAAAACAGGGTGCGGGGAGGCCTGGCTTGGCAGGGGCACCCATGACTTTGGTCCTGAAAGAAATGCTGCCAGAACTCCCAGGCACCCTGTTTGAGGAATCTGGCCTGATCCTTGCCTATGGGCTCTTGACCCAGCCCAGGATCTCCCTCCCGTCTTTGGCTCAGGGTGGTTGTGGTCGCTGCCCCGTCCTGGCCTGCACTCCCTCCAGCAACAGCAGCAGCAGCTGTGGGCCAGAACGTCTGCCCTTGCTTGGCACCCAAGTAAAGAGGCAGCCTTCTCTTAGGCGACTAGCCCGGCTTGGTGCTGGCTCAGCTGAAATGGTGAGATGTCCAGGGGATGCCCTGGAAAAGAAAAGGGTGGCAATGGATGGGGGAGGGGTGTTTCTAGCAACTGGAAAGAGGGCCAAGGAGAAAGCCAGCAGCAAACAGATACCCTCCCAGCAGAGAGGTAAGGCTCAGGCATTGAAAATAAGTTATAAACACGTCTTTTACAATCCACCCCCCTCCCCCCAGTCTCTAAGGGCCAAGTCCCACAGCCATCTTCCTCCACTGGCCTTCCCTCCTAGCCTCACAGTGGACATCCAGATGGCCAAAGCGATCCATGGCTCTTCCGGGACGACAGTGGGAGGACGGCTCCTTGTTCGGCGCCATTGTAATTCTGAACAGTTGCTGAACAAGCGCGGGCTAAGCCTGGCCCTCTTCCTCACGTTTTCTGCCGGGCAATTTCCCTGCTATTCGTAGGTTCTCCTGACACAGTTTATAAGCTGGCTGGCTGAAGCAGCAGAGTGAACGCACATCAAGGAATGCATACAAGCACACAGGACAAGAGGCAGAGCTGTTTCATTTCATTTCATTTCTTTCAAGGGCTTCCACTAAAAGTGTTGCCCTTCCCTCATTTTGCCCAAGTGTCCATCCACCATTCTCAGGCCCAGCCCAGATGATTGGTCCAATAATTGGCAACAGGAAAATCATGATTTGGTTGCGCTGCCTCCTCTGGTGGTGGAAGAAGGGATGGCAGCCCCTCCACACCACACCCAGCTTAGCTGGCTTTTACACCACAAAGCGGCAGCCCAGGATTTAAATTTGGGCACGGCCACCTTCCTGCGTTTGGCAACTGCACCAGAAAGGACAAAGCGGATGGATGTGGGGCCTTTCCCCTTCTGGGAAAAAAAGCTGCTATTGGGCAAAAACTATCCTCCAGAGGAGAGGACAGGAAGGAGGAAGGCAGAGGTGGCAGCTGTGGAGGAGGACACCCCCCCGTCTGCCCAGGACAGAAGTGGCCCCTTCTTCTGCCAAACCGGCTCACAGCCTCCAGGAAAAGGGGCCGCAAGAGAGACGGGGGGGCAGGGGGGAGGCTTGTGTGCCTGTGGCCACAACGGTTCCTTCTCACTTGGCTCCTTTTCTCTCTGCTAGGAGGGAGGCAACAAGTGTCACCATACCGGGGGGGGGGACGAGGGAGGCAATGGGGGCCCCCCATCCTTCTGAAGCCCAGTCCTGCTCCTCCCCTGGAGTACGGGAGGGGAAGGGAAGTCCAGTGATAAAAGCTGGGAAACTTGCTTTGAGGGCATCTTGGCAGCTCTAGGGGTTCCTCAGAAGGAGCCACGACTTTTGAGGTCCCTGGGACGAGACGGCTACTCAATCTCCATGATCAGATCATCCCCTTCTAAGCTCATCTCAAGCTTGACATAAATTTTCTGGACCGTGCCTGTCACGGGCGAGTTGACCACGGTCTCCATCTTCATGGCGCTCAAGACGCAGAGTGGTTGTCCCTTCTCAACCTGCGCTCCTTCCTTCACTTTGATGTCGATGACTTTCCCTGGCATGGGAGCCCCCACCTGGCCTTTGACGTCCTTCAGGGCTTTGGGGTGGAAGTGCATCTCCTGGCAAGGCAAGGCAAGGTTAAGAGGGGGGAGGGCACCCATGGCTTCCTTCCGTCGCTTCCTGCCCAAGACAGAGTGCCATGGGGTTGGTGGAGGCAGAGGATGGAGTGGGGGGGGTGGGTGCTCACTGGAAATTAGACGCTGAATTGGGTGACAATAGCAGAACATGTTGTGGCTACTGGCATTAGTAATTAACCTAAATATCCTTTACGAATAAAATATGTATTTTAAATGCCAGTGATTTTACAGAAGATGAATAGCCCCGTAAAGCAAAATCCAATCTACAGGGATTGAATTAATTAAGAACCCAACCCTGCCCACCTGCCTCTTTCGTTACCTTCATGGCCTTGGCATCCTTGACCAGGATAGAACGCAGCTGCCCGTTCAGTTCGAAGAAGACTTCCCTCTGGCCGGTCCGGTTGAGGTCTCCCAGGGCTAAGGCCTTGATGTGCAGCGTCTTCCCCCGTTCCAGCTCCACCTGCGAGGCATCGGGGAGGGAAAAGAGAGCGGGAGGTGGGTCCTCAGGCACTCAAAGGCAGCACCACTAAGATTCTGGGTGACCGAGTCTTGTGCGAGGCTCAGAGCATCACGCAAGCAAAGGGGGGGTGATGTTGCCTAGTTTGGGGGATGAAACATCTGCAAGGGAACCACCAAGCTCAGAGAGCAGCCAGGATCCTCCAAGATCCCCTCCCTCCACTGTGCTCCCAGGTTAACAAACGGCGGTCTGGGCTGCGGAGTGATACAGCCTGGGGGCTCCGCAAAGGGTCTGCTTCTTTCCCACCCTCTGCCCATTTCAGTAATCTGTGAAACCAAAGAGTCAGCTTGCCCTGCTGCGGCTTCTGGGTCATCAAGCGACAGTGTCAGAATCCATTTATATTTCATTTCTAACTATCTCCTCTGTGCAAAAACCAAATCTCATCTTCCCCTGGATTCTGGGGACGGGCATGGGGCTTTATTGCTTTCACTTTCTCCATTAAATGTAACCTTTTGTTTATTCTGCCTCTCTGCTATCCATCACAATGTAACCAATTGCTTTCTATACCAGGCATTCTCTCTGAACTTACTGGGCAACTGGGATCTGGTTTGTTTCTCCGAAGGAGCTGAGGAAATGATCCTGCTGCAAACAGATTGTTATCTTTCTTTTCTCACGATGGACTTAAAACCTGGAGATTGGCTGATCTGGAACCGGCCAAATGAACTGTGGGGTGGGGTTTGCTTGGGGGCACTTTAAAATTATCGATCTGTAAGGGAATCCCTCAGATCCTGTCTATTATGCCTGCTATCTCCCTATTTCTTAGTAAAAGATCCTGCTTGGAAAACCTTGTCTCCAAGAGTGCTGCTTTCTTAAGAAGTGGGCTTGAAGTAGGTTCTGACAGTCTCCTTCTGTAATCTCCCCAGTTATTTATGTCTACTTTATCCTCAGCTGTGATATTTGAGAGCTTTGAGAAAGTGGATTTCCTCTTAGATCTCCCCCTGCTGTTTGAAGGGGTGTCACTCATTACCTGCATCTGTAATCCTATCACTGAAGAGATTTCCTTCTTCTTTGATTTTTAAAGTGTACGCAATAAGTGTCGCATGAGCTACCAAGTGCAACTGCAGAAAAAAGGTAAGGATGGAGGCAGCACAGCGCACAACCAGGAGCAAATTTGGGCTCCACCTGTCCCTAAGAGGCATCCTCACAAAGAGGCCAGACCTGGGTCTATGGGTATACAGGCAAACCACCGGGTGAGATGGGGGGGGGAGGGTTGAATGAATGAATGAATGAGTGAATAAAACACATTTGGTGCTTCTTCTAGGACAGACTAACCCTGCACTGACCCACATCCTCCCTTCATCGCCAGTTCCTTTGTCCATTCCTGGGAAGGGTCCAATTCCTGGCATTTTGACCCAACTTTTGATGCTTCCTGTGCTCTGGGCCTTACCTCAAATTCCTCGGCTATTTTGGGCCCCTCCAGGAAGAGCCGCGTATTGAGACATTCAACGGGCCCAAAGGTGGCTGTGAAGTCCTTGAAGTCGCTGAAGACTTTGGGGTACATGGCAGCAGACAGGACGTCTTCGGGGGTGATCTCTTCATGCTTTTCGCACAATTCCTGCTCCAATTTTGTGAAGTCCAGAGGAGGCAGGGAGGCCCCGGGGCGGCCCTCCACACGGGGCAGATCTTTCAGCACCTAGGAAAGGTCAAAGGGCTCAGCCCTATCCGGGGAACGGCAAAGTCGGCATTTCTCTTCCTCCTCCTTCTGACTCGCCCACAAAGCAGGAATCGAGGGGGGGTGTTCTTGGGTTTCGACCATGCCAGAAGGCCGTTTAGCAGCATTTCTCTCCAAGAACAGTTTGGCCAAGAATGGGATAAGCTGCTCCATGTCTCTGATGGGCAGGCACCCCAAAATGCAACAAACAAATCCTGGGCATGAAGTTAAGACAAGAAAGCTGCGGGCTTACTCCCCTCCCCCCAATTTCTCTGGGCTCCTTGGGGGAAAGGCAGGCCCTGCTTCCTACCTTGGAGCGGAAGGGCTCTGGGAAGCCTCCGTAGGGGATGCCAATGTAGCCTTGCAGGAACTCCACCACGGACTGGGGGAAGGAGAGCTCGTCTGCTTGAGCTTCCACATCTTGCTGCGTCAGGTTGTTCTGGACCATGAACTGAGCCAGGTCCCCCACGATCTTCGAGGAGGGTGTCACCTGCACAGGGCAGCAAGAGGGGGCTCCCTGAGAGGAGGGGGCCTCTCCCAGGAGCAGCCTAGAGCCATTGAGGCACAAAGCCAGACCAGGG
This sequence comes from Vipera berus, assembly GCF_964194415.1. Lineage (NCBI taxonomy): Eukaryota > Metazoa > Chordata > Lepidosauria > Squamata > Viperidae > Vipera > Vipera berus. Next base: position 832,825 of record NC_138219.1, read on the forward strand.
GAGGGGGCCCTTCAGCGGACAGGGTGAGGCCATCTGGTCAAAGGCCCAACTGGAGGCAGGGAATCCAACGGTTACAGCCGCCACTGCCTTTTCTTGGAACAAATTATGTGCTCAGAAAAATCAGATCTAGCTCCGGCATTGGCCATGAAAGCCACTTTCTCCAGGGATGGCGCAGGATGTTTGTCTGAGCTACTTGTGGCCTTTAGTGACCTTTGACCTCGAAACTGGCAACCCTCGAGGAGGCCTGGAGCCACTGGCTAAGCAGGTCATTCCGCAAAGACCTGGAAAGTTTTTGAGAGCTGCCTTTGGCTGCCCAAGTCTGTGAGGTCCACCCTGTCGCCGGGGGTGTGGGGAGAGGATTGGGGCGGGCAGACTGACCTTGATGAGGTCGCCAAGCAGCTTGTTGGCCTCCACGTAGGCTTTCTTCACCTCCTTGAACTTGTGGCCTAGCCCCATGCTGTGGGCTTGGAAGTGCAGGTTGGTGTACTGCCCGCCAGGGATCTCGTTCTCATAGACGTCCGCGTTGCCAGACTTCATGGTGGCCGTGCAGTCAAAGGCCGCATAGAGGCCCCGAGCCACCTCCCAGTATTCGCTGTAGTCAAAGACTTTTTCCATCTGGATGCCTGGGGGGGGGGGCGAGAAGACTCCTTCCCATCAGAGCAGAGTGGCGGGCAGCCCTGCCACCCACTTTCTACTCTCTGCTGGAGGGCAGAACTGAGCCCTGCTCCAGAACCAGCCAGCTAACAAATACATAAACTTCTTTCCACGTTGATATGACCAGATCTGAGTCAGGGCGAGTATTCAGAAACACAGTGCAGTGACCACAACGTTCGGGATTTCCCAAGGAGCTGCAGGGCCCGGAGCCTGGTGAGAATGTTCCCTCGCCTGCCTCCTTCGTGTCCTCCTTGCCAGGGGGTGCCACGGGGCGCCAGGGGCTGGTGCTCTCGGCCTGGCTGTTGCTTCGCTTTGGGGCAAGTGCCGGAGTGGCCCAGCAACAAACCCTGCCCTCACAGGGTGGTTGTAGCGATAAAAGAGGGGGCTCTCTGATTTGACGTCTGGGGAGCCCCCCGTCCCTTTGGGGAATCAAAGGAAGCCCAGCTGGCCAAAGGTCCAGAAGAAGCCCAGCAAAGAGCCACCAAGCTGCAGGGAAGCTGCCTGTGAGGGCAGGCGTGGAGAACGGGGTCCACCAGAGAATCCTAGAGGCGGGAGGCGCCCTTGAGGCCATGCAGTCAAGCCCCCTCCCGGTTGTCTGCCTGCCGCTTCTTTTCCACTCCCGCCTCAGGCCTCAGGGCTGGCAGGCTGGAAGCGACCCCTGGCTGGCCCTGAGCCTTCCGAGGGCAGGGACAGCCCTGCTCCCTTTCTGCTCTTCCCTAATTTAGGTTTGAAAGGTTGTCGTAAGCTTTGTGGGTTCATTTGGACTGACCAGTCCAAATTCCTTAACTATGCAGATATTTTTTTATTTCTTTCTGGAATTACAATTTTACAGTTGCTTAAAGCAGCATATATTCTCCTGCCGCAAGCCCGGGCAAACCCCGGCTGCAGACTGGCCTGGGCCGATGAGGACCCCCCCGTCCCCCCTTCAGACCTGTGTCGTGCTCCGTGCCACGGGTACACGCCACCATTGCACCCATGCTCGGCTGGGAAGTCATGCCTGACATGGCATCCACCGCAACGTCCACAATGTCAGCCCCAGCAGCAGCACAAGCCAACATGGAAGCCACGCCGGCGCCCGAAGTGTCGTGGGTGTGAATGTGAAGCGGGACGTTGGGGAAGTGCTTGCGCAGTGCCCCCACGAGCATAGAGGAGGCCTGCGGCTTCAAGACCCCGGCCATGTCCTGAAAGAGGAAGGAGCAAAGGCTGAGGAGGAGGAGGAGGAAGGGGCAGAGGGAAAAGGCGCAGCTGCAGAGCTGACAGATCCCCTGAAGCTGAGGGGTGGGAGGGGACATTGGCTTCCCTTCTGGAGCCAGGCCAGGAGGAGGAGCACAACGGGCTACCTTGCACTCTCTCATTTCAGCCCCAAGTCCTAGGAAACCTCCCAGATGGGCTGCCGTGAGGAAGGATGGAAATGGGTCCCCGCCAGCCCAGGACAGAATGGAAGCCTTCCCCCTCCTCCCTCCCTCCCTCCCTACCTTGATGGCCAAGATGTGAGTCCCGGCTTTGACCAGCTCCTCTGCAAGGCTGACGTAGTAGTCCAAGGTGTACTTGGTCCGGCTGGGGTCAGCCACATCCCCGGTGTAGGAGATGGCGGCCTCCACCACGCCCCCCGCCCGCCCGGCTGCCTCCATCCCCAGCAGCATATTAGGGAGGTAATTGAGGGAGTCAAAGACGCGGAAGATGTCCATCCCATTCTCTTTGGCCATCTGGCAGAACCTGCGATGCGGACAGAGAGAAGGCCCTGAGCCAAGGCCAGTCGCCCGGCTGCCCCGTGCCCAACCCGGAGCACGGGGAGGGAGGGAGCAGACTGCCTGAAGGCAGGGCTGTCAGGTTAACGTGGAGAGCTACAATTGGACTTTTCCTCCAAGTACGATAAAGGTGACTGGACTTCCAGGAACGTAAAGGATTTAAAGAAGCAAAAACAAAAGCTTAGCTTTTTGAGCGTAAAATGTGTAACTCCCAAAATAAAGATCAGAGAGGCAGGACCGGTTCTGGGAAAGACCAGAAGGCTGGAAGGCAAACGGGGAAACAGCCCAGCGAAGCTGCACCTCACCTACCTGAAGACGGAGTTGTCCGGGTAGTTGGTGTAGCCCACCGCATTCGCCCCTCTCAGCAGCATCTGGAATGGGATGTTGGGGATAAGCTCACGCAGCTCCTGCAGCCGGCGCCAGGGGCACTCGTACAGGAAGCGCATGGCAACGTCAAAGGTGGCACCTGGAAGGGCGGAAGAGGAGCATCAGCAAGAGGTCTCCTGCACTCATCTGAAATCCTGGAGTTGGGTTCTTTGGGATCAGGTTGACTGTCAGAAAGGGGATGCAGTGTGTGTGTTCTTTAATAGCAATTCCAAAACTCAAAGGGTTCTCAGCTGGCACAGCAGCCAGTCTGATGACCGGTTCTTGGTCAAGTGGTCTGGCTCTGGCCTCCGTTGGAGCCATGGAGCCAAGTTCAACTCTCTTGTCCACCAGCATTGCCCTCTTCCCAGCAACATCCCTTCTTAAGGCTCTTAATTCCATGAGTATCTTCATGCCGCAGATCCCCATGCTGGGGAGCCTAACTTGTGGCCAAATTCAAGGATCAACCCGGCAGGCAGATTTGCAGCCCACTCATTCCAAAATAGCCTCTCCTCAAGACTTGCAGATATATCACCGAACTAAGAAAAAAATCAGATCCACCTGGAAAGGATCTGGATGAAGACAATCTGCGCTTGTGGTGTAGAGTTGGTGAACATGAAAGGATGGTGAAGATACAGATTTAATAAGGATGAAGGGACCAGATATAGGTCATTATATAAATAGCAATTTTACTGCAATAAGGGCAACAACAAAAAAAACATTTCCATCTGCTGGCAGCTTGTCCAAGGTGACCCAGTCTCTCCTGGACAAAGGGGCCATCTGTTGGATAAAGTCACTCCGAAGAGATCTGTCCCAAGTTGATTGTAAACGTCCCATGGAGTTGAATGGAAAGAGTTGAACCTGCTAGTCTTGAGGAGCTGGACAGGATCATTAGAATTGTAAATGGGGTCACTTAAAAGTCCATGTTGCTTATGATTGGACAAGAACTATTGCAAGATGATGTGTGGTAGTAGTGGTAGTGAAGCATCCGTGAGGGATGACTGCTGGTTTATGCCCTCCTCAAGAAACCAAATCATCTAAAGTTCCTAGAAGCGTGGAGGCTTCGCCAGTTCAGCAATCTTCATTACAGGCTTTAATGCCCCCATCCCCGGCACCTGCACCCGCACCAGCCTTGACAATAAAAGATCTGCAGGATGTTTTGCAAGAGGCTTTAAAAAAGCAATCTCAACAATTAGCTGAACTTATGGAGGAGAAGAACACAGAAATGAGGGCAGACATCTTACTTGCACTTCAAGGCATGGCTGTTTGTATTGAACGTTTGGATGAGAGAGTGGAAGAACTTAGCCAAAATAGTGTGAGATTAGAAGCAATGATGGATGCTGAAACGGTGATGGAAAAGATTGACGATGATTTATTATTGGTTCAGCATAGAGAGATGGAATTTGCTGTGAGAATTAGAGGGATGAAGGAAGACCCTAAGGAAAATTTGAAAAAAGTAGTTTCAGAAGCTCTTGAAGAGATTTTGGGGCGCTCAGCAGAAGATATTATGGTGGATATAGATAAAATATTTTGTGTCAATTCCTGGATTGCAAGACAAAGGAAACTACCTAGAGATGTGGTGGTTTATTTTACAAAGAGAGCAATTAGAAATGAGGTTATTCAAGCCTTTTATAATAATAAATTTGCAGTTGCAGAGCAAGAAGTTTTAATTTTAAAAGAGATCCCTCCAAGAATTTTAAGGAGAAGGAAAGAGTTTGCTTTTTTGGCAGAAGAATTAAGAAGACGGGATATCCAGTTCAGATGGGAGATCCCAGTAGGTATGGTGGTGATGTATGCAGGCACGAGATATCGTCTTCTCACAGTGTTACAGGCACGTGATTTCTATGCTAACATTTTGAAGGCAGTCCCCATACCACTTCTGGAATCCAAAAGGAAGAATGGTGAAGGAGAGCGTCAACCACAAAGTGAGAGTGCACAAGGTGCTGAAGGAGTCATGCAGTTGAAAGACGGAGAATTCCAGAAAGTTACAGGAGTGGATCAGATTTCAGCATCAACGGAGGAGGTCAGAGACCAAAGAATGACACGCGCTGCAGCTCGACGAATGAGACAAGAGCAAGAACAGCAGAGAGTTATGATGGTATCTCAAAAACCTTCTTACAGTGAAGCAGTGGGAGGAGCGAGGCCAAAGAGAGTGCAGGTGATTTTGGAAGAGGCGCTCCAAAAGCTTCAGGTCGCAAAAGATGGCGACAAAGCTTCTAACCTGGAATGTTAATGGTCTAAATTCACCACATAAGAGAAAGAAAGTACCGTATATACTTGAGTATAAGCCGACTCGAGTATAAGCCGAGACCCCTAATTTCACCCCCAAAACTGGAAAAAGTTATTGACTCGAGTATAAGCCGAGTATAAGTATAAGCTTGGCCCCTTCTTAGCAACATATCTATATTCTGTGCCACGACGAGCCGCTCGTTGACTCTGGCAGCATCCCGGAGCTGGCTCGGCCGCGGTTCGCAGGGTCCGCTCATCAGGCTGCCAGGCTTCCTGGCAGCACATCCCGCAGGGAAGGTCTGCTAGGGAGGCGGCAGTCAAGCGTTGTTTCCCTCGTGCGTGTGTGTGTGTGTGTGTGTGTGTGTGTGTGTGTGTGAGACCTGCGGGACCGGCTGGTAGAGGTGGCGGAAGTCCAGCGTTGTTTCTCCCCCTCGTGCGTGCGTGTGTGTGTCAGACCCACGGGAATGGCTGGACCTTTACTAGCCATTCCTGCGGGTCTGACACACACACACACACACACACACACACACATGCACGAGGGGGAGAAACAACGCTGGACTGCCGCCACCTCTGCCAGCCCTGCAAGCCTCTGCCGCCCTGCAGAGGCTTGCAGGGTTGGCAGAGGTGGCGGCAGTCCAGCGTTGTTTCTCCCCCTCGTGCGTGCGTGTGTGTGTCAGACCCACGGGAATGGCTGGTAGGGAAGCGGCATTCCGGCATTCCCCCCCTTCCTGTGTGTCGAGCCCACAGGGCTTGACACACAGAGAAACGCAAATGCCGGACTGCCGCCACCTTTACTAGCCATTCCTGCGGGTCTGACACACACACACACACACACACATGCACGAGGGGGAGAAACAACGCTGGACTGCCGCCACCTCTGCCAGCCCTGCAAGCCTCTGCCGCCCTGCAGAGGCTTGCAGGGTTGGCAGAGGTGGCGGCAGTCCAGCGTTGTTTCTCCCCCTCGTGCGTGCGTGTGTGTGTCAGACCCATGGGAATGGCTGGTAGGGAAGCGGCATTCCGGCATTCCCCCCCTTCCTGTGTGTCGAGCCCACGGGGCTTGACACACAGAGAAACGCAAATGCCGGACTGCTGCCACCTTTACTAGCCATTCCTGCGGGTCTGACACACACACACACACACACACACACACACACGCACGAGGGGGAGAAACAACCTCATTTCCATTCAAAGGAATTGGATTTCTGCTGTGCCTTAATTATTTCTGGACTGAAAGCGTGGTGACTTTCATAGTGGGGAGCGCTATCTGTCTCTTCCCCTCCTCATTCCCCCCACTCCTCTGTAGGGCAGCTACAGGTTTCTTTGTTTTCTGTAATTCAGTGACCAAGGCCTTTCGGGGGCAAAAGGCCTCTTTCCGTTGAGGTGGGGGCTGGTTTCTGAAGGAGGCTGCAGCCCCCTGAGAGTTGAAGACCCCCCCCTGCCCGCCCGCCCTCTCTGGGGGCGCCCTGGGGGCTTCCCTGGCAAGGAAGCCCGGCTGCCCATTCGCGGCCACCCGGGTTGCCCCCCCCCAGCGTCGGCAGAGATCAGTCCGGCTGGGGGGGGTGGACGTCGGGCTTGGCTCGTTGCGGCCGGACCGGTGTGTCCCCACGACCTCGTGTGTCCCCCGGCGACCTCGCCCCCTCCCCTCCGGGCCGGGCTTCTCTCCGCCCGTCCGCCCGCCGGCGGGCTGGCTGGCTGGGCTGCTGCGCGACTGAGCTCAGCTGCGCGGGCGGCGGCGGCTGGCTGTGGCTTCGGGGCGAGCGAGCACGCTCTGCAGGGCAGGCTCTCTCCGCCAGGACGCGGGCGGCGGCGGCTGGCTGTGGCTTCGGGGCGAGCGAGCGCGCTCCGCAGGGCAGGCTCTCTCCGCCGGGACGCGGGCGGCGGCGGCTGGCTGTGGCTTCGGGGCGGCGCTGAGCTGCGTGGCCGCCCTCCCGCCCTGCCTGCCCCCCAGCCGGTGCCTTCGCCCCGCAAGCCCCCCCGACTTGCCCGGAGGAAGCGGCGGCAGTGGCGCGGCGCTGCGGGCCGGGAGGGGAGGGGAGGGGGGCGCGGGCTGGCTGGCTGGGCTGCTGCGCGACTGAGCTCCGCCCGGCGCCGGACTGCAGCGCCGCCGGTGGTCCCGGGCGAGGCAGCGGGTGAGCAAGCGAGCGTGCTCCGCAGGGCAGGCTCTCTCCGCCGGGACGCGGGCGGCGGCGGCTGGCTGTGGCTTCGGGGCGGCGCTGAGCTGCGCGGCCGCCCTCCCGCCCTGCCTGCCCCCCGGCCGGTGCCTTCGCCCCGCAAGCCCCCCGACTTGCCCGGAGGAAGCGGCGGCGGCGGCGCGGCGCTGCGGGCCGGGAGGGGAGGGGGGCACGGGCTGGCTGGCTGGGCTGCTGCGCGACTGAGCTCCGCCCGGCGCCGGACTGCAGCACCGCCGCTGGTCTCGGGCGAGGCAGCGGGCGAGCGAGCGAGCGCGCTCCGCAGGGCAGGCTCTCTCCGCCGGGACGCGGGCGGCGGCGGCTGGCTGTGGCTTCGGGGCGGCGCTGAGCTGCGCGGCCGCCCTCCCGCCCTGCCTGCTCCCCGGCCAGTGCCTTCGCCCCGCAATCCCCCCCGACTTGCCCGGAGAAAGCGGCGGCGGCGCGGCGCTGCGGGCCGGGAGGGGAGGGGGGGCGCGGCGGGGGCTGCCCCTCCTGCCGAGGAGCCGAGCCCGGCGGCGTGTGTGTGTGTGTGTGTGTGTGTGTGTCAGACCCGCAGGAATGGCTAGTAAAGGTGGCGGCAGTCCGGCATTTGCGTTTCTCTGTGTGTCGAGCCCCGTGGGCTCGACACACAGGAAGGGGGGGAATGCCGGAATGCCGCTTCCCTACCAGCCATTCCTGTGGGTCTGACACACACACGCACGCACGAGGGGGAGAAACAACGCTGGACTGCCGCCACCTCTACCAGCTCTGCAAGGCTCTGCCGCTCCCTTCTCTCAGCAGCCTGGCCCGAACGAAGGGACAGTTCTTTTTTTTTTTGTTCACTGGAGTATAAGCCGAAGTGGATTTTTTCAGCCCAAAAAGTGGGCTGAAAAATTCGGCTTATACTCAAGTATATACGGTATTTCAATATCTAAAGCAATTTAAAAATGATATTATTTGCTTACAGGAAACACATATTCGAGCGGCTGATCAAAAGTACTTGGTAAACTTTAGGTTGGGCACACAGTTTATTGCTTCTGCGCCTGATAAGGAAAATGGAGTTGTTATCTATGTTAAGAATACTTTAACAGCGAGTTTAATTGAAGTAGACAAACAAGGAAGATATGTTATAATTGAATTATTAATAGAAGGCAAGAAAACGCTTTTGGTTGGACTATACGCTCCTAATCAACAGCAAGGAGATTTTTATAATTTACAACACAGCAAGATTATTCAGTGGGATTATAAATCTTGTATTTTTATGGGAGATTGGAATGGCGTCTTGGATGTACAAATGGACAAGGGAGGCCTTTTTAAAAGCATGCCAAGTCATGCTAAACTGCCTAAATCTTTTTTTGAGATGAAGGATTTTTATTTTTAATTTTATTTTAATTCCATTTATATCCCGCCCTTCTCCGAAGACTCAGGGCGGCTTACAAGCTTAGCAGTAGCCTTCATTCTATGTATAATGCCTGCTTATTAGGGCTTTCACACACACCCCAAGCGGCATTATTACAAAGTCAGCTTAATTGCCCCCAACAATCTGGGTCCTCATTTTACCTACCTCGGAAGGATGGAAGGCTGAGTCAACCTTGAGCCTGGTGGGACTCGAACCTGCACTAATTGCAGACTTGGAACTGAGAGATGTTTGGAGAGAAAGGAACTTGCAAGAAAAAGACTTTACTTTTTTCTCCGACAGGCATCAATCTTTTTCCAGGATTGATTTTGTATTAATTACTAATGATTTTTTTTCCTAGGATTAAGATCAAGATTTGTCCAAGAACTATATCTGATCATAGTCCAGTATGGTTGGAGATAGAAAAAGATAATGGAGATAGACGGTCTTGGCGTTTAAATGAAAATTTGTTTAGATACCAGGAAAATGTGGAAGAGTGTAAAAAATTTTTTTAAATTAATATGCATAAAGGTACTTCTATTGAGATGGTTTGGGATGCAAGTAAAGCTTATATGAGAGGTGTATTAATATATTTGAATAATAAACATAGACGTAAACTGGAATTTAAGAGGAAAGAATTAGAGGATGAAATTAAGGAAAAAGAAAAGGCTTTAATTCTGAATCCATCTGATGGGAAGATCAAAGAGGTAATTACTTTATTAAGGGGTCAGTTTGATACGTTAATGGCAGATCAAGTGGCAACTAACTTACGGTATGCTAGACATTGTTCTGTACCAGCCTGCTACCGGCCTTGCAGAAAGGCAACCCCTGTACAAACGGCAGAGGCTGGAAAGCGTCTGAGGCTGGAAAACGTCTGCCAAGTTTATTACACAAACAAACAACAAAACATGAAACAAGATACCGGAGCTTTGATCCACAAACGGAGTGGTTGCTTTCAGCAACCAGCCCTTCCCCAAACACTCCCTTTATTAGAGTTCAGGGCGTGGCCTCCCTGTGCCTCCTTCCGAGAAGTCCCACAGCCTTTCTCTGCTTGCTCCTGCTTGACTGCCTCCTGCGTCAGGCGTCCTTGAACAGGGCCAGCTGTGGGTCATCATCATCCGCACTGTCGGGCTCGCGCAGCTGAGTCTCCACCAAGTAAGAGGGCCCTGGCTGGGGGCTCTGCGAAGCCTCCAAGCCATCATCAGCAAGTTCGTCTTCAACACCCTCCTCCTCCCCCTTGTCTGAGTCATCCGAGTCATCCGACCCGGCTGCCGAACCCACAGGCTGACCCTGAATCACAACAGACATAACACTTTTTGTAATGCTAATAAACCGGGTAGATGGTTAGCTTACTTGTTAAGGAAGAAGCAAAGAACTTGTAATATAGATAGAATAGAACATAAGGATAAAGTAGTGTATCAGCAGAATCTTATTAAAAAGACTTTTGTTGATTTTTATTCTAAGTTGTACACTAGAGATAAGATTAGAGATGTAGATATAGATGAATATTTGATAAAAGCCAATATTCCTGTTCTAACGCAAGAACAAAAGGAAGGGATGAACCAATTGATAACTGATGAAGAAATTTTTTTAGCAATTAAACAATTAAAAGTGGGCAAAGCGCCGGGAACTGACGGTTTGACCGCCGTTTACTATAAAAATTTACAGTCAGAAATGGTGGAACCTTTAAGGGAACTGTTTAAGACAATTCAATTGGGAGGAGGGGTACCTCCATCGTGGAAAACTGCTTTTATTTCGTTGATCCCGAAGGAAGATCAGGATGCCACTCAAGCCAAAAATTACAGACTAATATCGCTTTTAAATACTGATTATAAGTTATTTGCAAAAATCTTAGCTAACAGATTAATGAAGGTAATGCAACAAGTGATTCATAGTGATCAAACTGGATTTATAAGTGGTAGACAAATGAAGAATAATGTGAGACACATTGTAGATCTATTGGAATTTTTGGAAAGAAATAATCAGATCCCCGCAGCGCTGATCTTTTTGGATGCTGAAAAAGCCTTTGATCAATTGGATTGGCAATTTTTGATGAAAGTATTAGAGAAAATGGAATTTGGGGGAAAAATTTTACAACCTATTAGGGCAATATATCAAAAGCAAACAGCCCGTATAATAGTAAATAACAGTTTGACAGAACCATGTAATATTGAAAAGGGTACAAGGCAGGGGTGTCCGCTGTCACCTTTATTATTTGTTTTAACATTGGAAATATTACTGATTAAAATACAAGATTCGAATAAAATCAGGGGAATCCAAATAAGCGATCAGGATTATAGACTGAGGGCGTTTGCGGACGACCTGGTTATTACAGTAACTCAGCCGGATTATTCAGTTGTAGAATTGATGGAGATAATAATGTTATATGGGAAAGTTTCTGGATTTAAGATAAACATACAAAAAACTAAAATATTGTCTAAGAATATGACTGTATCACAAAAGGCTGTTTTAGAAGAGCTAACGGGATTTGAAATAGTTAAAAAGATTAAATATTTGGGGATATATCTGTCAGCCTCAAATGTGAAGTTATATAAAAATAATTATGAAATGTTATGGGGAAAAATACAAAAAGAATTAGATAGTTGGAAAAAATTACTATTATCTTTATTGGGAAGAATTGCAGCAGTGAAGATGAATGTTTTGCCAAAATTTTTGTTTTTGTTTCAAATGATACCTATACTTAAAAAGGATTTAAATCTGGAGGAATGGCAAAAAGGAATTAATAAATTTGTTTGGGCAGGGAAAAAGCCACAAGTTAAATTTAAGATAATGCAAGATACGCGTGAAAGAGGCGGTCTTAAAATGCCTAATTTTAAATTATATTATGAGGCTGCTGCTTTGTCATCGATAAGTGACTGGTTAAACAAGGTTAAACAAGGGAGATTATTAAATCTTGAGGGTCATGATTTGTTATTTGGTTGGCATGCATATTTATTGTATGATAAGATAATGTGTTTAAGATACATATTTTAAGGTATGCTCTGTTGTGAGTTTGGAAAAAGTATAGACATAAGTTAAATTACAAGATACCCATTTGGGCAATACCTAAACACGCAATAGAAAATATAAATGTGAGATTTAAACATGATGAGACTACATATAAGGAAATCTTAAGTTTAGAAAGGAATGTATGGCAATTAAAGCCATATAATATTTTAAAAGAAGAAAAGATTGTACAAACTTGGTTCCAGTATGGGCAATTACAGGCAAGATGGAAAGAGGACCAGAAAGTTGGTTTCTCGATGATTGATGAAAATTTGGTAAAACAAATTAGAGATCAAGGTCAAGCACATATAAAAAGGATATATAATGCATTGATAGAAATTGATTCAGAAATGGAACTTGTTAAAGATTGTATGATAAAGTGGGCCCAGAATTTTCAAGAAGTTATAACAATGGACACTTGGGAAAAGATTTGGGTTAGAAATGTAAAATTTACACAGGCCCAAAATTTAAGAGAGAATTTTTATAAAATGTTTTATAGGTGGCACTTAGATCCTAAAAAATTAGCAAGTATGTATCTGAACTGCCAGCCCAAATGTTGGAGGTGTGGTTGTGAAGATGCAATGTATTTTCATATATGGTGGACTTGTAAAAAAGGCCGCTGGGTGAGATCATTCATGGTTTCGGGGTGGGGTATCATCAGTATGCTGATGATACCCAACTTTTTTTCTCCACCCTGAACCAACCCAGTGATGCCCTCGCCGTGATGTCCCGTTGCCTGGAGGCGGTCCGGGTCTGGATGGGGAGAAACAGGCTTCGTCTCAATCCTGCCAGGACTGAGTGGCTGTGCATACCGGCATCTCGGGTTAACCAGACTATTCCATCTTTAACGATGGGGGGTGAGGTGTTACCCCCCGTTGATAGGGCTCGCAACTTAGGCGTCCTCCTGGATTCACGGCTCAATTTTGAAGATCACATAGGAGCTGTGACCAGAGGGCTTTTGCCCAGGTTCGCCTGGTGCGCCAGTTGCGTCCCTATCTGGACCGAGATGCCCTACGCACAGTCACCCATGCGCTCGTGACCTCCCGGTTAGACTACTGCAATGCTCTCTACATGGGGCTGCCCTTGAGGACCACTCGGAGGCTTCAGCTGGTGCAGAATGCGGCCGCGCGAGTTGTGATGGGGGTTTCCCGATACTCCCATGTAACACCTCTACACCGCGAGCTGCATTGGCTTCCAGTTGCCCTCCGGGTGATTCAAGGTGCTGGTGATGACCTATAAAGCCCTAAATGGCTTGGGTCCAGGATATTTGAGGGAACACCTGCTGCCGGCATCAAGTTCCCTTCGTCCTGTGCGCTCCCACAGGGAGGGCCTTCTCAGGGTGCCGCCGGTAAAAGACTGCCGGCGGATAACACCCAGGGGGAGGGCCTTCTCAGTGGGTGCGCCTGCCCTTTGGAACCAGCTGCCCGTGGAGCTTAGGACTGCCCCCGACCTTCGTTCATTCCGCCGGGACCTGAAGACCTGGCTCTTTGAGCTTTCCAGCCCAGGCTGAGAGTTTTTAATTGGGGGTTTTATACTTTTCAGGGATCAAATTTAATTATTTTTAATTGTTTTTAACTTTTGTATTGTATTGACATTTTTAAATACCTTGTAAACCGCCCTGAGTCCTACGGGAAAAGGGCGGTATATAAATTCAATAAACTTAAACTTAAAGCTTTTTGGATTAAAATTTGGTGGAATATGCAAAAGATATTTAAGAAAAGGATAAAGTTTTCTCCGCAATTGTTCTTATTGGGTATTATTACAGATACTACTGTTATAGATACAAAGTTGATGTTGCATTTAATTACGGCAGTGAGACTTTTAGTAGCACAATATGGAAGGAAGAACTGCCGACTATAGAAGAGTGGACTTTGAAAGTTTCTAACTTGGCGGAAATGGCAAAGATTTCAGCATATTTGAAAGATCAATCGCAACAGAGATACATTGTGGAATGGAGAAGATGGATTGAATATATTCAGAATAAATATGGGACTAAAAAGTATCATTTAGCATTTGAATAAGCAGCGGATTTTTATGACGTATAATTATTTTATTAATATTTTGACTATGGAGAGTTAAAGTGTGATAGAATTTAATGTTTTATTATTGTTAGCATATTTTAGATTATGTTTGTTTGTATTATTCAGCTCTGGGAAGTCGGGGAGGGTGGGGGGGTTGGGGAGGGGGGAGGGGGGTTTTTTTGTATTCAAAAATGTATTGTAAAACATTTCAATAAAAAAAAAAGAAACCATCACTGGAACAATTTTTAGTTGGTCTCCATGCTACCAGTTTTAGGTTGTCGAGAAGATGGTTGGTAGCCCTCTGGGAGATGGAAGTGAGGACATTAAGATGTGGTGATTCTCCTTTTTCCAAAACTAGCTCCAGGCAGTTGGTAGCAGGCAAAAGGTCTGGCTCTTGCCCCACCTTGCAGTTTGTCAGTGCCCTGCACCCTCCCCATTAAGTTCTACCTGACATTGCTGGGTGAGGAATTATGGGCCATCAGAGAGATGGTCAGCACAGCTATACATTCCAATAGAGAAAACACACAGCTCAGGATTAGGGACTGGCTGAACGCCTCTTCACTATATTACTCCCTGGTAGATCTGGCACCACAGAACTAATAATTTTGTTCTTTTATTTACTCTTCTGATTTGCTGTTTTGACCATTTATAATACTTCTCTAAGCTTGCTATGTCTTCCTTGTATGTGGTGATTATTTGCAGGCAGGATAAACCTGTCCATGTCAGAACCCACTCCAATCCACATCTTAAGAAAGAAAGACTCTTGGAGGCAGGATTGCCAAGACATGGATGATAGACAGGATCTGAAAAATCTCCTCAATGATCGATATTTTTAAAGTGTCCCCGAGCAAAACCCCACCCCTCAGTTCATTTGGTAAGTTCCGGATCCGTCAAGTTTCAGTGGCAAGCCCCTCGTGGGAAAGGGAGAACCATCAGTCCATTCATAGCACAATCACTCCTTCCCCTTCACATTCCATCCGGAGACACAAACCCCACAACCCCTTTCTTAGTTAGTCGTAAGATCAGAGAGAGAGAATGATCTTATTGTGATGGGCAACAGGCTAGATAAACAAAAAGTTACATCTAAGGAGAGGAAATGGAGGCAATAAACTCCCATTTTTATTCCCTTTCCTCCTTGGGAATGGCAGAATCCAAGGGGGGTGGGCGAGATTTGGGTTTGCACAGAAAGAGAGTTAGAAATGAAATATAAATGGATTCTGACAGTCCATTTATTTCAGACCTGAGTTGCTGCCTTCATTGTGAGCCCTTGTTTGCAAAACCCAACTCAGAACTCACATGGGCCAGAAACTCAACCTGGCAGCCAGAAACTGCCTCACCCACCTCCTCACAGGAGGTCTCAGATTTCCTGGGGGGCTCTGAGGACCCCGGCCGCTCTCTCACCTCCCCAGTTCTCCATGCTGAAGAGCCTGCTGAAGTTCTGGGCTACGAAGGGGGAGATCTTCTTCAGGTCGTGGGTGCGAACACGAGTGGCCAGCAGTGACTGGTGAGCATCTCGGAAGGTGGTGTCCATCAAAAGCAGGCCCTGGTGCTGGCGAATGGCCTTGGCAAAGCCTGCAGGGCCCTCGCTGAGAAGGACATCCCGGAAGCCGACGGGGGGCTGACCTGTGGCAGAAAAAGGGTTGCATTTTATGCAGAGCACAGAAAGGGGCAATGAGAATCTTTCTCCCATCCCTAGAACAGGGAGCCCAGTGGATTCTTATCTAAGAGTTTTAAAACAAACACCCCTCCTCATACTGGTTTGCAATCTGACTCTACGCCTTTAGCTCCACTAAAACAGCCTGCAGGCAAAACTTAAGGAAACTAAGTTTCATTCACAAAACAATGTACACATTGTAAAATCAGACTTGGCTAAAGCCATCTCCAAATAGACAGCAGAATAGAGCAAGGACTGAAATTATTATGCAGGCTGGGGTCAAATCAGGAAAACAAAACACTTAGGATTTACATTTCCCCTTTGCCTTTAAGGCTAGTCATGATCCTACATGCCACAAAAGAGAATCTCGCAACAAAAATTAAAATACTATATCCAGTCTAAAGAACATAGAAGGAACACATTTTCATACAATAACAAAGAACCCAGAAACATACAAAAACTCACTAACTCACAACCTCAATTTCCCAGCTGCACCCAAAGATGATTACGGGACTGGAGACTAAAACATATAAGGAAAGGTTGCTGGAATTGGGAGTGTCTGGTTTAATAATAATAATAATAATAATAATAATAATAATAATAATAATAATAATAATAATAATAATAATAATAATAATTATTATTATTATTATTATTATTATTTAATTTTTATACCGCCCTTCTCCCGAAGGACTCAGGGCGGTGTACAGGGCAATACAATAAAATACAATCTATAAAAATTAAAAGAAATATTAAATACAATAGCCCAATTCAATAGATTAATACAAAACGTTAAAATACCCCTAAACCCATCAGACCAGGCCGGCTTGTTCAAATAAATATGTTTTTAGGTCACGTCGGAAGGAGCGAAGTTCGGGAGCCGTCCGGAGCTCCACCGGTAAACGGTTCCAAAGGTCTGGCGCGCCCACAGAGAATGCTCTCCCCCAGTCGACACTCTTCGACCGACGGCACCCTAAGGAGGCCCTCTCTGTGGGAGCGCACTGGACGAAGGGAAGTTGATGCCGGCAGCAGATGCTCCCATAAGTAACCCGGACCCATGCCATTTAGGGCTTTATAGGTCGTAACCAGCACCGTGAATCTTACCCGGAGGACAACCGGAAGCCAATGCAGCTCACGGAGTAGAGGTGTTACATGGGAGTATCGGGAAGCCCCCACCACCACTCGTGCGGCTGCATTCTGCACCATCTGGAGCCTCTCTACAAGGGCAGCCCCATGTAGAGAGCATTGCAGTAGTCCAAACGGGAGGTCACGAGTGCATGAGTGACTGTGCGCAAGGCATCCCGGTCTAGATAGGGCCGCAACTGACGCACCAGGCAAACCTGAGCGAAGGCCCCCCTAGTCACAGCTCCTATATGATCGTCCAAGGAGAGCTGTGAATCTAGGAGGACACCCAAGTTACGAGCCCTATCCACGGGGGGTAATATCTCACCCCCCATAATTAACGATGGAATATTCTGAATTTCACGAGACGCCGGCACACACAGCCACTCAGTCTTGTCAGGGTTGAGCCGAAGCCTGTTCCTCCCCATCCAGACCTGGACCGCCTCCAGGCAACGGGACATCACGGAGAGGGCATCACTGGGGTGGTTTGGGGTGGAGATAAAAAGTTGGGTATCATCAGCATATTGATGATACCCAACCCCAAAACCACGAATGATCTCACCCAGTGGCTTCATATAGATGTTGAACAGGAGAGGTGAGAGGACTGACCCCTGAGGCACTCCACAAACAAGAGGCCTCGAGGCCGACCTCTGCCCTCCTGCCAACACCGACTGCGAACGTCCCAGGAGGTAGGAGAACCACCGTAAAACGGTGCCTCCCACTCCCAACCCCCGAAGACGCCGCAGTAAGATACCATGGTCGATGGTATCAAAAGCCGCTGAGAGGTCTAATAGGACTGGGACAGAGGAACAACCCCTGTCCCGAGCCCGCCAGAGATCATTCACCAGTGCGACCAATGCCGTCTCCGTGCTGTACCCGGGCCTGAAGCCCGATTGGTACGGGTCTAGATAATCAGCTTCCTCCAGGAACAGAGGGAGCTGCTGCGCCACCACACTCTCAACAACCTTCGCAAGAAAGCGAAGGTTGGAGACTGGTCGAAAGTTGTTTAAAACAGCTGGGTCCAGGGCAGGCTTCTTGAGGAGGGGTCTCACCACCGCCTCCTTCAAGGCGGCGGGAAAACTACCCTCATTCAGAGAAGCAGTTATCACTGCCTGGAGCCAGCCTCGTGTCCCCTCCCGAGCCGAATAAATCAGCCAGGAGGGGCATGGATCCAATAAACAGGTGGTGGAGCTCAGCCTCCCCATAATCCTGTCCACCTCTTCCGGAGTCACAGGGTCGGACAAGGGGGGACATGATAGCAGCCTTCCAATATCTCAGGGGCTGCCCCAAAGAAGAGGGAGTCAAGCTATTCTCCAAAGCACCTGAAAGCAGGACAAGAAGCAACGGATGGAAACTAGTCAAGGAGAGAAGCAACCTAGAACTAAGGAGAAACTTCCTGACAGTTGGAACAACTAACCAGTGGAACAACCTGCCTCCAAAGTGGTGAATGCTCCAACACTGGAAGTTTTTAAGAAGAGACTGGACAGCCATTTGTCCGAAATGGTATAGGGTTTCCTGCATGAGCAAGGGGTTGGACTAGATGACCTCCAAGGTCCCTTCCAACTTTACTACTACTACTATTATGATGATGATGATGATGATGATGATGATGATGATGATGATGATGTGTGCTGTTGTCACTGTTGTTACTGGGCCAATAAACTGAAACCTCCTTTCCAACTGCAGCCTTGAACTGATTTTTCCTTTGTCTGCATCTCTTTCCTGACTCGGAATAAGGCATGGACCGGATTTAACTTCCAAAACTCATAAAGAACTTTTCTAAATGTGTTAATTGATCTACAGTATTCTCAAGATGTCATTGTCATCATATCTTTGGCTCCAGAATTATTGATCCAGCCAGCTGGTGGCAAAGGGGGGGCAAAGGGGGGGGCGCTGTTGACCTGCATGTGAGGCCCATCCAGAAGGACAAGGGAGGAAATTATCCTCCGCACAAAAATCACTAAAACATCAGGAAACTAATAAAACTATTGGAGAAAAAATACATATTTTTTTATTAGCCTATAATGTCTATAGATTCTCAGTCATCCAGGTCATGGTTATCCTAAAGGTGCTTTTTCAGGAGGCAACTGGACTTTCTTGTTTTTCTTTGAAGACATTTTGCTTCTCATCCAAGAAGCTTCTTCAGCTCTGACTGGATGGTGGGGAATGAAAAGATCCGGTCAGAGCTCAAGAAACTTCTTGGATAAGAAGCAAAACGTCTTCAAAGAAAAAGCAAAATCCATGCCATGTTATTCTTCAGGTAGTCCAATCAGAATAGAGCTGGAAGGGACCTTGCAGGTCTTCTAGTCCAGAGATCGCCAACCTTTTGGGCACCAAGGGCCAGTTCTGTGGAGAAAGGTTTTTCCACGGACTGGAGTGTGCATGGTTTTGTGTGCTGCCTGCATCCCATGGATGGGGCTTTGCTTGTTTGTGTGGACGGGTTGCTGGCATGCTGCGGCCCGGTACCAGTCCATGGACCGGGGGTTGGGGACCCCTGTTCTAGTCAAGCAGGAGCCCCTATACCATTTCAGACAAGTGACTGTCCAGTCTCTTCTTAAAAATCTCCAGTGATGAAGCACCTACAACAGAGGTGCCAAACTCGCAACATCACGTGATGTGTTGCGGTGAATCGTGACTTTTTTGCCATTGCCAGCAATGGGTGGGCCCGCAGGCCGGCACTTTGACAGCCCTGACCTACAACGTCTGGAGGTCAGCTGTTCCACTGGTTAATTGTCCTCACTGTTAGCAAGTTTCTCTTTAGTTCCAAGCTGCTTCTCTCCTTGATTAGTGTCCATCCATAGTTTTTTTGTCCTGGTGCTCTGGTGCACAACCTGGCCCCCTCCTCTTTATGGCAACCTCTCAAATACTGGTATACTGCTATATCATGCCCCCCCCAGTCTTTCTTTTCTCTAGACTAGCCAAACTCAAATCCTGCAACTGTTCTTCATATGTTTTAGTCTCCAGGCCTCTAATCATCTTAGTTGCTCTTCTCTGAAATTTTTCCAAAGTCTCAACATCTTTTTTGTGATATGGTGACCAAAATTGCCTGGAGTATTCCAGATGTGGCCTTACTAAGGCTTTATAAAGTGGTACTAATACTTCACATCATTTTGATTCTATGCATCTGTTTATATAATTAAGGGTTGTATTAGCATTTTTGGCTGCTGCCACACACTGCTGGTCATAGTCAAGTGATCGTCCACTAGGAGTCCAAGGTCCCTCTCGCCGTTATGGTTTTTAAGCCAGTTTTTGCCTAATCTGTACTTGTATCTTTGGTTTTTCCTGCCTAAATGTAAAACCTTGCTTTTCTCCACATTAAATATCATTTGTTGGATAGGGCTCGTTGTTTTAGTCTGTCAAGATCTTTTTGAATCCTGAGCTTGTCTTCTGGGGTGTTGGCTATTCCTGCCAGCTTATGTCATCAGCAAATTTGATGAGTTCCCCTTCTATTCCCTCACCTAAGTCATTTATGAAGATATTGAAGAGTCCTGGGCCTAAGACAGAAGCTTGTGGTACCCCACTGCTTACTTCCCTCCATGTAGATGCAGTACCATTAAGGATGACTCGTTGAGTATGGTTTGTCAGCCAGTTAAAATTACTTCCTTGCCATCTTCTCTCTTAAGTGGATCTACTGTTTCCTTGACTTTTTTCTTATTATTTATATGTTGAAACTTTTTTATTATCTTTGACTTTTCTTCCAAGTTTTTGTTCAATCTGAGCCTTTGTCAGGTCCCCTTTAGGGCTGCCCTGCCATTCTGATGGAGGGGGGAAGAGGATGCTCCAGGGGAGCATTCATTGCATGCTTTTGCAGTAACTGCATGGGAATTGAGGAGGGGGATCATCTTCGGAGATGGGATGAACTTTCTCCCAGTCGGTTCCAGTCTGACTCCAAGGTCGCTGCGCCCTGAGGATGACCTGTTCTTTATTTTGTACCTCAGCACTCTCCAAACCTCCTTGCAGTGGACTGTTGCAAGGGGGCTGGGTTTCACAGTGGGAAGGATAGCTTTGTGCTTTGTGCGGGAATGTTAGATCCCACTTGGCTTTACTGCAGCCAATGTCTTTTCAGTACTTTCCTGAGGGGGCAGAGAGTGGTCAAGGCAGAGAGGTACCTAGTGGTCAAGGCAGAGAGGTACCTACCTCTACCATGGGGACCGTGCAAGGAATTTCGGCCACAAGGCAGTGACCAAGAAGAAGCTGAGTGCCGGGGGGAAGCCTCTGCCAAGGCTAAGCTTGGACCTCTCGGAATGGCCGGAAGAGGTCACCAGCCTGGGAGATTCATCGAAGCCCAGGTGGTCCATTGGTGTCGGAAAGAAAGACGACTGGGAAGGGAGGACTAAAGGAGTGACCTTCATCTGAGGCAGCCAATGATGAGAATGCCAAGTGAAGCTGGAAGAGCTTGGATATGGAGACGAAGGAGGTGGCAAAGTTGATCACGCCAACTTCCTCATGAGGCAAGCCATGCGCACCACAATGGGAGCATTTCAAAGCCTCAAAGCGTGTGAGACCCTAACCAGGATGACCTCTGGGGACGCTCGCCAAGCCTGAGAGGAGGAAATGGCGGGAGACCCTCCCCATTAGATACAACAACAGGAGTCTCAGCAACCTCTGCCGAGGCAGCCGCAACTGCTGGGCCAACCCAGAGGGGTCTCACCAGAGCCACTGCAGAGGGGGTGGGGGTGATGGAGCCACAGGCCCACGAAGAAGGAAAGCCCCACCGCTGGGTGTGTGATTCAATGGGGACTCCCAGCAACTGGGATTTTTCCTGGCTCACATTCTAACCTATATGCAGGAGTATGGGCCAGACATCCCAAACGAAGGTGCCAAAGTGAGGTGTGTCATCTTGGGACTGGTGGGGCAGCTGCTCACTGGATGGTGACTCTCCACAGCGCAAAAGCCCAGAAGCCAGATTCCCAGCATGCTGGGACATTTCTGGTGGGGGTCTGTGGCTCTAGCCATAATAATTGTGGGTCAGTGCAGAGTGACATACTATTTTTTCAAATCTCAAAGATGCTTTTTCACGAGACAACTGGACTTTCTTGGGGGGGGTTGAAGATGAAATATCTTTAAAAAAAAATCAAGAAAGTCCAGTTGCCTCGTGAAAAAGCACCTTTGGGATAACTTTGACCTGAATGGCTGAGAATCACCATAGACATTTCTTTCGAATATCCACATTGGATGGCATCACCGAACTGACTGGTTGATACTTGGAGGCTAGACTGCCACCCCTGACAAGGTGAAGGAGCATCTGGGGTGAAATTTCCTTTGAGAAAGATCAGTTGTTTAAGAAAGGGGTGAGGATGCTAACAACAAAAACTCAGAAACAAGAAAAGAAGGAAAAATAGATAAGACGTTGAAAGAAACAGCTGATAAATCTTGGAAATTATTTTGTCACATCTGTAATTAAGAGTTTTTTATTTGTACTTCTTAAAAAAGTCTTCTATTTCCTCAGCTCCAGGAAGCAGCAATTGCTGGCTCTTCTCAGATCTCCTTACAAAAACTACCACAGAATTGAACATCATCTTGGAGGCTGTTAATAAGATTTTAACCTCCGGAGTAGTGAGGGAAAGAGGAGAGGAGAGGAAGAAGAGGGAAGTAGGAAAGAAAGGAGAAAGGGAGAAAGAAAGTAGAGAAGAGGGAAGAGAGAGGAGGAGGGTGGATACAGTGAAAGGGGAAATGGACGAGCAGCACCCAAACTTACGAGTATATGTATTTATGTATGGTGATATATTTATAAGATGCACACAAATATATGAGCTGTCACCAGTGTGACTACTGCCTGTCGATGGCCTTCAGGTTAGGCTGACACAGGAAATAAAGATTTGTCCCATGTTTGGGGCCTAGCAAGGTAATCTAAAACAGTTAACAAGCATTTGACACATATCTCCCCTTGCTTCTCAGCTAACAAAGCGAGAGAGAGCCTGTGGCCTAGAGGTGAAAACAACTGCCTAATGTGCAATCAGCCCAGGTTCGAATCTCAGAAGGGTATGGCTGACTGATGAAAACTAATAAGTTTGAAATGCATATCAGTCTCCCTTAATTCTTTGTTAGCAATTTAAAAAAAATTACACAAATATATGAGCTGTCACCAGTGTGACTACTGCCTGTCGATGGCCTTCAGGTTAGGCTGACACAGGAAATAAAGATTTGTCCCATGTTTGGGGCCTAGCAAGGTAATCTAAAACAGTTAACAAGCATTTGACATTTATAAGATTATATATATATGACTTCCGGTGGCTGCGCGGCGACGGAGACAGCCTTCCCGGGCTGCCCGTGGCTCAGCTGAGTGATTTTCGCCCGAAACAGCGCCGATCAGCTGTTCGGGCGAATTTGAAGCCCCCTCCTTGGGAGAAGAGGAGGGGGTGAGGCCCCAGGTAGGGGTTGAGTTCTCCGGGGCCGCCTGAGCTTGCAGCTTGGGCGGCCGAAGGATTGAACTCCCCTGTAGCCTGGGTCGCTCCCAGCTGGCCAGCGCCTCTGCTCCTGACTTTATGGAGCAGAGCCAGGCGTCTGCGACCACCCCTGCCTGAAGGAAGGACTATGGAATAAAAAGAGCAGGCAGAGCGGTACAAGAGGAAAAGGTGAAGAGGATTATTTTATTCTACTCTCGAGCTTGATGGACTTTTTAAACTCTAAGTGAAAGTGCGTCACAATTGAAAGTAAAAGATGGCGGCTAAACCTCCCCCTAAAACTCTTCGGAGTGCTGGAACTTCCCCGGTGCAACAATCATCATTGCAGGCATTGCATCCTCCTGATGTAGTGACATCGAAGGACTTACAAGATGCTCTTGAAAAACATACCCAGGTAATCTTGGAATCAATTTTGGAATCAATGGGTGATAAATTTGCACAGATGGAGGAGAAATTGAAGAAGTTGGAGGAGAGGATGGAGGAGAGGATGGAACAGAAGTATAGGGTGATGAAGGTAGACATTTTGTCTTCAGTGTATAAAGTGGCTGAATGTGTGGAAGATTTGGATGAAAAAGTCAAAGATTCGACTCAAAAGAATGCCATATTAGAAGCAAAAGTATTGGAGAATGAAGATTTAAGAGACAAAATGGATAGAGAATTGAGTCTTGCTCAATATTTCCAGATGCAGTTTGCCATTAGAATCAGAGGTTTAAAGGAGAATATTAAGGAAGATCTAAAGCAGCTGGTTTCTGAGGCTCTCGAAGTGGTATTGAATCAGCCAGCATCTGAAATAAAAGGAGGCATGGATAAAGTGTATCGTGTGAACTCATGGATTGCTAGACAGAGAAAGTTGCCTAGAGATGTGGTGGTTTATTTTGCAAAAAGGGAAATTAGAGATGAAGTTATACAAGCTGCCTATGATACTAAAGTCGTGATTGCTGATCAAGAAGTTCTGGTTCTAAAAGAAATTCCTCCAAAGATTTTAAGGAGAAGGAAGGATTTTACATTTCTTGTGCAAGAGCTCAAGCAACGAGATATAAGGTTCAGATGGGAGATTCCAGCTGGCTTGATGGTGATGCATGAAGGTAAAAGGTACCGTCTGGTTACTGTGATGCAAGCGCGTGATTTTTACAATAATGTTTTAAAAGCAACCCCATTAACACTTCTGGAAGCTGCAAAGGGATCTGGAGAAGGAGAATATCAAGAGGCTGAAGATGGACAGACAGAGGAGAGTGGTGCTGGAGGAGATCAAGTTATAACACTTTTGGATGATCCCAGAGAACAGAGGGTGACGCGTGCTGCTTTAAAACGATTAAAAAAGATAAAAGAACAAGATCAGCAGAAGTCTATGGAACTTTCACAACGTACTTACAGCCAAGTAGTGGGAGGTGGGAAAAGATTTGGGTGAGGAATGTAAAATTTATACAAGTTTGAAATCTAAGAGAGAATTTTTACAAAATGTTTTATAGATGGTATTTAGATTTTAAAAAGCTAAGCATGTATCTGAATTATTAGCCTAAATGTTGGAGGTGCGGTGATAAAGACGTAATATATTTTCATATTTTCATATATGGTAGACTTGTAAAAAGGTTAAGGCTTTTTGGATAAAAGTCTGATGGAATATACTAAGTTGATGTTGAATTTAATTACGGCAGCAAGACTTTTGATAGGATAGTACTGGAAAGAGGAACTGCCGACCATAGAAGAGTGGATTTTAAAGGTTTCCGACCTGGTCGAAATGGTGAAGATTTCGGCCTATTTGAAAGATTACTCGCAGGAACGCTATATTATGGAAGGGAGAAAATGGCTTGAGTTTATTCAGAATAAGTATAGGGTTAAGAAGTTTTATATTTGAATAAGTCTTCTTTCTTTGTGTTTTTTTTTCTATATTAGTTTTTTTTATATATATTTATATATATTTAATATTACTAAGGTTTGTTTTATCCTATATAAGCTAGAGAGTGATAGATTTTAGAGTTTATGGTTGTTAGTATATGGTTGTTTATGATTGTTTTTTTTATATATACCTTGTATTTAGCTCTGGGAAGTCGGGGGGGGGGAGGGGGGAGGGGGGAGAGGAAGGGGGGGAGGGAGAAGGGGGGGGGAGGGGGGATTTTTTAAGGGAAAAATTGTATGTTAAAACTTTTCAATAAAAAAGATTATATATATATAAGATTTTAACCTCCTTACTTCACTCTCTTAATACCTGTCTTAGGTTGGGGAATAGCCACTAACAAAGAAATATTGTGATGCAAATCTGGAATCAAATATAATTAAAACGAACCTTGCTGATCTGGAAATTATGTAGCTATCCCCTGTGCCCCTCATTTTTCGGGGGCTTCATTTAGCTGTAAAGTATTTAACAGGTACAAACATCTGCTCGTGTGGTATTTTTTGCAGGAAAAGGCCAGACCTGGAGATTCTCTCTCTTTTTCAGGTGTCCTTTTTAAGCCTGCCATTACAAACCTTTCTGTCCACTGTGGGCCGAGGACTCTTCCGCTGCCTTGGAAGGTGGGACCAAAGGCCTTTTGGGGAGACGGGGGGGAGAAGAGGGGGAGCCCTGAGAGGACGTTTCTGCAGAGGGAGGGGAATTCTCCCCCAACCAAGTAGAAGCAGTGATTTCACCATAAGCCCAGCTTTCCCTTTCCCTTAAATCCCAGTTAAGGGCGTCCTTCAGCTTTCAACGTTGCTGAAGGACGCCCTTAACTGGGATTTACCCGAGAGACCGCCCTTAGGGTGGGAAGACCCAGCAGAGGCCTGAGCCACCCAGCATTCTGGCTGATACAGCCGCAGCAGCAGGCCTAGCCTGGGAACTCTTGCCAACACCCGTGCTGGGGCTCCTTGGCCGGGTCCTCCGTCTTTTGCCAGGCCCTCTGCCAGAGGGGTGCAGGAGAGGACGGGGATCTGCTGGGGCTGAGAAGCAGCTGACTCGAGAAGGAAACACAGAACTAGATCCTCCTTGGAGATCTCAGGATGTAAGATGACTTTTACTGTGGTTGCCCATAGTGGTTGTGCAAAAGAGTCTTATTGGTGTTTTGAAGAATTTTGTGAGACAGGACAAAGAAAATAAATGGAAAGAAACCAAGTTCTAGGGCAGTATTTCAAGGTATTAAAAACCAAGATTGTTAAAAGTAGAACATAGAATCTAGGGCTGGAAGGGACCTCAGAGGTCTTTTACCCTGTTCTTTGCAGGAGACCTTATTCCATCCCTGGAAAGGGATATAAATTAGGTTTATTCAAGCAAAGCTAAAATAGAGATGTTGTTATCTCCAGTAACTTTTAATGGACTTTTGCTGAGCAGGACTGAACAACAAGGCTCTTTAGATTTATTTATGATAAGAGACAAAATATGAGAAGAGATGATTTATTGTATTTTAACAGAAAGTGATAACTTACTAAAATTGTTTATGAGGGTTCTCATCCAAGCTTGTGGATGGTTTCCAAACGTTTTGTGACCAGGCTAGATAACATCTTCAGCGGAGTTTAATGGGCCTCTGTCTCAGTGTTCTACTTTTGATAAGGGCTTCAGGTGTGGGAGTGTCAAATGATGGTCTTGTGATGGGCCAGGGGTGGGTCATCAGAGAGAGGCTTGTGGTGGAGAGGTACTTCAGGTCAGGGACCTTGGAGGGTCAGAGGCTGGAAACGGGTCTTGTGATGGGGAGATTATATCAGGTCAGGGTCACTGGAAGGCAAACTGCTGGGGGGGTGGGCTTGAGGGCCGGTGCTGCCTCCAGATGGCTGGGCGGTTGATTTGGATTCTGAGAGGTTCATAGGCTGGTTGTGGGTCGATGTGTCTGTTGATGGAACTGCTTGTGGATGGCCAGGCTTCGGTGAACTCCTGGGCATGGCGGATGGCAGCGTGGCCAATGATTTTAGTGTTGCTCCAATTAAACTGGTGTTGTTTGGTGTCAATGTGGATAGCGATTGGGGATTTGGGCTCGTGGTGTTTGACTGCCAGCTGGTGTTCATGGATCCTAGTTTTCAAGGGACATGATGTTTGTCCCACATAGAAGTGGTTGCAATCATTACATGGCATTGCTTCTTTCATTCTTCTGTGTCTTGTCTTTGGTTCTAGATAATTCCTGGCAGAGTGTGGCTGTGGGTTTGTGTGCTATCGCTATTCTTGGGGTTGGAGAATTCTGGTTGTCATTTCTGACACCCCTTTTGTGTATGGTAGGGTTTGTTTTTGTGTGGCGGTCAGCTGTGTGGTGGTTTGGTTTTTGGGACAGCCATTACGGAGAAAGATGTCAAGCAGTCGTTTCTCTTCTGCTTTGGTGCTGCAGTGTGTCCTGGCCCTTCTGAAGAGGGTCTGGACACAGGTTCTTTTGTGTGCGATGGAGAGGGAGGGAGGGAGGGAGGGAGGAAGGTCAACATTGCAAACGAATTTGGCTGAAGCCATTTCCACTTCGTTTTCAGTTGTCACAGAGTTGGGAGTGGGGATGAGTATTCTTTAGCTTAGACAAAACAATAAATTGTCCTGTGGGAACCAAGGTCATTGCTGCCTGAGTTTTGGCGGGCTGAAACTTTCGTTAGGAAGCCCACCAAAGTAGTTTATTGGGGAATTTGATTATGACATGTTACTGGGGTGGGAAGTTCAACTTTGTAACTTTGTAACCTTTGGGAGGGAACTTCAAGTCTTGGTTTCATTTTTGATCATGCCAGATAAATATGTTCTTTAAGGAAACCTTTTGCCTTGGAGTTCTGTTTTTACTGGTCTCGTCTGTCGGAATCATGCCAAGCTACTTCACTAGGTCACTCGCGCTAATTCTCTTTCCTACCTTTCCTTCCATTCCCTCAACAGGTTTATATTGATGGTGCTGAGCCTCTGTTTCCCCAAAGGCCATTAAGGCTTCTCCAGCAGAATGACATAGTTCTTGCTTGGAATCTTGGAGAATGGATGCCTATTACTTCAATTCAATGAGGCTTTATTGATGGATTGTATATGCTTGTATCTGTTTAACTTGCTTCCATTTGGTTGATGTTTTCTCAATGATGGGAGCTTTCCAGAGCCACTTAGGCAAATCAAATAAATCAAAAGATAATTGCGTCTGGTTAGGACTGTGTGCTGCTGTGTGCGAATTCTGTTTTTAACCCTGTTCCTGTACATTAGAATGGAGGCTGCAGAGAGTTGCCCCAGACGCGGGTAGTTTATCAGTCCCACCAAGTCAGCAAGTAATTAACCACCCACTGTAAATGGTCCCCTTGGCCTAAAATGCTTCTGCAACTCAGGGCAGCAGCAGCAGCAGCAGCAGCAGGAGGCTTCCTGAAGGCCAGTGTTAGTCAGCCATGGCCGCCAGCAGAGAGGAAAGTCCAGCCAAGCATTTTCCTGTGCTGCAGCCAGAGGGCTGCTGGGAGGGCTTAAACCCAGAGCTGGTTTAATGTCAACTGTCCAGTTGGCGGATCCAGAAAAAGAAACTCCTGGGACAATTTTACCAAGAGTATAAACTTCACTGAATAAACCATATTGGCACAGATGAAGCGAAAGCAGCTAGCATAGTTAATTCCCCTCTTTCCCTGTGGGCCACCCACAGTCCATTACGCCCACCAATCACTTCCGTTCATTTTGTTATGAGAAACCAGCGAGCCACACTAGGCCTCCTGCTCGATGTCTCCTTGGGTTGGGCACTCTCTTACGGAAACAGACGGTGCTCAGATGCCCACCCTTGCATTCTGTGTCAAGCTGTGAGTGAAGCAGAATATAGGCGAAAATACAAATCAGTCTTGACAGCTGCGCTGGTTCTTCTGGAAATCAAGGAGGCCTCTGGGAGCAACTCACCTAAAGGAACCGCAGGGACCACCGGGTCAACGGGCGAAGGCCGGGCTTTCACAGGGATGGGCGTGGTGGGGCCATTTACCATGACGTGTCCTGGAAAGGAAAAGGAGGAGAAGTCAATGGAGGGGACTGCCTGCAGGTCCTCCTGGCCACTTGCAGGATGAGAGAAAGGGTTTGCTCCGTTTCTAAAAAGTAACCCCAAGATTAATATTCATTTGGATTCCTTTCTCCCTCCCTGCCCAGTCAAGACCCAACGTGTGAACCCATCAAGGACCAGAAGGGAGGGAGCACAGAAGCAAGCCGAGCTAGGATCTCTGCCACTCCAGGGGGAGGGCGTGGAACAAGGGTTTAAGGGACAGGAAAGCAGATTCTGGTTAAATGGGGGGGGGGATTCTTAATAGTAACAGTAGTGGTGGTGGGTCCCCCTCTGCTGGATGTGTCCAGGCAGAAAAGAGGCAGCCACTGATCATGGAGGCCCAAATTTGGGTTCCTTTCTTGAGCACTGGGGGTGGGGGGGAGAACATGGTCCAGGGCCCTTTTCAAGGGCAGGATTCTAAACCTACCCAGGTAGTGGAGCAGCTTCTGAGCTCTGTTCTGGCCGGGCCGCAGATGGAAAAGGTCTGGGTTTTCATCAATAAACTGGGTGTCCACAGTGCCGTGGAGGAACTGATTATTACTGAGCACGTTCTGCAGGAAAGGGATGTTGGTCTGAAAGGGAAGGAAGAGCAGAGGGGAGGCTGAGGAGAGGCAGCAGGGGTGGCTCCGTTTCTGCATCCCTCGACAGCGCGAGGAGGCTCTTCTGAACTGAGCATTTGCTTTGGCTGGACAAGCTGGAGCTGCCTGTTGCTGGATGAGATTGGAAGCCCGACTCAGCTTTTCCGACCAAGGCCAGCTAAATCCCCCCACAGGAAGGTAGCAGTCCCAGCGCCTGGCCCTTAGACGTGCGGAGCCACTGACTGCGGACCTTCCGAGTACCTGCAGCTGCTCGCATAGTAGCTGCTAGAGCAGACTTCTCTTTCCCCATGAGTTATGTTTCTGTGCAATAATTAATAGCAAATGGGACCAGAACCAGGCATTGGGGTCAAAAGAGGTGAAGTATTGTCTCTGGGAGGCCCACAAAAGAAGCGAGGGAGCGGCAGCCATCTGAAGCTGGTACCGAAGGGCACACTGTGGGCTAATATGGAGGCTGAGCACCGTCACAGTCAGCCGTGTGCAGAGCAGGAAAGCAGCAGTGGAAATCCGGAGCAAAGCACAAGGAGGCTCCACTGAGCTGTCAGTCCTGAAAGCTACTCCAATCACCTCCACTTGCATCTGTTCGCGGATTGCTTTAAAACAGCTGTAACTGAAACAAGCAAATGTCCCAACCTATCTATGAACAACTCAGTTTTAAGCACTGCAGCGGTGTGTCCTGCCTTGGGCGATGGGAAAGTTATTATCTGGAGGAAGATTTGTCAACACAACCCTCTGCACTCATCCTGCTTCCACTGGGGCTTCCGGGGAGTTCACTGCACATGCTCTGACTCCACTGTCAAAAACATAAAGGGAGCTCCAAACTGCATCTACACTCTACAAATCTTTTGTTTTCCCCCATCTTCAATTCCAATTCCAATTATGATAATTTTACCAACTTTAACAGAGTGAATTTTCCTGCTAATTTTTAAGAAGACCAAACTAATGACTACTAGAACAACAAGCCTTAGAAGTGACAGTGAAGCTGTCCAAGGGGCGAAGAGCTTTTGCCTTTCAGGATCGAAAGGCACAGGCAGTCAAGAAACACGCCGCAGACTGGCCGTGGGGAGAAGAGCCACCGAGGCCTTGAGATTCAACGGCCGTGCTGGTAGGCAACCTTGGCTCTTTTATGACTTGTGGACTTCAATACCCGGAATTCCTGAACCAGCCATGCATTTGGAAAGGAAAAACCTGGGAAAACAATGCGAGGGACTGGTGGCTTGGAAGCACCACCCTGGAGAAAGAGTTGGTGTTGTCTCTGACAGGCCCAGCGCAAACCTCAGTGCACTAGCAGAAGCGCATGAAAGGCGTCCCGTCCCGTCCTGCTCCATTTCCATTGTATCCCACTCCACTCCTATTCATTCATAGGACAGAATAACAGAGTTGGAAGGGACCTTGCAGCACAAGCCGGGGACCCTACACCATTCCAGACAAATCTCCTCTCAAAAACTTCCAGTGCTGGAGCACCCACAGTCCCTGCAGGCAAGTCGCCCACTGATCAATGGTGGGAAGACTCTACCTCCACCCTATTTGTGCTTTGCTCCCTTCCTTGCCAACTTTGTTAATTTTAACGTTAAGATTTATGAACTTAATATTTTAATGATTTAACTTATGTTGAAAGCCATCTCGGGGAAATTCTAGGTGGCTTACAGTGTAAAAACAAGGTAAAACATTAAAATATTAAGTTCATAAATCTTAACATTAAAACTAAGAAAGTTGACAAAGAAGGGAGATAGGTGCCATTGAAATGTAATACATAAATAAATGACCAATATACTATTCTGACAATAGCAGAATAAACATGGCAGCCAAAATTAAAATCACCCCAAACAACCAACATCTTAAAACTATCAAAATAGTAACAAACAACAATGAAATTCCATTAAAGCAGTAAGAAAATTAATTATTTTTGCTTTCGGTAAAGACTCCTGAATATTCAGGCTAAGTAAAAGGTATTAATGCTGCAATAAGGAGAAAAAGGCTTTTTGTACCACACCTGGTCAAGGTGTCTCTCTTAGAAAAACCTGCTTTTTCTCTGAGTTAAAAGCCAATTTCTACCACAATCTTTCCCGGGATGGAGCTGCTGCCCTCCTTCATCATTTCGGCTGCCCTACCGCATCTTTTCCAACTCTGAACATGGGTTTTGAGGTGCAATTTGATCAGGCGTGTGTACACAGCATTCCAAGCGACAGATTTATATCAGGATGTTGTAGGTTTTGTATTTTATTCTCTTCCTAAAAATTCCCTGGATGGAAGTCTATGGAAATTTCTCCATTCCCCACCATCCAGTCAGAGCTGAAGAAGCTTCTTGGATGAGAAGCAAAACGTCTTCAAAGAAAAACAAGAAAGTCCAGTGGCGTCTTGAAAAAGCACCTTTGGGACTCCCGGGATGGAATTTAGCACTGTGCTGACATTTTCTTGTAATTCAGCATGAATCCTGATTTGTCCTTTTTAGTTCAGTCCTAATTAATATAATATGCGGACTTAAGGGTTCCCCCCAAATACCTGTGTTTAAGGCTGGTCTCTGAGGACCCTGGGAAATGGCCTTTTCCAACTGAAAGATGAGCTTGAATTCTTTTATATTCTTTTATATCTATATATCTACATATATCTATATATCTACATATACATACTGTATATATCTATATCTATCTATCTATATTATATATACATAATAGGGTGGGGTAGGGTTTAGGGTTAAGATGTTTTAAAATAACATTCCTAATATTTAGAAAACAGCGTGTTGTCTGGGTTCATGTATATTAAAAAAACAATGAATAATAATTATCAGAAACAATATAATTAATCACTTCTTAGTCTTTTTACTAGTATATATTCAATGATACATATCAAGTTCCTTTCTCTCTCTAGCCATTGTTAAAAAATATCCCATGTTCTAAAATACACTGAATCTTCTTTCTCTTTTATCTTTAAAGACAATCTATCCAATTTTCTTAATTAGTTCTTCTTCTGTTGGTAATTTTTCATTTTTCCAATATTGGTCAAATACAATTCTTGCTGCAGTGAGTACATGTAAAATTAAATATACAGGTGAAACTCAAAAAATTAGAATATCGTGCAAAAGTTCATTTATTTCAGTAATGCAACTTAAAAGGGGAAACTAATATATGAGATAGACTCATTACATGCAAAGCAAGGTAGTTCAAGCCGTGATTTGTCATAATTGTGATGATTATGGCGTACAGCTCATGAAAACCCCAAATTCACAATCTCAGAAAATTAGAATATTGTGAAAAGGTGCAATATTCTAGGCTCAAAGTGTCCCACTCTAATCAGCTAATTAAGCCATAACACCTGCAAAGGGTTCCTGAGCCTTTAAATGGTCTCTCAGTCTGGTTCAGTAGGAATCACAATCATGAGGAAGACTGCTGACCTGACAGTTGTGCAGAAAACTATCATTGACACCCTCCAAAAGGAGGGAAAGCCTCAAAAGGTAATTGCAAAAGAAGGTGGATGTTCCCAAAGTGCTGTATCAAAGCACATTAATAGAAAGTTATGTGGAAGAGAAAAGTGTGGAAGAAAAAGGTGCACAAGCAGCAGGGATGACCGCAGCCTGGAGAGGATTGTCAGGAAAAGGCCATTCAAAAGTGTTGGGGACTTTCACAAGGAGTGGACTGAGGCTGGAGTCAGTGCATCAAGAGCTACCACACACAGACGGATCCTGGACATGGGCTTCAAATGTCGTATTCCTCTTGTCAAGCCTCTCCTGAACAACAAACAACGTCAGAAGTGTCTTACCTGGGCTAAAGAAAAACAGACCTGGTCTGTTGCTCAGTGGTCCAAAGTCCTCTTTTCTGATGAGAGCAACTTTTGCATCTCATTTGGAAACCAAGGACCCAGAGTCTGGAGGAAGAATGGAGAGGCACACACTGCAAGGTGCTTGAAGTCCAGTGTGAAGTTTCCACAGTCTGGGTTGATTTGGGGAGCCATGTCATCTGCTGGTGTTGCTCCACTGTGCTTCATTAAGTCCAGGGTCAACGCAGCCGTCTACCAGGAGATTTTGGAGCACTTCATGCTTCCTTCCACAGACAAGCTTTATGGGGATGCTGACTTCATTTTCCAGCAGGACTTGGCACCTGCCCACACTGCCAAAAGCACCAAAACCTGGTTCAATGACCGTGAGATTACTGTGCTTGATTGGCCAGCAAACTGGCCTGACCTGAACCCCATAGAGAATCTATGGGGCATTGCTAAGAGAAAGATGAGAGACATGAGACCGAACAATGCAGAAGAGCTAAAGGCCACAATTGAAGCATCCTGGTCTTTCATAACACCTCAGCAGTGCCACAGGCTGATAGCTTCCATGCCACGCCGCACTGAGGCAGTAATTGCTGCAAAAGGGGCCCAAACCAAGTACTGAGTACATATGCATGCTTATACTTTTCAGAGGTCCAATATTGTTCTATTTACACTCCTTGTTTTTTTGATTGCATGTAATATTCTAATTTTCTGAGACTGTGGATTTGGGATTTTCATGAGTTGTATGCCATAATCATCACAATTATGACAAATCACGGCTTGAACTTCAAATGTCATGGGTCCAGATTACTTACGGGAGCACCTGCTGCCGGCATCAACTTCCCTTCGTCCAGTGCGCTCCCACAGAGAGGGCCTCCTTAGGGTGCCGTCGGTCAAAGAGTGTCGACTGGCGACCCCCAGGGGGAGGGCGTTCTCTGTGGGTGCGCCAGACCTTTAGAACCATTTACCGTGCATATCAGCATATCGGGTTAACCAGACCATTCCACCTTTAACGATGGGGGGTGAGGTGTTACCCCCCGTTGATAGGGCTCGCAACTTGGGCGTCCTCCTTGACTCCCGGCTCAACTTTGAAGATCATATAGGAGCCGTGACCAGGGGGGCTTTTGCCCAGGTTCGCCTGGTGCGCCAGTTGCGACCCTATCTGGACCGAGATGCCCTACGCACAGTCACTCATGCCCTTGTGACCTCCCGTTTAGACTACTGCAACGCTCTCTACATGGGGCTGCCCTTGAGGACCACTCGGAGGCTTCAGCTGGTGCAGAATGCGGCCGCGCGAGTTATGATGGGGGTTTCCCGATACTCCCATGTAACACCTCTACTCCGTGAGCTGCATTGGCTCCCGGTTGCCCTCCGGGTGAGATTCAAGGTGCTGGTGATGACCTATAAAGCCCTAAATGGCGAGGGTCCGGGATATCTGAGGGAACACCTGCTGCCAGCATCAAGCTCCCTTCATCCAGTGCGCTCCCACAGGGAGGGTCTTCTCAGGGTGCCGCCGGTAAAAGATTGCTGGCGGATAACACCCAGGGGGAGGGCCTTCTTTCTATACTCATTCCTCCTCCATCTTTAAGCTTAACAGATATTTATACAGTTTCTTAATCAGCTTTTCATCTGTTTTTAGCAGTATCTGGTCAAATTCTGTCTGTTCTTTAAAAAAATCGCATTATTTTAGCATCTTTTTCATATCTCATTTGGATTTGCAAATATGGCCACCATGATAGATCAATACCTTGTTCTTGTAAATCTTGTCTATCTTTCAATTTCCCTTCATTGTCCAAAATATCTTTATAGGTTACAACTTTGTCATAATTAATTAAATTTGGGTAAGCAAATGCTTCCATTGTTGAAAGCCATCCAGGTATCTTGATATAAATTTTTGTTTTTATTTTTTCCCATTCTGAAAGAAGTGCATTTCTTATAAAGTGGTTTTGAAAGTATCTATGAATTTTATTCTTCCCAAACTGTATTTGCTCAGAAGCCCTGTCGCTGCGCATCAGGAATGGGACATGTGTGGTGGCCACACGGTCTTTCCCAACCCACCAATCCCCATTTCCACACTGGGATGGCCTTCCCTCTCCCCATCCAGGGCAAGGTCCCAAACTGAGATGTTCCTCTCTTGGAGTCATTTTAGTTACAATCCTCCTTTCCCAGAGTTTCTCTGTATTATTTTTCTGGTTCATTAATGCTCATTCTGATGTTTGGATTTTTAGGGTAGGTGTGTGTACATTACGACTGCAAAGTTTTGGAGCCGCTGCTCTGCCAGTTCTCCCCAACCAGATGCCCTCAGATGGTTTCATCTAGACCACAGCTTTCCACCTTTTTGTACTTGATGCCATCAGGGCAGGACTCCGACAGTTGAGTGTAGCCCATCCCTTTTGGATCTGCCTGTCCTGTCCACAAAGAAGAGCTGGTGGTGCCCAACCTCTCCTGTGGGCACCATCATCTTAGTACTTTTTACTGATCTATGGAAAAATGCCCATGTTGGTCAAGCAAACAAACTGGGCCTCTTGAACCCCAGGACTATTTCTTCTCCTATCGCTGGAGCTGCTGACCCACCGCAAGACCGGGAGACTCCAACACGAACCACCCTCATTGCTGCTTTGATGCTACCAAGGTCCTAAGCCAGCACAAGAAATACGCCAAAAAAAGAAACACGCAGAAGAGAGATAATCCCAACTTCAAAAACCACAGGAAACAATTCAGTAAACAAAATAACTAGCAGGCTGATTGATTGGCTAGACTGCTCACTGTTGCCCCCAAAAAACGCTGAAACAGAAGGCTGCCACCTTTTCAGGAATCGCTGGAATCTGGTCTGATAGACAAAACGACGCAAAAGATCACCCAACTCACCTGGCAGATTCTCTGGGACAGAAACCAAATGCCAAGGAAGGGCTGGCAGGCATTTTGGCACTGCAGTTACAATTTACACTGAGTTGCACTTACTCTGTGGCCTCCCCAGGGCTATTTCGAGCTCCCCCCTGTGGCCTCCATCCCTGGAAGCAGATCAGACCCCTTCACTCATCCGCAAAAGCACATTTGCTCAATGAACACAACCCTTTGGATGCAAAACCTTAACCAGAGCCACTGGGACGGCCACTCCCTGAGTCCACACTAAAGGACGAGATCTTAGGGACAGGTGCAGAGCCTTCCTTGAAGCCCCGAAAGTTGAAACAACTGGGGAATGTTCTCTAGAGTTCTCTGAAGCACTTTGCCCAAGGAGGAGCGCACGACAGCACCACGGACGCAAAACCCCTGGCAGATCCTGAGCTGAGCTTTCAGGCCAGCTGGGGAAAAAAAGATACTTAAATAAACAGACACATGTTCAAGTTTCAGTTTTCTCAAGCTAAAAGACCTTTGCAATGGTGGCGAATTTATTTATTCATTGACCTATTGACTGTACCGTATACTTTTATATGGCAGACTTCCACTCCAGTA
The DNA here is from genome assembly GCF_964194415.1 of Vipera berus. Classification (NCBI taxonomy): domain Eukaryota; kingdom Metazoa; phylum Chordata; class Lepidosauria; order Squamata; family Viperidae; genus Vipera; species Vipera berus. The sequence continues at coordinate 869,283 of NC_138219.1, forward strand.
AGTCACCTGCCCACGTGAGTCACCTGCTCACCCTCGCGCATCTTCCAAGAGGTCCTTCTTGGAGAGATTCGTCTGCTCCACAATTGTTGTTCTCCGGGGCTGCTGAGGAGTCTCGTGTTCATAGTGAACATGGCTACCTGCCCCAAGAACTTCCTCTGGGCCTTTTTGGCTCCCAAACACCCAGGAGCCCAAACACCCAGCATCTGCCCATGGGATAGCCGGTGGTCCCCAGGCTCTGGCTGGTTGCTGAGTTGGGTTTATTAGCTCGCCCCGAGTTTGCAAGCTGCTTTGACCCTGCTTCTCAGGAGGGTTTGCCACTGGGCCTGTGAGACACCATCACTCAGGGTCTCTTCTGGCCCACCAAATCTTTCTGAAGCCTCCCTCAAATATCTCAACCCGACTGTAACGCAGACTTTTTAAACTGAAACTGGAGTTTGCCACTGAGGTTCACTTACGTGAGCTGGAGAGAAAAAGGTGCCTTTCATGCTCCTTTTGGGAGCCGCCTTCCCTGCAGCACCGTCCCAGGACTTGACTGTTTCAGAGGATTCATAACCAGCTGCCAGTCTGCATGCATGAAACGTTGTGGGGATCGTGTTCCTCTTCCCCTGCTGCCCCACCTCCCCTCTCCTGCCCAAGGGCCAAAAGAGCCTGGGCTGGTCCAGGATGCCTTCCTCCTTCAGGGAAGCCCGCCTCCTAGCAACCATCACCCAGGGCAACAGAATGGAGATAACTTGGCTGCTCTCTCTCCTTCGGCAATTCTGATGGGGAGGAGAGGGGAAAACCTCCCAACTCAGAAATAGCATCCAGGCAGAGCACCTTAAAATGAGACGGCGGGGGGGGGGGGCGTAATTCGTAATACAAACTCCCTCTCATAACACGCGGTGGCTGGTGCCCCAGATTCCTGGATAAGGGGAGAATTTTCTTCCTGAGCGGCTGCTCCGACTCTTCCCCAGAAAAGAGCTGCCTTTCCAGCTCCTCCATCTTCCTCTCCCCAATCAGAGCTCAAGGAGGAGGATGTAGCGAGGCAGCCAGGGCTGCCAGGGCTGGAAGAAGAGCAGCAGCCCATCCACTCAGCCCCCCCCAGCAGAAACGAGAGCAGCTTGGGGAGGCAGCGAGGGGGGAGGGGGCAAAGCAGACGGGAGCCGGCAGAGCACGGGTTGCAGGCATCACATCGCCCCTCCTGCGCACTGAAGCAGCAGCAGCAGCAAGGCTGGCAGAGACAAAGAGGGTCCGGAGGAAGCGGGGCTGCCCACCACACCATTCTGGGAAGGCTGCGACTGCCGGATGGTCAAGACTTTCCGGAGCCTGAAGGAGGGCGGAGGAGGAGTGCCAGGTCCGGAGAGGTTCAGCCCCCCCCCCCCGCACAGAGGAAGGACTGCGAGCCAGGAAGAGCCCTGGACAACCGGTCTAAGGGGGCAGGAGGATGGAGGAGCAGCCACGGGGTCTCCGCAGGGAAAGAGGGCCAGCAGCATCCAGAAGAGGGGAGACAGCCGGGGTTCTTCCAGACGCCCGGCTGAGGGGCCCTGCAGTGGGCCTGGGCCGGTGAATCAGAACTCAAGGCTGGCAGAAGAACTAGCCCCCCCCTCCTCCAAGAGCTCCAGTTGAGACCCCGTGGAATTCCACCCTGAGGGCTGAAAGGCCCAGAACTCCGTGGAGCCTCAGGAACCCCAAGGCCTGAGAAGGGCCCGGGAAGCCGAGAAGGCTGAGGCGGCCAGAACCTGATGGGCCAAAGAGTGAAGGACCGGATGAGCCAGCCTGCCCGGAGAGCGACCACCCTCGCTGGCCCTGGGGCTTGAAGAGCCCGGCATGGCTGCCTTCACTCCGCCTGCCTGAAGCTGCAGCTTTTCTCTGGCTGGGGGAGGGGACCGAGGATGCTCCTCTGCTTGCAGCCTGGATGCTGCCTTCAGCCACCCCGAGCCTTTTCCACCGAGGCAGCTGGGCGCCTCCCCATGGCACCCCGAGAACCCGCGGGAGCCCCGGGGCCACGGCCTGCTCAGGAGACACTGAGGAGGGGGCGGCACAGGGACAGGTGACTCCGTCTGGGGAGCAGCTGGACTGCTACGGCTCATCTCTGGGGTGCCCAGAGGCCAAGGAGAAGGTAAAAGCGGGCAGGAGAGGGACAGATGCACGTGAGGTGGGGGGGCCTTCGGGGTGGGGTGGGGGCCAGCTGAACGACCGCTGCTGCTGCGACAGAGTGGACTATGTGGCTGGAAAGGCAGAGAAGCCTCCTCCAGTAGGGAAAAGAGCCAGGTTTTCCCTTCCTTAGGCTTCTGCTCCCTGGATCTCCCCCCCCAAAGAGCCATGGGAAAGTTGTGCTATGACAGACCCAGCAGGGTCTCCCCCACAGGTGCCCCCCTCCTTGCTCTTTGACTTTTGTATCCTGAATCCAGATCACCAAGGCTGGTAGATCATCCTTCCTGCCTCCCGGCCATTCCCCCTCCCTCCCCTCCCCCTCCCCAGCCCTTCTGCCCCAGGCAGTGCGACCAGGGACCAGGGTTCGTCCCGCCTTGAGAGGGAAAAGGGAAGGGGCGTCTCCTTCCACAGCCCAGCATCTTCCACCTAGCACGGGGAGGAGGCCTTGGTGAAGGACTGCCATCTGCCTCCAAGGAAAACCTCCCAATCCCCCAGAATCCCCCAATCCCTCCTGCCAAACGTTTGTCTCTTTGGCTACAACCCTGGATTGCATTGAGATGGTTCCATTCTTCAGCCTCACACACCCCCAACCCCAAATGCTCCCCACAAGCCAAGTGCAGGAGGAGGACCAGAAATTGCCTTGGTCGTCCCTGAGCTGGCAGAGGCTCCCCTGGGGGACCTACTGGATGCTCTTGAGGGACCCTTCCAGTAATAGCTGCCCCCTCCCCATCAACCAGTATTTGGATTGCGGGGGGAATGTTACATGGTCCTACTAAAAGCTGCCTCCATAAATCGGACTGCTCTCCACATAGATCCACGCCTGGACAGAGAGTGGTCCGAACCTGAAGGCCCCACAGTCTGACTCAGAAAAGTGCTGGTCAACTAAGGTCACCCCACATATACACAACCCGCCGCCCCAGTGCATGCCCTCCCCTACACACAGACAGGGCACCTACCAAGTATACAGCCTAGCCCAGCTGGACATCTGCAGCCCAGGCTGAGCAAACACATCAAGGGGGCCCAGGAGCACTCACGGTCTGGGTCCATCAGAACTCCGATGCCGGCCAGCTGCCAATGCCGGCCATGCCAGCAGACAGCCAGAGTGGGAGGGAGTGGAAGAGCGTTTATTCACTGGGGGCTGGATTTAAGGGGAAGCCCCGGGTGCTTCTGAGCACTCGGAGACCTTCAGATCTACTACAGAGGGGGAGTTTCAAAATCACGTAAAGTAATAGTCCCACTTCTACTACACTAGTGAGACCACACTTGGAATAGTGTCCAGTTCTGGTCATCACAATACAAAACAGATGCCAAGACCCCCAAAAGAGGGCAGAGAAGAGCCACAAAGATGACCAGGGGTCAAGAGGCTAAATTGTTTGATGAATGATTGAGGGAACTGGGGATGTCTAGTCTAACGAAGAGAAAGACTAGGGGTGACACGGGTCTTCCAATATTTGAGGTCCTGCCACAGAGAAGAAGGGGTCAACCTATTCTCCAAAGCACCTGAGGGCAAGACAGGTGTTTTACTTTCCTGCCTTTGCTAAAGGCCTTCACAACAACTGGGTTTGGGGCCCATCGTGTCCTCCTTGGCCAGCCAGACCACATCAACAGAAACACAAGTTCTGGACCCTGACCTGCCTCTGCCCTCTCCCCTCCAGCTACAGCAGCTGACAACTAGCACAATAAAACAGTAGTAAGGTAACTGCAATGATTAAATATGTTTTTAAATACCTGCTCATAAAAACACAGCACAGCCATAGCTCCTTGGATGTCTGCCCTCCTAGGTCTTAGCACAGCCAGTGCAGGGCCGTCTCCTTCCGGAGGAATCTAAGGATGTCCCGAGACTGGGGGGCCTTCCATTCCGTCCCGTGTTTCTCCCCATCCAGGCACTCCCATCTGTTCCGGGGAGCCTCTGGCAGATGACCTCTCCGGTGGCTTCACTCAGATTGGGGGGGTGGAAATAGCTGAGGACTTGACCTCTTGCCGCCTGAGGGAAACTGCCCTCTTAGGACCCCAACCGCTGCAGGCAACTTAGACCACCACAGTTGCTCATCCAGCCGACCAACAGGGACCGATGCAGTGCCAGTCTCATGCCCAGGCCTGACCCCCAACCGAAAGCGATCCAGGCTCCCCGTAATTGTCACCTCGCCACAATAGAGGTTCCTGTGCTGGCTGGGGTAAGGGCAGAGGCACAGTCTCTTTTTACATTAATCACTCAAAAAAATTAAGACGTTGTCACCAATCTTGCCTACCTCACTCTGAACAATTCTTTAACAATGGCCTTTAATCGTCCATTCCTCTCGTCTCCTCCCTTTCCGTTCGGCTCCAGTTCTGGTCACCTGATAAAATCAGGGCCTGGCGTTGGAAAACTCCTTTGCAGATCCTTTTATCCGGTCAGAGCTTCCCTCCACAAGAGAGTTTCAGGATGTCAAACCACAAAGGTGATTTCGTATTTTAACGTTCTTCTGTTTGCAATATTACCCTACTGGACCCTATTGAGCAGAAGAGCTTCACCAGCGCTTTCAATTATTTTTCCCTTTGCTTTCTTGAATGCAGAATTGTAGATTATATTTATCTCTTCTAGTTATAGATGGCTTTTTGATTGTTACGAGGCCGTGTCTAGAATATCAATGTCTCCTCTCAAAGTCTGTTTTATTAACATAAGCCACACCATTCTAGTCTTCAAAATCTTGTTAAGGATTTAGAAAAGAATCATAATTAAAAGAGTGGCTATTAATTACAACAAATGACTGTATACAGCATTAGGTCAAGCAACAAATGAAAGCATTGAGGTTTCCCTGGAAGAATCCCCACTTTCAGAGTGAGGTGGGCAGCACATACATTTAATAAATAAATAAATAAATGCTTATAATCCAAATCCAAGGCACTAAGAGGAGCGACGCAGGGGGCAGGTGCATCTTGCCCTCCCGTCCCTTCAAAGAAGATGCTGACAGCCGCCGCCCCCCCCGCCCCCCATCCTCCTGGTCCAGGCCTGAGCAGGGGATGAGGCTGCCTTGGCACAGCTTCTTTCCCCTCCGGCCACCGCGGCCCTGCCCCTCCCCAGCCGTCCTGAGCCCGTTTGGCAGAAACTTCCTTAGAGCAGCTGCACAAAGATGCCAGCCAGCCAGGCTGCTTCCCGGCAGGCGTGGCAGAGAAGCCACACCAACACAGAAGACCTGCACACGACGGGAGGGGAATCGAGCCTCCGCAGGCGGGTCTGGGCTCCAGGGGTTCACGAGGCAGGAGGCCAAGGCAAGGGGTTTGGCTGCAGAGCTCCTCGAGATGGGGAGATGCTTACAGAATCGCTCTGCCTAACCCCACCAGCCCCCTTCTCAGGACATCCCCACAAAAGGCTCCCTGAACCAGCAGGTGCCAGGCCTCTCTTGCTCCAGCCTGCTCGCCTCTTAGCATCTCCTGTTCTAAGGATGAACCTCCAGGGCCTCGGAAGTAACTGTGCCTCCCCAAAGGACAACATAGCATCGCCCCAAGCTTGTCTTTTGGCCTACAGGACCCCTCGGCTTTGCATCCCCTGGGAGACTCTCGGTGGGCTGAAATCAAGATGTAACATGTAATGCCTGCTCCCTAGCCTCAAATAGTAAAATTCAGTGAAGAGGTAGGGGTATCCAAGGTAGCAGATTCTTACACACAACACTGAATTAAGCCGTGGTTCGTTTAACTATGATTTGTTGTACAAGTCAGTGGTCTGGATCACACAAGAGGCTAACCATAAAATGGTGTGGGCAACAGAGAGACCACGTGTGCAGCACAGTGGACAGTCTGCAGCATCCAGACTCTTGGATAATGCTGCCCAAATTCAGAACTGTGATACAGTTAACTAGGCTCCATTACGGCTTGACGAGTAGTGTGCACCAGCCTATGTTTTCACACTCACTATGCTGAACAGAGGCTAAGCTCTAGTCCCTTGGGTGAACCTGACACGGTTGGGCCAACACTACATTTTGAAGAGTGTGCTGTGGCTTACTCAACAAATTGAGTGCGGCCTCAATAAAAGCTAATGCAGATTTAATTTAATGTTAATTAGAATTATGTTCACTCAACAAACAAGGTATTGCTAAGACCAACACCAACATTCATTTAATTTACTTTAAATGTGGTTTAATTAATTAAACGCAGCCATCGGGTTATTCTCTACCTTTTGCCCTCCAGCCACATTAAGAATCTCTGTGGCAGCAAATTTTAGAAGAACTCCTGGGGGTGAGAGAGCAACTTGCGAGAAGCTGATTCTTCTCCTCCCCCTTGAAGTCCAGGAACTCCGGTAGCTGCCAAGTGGATTCCCAGAGGACTCTCCAAATGGAAGCAGGGAGCTCAAGCCAACCAGGTTAGCGAAATCTGATCCTGAGAGCCCATTTGCTCCCTGCTAAGATTCCACCCAGAAACAGAAATACGAGGAGGAGAGAGGAACAAAACCAAAATCAAGGATGGCAACGAATCTCAACATGCCGTAGGAGCCTCAAAAAGCATCAGGTTCTTCTTCACCAAACATCTTTTGGTGGCCCACCTTTCTCTTCTCACTCGTGCTAATTTGTTCAGATTTTCATCTGGCTCGTAATTGTACATATTGGGCACAGAGGCATCGGTCGGGTGATCAAAAGAGCACTAAAATTTCTAATCTGGGGATAGACTGCGAAGGATTTTTAAGTAAAAGTAGCAAAGCCTGTGTTGAAATAAGATGGGGAAATGTGTGTCTGATAAATCATTTATAACCATACATAGTTTATGAATACTTCAATTAACAGAAGCCAAGACGGAGTTGTCACAGATGATGCAAAGGTGCAAAGGAGGGCTAATATTTTGGACGACAGAAGATTCAAAAAGATCTGGGCAGCCTCCAAGGGATTTAACAGAAGAAGTTAAACAGGATGGAATTTAACAGAAGAAAGGCACAAGATGTGGGGGAACCTGGCTTGGCAGGACAAGGGGGGACGGGGAGCTGAGCCAGCCGCATGACGTAGCTGCCACAAGGGCAAAAGAAATCTTGCAGTGCCTCAATTGGTGCACAGAGTCCAGATCCCAGGAAGGAACTGTTCCTCTCCCCTCGGACCCTCTGCCCAGGTCAGACCCCAGGGACAGACAGCACTGTGGTCCAATTCTGGGCATCAGAAGGGACAGTGAAAAGCTGGAGCTCAGTGCTGGGCTACTAAGCCTAAGGAGATTCAGTTAAAGGATCTGGGCATGTTTGGCCCACAGAACAGACGGCTGCAATACAAGAGCAGCCTCCACGTGCCACACAGAAGAGGAAATAGACTTATTGTCTATTGCACAACCAGAACTGCTAGATTAAAATTACAAAGGAGGAGGTGGACTTCCTGAATTCACAAGCGGGCGGGTGGGTGGAGCAAGCTACTTTCAGAGATGGTCCGGTGGTTAAGAGGGGACTACTAGAGGACTAGGCAGGGAGGGAACAAATGTGCACCACGTCCTGAGAAAGAGGGGAAGGTCCAAAGGTCCAAAAAAGGACAGTTACCAAAGCCCCCTATGCCCACTGACCTATTTTCCTCTCTTCCAGGGCCTGCCAAGGCAACTACCATGGAAAGGCTGCTTCTGATCCAGCTTCTGATGGTGGGGAGCACCTTCGCTCAGGTGGAGTCCTGCCCCTTTCACTGCGTCTGCCAAAACCTCTCCGACTCACTCAGCACCCTCTGCGCCAACAAGGGGCTCCTCTTCATTCCGCCCAACATAGATCGGCGGACAGTGGAGCTGCGCCTGGCTGACAATTTCATCCGGGTGGTGGAAGCCCCGGACTTTCTGAACATGACGGGCCTCGTGGACCTCACCCTCTCGCGGAACACCATCGACACCCTCCGGCCCTTTGCCTTTGGGGACCTGGAGAGCCTCCGCTCGCTTCACCTGGACAGCAACCGGCTGACAGAGATCAGGGAGGAGGCTCTGCGGGGAATGCTGAACCTCCAGCATCTCATCCTGAGTAACAACCAGCTGGTCAATATCTCTGGGGCTGCGTTTGACGACTTCCTCTTGACTCTGGAAGACCTGGACTTGTCCTACAACAACCTGCGCAGTGTCCCTTGGGAAGGCATCCAAGGGATGCTTTGCCTGCACACCCTGAACCTGGATCACAACCTGATTGACTTCATTATGGAAGGAAGCTTTGATGAACTCTATAAACTCTCACGGCTGGACATGACCTCCAATCGCCTTTCCACGCTGCCCCCTGACCCGCTGTTTGCCCGCTCCCAGATTGGGGCCATCAGCCCAACCCCTTACACAGCCACCATCACGCTCAGCTTCGGAGGAAATCCTTTGCACTGCAACTGTGAGTTGCTATGGCTGCGGCGTTTGGCGCGGGAGGATGACATGGAGACCTGTGCTTCCCCTCAACACGTGGCTGGCCGGTATTTCTGGTCTGTACCAGAGGAGGACTTCACCTGCGAGCCGCCTCTCATCACCCGGCACACCCACAGGCTGTGGATCTTGGAGGGCCAAAGGGCCACCCTGAGGTGCAGAGCCCGTGGAGACCCCGAGCCGGTCATCCACTGGGTCTCCCCTGATGACAAAATCATTGCCAACTCCTCTAGGACCATTTCATTCCGCAACGGCACCCTTGACCTTTTGGTGACCATGCTCCGTGATGATGGGGCCTACACCTGCATTGCTGTCAATGCTGCTGGGGAGTCAACAGCCACCGTGGACCTCAAAATCATCCCCTTGCCTCATCGAGGGAACGGAAGCATCACAGTGCTGCAGCAGGATCCGGGCTCCTCCGACATCGCCACCTCTGCCAAGAGCTCTGCCAACGGCACCCAGGAGGCTTCCGAGAAGAGAGTGGAGGTGCTGGAGGTGACTGCCACATCAGCCCTGGTGCGCTGGCTGGCAGATAAGTCGACCTACATGGCCTGGATGTATCAGATCCAGTACAACTGCACGGCGGACAATGCACTTGTTTACAGGTAAGGGGCTGTGGTGTGGGGACAGGGCCTGCTCCCAAGACGGATGGGCAAGCAAAGGGCTCTTAATTTCAGGCTCTCCTTCCTGGAGAAGTCCTGGCAATGAAGGTCCCTGGCTGTTTCGGTACCATTCAGATTTCTCAGGATACAAACGGGCCTCTCCCCGATTACATCTCGGTTGCTCACTCAACTGGAGGGCTCTCCCTCTGTGAACAGTGTTGGACTGCACAACAGGCACAGAGTTGTCTTCCTCAGTTCACCCCTTTCCTCTGTTCCCACAAGACCTGAAGCATGTACCAGTGAGACAGCTGGCTGTGCTGGAGGAGATTTGGCACTGGGGATGCAGTAGGTTATGCCAAGAGTGTGCAGCATCCCCAAAAGGTTGAGCATTGCTCCCTTGAAAGAGAGTCGCCCACAAAAGGGACGTGGCCCTGAGCGAAATCGCCCCTTGAAGGGCTTGGCTCCGCTTGGTAAAGGCCCAGTTCCTCAGGGGGGTGGGGGAGGCTTAAAAGGCTCGAGGCTCAAGCAGACGCTTTCAACTGCAGGGGCTTCTGCAGAGCTTTCTGCCCCTCTGCCCAGCAGGAGGTGGGAGGATTGGCCCCCAGAGACGGGTGGCAGAATTCATTCTCTAGGAATGGAATCCTTCAGCACAACCCAGGCAAGAGAAAGGATTTTCCACAAATGAATTTCTTTCCTAATGGCTGCATTTCGTAGGAATTTCTAACCTTAAAAATCAAAAGCACAGAAGAGGGGGATCACACCACTGGGCAGCCCAAACAAGGCCTGGCTCTAAAGAAACCACCTCTCCTTCCCAAAGGCTCGCCCCTCTGGGGCAGGTCCCCCTCCCTGGCAGAGTCACATCCTCTGCCTCTCCTGACCGGGCCAGCGCTCCTCATCAACCGTCTCTCTAGGGATCCAGCTCAGGGTCCCAAATGAAATGCTCAGGGGGGCAGGGGGCGGAAGAGGGCCCCCCTCTCCAGGGTCTTTAACCAAGGGAGGGAGAGTCTTCAAGAATCAGATAAAACTTGGCTTCAAGAAGGCCTGAGAGATCTGTAGGGTGGGACAACAGCTCTTGCTGTATAAACTGTATAAACTCTTGCTGTATAACAGCTACGGTTAGCTTTTCTTTCCTTCTGCACCAATAACTGTGCCACAAGATTAACCGGATTTTCTTGGACACAAGAGAGTAACAGGCCATTAACGTGCAGATAAGCTGCCTGCATAAGGCGAGATGGGGTGGAAAGGCCCATGTCCAGGAACGGGTGGGGGGTGGGGGTTCTGTCCCTAGAGAGAAGGACCTCCCCCCATCAGAGGAGGGAGGGGGTGGAGGCCGCGGATGCTTACTCTTCCCATCTTTCTCGCCTGCAGGATCATCCCTGCCAGCAGCCAGGACTTCCTTCTTAAGCACCTCGTGTCGAGCATGGATTACGACCTGTGCATCTTAGCCATCTTTGATGACCTGGCCACCTCTCTGGCCGCCACCCACCTGTTGGGCTGTGCCCAGTTTACCACGCAGGAAGCCTACCCAGACTGCCATTCGCTGCACGTCCACTTCCTAGGGGGGGCCCTGACGGTGACGGTGGGAGGCATCATCGTGGCTTCCTTGCTGGTCTTCACAGGAGTCATGATGGTGAAGTACAAAGTCTGTGGCAGTGTCCACGGGAGCCTGCCCAGAGTCAGCAACGTGCACTCACAGACCAATGGCGGGCATCCAAATGGCCTGCTGCCCCAGCGGACACCCCCCAGGGAGCGCCAGCAGGGGTGGGCCAAGGCGGGTGCAGCTGAGGGTGCAGAGCGTCGGATGGGAGGGGCTGCCCAGGGGGCCCTGGCCTCGGCCAAAGCCAGGCGCAGCAGCTCCCTGGACATGGGAGATGCCTCCTCCAGCGCCTGCTACAGCTACGCCAAGCGTCTGAGCTTCATGTGGGCCAAGCGCAGCCAGTCAGTCCACGGGAGGCTGGCGCAGGGCACCTCCTTTGAAGACAGCAGCAGCGTGCGGCCCGGACCCTTCCTCAATGTGGATAAATTGGAGGAAAGCGTGGTATAGCCCTCGTGGGGGAGCACCGGCCTCCTACCCCTAAAGCATCTGGGACAGCGTGCCCCAACGGGAGGCCCACGGAGGGCAGGAGCCGATGGACGAGGCAGCAGATGCTGGCCTTGCTTCAGCTGGTTGAACCAAGCCCTCCACGTGGAGGCCAGCCCCGCTGACCAGGCCCGGCCATGCCCAGAGCACAGCACCCGAGCCAGCCAGGCTTGGGCTGAGACCTCCTGCAAGCTGGGGAAGGAGAGAGGGCAGGAGAGAGAGGAGGAGAGGCTTGGAAACGGCTTCTTCCTCTGCATTTTGCAGCTGACTAATTGAGGGGCAAATATAGCGACCTGAATTCAAGAATCAATTATTTTGAAGAGGAAAAGAAGACAGCTTTGAAAGGAAAAAGAAAACAGTTGCCAAAAGACAGCAAGAACATACTGTTCAAGGAGTCTAAGTCATCAAGGATTCAAAGACAGGAGAGTTAACACAGAAAGGAAGCCTTTGGGCAGGATTGGGTGTAATCTGTGTTAAAACAGAGGTGTGAAGGCTGGAGGTTGAGGGTGGGGAATTCAAAATTCATGTTAAAGGCAAATCCTGTACCTGGCATTTAATGACCTCTATAAATGTCCATATATGTATCTCTTTTGGCTACTGTTGGTTACTGTTGTTGTGCAATGAGGAGAGTTCTCCCCTCTAAATTCACTCTGTAGAAAAGGGAGGGAGGGAGGAAAGGAAGGAAGGAAGGAAAAGGAGGGAGGGAGGGAGAAAGGAAGGAAGAGAAGGGAGGGAGGGAAGGAAGGAAGGAAGGAAGAAAAAGGAGGGAGGGAGGGAAGGAAGGAGGAAAGACAGCTGAGGGAACCCTTCCCCCCAAACCCCAACTCTGGTTCGCAAAGAAGGCAAAAAATGCAAAGTCTACCTTTGCAATCCCACTAATAGAAGTAATGTCAAGTGCCAGGGAAGTCGGGAGATCCGGGCAGTTCAAATGAACATAAAGTTTGACTGCAAGCTCACGCTCTCTACAAGAATCTGGCCAATTAACGGTCAACGCAAACTGGCGGCAGGTAAGAGTCAACAGAACTCGAGGTGGGCTGGACTTAGATCTCTTGTGGGCGCAAAGGGACTCGTGGCTGATGGCCCGCTTGGCCCTTCCCTCCCTCCCTCCCTCCCTCGGACCCAGCCTGGTCATCCCCTACGAGTAACTTCTCAAAAGGAATCTGCATTTTTCCTGATAGGTAAAATTCTACCATGGGTGCAGATTTTTACTGTCTGGTGAGATTCTCACCCTCTCGGTGCCCTGGGGGTCTCTCAAAGTTTGCCTAGAGAAGTGGAAGATTTCAAACTAGGCCGGGTGTCTTTATTTTCAAAGAGGCCGCATTCTCTGGGGGTCCTTTGAGAGCACAGAGGGAGGCTGAGAGTGACAGGTTCAGGAATGAGGCCATGAAATGCCTGCTACCCCCAAAAGGAATCTGGACCAAGGGAGGGCAGGGATCAGCGGCAGCCCTCTGGGGATGACCGAATGGGCAAGCCGGGGGACTTTACTTTGGAAGGGGTAACAGTCTACCTCCCACTCTATCCGGTCCAGATGACAGAAGGCCAGAGGGAATGCTTGGAGGGGGGGCTGAAAGGTGACCTCTGGGCCCAGCACCTCTGCAAGGAGGAGAGCCCGGAAATCAGAGCAAGAGATGAGGCCGAGCAAGCTCAGCTCCGGGTACGGCTAGTCCTCAGGGCCTCTGGGGCTCACCACAAGACTGAGAGGCTTGAGAAGCAACGCAGAGGCTGCAGTCCGAGGGCTAGAAAAGAGAGAACGAGACTGGATGTGCCCAGCCTGAGGAGGCAGTTCTTCCTGCCAGGTAGCTGAGGTGCCTCTGGAGAAGGCTGGCCCTCAGCAGCATGGACCGGCGGAAGAAGGCAGGGCTCCTCTGCCCCCAACTGCCCCCTCCCACCCTGGCTGGAGACACAGAGCCCCACTCAGGACTCCAAAGCAGGAGAAGAAAGCTGATCTGCGCACTGCGGGGGCGATGGCAGGGTTCCCGAAAGCCCCCCAAATCTCCTAAAGTCGCCCATCGTGGGTGGGAGGACAAAAAGGGTCTTGGGGGAGCCTGTAAGGCATAACAGGAGGGGACAGCTTTGGGGGTCTCCTGGGGGGGTTCCATTTTTTTCTTCCTGGGCTCCACACTAAGACTTGGACTGCGGGTGGATGGGGGGGAGAGAGGCAAAAGAGGATGGGCCCCTTGGAATCTTTGGAACAAACACCACACTCTGAGACTGGCCTATTGGGGTCTTGAATACCTTCAGGGCAAAAACAACAACCACCCCCATTCTTTTTACAAAGACAAATATTGCTAACATGTTAAAAGAAGCTAGGAGAAGAAGGAAAAATGAGAGAGTTAATCTAACATGGAACACCATTCACACAGTCACACTAATAACTTTTAAAGGGACACAATAAATGGTTCAGAAGGAAACTTTCCCTTCTCAAAGAAGTGATGGGTCTAACTGTATCCTGAATAATATATGACTTTAGTCTGACCAAAATTTATCACCCGACAACACCACTTTTGCTTCTCAATAGTAAGGCAGCCTTAGGTCAGGCAGCTTTATCAGTTTTCAAGCCTCCATTCCCTGGAACATCCAGGCAGTATTTTACAGCCCGCTGTGGCTTTCTGGGGCCTGGCTGGCTGAAGAACATGCAATGAATTTTTGTCTTCAACACCGACACTTTATGGCCCTTTCCTGTTTTTATTGATTCATGTCACCAGATGCCAGACAAAGGAACGTGGGCGGCCTCTCATCAAGCTGGCTGTCAGCTTTTTTCCAGAAAGCTTTCTGTCTATGATACAGCTGGCAGAAGTAAAGGCCTTTTCCTTGGAGATGTCACATATTTAATTCTCTAATCCAAATTAAATTGTGACAATTGCTGGCATCGGATGACACACGATGCCCAAACCAATCAGCCCCAAGGCAGCTTAATGCCGTGGCCTAGTTCACACCACACAGCTGGGTTCCTGCAGAAGCCAAAGGGGAATCTGAGCTGGATCTGGCAGGTGAGCTCATTAAGCTTTCTTTCTCATCTTCTGAGGCCCTTGCCTGAAACCAAAACCTGGAATCCAAAGTCTCTTGCAAATGCCTCTTTCAGTACAGATGAAATGCTACTTTTGAAGTTAAAAAAGCACAGCCGAAGTGAGACCTGGGGCTCCATGGACCGGGTGTCTGGGTGAGTGACGGCTGAGTCGTAGGCACCGAAAATGGGCCAAAGGACAGTGACCACAGGCCCGTGGGCCCTTCTAGAGCCTAAAGGGCCCCCGGAGATGCAGGGAGGCCCTGCCAAAAGCCGGCCCTTGTGGGGAGCCTTGATTGCCAAGGGAAAGACTCTGGGATGCTAGCATATGGGCCAGCCGTGGTTAACTATTAATTACCTTGTCTGTTTCTGCCTAGGTTATCGGTGTCTCCAAAATGCAGACACACACCAGTGGCCAGGGTTAGCAATTGGCTTGAGGGACACCTTCTGATTTATTTATTTGGAAAACACAACATTATGTTTTGCGCCACTGCCCGAACCCTTTTAAACTCTTATTTTTAATTTGTAAACATTATTTTGACAGTGTGAGAAGGATCTGCGTAAACATCTTAAATATAAGAGCAAGCCCCATCTGGGACCGAGGGTAGCGAGAAATGTTTGCTTACATCCAGCAGAACAAAGGGCAGCCAAACGGCGCAATGGGCGCTGCAGCAGCCTCCCCACTGCCCCCATGGGGGCTCCAGGGCACTTTCAAGTTCCAGGGAACCCTGGTTAGCGGCTCTTCGGTCAAAGACGAATGCAGCTCATAAAGTCCATCATCAGAGGAGCGGGCTTGCCTGACCTTCCTCTGCAAGGACGCTTCAGCTGAGCTAGGTTGAGACTGGGGTTCAGCTACAAGAGGCAAACACCCGGGTTCAAGGCGGGTCAGACCGCAGTGGACCAGGGCTGGCCCACTCCAGAAGAGGAGGAGACGCTGCGGTTGGCTTCCTCCTCAGTGGCCGAGAGAAGCCCATTAAGGTCCTCTCTTCCTGCCTGGTGGGAGGAGGGGGGGGCAAACCAGGAGCCCCACCGGGGCAGTTTGTTTCCTGCCGTTCCCATTTGAATGTAATTAGCATTAAATACACTGGTTCTCAACCTGTGGTCCATGGACTCCTGGGGATCTGCGAAGGCTTGAGGAAATTTTTATGATTTAAATCTTGTTAGGTCTTGGGGGTCTGTGGCCATGGTCTCTGACCACAAAAGGTATTTAAAGGGGGTCCGTGGTAAAAAAACAGGTTGGGAACCACTATTAAGTGTATTACATTGCATTAAAATTCTTCTTATTATTCTATTTAATTTTTTTTCTCCTTTTCTGTCTTATTAAAAGTTTTGGAATGCTCTCCCGGAAGGTTTTGAAAACTGGAGGCTGCTTTTCTAGTTCCAGCTAGAAATGAGCAAAGGAGATTCCAGATCTTTTGGGATGCAGACATCTAGCTTGAAAAGGAAGTGCAAATGGAAATGGTGCCACTGAACTGCCGGGCAGACAAGGAGGACCTATTCTGACACACTTTCTGGCGCCCCACGGAGCGGGGAAGGAGGGGATGTCAAGTGGGTGGTGGCCATCTTGAGGCGCTTCCTGAAGGACAGCTGCTGTGGTGCCTGGATGGCGAGGTCTCCCTCAGCAGCAGAAACCAGGCCCTTCCCCCTGAGGGAATGTAATTAGGCCCTTGGGGGCCCAATTATTTGACCTGATAATTAATTACCTTTCATGTAAATCTGGCCCCTCTTGACTTTTTCCTAGTTGTAACTAGAAAGTATAGTTCAAAACACTTTTATTTTGCGAGGCTTTCAATCATTTTGATGTTTATTCCTTCTATTTTTGTATGATAGATAAAGCATTATTACCTGAAAATCTCCCTAAATAAAACCTCAAAGCTTTGCGGCTCTTTTTCAGCCATGCTCCTTCCTCAAACTGTGTGGGTGGGGGGAAGTTCCCTGTCCATTTATGGAAAATCTGGAGGGGGGGTGTTGTTCAGACATTTCCAAGCAATCACAAAACCCCCCTTGCAGTCCTATTTGCAAGGGGCAAAGAAGGCAGGCCTCCCGTAATATTTGGGTTTGAGGCCAGTCAGTCAGGACAGGGGGATCCAGTAGAGGTTTATTTATTTAAAAGGGTTTTAACGCTGACAAAGGATGCTGCCTTTGCCTCCTTCAGATTCTCTAACTTGAGAATTCTGCACTACAGCCCTTTAACCTTCTGGCAAGAGAAGCGCAGATACCAACTGGGCAATGTTTCTTTATTTGAGTCCAAAGAAAGAAATATAAAACCGTCCAGCAGGCAACACACAAAGAAGCAGAAACCGGCACCAGACCTCAGGCAGAAGACAAGGAGCCACCAAGGAGGGGACGGACAGGGCGAAGGGGCTGCAGGTACGCAGGCAGGCAGACCCCTCCTTCCCTCCCACCTAGCTGGGCAATTCTGTGCTTCACCCAACCAGCCCAGCCCATCTCACAGGCAAGGCTGCATGCGCAGAGCTTTGGAGCCAAGGCAGGAGAAGCGAGGACAACTCCGGGCCCCGTAGCTCAGTCCAAGGGCTTCTGGGGCCACAGGCAGAAGGAGCCCTCTGCTTGTGCTCTCTCTGCCGGGGCGCCTTCTCCACAGAGCATCTGCTGGGCTCCCGGGTGTGGAGGCGTCCCTTCGGGGATCCACAAGGAAGCCTCTCACAAGGCTAAGAGCGCTGGATTTGGAACTGCTCAGTAACACACATTTTTTCATTTAAGTACGGAATTTGCCAAGCAATAAAATTTGCTTTGAACTCAGGAGGTTATGAACTATTACACATATTTCTTTCTTTATTGTTTGTTTTGAATGACTAGAAAAGGAATTACCAAAATGTTTTATTCAATAATGAATAATGAAGCAGTAATGAATAAAACATGCCCATTTATTTGCCAGGCTACTTGCCTCATTCTTAATTATTACATTTTGGGTCGTTGTTTTTTTTTTAGTTTGGCTGCTGAATAAAATAAATGAGTGTCACTGGAATGCACGGACTGCAGCAAAAAATGCTCTGGGTGGAAATGGAAGGTGCAGGTGGCTCTTAGTTGCACCTTAGTCGGGGCAGAGGGGGAAGGCCTGGGACTGGGGGGGGAGGAAGAGGAGGAGGAGGAGAAGGAGGAGGAGCTCTCTTCCTCAGTTTGGCCTTGGGCTTTTCCTAAAAGAGGATGGCAAAGGAACCCAGTGAGAAAAACAGAAAACTTGGTGAAGATCTGAGATATGGGAGAAAGAGCTTCTTCAGATATATTTAAACGAAAAGGAAGAGGAACTCTTTTCCAGATGCTCCATGAAGGCAGAAAAGTCCTATCCTCAAACACTTTGGGCTGTACCTCTTCTAAGGAGGAACGAGGCTGGAGAAATATCGTGACAGCTGGATGAATTATATGGTGAAGTCCTGGAGGAACTGTTGTCTCTGAGGAATACTGGAGAATGACTGAGAGGTGAAAGTAAGAAAATCCCCATCGGCTAGCAGGGGGAAAGGAGACACAAAACTAGTCTGACATCAATTCTTGGGAATATTAGCAGATCATAAAGATAACTATCTGAAAGTGTCTCGAAAAACATGCAGTAATTATTAGCAGTCAGCATGGATTTGTCGAGAAGAAGGCTTATCAAACCAAGCTTATTTCATTTCCTGACTGTATAACTTCCTTACTAAGCATACTAAGATACTTTGTCAAGTGCTTTAATGAAATCAAGATAAATTATGTCTGTTTCCTTAGTAGACAGGGGAGTGTTGTAGACATAATTTATCTTGATTTCATTAAAGCACTTGACAAAGTATCCTCTGATAATCAAACAGTTTGATAATTGGGCACTGATAGCAGGACAATTAAGTAGATACTTTATTGACTGAAGACTGAACTCAAGCAAAGGTTTTTCATTAAACTGGAGTGAGACACGGAGTGGGTTGCCACAAGATTCATTCCAAAGGAAAGTTGTCTCGATTCCTGCAATGAGCAGGATTTGGACATCTAAAATTAAGTGGCACTGGCCAATTTTATAAGTCTATGGCCATAACTGATCCAATAAACTGTGTATGCTCTACATGCTGACTAGAAACAGCACAAGCATGTCACAGTCCAGGGAATGCTTCCTACAATTTCAAATTTGCAAGATACATAGCAACATACAGACGGGTTTCCGAGACCAATAAATGCATTTGGGAGAACACGGGAGGGGGCAGCAGGGAAGGATAGATATTACAGCCATCTCACTTGGATGTGGCAGGACCTCAGGGAAATCCAAATCTGCTCCTTGGTGGGCGTATTTCAGCTTGGAGAAGCTTCTTAGGGCTGAAGGCCTGAAGGAGGCCCTATGCTGCTGATGTTCACCCAGAGACCAAACAGAAACCCCTTGGGATGTGGTACCTTCTTCCCGACAAGAAACAGGGAAGGAGGCTAACTAGCCAGGAAGATCCTCCCCATTTCTACAAGATGAGATTTTTTCAGTATTAAAAGACCAGATGTTGCAGCCCATCTTGTCAGCCAAGGAAGCTCAGCTGCTGTGAGATTCCAAGTAATGACGTGCCACGCTTCCAGGCAAGGCTCTTGTCAATGCTGCTAACACCCGATGTTTTTGCATTGACAACAGATGGAGATGCAGCCATTTTCTTCTTTTTGCTTTTAGAGTTAGATGATGCTGGGGAGGGGGGAGGATGTGCATGAGAGTCTAGCTAGACACAATAACACTGAACCTAGTGTGAGAACCAAGGTTGTTGAAATAAGACAGACATGTCAGGGCCCGCGAAGTGGTTTCATGTGGCCTGTGAAGCCATCCTGGAAACAGTGATGGAACAGCCCTCACTGTCTTGACCCCAGCCCAGGCCAGCCGGGAGCCAATGTACAATTTCATGGTGGCCATCTATGCTGAAACACATTCAGCTCCACAAGGCTGTCTGGAAACAGCGAGAGACCAGCTCCTGCCACATCGGCCCTGCCCCCTGGGTGCACGCTGGGGAGGTATCACCCTTTGTAAGGAATGAAGAAATGCACCATCGCCTGGAAGTGGCCAGCACATGGCCCTGGCTACTTCAGGTAGGCTAGGGGCGGGGCAGCATTGCGCAGGTAACATTGACTCATGCTGCTCATGGCATCCCCTCCCCCAGAGTCCACCAAGCCGGATATGTGAAGTAGGCGAGGGCCATGTGCTGGCCCCTTCCAGGCGATGGTGCATTTCTTCATTCTTCACGAAGGATGACACTTCCCCAGCTGCGTTTCTTGCCTGTTTTTCTCCCTCCCTCATCTCAAATATTTTCCCACCACAGGAAGGAAGGAAGGAAGGAAGGAAGGAAGGAAGGAAGGAAGGAAGGAAGGAAGGAAGGAAGGAAGGAAGGAAGGAAGGAAGGAAGGAAGGATAGTCTGAGCGGGAAGTACTGCCTTAGTCCTGCCCTGCTGCTCTTTCACCATCCCCTTGCCCCCTGCTCTTGGCCTATCCTGGGGGGTCTCCCATCCTATTGCTAAGGAAGCTTTGGATACAAAGCCAGGTCTCCTCACATGGAGAGGGAGTGGGCCTCCCTCTTGATTTTGCCCTCGTACCCATCATGAGCAGCCTGGCTAAGGAGAGCAAGCACAGCAGCAGCAGCCTTGAGGAGGAGGTAAGTGCAACTGGGCACCCCCTTGGGGATGTGGGGCTGAGCTTAGTGCCATGGGTGCTTGAGGGCCGGGCTAGGTGTTTGACCTCTGTGCCACTGTCCAGCCCCCCCCCCCATGGCCTGAAAGGAACAGTGAGGCTCTTCCAGTGGACCATGCCTTGGCACTTACCCTGGTCCCACCCCCTTCTGCTAGAGACCCTCAGATCTGTCCCACTCCTGCCCAGGCCCCCATAGGCACCCTTGACATGAATGATGTAGAGCTGGCCATGCCCACCCAGTAGGCCACACCCACTCCAACCATGCCCACCCAGTAGGCCGCACCCACCCTGGCCACACCCACCCGGCCCCCTGAGGACAATGGCAATGCTGATGTGGCCCTCAATGAAATTGAGTTTGACACCCCTGAAATAAGAGATGATAAAGAACTGGCGGGCTTCCAGCCCATGCTTTAAAATAATTGGGGAATGTGATTTATGACTGTTAACTGGAGGAGGGAATTGTGCTTTGATAGTATGTTTAAGGTAAACAATTCCTCGAAGTTCTTTGAAGAGTTTCATCTGTCGGAACCATGACAGCTCTTTTTGTTGGGTACAAAACAGGTGTGGCAACACTCTGTGGCAACGTTACCCTTCTCCTACATATCCTTCGCCTGCCCCTTTGAAACATACCTGCTGTTAGATTTTTGTACAGTTTGCTTCTATCAGAAAAGAAACCAAGACTACACTTAGTCCCTTCTTTCTGCTTCTGTCATACCAGCTTCACCTGAAAAGATCCAATTCTAGCCTAATCAGCTTGCAAAAACCAGAGGAAACAGTGGAGAAAGGAGCAGTTTTACAGATCGTCCAATTAAAAACTGCTTCCCCTCCAGGCCTGCAAAGAGGCCGTGTTGCTATCCTGCTTTTTTCCTGGAAGCAAATGAAACCAGAGATGGGGAAAGCAGGAAAATTGCTTGTTTGAACCTCTGCAATACGCATGAATGCATGCGTATTGCATGAATGCTGTGATCTGCCAGTTCCAGCAGTGAAGAAAAGGCTTTGCCCAGAGCACAAAGTCTGATTTCTCCCTGTTCTTGTGGGATTAGGTACAGAGAACCTGTGAAGGCAGGATGAGCAGGGTGGTAGCGGAGGAGGAGGAGGCTGGAGAGACTCTTCCACATTTATTCTACTCGGCATCAAGACCAGGTGAGCAGTAGCAAAGGTCAGCCGTTTCTTTGACGGCCTCCTCAATTCCCACCACTGCAAAGGCCGAAGGCTGAAGCATCCAGGACATCCACCAGACAGGTGGGGCAGGACCCTCCCTGGCTGACCCCAGGGCCTTGCCTCCTTCCCTGGCAGGATGACCAGAGCCTGGATGCGTTTGCCAGCTCAGCGCCCCTCCGGCTTGGCGGAGGGGTTAGCCTGCAGAGACGGCCAGGGCCAAGATGGCCAGTGGCCCTGAGCTGAGGCTGGCTGGGCTGTTGGAATGGGACATCCAAGTGGGGGGCAGACGAGAGAGCGAGCCCCAGACTCACAGCCAGCCGCCAAAGACCCTTCTGGCATAGGCAAGGGCATGATCCTGACCCTCTGAACGGCCCGGGCGGTCCTTTCTGGCAGGGACCCAGGACAAGCAGGCGCCCATCCCACTCTACCCTCACCACTTCCCCCCCCTTTCTTCCTGCCACGTTGCCCCAAAGGCGCAGCGGCAATCCCCAAGCCCTGTCCACCCGGCGGTCTCATGAACAGAACGCTAATCAGTAAACATGGCCACTGCACAGGGCAGTCAGTAAGCGAGGATTACCTGTATATAACCTGGCGCAGGGCCAGGTCTATCTCCTTCATTTTGCACTTCTGATAAGGTCCAAAAGAGTCCACACACTTGGGTCCCATCACTTTGGCTATGTTGTCTAGCACAACCCAGGCCATGTCCTCTCCCCTTTGAAACAGCCCCCTCCCTCAAAGCCCCAACTCTTCCCTGGCACTGTCCCCCCCCCCCAGGCTGATCTGCTTTAATTATTTATTGTGTGATTTTTATGTGGATTTAACTGCTGTTGCTGATGCTGTCCGGAGACATGCGCTGAGTAAGGGCTGCACAAATCAAGCCAATAACCAAAATAAGAGCACAACATCCATCTCCCCCTAAGAAGCGGCCCCCGCACGGTCACTCAGCTAGCGGTACCTCCCTCACACCCCACGCCAAGGGTGGGACATCTCCTCTCCCCCAGGATGGGTGCAATTCTCTGCCGCCTCCTGGCCCTGAATTCCCTTCCAAGGCTGCCCACGCCCTGCCCAGCCTGCTCTGCTCATGTCCAGCACGGGAAGAGGCGTCTTCTGGATTTGCCAACAACCTCCCCCCACCCACCGCCCCCCCCACCAGCCACCAATAGATCCACTGAGGCAAAGACGGGTCTTGGGCCCCCTGCCCCCAACGGCGGAGGCCCTCCGAGCCCGCCCTGAAGTGAGCCTCCATAGGCAAATGACACCCTGCAGCCCAAAACGCCACCGGTCCTACCTTGACTCCCCGGATGCGGAACTCGGCCAGAGCCCGGCTCATCTTGGAGGCCGCTGTGGGGTGGTCTTTGCCGTGGGCGATGACCTTCACCAGGAGCGAGTCGTAGTGCGGGGAGATGACGGCTCCCTGGAAGGCAGAGGCACTGTCCAGGCGGATGCCCATCCCCTCGCCACTCCGGAAGACCTGGAGGAGAGGGGCCAGAGGTCAAGACCTGCCCAGGAATCCCCTCGGACATCCTGCATTGTGACTGTCACGGATGGGGAGCCCCTCTTCCCCCTCTCCCTGAACATGGTCTGTGGGGCTGCAGCAGAGGGAAAATGGTGCTCTTTGGCTTAAACTATGATTCTGTCCCCCGGGTGGGCATCCCCACTTTTATTAATGTTTTCTTTTTCTTTAGCATTATGCTTCTGTCTTCCTTTCTTTTTCTATATCAAGACCATTATTTAAAAACAGCTTTTCAGAAAAGGTCTGAATTCACGGGTCCAGGTCCCAAGGGAGACGCCCCGCCTAGCCCTACGGCTTCTTCCCCGCTTAGGCTGCCAATGGGGACAGCGCCAGGGAACAGCCCATCCACACCGGACGGGGAGCACCCTGCGCAGTCAGAGTTTTCGTGAAGCCAGAGCAGCTTTCGCACACTGGACCTGGACCGCCTGGCTCCAAGCCACGACAACAGTGATGAGCCCTCTCCTGGCTGAGCAGCAGCGCCGGGTTCAGGCCAGGTTGGCTCCGGAGGCTGAGAGAAGGCAAAGCTGATTCCTTCAGCCACCCGGTGGCCCAGGAGGACGATCAGCAGAGCCCCTCCTGGACATGGGTCCCTCTCCTCCCAGTCGCTTTGCAAACAACTGTAGCCACCCCCCACCCCCGGCAAGATCCACGGAGGCTTTCCCTGGGGGATCAGGGCCTTCTGCTCTCCCGTGGTAGCCAAAGGGCACGCTTGATACCCCAGCCAGAGGTTGGTGCTGGCCTTGGAGGTCAGGCTCTGCAGCAGTGCTGGACACAAGGCTGCCGGCTCAGCCTCTAAAGGGATGGGGGGGGCGCTGTGGCATTGTCCACCTCTCCCCCTCCCCACCAAGGTCTTTTTCCTGGAAAAACCTGAGAAGGATGATCAGCATCTAGCCTTGTGGGTGTGTGCGTGTGTGTGTGACCATTGACACCCATGGCCCGGCACAGATGTGGCTGATGTCAGGCGCAGCAGGAGCCCAAACCCTCCCAACGTCTGAGGGCATCTCAGCAGCCTCAACCTCTGGAGCTGCTTTGCCTGGCCCGAGGCTGGCATGTCAGCTGCCTGCAATGCCACGAATGAAACCAGATTCGGCACAGGGTGGAGCTTTAAGAGAGCCCTGGGTCTTCACACACATACCGGTACACACAAAAGTCTGCCTTCTGCTTTTTTGTACCTTGCCAGCTATTCCCGTGTACTTCATTGAGCTGCATCGGCACTTTGCTGCAGATGTGGTGTGTTTGGAAGGGACATTAGGAAGAATGGCATCCATGAGACCCAGTCCGGACAGTCAGAAACAGTTGCCTGGACAACTTCGACTTGGACTCCTTGAGGAGAAAGGCAGTGCCAAGGGAGGGAGGAAAAGAGCCCCTCCCCTCCTGACCTGGGTGGGATGATGCCATGCAAGGAAGCAGCTGGTGGCCGAGACTGGCCAAGGGCTTGTGGAAGAGATGTCCAAGGCTCGGACTCTTCTGGAAGGCCCTGGTGGCTTGGAAGAGGCAGGATGTGTGGGGAGCTCAGAGAACTACTGAGCCCGGGTCTCTGGTCCTCAGGCCAGGGCCTCACCAGGGGGTCCCTGGGGGAGGGAGGGAGGGAGGGCCTCAGTGGGTGCAGAGCCAGGTTCAGCTGGCCTGCATGCCCGGCAGATGCTGCTTCCCCTCCTTCACTGTTCAGGCTACTTTTGACGGCTGCTCTGAGCCTTCAGTGCTACAATAACATTTTGATTTAAATGTTGTAAAGCAGACAATTAGGCTTTAATCAATTAGGCAGGACTTACAATTTAAATCAAATGAAAAGTATCCCAAACCAATTTGGGAAAGCAAACTAGGGGCTTCTGCTAAAGATGTTTTCCAGCCCTTGAATGGCGACTCTAACTGGTTTACATCAAAAATCAGGAGCAATGCAACCTCCCGATTTTAAAAAGCAAGACGTCAGATAAGATGGCCTTTGGAAGCTGCTTCCCAGACCTCTTTCTCTGCACCTGCTACAGGAATTCTCCACCAAAGGAGGAGGGGGAGGAGGAGGCGTGAAATCAAAGAGCTGGCAGGTACTTTAGAGGCCATGTAGTCCAGCCTTCCTCTCAGTGCAGGATTTGCTTGAGCAGCTGATCGGCTCTTGCTGCATCATCAGCGTCTCTTTGAAGATCCCAGCAAGGAGAATTCCACCTGCCAGGCAGCCGACTCTTCCACTGACTCACCGCTCTTGTGGTCAGAAGTGCCTCCCACTCCTCCATCCTTCAGCAGCCCCGGAGCCTCCCTTGGCTCTCCTTCCATTTGTCTCTGTCCTTCTGGAACAGGCTCCATCTGAGGCCTGGCCAGGAGCTGCTCCCTCTGCTCCTTGTAAGGCACCCGAAGGTCCATCACAGTACCCGGCTGGCTCACATTTAACCTGGGGCCAACAAGGGCATGCGGATCCCTTTGACAAGCACCTCCCCCGTCAAACTAGGTTCGCTGAAGCCAAGATTTGTGCCTTTTGTTTTTCTTCCTGAGGTTGGAAGGCAAAATGTCCATCCGTGACATAACAGTAAAACTGAGCTAAAATTGCCCTATGGAGGAAAATGACAATGGCTCCTGAGCTGTGCCCCCAAAATGAACTGAGTGGATGACGGGAGATGGCTGCAACACCTGGGCTCCCAAAATCCAGGCCTTCGAGATAACACTTCCATTGTCAATGAGGACAAAAAAAGACACACACGCACACGCACGCACACACACAGCAAGCGCTTTGGGGTTTGAAGGGCTGCGCATGGCCCCAGCTACATCATCCCTGCACAGGGAGGCTCAGCTAAGCCCCCTGCCCAACTCGCCCATTCCTTTCCCCAGCATCTTGGTGGAAGAGATGAATTAGCCTTCTATTTATCGTGTATTCTTTCACTCTCCACTCCTGTGGGGAGTGAGGCCACATCCAGGCTTCCAGGGCTTGCAAACTGTGTCTGAACTGCAGGTTTCACTCGACCAGAAAGGGCTGAGGTGAACAGTCATAAATGTTGGGGGATCCCATCTGGGTCGCCCACTGGGACCAGAGCTTTGGTCTTCCGAGCTGCAACCCTCTGCCAGCGAGAATTGCCCTGAAGAGGAGCAGAAGCCCCAAAGCTCTGGTCTCGGTGACCGACCCAGATGGGATCCTGCCACATTATCTTGGGACACGTAGATTTGCCTTCATCTGTGCGTATGTATGTGTGTGTGTGTGGGGGGGGGGGGTGTCAAGAGTGCAATCCTTCCCTTGAGATGCTAGCTTTCTGCCAGCAACCTTCATCCCCTGAAAACCTGGGACTCTCTCTTCCGAACTGAGGGGAAGCGTCAGAGAGACTCTTGAGATTCTGCTCGCTTCCTTCTGCGAGCCTCGGGGCTGGGCTGAGCTAGTAAGTTAGAAGGGCCCATTTAAAGCATGCAGGCAGAAGAGCTGCCCCCTTTTACCCACAGCGCAGATAGGTGGAATTCAGCAAGAACTCCAGGCTGCATTCAAACCAAAGGCTTAAGCGCCTACGCTCTCACACCAAGCTTAGCCTGGCTAATATTAATCTTCACTCACGTGCCGTGGCTTAGTGTGTTCTGTGAACCCAGCCATTTTCTTAGCTTATAATTGCACATGTTCTGCAAGCTTGAAAAATGAGACAATTCCAAAATCAAGGTGGTTGATTGATGCACTGAGGCCATAAAGCCTTAATTCCCACCTTTAGCCAGCTCAGATTTCATTTCTAAGAGGCCGGGAGGACAGGTAGGAAGGTCACTCGAGCACAAATCCTGCAGGCTGCAGAGAGGGGGAAGGAGATCCGTTACAGCCTCCCCTCCAAATTAGGGATGACAACTCCCTGAAGCACAACAGCACGTCTCTCACCCTCCCCACTTCTTCTCTTGCCAACAAAAGAAAATCCTCTGTGAAATTGTGGGAGCGAGTCTGTGCCTGTGCGTGTCTGCCGGATGCAGAGCAGAGCCCGCATGTCTCCTTGGCAGAAGCTGCGCCCCCCCCAGGTTCTGAGGGGTGACCTCTCCCCCTGACAGGACCGGCATCTGGCAGTGGACCTGTGCTGGAAGATGTCTCTAGCTGCAGCAACCCACCTTAAACCATGCCTGTCGGTTGGCATTTCAGAGATGGCACCACAGTGCTCCGCCAGCTGGGCGGAGAGTCTCTTGCTGCACTTAATCTACGAAACGGGTCTTCTGCCCTCTGCAAGCAAAATTCAGGAATCTGGGCCTCCCCAGACCCCCCCCCAGACTGCCCCGATGGCTTCCGGCTGCCAGGTCCCCTCCTTCCCACTGCCCTGAGCATGCTGCTCCCCAGTGGCCCCACACAACCACCGGGGAAGCCTCGGAAGCGTTTGAGTCGGCTGCTCTCCTGCGCCTCTGACCAGAATGCCAAGCTGGGAGCTCGGGCCCCCAAGGCTCCTTCCCAGCCAGCAGAAGCCCATTCCTTGGCCTGCAGGACCTGACCTCCCTCCTCCAGCTCTCCTCCCTCCTGCCTGAAAAGGCACTAAAGAGAGGTCCAGCTTTATCCGCTGGCTGTAAACTGGTTCCAAACGTGGCTCCATTTCAGGAAGAGGCTGGGCAGCAGCATCACAAGGCATGTAATCAGCAGAGCCACTTTGTTAGGGGCGAAAGAAACCCAAAGCCGTCATGTGTTAATGGCATCAATCAAAGTGTCCGTAAACTGTGTTCAGATTCTGCAGAAATTTTCACCAGAGCTTTGGCAGTGAAGAAGCACACAATAACATAAAGAAGAGAAAGGGACGAAACAAAAGTGGTAAACTGGCTTTGCAGTTATGGAGGAAGGTGGCAGTAACCTTGAAGGAGGAATGCAAGAACAGTTGTGTAAACCTAACTCAATTTAGCTCTCGAAAAAAGAGAGAATGAGAAACTCAAGAGAAACCTGCCTTGATTCTCTTTCAAACTTTCAGGGTGTTATTATATGTGTAATAAAGTGGAGCTCCAGGAGTTCTTGTGGAATCAGTTTCCTGACCTCAAATGGAACCAGGCTGGATCCAATTCCGTCTCTCCAGCGCCTGGAGTCAGAAGGAGAGCTGGGAGAAAATGACAAAGTCCTCAACAATAACAGGAGGCAGTTTTTCTCCCCCTCGCCATGCCCTGCAAAACTGTGCTTGGCATCTGGGTCTGCTCACGCAGGGTGCAAACGGGCGGGTCTTTGCACTGAGGGGCCATGTGGACCTTCCCCCTTTTTTGTGGAAGAAGGACGGGGAGGAACCCTGAGAAGCTGAAGACACCCAGAGGGCAGCTAATGATGCAAAATGACCCACCTGCTCCAGAGCAGAGAGGAGCTGAGACTGTCCTCCCAATCCCTCTTCAGAGAGCAGAGGATGGTGTGTGTGTGTGTGTGTGTGTGTGTGTGTGTGTGTGTGTGTGTGTGTGTGTGTGTGTGTGAAACCTTTTTGCCTAGCTGCTCCCTCCCCCAGTCTAGCAACTTCTGGCTTCTTTCTTCTCCTCTCTCCAGCTGTTCCTGTATTCTTTTCTCATAATATTCGCCAGGAGAAGCAGAACAAAGCATCAGGCAGAAAGAGGTTGCGGCCGAGAGAGGATGGCCCGTGGCAAAGAGAAAGTAGGACTGGGCTTCGACACTGCGCTAAGTGTTAATTCAGTTTGTCTGATGTGTGAATCCAGCCAACTCATCCAAGACAAGGCTAACAATATAATGATGAAAGTAATGATGGCCTGGGACAAAGTCCTAGCTTCTGATCATCTTAATTTGTAGATGCAGCCCAGTAAAAAATGGCAAAAGCAAAGAGGGATGGAAGGCTTTATATCTGGAGCCTAGACCTGACCTAGCAGCCTGTCCCCATTTTATCTGGTTCTCCTGCACCTTTTCAGATACACGCTGAGGACCACCAGGCCCACCTCAGCTGCTGGTTCCCTGCTATTGGTGCATCCCTTAGCCCCAGGGCAACTGTTCTGCCTTCAAGGGACCATCACTCCAGGAAGGAGCCCAGATAAAAATTGGATGGTTATCTAATGCGACTGAACCGTCTCCTCTCAAGAAGCTGCAGAGGGCACGCTGATTTAATTAAATCAGATTTGCAGTTGCTTCTTTACTGTCTCCAAGAGCCAGTGCAGCTAATTTAACTCCTTTTCAAGCTGCTAATTAGCTGCTGTTAATGATTAATTATGCATTCAGAGAAAAATTGACTACTGGACTACTGGTTCTTGAAGAGCAATTTCTTCACATCTGTATTTATTGAAAACAAAGTCACATTCCGTTTCAGCTACCACAATGTAACTGTTCAAGTGGGAAGGGGGAGAGAAAGAAAGGTTAAATTATTTGAAGGCCCTAAATTGAAAGATGGGACAGACTTAGGGGCAGGAGGACAGCTAACCCCACCCCAATTCCTCATAAACCAGCCCATGCTTTGGCTGTCCCACAGAACCAAAAAGCAACCCACCGCTTGTTTGGGGATGCACCGCACTCCTTCCTAAGACCTTTTGGAAGACCTTGAAAAAGCAGCCAAGAGAGGCAGCAATCCGCTCAATAGTGCCAAGGAAGCCCAAGGTGCCAAAGAGAAGGCGGAAGAGGCATTCAGTGGTGGAGAAAGGGGTTTCGGTCAACACAGCAGGTCTGGCAGGCCAGGAGATGGACATGCCGTGCGCCTGGATCTCGGGAGACAAAGCTTCCCCTGATATCCTTCTGGGCA
The DNA here is from genome assembly GCF_964194415.1 of Vipera berus. Classification (NCBI taxonomy): domain Eukaryota; kingdom Metazoa; phylum Chordata; class Lepidosauria; order Squamata; family Viperidae; genus Vipera; species Vipera berus. Next base: position 898,355 of record NC_138219.1, read on the forward strand.
AGTAGGAATAGCAGGGCCCAGAGGAGACGTTGCTACAGGTTGTGCCTCACCCTGGGCAGAGACAAAAGGTGGGCTCTCTGGCTTCAGCCCATGTTTCTGCACACAATGGATGCGTGGCGGGGGGGGGGGCGAAATTTCTATTCAGCAGACCCTCAGTAGACCCTCAGCAAAGTGGCTCGAGCCCCCTTTGCCTCCTGTGTCCAGTCCTGACCAAGGGAAAGCAGGGCAGAGCTGCCAGGGGATGGGAGGGCTGGCGCCAAACCCCAGGAAGAATCTGCTTAGCTTGCAAGGCAGAAGATGGGGATGCGGCAGGGGGAGGGGAAAGCCGCCGCAAGCCCTCCAAGGCTGCCACCGATGCCCTCTGAACCTGAGTGCAGGGCCGGGGCTGGTGGGCAGAAAGCCAAAGGAGGGCTGAAGGTGAAGGAGAGTCTTCCAGCCTCTTTGCTGGAAGAACCGCCCAGACAGATGGTGCCACCACCGGAAGCAACAAGCAGAGCCGGCCTGCCATTCTCCTCCCCAAAGATCAGTGATAATGAAAGCCAAAAGGTACCCTAAGCTCCCTTTCCTCCTCCCCCCTAACTTCACTTCCTCGGGCTCTCATCCCTTTGAGTCCAGACCTCAAGAAGACAGAAAAGAGAAACGGCTTTATTCTAAATTTATCTTGAATTGCGGACTGGAGAGACTGGCGAAGGAGGGAGGGATCCACCTGGAACTATATCTGCCCATCAAGACAGGGAAAACTCAAGTGGGGGCCCTGCGCAGGAGGGAAGCGGGAGGCTCTTGGCCCCCCAGGCTCTTCCCAGGACCACTTCCGTTTGGGGAGGGAGGAGGGGCAAAGCCCTGAGTTTCCAGAGCTGTTGGTAGCAAGTCGGGAGGATCTCCTCGGCCACCAGGGAGTCAGCCAAGGCCTCTCCAGGCTGCCTTTGCACTAACTTCGGTACTAAGAAATGGAGGGGGGAACAGGCTCTGCCCAAAGATAAAATGAGATAAAAACATCGTCCCACCAGCCATAAGCCACTTCATCAGGCTTTGTATGCACCAAACGGCTGTTGGAGGGACAGAGATGTTTTGCAAGCAGGAAGACAGGAAGAGAAGAGCACACAAATTATTCTGGGGGTGGCAGCCGTGACCATGAATAACCTTCAGGAGATCTTGTTTGCAATCAAGCGTCTCTTCCTGAGAAGGAGAGAACGAGAGGGAGGAAGGGAGGGAGGGAGGGAGGGAGGGAAAGCTCTGTGGGGAAAAGAGGAGGGAGGGGGGGACAAGCCTGGCATCCTGAGGCCCACAGAGAAGGAGCAGGCCGGAGATGAGGGTCAGAAGGACAAGGGCCTGGCCTGGCCGACTCTGAGCCCCCAGGAAGCGGGGAGAGGCCTCAGGCCTCCTGCCCTGCTGGCCCAGTGAAGCCAACCCTCCTCCCAAGCGGAAGGGCACTTGGGATAGGTTGGAGCCTTCGGATCTGGCAGCAGAAGAGACTGACCTGACTGTGCCTCTGCCTGCCCCATAGAAAGCCACTGGGAAGCTGCCGGGGGAGTCAGAAGTCACCCACGATGGGGGCAGCTGAGAGAGATGACCTGCAAAGCACTAGACACCCCCCTGACGTGGGGCCTGCTGCTTTCAGGGCGTCTCCGAGCAGCCAGGGCAGACGGAGCTGAGCTTCGGGCCAGCAAGCGGCTGGAATAAATAGGCCTCCCAGCAAAAGAGCCGCCAGCAGTGATGACGGTTGGTGAGAGGCAGGCAGCGAAGCCAGCAGCTTCTGTTTTCGTCCCCCATTCCCGACCCCCCGGCTGCACCTTCAGCAAAGCAAGAGGGGATGCTGGGCTGGGGGAGGACAAGAAGCCCTCAGCCCCACAATCCACGGGGGGGGGGCTGCGCTTGCATGGAGAGACTCCCTGCCATTCTCTCTGCAAGACCGCACAGGCTCCAGAGAAGAGGCTGCAGCGCTCGCAGGGGCCAGAGGCGAGGCCCTGGCGACTCCTGGCAGAGGAGCACCCAAAGCGGCCATCACAAGCCCTCCCCGTGTGATCCTGCTGGGCCAAGAGATCCCCAAAAGCTAGAAATGCAGAAATGACTGGACATTTCCAGCGACTCGTGGGAGGGCGGAAACACCCTGCCCACAACCACCAAGAGCTGCTTGCGTGCCATCCGGGACCCTGTTTAACGGCACCCTCTCCTGTCAGAACCCCACAGCACTCTTTCAAAACGCGAGGAGGAGACGGCTGCGGAGAGAGGCCGAGAAAGGAGGAAGTTTGCCATTCCCCTAAACAGTCTCTGATTAAAATTTATATATTCCAGAAATTTGGAGGAGAGAGCACATAAACAAACATTTGCTCCAGAAAATTGTGCAGGTACAAATTTGGTCAGCAACTTAGGAAGATGCTTGATTTATTTTTCTGTGTTCTGTAAATCTAATGTTTTTGCTGCTCTGTGCAAATGTGAATCCCTCAGTCTTTCATTCCTTCCTTCAAGCTGTGCAGGAAGAAATTAATTTTATTTATAATTTTCTGATAGTCTGCAGTAAAAGGAAGTGGTGGTGGGGGGTTGGGAACATCTCAAAAATAAAACCCTAGTCACACACTTATCTGAACGAGTCCACCTTGTTATCTTCTCCAAGCCAGAGATTTTGGGGACAGAAAACTGCCATACTGCAGCCCCCTACCTCAATCCGGCCCGTGTCGGGCTGGAACCCACGAGCAGGATCCTCGGTCGTCACGCGGCACTGGATGGCGCAGCCGTTGATGCTCACATTCTCCTGCTTCAGGCCCAGCTCTGGCAGACTCTTTCCCTCGGCGATGTGGATTTGGGCGTGGACAAGATCCACACTGCAAAGCATAGGAGAGCGCAGCTGAGACCAAGCTACGGCTGCAGAGAGAGCCACAGTGGTGCCAGACCCAGGTGGCTGGCTGGAGAACACAGGACACCATCTCAGAAGCAAAGAGTTATGGGCACAGCGCAGGGAGCTCAAGAAGCTTGGCTTTAGGAGAACCTTAGCCTTCCCCAGTGAGGCAAAACTATGCATCTGAAGATGACCATCGAACACAGATAATAGGGTTGGGAGGAACCCTAGAGGTCTTCTAGTCCAACCCCCTGCTCAAGCAGGACATCCTATACCATTTCAGACAAATGGCTGTCCAGTCTCCACTTGAAAACCTCCAGTGATGGAGCATCCACAGTGATGGAGGGAAGTCGTTCCACTGGTTGTTAATTGTTCTGTCAGGAAATTTCTCCTTAGTTCTAGCTTGGATCTGTCTTTACTGATCTTCCACCCGTTACTTCCTGCCCTGCCCTCGGGGGCTTTGGAGCAGGGCTTTTCAACCGGTGGTACATTGGCACCTGGCAGGTGGCACGCAACCCTGCCCAGCCTAGCCAAGTGTAGCGGGGGAGGGAATGAGCCAAAGTGGCTCAGCGCAGGATTTGCCATTTCCCTTATCCACTAATTTAGCCACTTTGTCAAAGAAAGCAATAAGGTTTGTCTGACGTGTTCTGTTTTTGATGAACCCATGCTGGTTTCTAATAATTGTCTTTGTTCGCTTCACAAATGCGCTGCTTGATTATCTTTTCCAGGATCTTCCCAGGTATTGATGTTAGGCTGACTGATCTGTACATTTCCTGGATCTAATTGTTTCCCTTTTTGTAGATTGGAACCACATCAACTCTTTTCCAGTCCTCTGGTATGTTCCAGGAGTTTTGAAAGATTCTGTTCAGTGGTTTCAACTTCACATCTGCCAACTTCTTCAGAACTCTGGGATGTAAACCTTCTGGTGATCTGAACTCATCTAGCATAGATAGGTGTTCTCTTACCATTTTCTTGCCTATTTTGACTTGCACTCCTATTCTGTCTGCCCCGGTGCTGCTTCTGATGGGTTGGGCTACTTTTTCCTTTTGTGTGAAGACAAATACAAAGAATGAATTAAGCCATTCCACTTTCTACCTGCTACCCCTTGCCGTCTTCCCCCACTTGTGGACCAATTGTTTCCTTGATTTTTTTTCTCGTTTCTGAAAGAAACGATTTAAAATTATTTTTGGCTTTTGTTTCATGTCTTAGTTCATTCTGAGGCTTAGCTTTCCTGACTTCATCCTTGCAGATTCGGGCTTTTTGCTGGTAATCTATTTTAGCTATATGTCCCTCTTTCAATTTATATCAAGAGGGAGATGTCTTGTGGCTGGTGGGTGGATGGATGGATCAACATGAGGAACCTTTTTCTAGAAGAAAATAAATAAATAAAGAGGCACACACAAATGAGCTGGGAGAACTCTGGTGGAAGGCTGGGGACCAAGGCTGCTTGAGCCTTTAAAACAAGCAGAGTCTTCTGGCTGGCACCATTCGGACTCTGATCTTTGTGCAGATGGATCCTAGCTTCTGGTTTTAGACAGGGAAGAGATCATTTCTGCAGGGCACAGACTCCCTTCTCCTTCCTGACCCATTAAACCCATTCATTCCTGAGAGATCCACTACTTCTAGAAGGAGATGACCACTAGGACATTCTTCACCCAAGACCTCCACTGTCCACCCAGGGGTTCTTGCTTCGTCCTCTGTCTGACTCTTTGATGCACAGGACAATCCTTTGGCCTCCCTTCTCTTCTGCAGCTTAGGAGATCTGGCTCTGGAAGGACCGATCCCAGAGGGGCAGAGTTAGCATCTTGTAAATCACCCCCAGGCTGGGTCAGCGGCAAACTGGGCACAGAGGTCCTGGCTCTTGGGCACCCTTCTCTGCTCAGTCCCCCAACGCACCTTCTCCAAATGGCCTCAGCCTGGAAACAACCATGCTTTCCCCCCCCCCCCCGCCCCACAGGCAAAGGGGGCCTCACCTTCACAGAGAGGCGCTGTGCACAGCTATTTCTAACTAAAGGTTGATGTAAGAGATCTTCCTCCTGGTCTCACATATAAAAGCATCTATCTGCAGATTGATTTTTTAAAAATGGCTTCATATTTTTGTGGGGCTGTAAAAGCCCTGGCTGCCTCTTGGGCTTTGGGTCCCTCTAAGGGGAAGGGGTCCCTCATCACAAGAGAAACTGGGGCTGGCACTGCCCTCCTTTGCCAGACAGCCCTGGCCAGAATCCACCCAAAGAAACCCAGTTAAGCACCACACGGAGCTGCTAGGAAGAAAAGAGAAGAGAAGCCCAATTTAACCATTTGGCAGGATGACATCAATAAATCAAGACGGATATTTGGCCCATTTGCTTTCAATCCTGGACCGTCCCACACAGCGGCTAGGAAGAAAAGCTAAGAGTTTTGATTTGCCTTTGAGTGGCTTAAGAGGCCCCGTTTCAGCAACACCCCAATTTCTACAGCACAGAAGTCCTTGCTTCAGGGTTCACTCTCCAGACTCTACCTGATGCCCTCCTGCTCCAAACTCTGCAAGGGGGAGCCCATCTCGGCCTAGCAGGCCATCATCCAGCTTACTCAAAATGTGACCCCCAAACCTCTGCTCTGCAAAGCCAGCCTTGATCCGCTGACTTCTTTGCCTCTCCAGTCCTCTTCTGTGAAAATGGAAGAGTCTCCCACAAGAAGATGTTGAGCTTCCTTCCAATACCACCGGTGGTGATTTGGCGTAGCTGTTCAGCCTCTGAACTGAAAGTTGTTTGGCATCTTCACAGTCTTTTCTTTTAGAAGCCAACATGCTAGCCAGGCCTGGAGCTCCGGTCAACCCGTGTCCCTTTCATTTCCTCCTTCCTCCCTGCCTAATAACGCCCCGTTGCCACTTGGGAGGCACCATCCTGGTCTCCTCCCCCCCAGCAGTTCTTCTTGTTCTCAGGTGAGAAGACGCCGTAAGCACCGTGGGGCATGTCTGCAAGTGCTTCTCCGTCGTCATCTTCACTTTTCCTTCTTAAAGTACCAGCAGGAGAAAAATGTTTTCTTCTTGTTCCTTTCTCAGGCGCTCCCGATAGCCAAGCATTTCCTCTCGACTTAGGGGAAAACTTTGCTGGGGTCAATTAAGAGTGTCCTCTGTAGTCCTGCTGGCCACATGAGCGCAGAAGTGGCTCTCTCGGCTAAGCCACGGAGATAAGCACTGGCCCCAAGTCGGACACGACTGGACAGGGGAAGTCATTTAGGACAGGGGTCTCCAAAACTGGCAACTCTATGAATCCCATACCGGCTGAGGAATTCTGGGAGTTGAAGTTCACCTTAAAGTTGCCAAGTTTGGAGAACCCAGATTTAGGAGACAATCTTGGTTCCCCGCAGAGTCCAGCTGACCATCCTTCAGAACCATCATTTTTCTGGTCTCTTCTCTCCTCTTCTCGTTCAGTTCCCTGGCAACTCCTCTTGCTCCCCCCCCCCAATTTGCATTCTTAATGAGCTCACTCCCTGGAGTGAGGGAGGTTGCCCTGCACTCCTCTTGCTGCCCACAATCTGCAATTATTGTATCACCTCCTACGGCTGGGCCTGACTCCTTTGAGTCCTCTGGAGGAGCAGCCAGGGCACTCCAGATCACCAGGAAGCACCACAGAATCTTAAACACCAGTTAACAACAAAACCTCGGGGGGGGGGGGAGAGACACTTACTCTGTGATCTCTTCTGTCACCGTGTGCTCAACTTGAAGCCGGGAATTGACCTCAATGAAGTAATGTTTGCCATGTTTGTCCAACAAGAACTCCACCGTGCCAGCATTTTCATATCCAACCTACAAAAAGAAGGCAGTAGATGGAATTTCAGTAGCATATACAGAAACGTCATATATGAATACGGCCACACTCCACGTTCAAAGCTTAAGAGAATTTTTATACTAGAGGAAAAAATTCCGACAGAAATCTGTGATCCAGGATGAGATGAGTGGAATTTTCCTCTTTTTCTAGCTGGCCTCCAGCAGCTCAGAACAATATTTAATTTATTTATTGGCAGATAGGGAGGAGAGGAGGAGAAAAGCAGGGCTGCATTTTGCCGAGAGCAGTCTGCACAGAAAGGGTCCGAGCTGGCCATGAAAATTCTTCCGTGGCCATCTCAAGGCCCTGGGCAGCTTTTGCCAAACACAAAAAGGCCAGGCTGAGCGGGAGAAAGACTGGGGGATCCCATCCCTTTGCTCAGGGGCACCACAGCCTCTAGCTGGGGACCCCCTCGCTGACCCCTGGAGCCCCCGCCCCCCAGATGGCTGGGCCGCTTGCAGCCCCTCACCTGCTTGGCTAGGCGGACGGCGTCAGTGGTGAGCTTAGAGCGCAGCTGGGAGTCGAGGAAGGCGGCTGGGGCAATTTCCACCACTTTCTGGTGCCGACGCTGGATGGAACAGTCCCTCTCGTACAGGTGCACCACGTTCCCGTGCTGGTCACCTGCCCAGGAGGAGGAGAAACCGGGCCAGAGATGAAGCTGGGCCAAGGTGGAGGCTCCCTCCCTGTCGGGGGCAGGACAAGCCAGCTGTGCTGAGCGGGCAGCCTCTCTGCACCGGAAGCGCTTCCTTGGCAGGCTGGGCCCTCCTGACTCTCCGCTGGGAACTGTCTGTATCGAGGGAGGAATTCCCTGCCACACCCCACACCTTCGACTGAGTCACCCAAATTGTTAAACTCATAAATTATCTGGCCAGTATATTTCTTTAGTCAGAAGACCTGTTTAGCGTAATTAATTTACTTTTCTGGTCAATGACCAGAATAAACATGTTATGTTTCTCTTAATTAAATCGTTTCAGCAAAATTAATCTTCTTCTTATATAATTTATAATAAAGTATTTATTTTTCCACCATCTTTCTCAGATTACCGAAACCATCTCTCACTTCTACCCTCCAGACAAAGAGGGGACACACATCTACGTATTTCGTTCCATACCCAAAATCTGGACTTCGATGTGTCTTGGCTTCTCCACGAACTTCTCCACAAAGAGAGCACCATTGCCAAAAGCGGAAAGGGCCTCGGAGAACGCCCGGGTGTAGTTCTCTTCCAGCTCCTGCCCAGAAAAAGGGGGATCCGGCCTGACACCCCGTCCTCAACCCAGGCCCTCCTGTCCCCAGCTGGTGACGCCCCCCAACACTTCTGCCCCACCAGGGGACACAAAAGGAGCCTCCTCAAAGGTTGCATTATTTTTGGCAATCAGGTGTCCCCTGGGCAACGGTGTTGTCACCGACAAATCCTTTCAACCTGGAATTACCCTTCAATTAGCTTTGTGGGTGCTTCTGACACAAATATGGACAGCCTCCCCCGCCGAGACCTGCTTAGGCCCAGCTTCTTCCCTGAGTTCAAGGCCCCACAAGCCGAGCCACGTGCCCTACCTCGTAGCTGCGCACAACCCTCATGCCCCGTCCTCCTCCGCCATAGGCAGCCTTGAAGATGATGGGGAAGCCGTACACCTGCGAGAACTCCTGCGCCTCGCTCAGAGAGGAGATGGGGGCGTCTGTCCCGGGGACCACAGGCACTCCTGGGGAGGAAAGAGGAGTCCCACTGAGTCCCAGCTGCTGCGGGTGCTCGCCCCACTCCGCAGCGCCTGGACTGGTAGCCCTGATTGGATGTGTCTGGGGCGGAGGATTAAGGAACACCTGTCTCCAAGGCCTCTGCCCAGTCCTGTCCTGTCCAGCCGTCTCCTGGAGTAGAAGGAGCAGAAGAGCTATGGGAACATGGAGCTGATCTTGAGGAAGGTGTAAGAGAGGAACTGAAAATCACCTACTACAAGGTCGGTATCCTTTGTAAGGACAGTTAGCAGAACCGTGGAAGCCTCTCCAAGTTCCTCCCTCTCCTCTCTTATAGTAAACACACCAAAGTGAGATTAGGAGGAGTTTCTTTCTCCAGACTGCCCTCATCTTCCGAGGCCCCTGGACCGCTCTCTCATACCTTTCCAAGGCCAACTCTACAGCGATTAACTGGGGCACTGAAAGATCCCAACTCACATCAGCAGTCCAAAAAAGCGATTGCCTCTATCAAAAGCTTGAGACCTCAGGATGAAGAGGATCCTGAACAAGTCCTGCCCTAATCTGCCAAAATGGGGACTCATGTGGTTCCTGTTCTCTGAATTTTGTTGCCGGGGGACCAGAGCACCTCAGCTCCAACAAGATGGTGAACTCCTACCGGAAGTGAGCAAACTCGGCACAGGAAGGACCAATTTCAAGGCTGCTGCCTCCCCGAGTCACCTGTCCTGCAGGCTAATCCTGCCTAGACCCTCATGCAGCTCTTCCCTCACCTCGGGAGACCTCCTCTGAACTTGCTCCAGTTGGTTACAGCGCTGTCCTTACGGCACACCGGCTCCAGACTCCAAATGACCATAAGATAGTAGAAGTACAGAGCTTCCGGTGGCGACGCGACGCTGAAGACAGCCATTTGTAGGCTGTCCGCTCCGCGGCTTTGTAGAACCGCCGAAAACAGCGCCGATCAGCTGTTTCAGCGGTTCGGAAGCCCCCTCCTCGGGAGAAGAGGAGGGGGTGAGTACCCAGGTAGGGGTTGAGCTCTCCGAGGCCGCCTGAGCTTTAAGTTCGGGCGGCTGAAGGATCGAGCCCCCCCCGAAGCCTGGGTTTGCTCCGGGCTGCGCAGCGTTTCTGCTCCGTGCTTTTGGGAGCAGAACAAAGCGTTAGCAACCACCCCTGCCAGCAGGAAAGGATTCTGGAGTGCGAAGACGCAGGCAGAGCGATACAGGAGATCAAGGTGAAAGTGGATTTTTGTTCTTTAGCTCAACGGATTTTATAGACTCTGAAAGTGAAAGTGCGTAGCAAGTAAAAGATGGCGGCTAAATCTTCCAAAGTTCTCAGGAGTGCGGGGGCTTCCCCGGTGCAACAGTCCTCGTTGCAAGCTTTATTGCCTCCTGCACCTGCTCCAGCACTGACAGTTAAAGACTTGCAGGATGCTTTGGAAAAGCACTCACAACAAATAGCAGATATTATAGATGAAAAGCTGGATGACAAGTTGCCAGAAAAGTTAGCTGAAGTTATGGATGAAAAGCTGGAGGAGAAGTTCACAGAAATGAGGGCAGACATCTTGCTCGCACTTCAAGGTATGGCTTTATGTATTGAACGCTTGGACGAAAGAGTGGAAGATCTTAGCCAAAATAATTCCAGATTAGAAGCAAAAATGTTAGAGACTGAAAATGTGGTGGATAAAATTGACAGCGACTTGACCTTGGTCCAGTACCATGAGATGGAGTTTGCTATCAGGATCAGAGGCTTAAAAGAGAATCCTAAAGAAGATTTGAAGCAAATAGTCTCTGAAGCTTTGGAAGGGGTACTGGGACAGTCAGCAGCTGAAATCGTGGGAAACATAGACAAAATCTTTCGTGTGAATTCATGGATTGCAAGGCAAAGGAAGTTACCTAGAGATGTGGTTGTTTACTTTACAAAGAGAGCAATCAGGAATGAAGTCATCCAAGTTTCTTATAATACTAAGCTTGTGGTTGCTGAACAAGAAGTCTTGGTTCTAAAAGAGATCCCTCCAAGAATTTTAAGGAGAAGGAAAGATTTTGCTTTTCTGGCACAGGAACTTAGGAGACGTGATATCAAGTTTAGATGGGAGATACCAGTGGGTATGGTGGTGATGTATGAAGGCACGAGACATCGTCTTATCACAGTGATGCAGGCACGTGATTTTTATAGCAATGTTTTAAAAGCAATCCCCTTACCACTTTTGGAATCTACAAAGAAGAATGGCGAGGGAAAGCCTCAAGACGCTGAAGGAACAACGCAGGCAGATGAGAAAGCTACAGGAGTGGATCAAATTACAGTTTCATCGGAAGATGCCAGAGACCAGAGGATGACGCGTGCTGCTTTGAGACGAGCGAGACGAGAGCAAGAACAGGACCAGCAGAAAGTTATGGAACCCCCAAAGCGTACCTATAGCGAAGCTGTGGGAGGGGTGCGGCCTAAGGAAGTTAAGGGACTCCTGGAAGACGCGCTCCGGAAGCTTTGGGTTGCTAAGGATGGCGACTAAGTTTCTAACTTGGAATGTTAATGGCTTAAACTCACCACAGAAGAGAAAGAAAATTTTTCAATATTTAAAACAATTTAAGACTGATGTTATTTGCTTGCAAGAAACACATATTAGGGCTATGGACCAAAAGTACTTATTGAACTCTAGATTGGGTACACAATTTATTGCTTCTGCAATGAATAAGAAGAATGGAGTGGTTATCTATGTCAAGAATACTATGACAGCGGAGTTAATAGAAGCAGACAAACAAGGAAGATATGTTATAATAGATTTGTTGCTAGAAGGCAAAAAAACGCTTTTGGTTGGACTGTATGCTCCTAATCAACAACAAGCTGATTTTTATAGTTCATTACACAGCAAGATCACTCAGTTGGATTATAAATCTTTTATTTTTATGGGAGATTGGAATGGCATCTTGGATGTACAACTGGACAAGTGTAGTTCTTTTAGGCGTACTCCAAGCCACGCTAGATTGCCTAAATCTTTTTTTGAGATGAAGGATGATTTGGAGTTGCGAGACATTTGGAGAGAAAGACACTCACAAGAAAAGGATTATACTTTTTTTTCTGATAGACATCAATCTTTTTCCAGGATTGACTTTATATTAACGACTAATTATTTTTTTTCCAGGATCAAGAAGATAAAGATTTGTCTAAGAACTATGTCTGATCATAGTCCAGTCTGGTTAGAGATTGACAAGGACAATAGAGATAGGTGCTCTTGGCGTCTAAATGAGAACCTGTTTAGAAATCAGGGAAACGTGGAAGAATGTAAAAAACAGATGAAGGTCTTTTTTGAAACTAACATGAATAAGGGTACCTCTATGGACATGGTTTGGGATGCTAGCAAAGCTTATATGAGAGGGGTGTTAATATATATGAACAACAAATACAGACGTAATTTGGAATTTAGGAGGAAAGAACTAGAGAATGAAATTAGGGAAAAAGAAAAGGCCCTAATTTTGAATCCATCGGATGTGAAGATCAAAGAGGTTATTAATTTGTTAAGAGGACAGTTTGACAAGTTGATGGCTGATCAGGTGGCAACTAACTTACGGTTTGCTAGGCATAATACTTTTTGTAATGCCAATAAACCAGGTAGATGGTTAGCTTACATGTTAAGGAAGAAGCAAAGGGCTTCTAATATAGATAAAATAGAACATAAGGGTAAGGTTGTGTATCAACAGGATCTTATTAAGGAAGCTTTTGTGGACTTTTAATTTAATTTAATTTAATAATTTAATAATTTGATTTCTATACCGCCCTTCTCCCGAAGGACTCAGGGCGGTGAACAGGGCAATACACAATAAAAATCAGATACAAAGATTAAAAAACCATTAAAAACCAATTAAACATCATGCCCATAAAATCAATACATATTAAGTTAAAAATTTTAAAAAACCCAACCCCACCCCGTCAGACCAGGCCAGCTTGTTCGAAAAAGAATGTTTTAAGATCGCGCCGGAAGGAGCGAAGTTCGGGGGCCGTCCGGAGCTCAACCGGTAAGCTGTTCCAAAGGTCTGGCGCGCCCACAGAGAACGCTCTCCCCCTGGGGGTCGCCAATCGGCATTCTTTGATCGGCGGCACCCTGAGGAGGCCCTCTCTGTGGGAGCGCACTGGACGGAGGGACGTTGACGCCGGTCGCAGGTGTTGCCGTAGGTAATCCGGACCCATGCCATGAAGGGCTTTGTACGTCATAACTAACACCTTGAACCTCACCCGGAGAGCAACCGGTAGCCAATGCAGCTCGCGGAGCAGAGGTGTAACATGGGAGTATCGGGAAACTCCCAAGACAACTCGCGCGGCTGCATTCTGCACCAGCTGGAGTCTCCGGGTGGACCTCAAGGGCAGCCCCATGTAGAGAGCATTACAGTAGTCTAGACGAGAGGTCACGAGCGCATGAGTGACTGTGCGCAAGGCATCCCGGTCTAGATAGGGCCGCAACTGGCGCACCAGGCGAACCTGGGCAAAGGCCCCCCTAGTCACAGCTCCAATATGCTCTTCCAAAGAGAGCTGTGAATCTAGAAGGACCCCCAAGTTGCGAGCCCTATCTACGGGGGGTAATAGCTCACCCCCCATGGCCAATGATGGGATAATCGGAATTTCCCGGGATGCCGGCACGAACAGCCACTCAGTCTTGTCAGGGTTGAGTCGAAGCCTGTTCCTCCCCATCCAGACCCGGACCGCCTCCAGGCAACGGGACATCACGTCGAGGGCATCGCTGGGGTGGTTTGGGGTGGAAATAAAAAGTTGGGTATCATCAGCATATTGGTGATACCCAACTCCAAAACCACGAATGATCTCACCCAGCGGCTTCATATAGATGTTGAACAGGAGAGGCGAGAGAACCGATCCCTGAGGAACTCCACAAATGAGAGGTCTCAGGGTCGATCTCTGCCCCCCTGCCAACACCGACTGCGAACGTCCCAGGAGGTAAGAGGAGAACCACTGGAGAACCGTGCCTCCCACTCCTAACCCCCTGAGACATCGCAGCAGGATACCATGGTCGATGGTATCAAAAGCCGCTGAGAGGTCTAAAAGGACTAGGACAGAGGAACAACCCCTGTCCCGAGCCCGCCAGAGATCATTCACCAGCGCGACCAATGCCGTCTCCGTGCTGTACCCGGGCCTGAAACCCGATTGGTACGGGTCTAGGTAGTCAGCTTCCTCCAAGAACAAAGGGAGCTGATGCGCCACCACGCTCTCAACAACCTTCGCCAAAAACCGAAGGTTGGAGACCGGACGATAGTTGTTTAAAATTGCTGGGTCCAAGGCCGGCTTCTTGAGGAGGGGTCTCACCACCGCCTCCTTCAAGGTGGCGGGAAAACTACCCTGACTCAAAGAAGCAGTAATCACTGCCTGGAGCCAGCCTCGTGTCCCATCCCGGGCTGCATAAGTCAGCCAGGAGGGGCACGGGTCCAACAAACACGTGGTGGAGCTCAGCTTCCCCATGATCTTGTCCACTTCTTCAGGGGTCACAGGATCGAACTCTTCCCAGATTAAATCGACAAGACCGCCCGTATCCTCTTCGACAGACTCTGCCCAGTCGGAGTCCAAACCGGTCCGGATCCGAGCGATTTTGTCCGACAGAAATCGACTAAACTCCTCGGCTCGACCCTGCAAGGGTTCCTCCCTCACCTCCTGATTAAGGAGAGAGCGAGTCACCCTAAACAGGGCGGCCGGGCGATTCTCTGCGGACGCAATGAGGGTGGCAAAGTGGTTAGACCTAGCCACCCTCAATGCTGCGAGATAAGTTCTCGTAAATGACCTTAGTCGTAACCGGTCGGATTCGGATCGGCTGGACCTCCAACAGCTCTCTAGGCCCCGTCTCTTCTAAATTATATGCTAAAGATAAGATTAATGAAGTAGATATTGATGCATATTTGAGGAATGCTAATATCCCGGTTCTTACACAAGAACAAAAGGAAGAGATTAATCAATTGATAACAGAGGAAGAAATTCTTTTAGCAATTAAACCATTGAAGGTGGATAAAGCGCCAGGCACGGATGGACTGACTGCGGTGTATTATAAAAACTTACAATTGGAGATGATAAAGCCATTAAGGGAATTGTTTCAGACAATTCAAAGGGGAGGAGGGGTGCCTCCATCTTGGAGAACTGCTTTTATTTCTCTGATTCCCAAGGAAGATCAGGATGTCACTCAAGTAAGAAATTACAGACCAATATCACTTTTGAATACGGACTACAAGATATTTGCTAAGGTTTTAGCTAACAGATTGATGAGGGTATTGCAACAGATAATTCATAGTGATCAAACTGGGTTTATTAGTGGCAGACAAATGAAAAATAATGTGAGGCATATAGTAGATTTGTTGGAATTTTTGGAAAGGAACAACCAGATCCCTGCGGCGCTGATCTTTCTAGACGCCGAAAAAGCCTTTGATCAACTGGATTGGCAATTTTTGATGAAAGTATTAGATAAAATGAATTTTGGGGATAAATTCTTACAACCAATTAGGGCATTATATCAAAAACAAACAGCCCGTATAATAGTAAATAATAGTTTGACTGAAGTATGTAATATTGAAAAGGGCACAAGGCAAGGGTGTCCGTTATCACCTTTATTATTTGTTTTAACATTGGAGATATTATTGATTAAAATACAGAATTCGAAAAAAATTAAGGGAATTCAAATAAGAGATCAGGATTATAGATTGAGGGCGTTTGCAGACGATCTGGTTGTTACGGTGACTCAGCCAGAAAATTCTGTTGTGGACCTGATGGAGATAATAATGCAATATGGGAAGGTTTCTGGATTCAAGGTTAATATACAAAAAACTAAAATATTGGCTAAAAATATGACAGTATTGCAAAAGGCCCTTTTAGAAGGGTTAACTGGATTTGAGATTGTTAAAAGGGTTAAATATTTGGGGGTGTATTTGTCACCCTCAAATGCAAAGTTATATAAAAATAATTATGAAAAGTTATGGGGAAAAATTCAAAAAGAATTGGAGAGCTGGAAAAAATTACAATTGTCTTTACTGGGAAGAATTGCAGCAGTGAAAATGAATGTTTTGCCAAAATTTTTATTCTTATTTCAAATGATACCTATTCTTAAAAAGGATTCAAATTTGGAGGAATAGCAAAAGGGTATCAATAAATTTCTATGGGCAGGGAAAAGGCCACGAGTTAAATTTAAGATTATGCAGGATACGCGTGAAAGAGGTGGTCTTAAAATGCCCAATTTTAAATTATATTATGAAGCTGCTGCGTTGTCAGCAAGGGAGATTATTAAATCTTGAAGGTCACGACTTGTTATTTGGCTGGCATGCATATTTATTGTATGATAAGAAGGTAGATAATGTGTTTAAGGTGCATATTTTAAGACATGCTTTCTTGAGAGTTTGGAAAAAGTATAGACATAAGTTAAATTACAAGATACCTTTATGGGCAATACCGAAACACGCAATAGAAAATATAAATGTTGGGTTCAAACATGATGTGACTACATATAAGGAAATCCTAAGTTTGGAGAGGAACGTATGGTGTTTGAAGCTGTATAATTTTCTTTTTTTTTATTTAAAAAGTTTTACAATACATTTTGACTTTAATCCCCCCCCTCCCCCACCCCCACCCAACCCTCCCTATCCCTTCCCCCCATTCCCTCCTCCCCCCCCCCGACTTCCCAGAGCTAAATACAGGGTATAAAATCAAAAAACAAACATAAGCACCCCTATGTTATCAGCAATAAACTATTAATTCTATCTCCCTCTAGCTCATGTAAAATGAATACAAACAATATTAATATTACAAATAAAGTAAAAAAGAAAAAGAGAAAAACAGAAAAAGAGCTTTACTCAGAATAGATTTTCTTAATCCCAGTCCTTATTCATATTAATTTCAAAAAAAAAGAAAGAAAAAAAACTTTCACCTACTATTTACATTCTCCAACCTTTCTCTAATTTCTAAACAAATTCTCAGTTACGCGCCAAAAGCGCCTATCTATTAACCTTAATAATCTCCGTATAATTTTCTACGAGAAGAGAAGATTGTTCAAACCTGGTTTCAATATGGGCAATTACGGGCCAGGTGGAAAGAAGATTAGAAAATTGGTTTTTCAATGACTGATGAAAATCTGGTAAAGCAAATTAGAAATCAGGGTCCAGCACATATCAAACGGATATATCTTGCATTGATAGAAATTGACTCAGAAACAGAACTTGTTAAAGATTGTATGATAAAGTGGGCTCAGAATATTCAAGAAGTTATCACAATGGATACTTGGGAAAAGATCTGGGTGAGGAACGTAAAATTTAGGCAAGCTCAAAATTTAAGAGAGAACTTTTATAAAATGTTTTATAGGTGGCATCTAGATCCTAAAAAGCTTGCAAGTATGTATCCGAACTATCAACCTAAATGTTGGAGATGTGGTGGCGAAGACGCAACGTACTTTCATGTATGGTGGACCTGTAAAAAGGTTAAAGCTTTTTGGATTAAAATCTGGTGGAATATGCAGAAGATATTTAAGCAAAGGATAAAGTTTTGTCCGCAATTGTTTTTATTGGGCATAATTACGGATACTACTGTTGTGGACACTAAGTTGATGTTGAACTTAATTACGGCAGCAAGACTTTTAGTAGGTCAATATTGGAAGAAGGAGGAACTGCCGACTATAGAAGAATGGACTTTAAAAGTTTCTGACCTGGCGGAAATGGCAAAGATATCGGCTTATTTGAAAGACCATTTGCAACAACGTTATATTACGGAGTGGAAAAAGTGGATTGATTACATCCAGAACAAATATGGGACCAAAAAGTTTCATTTAGCATTTGCATAAGTTTTGATGTGATATTAGTATTGCTTGTAGTCATTTTATATGAGCTAGAGTGCGATAGACTTAATAGCTTATTGTTGTTAGCATATGGTTGTTTATGATTGCTTTTACTTTTATACCTTGTATTTAGCTCTGGGAAGTCGGGGATGGGGAGGAGGGAAGGGGAGGGGGGAGGGCTGGGAAGGGTTGGGTAGGGGGTGGGGGGAGGGGTTGTTAAAGATAAAATGTATTGAAAAACTTTTTAATAAAAAAAAAGATAGTAGAAGTACAGTTGCATACCACCATTTGAACAAGAGCAACATGAATGAAAGGGAGCTTAATAAACCATCATGGATGAAATTGCTGTAGTCTTCAGCCAAGGTGGATTAAAACAGAAACAGTTTGCAAGATGCCCAAATCAGCAAATATTAGATCCTGAGCAAAGCCCAGGATCGCCACGAGCAGCTATAGCTGATTGGCGCTGGGGATATAAAAGAAGGGAAGAGAAGAGAGGATAAGAAAGGGGGAGAGAACAGAGGATATAAAAGAAGGGAAGAGAAGAGAGGATAAGAAAGGGGGGAGAGAGAATATAAAAGAGGGATGAGAGAAGAGGCGATATAAAAGGAGGAGTGAATCTGGTTTCTCAATTGACTTAGTTTGTCAGAAGGTTGCAAAAGGGGATCACATGATCCTGGGACACCGTAACCATTATAAATATGAATCAGTTGCCAAGCATCCAAATGTAGATTGACCCTGGGGATGCTGCAACGGTCATAAGTGTGAAAAATGGTCATAAGTAACTTTTTCAGTGTCGTTGTAACTTTAAACAGTCACTAAGGGAACTGTTGTAAGTCAAGGATTTTTTTCTTTTTTTCCCTTTTTTTTGGTCAAGTTTTTGACACCTTGCTAGGTGACTGGTGGTACTCAAATATTGCCATATCCTAAAACTGGTACAATCTGTGAAAAGGTTGAAAAGCCCTGGTCTTCAAAGGGGGATGATTTCACGTTTGAGACCAGTTACACCTGAAACCCAGGCAGGACGGTGACCTTAGCTGCAATATTGGCTTTAGCTCCCCATGTAAGCCTCCCATACAGTTGTCTGCAAGATGATCAACTTGAGGTTGATACTGGCCAAAAGTCTGGAATGGACAATGCAGCAGGCAGGTTGCAGATATTTAAAAAAGGAGGCACGGCTCTATGTTCCAGTGCTTCAGAGCAGGCCTGTCCTTCTCTGCAATAGCGATAGCCCTTAGACTTATAATAATAATAATAATAATAATAATAATAATAATAATAATAATAATAATAATAATAATAATAATAATAATAATCCTTTATTGTTAAAGTACAACATGTGTACATTGAGATTAGCTAAGCCTCCCCCCCCGTGCTCTCTCCCCCCAACACACAGTGACAACAAACCCTCCATCCCACCACTCTCTTAGTGGTTTACACAGTCAGCATACTGTCCCCAACAATCTGGGTCCTCATTTTACTGACTTGGGAAGGATGGAAGGTTCAGTCAACCTTGAGCCGATTAGAATCGAACTGCCAAACTGCTGGCAGGCAGCAGAATTAGCCTGCAGTACTGCATTCTAACAAGGGACGCAGTGGCTCAGTGGGTTAGGACGCTGAGCTTGTCGATCAGAAGGTCGGCAGTTTGGCGGGTCGAATCCCGAGTGCCGCGTAACAGAGTGAGCGCCTGTTACTCGTCCCAGCTTCTGCCAACCTAGCAGTTCGAAAGCACATAAAAATGCAAGTAGAAAAATAGGGACCACTACGGTGGGAAGGTAACAGCGTTCCATGCGCCTTTGGCGTCTAGTCATGCCGGCCACATGACCACGGAGACGTCCTTGGACAAGCGCTGGCTCTTCGGCTTTGAAACGGAGATGAGCACCGGCCCCTAGAGTTGGAAACGACTAGCATGCATGTGCGGGGGAACCTTTACCTTTACTGCATTCTAACCACTGCACCACCACAGCTCATCAATAGCCCAACTTCAGGGGATATTCTCCCCACCACCCCTACCACCCCAGTGTTCTTCTGAAAAGGGGATAAAACCTCAACCTATTTTTGGCCCCCAGTGACTGGCAATGGACACTTGTATGGTGGTTCCTTATTTTGGGTGCATCAAGAATAAACCACGTCAAAACAACCTGAGCTGTTTTTTAACAGGACAACTAATTTCGCTGACCATGGGAATAAAAAAGCACCACTAGCCTGATTCTCCCAAAGCAATTGCAACGTTTCCTGCAAGATTCAGAGAAGGTGACAAGATATGGATTGTTCAGCCTCTCTGTCCAAAATGGGGAAATTGTTGAGTGGTATGCTGCAGGGGTCATTCCCTGTGCAGTTCAAGATATTTATACATGACTGGGAAGGGAGGGTAGAAAGGGAAATTTGCTGATGAGGCAGCAAATGTGGGTGGATAGCACAATCATCCCTCCCCCTCTATTCTGAGTATCTCAAAAATAGGGGTGACACAATAGCAGTATTCCAGCATCTGAGGGGCTGCTACAAAGAAGAGGGGGTCAAATTATTCTCCAGACCACCAGAGGGCAGGAAAAGGAACAATGGTTGGAAACTGATTAAAGAGAGAAGCAACCTGGAATTAAGGAGAAACTTCCTAACAGTGAGGACAATTAATCAGTGGTTGGTTGCTTGCTTTCAGAAATTGTGGGTACTCCAACATTGCAGGCTTTTAAGAAGAGACTGGAAACTCACTTGTCTGAGATGGTATAGGTTCTCCTGCTTGAGGGGGGCGGGCTGGACTAGAAGACCTCCAAGGTCCCTTCCAGCTCTATTCTATTCTAAATCACACTGCATCCAGTGTGCATCCAGTGGGCCCTCCGTTTAGGAAGGCCATGTCCAGAATAGAGAAACAAAGATGAGGAGGGGCCTGGAGAAGCAACAGCTGCCTTTGAGGATCTACAGGGCTGTCATGTAGAATGCAAGGCAGATCCCTTGCTCAGAGCTGCTCTGAAGAACAGACCGGGAAACAAAAATTTAAAAGCAAAGTGCAATGGATGCCTCAGGAGTTGCTGGAATTCCTTTGCTGGAGGTATTGAACAGAGGCTGGGTGGGTTCCTCCACCAGGCTGGAATTGGACCAGATGCTCTCTTGGTCCTTCCAACCATTAGTTTCTAGGATTTAAGAATGCAAGTTTCATGGAACATAAGAGAATTAGCCAACATTGTTTTTAATTTTGAGTGTACTCTGAGAAACTGGAATAAAGTTAAAAGTGTATAAATGGGAGCGGGGCAGATCTGGCTTCTCCAGAATGGTCCAAGGCATCAATGTCTGCCTGTCTGTTGGAACTCTCTTGTATCCACCTGGACTAGAGATAAAGCTGGTCCCTCAGAACTCCAAGTAAGAAAGAAGCTTAAAGTTGCATGTAAGAAGGCAGGAAATTCCGTCCAAATGGAAAGAGGCTTATCTCTCTTGAGCAGGCAAAGTAGAAGAACTCTTGGTTAGTTTGGAAAGGGCTACTGGACTTCTGAACGGGAGAACTAGTTTCCCAGGAATGAAACCGTAAGAAGCGACTGTTTTAACCGTCTTAATCGATGGACTGCAATAAGCCATCTCTCTGGGCTTCTTGAGGAACTGGGTTTGGTCACTATTTAACAGCTTGCTTGGTGAGGCAAACCTTCTTACCGGCAGAAATAGCAATGGCGCGGGCCTCCACCTTGTCACCCATCTTGCGCACCACTTCGGGAGAGGGTCCAATGAAGCGCACCCCGGCTTCTAGGCAGGCCTGGGCGAAGTCAGCTCGCTCGGAGAGGAAGCCGTAGCCAGGATGGATTGCATCCACCGCATTCTCCTGGAAAAAGCAGGAAGCGCTGGAAATCTTTGCTCTCTCAAGCAAAGCAGCCCTGCAGTTTGTAAATTGGACAGCCTGTTTATTTAGAAAACCTACTTGCTGTTTCTCTCCTGCAAACGTGTCTAAAAGATCAAAAATATACATAAAAACACCTCCTGCAGGCACTGGTTTAAACATCTACTGAACTAAAACATAACTTTATGCTGAAAATCTTTGTGCAGAGACACATACTTGAAATAGATTATTTTCAACGTCTTGAATGCAAGATCACCCGTGTCAACCACATCTGCTTGCACAACAGGCACCCTTGGCCTGTTCCAGAAGGGCCCCCAATGCTCCAGAGAGGATTTAGAGGGAGAATCTCAGCAGCACATCTGTCTATCCCAAATACAGACCAAACACTTCACCAACAGCCATCAGCGGAGAGGAGAAGCAAAGTCTGCTCAGGCTTCTACTAGGGCAGAGGAACCGCCAAGGAACTGGAGCAACCAGCTCTTTGCTTTGCCCACTTTTCTTAACCCTCCTGCCTGTGCAGCTGTTGGGAAATGAAACTGCTCCTCCTGCACCCACACGATACTGAGCTGGAGGCACCCAAAATGAGCTGCTTGTGGAGGAGGCCGAGGCCCACTGGATTAGAAATGTCTCTCCCAGTGGTCAATCTGTAACTCGGGACCAGAGAAAATCACCTGGAAAACAGCTTGTCTTTTTAAGGGCGAGCAAGAACCTTTGCATCCACTGTGGCCCACAAGCACCCGGCGCAAACAGTACCGTGTTAGGTGTAGGGAAAGTGCGGTCGGTGTGTGCTCACATTTGGACATGCTGGGTCAATTTGACCCTGGGTCAATTTTAGCTCAATCTTTCAATCCCAAATAGGCCTACTGCCTATTGCCAGTCTCTTGACTAAAATTCCTTCACGTTAGCAGAAATCTGCAGTGAAAAGAGGACTGCTTCTCGTATAAATCTTTTACAGCCACGTAACTTCCTTTTTACAAGGAATAAATGGCTGCACTATCAGTAGACACAGAAATATCGAACCTCTCATAACAACAGGGAGAGATAAAACAAGAAAAGAAAATGTGTTGGCATCTTGGCAAAAAATTCATAGATTCTCTACCAAGAAGCTTCCAAGCAGTTTGAAGATGCCATAGCAAAGGATTCCTGTGCTGGGAAGGAGGTTGGACTAGATGCTCTCCAAGATCCCTTCCAACTCTTATATTTGACTCTGGGTCAACAAGAGTTCAGGATTTTTGTCCTTTGTCGATTGAGAATGTGGCGCTTCCTCAGATAACAAGGCCCTGAGCCATGTAGGTGTTGGAGGCTGATAAGCAACATCTGGAACTGCACCCAGCAGCTTTTGGGAGCCAGCCTCAGGGAGAAGAGGCCTCACAGGCCATGATGAGACCTGCCCAGAACTGATCACCCTGCCAAATTTTGAACCAGCGGCAGGTTTTGTGTAGCCTTCAAGGGCAGCCCCATATCACTGCAATAGTCTAAATGCAAGGTGACCGAGGTGTGAAGGATTTCCAGTCCAATATCAGGCAGAACTGACCACACAGGATGGATCTCTGCAAAGGCCTTCTGGCTGCAGCTGCCCCCTCCCCCTCAAGGAGCAGTGGAGAGTCCAGGAAGAGCTCCAGATGTGCAGCAGCCCCAAATACGGAAGCGCAACCCCATCTGGAACCAAATCTCAGAAGTCTCCCAGAAAGAGGATCCAGGACGTCTTGCTAGGGCTGATCCAGGCGTCGCTTTGCCAGTCTGAGGTCAAGGCATACAAATGAGCATCACACCAATCTACGGTTTCAGCACCCCAAACCGAAGGGTGGCTTCCCCTGGCCGCTGGGCTCCTTGTGGGCACGCTACGGGAATACCTGCTTGTCCTAGGCCAGCCGGGTCAGAGGGGGAGCGCACTGGGCCTTTTTGCCTTCTCACCTTAGCGACTTTGATGATGTCAGGAATGTGCAGATAGGCCTGAACTGGGGGAAGGCCGCGGCCAATCAGATACGCCTCATCCGCCTTCTGTCGATGCATCTGCCCCGTGTCCTGCTCAGAATAGACCGCCACCGTCCGGATACCCAGCTCCGTGCAGGCTCGGAAGACCCGGATCGCGATCTCCCCTGGAATTCATGAGCGTTAATACGGAGGAAAAGGGAGAGCCCAATGTCAAAGTGAGGGGCTACCGGCTTTTAGAAAAGCATTTGGGATCAGGGTCAAAGAAACCCAAATCGGCCAGTCAGATTGTTTAAGAGTTTTTGTCTACTGTTGGTTCCAGGCCGATGAGGCGGTTCCTTCTAAAAACATCTCTGAAAAAACAGCCCGACCAAGCGCGCGGGGGGGGGACGCAGAAGCAGCTCCCCGCGATCCCACTTTCTAAGCCCTGCTCACCTCGGTTGGCTACCATCACCTTCTGGATTGGCTTGTATTCCACCCGTGGGGTGCTCAGGAAGGCAGCGGGGTGTCGGAAGAGGTGTCGGAGGGCCAGGAAGGGCATCCTGCCCTTGGCACAAGGCAGCTGCAGCATCTGCGGGCAAAGAGAGCGAGATCAGCCGGTGCTGCTGCTGGGCCCTCAGTTGCAGCCCATTCCAAGATGCAACTGCCTGCCTGGGGGGGGGGAATGGGGGGGACCCAAGGCTCATGGGAGCACCGGGAGCACCGGGTGAGCCGCTTTTAAGTGAGCACGCTCCTCTTTTCAGGCAAGTAAATCCTGAAACGCTCCTCCAGGCTGAGGGCCTCCCACGGACTCTTCTCCCGTCACGGGTTCAGGAGCAACACGGCCTGGCTGAAAACGAGAGGCAGAGAAAGCAGCCTGGCTGCCTTCATCCTCGGTTGCCTCTTTTCGGGATCTCTTTGCTGCTTCCAGGACTATAATAACCAACTTGGGCTTCGAGTGAGGGGGGGGGGAGTTCGCCTGTTGAAAGGAACTGGGGGGGGGAAATCTGTGAGAGAAGGTGCAGGGCATCCAGAGGTCCGGACGGGTTCCTGGAGAGCCGGGCACTCGGCCTCTGAGGCTGGGAAAGCCTGAAGTGGGTGGGCCAGGTTGGCCTCCAAAATTGTAATGTTTGCACTGCAGGTTTCATGTCTCCTCACTCAAAATGGCAGGAAATCATGTCGCCCCCACCCTGTAGACAAGGAGAGTTAGGAATGCTGAGGGGTTGCGTACAAATGGGTGAAAAGCAGAGAAAACAACTTTGTTCTTGAGCTTCTAGTTAAAAGTTACAATACTACAAGAATGTAGGAAAATGGGTCGGAGAGGGGGGCTAGATAAACTCATGCTTTCATGACATCCATGTGCTTCTACAAATAAATGAACTCCTTAGCTACCGACCTGCATTCTGCTTTATTTGACGATGAGTATATAAAGTGTATTTAAATACAGATCTTGGTTAGCTCAGTAATTCCGTACCAGAGGAAGCAGATCAAGAGCGGCTTATGGTCTGTTCAGATTTTCACCTTTTTTTGCTGAGGATTCTCTGGAATCCCTGCTCTGAGTTGACTGGCTGAACCTCCCAAGGCCCTGCACCTTCCCTTCCTGGATCTGGTTCGCAGGACGGGGAGGGGGGGCTCCAAAACCAGGGAGGGTGCTGCTTTGCAAGCCTCTGCCTCTTTCCCAATTAGCAAGATTAAACTATGCAGGAAAGCGAGCATGCAAATTAGCACTATTTGGATAATTTATTTCATGACACAGAATCTGCCTTTCCTTGGCACAGAGCTTGAGTTACAGAGCTTGAACTGACGCAGGCTAAGAATATCTTAAGTGCAATATAAATAAAATGTTTTCTAGAACTTGCAGATGGGGCATAAAAATACTATCAGCTAAAAAAAAACAGGAGACTCGTTTAACTTGAGTGTTGAATGGTTTGCATTTTTGCTATACACTGAACTATAAACTATCCAATATGGAGTTACAGAAAATGCTACAATGATAAGAACAGTAACAACAACAACCAGGAGTAGCTTTTACGAAATAGTCTGAGCAGCTAAAAAGGAGATGCTCAAAGCAGACTTGCAAATAGTTGGGAGGGAGGGAACAAAGGAAGTGACATGAAGGGTTTGCTAACAACCTGAAGGCAAGAAGACACACAAAGAGGAAAGTGGGCAGAAGTCAGCCACGGATGCGAAGAATACAAACAAGTTCCTGGGTGCAGATAAAGCGAAGGACCAACCGCCCTAGAGCAGCTGCTGAGTGGAAGTGGCCAAATTCAAGCCAGCAGGGAGGACAACGGGCAGCTCTTCCACTCCTGCTTCAGTTCAGTGTTGTTCTCCCAAAAGGCAGAAGAAGAGCAGTGAGGGGAGAGCAGTGAGACTGAGCAAAAGACCACCTGGGAGATCCTTAAGTACCGCCTGAGAAAGTGGAGAAATACTGGGTGACTGGAGGAAGAAAAGAGATGCTGTTGATCTTCTAATAGCTTAAAAGAC
Organism: Vipera berus; assembly: GCF_964194415.1. NCBI lineage: Eukaryota > Metazoa > Chordata > Lepidosauria > Squamata > Viperidae > Vipera > Vipera berus. Next base: position 923,686 of record NC_138219.1, read on the forward strand.
AAACAACAATTTATATGGCCTTGTTAGGACAGAGAAACAGGCCGAACATAATAGAGTGAAATTTCATCTAGGCCACAGAAATGAAGGGCGGACACACAGAACCAGGATAATCACGACTGATTGTACATTAAATGAGTGTGGGTTGTGGCTGCAGAAACAAAAAACAAGGCGATTTTGGTGGCATCCACAAAAGCAGTTTCTACATCATGGGAGGGAATCAATTGTTTCATATGACTCCAGTTGGGGAAAGACATCTTGAGGGCTACCTCCGATTCAGGGCGCCAGATGTGCAGGAAGGTGTCAGAATCCATTTACGTTTCATTTCTAACTATCTCCTCTGTGCAAAACCCAAATCTCATCTTCCCCTGGATTCTGCCATTCCCAAGGGGGAGAGGGGACAGGCATGGGGCTTCATTGCTTTCACTTCCTCCATTAAATGTAACCTTTTGTTTATTCCGCCTCTCTGCTATCCATCACAATGTAACCAATTGCTTTCTATGCTATGCATCTCTTTGAACTCTCCTCTCCTTACCAGGCAACGAGGGAAAGGGGGGGGGGGAAGGCACAAACCTCCAGGATCTGGTTTATTTCTCCAAAGAGGTGTGAAGAGTGGTGGAAATTATAGTGCTGCAAACAGAACCGGACTGATGTTATCTTTCTTTTCCCACGATGGACTTGCCACCTGGAGATTGGCTGCTCTGGAACTGGCCGAATGAACTGTGGGGTGGGGTTTGCTTGGGGGCATTTTAAAAATATCGATCTGTAAGGGAATCCCTCAGACCCTGTCTATTATGCCTGCTATCTCCTATTTCTTAGTAAAAGATCCTGCTTGGAAAACCCTGTCTCCAAGAGTGCTGCTTTCTTAAGAAGTGGGCAGAGGTGGGTTCTGACAGGAGGCCCTAGAAAGCTGGAAGACGTGCGAAGGCTACCGGGAAGCAAGTCCCCTCCAGGGAGGTCGAAGGAGGCAGGTGTTGCAAAAACAAACCAGGAGAACATGAAAAGGGCCTCCCCAAGCCTGAGAGAGACTGGACGGCCAGACAGCCTGTTCTCTCTTCTGCCACAGGGCAGAACAATGGACTGAGGGATGGGGAGGTGGATTCTGAGTGAACACTGAGGAGGGAGATGGGAAGATTGCCGGCGGGTGACTCCCAGAGAGAGGGCCTTCTCTGTGGGTGCGCCTGCCCTTTGGAACCAACTTCCTATGGAACTTAGGACTGCCCCCAACCTCCGTTCATTTCGCCGGGACCTAAAAACTTGGCTCTTTGAGCTGTCTGGCCTAGACTGAGGGGTTTTTAATTGGGTTTTAAAGTTTTAACTTTTGGGCTTAAATTTAATTAATTGTTTTAAATTTATTTTAACTTTTGTATTGTATGGTTTTAATTGCCCTGTAAACCGCCCTGAGTCCTATGAGAATAGGGCGGTATATAAGTCAAATAAATAAATAAATAAAGAGCCAACGGGCCCAGGAGAAATTGTGGATCCCACTTCATTGGATCTGCACTGACCACCCATTTGGACTCCTCCGAGGCCGATATGGTGCCTTCCGACAAAGCCACTCCTATCCATCCAACCTCCCTTCTTGGGCAACTCCGGTGCTCTCCAGCTTGACCCCCACTCATTCTGAATGCCCCGAGGCAAGAAAACAGGTCCGAGGTGCCCAGGGATGCCATCTGGGCAGAGATTGGCTTACGATCGTCCCAGGCACCCTTTCAGGGCATGGCCCCCACCCTGTCTTGGAAACAATCTGAGGCCGTGTTGCATCATCTGGTCACTTGCTTTGGCTGCTCTAGGCAATCAAGCTGCCAGTCAAGCCTCGCTAAGCCTCGCAAAGCTGCTTCACCAGCCTGGTCACCAAGAAAGGCCTCTGAGGCTATGGGATGCCAGGCAGGTGGCAAGCCAACTTGGGGCCGGACCCTCCTTATGGAATGTTCCGGGGAGGCAGCCCCAGCTTTTTGAAACAGAGAGATATGGCCGTGTCTGGCTGGGAAAACGTAGCACCCCACGATCCTCAGAGAAAACAGCGGGACCCCTGTCCTGGCTGTCCTCCCCCAGGCATTTGCGTCTGATCAGCCCTTCAGAGTCCAAGGGACCCAACAGCAGCCTATTGAGGGACATGCACACTTGAAGCCACCCCCAGGGTTGCACCGTACCCCATACTAATTACTGACAATGGTTTTGTGATCACCCCCACCAATTTCTGCAGATATCAACGTGTTTACGTTAGTTGCAGTCTCTCTAAACAATGCCAACCTGCTCTTTTTTTCAACAGAATTGCTAGTTTAACTTACCACAAGAATGAAGTGGAACCAGTACCCTGACTTCAACAAAACATTGCATAAGCTCTCCTACAAGAGTCTAACACAGACCATCCCAAACTCTAAAGCAGACCGCATCACCTTCAGGAAAGACCTGCACATTCATTCACCCGTCCAGATCACCAAGCTGAGGAGATGAGTCGGGGCACAAACTGTGTCCAGAGGAGAGATTTATTGTCTCGGACAATAAGAGTCCGAGTAGTCTGGAGGCATGAGGTGGGCAGCCCCTCACCAGGCCTGATGCAAAGGTCTCTGGCCAAAGCACAGCGAGTCTGGTTAGGAGGGCTTGAGGCTGAACTAGCCAGGCAAGGGCTTTGCACTGTGAGAAATTGGGGAGTCACTGAACTCAAAGTTCACTAAGTCAAAAGGGATTTTTGAGCACTTCTTTAAATACATTAAAGGGACGCGGTGGCTCAGTGGGTTAGGATGCTGAGCCTGTCGATCAGAAGGTTGGTAGTTTGGCGGGTCGAATCCCGAATGCCGCGTAGCAGAGTGAGCGCCTGTTACTCGTTCCAGCTTCTGCCAACCTAGCAGTTCGAAAGCACGTTAAAAAAAATGCAAGTAGAAAAATAGGGACCACTACGGTGGGAAGGTAACAGCGCTCCGTGCGCCTTTGGCGTCTAGTCATGCCGGCCACATGACCACGGAGACGTCCTTGGACAAGCGCTGGCTCTTCGGCTTTGAAACGGAGATGAGCACCGGCCCCTAGAGTCGGAAACGACTAGCACGCATGTGCGGGGGAACCTTTACCTTTACCTTAAATACATTCAGAATAAAGAATTAAGAAAGAGAAAGAAAAGGATCACAGCTATTCAACGAAATTAACAAAATGTCAATTGGCAACCAAAACAGGCAGAACTGCTCAGCTCCTATCTTGGTTTAGTCTTCTCCAACAAAAAGCACGTGTCCACCAAGACAATAGGAAGAGCTGATGAAAGGACAGGATTGAGGCTTCAGATAGCAAGGTACTCCCATTTTAGAGCCAGATAAACTGCAATAAATACTGAAGGAACTGGCTAATCTTTGTGTACTTTGTATACGGTCTTTGACCAGGTTGCTTAAAGGAATCAAATGCAGCCCCCACCATCCGAAAAAAGGGGGAGATTGTAAGGGGGGGGCTTCCTCAAAGAGTCTCTTCTTGCTCTAAATCTCACTTGATCAACAAACCCCTCCCAAAATCCCCATTTCTGTAGAACTGTTAAAATTACTCCTTCGGCTGCACAAGCGCCCTGCCTCTATCGCAAGTCTTTTAAAAAGTCTGTATGCCACCCAACTCTTAACTACCTGGGTGGCTCCCAAGTAACAGAAACTTGACAGGAATAGAAAAAAAGCAGAAACCCGCCATCCACAGGGGCTTCACACACTCTTGCCTCAAATGCCTTCAAAGCAGCAGCAGGGTGGGGGCCGCCCCATCCCGGGGGGAGCCTCGCTGGAGAAGGCAGGCAGGCTTCCAGGGTCCCCACGGATGACACTGTTTAATCAGAGGAACCTGGAGCACGCCAACCTGGCCAGATTCAGCCAGCGGGCAGATATTATTGCAGCCACGGGTCCCTCGAGTAAGCAGACCCCATGTCAGGAAGGCTTCACATGGAACGACTGGCAAGCTGCCAAGCAGTGCAATCCATGTTGTACTGCAGCACTGTGGATCGACTGGAATTTCTGGGTAGTCTTCAAGAGCAGGCCCATGTAGAGCATCTTGCAGTAAAGCCATGACGTGACCAGGACATGAGCGACTGCCTGAAGTGACTCCTGATCAAGCAGGAGCATTAAAAAGCAGCACCTGAGAGGGTTACCCGCAAGATAGAGGTGCGTTTATCTTTGCAGCAGAGTTCTCCAATGATCTTTGGAGCCCCCACCACGTTTGTCCCTTTCCAGCCCACCCACTGCTGAGCCTGCCTTGTCTTCTTTACCTCCAAGGCCTTGGGGCTCTGCCAAAGTAGCCGGGGTCTGCCTGGTGTGGTTATAGATTGCCATCCGAAACAAGGTCCCTCCACTCCTTAGCCACTCTGAAGGCCAGTTGTGAGCACAAATAGCAGGACAAGGGGGGCTGTTGGCTCTGCTGGGATGCCAAGGTGCAAGCACACATGGGCCAACATCTGTTTCCAAAATAAAGCAACGCAACTGTCTATGGAGATTCTCCATCATCCAGGTCATGGTTGTCCCAAAGGTGCTGTTCAAAAGGCAACTGGACTTTCTTGGCTTTTTCCTTGAAAATGTTTTGCTTCTCATCCAAGAAGCCTCTTCAGATCATTTTTTTCAGAGAACTGAAGAAGCTTCTTGGATGAGAAGCAAAACATTTTCAAGGAAAAAGCCAAGAAAGTCCAGTTGCCTTTTGAGCAGCACCTCTGGGATAAAGCAGTCCAAGTTTAACGTACCCTGAGACGCTGTGCAGGATGAGCGGCGGCTCCGGGAAAATCTGGCTTTTGGCTTCAGCCTCTCAGTCCTTTCAGAGCAGGGCTGTCCCTCCGCTTGTGAGAAGGGCTGGAGAAGTGCCTGAACTTTGGAAGCCGTTGCCCAATAGATAAATAGACACTGATTCCTGTAGGAGGCGGTCCAGCATCAGCCAGTCAAAAGGGAAAGCTGGAGAAGGAATGGGAAACCAGGCTGTCGGGGGAGATGGGTAAGCAACTCCTACTCACCCAACCTACGTCTGCTTGGGGGAGGGAGGGAAGATCTGTCACCCTCCAAGCTTCTGGAGATTCAAGATAAGCACCCCATGCCTGTCCCTTTCATGGAGACTGCTCCGGAAAGCATGTAAGCGCCTTGTAATGCGCAGCCCTGTCTGCCCTCTCGTGTCCCAAGCCATGCCTTTGTCCGCCGCTGGAATATTGTTTGGATTGGCGGGCGGACCCTTGGGGGAGAGGATGTTTTTGCCCTCCCCCCCCAGACTGGCGGCAGTGGCCGGCGACCTGAAGATCGGCAGAGGCCTGGCTTGCTTTCTGTGCTGGCAGGCAGGTACTATGGCTATCTCCATGCCCGGCTGGAATCAAGACCTCCCCATTGACAGACCAGTTTGGCCTGGGACCTGACCGTGGTGGGAGGACGGTCTTGGACTGGTCATTGACCACCACACTGGTGTGAGAGACCAGTTGGGGTGGGCTTGGCCCAGGACTCCCTGTTCTCTCCACCCCAGATTGGACTCCTCAGCCGGAGTGAGAGGACGGCTGGGGCTTCCTTTTGATTGCCATCTCAGGTGAGAGCTGAGATGGTCTAGTCTAGTGGATCGAGAGACATGCCTACTGGATTTAATATTTCATCTGTATAACAATACTCCATCGAACTACCCATTGGACATATCTGTAACATCTGCCCTATGTGGACATTTTAGTGCTGCATGGTTTGTCTCCATTATTCCGAAGCTGATCTGTATGCCCTCAGGGGGGTTTCTCCCTCCTGGGCGCGACCTACCGCCTGTCTCCACACTCCCCTTAATGACGAGCCCAATTGTTGGGACTCCGAGAGGTGGCTGGGCTTACATAGGGGCCTCGAGTTGAGACGCGCTAAGAGGCCCCTGATACATTTTTTAGCCGGTTATTTTAAAAGGTTAGGGAGGGGGAGGGGTAGGAGGGTGGGGAGGGAATCTTTAACCGGCACTCAGTCTGGGCCTGTTAGGGGTCCTGACGGGACGGGGTTGGGGGAGGTGGTTGCTGGTTCTGTGAATGTTGGGGTGGGGCTTCAAATCCCCACAACGATAGGGAATGGCAGCAGGTGGTTGCACGGAGGGCCATATCAACATCTGGGATCGCGCCCCCGCTGTCTCCGAGCGGTGGCGCGCTCCGACCCTCCAGTTAGCACCCTTTTACCCGGGGATGAGGGTGATCAGGTCCCTGAGCTCAGGCTGGTTTATTTTAACGCCAGATCCGTCGTTAACAAGGCTCCCCTCATTCATGATTTGATTGAGGGGGAATGTGCGGATCTGGTGTGCATTACGGAGACTTGGCTGGGCTCGGAGGGAGGGGTGCCTCTGACCCAGTTATGCCCTCCAGGTTTCCGAGTGCTACACCAGCCACGGGCTCAGGGCAGGGGTGGTGGGGTGGCGGTGGTTGTCCGGGAGACTTTATGCCCGCGGGAGGCCACCATTGTCCAGATGGCCGGGAGTGAATCCCTCCTCTTGAGATGTGGTCCTCGGGCTCAGTTGGGCTTGTTGCTCACATACCTGGCGCCCAGCTGTGTGGCAACAGCCCTGCCCGAGCTGCTCGACACTCTCTCAGGGTTGGCGGTGGAGTTCCCCAGGCTTATAGTTCTGGGTGACTTCAACCTGCCTTCACTGGGAGGGTCGTCTGAGTTAGCTCGGGAGTTCATGGCCTCCATGACGGCCATGGGCCTGACCCAGGTTATTGAGGGCCCGACTCATGTGGGGGATCATACTCTCGACCTGGTGTTCCTATCTGGACAGTGGTTGGATGATCTGGGAGGGGGTTCACTAACCATTGCTCCCCTGTCATGGTCAGATCATTACCTCCTGCGGCTGGTCTTCCGTTATGCCACCCCCCACCGCTGGGCTGCGGAACCGACCAGGTGGTTCCGCCCCAGGCGCCTAATGGACCCGGAACAGTTCCAGAGGGCGCTTGGGCCTATACCCATCACCCTTACCCACAGCCCAGTCGATGCCCTGGTGGATGCCTGGGAAAGGGCGGCCGCCGGGGCACTTGACTGTGTTGTACCCTTGCGACCTCTGACCCGGCGCAGATCCCGTTGGGCTCCATGGTTCTCTGCGGAGCTCTGGGAGATGAAGCGTCGGAGACGGGGTCTAGAGAGCGGTTGGAGATCCAGCCGATCCGAATCTGACCGATTGCAGTTAAGAACCTTTATAAGGTCTTATCTTGCGGCGATAAGGACGGCGAAGTCTAACTACTTCGCTGCCCTTATCGCGTCCGCAGATAATCGCCCGGCCGCCCTGTTTAGGGTAACTCGCTCCCTCCTTAATCAGGAGGTGAGGGAGGATCCCTTACGGGGACGAGCTGAGGAGTTTAGTCATCATCTGGCGGACAAAATCGCTCAGATCCGGACCGGTCTGGACTCTGACTGGGCAGAGTCTGATGTGGAGGAATCGGACGGTCTTGAGCATGTTATCTGGACTGAGTTCGATCCTGTTTCCCCTGATGATGTGGACAGGATCATGGGGAGGCTGAGCACCACCACCTGTTTGTTGGATCTGTGCCCCTCCTGGCTAGCTTATGCAGCCCGGGAGGAGACACGAGGCTGGTTCCACGCAGTAATAACTGCTTCTTTGAAGGAGGGTGTGTTCCCTGCCGCCTTGAAGGAGGTGGTGGTGAGGCCCCTCCTCAAGAAGCCTGCCCTGGACCCGGCTGTTTTAAATAACTATCGTCCAGTCTCCAACCTTCGCTTTTTGGCGAAGGTTGTTGAGAGTGTGGTGGCGCATCAGCTTCCTCTGTTCCTGGAGGAAACTGATTATCTGGACCCGTACCAATCGGGTTTCAGGCCCGGATACAGCACGGAGACGGCATTGGTCGCGCTGGTGAATGATCTCTGGAGGGCTCGGGACAGGGGTTGCTCCTCTGTCCTGGTCCTATTAGATCTCTCAGCGGCTTTTGATACCATCGACCATGGTATCCTACTGCGGCGTCTCAGGGGGTTGGGAGTGGGAGACACCATTTTACAGTGGTTCTCCTCCTATCTCCTGGGCCGTTCGCAGTCAGTGTTGATGGGAGGGCAGAGATACGCCCCGAGGCCTCTCATTTGTGGAGTTCCTCAGGGGTCGGTTCTCTCGCCCCTCCTGTTCAACATCTATATGAAGCCGCTGGGTGAGATCATTCGTGGTTTCGGGGTGGGGTATCATCAGTACGCTGATGATACCCAACTTTTTCTTTCCACCCCGAACCAACCCAGCAATGCCCTCGCCGTGATGTCCCGTTGCCTGGAGGCGGTCCAGGTCTGGATGGGCTCGTAACTTGGGCGTCCTCCTGGATTCACGACTCAATTTTGAAGACCATATAGGAGCCGTGACCAGGGGGGCTTTTGCCCAGGTTCGCCTGGTGCACCAGTTGCGACCCTATCTGGACCGAGATGCCCTACGCACAGTCACTCATGCGCTTGTGACCTCCCGTTTAGACTACTGCAACGCTCTCTACATGGGGCTGCCCTTGAGGACCACTCGGAGGCTTCAGCTGGTGCAGAATGCGGCCGCACGAGTTGTGATGGGGGTTTCCCGATACTCCCATGTAACACCTCTACTCTGCGAGCTGCATTGGCTCCCGGTTGCCCTCCGGGTGAGATTCAAGGTGCTGGTGATGACCTATAAAGCCCTAAATGGCTTGGGTCCGGGATATCTGAGGGAACACCTGCTGCCGGCATCAAGTTCCCTTCGTCCAGTGGGCTCCCACAGGGAGGGTCTTCTCAGGGTGCCACCGGTAAGAGATTGCCGGCGGACGACACCCAGAGATAGAGCCTTCTCAGTGGGGGCGCCTGCCCTTTGGAACCAGCTGCCAGTGGAGCTGAGGACTGCCCCCGACCTCCGTTCATTCCGCCGAGACCTGAACACCTGGCTCTTCGAGCTCTCTGGCCCAGGCTGAGAATTATTCTTAATTTTACCTGGGGTTTTATTTATGCAGGGACAAATATAATTTTTTTTAAAATTTGTTTTTAACTTTTGTATTTTGCTTTTTTAATCACCCTGTAAACCGCCCTGAGTCCTTCGGGAAAGGGCGGTATATAAATGTAAATAAATAAATAAATAAATAAATAAATAAATAAATAAATAAATAAATAAATAAACCATGAACACTCTTTCAGTGCCTTTCATGCTCGGGAGCCAGGCTGATGGCGGACGACGGTACTAGAGTCTCCTCTCCTATGGAAGCTCCCCCAGTCATTTCTCCTCAGCCAAATCTACTACCCAGGACTGACATGGGGGGAAACGGGAGCAGAGAGCACTATGGATGTCAACACTGTAAACACTGGATGTTTCCGCTCTGGCAACCGATGAAAATTGCAGCCATTTTCTCTTTTCCTTTAACCTGCTTCTTCTGGTGTTTAGAAATCAGGTGCAAAAGGGGGGGCGGGGTTGGTATGAAAGCTTGAGCTCAGCTAGCCATAATAATAGCTCTGCTTTGTGGGAACCCAAGGACGAGCTGATAACGGTTTGGCGGGCTGAGGAGCTGGGGAGAAAGCCCGCGTTTTAGGCTACCAGTAATTGGAGGTGGGAATTGCAGTTTGTAACTTTGTATCTGGGGGAAGGGAATTTAGTTTTGGGGTTCAACTATGTAGTGCCGATACTTTGCTTCCTGAATAAAATGTTCTTTGAGGAAGAATTTTGCCTTGAAGTTGTTTTGATGGGTTTCATCTATCGGAACCATGGCATGTATGCTACCGTGAGCTGCTGAAGGAAAGATGGGAAAATCAATCAACCAAGGAGTAAAGGAGCCGATGGTCCATAGAGACTCAGATCAGGTATGTCCTTCTATCACGCTGTTTGCTACAAAAGGCTTTTAGCACTGCTCCAATTTTTATTCATCGCATTAATTTTACTTAAACATACTTCTTCTCTAATGGGTACATTTATCCAAGGTGGCTTACAAAATTAGAAGTCACAATTTCATAATGAAATTACGGATAATATGTTAATCCTAATAATAACCACCAGTTTGGCAGTGAAAATGCCGGATCTCCAAGACCACCAGCTGGGCAGGACCAGCAGGGTGAGTGAGGCTCTATAGTCTCCTCCGGATCTGAATGAGAGAGCAGCCAGCAGGGGCAGATTAAAAAAAGCAAAGAACCCCAGACTTAAGGATCCCTGAGGATTCTTGCCCAAGACATAAGCCAGGAGCTCTGCAGCCAGGTCGCACCACTTCACGTCACAGGCCAGCCCAGCCTCTCTTCCAGAGCAGCCCCACAGACGAAAGCCCAGCAGAGGTCCTGTCCAACTGATAAGACTAGCAGGTCTGAGCATGAAGGTCCAATGGAAAAGAGTACTGATGCCTTTCAGCTTTGGTGTTGGAGAAGGCTCCCGAGAATATCAAGAAAATAAATGGATCATTGATCAAATCAACCCAGAGTTCTCACTTGAGGTAAGAATTTGAATTTGGAATCTGAATTTTATTGAATTTATATACCGCCCTTTCCAGAAGGACTCAGGGCGGTTTACAGGGTACTTAAAACATCGATACAAAAATTAAAAATGATTAAAAAGATTAAATTAAATCCCTGAAAAAATAGAAAACCCCGATTAAAACTCTCAGCCTGGGCCGGAGAGCTCGAAGAGCCAAGTCTTCAGGTCCCAGCGAAATGTGCGAAGGTCGGGGACAGTCCTAAGCTCCACGGGCAGCTGGTTCCAGAGGGCAGGCGCACCCACAGAGAAGGCCCTCCCCCTGGGTGTTATCCGCCGGCAATCTTTTACCAGCGGTACCCTGAGAAGGCCCTCCCTGTGGGAGCGCACTGGACGAAGGGAACTTGATGCTGGCAGCAGGTGTTCCCTCAGATATCCCGGACCCATGCCATTTAGGGCTTTATAGGTCATCACCAGCACTTTGAATCTCACCCGGAGGGCAACCGGAAGCCAATGCAGCTCGCAGAGGAGAGGTGTTACATGGGAGTATCGGGAAACCCCCATCACAACTCGCGCAGCCACATTCTGCACCAGCTGAAGCCTCCGAGTGGTCCCCAAGGGCAGCCCCATGTAGAGAGCGTTGCAGTAGTCTAAACGGGAGGTCACGAGCGCATGAGTGACTGTGCGTAGGGCATCTCGGTCCAGGTAGGGTCACAACTGGCACACCAGGCGAACCTGGGCAAAAGCCCCCCTGGTCACGGCTCCTATGTGGTCTTCAAAATTGAGCCATGAAGAATGAGCAGGCTTCACTTCTTGAAAGTGTACATATGCTGGAAAGGGTACAAGGGGAGGACAATCAGCAGCAAGCTGGATGGACTCAATTACAGTGACTGAAGGGTCTGGTTGGGTACAGACCTTCCTAGAGAAAAACTATGTTGACCTAAGAGTCAACACAAATCCAATGCCACAGAATCAGTCAATTAAAGAACGCTGGAGTAGAATATACATCACATAATTCAAAGGCAAAAAGAGGATTAGAATCACAACCAATTCTATGTGGGACAAACATCATATCAGTTAAAAACCAGGATCCACGAACCCCGGCTGGCAGTCAAACGCCACAACCCCAAATCCCTGATCTCTACCCACACCAACATCAAACAGCACCAGTTCGATTGGAGCAACACAAAAAGCATCACCCACACTACCACCCACCACGCTCACGAGCTTATCGAAGCCTGGCCCTCAAGCAATTCCATGGTCTGACGTAACCTCCCCAACACAAGACCCTCACTTGACACACCCACACCTGAAACCCTTATGAACAGAAGAACATGAACACTGACATGCCTGGTAATGAAACGTTTGGAAATCAACCCACAAGCTCGGAGAACAAACCTTCACCCTCAACAAAAATACTATATAAAACACAAAAAATCATGTTTCCAGTGTCAACGCTGTGACAATGGATGTCGACGCTCTGACTACTGAGAATCAGCAGCCATTTTACTTTTAACGTGCCTCGTTTCTTCTAGAGTTCAGGTGTAGAAGGAGGGAATGGGGTAAATACCCGAGGGTTTAGCTAGCCATAACAACGCGGGAGTGTGGGAACTCAAGGACGTGCTCTGATAAGGTTTGGGCGGAGCTGGAGAGAAAGGCCCGCGTTTTGCGCTAATTGGGGAATGTGAATTATGACAGCTTCTGTGGGGTGGGAAATGCAACCTGTTACTTTGTATCTGGGGGGGAGGGAATCAGTCTTGGGTTCAACTATGTAAGTGCCGATTCTTTGTTTCCTAATAAGATGTTCTTTAAAAAAGAATTCTTGCCTTGAAGTTCTTTTACTGGTTTCATCTATCAGAACCATGACATTAACCCAAGAATCACCTCTTTTTAAAAAAAATTACGGGCTCCTGAGCTCCGGTCACCTACCCAAAGCAGAAGGGAGGCTGACAAAGACTCGGGGAAGATCCCAATATGGAGAAGAAGGAGGAACTGTCACTCGCACAGCAGCCACAGCGATTCCATCGGCAGATGGAGTGCAGGCCCTTGCGCTGATTGAAAGTGTGGTCTCAGATGCTTCAACGGCGGGGGCAAGACCAAAAACAAAGGAACTCATCTGGTCATCTGAGTGGACCCTACAAGTGGAGACCCCAAACAATCAGAAGCGAACCAACCGAAGAAGGATTCTTTGAAAGCAACCGTGACTGAATACTCGCTTGTGACTTATAAAGGTATTTTGGAAAGGAAAATTGAAAGACAGACAAGATTTACAAGAACAAGGTATTGATCTAGCATGATGGCCATATCTGCAAATTTAAATGAGATATGAAAAAGATGTTAAAACAATGGAATTCTATAAAGCACAGACAGAATTTGACCACTTACTGCTAAAACAGATTAAAAGTCGATTAAGAAACTCTATAGGTTTCTGTTAAAACTTAAAGATGGAGGAGGAACAAGTAAAAGAAACAATGATAACATGGGCAAAGAACTTTGGATATAATATAGAATTAGAAAACTGGCAAAAGTTATGGGAAATAAATATTTAACTAAAGCAGTGGCATATAAAGAAAACTTATTTAAAATGTTTTACAAATGGCATATGACACCAGTGAGATTAGCAAAAATGTTTGAAAATACTTCAAATAACTGTTGAAAATGCAAACGAAGACCAGGTACTTATCATATCTGGTGGACACATCCTAAAGCACAAAGATTTTGGGTTAAAGACATTCAGAGTTGGAGAAAATAACTAAAAAATAAATAGACTTTAAACCAGAATTATTTTTGTTAGGAATAATAGGAGCAAATTTTGAGAAAGATTGCAGATATTATCTGGAGAAATTACCTCTCCAGAACTTCTGCAGTTTCTGGAGCTTTGCCCAGATTTTTCCATTATTATTTTTTTTTGCACAATATTGAGAGGTTTTGAAATGGAAAACAGTATAGATTGAAGAGGACATGCATCCATGAGGCTCTTCTTTGCAACTCTCATGCGGCACCATCACAGCAGCACAGCCAACACCTTCAGGCTGGGTTTGGGTATCTTGTTGAATTGCCTGGAAAAGCAGAAACTGCCCCAGCCAATCAACATGACTGGAGGATATTCCTTGCCCAATGAACGGTTTCTAACATTAAGAGCTCTTCTTTGCTTCCACTTAAGAGGAACCCCCCTCCCATTTTTTAAAAAATAAATAATAACGTTCCCCTTTGCTGGGGCTCCACAACGTGGAAATGTTGTCTGAATGCAAAGTGCTGAATTCAGACCCAGGAAGAGAGGTTTTCAATCATAGATCATCTGTCTGCCAGCCTCTCTGCTTTAGATTCTGGCGACTGAAGGGCACCACGTGCTGCCTCCTTTGCTTGGATGGGCTCCTGCAATACTGGTGGCAAACAGGTTGCCTGGAGACATTGAGATGGCAAAAAAATTAAATGGAAAACCAATTTTCAAGTTAACTTTCCTTCCTGGAGAAATGTGTGGAGCTGTAGTCTAGTAGAGAGTCCAGCAACATTGAGAAAAACGCCAGATAAAGTAGACCAGTCTGGAGCAGATAAACAGCTGAAGATAATTTTTAAGACCAGGTTCCACTCAGCCAACTGTCTCAGACCAGAACGCTAGGCAAGGGTCCCCCCGCCCCCGTCACCCTGCCTGAAGTGTGTTTCCCTGCGAGAGAGCAACTCGGGCCTCTATGCTGCCCAAGGGGATTGGTTGATTGGTGCTGCTTTGCTAGCCTCTGCCTCTTTCCCAGTTATCAAGACTGGAGTAAACTATTCAATTCAACTCAGGAGCTGTGATGGCGCAAGTGATCGGAACGAAGTGTTGCAGGCTGACTCTGCCCATAGTCTGGAGTTCAATCCTGAGTGGATCCAGGTTGACTCATCCTTCCATCTTTCTAGGTTCAGTAAAAAGAGGAGCCAGATTGTTGGGGGTCAATATGCTGACTCTGTAAACTGCTTAGAGAGGGCTGTAAAGCACTATGAAGCGGTACATAAGTCTAGGTGCTGTTGCTATTGCTAAACTATGCAATAGAGAAAGTATGCAAATTAGCACTAATTGAATAATTTATTTTGTGGCAGAGAATCTGCCTTTCCTTAGCACAGAGCTTGAACTACAATCCTCCATGCAAGGTTAACAATATCTTAAGTGCACAATAAATAAAATGTTTTCCAAAACCTGAGGGTCGGGCCAGGGGCATAAAAATACTATCAGCTAAAAAACAGGAGGAGTGTGGCATATGCCTGGCATTCTGTTGCTGTGATCCTCCAACTCATTTAGCTTGATTACTGAATTATCTGAGCACCTTCTATAAGGTAAAGGTAAAGTTTCCCCCACACATGCGTGCTAGTCATTTCCAACTCTAAGGGCCGGTGCTCATCTCCATTTCAAAGCCGAAGAGCCAGCGCTTGTCTGAGGACGTCTCCGTGGTCATGTGGCCGGCATGACTAGACGCCAAAGGCACACAGAACGCTGTTACCTTCCCACCGGAGTGGTCCCTGTTTTTCTACTTGCATTTTTACGTGCTTTCAAACTGCTAGGTTGGCAGAAGCTGGGACGAGTAACAGGCGTTAACTCTGTTACGCGACACTCAGAATTTGACCCGCTAATGTTAAATGCTAATGTTATTTTTAAGAGGACAGATGAAGCCAATCCACACAGGTCAGCCTGGCAGAACAGAAACAGGCAGTTCTTCCAGAGCTGCAGAACTGATGCTTCAAAAGAAGCCTGGGTCAATTCAAGGGCTCGGGGACTGCAGGCACCTCCGGGCGAAAAGGAAGGAGACATTTTCTCATGGAGGACCGGTCACTCCCAGGAGCCCCAGCATTTTCTCACTCCACTGCATCTCCTTATTGTGCAAGATTTATACGAGTCCTTTCTTACCCCAAATGACCAACTCATATTTATTCATGTTGTGTAACATTCTGCTCTTTTTACAACAAATACTACATTTGCCAATGAAATTCCTCAAGTTGCCTTGAACAGCTAACTTTAAGGTCATATCACCAGTGGAAAGATCCACATTTGCAAATCTATCCAGGCACAAGAAAATGTGAATCACACGGGGCCAAGCCGTGCTGTTCACATCAAAGCTAGATCAAAAGGAGCCAAATACAGACACACAAAAACATCTACACAAATGCTTGCCATTTCACACCCCCAGGAGATTGGAGACTGCAAGGAAAGGTGCCCTGTTCACTCGGCCCTCCTAGCAATTCTTTAACCACCCACAGATCTAACGCTGAATTCCTCAAGCAACCTTGTCAGGTTGGAAACCCAGGCAGGCTTCCTGGGTTTGAATCCCCCCCTTCCAGTGAGCAGGATTTCTTGCACTGGATAAAATGAGGCATTCCCACCGGCTGTTCCAGGAGGAGGCCGATAGGACAAAGTCCATCCCTGGCATCTTTCCTAGCCTAGGCGGAGCCCCCTAACTGCTAAAACTCACTGGACTCCTCAGGTGAGGTTAGACCACAAGTGTCTAATCTGCCTGAATAATGCCCTAGTTCCCTGCCCCACCACCACCACCTCTAGTCATTCAGAGTACCAGTGTCCTCTTTCTCTCTCAAAATTATTGTCAATATTCCGACTGACAAACCCAACGAAGCAAGCATAGCTGAGACAATCCAATCTCTAATGCAAAACTTTATTGAGCAAATCATTTCGGCACAGATAAAAGGAAAACTAGCTCTGGTTATTTCGCACCTAAATTGCTATATTAAAAGTATAGAAACCTCCCTCCCCTCATTACTGCAGGTCACATTATCCAATTATAAGTCAAAGAATCATTATGAGAGAATGTCTTTTCTTTTCAGTAAACAAATCTTGAAAGTCCTTGGTTCTCACCACATCAGTGGTTTGAATTCTACTCTCCCCTCCCTTCCCCCCAAGTTCGTAGGCAAGCCAAGAAGCAATAATGGCTGACAAAATGTAGGCATTCTTTGAGGCTTGACCATTATTTTCTTGGTTCACATGGCCTGGACATTGGAGTTCCAGCTTCTCTAGAACATCTTCTTGTGCTTTTATGGGCAGCAAAAGAACCCCAAAAGCTCTTTTCTTTAGCTGCATCTCCTCAGTGCCAGGCTTAACATCCTGGTAAACGGCCATGAGCTTGAGGAAAGAGATGCTGCCTAAGGAAAAGGGGAGCGAACTAACGTTTCAGACTGTTGAAAGTGATAGCGGGAGAATTGTATTTTCAGACTTGCATGTTTCTGCTAATGTAGCCTGGTCATAAAGCAGCAATAGCTCATCTGGTCAGTTTTCTCCATCTGGTTTATCTGGGAGGGCTGACATTAGCTGAAACTGCAAAAAACCAAAACAGGAATTAAAGGAATATTGAAAAGGCTAACAAGGATTCCTCTTGCCATGGATACAGAGAAAAGTTCTGTAGATATTGCTCTGAGATGAGATAAAGAAAACTTTGGTCATTTATAACTAGAAGTATAAATATTAATAGTTAAATTTGAACATTGATTTGCTTATAAAGGTTAAATGTAAAGGTAATTAAGATATATGTAAGCTAAATCTATTGATGAGAAAAGTTCTCAGAGGCTGATAAGATGGAATAGCCTTTTAAAAACACTGGATGCCACCAGATCACTTGCAAGCAAAGCAATTCCACTATCCTGTGAAAAATCGAGCAGAACTGAATCGACAACTGACGGTCCAGCTGAGTCAGTGAGTGTCTGAATTTTGGACATCAGATAATATGCTTAATTGTGGGTCACTGCCAAATCCTAAGGATGCTCACTATTTCATGTGATCGAGGTCCTGGAATCTGGATATTATTTTCCTGCTTTTCCCTATGTTTTGTTTTTAGTTTTTAGTATGATCTCTGAGACTGGAGAAAGGCCAGGCTGCTGAAGGAGAGCAAACAAGAATGTGGCAATGACAGAGAGGCAAGAATAGGAATTATTCTGGAGCACTTTGATTCAAAAGGATGATCTGAAAGCCCCTTGGAAATAACAGAATTATTAATTTGTCAAAAACAATCCTAGCCAAAGCAAATTTTCATCTAGTTTTTGGCTTTTTCATCAACTAACTAGTTTCTAGGATTGTGGGAATGCTGTACCTTAATTTTCACAGAGAAGCTCAGCAGCCAAATTATGACAGGATGGCCTCGAGAGCCGATACCCTCTCAAGCTTCACGTTTTTTCTCAGAGCCTCATTCAACTGGAGAGATGCCCAGTGAAACTTCATTCCCAGGCCCTGCAGGACTTAACCTTCCTATGGTTTGCAGAGGAAACCTAGCTAGAGGGAGAGGCTTGCAAACAGAGCCCCTCTGCACCCCTTGCCCAGCAGGTCCTGAATTCAAATGAGAACTTCTGCCTGTCTCTCTTCCGTTTCCCCTTTCTCTGTCCTTGCCCTTCTCCAGGCCTGACCATTGACCCTCAAGCTCCTAACCCTAAGCCCTTTCTGTGACCCTTATCCCTACAAGAAGCCCCTTCCCATGGGTAGGCTCAGGCCCAGAAGGAGCCCGGCAATTACCTTTCCCTCCACTTGCCTCAGAGAGCAGGACCAAGTCAAAGTGCAAGGGAGGCATTGCAAAGAAGCCGCCCAGCAAAATGTTAGATCTTGCTTTGCTTTTTTGCTATCGCTGCCTCTCAATAAAAGTTCATTTTGGGACAATGCCTGTTTAAGAGATCTGCTTTCTTGGGAGGATTAGCTGAGGCAGGACCTTACATTAAGCAAGATCTGCAAAAAGGTCAATCTGGAGAGGCAACTGCCCTACCGCCAGGACCGTGCACATCATGTCCGTCTATGGCAGCGAACAAGATGAGAGCGAATGCAGGGAAGAGTCCGCTTCAAAAACCCATCCAGAAGAAAGCTATTCTGGGTGGATGGAGGAACTGATCACAGCAGAGACCACCATGAAACCGAGATGGTTGGTCGGGGTCAGGAAGAAAGAAGAGTGGGAAGGAAGAGCCCAGCGAGTAACATTCACCTGAGGCGACCAGAAAAGGGCTAGAAGTGGGAGATGGACCTGCTCTCTAATGAGGAGGAAGAATCCAAAGGAGAGAAGGAATCAACTGACCAGATCCACAGACAAGCTGTGCAAACATGGTGGACGCCTTTCAGGACTTGAACACGAAGTCCAGATGGTGCACAAGTAGAAAGAGAGAACAACTGGAAGAAGCCGAGTGCGGTGCAAGCAAAGCTGGGGCGACTGAAGCCGTGGTGGGGGCAACTGGCTCCACGGTAATGGCAGCAGCTACCCTGGCAGCTCAGCAGCCAGCAGCTCATGGGGGGAACGCCCCCAAGCCTCTAGAAGGAGAGCCCCACGGGAGGAACCAAAGCGGGTCCCTTTGGGCATGAAATTTGATGGGGACCCCCAACAACTGGGCTTCTCCCTGGCTCAGGTCTTCACTTACATATGGCAGAAGCCTCCCCAGTGAGGAAGCCAGAGTCAGGGCTGTCACCCCAGCCTAGAAGGGACCGCAGCTTGTTATCCTGCACAACTGCAACGCAGCAGAGCTCTGGAACTTCAACCACTTCATGACAGCCCTGAGACGGAGGTTCGAAGACCGCCTGGCAGACCAGAAGGCGCAAGACTGCATAAGGACCATGAGGCAGGAACACTGACCAGTAGCTGGGTACACAGAAGAATTCCGAGACCTGGCATGCTGCCTCAACTGCCCTGAAGACATCTTAATCAGCTGTTTCCAGGACAGGCTGAATGATGACCTGTACAATCCATGTGTGGCCAGGGGTGCCCCAGTACATTTACACGACTGGTACCTTCTGGCCAAAGAGGCGCAGATTGACCAGAATCGCAACCCATACTGCTCCAGGAAGGCATGGAAACCCTCACAGAAAATATGCAGACACCTAGCAAAGAAACAACACCAAATGTCCCCAAACAAGTCACATCAACAAACACATCTGAGACAAACAGAAAAGCACCTCACACTGCACCCCCTCCCCCCCAAAAAAAAGGAAGGCGAGTGTTAGTAATAGGAGATTCTATCCTCAAAGGAACAGAATCAGCCATCTGCAGACCGGACGTACAATCCAGGGAGGTATGTTATCTCCCTGGAGCAAAAATCAAAGACGTGGCTGAGAACCTAACCAAAATAATTAGGCCCACAGATTACTATTCTCTCCTACTCCTTCACATTGGCACAAACGACACAACAAAGAACCTGAGTACAATAGTGAGAGATTACAAACAACTAGGCAATAAAGTTAAGGAGCTAGGAGCACAAGTAGTGTTCTCATCAGTACTCCAATGAAAGCCCAACACCCATTGAGGGGAAAAAAAGAATTCTATAAATAAACCACTGGCTAAAGGGTTGGTGTCTCCAAGAAAACTTTGGTTTCCTGGATCATGGACTGCATTTCCTATGGGAAGGACTCATAGCAAGGGATGGGCTGCACCTTATGAAAACAGGCAAAAATGTACTTGGGAAAAGACTGGCCCAACTCATCTGGAGGGCTTTAAACTAAAACTGAGGGGGAAGGGTGACCAATCTCTAGAACCTCTAGAACCCAAAACCAATCACAAATCCCAAGAATACAAATCAAACATTGAGGTAGGGAGTGAGGAGAAGAAAGAAAACCTCAAGCAACAATCAGGAGATACAGGAAGCACACCAACAGACAGGCAGAAAAGTCTTAAATGCTGATCTACAAATGTTCAAAGCTTGGGGAACAAACAGGGCGAACTAGAAGCAATAGTACAGGAGGGAGGGTATGACACAGCTGGCATAACAGAAACCTGGTGGGACAAAACCCATGAATAGGATGAACTGATGGATGGACACAAATTGTTGAAAAGAAACAGGTCTACAAAAAGAGGAGGGGGAGTTGCACTATATACTACATATCTACAGAAATGCACATGATGAAAGATAAAAGCCCTCCAGAATCTATATGGGTCAATAAAAGGGGGGGGGAAGTGACATTGCCATAGGGGTATACTACTGGCCACCTAACCAATCAGAAGAAATAGATGGACTCTTTGCCAACCATTTAACAAATGTATGTAGAAAGCATACCACAGTAGCAATGGGAGACTTCAACTACCCACATATCATAAGAATAGAATAGAACTGGAAGGGACCTTAGAGGTCTTCTAGTCCAGCCCCCTGCTCAAGCAGGAGAACCTATACCATCTCAGACAAGTGACTATCTAGCCTGTTCTTAAAACCTCCAGTGATTAAGCACCCACAACGTCTGAAGGCAAAGCTGTTCCACTGATTAATTGTCCTGTCAGGAACTTTCTCCTTAGTTCCAGGTTGCTTCTCTCTTTGATCAGTTTCCAACCATTGTTTCTCGTCCTTCCCTCTGGTGCTTTGGTGGACAACTTGACCTCCTCTGCCAGTGATTAACTGGTATGGTTGCTGTGGACTGAGGCTGCCCCTGCATGAGCAATTGGAGTGGGAGGATGCAAGGACAAACTGACCCAGTACAGAGATTGGGATGGGGAAGGGCTGCAGAGGGGACGTCCCCAACTTCCATCTTCCCCTTGGTACCAGGTTGGTGTTTTCTGTTCTGTTGTGGGTTGTACAGTTTTCTGTTGTTCGGCTTGTCTCTTCTGGATTTGGTGGGTAGGAGTGGTGAAGGTTGATTGTTCCTCTCACTTTGCCCTTGTGGAGTTGTATGAATGGTCTCAGCATATCAATATCAATCAGAATAGAGATAGAAGGGACCTTGAAGGGCTTCAGTCCAACCCCTTGCTCAAGCAGGAGACCCTACACCATTTCAGATAGATGGCCTTCCAATCTTTTCTTAAAAACTTCCAGTACTGGAGCATCCACAACTTCTGAAGGCTCTTCCACTGGTTAATTGTCCTCACTTTTAGGAAGTTTCTCCTTAATTCCAGGTTGCTTCTCTCCTTGATTAGCTTCCATCCATTGTTTCTTGTCTTGCTTTCTGTTGCTTTGGAGAATAGCTTGACCCCCTCTTCTTTGTGGCAGCCCCTCAAATACTGGAATATTGCTATCATGTCACCCCTATTTCTTCTTTTCTTTAGACTAGCCAAACCCAAGTCCCGCAGCCGTTCTTCGTATGTTTTAGCCTCCAGGCCTTGGATCATCTTAGTTGTTCTTCTCTGAATTTTTTCAAACTCTCAACATCCAGGAGTATTCCAGGTGTGGTCTTATTAAGGTTTTATAAAGCAATACTAATACTTTGCGTGATCTTGATTCTATGCCTCTATTCATACAACCCAGGATTCTATTCGCTTTTTTGGTTGCTGCTGTATACTGCTGGCTCATAGTCAAGTGATCGTCTATTAGGACCCCAAAGTCCCTCTCAGTTACTGTTTTTAAGCCAGATCTTGCCTAATCTATACTTGTACCTTTGATTTTCCTGCCTAAATGTAAAACTTTGCTTTTCTCCACATTGAAAATCATTTTATTGGATAGGGCCCATAGTCCAAGTTTGTCAAGATCTTTTTGGATCCTGAGTTTGTCTTCTGGGGTGTTGGCTACTCCTGCCAGTTTAGTGTCATCTGCAAATTTGATGAGTTCCCCTTCTATTCCCTCATCTCAGTCACCTATGAAGGTATTGAAGAGTGCTGGGCCTCTAGACGGAGCCTTGTGGTACCCCACTACTTACTTCTCTCCATGTGGATGTAGTGCCATTGAGGATTACTCGTTGAGTACGGTTTGCCAGTCAGCTACAGATCCATCTGGTGGTGATGTTGTCTATTCCACTTTTTTCTAGCTTACCAAGAAGTAGGTTGTGGTCTACTTTATCAAATGCCTTATTGAAATCTAAGTCTACTACTTCCACAGCATTTAGCTTCCTAGGTCTACTAGTTTAGTCACTTTATTAAAGAATGAAATAAGATTGATTTGGCATGATCTGTTTTTAACAAACCCGTGCTGGCTACCAGTTATAACTTTGTTTGCTTCTAGTTGTTCGCAGATCTGGTTTTTGATTACTTTTCTAGGATCTTCCCAGGTATTGATGTTAAACTGATTGGTCTGTAGTTTCGTGGATCCATTTTTCCCCCCTTTCTTGAAGATGGGAACCACATCAGCCCTTTTCCATTCCTCAGGTATTTCCCTGCTGCTCCAGGATTTTTGAAAGATATGGTGCAATCAAAGGTACAAGTACAGATTAGGCGAGACCTGGCTTAAAAACAGTAACTGTGAGAGGGACCTTGGAGTCCTAATGGACGATCACTTGACTATGAGACAGCTGTGTGCAGCAGCAACCAAAAAAGCTAATGCAATCCTGGGTTGTATAAACAGAGGCAGAGAATCAAGATCACGCGAAGTATTGGTACTGCTTTATAAAACCCTAGTAAGACCACACCTGGAATACTCCAGTCAGTTTTGGTCACCATATCACAAAAAAAGATGTTGAGAGTTTGGAAAAAAATCAGAGAACTAAGGTGATCAAAAGCCTGGAGATTAAAACATATGAAGAACGGCTGCAGGACTTGGGTTTGTTTACTCTAAAGAAAAGAAGAAATAGGGGTGACATGATAGCAATATTCCAGTATTTGAGAGGCTGCCACAAAGAAGAAGGGGTCAAATTATTCTCCAAAGCACCAGAGGGCAGGACAAGAAACAATGGTTGGAAACTGATCAAAGAGAGAAGCAACCTGGAACTAAGGAGAAAGTTCCTGACAGTGAGGACAATTAACCAGTGGAACAGAAGTTGTCTCCAGAAATCGTGTGCGTTCCATTACTGGAGGTTTTTAAGGAGAGACTGGACAGTCACTTGTCTGAGATGGTATAGGTTCTTCTGCTTGAGTGGGGGGCTGGACCTCCAAGGTCCCTTCCAGCTCTATTTCTAATCCTATCCCATTTCCATTCCCATTCCCATTCCATTCTGGTCTCTTCGTCTCTACATAGACTATAGAGGTTTGAACACTGTGGCGTGGAAAATGTGTACTCCCTGCCCCTCGTGAAGGATATGCTGGCCCACATATCGAAAGGGATTTTTTTTCCCAAACTAGACCTGCGAGAGGTATATTATAGAGTGAGGATTAAGGAAGGGGATGAGTAGAAAACCGCTTTTAACTGCCCCTTGGCTGCTTTCAATGTAAAGTCTTCCTTTTTGGTTTGCAAGGGGCCCCAGCAGTTTCATGCAGCTGATCAATGAGGTGTTCTATGAGCACCTATATAAGGGAGTTCTGGTGTACGTGGAAGATATATTAATTTACACTGAAACAAAAGCGGAATATGTGAAATTGGTCAGAGCAGTCATAAGTAAACTCTGAGCAGCTAAGCTTTACTCAAAGCTGTCAAAGTGTGAATTCCACAAAAAGAAAATCAACTATCTGGGCTACCAGATCTCACATAATTGGGTGGAGATGGACCTGGAAAAAGTACGTGCCGTCCTAGAATGGGCGCCCGCCGCCCGCAACAGAAAGCAGCTACAAAGCTTTTGGGGTTTTGCGAATCTCTGCGGACAGTTCATCCCCTCTTTTGCCTAGATTGCTTTGCCTATCACAAACCTGTTAAAAACCAGTGGTTGACAAGCCGAAACCCACCCCACCCCTGTAATGGACTATGGAATACCAAGCGGCATTTGAAAAATAGAGGAGGCTTTTCTCAGCAGAGCCAATTTTGAAACACTCAGACCCAGAGGGGTCATTTGTGATCCAAGCTGACGCCAGTGATATGGCTGTGGGAGCAGTTTTACTCCAAGAGAACGAGCGGGGACAATTACAGCCCTGCCTCTACAGCTCCAAAAAATTGTTGGACACCGAACAGCGCTTGACAGGCTGGGAGAAGGAAGCTTATGCAGTACGCTGGGCCTTCCTCACCTGGAGACATTTCCTGGAAGGGAGCAAAACCCCTTTCCAAGTATGGACTGATCATCAAAATTTAGAAGCCTGCAAGACACCTAGGAAGTTGTCCCCCGAGCAAGCACGATGGGCTCAGCACTTCCACCGTTTCAATTTTACTGTCCACTACTTGCCAGGGGGGAAGAATTTCCTAGCTGACACTCTGTCCAGAATGCCACAATATAACAGCACCAAAGTGGATGCAATCAAGCCTCTATTGACAACCCAGCAATTAGCAGCCCTGGTGGTTACCAGGTTACAGGGAATAAACCCCACACCACTGGACTGTGCTGCCTCAATAGTGTTCAAACAAGCCCTAGAAGGAGATGAGTGGTTTTCAAAACACAAACATCTTTGCTCGATGCAAGATGGACTAGCATGGGTGGGTGGAAAACTGTATGTTCCCACCATGCAGAGGCTGAAAACTATGCAAGTCTCCCATGATTCAAAGCTGGCACCTGGTGAAAAGACAATTCTGGTGGCCATCATTGAAAAAAGACATTGAAAATTATGTGGCCAGCTGCCTACCTGTACTGTAGTGAAACGCAGGCAAGGAAAAACGCCTGGCCTTTTGCAGCCAGTAGTAAGTCCTTCAGCATCCTAGAGAGAGATCTCTATGGACTTTATTGTGGAACTGCCGCACAGTGTGGGAAATACAGTTATTTGGGTCGTGACTGACTTGTTTTCAAAACAGGCCCACTTCATCCCATGCCGGAAGATCCCAACTGCCAAAACCTTAGCTAAAATGTTCCTCCAACATATCTACTGATTGCATGGAGACCCCCAACTTATAATTTCAGACAGGGGTGCCCAATTTACCTCAAAGTTCTGGAGGGCCTTTTTGGACCTACTGGGCACAGAACAGGGCTTGAGTTCTAATCATCATCCTCAAACTAATGGGGGGACAGAACAAATGAACTCAGTTCTGGAGCAGTACCTAGTTGCTTCATCAACTATCAACAGGACAATTGGACTGATCTCCTGCCATTTGCTAAAGTAGCATATAACAATGCTATTTACTCCAGCACAGGATACAACCGCTTCCAAGTAGAACCTGGACAGATATTCAAACCAATGTCAGAATTGCCCAACAGTGAACCCACCATCCCTTCCCTTAAGGAGTAGATGACTCAATTATAAAACACCTGGCCAATAGTCAGAAAAGCTCTAGATGAAGCCAGGGACGCCTACAAAGCCCAAGCAGATAAGAATAGAACCCAAACCTTTCAATGTTGGGGACAGGGTTTACCTATCCACTAGGTTTTTACAATCACTACAACCGTCAAAGAAATTAGGTTTGTAGGTCCCTTTCCAATCAAACACATCATAAATCCAGTCATGGTAGAGCTGGAACTCCCAAAGACTTTAAGGCAAGTGCACCCAGTGTTCCATTGTAGCCTCCTAAAACCAGAGATAATATTGCCCTGAGGCCAAAAGCAACCCACACACCTCAATCTATTATGGTTGAAGGAGAACTGCACTTTGAAATCAAAGAAATCTTAGATTCTCGGAAGTGCCATAGGGCTGTCCGATATTTGGTGGATTGGAAAGACCTACCGGCCTCTCAAAATGAATGGGTGCATAAGCGACACATCAGGGCCCCTAGGTTACTGAAACACTTCCATGCAGGCTATCCTGATGAGCCTTGTTAATAGCCTTTTCTCCTTTCCCCGTTTTATTGTCTTCCCTTTCCTGCAGGTGGATCTCTCTTTCTTGTAGGGGGTCACCATGTCAGGCCCTCGGCCTCTATATCTTTTGGGATGATTTCGGTCTTCCATTCTGCTGCGAGGGGGGAGGATGCTATTTTACTTTCAGGTCTGCATTCTGTTGGGGCAGGGTAGATCTGCTCTTCTGATGAGAGGGGGGAGACTGAATTTCCTCCACTTTGTTCTTTACTTCTTTGATCAATCCAGATGTGAACAGAAGAAGGAATGTGCCATGGGTCATCTGTCTTATCTCCACTCCGCTCCGATGGGAGGAGGATGTGAAGAAATGAAGCTCGGAGGAATGTGCTTATCACCTTGGTTCCCACAACAACTTCAGACCTAGGGATTGGGTGAAGTCAAACTGGACATGTGACATGGGGTTTGAATGGGATGCTTTAATGCAACGTTTCATGTGGGGAAACGTTAAATCTTTCTTTGCTTTCTTGCTATCACTCCCTCTCAATAAAGGTTCATTTGGGGACAATGCCTATTTTAAGAGTTCTGCTTTCTTGGGAGGATTAGTTGAGGCAGAACCTTATATTTTTCCTTAATTACACCACTTGGGGGGCCACTCCCACTCCAGAGGATAATGGAGGGAAGGACCAGTGCCCCACATGGTGTGTGTCTCTCTCTGTGTGTAATAAACTCCTACCCTCCTCCCTCCCAACTGCAACCGGAGCGCCTGGCTGGGCCAGGAGGAAACAAAGAAAATGCAGAAATAGCTCACTTGAGGAAACAGCAATTTTTTTATTGATGAATTTTCTGCTAAGAATTGTACCAAATGCTTTGCACAATCTACCTAGGAAGCTGGCTGCAGGACTTTTCTAAGAATAAACAAGTGGCAAACAGTGACAGGGCCGTGTTTGCTGCATGCAGCTTCAGCAGGAAAAGCAACTGAAAGGGTGGAGAGGCAACAGCCACCCAACCTTGCTTCAGACTTTCCCAGAAGCGGCTTCCATCTCAGGGCAGGCTAACTGCCTCACCAGGTTGATCCCTGCTCTTCGCAAATCAGGAATGCAGGCGGGGGGGGGGGAGGGGGGAGGTTTCCCTTTTCCTTTCTACCAGCTTTGGCTTAATGATCCACCAGTGTCTGCAGGGTGAGAGTCCAGCTCCAATTGACCCCAGCAGCATTCCAGCCCTCAAAGACTTAGCAGGCTCACCCCGAGGCCCACTGACCTGGGGCAGAGAGGCTGCCCCCTCAGGCTGGAGGTAACGCTGGGTAAAGACCCAGGAAACTGCAGGGGGGGGCAAAAGGGGCAGGGACCCTGCTTCCCAGGTGGGGAACAAGGGACGTTGGCCACATCCTGACGCAGAGAGGCTGTGCTGGGCCAGATCGAAGGAGAGTTTGGACAGCAGCGCTTCTGTCCCTGGCAGGATCTCCAAGAAGGGATCTCCTCCATTTGCCCCCCCCTTCCATGCCAATGTGCAGGGGGGGCTCCCCCCTCACCCGAGCCAAGTCCTGCTGGTTGCTGAGCTGCTCCTTCTCTCCTGAAGAGTGAAGCCTCCCCAGGTGCTGGAGGGAAAGGCCTTCCTGAAGGACTTGTGGGCTCCCGGTCTCTCTTCCTGCCCGGTTGCCGGGCCTTTCCTTTTTACCGTGCTTTGCCAGGAGTCAGGCCAAGGAGCGCTCTCTCCCAGGGGGCACAAGCCAAGCTGTTCCTTCTCAGCTACAGCCTGAGGGCGCCTGCAAGGAAGGACCCGTTTCTAAGCCCAACTTGGCCGGTTTGAAAGCCAGAGCAAAGGCTGCCCTTCCTTCTCGAGAAAGACGTTGGCTGGTATGGGGCCCCTCCACGCCCCACCAGAAGCCAAAGGGGATGGAAGCTCCCCTGCCAGTCCCCCCACACCCTCCGTTCACCTGGGGCTGGCGGGAAGCCAGGATGCCGACGTCAGACCGTCCTCTTCCAACCAGAAAACAGCCGGCCGGCCGCGCTGGCCAACCCAGCCGGGACCCCGGGATCCCCAGGCTCTGAGGCTCCCGGCTTGAATTACTCTGTTTCAGGATACGAGGAAGCTCCCACAGCAACACCACAGCCCAGGGATCAGGGAGGGGGTCAGCCACATCTTAGGGTGACCACAGGGTTGTTTTAAAAAAGGGGGGTGTATAGCATTATTTCTGAACTTCATTGTTTTAAAGGGGGAAAAAAGAAAAATAATGAAAGAAGAAAAAAGTAATGCAGACAGAGAGTAACAATGCACGGATAAAGAGATTATGGAGTTTATACCGTGTTTTATTACACCGTTGATGGAAAATCAGCCATACCAAAAAGTCTTCATTACTTTTACAATATGAAGGATTTTAGGGATCGTTTTAGATCTCTTAAGCTACGTGCCAAAGTCTTCCACAGACGGTCCCTGACCGTCTGAAATTACAACAGACCCTCCTTGGCGCTACCCATGACCCAGATTCGAACTTCCAGGGTTGCCACAGGGCTCCGTGATCACACAGCGGAACTTCAGGCATTTGGCAACATGGCTGTGTTACAGCTGTTCAATGTTTAATGTTCATTTTGCCAAAAACTGGCACTCACTTCTGGTTTTCAGCAAAACCGTGTCCACAGCAAACCAGTGGTTCGCATAAAGACTGTGGAGTTTGCTTGACAACAGCAGATTCACTTAATCAGTGTGGTGATTCATGTACCACAAAATGGACATAAAATAGGGTTGGTTGCCCTTGGGGGGAGGGGGGGACTGGGTGGGCATGGCCAGGGTGGCCACGGCTGACTGGTCACAGTCAGCTCAACATCACTCGTGTTGGGCGGCACTGGGGCCTGATCCATCGGAGTGCTGGGGCCTGATCCATCGGAGGAGCCTCACCAACCCTCTCGGCCTGCACAGGGGCCCCCGGATGGCAGCACAAGCTGTCCAGGGCCCTGGGCGGTAGGTGCCTGGTCTGGCTCCTGAGCTCCCAGGGCATTCGCTGGAAGACAAGGTTGGACGGCGGGGGCCAAGCAGGCAGGGGCTGTGGCATGGCCGTGACAGCGACCAGCTGGGCTGCCTCACCACAGCCCCACCGTCTGTCTTTGCTTACCCGTGGCTGTTGCGGCTGGGATGGGGCAGACGGCCACATGCTTGCTGCCTGCTGTGTTTGAAAAGTAATGTTTTTATTTTAAATTAGTAGGCTAAACTAGTAGACCAGCAAAAGGCAGTGTATGTATTATACCTAGATTTCAGGCATTTGACAAAGTAGGCCACAACCTACTCCTTGGTAAGCTAGAAAATGATGGAATAGACAACATCACCACCAGATGGAACTGCAGCTGGCTGAAAAACCATACTCAATGGCACCACATCCACATGGAGAGAAGCAAGCAGTGGGGTACCAGGAGGTTCCGTCTTAGGCCCAGGACTCTTCAATATCTTCATAACTGACTTAGATGAGGGAATTGAAGGGGAACTCATCAAATTCGCAGATGACACCAAACTGGCAGGAGCAATCAACACCCCAGAAGACAAACAGGATCCAAAAAGATCTTGACAAACTCAAACAATGGGCCCTATCCAACAAAATGTTTCAATCTGGACAAAAGCAGTCTTACACTTAGGCAGGAAAAACCAAAGCCACAAGTGCAGATTGGGCGAGACCTGGCTTGGAGGGATCCTGGAGTCCTGGTGGACGATCACTTGACCACGAGCCAGCAGTGTGCAGCAGGTATGCTTTAGCTTTGAGATTTTGAGAAAGATGGCAATCCTTTAATGAAACTTTTCTGTACAATTATCTTTCTTTTCATGATTTGTTCTTTTTGATTGAAAACTGAAAACCCCGAGATAAATGAAAATTAAAATTGGGGTTCAGATTAGGGTAGTACTGGGAGGGTATAACCTTTTAGCCTGCGATCTGCTTTGTCAAATACAGTTCTGAAGACAAAATACATTATGGCTCCAGCATTCCCACAATCTGACAAAGATTTGTACTTGACAATTTTTGTGTCAACCCAGAACCCTGTAAATATTGTGCAAAAAAAAACAAACTTTGCCTCAGGGAAGCTAGAACTTCCTTCATGAAATTGCTCCAAATGAACACCTTTGAAAAAAGAAAATAATGGGTCGTGAAGGAAGCCAGAAAGACAATGGTGTGACATCAAGCATGGCTTGATCAACGTTTTCTGACTCTTAATTCCCCTGCTATGCCTGGCCAGGAAGAAAACCATCTTATTCCCTACAAACATGGAAGAAATAAATTCGCCTTTCTTCCTGCCCAGGTAGGTACAGGCTTCGGAAGCCATTTCTACATCAGGACTCTGGTCTGGCTCTCTACTGCCCTCTTGTGGCATTTGGGGCACCACTGATTCTGAGACAGCTGTGTTGGCCCTTTGCAACCGCAGCGTTCTGCAGGGACAGCGAGAGAAAGCAAAATGCGAGGCCAGGAGAGGCTTTCTTGCAGTGAAGCCCTGGAAGCAGCAGCCTCCTGTTGGGAAGGAACGCATCCTTGGGCACAGGCCTGGCCCTTGGCTGTCTTCCAAGGCACGCCCTGTGATGCAGAGACAGAAAGCCGGGCAATCAAACACACGCTGCGATCTGTCGGCAGTGCCCAGCTCTGTGCAAAAAGGAACTGGGTCAATCAGACATCAGAAAAACATTAGGGGAACATTTCCTCTCCCAAAGGAACATTACCGCTAGTCCTAAAAGGAATTTCACCACGAAAGCACTGCAGTTCCGGGGGGTGGGGGTGTGTGCCCAGGCCACCGAGCACCCAGGGACCGGGAGCTCATCTTTCCCTGCAAAGAAGAATGCGCCTGTCATTCCCACCCGTCCCCGCAAGATGTCTTCTGTGCTCCCCCGCAGGCCTCTGTGGCCGGCCTCACTGCCCTGCGCGACTCCGAGGGGAAGCTGCCTCTGTTTCCCCCAAGCCCAGTCGACAGAACTGCAGGCCAGAGTAAAAGAGGCTACAGCGGAAAGCACTGAGGGAACCAGAGGACGCCTGCCCAAGCCCCGGGCCCTCACTAGCAGCCCCTTCAGAAAGCCAGGCAGCCAAGGGGCCGGGGTGCTCCAGAGACCTTTCAGAACGGCCACCTAAGTGCCGAGACGTGCAGGAAACACTTTGGTGCAAGCTGTCCAAACCTTCCGGATGTTCTCCTGGAGGCACTCTTCTCGGCTGGCCCTGCCCCGTTCCTCTTACCTGCACTGGATCCCCTTGGCTATCTGCCAAGCGGCAGGATCTGGCCACCCACATTGGGCAGAAAGGGAGCGGAGGGGATCAACCTCTGCTGTTTGCGACCACTGGCATCCCCTGCTACATCTGGGAGGAAAGGATGGAGTGCTGCCTTCTGGGTCTCTAGATTATTTCGGGAGATGTTTTAGGGACCCTGAACAGCCTGAACTGTACACACACAGCCTAAACAATTTCAATGTCAAAAATATACACGCAGCCCACATCACTCAATTTTGTCATCAGTTTATCTTTTGATTAAAGCCACAGAGCACGTCTCTCCCACAGAGCCTCTAGGAACCTTTGCTCAAGGAATTTGCTCCCTGTGTTTCTGCTTCTTTGTATCCTGCCTTCCTTATTTCTACAAACAATTCAAGGCAGCCAACGTATCTCAGACGCCCCCCTCCCGTTTTCCCCACCGTATCTTGTATCGCTAGAAGCTTTATGCCCAAGCCACGGACATCTTGTGCCACTGCTGCCAAAGACAGGAAGGATCTGTTCACGAAGCTTCCCTTGGACAGAGAGGGAAGCCAGACGGGCAAAGAGCTTTCAGCTCTTGGAAGATTCATTCGGCTTGGCTGAAACCTTGCTTGCAGGAAAGACTTTCCTTCTTATGCGCACGCACGCGCACACTAGCCCAACACTTTCTAGGCTCTGGCACTTGCCTTTGGGTCCCTCTGCCATAACCACTAGGATGGGAGTGGGGTGCGGGGGGACAGAGCAGCATGTTCCCAAATCAGCCACCTCTGATGCACCGCAGGGCAGAGCAGCCTCTGGAGGCAGGCAGGAGCCACCAGAAGTGCAAATCTGCACTTCAGGAAAGGGGGGCAACCTCCCCTCAAATATGGGCTTGGTGCCATCTCAGCAGCCCCTCAGCAGCTCACCTGTCCAGCAGCCTCGGCAACCAGAGGCCACCCACCTGTCGTCCCCCCCTCCCGCAGAGACACCCAATGCCATGCTCGCTAATAAATGCCCCCCCCCGCATTCAAGGTTCCTCCTCCCTGCCCTCCGGAATGGAGATGCCATGGAAGTTGGCTTACCAGCTGTTTCAGGAGGGCCAAGCTGAGCTTGTCGTGATGGGGGAGGGGCAGAAGGCGGCTGCTTTTGTTGGGGAGGGGGAGATGGATATTGTTCTGCTCTTGGCACCCAGGAAGAGCCCTTGGCTATGCTGCTTCCGTGGCCGGAGAGGATGCCCGCTTCAGCCGCCAGGAAATTCACCCATCAAAGGGAGAAATGCCCAAGCAGCAGAGGGGGCCCACTGGCTCAGCCCTGGGAAGGAGCCAGCTGGGGTCACTGGCCTGGAGGTTTTTTCCCAGGCAGCCGATGGGGCTCTCAAGAGACGAGGCCCACAGAGCGAAGGCCATGCGCCTGGTTGGCACCGGACAGTGTTTTACAGCAGCCTCATTTTGGTGTTTTTAATACATCATGTATTACGCCTTATCTTTTGTTTACCAGCCAGAGTTACACTGGCAGACCGTGGGCCACAAAAATGAAAGGAGAGCGACGTAAACAAACAGAGGGCAGCTCTCTCCCTTCTCTGTCCAGTCTGGGGAGTCCTGCTTGCCAGAGGCCAAAGTCTCCAAAGCAGAACCGCCGGGGGCTGCAAAAAGCACTCATCAGCTGCTCTCCTACCGGCATCCTCCTACACAAGCGGCTTTTCTGCAGGATGCAGATGAATATCTAGAGATGGGAGTGCGCCAAGGGAAATTTCCACAGCAAAGGCACGAGGACACGCAGCATTTTAAAGAAAGCATTCTTTCCTTTTGGGCTGCTGTTCCTCCATCTCAAGAACGGAGTTGCCTCTGGGGGGTCAAAAGAGGCAACACACCAGAGCGGAAGACCCAAACCACTGCTGGAGCTCTGCACTGCCGGGGGGCGGGGTGGGGGGGGCTGGCACCTGGGCCTCTGAGCTGCCACCAGCTTCCTACTCTCAGGCCCAGGGGACATTATGGACAGGAACTAAATCCAGAGAAGAACAAATTGACATCTCACCCAGTAATCCCAGGGCATATTTTGCAATTATTTGCATAAACTAAAAAGTGGCTCCTCTGATAAGGAAGAAGGCTGAAGTCCATGGCCACCATCTCCAACGACAGCAGTATAACTGAAAGAAGGACTGGCTCCGGACCTGTGCCGACCGGAGGAGGCACCCTGGAGGAGGTCTTCCCGCAGGGCCCAGCCTGGGCCCTTCTCCTGAGGCCCTCAGAAGGGCCTCCCCAGGAGGGCAGCTGTGCATTCTGCCTTTCCAAACAGACCCTCCTTGCGGAGAGTTAGGAACGCGTCACACCAAAAAATTCTGCAGGCGGCAACACGCAGGTAGGTCCCTGTCTGCCCAGCCAGCCTGAGGAGCAAACACGGCTCCTCCCAAGTCTTTTCCAGGCCGTTGGCCTCGGCTGCTCTTTTCTGCCCTGAAAGCACCCTGGGCTCCCGGATCACTTGCTCCTTCCAAGGGCATCCGCCAAACTAGCCAAGCTCCCCTGAAACTGCCCAGGGGTCCATTCACTCGTTCATTCACTCAGTCGTTCATAAAATGTATTTGCTGCCCATCTCGTATCCAGTGACTCTGGGCAGGTTACAGCAAAAAAACACTGAAAGACATTAAAATCATCAACTGCAAAAAACGCAGCAGATAAAAACATTGAGAGATAAAACTATGGACACAAGAGGTCACAGAGGGGAGCCGAACACACGGGGGGGGGGAGAGTTGAGTTTTAATTAGTCACCCCCCTGCAGTGTGAAGCTCCCCCACTGGGTCCCCAAGGCATCTGGCAAAGCCAGGCCTCATACACCACCTTCAGCCAGGTCAGGAGGGTGGGTGCCCATCTCACTTCGGGGGGGGGGGGGTGTCAGCGGCTCGTCTGGTACCTGGGCAGCCGTTCTGATAGTTAGGACTGCAACGCTGTGGCTAACTGGCCAAGCACCTCAGCTGCTCTGCCTGATTTTTTGGAAGTTTTTATTGCATTAAAATGTCTTAGTGTTTAATCGTTAATATATTTTTTGAATTGTAAGCTGCCCAGAGTCATTGACTAAGATGGGCTGCTATAGAAATTGAATAAACAAATAAAATCAGCAATTGAAAAATATGTTTTGTTCAAAAGGAATTGGCGGAATATAAAGGGAGAAAACTGTGTGGCTTAAACGTACTGTACCACAGATTTAATTAAGGTGTTACACTAGGTGGAAGAAGTAGCCCTGAGTTTGACCCCCCCAACCAAGAAGGGGTGGATGATGAGTTCAAAAGCATCTTTCAAAGAGGCCTGAAGCTGAAATGGTGGGAGATTTTGGTTCCTCACATCCGTGGAGCCCAGCTCAGCCAACCTTTCCAAGAAAGTTCTGCCTCGTTTCACAACTCCCCCCCCCCGCCCCGAGGAGGAAGACAGACGCAAGAGGACCAGGCCGCCTTTGATGCAGCCAGAGGGGAAGACTCGGTGGGCCTGGTGGGGACTTTGGAGCAAGCCACGATTCTTGGCCTTTAAGGGCCCAAGGAGGGCTTTACCTTCTCTTTCTAATCCGCATCAGCTTCGTGATAAGGGGGAAACATTCCCACTGCTGAGCCCCCACCTTGCCAGTTGGCACCTTGCCAGCCCCCCAGGGAGCGGAAGGCACAGAGGTCAGAGTCCGTCTGGAACCCCATATCATCTTTCCTTCCCATTGCAAGAAAAACCATCAGCATCAAAACTGGCTGTGGTGTGACTGACAGGTGGGGACGGGGAATCCGAAGAGGAGGAGCCTCCGCTCAGGACCTCTACCCAGATGAAACTGCCAGAGGAAAGACTGCAAGGTTTCCACAGACGCCTCTCCAGATGAAGAGCTTGTGGTTCACCTGCCCAAATCGCTCAGAATCCCTGAAATGGGGACATGGCCGATTGCACGTACATGGCAGGAACAGTCCCAGACCTCAAGAAAGCAGATTTTTTTTAAAAAAATCCAAGTTTTGGTAGGTGGGGGCCCAAGGCAGAAGAACTACTGGGAAAAGGAACTCAAAACGGGGAATGTTCGTAATGGCACAATTGGTACAACTATTCCAGTGAGGGGGAAATGAAAGTCGTCCCCAGGTCTGTGGCTGCCCAACCGAGAGGGGCCATCTCGAGAGGGAAAGCAGGTGCGGCAGAGCCTGGAATGGGCTGAATTGGGGAAAGGGTCCCGGCTTCAGGGCTTCCTCAGATGAAGCCAAAATCGAAGCAACAGCATCTGCTGCTAAAAGAAAAGGCAGAACCCCTCCATGCAGGATTCAGCCCCGGTGCCTCCAGGAAACCTGTTCTGCCGATCTCTTCCGCAAAGAGCAGGATGAAGGGATGGGATTTAGGCTTGGACACGGAACATAACTCTCCTCTGAGTTTAAAAAGGCAGAGCTAAATGCATTGCATTCTAAGATAGCAAAGGAATTTGTCAATAATCTTGCTGAAGCACCTTTGAGACATCACAAAGAAAGGAACAATGAAAAGCAAATTTTGTTCTCATCTTCAAAAGTGGGGGAAAAGGAAAATCGGAAGCTACAGATCTGTCTGGTGTCAAATGGGAAGACCTACCCCAGGTCATAAACAGACCGTGATCCATGGCTGGCTTTAAAACTATGGAACGGTTCATCAAACTGAAATGGTACCACGGGATTAATGGAAATAATACAAAATGTTTCATTTAGGAAAAGAAGTCAAATGTACAGGTCTGGGGAAAGGGAACTGGCGTGTATGAAAAGGCCATTAGAATGATAAATGAGAACAAGCTGAAGTAAGTCCCCAAATGCAAAAGTTTCATTCATCATCATCTCATTAGACTCCTATCTGCCCAGTTTAGGTTATTTAGGTTCAGAGAAACTTCAGAGGGTTTCAGAGGAGAAAGACAAGGATGACCAGGAGAGAAAAAAGAAAACTTAGCCTTCAGGAAAGATAACTAAGATAAGAGCCCTTTTCAAGCATTCTAAGGTGGGTCACACAAAGATCTGACCTCTTTTTCATCCTAAGGACACAAACAAGTAGAATGATAAAATTCAAAGTGACTTCAAAGGTTACAGAGTCCAACCTCTTGCTCAACACAGGAGTTGTGAAAGCATTATGGGTATCAAGCCTCGGAAGACCTCCGGTGAAGATAGCACAATACCTCACATGGCAGCTTATTTTACTGACTGGCAGCTCAGGGAATTTCTCCTAAAATCTCGCCCGAATCTCCTTCCCTGCAGATTCAGCCTCTTAGTTCTGGCCCTGCCCTCTGGATCAACAGAATCAACGGAGAAGACATTCACCCCCTCTTCTCTACAAGAAGCCCTGGGGACCTTGATGGTTGCCATCCTATCTCCTCTGAAAACAGCTCCTTTCCTGCTTCTCGAGGGACCTGGTGTCTTCATGCTCTGGAAACCCATCTCTGCGCTCACTCTGTCTGGTCAACGTCCCAGAGAAAGGAACAAGTATTCACTGTGACCTGGACTCTGCTTTGTTAGGACACACTAAAACTGCCTGCTTAGCATGAAAGAACATGTTGAAAGGACGAGGCCTAAGACAGAGCCCTCTGGCCCTCCACTCTGTCCTCCTTTAAAGCTGAAGCAGAGCCTTTAATGACCACCATTCATCTAACAGTGAGCCCATCTAACAATAGCATCATCTATCCTGAATATTAGCATTTTATTAAAGAAGAACTTTTTTGAATGTTTTCCTGGCACATTAAGTCCATGGTATTCCCAAGGTTAATCTTTCAAGACTTGTTCGTGACAAACTCCTTCTGGCTCTCGTGGACTAATTGATGCATTCCTATCCATCTCTGGGGCAGAAGACCTTGAGCCGGAAAGGGGTCACGATGAGGCCTCTCCCTTCCCTCTCTGGAAGACAAGGACAACATTTAGTCTCTTCCTGTCTAACCAACCTGAATTAACTAACCAACCAACTAACCAACCTGTACATGCTTAGCATCTGAGCTCAATTAAACACCGGGCAGCCACAAAATATTAAAAGGCTTGCCTCATCTTTCAACTGAGTAACAATAATGGGGCAGCCCCAAAGGAGGAAAACATAAATGAGTCATGAAGGTGGTAAGAAGTGGAAAAAAGACACAACCAGGAGGGCATAATTCCTGCAGGGACTTGAAGAACTGGCTTTGCAAGGGACTGGAACCAATTTGCCAAGAACTGCAGAGCAACTACGTAAAGTGATCTGTCAACCCCCATCAGAGTTGAGCCGAGAGGCTTAGGTCCCTCTCTCACCCCGGCAAACCAGGAAATTGGAATAGGAGATAGAGCTGGAAGGGGGAAAGTTGCCAAACTACATCAGCTAAATGCTCTCTGGCTTGACTGTTGCATGACAGTGTTGCCTCCTGACCAACTAAGCTTCCCTCTTCACAACCTTCTCCCACCCACACTGGCCTGCCTGATGAGATCAGCCGGACGGGGTCCCCCCACGCCCCTTCTGTCAAGGACTCCCATCCGCAGGGATCCTGGAAGGGAATCTTTTCAGGAACCCCGGCCCCCAACAGCTTGCCCCAGATAACTGAACGGCCCCATCCCTCTTCACCTTCAGAGGTCCATCAAATCGTCCACCAGGCCGCAGAAGTTGGAAAGCAACCACTGCTCCTTCGGAAGAAGAAAGCTGTTTTATTGTCTGGCATACTGAGTGTGGCACAGTATTACTGATTCTTTACTTTCTTTTCTTATTGATTTGCTTCAGGGTTATTACTTACCTTTATTCTAAATGTGGAGAAAAACAAAGTTTTACATTTAGGCAGGAAAAATCAAAGGTACAAGTACAGATTGGGCGAGAGCTGGCTCAAAAAGAGCCACTGTGAGAGGGACCTTGGAGTCCCAGTGGACGATCACTTGACCCTGAGCCAGCCGTGTGCAGCAGCAGCCAAAAATGCTAATACAATCCTGGGCTGTATAAACAAAGGCACAGACTCAAGATCACACGAGGTATTAGTACCGCTTTATAAAACCCTAGTAAGACCACACCTCGAATACTGCAGCCAATTTTGGTCACCATATCACCAAAAATACGTTGAGAGTTTAGAAAAAATTCAGAGAAGAGCAGCTAAGATGATCAAAGGCCTGGAGACTAAAACATACGAAAAACGGCTGCAGGGCTTGGGTCTGGCTAGTCTAAAGAAAAGAAGAAACAGGGGTGACGTGATAGCAGTGTTCCAGTATTTGAGGGGCTGCCACAAAGAAGAGGGGCTCACGTTATTCTCCAAAGCGCCAGAGGGAAGGAGAAACAACGGTTGGAAGCTGATCAAAGAGAGAAGCAACCTGGAATTAAGGAGAAACTTCCTGACAGTGAGGACAATCAACCAGTGGCACAGCTGGCCTCCAGAAATCGTGGGCGCTCCATCACTGGAGGTTTTTAAGAAGTGACTGGATAATCACCTGTCTGAGATGGTATAGGGGGCTGGACTAGAAGACCCCCAAGGTCCCTTGCAGCTCTATTCTATTCTATTTTATTCATTCTCAATCTGAATTTAGAAAATGGAAAGTTGTAAGAATCCACTATGACTGAAGTGACTTAGAAGCAGATAGATAGGTAGATAGATCTGTAAACCAGCCTCTGTCTCTTTTCTCCTAAGGCTTTCTTTTTGAGAGAAAAGCAACTGATGCATTTGAACACCGTCATGTCAACACACTCTAGACATCTACATCACCTCCTCTGATTTACCTGTGTTATACCTGTGTCAAAGTCAGATTCCAAAAAGCAGTCTGACAGAAGATCCTCCGTCCCCCATGCAATCCCTGAATGCAACAAGGCACTCGAATGCAACACTTCGATCAACCAAGACGCTCATTTAAAGCAAATTTGTGGATACCACAAATCTACACTGAGCTACTGCCGAATCCCAAGTATAAATAGTCCTTGAATTATGGCTACAAGTGAGCCTAGCATTTCTGTTGCTAAGTGAGACATTTGTTAAGTGAATTTTGCTCTATTTTACAGCCTTTCTTGCCAGAGTTGTTAAGAGTTGTTAGTAACACTTAACACTCAAGTGAATCTGGCTTCCCCATTGTCTTTGCTTGTCAGAAAGTCACAAAAGGGGATCACGTGACCCTGGGACATAGCAACCGTCATATATATATATCAGTTGCCAAGCAACTGAGTTTTGATCATGTGACCACAGGGATGCTGCAATGGTTCTAAGTGTAAAAACTAGACATAAGTCACTTTTTTCACTGCCACTGTAACATAAAAAGGTCACTAAATGAACTAGGAACACCACTGTGGCACTATGGGTGAGGAACGCAGGAGAAGGAGGAAGGTATTTGTTTTGCGTGTGTTTCCCAAGTACACAATGAGTGAAGCAGCTACAAACGGATCAGCCCAGCCCTTGCACGACACTGATAAGATCCAGCCGGGGCTTAACACTAACCCGGGCCGGGAGACTTCCACCGCCCAGTGGGCCGCAGCTGGCCAGGAGCATCCCTTCGGGCTCTTCTCTCTACCAGCAGAGACTCCTCCTCCAGGCCTGGGGGCCCAGGATGGAGTTGTTCAGGTAGAAGTGGCTCTTTCTGGCAGCTACTCCTAAAACCAGCCAGGAAATTAACCACGGGTTTGCCCCCCCATGTACCCCCAAAGGTCAGCCAGCACAATGACCTGCTTTAAGTGAAATGAAATTAAAACAAGCCGTGTTTTCAGATGGATTCAACCTTACCATTGTCAGTTTGGGCAAGGCAACTGGAACCACAGCATGGCTTAGGCAGTTATTACAAGGACTTGCCCACGTTGAAAACACAAGTCAACATTGGACATTTTGGAAGAGAACAAAACAGCCCTTGATTCTAAAGCTTTTAACTCTACTCTCTAACGGAAGAGCAGCTGCAAAGCCCCCCCCCCGAAGCCCGAGGGCAGGAAGAGGGCCAGGTGGGTCAGGAGGCCTTGGCACCAGTGCCTCCATCCCGCCTGTCATGTCGCCCAGCCCTCCCTTCCCCTGCAACGCCCCCAAGGACCCACCTTTCTTCCAGGAAATGTTCCTCTTCTGGGACGCTCAGCAAAGGGACCGATCCCCGGGCTTCTCTGCAAGGCAGCCAAATGACGCGGTCTCAGAGAAGCAGGAAGGTGGCCTGCAGAGGGAAAGAAACAATCCGTCAGCCATCTTCCTTCAGAACTCTGCTGAGGGGAGCAGTTCCCAGAGCCACACATCCTCTGGGCCAAATACCGTCTCCCAATTCAGCTGGGAAGTTCCAGCTCTTTCTTCAGCTGCAGAGAGCAATGCTTGGAAGACCCACTGCCCCAAATCATCTTCGGCAGCATCTCCTGGCGGAGCAGAGGGGCACAACTGAGGATTCAAAATAATATCAGTTAACTCTTTCCTAAGTTATCTGGGAGGACAGCCAGAGGTCGCAGTCAGGACTCCCCTGGGCACAACACTGTAACACCGTGACCAAGGCCAGCAACAGTAGCATCACCAGCTTGTTGGCGTGAGGAGGGGGCTTTGGGCTCAAGAGACCCATGTCGTCCTTATTTCCTAGAGGGCCATGCAGAGGGCTGAGAAAGGGCTGCAGTGTGGAGGGAGCATCATCTCCCCCAAAGCAACACATCCTCCCAGAAATTCTTTAGCCTGTATTCTGAGCACTGGGCGACGGCCAAAGGGGAGCCAACCCAGGATCTGCAAATGTTCTGCATACCAAATAAATGTCCTTCAGAAGGCAAGCAAAGAAAGAAACCTGCTAAATAAACAAAGGCAGGGGGGGAGAGTCACCAATGACCTACATTGGTTCCCTTCCTTAGTCAAAGAAACTTGAAAAGCAAGTTGGTAACTGGAACCAGGGCAAACCTCCTTGAAAAGGGCCAAGGTGTCCAGGGTTCCCATTTCGGGCAACGAGCAGCGCATCAACTGACAGGGCCAATTCCAACTTACTGGCTGATTATAATGGAGCCACCACCACCCCCTCCCTGCAGCAGAGGGTGGACATCAGGCCCCCTGGGTGGGGCCTCTCCTACATCCGTCCACCCGCATTTAAGCTCCGCATGGCCAGCTGACAAAAGCTCAGAAGCCCCGTGCACAAAATGCCTGAACCTGGAGACTGCTTTCCTCCCAACCCACTTTTCCCCTCTTCTTCAAAGCTTGTCCCACACACGACTGCATGACCTTCAGAACTTCTCTTCGTGAATCCACACTGGTCACTTTGCATTCTGTCCATGGTAAAACATTCCAGGCTCACAGTTGGTTGAGCTGGTCAATGACTTCAGTTCTTCAGCAGGGAGGAAATTCCACCCCCCCACCCCCCACCCAGAGCACAGGACCACCTGCGGATCAGCTCTTGCATGCGCAGTGACCAGAGGTGGCCCCAAAGCAGAGACCAGACGGCCACTTGCCTGGGATGGTTTAGTTGGCCTGAGGGTCCGGGCGGCCCCTCTCCACTCTAGGAGTCTGCGAATGGGAGCCCCAACAGGCACAAGAAGAGTCAATCGGGGCCCACAGCACTTCTGGCAAGAACAAGAGGGACTGGGGGGGGCGAGGGGTACCTGGGTGGGCCTGGAGACCAAGCAGCATCAGGCACTTTATTCTGTCTTTGAAGGAGAACCTGAAGCACTGAGGGGGAGGCTCAAAAAACACCCCCCCCCAGAAGACAGCAAGGGAGATGACCGGTGCCAGCTGCTAAAAACTGTCTGTGTGGCTCAGCTGGATGGTCAATCTGGGCTTGAAGGAGACGCCGCCTGACTGGGGGGCTACTTTTTCTACCACAAGCAGGTACCCTGTTCAAGCTCAACTTCTAATCTTACACACACACACACACACACACACACACAGAGACACACACACACACCGTGTTCCCTCTTATCAGCGGAGGCGCACAAAGGCTCCTCTCGGCCCTAAGCTTCCTTTCCAACAGACTTTCTCCCTTGGAAGGTTTCGGTTATCGGCTGCGGAGGCAAATCACAGATGTGAGCATCTCCTTGACCCGAGAAGGGGATTCGTTGCCCAAAAGAAACTCCAGGGGGGGGCCTTATTTATGTACAGATTTACTTACAAAAGGGAAAGATCGTCTATCCGCTGTAGGAGGTTCAGAATGGTATAAAATGTCCAGAAAAAAGAAAAATGGGTACAGGTAGTCCTTGACTTACAACCGCTCATTTAGTGACCAAAGTGACAAAAGCACTAACAATGTAACTTACGACTGGTCCTCACATACAACCAACACAGCAGCATCGTGGTCACCTGATCAAAATTTGGGGGCAACCAGCCTGTATTTACAAACATGGCCACCTCCTGGGCTGGTGGGATCACCCGCTGCAACCTTCCCAGCCAGCTTCCAGCAAGCAAAGTCAATGGGGGAAGCTGGATTCACCTAACGACTGCAGTGATTCGCTTAATGACTGTAGCAAAAAACTTCATAAAATCAGGTGTGGCTCACTTAACTGCCACTTAATAACAGAAATTCTGGTCTCGATTAAGGTTGTAACATGAAGCCACCCCCTCCCCAGCAGCAGAGGGGAAGCCACAGCCCTCCAGGTCCTGCCAACGTCCGTCACTCAGTGTGTACGGAAGGAAGGAAGGAAGAGCGAAGGGAGCAGCCAGCTCTGCTCCGCAGGTGGGAAAGGAAAACGGCCAGAAAGCCAACTGAGCTAGCAGCGCCCAAAAGGGACAGAGAGCCACTGGGGGGCGGGGGGGGAGGCAGCTTGTCCAGCAAGACTCGGCTCCCCTTCTGCACAAGTGGCCCTCCGGGACCTGTTGCCAGCACCTCAGCAGAGATGCGAAGGAGGACATGGAGCGTTGCCCAAGAGCACCAGCAATGACGCCCAACTCCACCCCACCCCACTTACTGCAGGTCCCACTGATCCAAACTAGTCCCAGCCTAGAAATAAGGCCGATATTGAGAGAGATGGATGCAAAATAAATAAAACAAACCAGTATTAAATGCTGTCCTTCAAATTAAAGATTCTTCTACAACACCCTTTTAAAAATAACTGAATCTTCAAAACAGTTGTTAACAGCACAAACAGTAAATCTGTTCTCGGGCCCCTCTCTCAAGCTCACAAAAACATTCTGCTTTCAAATAAAAGTTGTGACTC
Source organism: Vipera berus (assembly GCF_964194415.1). Classification (NCBI taxonomy): domain Eukaryota; kingdom Metazoa; phylum Chordata; class Lepidosauria; order Squamata; family Viperidae; genus Vipera; species Vipera berus. The sequence goes on from NC_138219.1 coordinate 966,575, forward strand.
CAAGGTGCCTTGGCAGCTCCCAAACAAGTTCTCCTCCTCCTCCTCCTCCTCCAGTGCCTATACGCGGCTCCTCAGAGACCTCAGAATCGCCAGCTGCAGCAAGGTACATACACACACACACACACAGAGGGAGCCACTGGCTCAAGTATCTCCACATTCTTGGGCACCATAAACCTAACACCTGTTTTTCAAGCTGTACAGAGTCTCTGCACGACCATCAGCAGCTTCTCTTAAAAAAGCTCCTGAAGGAAATGCAGGAGATAAGCCGCCTTAGCCCACTAATTACTGAAGAAAGACCACCTCGCTCCATTCCTCAGAGAAAGGGGGGGTGGCAGCTAGGAAGCCATTGTGGATGGCCTGGAACCTTTCAACTGAGCTGAGGCAAATGGGGCCAAAGGGAAGAGAGGTGCAATAAGAAGAGAAAAACGGAGCAGGAAGGGACCTTGGAGGTCTTCTAGTCCAACCCCCTGCTATAGGCCTAAAGTAACAGGGGTAGGCAACCTTGGCTCTTTTATGACTCGTGGACTTCAACTCCCAGAATTCCTGAGTCAACCATGCTGAGGGGAAAGGAAGAGGTTTCCAAGCTGAGCCAGGCTGGCTCAGGAATTCTGGGAGCTGAAGTCCATGAGTCATAAAAGAGCCAAGGTTGCCTACCCCTGGCCTATACATTCCAGACAAATGGTTGTCCGATCTCTTCTTAAAAGGCTCCAGTGACCTACAACTTCTGGAGACAAGCTGTTCCATTGATCAATTGTTCTCACCATCAGGAAATTTCTTAGTTCCAGGTTGCTTCTCTCCTTGATTAGTTTCCATCCATTGCTTTTTGTCCTGCCCTTCAGGTGCTTTGGAGAAGAGGTGGATCCCCTCTTCTTTGTGGCAGCCCCTGAGATATTGGAACACTGCTATCACGTCACCCCTCACCCTTCTCTTCGTTAGACTAGGCATTCCCAATTCCAGGAACCATTCTTTGTTTTAGCCTCCAGCCCCCTAATTATATTTGTTGCTCTTTCCTGCACTCTTTTTAAAGTCTCAGTGTCTTTTTTATAACCCCACCAAGGAGGTATCTTAGCAAAAAGCTGTTAGGAAGTAACTTAGGAATGCCCTTTATGTCTCTTCCCCCAGACATTAAGGGGCCTGGCTAAGCAGGAGCCCCCCTTCTCTGCCCCCCCCGCCTGTTTAGTTGGTTGCCTTTCTGTGACCAGAGCAGCCGAGGATGGGAGAAGGAAAAAAGAGGATCCAGGTCAGCCTTATTTTTACAATCTTACCTCTATCTTCCCCTCAAACATGTGTGAAGCTAGTCTGCATTTGGGAGATTAAGGGGATAATTAAGATTCAGTTGTCTGTCATCGGATGCAAGCAAGGCTTAGCGCAGCCCTATCAGCTCCCTCCCTGGCCTGGAAGGAAACCTTGCAGGGCCATGGGGCAGGGGGTGCTTGGCTGGTTTCGGTTTTTGTTTTCTTGGACAACAAAAACAAGGAGAAGGCAACAGAGAGGCAGGGAACACACCTCACGTAGCCAGTTACTGTTCCAGTTCTAGACAGATCCCGTTTCAAGAGTTTCCCGTATCATTTTCTCCTGATTAACAAAACTGCATTGCTGGAAAATTTTCCGTTCAAAGAGTCCAGCCAGGCCCAGGCTCCTGCTTCCCATAATGGCAACGGCTCCCCTTCTTCCCATCTGGACTCCAGAAGCCGGGTGTCCAACTGCTACTCTGAACTATCATCCACTGTCCCAGTGAAGAACTCTTCTCGGAAAACTCCTCCAGGTCCCCTCCTTCAAACAGCCATCAGCCAGCTGAGCCGAACTTTGACCCCTGCCTAAAACAATGAGGAATTGTGGTGCCACTTTCCCCAAGATCCCCTACACACGCACACCCAAATCTTGTTCCAACAAGCATCACGTGCTCCCTTTCAAAGCCCTTTTCTGTCAATAGGCAGGGCTAAATCCTTGGCAAGCAACCAAGGGGCTGGCAGCCAGAGACTGAGGGGAGGGGGCCACCCGAGGGCTCCTGAATGAGGCTCAGTGAGAAGTTCTCCGAAAAGTTGCGATGGGGGGAAGGGAGGACCCACCCTTCTCGGTTGGCTATGGGGCTTCCAATTCTTCTTAGCAAAGAATGAAAACTTTCCCATGGAAAGTCCTCTTTATGCTGAGACTCTGGCAAAGGTCTCCCATTCCTTGGTTAATTGTCAAAACTTGAGGCCAAGAGGGACAATTAACACTTGTGCAGCAATGGAGGGAAAGAATGAGGCAGCCGAGGGCCACAGTTCTTCAGGAGATTTTCAGTTAGGTAAGATTATTAGACAAGAAACATCCACAGTGCTGTTGAGAAACACAGTTACCTACCAACCTCTTCTTGGAATGAAAGTCTTTTGGTGGCAGGAATGTGGCCAGCAGAAAGAAAAGCATGAAGAAGCTTGTTATATTATTTGTAAAAATCCTCAAGAAGCAGGACTGCACCGTCCTATCACTTTGCGAGACGCAAGACCACACTTGCATCACTCCGCACACTCCTGCGCGGGCAAGATCATGCGAGTTTTTTCTCCTTTGTTCTTCAGCCTGTTGAGTGAGCCAGGAGGAAGCCGTGTTGCCCCGCAATGCACACCCCCACCTGGAGGGTCCTTGGGGAGGACCCAAACTCAGCTGCACTTACCCTCCACCTTGCCCTCGAAGTGCCATTTTCTCCCCAGTTTGGGCTGGGAGCCAGGAAGAGACGGATCTTCCCAAAAGCCTGGCTAACAGGCTTCATGCAGAGACCTGAGGGAGTCTGTCTCTGAAGGAATTTCCTGTGGAGACTGGGAGAGGTTCTTCACCAGGGAAAAACCAGGTGCAAACTGACAAAAAAGATCCCCTCTCTGCTCCAAGAACAGAACCCCTTGTCAATGCAACAGCACCCCAAAAAGCCACCATCCTAATTATAGCAGTTGGAAATAAAAGGATCTGAAATAGCAAGAAAATCAGGCCTTGATGTTTGAAACAACACAGAAAGCCGGCTAATACCAAGGAAATTCAACATTTATTGCAAATAACTTCTTGCAACAAGCTAAAAGAAAATTCTGCACATGGACATCAACAGATAGATAATATCGAATATACTCTACCAACAAAGATGGAGAAATTGTCAAGTCAACAGAAACAGGAGCTGGTACCGCCTGCAGCTCGGATGATAAGATATCCCCAGTCACCCAAAACAATATTCCATTAGATTACACAGCAAAGGTAAAGATTTAATAGGTTAGTTTTGATAGAGCGCCTGGGGATCTCATGCATGAAATTCATGATGCTGTTAAGATGAGGCAAACAAAAATATGATGAAATAAAGCAAAGTGAAACAGTGTCCACTAATGGAAGGCAGAAAGTAAAATCCAACAGAGAATAGAGAACACCAAGAGAGGGACAGCGTCACAGAAGAAGTCTGCAAAAACTCACTGACAGGTACAAAGGTCACTGAAACAGAGCCAGTTAAAGAGTGAGGTGGGCATTAGAAAATACTGCTACCACAGCAAAGTTACGGTTGATAAATACCAGCTGAACTACTTCAAATCTTACAAGACAAGGCAGTTAAAATGATTTGTTAGGAGGAAATATCAGTTTAAAATCCCTCATCCAAAATGTGTAGCACTAAACCACTCCACAGAGCAGAGGCTAGCAAAATAACCTTCATCGGCCGCTCAGACTGCAACACACGGCCTGAAAGGGGCCGGAGGCACCAGCTGGGTGCAGAAGAGGCACCCGAGAGCGCAGGGCCGACATCCAGGAGAGAAGGGAGGTCCGGAAGCGCCGGCTTCGGCTTCAGATTCTGCACCGCTTGACCCGCGTCTGCCCGCTTCTTGCCAAGGACCCCTTGTTCCGCCAGCCTGGCCGTGCGGAGCGCATCGGGGGCAGCGCCGGCCCGGAGGAAGGGAAACGGGACTGACGTTGCCGGGCGGGAGAAACGCCCCCAGCCCCAGAGGCCGCTCCCCGGAGCCCAGGAGGGAGCCCAGGAGGGAGCCCGGGCTTGGGGGGCGGCGGGGGGCTCAGGAGGCGGGGCCGAGAGGAAGCCCCCCCCCTCCGACCCGCAGCCAGGGCCTCCGCTCGCCCCGGGGCAGCCTTCCTCGGCCCAAAGGCCGGCGGGGCCGAAGGGAGCCTCCTCCCGCTGCCCCCCGAGGCGGCCTGGGCGGGTCCGCCTTCCCGGGGCTCCGCCGCGCTGGGGACAGGCCCGGCCTCGCCCGGCCCCGGGATGAGGCGGCGCCGCTCCCTCCCGACTCACCGGCCAGCCGCCCGCCCCGGCGGAGCAGCACCCGGGCCCGCTCAGCCGACGCGCGTCCCGGGCTGTCCCCGGCAAGAGGGAAGGCGGCCGGCCGGCCCGAGCGAGGCGAGAGACCTGGTGAACCAACGACGGGGCGGGACGCTTCGGCCGGGCACGGTGACGTCACCGCGGGCGCTCGCGCCGCTCACCTCGGCTCCGCTGCGCCCCGGCCCGCTCGCGCCGCCGGCTCCGCTTCTCTCCGCCGGGCGCCGCCGGCTCCCGATTGGCCGCTCCCGCTTCTCCCTGGCCTCGGCTGAAGACGCCCCTTTTCTTTCCTCTCTGGCCACGCCTCCTCTCCTCCGCCTCTCCCCTGTCACTCACCCACACTTTCAAGCTTGGCGCCTTCGAGCCGATTGTTCCGCCCATCTTTCAGAATTACGTCTTCTCGTTGGCTGCCTGTCTCGCCCGGCGTAGCTGCTAGTGGTTTCCTTTTACGCCAGTCTACACGCCCAGCTCTCCAGCCGCAGCAATTGGCTAGGAGGTCCCCCCTCGTCGCTTCTATTGAATCGTTTCCCAGACGTTGGTTTGTTCCGCCCCGCGCAGAAGAGAAAAGCGCCCGGAGCCTCTCCTGGCCTCTGATTGGCTGCTGCTGGCAGGGGCCGTTCCCTTCGAGGCTCCTGCACGTGGCGGACAGCTGGATTCACCTTGCGGTTGTTTTGGCTGCAGTCGCGCGGGCGGCTGAGACGGCGAGGCGCGGGCGAGGAGCTCCGCTGAGCCGCGGGACGGATCCGGGTGGCGGCCTTGAGCCCATCTTGGCTGATCTTGAAAAGCTGAGCGGGGTTTATCTGTTAATTATCTGAAAGAATTTGGCCACCGATTCAGGAGGCTCTAGCGAGCCAGAGAAATAAGAAGAGTAACAACAACAATAACAACAGTAAGAATAATAACAACAACAAGATTGCGGCGTCTGGAATGGCTGCGGCTGCATTGGCTCTTGAAGGCGAATAGTTTTGGGAGGGATAGTAAGGGCTATAGGTCACATGATCAGGAAGATTTTAATGTGTTTGAGCAACATGGTGGAACTAAGGTAATATATGACATACGACTGACAATCTTTGCTGGCCTGGCGAGTTTCTAGTTGTTTTGGAACTGTTGGTGAGACCATTAAAAGTCGTTGGCGCTGTTTGAATTTGTTCTACCAGCATCAAGATCTGCCTGCTGGCCCAGTGATGGATTCTATTGCAAATCAGGGCTGTTTCCAGAGGAGGAGAGGACCTGGAGCTTATGGAGCAAAGGAACTGGATGAGGCTGTCGGCAGGCCCAGAGGAAGAGAGAGAGGCTTTTGGAGGAGTTGGTGGTGGCGGCAGCGTGCTCCAGGGGCAAAAAGAAGCAAGGCCTCTTTAAGGAAAAGGTGGAAGAGTCAGGATTAGAAAAAGGAAAGAAGGCAAGGTTGTCAGAATACAAGCGAATTTGAGGGCTAATCCACATGGAGCCCCATTTCCATCTGTCCTGTTTGCCATCGTTCACTCCCTAGAGACTAAAATGGACAATGTGAAATTTGAGCGGGTCACGAACAAGGAGTATATATCGGAGGTGGTGACACTTTGAGAGCTGTATGCAACGAAATTTCATTTTGATGTATGCCAATTGGTGTACATTCAAAGTGACAATAAAGTTATCATTATCATCATTAACAACAACATCCCAGGTCCTTCCTATCAAGTCCTTACCAAGGACCTGGGATAGGCAGATGTGGATGTTTGATGGTATCTGTGACGATATCTGTAATACCATCAAACATCCACATCTGCCCATCCCAGGTCCTTGGTAAGGACTCGATAGGTAGACAAAAATGCCAAATCCACTCTGAACATCTGGCTGACTGCGATGATCAATAATAATAATAATAGTAATAAATGTAAGCGTTATGTACTGGGCTTTTGGAATATCACCACGTGTTTGCTGGTTCTCCAGCAACTCAGACAGGACGTCTCCAGTCCTGCTATTGGTCAACTTTGGGCGGCAAGTATAGTTTCAATCCAACTGGTTAATACCATAGGGCTTGGCTATATACTGAGGCAGGGTGACTCCAATCTCTCAGTACAGTTTCTGCTTAAATAAAGTATGTGTTTGTCTGTACTCCTCTGCGTGTTCTCGTTCCTGCTCATCAGAGCCCACGACATAATAGTAAGTATTATGAAAGCACTAGCAAAGGATGATGGTTACAAATATTTATTTATTTATTTATTTATTTGTTTTATATACCGCCCTTCTCCCGGAGGACTCAGGGCGGTGTACAGAGCAATAAAGTAAGAATACAATAAAGCAACAGAGTGAGAAAAATTGTAAAACCCAAATGCATCAGGCCAGGCCGGCTTGTTGGAATAGATAAGTTTTTAGATCACGCCGGAAGGAGCGAAGGTCGGGGGCCATCCGGATTTCAGCTGGTAAGCGGTTCCAAAGGATTGGCGCACCCACCGAGAATGCTCTCCCCCTGGGGGTCACCAGCCAACATTCTCTGACCGGTGGCACCCTGAGGAGGCCCTCTCTGTGGGAGCGCACAGGACGGAGGGATGTTGACGCTGGCAGTAGGTGCTCCCGTAGGTAATCCGGACCCACGCCAGGTAGGGCTTTGTATGTCATCACTAGCACCTTGAATTTCACCCGGAAGGCAACTGGAAGCCAGTGCAGCTCACGGAGCAGAGGTGTAATATGGGAGTATCGGGAGACCCCCAAAAGCATTCGTGCAGCTGCACTCTGCACCAGCTGAAGCTTCCGAGTGGTTCTCAAGGGCAGCCCCATGTAAAGAGCGTTGCAGTAGTCAAGACGAGAGGTCACAAGTGCATGGGTGACTGTACGCAAAGCATCCAGGTCCAGATAGGGTCGCAGCTGGCGCACCAGACAAACCTGAGCGAAGGCCCCTCTAGTCACAGCTCCTATATGATCTTCTAAGGAGAGCTGTGAATCTAAGAGGACACCCAGATTGCGAGCCTTATCTACGGGGGGTAATAACTCGCCCCCGATATTAAGAGATGGAATACTCTGAATATCCTGACATGCCGGTATGTACAGCCATTCAGTCTTGTCCGGGTTGAGTTGAAGCCTGTTCCTCCCCATCCATTCCTGGACCGCTTCCAGGCAACGGGACATCACGTCGAGGGCATCACTGATGTGGTTTGGGGTCAAGATGAAAAGCTGGGTGTCATCAGCATACTGATGATAACCCACTCCAAAACCACGAATGATCTCACCCAGCGGTTTCATGTAGATGTCCCGGGCCCTCCAGAGATCATTCACCAGAGCGACCAATGCCGTCTCCGTGCTGTACCCGGGCCTGAAACCCGATTGGCATGGGTCTAGATAATCCGCTTCATCCAGGACCAGAGGGAGCTGATGCGCCACCACACTCTCAACAACCTTCGCAAGAAAGCGAAGGTTGGAGACCGGACGAAAGTTATTTAACACAGCTGGGTCCAAGGCGGGTGTTGTGATTCAGGGCCAGCCTGTGGGTCCGGCAGCCGGCTCGGATGTCTCGGATGACTCAGACGAGGGGGAGGAGGAGGGTGTTGAAGACGAACGTGCTGATGATGGCTTGGAGGCTTCGCAGAGCCCCCAGCCAGGGCCCTCTTCTCAGCTGCGCGAGCCCGACAGTGCGGATGATGATGACCCACAGCTGGCCCTGTTCAAGGACGCCCGACGCAGGAGGCAGTCAAGCAGGAACAAGCAGAGAAAGGCTGTGGGACTCCTCGGAAGGAGGCACAGGGAGGCCACGCCCTGAACTCTAATAAAGGGAGTGTTTGGGGAAGGGCTGGTTGCTGAAAGCAACCGCTCCGTTTGAGGATCACAGTTCCAGTGTTTTGTTTCTTGTTCTGTTGTTTTGCTTGTGAATTAAACTTGGCAGACGCCTTCCAGCCTCAGACGCTCTCCAGCCTCTGCCGTTTGTACAGGGGTTGCCTTTCTGCAAGGCCGGTAGCAGGCTGGTACAGAACAGTTTGCTTTCAGCCACCCACCCCTTACTACTAAGATGGAGCAGCTACGTGCCGAGAATGCTCAGCTCACTCAGCAACTCACTTTGCTGGCAGCTCAGGTGGCTCAACTGCAAGCTCAGGTACATGCTGCACCCCCACCCAGGAGGAAATGTCAGATAGCAATGCCGGATAAATTTGCTGGCAATCCAGAACTGTTTCCTGCCTTCCTGGGACAATGCCAGCTCTTTATCAGCGTGAGAGCGGCTGATTTCCCCACTGACCGGGATAAGGTGGGGTTTGTGTTAAGCCTTCTTTCGGGGGATGCAGCTCGTTGGGGCACGCCTCTGCTGGCACAACCTAGCCCTTTGTTGGATAACTTTGTGGGGTTTTGTGACCATATGCGCCTAATGTACGAGGACCCAATTAAGACGCAGACTGCCACCCGACGCCTGAAAGCTCTGAGGCAGGGTCAACGCCCCCTACAGGCCTATATCAGCGATTTCCGGCTGCTTAGCCAGGATTCCGCCTGGAATGAGGCTGCGCTCGTGGATGCCTTCCAGGATGGATTGTCGGAGGAGATGTTGGATGAGCTGGCCCGCGTGGACATTCCCTCAGACCTGAATGGGCTGATCCATCTTTGCTTGCGGATCGATGCCCGGCTGCAGCAGCGAAAGAGTCGCCGTGCCACCCCACAGACCCCTGCCGCCCCTGTTGTGCGTGAGCCCCCAGTCCAAAGGGAGGAGCCAATGGAGCTGGGTGCCGCCAGGTCTCGTCTATCGGTGACGGAAATGGACAGACGACGATCGGGGGGGTTGTGTTTTTACTGTGGGGACCCTGGACATTTGGCTGCTTCTTGCCCAAAGAAGCGTCAGCGGGCGTCAGTGACCAAGCCTGCCCCGAGAAAGTCCCCTACTTTGCTGTCGGGAAACGCCCCGAGCCCGATCTAGACGGTGTGATAGATCGGGCGTCCCACAACAACCACACTGAGCGACGCCGTTCCGATGGTGCCTGTGAACCTCCACGGCATTTGATTTTGGAGGCACGTCTGATCCTTCCTGGCAAGCCAGAGGGGATTCCAGTCCATGCCTTAATTGACTCTGGGGCTACCACAAACTTTATGGACTCAGCCTTTGTGGCCAAATGGGCTGTTCCCCAGTGTCCGGTGGATCCGCCCATGTTAGTGGAGACTATCGATGGTCGAGTGCTCCTGTCCGGGCCTATTACGGCCGCCACGCAACCAGTGTGTATGGCCATCAGTTCCCATGTGGAGGCCATCCAGTTCTACATCACTTCGGATCTGCACTTCCCCGTGGTCTTGGGACTGGCGTGGCTCCGGGCGCATGATCCACAGATCTATTGGTCTCAGAACTTGGTCACCTTCCCAAGCTTGCAGTGCGTGGACCACTCCCGCCATATCTGTGCCGGCCAGGTGGAGGGTTCCCCAGGGGTTTCCTTGCCTCCCGAACTGTCCGACTTTGCTGATGTGTTCAGCGAGTCAGAGGCGGATCAATTACCCCCGCACAGGCCCTATGACTGCTCCATTGATTTAGTCCCTGATGCGCCTCTCCCAGTGGGGCGTTTGTACTCCATGTCGGAGCCCGAGTTGGCTGCATTGCGGGACTTCCTGGAAAAGAATTTGGCTCGCGGTTTCATCCGGCCCTCGTCCTCGCCAGTGTCTGCGCCCGTGCTCTTCGTCAAAAAGAAGTCGGGCGAGTTACGGCTTTGCTGTGACTACCGGAAACTCAACGCCATCACGGTGCGCAACCGTTACCCGCTGCCCCTCATCCCCGAGCTCTTGGACCGACTCCGGGAGGCTAAGATCTTCACAAAACTGGACCTGCGTGGAGCTTACAACCTCGTCAGGGTTCGGCCGGGTGATGAGTGGAAGACGGCGTTTGGTACTCGCTATGGACATTTTGAGTACACGGTGATGCCGTTTGGCCTGACCAACGCCCCCGCTGTGTTTCAGCATTTTATGAACGACATCTTTCGGGATCTGTTGGACCAGTTTGTCGTGATCTACCTGGACGACATCCTGATCTACTCCCCGTCGCGTGAAGTGCATCATCAGCATCTCCGTCAGGTCCTGCAGCGCCTCCGAGAACATCGGCTGTTTGCCAAGTTGGAGAAGTGCCAGTTCTACCGGGTGACCATCGATTTCCTGGGTCACCGCATTTCTCCTGAAGGCATCGCCATGGAGCCGAGTAAAGTTGAGTCGTTGCAGAGTTGGCAACCCCCGCGTCGCGTGAAGGATGTTCAGCGACTTCTTGGATTTGCCAACTACTATCGAACATTCATCCCTGGCTTTGCTGCCTTGACAGCCCACCTCACCCGGCTCCTGCAGAAGAAGACTCGGTTCCAGTGGAACGCACCAGAACAACAGGCGTTCCAGGCTTTGAAGGAAGCCTTCATGAAGGAGCCCATCTTGAAGCATCCTGACCCGCAACGGCCGTTTGTCGTGGAGGCGGACGCCTCCGACATTGCCATTGGGGCCGTGTTACTCCAGGCAACGACGCCCAGCGGTACCCTTTTCCCTTGCGCGTATCACTCTCGGAAATTGAACCCCTCGGAGCGCAACTATACCATCTGGGAGAAGGAGCTGCTGGCCATCAAGGCGGCGTTCGAGGCTTGGAGGCATCATCTGGAGGGGGCGCGGCATCAAATCGAGGTCCGGACGGACCATAAGAATCTGGAAAGCCTGCAGACCGCTCGGAATTTGAACCAACGCCAGATCCGGTGGTCCCTTTTCTTTGCGAGGTTTGACTTCCGGGTTCGGTACATACCAAGCGGGCACAATCAGAGAGCGGATGCTCTGTCCAGGAAGCCCGAATATACCCGAGTGGAAGACAAGCTTCTGCCCAGGACAGTGATCCCCGTCGAGTCTTTTGCTGCGGTGCGGGAGCCGGTTGATATACGGGCTCGGATCCGGGAGGCGCAGCAGCAGGAGGCGTGGGTGGCTCAGCGGAAGGAGGAGGTGGGGCCAGACTCGCCTTGGACGGTCACGGATGGACTCTTGTATTATCGTGACCGGCTCTATGTTCCGGGAGGGCCACTCAGGGGACTCGTCCTCAGCCAGTGTCATGATAACCCGGCAGCGGGGCATTTTGGCCTGTTCAAGACTCTGAACCTGGTCTCCCGTACCTTCTGGTGGCCCCGAGTCCGACACGACGTCCAGTCTTATGTCACCTCCTGCATCCCATGCAGGCAGGCCAAGTCAGCGACAGGGGCCCCGCCTGGTTTACTGCAGCCTTTGCCAACACCCAAGAGACCCTGGGGGGCTGTGTCCATGGACTTTCTGACGGATTTACCCCCATCCTCCGGCTTCACGACAGTGTTTGTGGTGGTGGACATGCTGACCAAGATGGCGCACTTCATCCCCTGTCGCGGCTTACCGTCAGCTCGCGCCACTAGTCGCATGTTCATCCAACAGGTGTTTCGGCTGCACGGCCTCCCCGATAGAGTCGTCTCCGATAGGGGGGCCCAGTTTACAGCCCGCTTCTGGCAGGAGTTGATGCGTGCGTTGGACATTAAGGTTTGCCTCTCGTCCGCGCATCATCCTCAAACTGACGGGGGAACCGAGAAGGTCATCGGTATCCTGGAGCAGTATCTGCGCTGCTACGTCAACCTGCAGCAGGACAATTGGGTGGACTATCTGGCCATAGCCGAGTTTGCCTTTAACAACTCGCAGCACACCTCCACGCAGATGACACCGTTCTTGGCCAATGTGGGTTATCACCCCCGGTTTTTCCCCCTTTCTCCCGTGGACTCACCGGAGCCGGCAGCGAACGACTTCATGGCGGAGTTACAGGCGATCCAACGATTGGTGCGACGGCAGCTGGAGAAGGCCAAGGCCGATTACAAGAGGTTTGCCGATCGGTCGAGACGGGATACGCCTCCACTATCGGTGGGGGATCGGGTCTGGCTGTCCACCAGGAACCTACCATCCACACGGCCGGCGAGGAAGTTGGATCACCGTTACCTAGGACCGTTCCCAGTCGAGGCTGTCATCAATCCGGTCGCCTATCGTTTAACTCTGCCACGTTCCCTGCGCGTGCACCCAGTCTTCCATCGGTCCTTGTTGGTCCCCGAGCAACCGGCTTGTCCACTCCGCCAAGCGGAACCTCCCCCATCAGGACCTTGTGATGGAGGCAGCACCCCCGAGTACGAGGTCGCCAGCATCAGGGATTCCCGTTGGCTGAAAGGTCGTTTCCAGTACCTGATCGAGTGGAAAGGATACGGACCGGAGGACTTCACCTGGGAAGACGCGACCGCCGTTCATGCCCCTGCGTTGGTGACTGCTTTTCACGAACAATTCCCATCCCGACCGCATCCGGATCGGCAGACCCGGGGGAAGGGCCCTGCGGTGCGGGATAGTGTTGTGATTCAGGGCCAGCCTGTGGGTCCGGCAGCCGGCTCGGATGTCTCGGATGACTCAGACGAGGGGGAGGAGGAGGGTGTTGAAGACGAACGTGCTGATGATGGCTTGGAGGCTTCGCAGAGCCCCCAGCCAGGGCCCTCTTCTCAGCTGCGCGAGCCCGACAGTGCGGATGATGATGACCCACAGCTGGCCCTGTTCAAGGACGCCCGACGCAGGAGGCAGTCAAGCAGGAACAAGCAGAGAAAGGCTGTGGGACTCCTCGGAAGGAGGCACAGGGAGGCCACGCCCTGAACTCTAATAAAGGGAGTGTTTGGGGAAGGGCTGGTTGCTGAAAGCAACCGCTCCGTTTGAGGATCACAGTTCCAGTGTTTTGTTTCTTGTTCTGTTGTTTTGCTTGTGAATTAAACTTGGCAGACGCCTTCCAGCCTCAGACGCTCTCCAGCCTCTGCCATTTGTACAGGGGTTGCCTTTCTGCAAGGCCGGTAGCAGGCTGGTACAGAACAGTGGGCTTCTTGAGGAGAGGTCTCACCACCGCCTCCTTCAAGGCGGCGGGGAAACTACCCTCACTCAAAGAAGCAGATATAACCGCCTGGAACCAGCCTCGTGTCCCCTCCCGAGCTGCATAAACCAGCCAGGAAGGGCACGGGTCCAATAAACATGTGGTGGCGCTCAATCTCCTCATAATCCTGTCCACTTCCTTCGGAGTCACAGGATCAAACTCCTCCCAGATAACATCGACAAGACCGCCCGTGTCCTGTTCGTCAGACTCTGCCCAGTTGGAGTCCAGGCCGGTCCGAATCCGAGCGATTTTATCCAACAGATATTGTCCAAATTCCTCAGCACGACCCTGCAAGGGGTCCTCCCTCACCTCCTGATTGAGGAGGGAGCGGGTCACCCTAAACAGGGCGGCCGGGTGATTATCTGCGGACGCGATGAGGGCGGAGAAGTAATTAGATCTCGCCGCTCTTATCGCTGCGAGATAAGACCTAATATGGGTTCTTAGTCGCAACCGGTCGGATTCGGATTGGCTGGAACTCCAACGGCTCTCTAGGCCCTGTCTCCGACGCTTCATCTCCCGGATCTCCGCAGAGAACCATGGGGCTCGCTGGGATCTGCGCCGGGTCAGGGGCCGCAAGGGTACAACTTGGTCAAGCGCCTCTGTGGCCGCCCTTTCCCAGGCTTCCACTAAGGCATCCGCCGAGTTGTGAGCAGGAGAGGCAGGTGGGGCCCCAAGCGCTGCCTGGAACCTGTCAGGATCCATTAAATACCTAGGCATATTGGAATCAGATGACATCTTGAATGGAAAAGTCAGAGTCAACACAAAACAAATACATCAGGAGAGTCCGCAAAATACTAAAATCAAAGCTGAATGCTAGAAATATAATTTCCATTTAATACATGGGCAGTCCCAGTGATACACTACCCAGCTGGAATTATCAACTGGACTTTGGCTGAATTGGAACACCTAGACCGGAAAATGTGTAAACTTGAATATGCACCACGCTCTACATCCACAAAGTGACATTGACAAGTTGTACCTGCAAAACACATCAAGAAATTGCAGCTTCCTGCAATAACTCCAGCAAAGCTACAAAAAACTGCACTACTCGGAACATCTTACATTTTAAGGAGATACCTGGTTGATACCTAGGATGCTGGCAGCAACCCATGTCAACCATTAGTGCCAGTCAATTTGTGTGTTCAGTTGACTGAGTTTCATGTTTTCTGAATAAAAGTTTTATAATAATAATAATAATAATAATAATAATAATAATAACAATAACAATAATAATAAAGTTGAAAGGGACCTTGGAGGCTTAGACTTACATCTGCTGCCCCCTAGAGGTGAGAGATCTATGGGGTATGCCCTACCCTGGGTGTGTGCTCCAGACCACCCCCGGGATCAGAGCTGCGACCGTCGTGAGAGGATGGTGGTTAGCCTGTTCTGGGGGTTCACCCAGATTGAGTGGCAGTGGAGCTGGGTGGATGGTCTGGACACCCACTTACCCTGTCTTAGATCCTCCTGATTAATTAATTATGGGACTGCCTTCTCCTGGACTTGCTCGGACAATTATGCCTCACCTTTGTTACACCAGCACGGACTTCTTCGCCCTCAGGGGTGCCCCCCCTTCCTGGGTGCGACCTGCCTTTCTTTCCACTTCTAATCTTGATGAAGGGCCCGATTCTTGGGACCCTGAGAGATGGTTGGGCAGGGGCAGGGGCCTCCAGTACAAATTTAATAAGAGGCCCCTGGTTAGTTTTTTAGTCAAATTTTTTGTGGGGTTAGGGAGGGGGGTGGGAATCTTTCGTGGTTGTTTGGAAATGGGGGGTAGTCCATCAACCGTTGTTCAGGCCAGGTCCGGGATTGATCGCGTGGGGGGGAAGCGGGGGTCGGTTGCCTCCGGGGCTCTGGAGCGGGTCGTGGGATTACCTATTCCCACGACGTTAGGGAATGGCAGCAGGTGTACGAACAGAGGGCCGTATCGACATCCGGGAGGGCATCTCCGCTATTTACAAGCGGTGAGGCGCTCCGACCCTCTGCTTTCACCCCGAGGTCCCGGGAGCGAGGATGTGCAGCCACCTGAGCTCCGGCTGGTGTACTTGAACGCCAGGTCAGTTGTTAATAAGGCTCCTCTGGTCCGGGATCTGGTTGAGGGTGAACATGCAGACCTGGCTTGCATCACAGAGACTTGGTTGGGCCCAGAGGGTGGTATCCCTCTGATTGATCTTTGCCCACCAGGTTTCTGGGTGCTACACCGGCCTCGGGCTAAGGGTAGGGGCAGGGGAGTGGCGGTAGTTATGAGGGAGACCTTGTGTCCGCGAGAGGCCACCGTTCTCCAGATAGTCAGGTGTGAGTCTCTCCTCCTGAGATGTGGTCCTAGGGCGCAGTTGGGCTTGCTGCTGGTGTACCTTTCACCTAGTCGCGCAGCAGCAGCCCTGCCTGAGCTTCTCGATATCCTCTCGGGGTTGGTGATTGAGTTCCCCAAACTTATAGTTTTGGGTGACTTCAATCTACCATCCCTGGGAGGATCATCTGAGTTAGCTCGGGAGTTCATGGCTTCCATGACGGCCATGGACCTGACGCAAGTAATTCATGGACCGACTCATGTGGGAGGCCACACCCTTGACTTGGTTTTTCTATCTGGACGGTGGTTAGATGATCTTGGTGGGGGCTCCCCAATTGTTATGCCCCTGTCATGGACCGATCATCATCTCCTGTGGCTGGTCTTCCGTTTTGCCACTCCCCGCCGTGGGTGTGTGGAACCAACTAGATGGTTCCACCCCAGGTGCTTAATGGACCCTGAGAGGTTCCAGGCAGCGCTGGGGTCCCCACCTGCCTCCTTTGCTCACAACTCGGTGGATGCCTTAGTGGAAGCCTGGGAAAGGGCAGCCACGGAGGCACTTGACCGAGTTGTACCCTTGCGGCCCCTGACCCGGTGCAGATCCCAGCAAGCTCCATGGTTTTCCGTGGAGCTCCGGGAGATGAAGCATCGGAGACGGGGCCTAGAGAGCTGTTGGAGGTCCAGCTGATCCGAATCCGACCGATTGCAACTAACTTCTCTGTACTCTTTCTAGAGCAGGGGTGTCAAACTCAATTTCATTGAGGGCTGCATCAGCATTGCGGTTGCCCTCAAGGGGCCGGGTGGGCGTGGCCTACTGGGTGGGCGTGGCTAGAGTGCGTATGGCCTACTGGGTGGGCGTGGCCAGCTGTACATCGTTCGCATCAAGGGTGCCTATGGGGGCCTGGGCAGGAGTGGGACAGATCTGAGGGTCTCTGGGCAAGAGCCAAGGCAGTGGGGGCCATTCCCTCACTGTTTCCAGGATGGCTTCGCGGGCCACATGAAACCACTTTGTGGGCCGGATCCGGCCCCCGGGTCTTGTGTTTGACATGTCTGCTCTAGAGTCTCAGCATCTTTTTTACATCGTGATGACCAAAACTGGATGCAGTATTCCAGGTGTGGCCTTACCAAGGCCTTGTAAAGTGGTATTAACACTTCAGGTGATCTTGATTCTATCCCTCTGTTAATGCAGCCTAGCACTGTGTTGGCTTTTTTGGCAGCTGCAGCACACTGCTGGCTCATATCTAAGTAATAATAAAAAAAATAATAACAAGTTACGGTAGTTCATGTTTGGATGGGACACCACAAGAAAATCCCATTCCAGGAGAAGGCCAAGGGAGCCATTTTTGGAATGCTGCCAAGAAAGCAACAAAATCTCTTTAGTTTCTACCTTTAGGAAGATGCTCTCCAGCCTTTCAAATAAATTAGGACAGGCCTAATCTGCTCACACAAATGCTTTTTAAAGGTTTCTAAATAACGTTTGAACTTGACTTCTACCATGTTTCCCCAAAAATAAGACCGGGTCTTATATATACTGTATATTTGGGGGAAACCAAAAGACCCATTAGGGCGGCTTTTCTGGGGAAATCTGCTCTCCTGTCCCATTGCGGCTGCCCGCCCACAGTTACAATGGGGCGGGGGCGGTAGGCTCTGCATCGTCCCTGGGCTGGTGGTTTCGGCCACCTTCGCAGCTCTGCCTGCACAGCCACGAGACAGTTGGCAACTGGAGCCACGGCAGCGCGATCTTTGGAGCGCCCCTGCCACCAGCCCTCCTATAACTCTCCCACGGCTGTGTGGGCAGAGCCGCGAAGGCCCAGGGATGATGCAGAGAGCCTACCACTGGCCTCCATTGAAACCATAAAATACAGGCGGCGAACGGGCAGCAGGCAGCACAACACAGCACTGCAGGACCCAAGTGGCAGGCGGAGGAGAAGGCGGCCACTAGAATGGGCGGGGATGGAAGAAACCCCCTCCAGTGGTGGACGTGGCTGATCCACAGTGGCGGAGGCCTTTCACCTTCGTTCCTCCTGGCTCCGAAACGGCAGAGGGGGACCGGGCATGGCGACTGAGCCTTCGCCACCCCTCTGCCGTAGCATGGCAGTCTGGCTTGGCAGGGGAGTGAAAGGGAAGAGGCAGGCGGGCAGCTGGGTCCTTGAACAGGCAAGAGGAGGTTGCTGAGCGGGCAGGGGCCTGGCTGCAGGTGCAGAGTGTGGGGCAGCTCCACCCCCCCACCTGCCTTGCTTCACCTTGTGGCGGTGGCGGTGGTGTGACGTGCGTTCTCCTGCCCCATTGCAACCACGGTGGGATGGAGTGGGCCCAAAATAAGCCCTAATTGGTCTTTTAGCCCCCCCCCAAAAAACATAAGACCCAGTCTTATTTTCTGGGAAACATGGTACTATTTTGTTATTTATTACATTTTTATCCTGCATTTTGTTGTTGTTGTTGTTAGTTGCGAAGTCGTGTCCGACCCATCGCGACCCTATGGACAACATTCCTCCAGGCCTTCCTGTCCTCTACCATCTTCTGAAGTCCATTTAAGCTTCCACCTACTGCTTCAGTGACTCCATCCAGCCACCTCATTCTCTGTCGTCCCCTTCTTCTATTGCCCTCAATCTTTCCCAGCATGAGGCTCTTCTCCAGTGAGTCCTTCCTTCTCATTAGGTGGCCAAAGTATTTGAGTTTTAGCTTCAGGATCTGGCCTTCTAAAGAGCAGTCAGGGTTGATCTCCTCTAGGACTGACCGGTTTGATCGCCTTGCAGTCCAAGGGACTCGCAGGAGTCTTCTCCAGCACCAGAGTTCAAAGGCCTCAATTCTTTGGCGCTCAGCCTTTTTTATGGTCCAGCTTTCACTGCCATACATTGCAAATCCTGCATTTGCTACTTTATAAATAACTCAAGTGGCAAACATACATAATGCTCCTTCCTCCTCCCACTGTCCCCACAGCAACAACCCTGTGAGGTGGGTTTGGGGGGCTGAGTAAGAGGCACTGGCCATAAATCTCCCAGGTAGCTTCCGTGCCTAAAACGGAACTAGAACTCACCATCTCCTGGCTTTTAGGCCAGCACCTTGACCATACACCAAATTGGCTCATCAAAGTACTACTTTGATGCCTTTCTATTCCCAATAGCTCACAGCTTATACAGGAAAAAGACTGCACAGGCCAGTAAAAAACGAAATCCATTGTAATGAGACAACTCACAACCCCAAATGTTCCCTCCCAGACCCAGCCCAGGAGGTTCCAGCTTCACCTGGCAGCAGCAGCCCTTCCAAGGACAAATGCAAGATGTCCACTAGAGGGCGTGAGAACCACACGCATGCCACTTTCTTGCCAGCCCTCTGAACAGAAGGGTGTTGAACTGTGAAGGGGGGAGGGGGGCAGTCTTCAAGACATTTAGAATCTGATTTTAAGCAAAAACTACTAGATAACCAATCATATAAGGAGGGAGGGGGAGGGGGAGGGGGAGGGGGAGAGAAGAAGAAGAAGAAGAAGAAGAAGAAGAAGAAGAAGAAGAAGAAGAAGAAGAAGAAGAAGAAGAAGAAGAAGAAGAAGAAGAAGAAGAAGAAGAAGAAGAAGAAGAAGCAACAACACAGTGAAGTAGAGAGTGATGGAGAGGATGGAAAACCTGGATACAAAGTAGGAGATAATAAGAAACATACTCAAAGACCCATAAAGAATTCAAATGCCTATAGACAAAGTTTAGGGAACAAACAGGGTGAACTGAAGTATTACAACAAGAAGGCAGATATGATATAGTTGCCATTACTGAAACTTGGTGGGATGAAACTCATGACTGGAATGTACTCATGGAAGGATACAAACTATTCAAAAGAAACAGACCCAACAAAAGAGGAGGTGGAGTTGCATTATATATAAAAGATCACTACACCTCTACAGAAATACACAAAACCAAAGATGAAAACCTCCTAGAATCTATATGGGTCAATATAAAAGGGGGGAAATATTGCTATAAGTGTATACTACACCCAACCAATCAGAAGTACTAAATTAACTCTTTGCCAACCAGTTAAGAAATGTATGTAGGAAACATACCACAGTAGTAATGAGAGGCTTTAACTACCCTGATATCAACTGGGGGACAAACTCTGCAGCAAGTGGGAGATTGAATAGGTTCCTAACCAACTTAGCTGACAACTTTGTCTTCCAAAAGGTAGAAGAGGGAACTAGAAGTAAAGCTATATTGCAGCTAATTCTTATTAATGGAGAAGAAATGATAGAGGCAGTTGAAGTTGCTGGAACTTTGAGGGAGAGTGACCATGTCATATTAGAATTCAATATAATGCAAACATAAGCAATGGAACACAATCCAGCCAGTGTCTTAAACTTCAAAAGAGCTGTTTTTAACAAACTCACAGAGAACCTAAGGAAAAAAATCAATGGATGAAAATTCTAAAGGGGAAAACACCGCAAGAAGCATGGGAAACTTTGAAAAATATTATCATAAAAGCCCAGTCCAGCACAATACCACTGAAAAAGAAAAATAAAAAATCCAAGAAGAAACCAGCATGGTTGCACATAGATCTCTCTGATAAACTGAAAGACAAAATGGAGAGTGGGACACATAACTAAGACAGAATATCAGCAGATAGCCTGAATCTGCAAAGATGAAGTCAGAAAAGCAAAGGCTCAGAGTGAACAAAGACTTGCAGCAAAAGTAAAAGATAATAATAAAAAAGTTTCTTTCAACATTTAAATAACAAGAAAAAAATCAAGGAAACAGTCGGTCCTCTTAAGAGAGAAGATGGCAAAGAAGTAACAGGCAGTACAGAGAACGCAGAGCTACTTAATTCATTCTTTGCATCAGTCTTCAAACAAAAAGAAACTATAGCCCAGGGGTCGGCAACCTAAAAAAGGAAAAGAGCCACTGGGAACCGGTTCCATCACAAATTAAAAAAAGTGGGAGCCGCGTGCGTGTATCCATGCCCGCGCATGTGCAAAAAACATTTTTTTGTGCATGCGCGGACGCGCACGGTTGCCATTTTTTTTAAGTGAGATGGAACCGGTTCCCGGTTGCCCGACGGCGATGGCAACCAGGAAGCTGCCGCGGCCCGTCTGCAAATCTGCCGATGGCTTTCGGCAGATTTGCAGATGGGCCGCGGCAGCTTCCTCAAAGAGCGGCGCCGCTGCCCCTTCGCGCAGAGGTACGCGCGCACCTCTCCAAAGGTTTGGGGAGGTGCGCGTGCACCTCCGGTCGTTCGGAGAGGTGCGCGCGCACCTCTCGGAATGGGCAGCGGCGCCGCTCTTTGAGAAAGCTGCCGCGGCCCGTCTGCAAATCTGCCGAAAGCGGCAGCTTTGCAGACGGGCCGCGGCAGCTTCCTCAAAGAGCGGCGCTGCTGCCCGTTCGCGCGGAGGTACGCGCGCACCTCTCCAAAGGTTTGGGGAGGTGCACGCGCACCTCCGCCCATTCGGGGAGGTGCGCGTGCACCTCTCCAAACGGGCGGTGCCACTCTCCATTTGGGGAGGTGCGCGCGCACCACTGCCCATTCGAAGAGGTGTGCGCACACCGGGCGGCTGGGAGCCGCAGGAGACGGCTCAAAGAGCTGCATGCGGCTCCGGAGCCGCGGGTTGCCGACTCGTGCTATAGCCCAACATATCAAAACAGTAAAAGATAGAGTAGAAAAAAAATAAGAAAGAAAATACTTAAGAGAACACCTATTTGATCTTGATTAATATAAATCACTGGGACCTGACATTCCAGAGTTACGAAGGAGCTGGCAGATGTTATCTCAGAAACATTGTACCACATCTTAGAAAAATCCTGGAACACCTGGGAATTACCTGAGGATTGGAAAAGAGCTGAAGTGGTTCCCATCATCAAAAAGGGGGGGGGGAAACAGACCCAGGAAACTACAGACCAATCAGCCTGACATCAATACCTGGGAAGATACTAGAAAAGATAATAAAAAAAACAGATCTGCGAACATCCAGAAACAAAGTTATAATTAAAAGCCAGCGTGGATTTGTTAAAAATAAATCATGCCAAACCAATCTTATTTCATACTTTGACAAAGTGACTAAATTAGTAGACCAGCAAAATGCTGTGGACACAGTATACTTAGACTTCAGCAAGGCATTCAACAAAGTAGACCACAACCTAGCTAGAAAAATGTGGGATAGACAGCATCACCACCACCAGATGGCTGACAAACCGTACTCAGCGAGTCATCCTTAATGGTACTGCATCTACATGGAGGGAAGTAAGCAGTGGGGTGTCACAAGGCTCCGTCTAGAGGCCCAGGACTCTTCAATATCTTCATAAATGACTTAGGTGAGGGAATGGAAGGGGAACTCATCAAATTTGCAGATGACATAAGCTGGCAGGAATAGCCAACTCCAGAAAACAAGCTCAGGATCCAAAAATATCTTGACAGATTTGAACAATGGGCCCTAACGCCATGAAATTTAATGTGGAGAAAAGCAAGGTTTTACATCTCGGCAGGAAAAAACAAAGGTACGAGCGGTGGTGGGATTCAAATATGTGAACAACTGGTTCTCTGTGTGGATGCCACTTCCAGAAGTCCATTCTGTTGGCAGGAGGGCAGAGGTCAACCTCTAGGCCCCTTAGTTATGGGGTGCCTCAGGGGTCGGTACTCTCGCCCTTCCTGTTCAACATGTATATGAAGCCACTGGGTGAGATCATCCGTGGTTTCAGGGTGAGGTATCATCAATATGATGATGATACCCAGCTTTTCATCTCCACCCCAAACCAACCCAGCGATGCCCTCGATGTGATGTCCCGTTGCCTGGAAGCGGTACGGATTTGGATGGGGAAGAACAGGCTCCAGCAAAACCCGGCCAAGACTGAGTGGCTTTACGTACCGGCATCTCGACTTGTCCAAGAGGTTCCATCTTTGGTTATGGGAGGAGAGGTGTTACCTCCCATTGATAGGGCACGCAATTTAGGCGTCCTCCTGGACTCACAACTCAGTTTTGAAGATCATATTGGAATCGTGGCCAGGGGGGCATTTGCCCAGGTTCACCTGGTGCACCAGTTGCGCCCCTATCTGGACCGAGATGCCCTACGTATGGTCACTCATGCACTCGTTACCTCCCGGATAGATTACTGCAATGCTCTCTACATGGGGCTGCCCTTGAAGACCACCTGGAGGCTCCAGCTGGTGCAGAATGCGGCCGCGTGGGTAGTGATGGGAGCATCCCGATACTCCCATATTACACCCCTCCTGTGTGAGCTGCATTGGTTACCGGTTGTCTTCTGGTTGAGATTTAAGGTGCTGGTACTTACCTTTAAAGCTCTACATGGCCTAGGCCTGGGATATTTGCAGGACCGTCTGCTGCCGGGAACGACTTCCCATTGCCCAGTGTGCTCACACAGAGAGGGCCTCCTCAGGGTGCCGTCGGCTAGACAATGTCTGCTGGCGACCCCCAGGGGAAGGGCCTTCTCTGTGGGAGCACCAGCCCTGTGTAACCAACTCCCCCTTGAGCTCCGGATGGCCCCAGATCTCTAGTCCTTTCGCCGCGGCCTTAAAACTTTCCGTTTTCATCAGGCTGACCTGGACCGACGACAGGGTTTTTTAAAATGTTTTTTAATTTTTAATTGTTTAGTTTAACTTATTTATTGCGGCTGTTTATTTAATTTCTTTTAACTTTTGTATTGTTGTTTTTATTGTTGTTAGCTGCCCTGAGTCCTTCGGGAGATAGGGCGGCATATAAGTCCAATAAATAAATAAATAAATAAATAAATAAAGAAAGAAAGAAAGAAAGAAAGAAAGAAAGAAAGAAAGAAAGAAAGAAAGAAAGAAAGAAAGAAAGAAAGAAAGGAGAGAAGCAACCTGGAACTAAGAAATTTCCTAATAGTGAGAACAATTAAGCAGTGGAACAGCTTGCCACCAGAAGTTGTGGGTGCTCCATCACTGGAGGTTTTTAAGAAGAGACTGGACATTCACTTGTGTGCTTGAGGAGGGGGTGGGACTCTAGAAGACCTCCAAGGTCCCTTCCAGCTCTATTCTGACTGACTGACTGACTGATTGATTGAGAGGTGGGGATGATCTTTCCTGGGCAGCACCCGGTGTGAGACACATCCCCCCCCCAGCTGAATCATGCACAGCCAAACCAGGCTGCTGTAGCCGCCAGACTGGAAAGACTAAAATGAGGCCTGAGCAGAACAAATTAAACAGTGATATATTTCCCGGCCACTGTAGCATTTCAGAGGCCAGTGGAGGAAGAAGCCGGACGTGTGCCTTTCTCTGTGGAAAAAGTGCCCTGCAGCGCCCCCCCCCCCCAGTGATTGCAGGGACTCAGTCCGCCCTCTCGCCATCACTCAGACTGGGAAATGTGGAGGTGGGCCCATTGCCGCCTTCAAGGGGACTCGCCACTTCCTCGGATGCTTGGCCTGAAGTGGCCGCGAGAGCCATCTGCAAGCCCCCCATGCCGGCCTCCCCCCCCCGTCTCCTGGCTGAGGTCTTCCCTTCCTCTCAGCTGAGCGGGGCCCCTCTTCTCTGAATAAAATTCTGACCCCGGGGGCCAGGGGGAGTTAATCCAGAGTTCCTCTGGTTGTGCTGAGCATGAGTCGGTGTCCTTAGGGCCCAATCCACCCCCTTCTTTGTCTCCAGATCTGGATCTGCAGGATCCAGGCCTCGGCTTCTCTGGAGGGCTCAACAGGAGCAGCTTTGGGCTTAAAGCTCTGCTCCGGAGAGTCACCACCCGGCTGGGGCCAAATTCCATCTGGCTTCCTAAGATGCATCATCCCCTCCCTGAAGAAGGGTGTAGTACCCGCTGGGGGAAGCAGGGAGAGGGCCGCCAGCCCTTTGCTCCCTGCCTGGGGACGTGTCTGGAGGGCCCGTCCTGACCTTTCTCCCCCATCTGAGGGGCAGCTGATAAGAAAGTCCAAAGAGTTCAAGACTGCGAGACGGCACTCCCCCTGCCCCTCCCCCACTCCCCCAATGAATCATGCAAGAAAGGGGGAAGAAAAGGCTCGGGCTGAGCAGAGCAACTTGACTCTTGCAACGGGCAAACCCCATGACCAAGCACACGGCCTTTCGGAGGGCCTGCTCACTGCGGGCGCTCAAGTCCCCAGGGCTCCTGGATCAGGTCCCTGGAAGCTTGTATGGCTGCCTGGAGGAGGCCCCTCTCCCCTGGGAAGCCGAGGAGCCCCCTTGGAGGGTGGAGGGCAGCCTGGGCCCCGGCCAGGAAGGGGCTTCCCAGGAAGCAGCCAGGAAGAAGGGCAGCTGCGGACGCCGAGCCCTGAGCCTGAAGGGGCGGGACAGGAAGGACGAAGAGGCCACCCCGGCAGGTGAAGCCAGTGATGGGCAGCTGCTGCTCGGGCAGGCTCACGGCAGAGCCCAAGCCAGCAACAGGGTGAAGCAGTGCCAAAAGGTAAGGGCAGGAGGGTCCAGCCATTTGGGGGGAGGGCAGGTTGCTGCCACGAGGACAGCCTGTCCTCCCCGGCACAAGGCTGAGTCCCCAGGAGAACCTCACCCCACCTGCTGGAAAGCCAGTAAGCCCGTCCACCATTGGCTTGCTGGATGAGCAGACGAGGGGAGGCAGAACCGAAGAATCTGCAGCAGCCCAGGGGCTTCCTGGCTTGCGCCTCGGAGCAGCCAGGCAACGGCAAGGAATGAGACCCTCTCCCTTCTGCCCCCCAGAGACGCAGGAGGGCTCCCCACTTTGCACGAGTTCCAATCTTCCCTGGAACTGATCACTTTAAGAGAGGGTCCCCATCCTTCCACCTTAGTTTTGTGGCCTCTCTTTGTGCATGTGTGGAAGCTGATCTGGAGCTGCTAAAGCTGGTTTTCGGCTTATCTGGCTGCCATTCTGACAAGCAAGGGACACACACACACACACACACACACCCCTGTTATCCTGCTGTGCTCTTCCCAACAGAGCATGCAAACCATGGCTTCAAGGATGGCCTGGTCACCGATCTGCTTGGGCACAATTCCCCCGCCCCCTTTCCTCTGACTTTTCCTCCAAGCGTCCATCTGGGCCAGCCGAGCGTGTGACGCTTGGTAGCAATTTCTCCCCTCCCGGGGAGGGAGACAGAGGCCAGCCGCAGAGGAGGCGCCTTCCTTCTCCCATTCATCGCTGTCTTGATTGGTGGATTTTACAGCCCCAGCACCGCTCAGCCGAGGCAGTTCCTGAAAGGCCCCCAGAGGCCTCCCTGGGGTTCACCAGGGACCCCAGCCTCTGCCCTTATTTCCCACCCTCTTCAGTCTCTGGGGACAAGGACCCACATAGTTTTCTGCATCTAAGCCGGACCTGGGTCAAACCCACTTCCCCCACTCCGGGCTGGGGAGAAGAGGCCCCCGTTGCTATCCTCCTATTTGGGTCCAAATAATTGCTCCATGTGGACAACACACACACATACACAATAGTGGGAGGGAGCCCGGGATGCTCCGGTCCCAGAGCCTTCCTGGGCCAAGGCGAGGGGCAGGAGAAATCTCAGGGGTTGTGCCTAACTCTGCTTGCCTCCAGCAGGTCAATCGTGCCCTCCAGAGGGGCTGGCAGGGCTTCCTCGCCAACATGCACAGACTGCCACTGATGCGCTTGGCTTCCCTGCCCACCAGCAGACGGTGACAAGCCGGTTTCTGCAGGCAGCCCACAGCAGGAACAGAGCAGACCCCAGACCCTCCCTGGAGCTTCCGGACAGTCTCTTGGACAGGCCACCCACAAATGGCCCCAGCGAGAAGGGAGCCCAGCTTCTTGCACAGGGAGGACTTTCCTGTCGGAGTGAAGAACAACCGCTGCCTGCCTTCTCTGGTGGGAGCTGCTCCAACCTTCTCCCGTCCCCGGACGGGAGAGGAAGGCAGCCCAGAAGGCAAGCAGACTCAAGACACTCATGTGCAGCCTGGTTTGTGGACCCAGGTTCTCACCTGTTGATAAGCCAGGATTGGGCAGCCACATGGACAACCCAGCTCAAGCAGGCTTGTGAAGAGCAATGGCCTGTTTCTTCTGCAGAGTCCTCCTCATACTGATCTCCCTCACCACCACCTGCCCACCTCTTTGGCACTTGGCCAGCTGCAGGCATCTTGGCCAGATCCTCAGGGGTGTCCAGGACTTGGTCTTGGGATGTGTGATGTTGAGGGGAAAAGAGAAGGGCACGAGGGACTTCTGCCCTTCAGGCAGCATCATCAATAAAAGAATGAAAGATTTGCTCCGCATTCTAGAATTGCAGAGACCATGGAAAGCCCTCCCGCCTTGGAGGAGGAGGAGGTCTTCAAAGCACGGTGCCCACAGAGGTGCCCACTAGTCTGTCCCTCTCTCTTGTCTTCGGCAGAGATCTTGGTCCTGGCATTTCTCACAAGACCAGAGAGCGTCCAAGCTGGCTGAGCTCATTGGGGTTCAGTGAGAGCAGAAGCCCATCCCGGGGCAGCCAGTTGGGTGGAGGGTCCTTTCACACTGACTGATTCTGGATCTAGGGTGTTATGTGAAGGCGGTCTGTGCCTTGCAACCAAGGTTACTGGCCTGGCTGCGACCTGAGGTAGCCAAAATGCAGCTGCCGTCCACAGGCCATCTCAGCGTCTTCACGATTTATCTACCCTGCCCGAGGAAGGACAAATATAAACCAATGCAATTTAAAAAGCAGGATACTGCACATGGGGGCCAAACCAGCCTGCCCCCCACCCAAGACCAGTTGCCAAAGAGGCCAAGAGAGGGAGCCGAGGCCACTCTTGCCAAGCACTCCTGCCAAAGAGCTCTGAGTTCTGCAGGTTCTGCCCTGCTGAAATGCCACCAGGCTCCGCTGGGTTGAGCACTGCCAGGAAAGATGCCAAAGGCGGGAGGGCGAAGCTGGGCCAAGCGCTGGACCCACCTGGAAGCAAGCGAGGGAGCCCAGGCTAGACCAGCAGCACAGACGGAGGACTCACCACCACCACCCCAGCAGACTTGGCCCTGAATTTAGCGCAGTTCACCTTCACACAGAAATCTGCTAAAAATGTACTGAGGACAAAAGGGCACCCATAGATAAAGCATATGGCAGCATAAAGGTTAATCAAGGCACCGAAGCTGATCCCTTCACAGGGGCCAACCAGATGAAAGGAGGAAAGCGGAACGGAACAAAAATGGCCACAGACACCTCTTGGCGGCTGGGGGGGTTAGAGGTCCCTTGGGGAGGCACCCTGGGATGCAGAGACCCTTCAGGGGGCAGCTAGATAGAGATCTTATGGCAAAGTCCAAGTGCGCTGGAATGGCAGGATGATTCCTTCCCACAGATCCCCCTGTGTAATCATTTTAAAGCTTCACAAGGAGGGCTGGACTGTGTGGCCAACAAGGGCCTCTCACTGCAATTCCCATCGTATATCCAGGCGCTTCAGGTACCCTTTGAGCTCCGAGGCTTCCCTGTTCTGCAGTGGCTATAATTGGGAAACTGCCACGCCCGGAAAGCAGCCCGTTTTGTGAAATGGCCTCTGGATGCCATTTCAAATCCTGGCTGCAAGCCTCCAAAACCGCCGGTGCCACCCCTGAGCTGGCTGAACTGGCAGGGAGGCCCGGAATGCAGGCACAGAGGCCGCCAACTTGCTTCCCCTTCTCTCTCCCCCCCCCAATAAAATGCACATTGCACAGAGCGGTTCAGAGCTCTGCCAGGCAGAATCGAGTCCCGGCTGATGCCTCCAATTCCAGGAAGAGTCATCATCCCAGCTGTGGGAGGTGGGGGGGGAGGACACTGGTTGCCATGTTTTGGGGGGGCATATGGAGGATCAGGATTGGGAGAGAAATGTGCCCACGGCTGCTAGTGTGACGGGGGGGGGGCTCTGGAGGTGGGCTATTGACTGCTGCTCCCCTCTCCCAACAAGAGAAGCAGGATCAAGGAAAGGGGGGGGACAAAAGGGGGAGAGGCTACCCTGGCCACATCTTTTGCAGGGTGGGAATATCCTGTTACCCAAGAGGCCTCCTTGCCCTCCAGTCCGACCCGACCGCATTGTGGCCAAGACGAAACAGGGACCCCCAGACAGCCAAATTTGCAGGCCCCCCCCTCATTCCAGGGAGGGGTCTTTGAGAGGTCCAAGAGGCACGTCCTCTGGGGGGGGTGTTTCCTGTGACTGCTGCTCTCAGACCCCCCCCCTTTCCAGAGAAGATGGATAACTGGGAATGCCCCTGGCTGGGTCAGCTGACCCATAGTCATCCTTAGTGTGACCCCACCAGGACAGCCCCCCCCCACTGGCAGATGGAGGATCTAGGAGCCTTTGCAGCTGCAATGGGAATCCTGGAACCCAGAGCAGGACCCCCTTCCTGGAGGTAGCCTGTCCTTTCCAGGGTCTGAAGCAATCCTTGAGCAGAAGGAGGTGGAGGGGGAATTTTCTTAGCTTCTGGAGCCCCCCAGCTTTGCTGCCTGCTCAAGACAGCCATGGTGACTGCAGGAGTCAGGATGAGTCCCCGTCACAGCCCAAGTTGACCAACCAAGTGCAGTGGCAGAGGTGCGCAGACTTTTGCACGTGGGGCATGCCTGTCATGCTTGAGCCCAGAGGTTGCACTTCTGGCTTGATTTGAGGCATCATCATTCGCTCAGCGCAGGGCTCCAGAGGCCAGCTGGCCGGCCATCCGCAGTGGGCGCTCCTGTGGTTTTGGTGTTCCTTGCTGAGTCTGCATCTCCAGGCCTTTCACTCTCCTGTACGAATGATCTCATGTGTGGAAGCCTAAGCCAGCCTGGGGATGTCTTGGGAGGCCTCCAGGTTGCCATGGAGAGCCAGGATAGAAACTGGGTTTGTTGGTCTGGGGAGGAAGAGGAGGAGGAGGATGCCACGTCCACACCAGCCTCTTTACAACGAGTGCATCGCTCCAAACCACAAAGCCAAGAAACTCAGAATTTCCAACTTTAAACAATATTCTTTAGTCACAAGAAAGGATAATGCTTGTACGATGCTTTTGTTGTTTAGAATCGTAGGGCTCAGAATCCAACCCCATGTCCTGAACAGGGATCCTCAGACCACTTCAGATTGAGGGCTGTGTGTCCTTTGCTTGCAGCCTTCTTGGATGGAGCCACCATCATGCCAGGAGGGAGGCTGCCCTCCCTCCCTCCCTCCTCCTCCTCCTCCTCCTCCACAGACAGGAAACCTCTCCTTTCAAGGCCTTACAAAGCAGCAGCAGGCAAAGGGACAGGAGGTGGAACCACACTGGGAAGAGTCCCAGGGAACTTCAGACCCACCTGAGGCTGGAGGAGGAAGGCAAAAAGGCCTGCAAGAGAGGGCTTTGGAGTCTCTCCCCAGCAGGAGGAAGCCCAGGGCACTGGGGAAATCCCCCTTTGTCCTTTCCAGCTTGGAGACCCTGAATTCTATTCCTGCCTGAGGCCCAAAGCCAGCTGGTGACCTTGGGCCGGTCCCCCTCTCACAGCCCTGGGAAGGAGGCAATGACAAGCCACCAAGGAATTTCAGGGACCTGTCTGGCTGGTGGCCAGGAGTCAACATGAAGTGCATGAAGGCACACAAAGGCACATGCATGCACACAAACCAGACACAAAAGGCAAGGATTTGGCAAAGAGATGAACTCTTTTATCCAAAAGACTCAAAGAGGAGGGGAGACTGCAGCGTCAGTGCAATGAGCAGACCCTTCTGATAAACCCCCGGGCTCCCTCTGGGGGGGATGAATCCCGCTTATTGCTCTGGTCCCCAAACTCCCCGGCTCCTGCCTGCTCCTGCACTGGGCTCCTGCACTGTCCTCAGAAGTGCTGACGGGGGGGGGGGGCAAGCAAGCAAGCTGTGGCTGCACGTGCAATTCTCACGCGCTCCTCTGGAGGAGCGGAGGGTCAAGCCGGCATCAGCAGAGCTCCTTTTGCTCAGCCTCCATCAGCTTCGCCGTCCCCAAGACAGGGCTAAAGCTCCTTGCAGTCCAGGCCCCTGGCCAAGCACAGTGGGGACCGAGAACCGCTTTCAGCCCCCGCCCCCCACTGCAGTTGGGAGCACTTGGAGCAGCTATAAAATGGCTGAGGGGGGGCATCCGCCTCAACAGCCTAGACCCTTCCTCCTTTTGGAAGACCTGAAGGCCGCAGGGGTGAAGCAATAACCGAGGCATCCTGACAGGAAGCTGTCACCATTGCTCAGAAGCAAAGTGCATGTTTTCCATTTAGGACTCGGCTGTGAGGGGCAGCGAACTTTTCTCAAAATTGGCTGCCTTTGGGCTCCATTGTAAGTGGAAACACAAGTCGGAGGAGGAGGGCACAGTAGGGTAATGAGCTGCAGCTGCTCCTCCAGTGAGCAGAGAGCCTGGCTCCTTCTCCCAGATGGAAAGATCTGGGCACTAATGGGAAAACGGCCAAGCCCTGCTGTGGCTTTGGGGCCGTGCCTGCCTCTGGGGTGTGTCGCCACCCAGGCTGGGAGCCCTTGTGCCCACCTGGGCGCTGCTGGTGGTCTGAAGCAGCAGCGGGGAAGGGCCCTTGTGGTAGAGCCAGTCTCATAGGCCATGATCTTCCCACATATGGAGAAGTTAGTCTTCTGAACCCTCAACTCTCTTTTCTGAGCAGATGCACATTCCTGGATCAGTCTCATCTGAAACCGGATGGCAGTGGCATCACGGGTTGGGGGTCAAAAAAAGAAAGGTGGAGACAGAGAACAGCCATCATTGTCAACACGAGTGCAAGAGAGGCAGGACCTTCGTTCCGCCATCTTGCTTTTTTTACCCCTCCCCCAAACGCTCTTTGGTCTGGCAATCCAGGTGCAAGCGGATCAAACTGTCCTTGGAGATCCCAGGCTCAAGATTATATAAACTTTTCCTATAGAGTTGTATTTAAAAAGTTTCCATGTTTGTTATTTCTCACATGAGAGATATCAAGATTTAAAACGTAAGGGGAACGCTGACATTCCTGAACTCCGAGAGCTAATTGGTGAAACCAGTTGAGCCCTGAGATTTGAAAGAGGCCCTGTCCTTCTGAGGAAAACTAATTCTTAACCAAAGTTACTAGGATCTTCTGACTCCCCACCGAAGCATCGAAGGAGCCAGAGGCCCAGCCCTGTCCTGCTGCCGCTGCCGGAGAGGCCTTCCAGGCGAGTTTCTGGAGTTGCACAATCTTGGAAAGGAAGTCTTAGGAAGACATAAAATTAGCCACATAAGCCTGTCTTCATTAACAGTTCTGAGTGTGGTCAGGAAGATGGGAATGCCTGTTGAGGCTGGCTTCTCTTGAACGTTCCTCTCAAAATCTCAGTCCGAGGGTCTTTTTGCTCGTTTCTGGTCAGGAGGAACAGGAGTAAAACATCCATAAGAGATGTCCGCATCCCAAGCCAGGCTGAGGTCCTGATCCCCTGTGGCATCATTGATGTCAGGCACCGTCCATTACACACACACACACACACATGACTGCTCAATGTTCTCACCGAGAACAAAGAGTCTTTCCATTCCAGCTCCTAAATGGGGTTCCCGGTGTGTGTGGTTCAGCTCTCCCTGGCCAGGAATGGCTGGGCCCCTCACTGGGGGCTCCTTCTGCAAGCACCCCAAGCAAGCTCTCTGCTCCTTTGGGGGGAGTATAAGCCTATTTAAACAAGCAGCTCCCCAGTTTGTGGCCTCCAGGGAAAGACATCCTCAGGCTTCAGCTCCTTATCCAACCCATCCCTCCATGCAGACACAGCCTCCCTCATTCAGAAGCAGAGCTGGCACCATTCCAGGCAAGATAGTCCCATTCCTTCCTGGGAACGGGTCATTGAGGGGGGGCGGGGTGTGTGTCTGAGGGGGGGAGCTTTTGGACATACTCCTCTAAGCTCATCCCTTGAAGAAAGAGGGGCCTCTTTCTCCTCACCCCCAGACTGAGAAGGCTGTTAGTCGATGCTGTTGAAAGCTGCTGAGAGACCCAGCACAATCGACCGTCACTTCCTTCTGCCTCTTCCAGCAGGAGCTCATTTAAAAGGGGCAAACAAGGCTGGATCAGTTTCCAGACCAGGCCTAAAGGATATTTCTGAGACCGCGGCAGGATTTCTTTCAGACTGGGTCTCTCTTTGCCTCTGTAAAGACCTGGGGGACTTTGCTACAAAGAGGTGCATCTACAGTCATTCCCCCTTGGCTAAGTTGAATGAGCCGAGATACCTGGTTCTGTAGCCCAGAGAGCTGTCAGGTTCCCATCCGTGCCCTCAGGCCAGGGACACCGAAAGCTGGCCAAAGAACTGGACCAGATGATGCTCTGGGCGCTTGGCATGGGCACAAGCGGAGTGCAAGTTGGCATGAAGAGGCCAGGTGCCCTACAGAGTAACACTGAGAGGGCCAAAACAGGATGTCCAAATGGCTGAAAAGCTTTGCTGGACTCTCTGTGTACCCTTCTGTGCTCCAGTGAGTGTCCGGTCAGAGTAAAACTTCACTTCTGCTCTGTTTCTGCTGGTTTTGTTGTTTGGAACTCTTCAGTAAAATTCAAGATGCTGCATTGGAAGCCATCAGCTATTTTCAAATAAGATGATGGAAGCTGACTAAATTGATCCAGAAGCAGAAGCCAAGTCAGAACATTGTGGGTCTCTCTCCCTCCCCACCTTTCTCCTCCATGGGGGGGGGGTCGGCCTCTTTTCTGAGTTATTTGAATGCTAAGGTCTTATGGGTTGAAAGTTACTACCAGCCCATCTCAGGAGCCCCACCCCCATCTTCCTGAGGGAAGTCAAGGGAGAAGAGAAAAGAGGGCAGAGCTGTCTGTATATTCCTTTTCAAAGGCTCACTCCTGTGTGTCCTGTTCTTCCTTTCTCCACCCAGGCCCTCCGGGGCGGACTTGGCCCCTCAAGGTCCACGAAGG
Source organism: Vipera berus (assembly GCF_964194415.1). Lineage (NCBI taxonomy): Eukaryota > Metazoa > Chordata > Lepidosauria > Squamata > Viperidae > Vipera > Vipera berus. Next base: position 999,652 of record NC_138219.1, read on the forward strand.
GGGTGGGAAGGAGTGGGCTCTCTTCCTCGTGGCTGTCAAGTCGGCAGAAGGGGCCGCGCCCGGTCCGTATGGGATGAATTAAGGAAGGGTTTTGGATGTCCTGCTTTGGGGGGAGGAGGAGGAGGAGGAGGAGGAGGACCCATTGCGCCCACTCGTGTCGTATGTGGAGGGAGCGGAGGAGGTGGCGGCTTTTGACAGATGACCGGGCCCCGATCCACGAGACGTGCGGTCGCTTCCAAGAAGGGAGGAGGGAAGAGCTGCTCCTGCCCCCCACCCCGGTGGCCCACGGGGGGGCTCCCTGCCCACTTGGGATCAGCTGCCAGGGACGGGCGAGCCAGCCAGAGACGCGGGAAGGAAGTTGTCCCTCCGCTCTCAGAGGGTGAAAGCGGCTCTTGAGCCATCAGCCTCCGGGCGCCCCAGAGCCCACCTTTGGCAGAGGCTTCCGCCCGCCCGAAGGGAAAGGCTCCGAAACCATCCGGGGCGGGAGGGGTCAAGCGCGGCTCAGCAGCCCGCTCGGTGGCGGCCGCGACGTCCTCCGCGTCTGCCGGGAGAAGCAGAGGGGGACGCTACGCGAACCAGGCAAGAGCAATTGCCCCGGCGGGGGGGAGGGGGTGACGCGAGAATAGTAAGCCTGCAGTGGGAAGAGGCTCCAGGCGGCCGCAAGAACCACCCGGCCTCCTCCGCCCCTCCCGGTCCCCTTTCGCCTTCCCCACAAAATGCTCATTCACTGGCGCTCCGGGTTCCAGGAGCGCAGAATTTGGCCCTGGATCCTGATGCGGCCGTGAACGGAATCAAAACGCGGGGTGGGGGGTGGGGAATGTCCACGATCGGAGCAACCGAGCAACATTCCCTAGGAAGACGATCCCCTCTCCCCGCTTGGCCGCGCGCCCAGCTGTTTCTGCCCCTCCTTGACCGGCATCCGTGTGCAGCAGCTGGACCCTCCAGAACCGCCGGACACCCAGGGGAACCTCGGACCCGGTCCCTGGACTCCCCTTGGATTGCTTCCAGGCGCTCCTCCCTGGTTGGCTGCCTTTCCACCGGCGCCCCTCCGTGCGGCGGCTTTCGACCTGCCCTCCCCGCCGCACCCCTGACTTGAACCGGGTCCGCAGCGGGGCGAGCGGGGGCGGGGGGGGGCGCCGCACTCCGGCACCTGCGATCCGGCGCAGCCCAGCAGACGGGGCGCGGGGCGAAGGGGCGGGGCGAGGAGAGGAGGGGCGGAGCGGAGCGGGGCGCGCTGCCCCCCCCCCGGCCGTCCCGCCGCTCCTCCTGCCCGGCCGGGCTTCCAGCGCCGCAGTTCTGCACCGCAGTGGCCACCGCAGCGCCAGGGCCGCTCTCCCGGGGACGCGCGGGCTGCTTCTTCGCGCCCAGGCCGGTGAGTTCCCAACGCGCGCGCTTCTCCGCGCCCAGCGGGGCTCGCTTCGGGGAGGCGGCGGGGCTCACTCGGGCCCGGCTGAACGGCAGGTCGGGCTGCCCCAGGTGCGGAGCGTCTTCCGCGTGTCCGCCTGGACCGAGGCGGGGAGATGGCGGGGGGGGGGGCTGTCCGAGCTGCCCGGCCGCGGCGGGTTTGAAGCCTGAGGTCCGGGCTGCAGGGGGTGACCCGGGAGGGCGTTGGGATTCTTGGGGAGCAGCTGAAGTCCGGGGGACCCTCCCTGCTCCCTTCCCTTCTGGCCTCGGGAGCCCGAGAAGGAAAGAAGGAAACGCGCCGGCGTCGAATTCTTCGGGAAACGTCCGAGCAGGGCGGGACTGCCGGCTTTTACTTCCCGAGGCCAGGAGTAAGATATCCAAAGTTAGTCTGCCTCTGAAGATGGAGGCTCTCTTTGCTACCGGGCATTCAAAAGTTCTCCAATAAAACAAAGTATCAATTTAAGAATTGATACTTTAAAATTCAAGTTCTTCTCCTGCTCCACTAATCTATCAAGAAAGCGGGGAGGGGAATCATGTCCTTCCCCTTCATTAAAGAGGCAAAGGTTTCCAATTGTCCAGCATTCTTTGTGGCAAGCACATTTTTTCATTTCCTTGAGAAATTTCGAAACGCCCTGCCCCAAGAACCTGGCGGTTTCTGCAGTGTTTTACTGGTGGGCTTTTCATTTTAGGAAGGGATTTGGTCCTACAAGCAATCTCTACCTCCCCTTCTGGTTTTTTATTTTGTTTGTAAAGAAAATATCCTATTGGCTGCAAATATTGCGAGCCATCCTGAGCCAGGGAGAACAGGGTCACTGCTGGGTTTCCGAATTAGAGGATCCCATAGATCTCTTCAAATAGGTCTCCCCACGCCCTGTGCTTGCATTGGGAGCATCACAACCAGTCCAGGGCTTCACCAGAGTGCAGCTCTCCAGCCCCGGGGAAGGACCAGGAGTGGGAAGCAGCTCCAGAGAAACACCTAAGTTTCCTGTGGAAATCACACCCTGGGCTTCAGGAATGCTGTAACTGAATTAGACCTGCTTTGCCTCTCTAAGAAATGGAATTTAAACTGTTTCTTGTGTAGATGAATGAAACAGAAATGAAGAAATGAAGATTAGCATTGCTGTAGACCAGGGGTGTCAAACTCAAATTCATTGAGGGCCACATCAGCATTGCAGTTGCCCTCAGGGGGCCGGGTGGGTGTGGCCAGGGTGGGCGTGGCTAGAGTGTGTATGGCCTACTGGGTGGGCATGACCAGCTCTACATCGTTCGCATCAAGGGTGCCTATGGGGGCCTGGGCAGGAGTGGGACAGATAGGAGGGTCTCTGGGCCAGGGCCAAGGCAGTGGGGGCCGTTCCCTCACTGTTTCCAGGATGGCTTCGCGGGCCACATGAGACCACTTTGCGGGCCGGATCTGGCCCCCGGGCCTTGTGTTTGACATGTCTGCTGTAGACCATCCCAAAACACCAGTTCAGCCAGCTTCATGAAAACTTGGTGGGTTCCTCCCTTCGGTAACTTCTCCACAGACACCCACATTGGTCCCATCCTCCCCTTGCTGACTGGGAAGTTCTTTGGGCCTTGGCCTCAGTTTCCCCCTCAACTCACTGGGGGCAAGTGTGCAGTGCCAACCCTGGCCATATGCTGCCTGGACCGGTGGCTTGCTCTGGCCAACTATCTGCCTGTGGAAGGGGGCAGCTGAGGGATGGCATCTCGGGTAGCATGGCTGGTGGCGATATTTTAGTTTGGTGATCAAGTAGCTGCATCAGAAAAATAATATTCATCAAGTTGCTTCTTACATCAGCTATGAACAGAAAAAGCGCTGCTGGTGTTTAGTGCCAGACTCATTGGTGTGCTCTGCCCAAGGAGCAGGAGAGGCCATGAAGTTATCTTGGCACCCTCTTTTCCCGTGCCACTCCCAGCGGTGCTAAAAAGGAACCTGGGGCCAGTTTGTGTCCATGTAGCTGCCAGCTCTTCCCATTAGAGACAAATTGAGCTGGGTTTCTCTTTTGTGGGGGGGGGGAGGCAGAGTGGGGGCTATCCTAATCCTAGTCCTCTCTCTTCCTTTCTTTTGTTGATCTCTGTGTTTATTTGGCAAGTAATTTTGGGGGTGCCCCACATAGGCACTTCCACACCCACTTTCTCTGCAAAGACCATTTTCCCAGGCTTGCTGGGAGGGGCTGCTCTGCACTGTGTCCCAGGGAGGTGCTGTCTGCAGTTCTTCCTAAGAGCAGCCTCTGTCGCTGCCGGATGTGTTTTCTAGCACTTATTGTAGACCTTCTCACACTTTGCGTGAAGTTTTTCTTTCCCATGGGCCTGATCCCTGCCTCCAGCAGTAACAGGGAGGGAGAGCCTCTGCCAGGGCCCTCCACTGCTGAGCTCCTTGGAGAGGTGGAGAGCAGGCAGGGCCCTTTGTAGCAGAAGAAGCCGGCAGACAGCTGTGGAGCAGCCCGCCCCCACCCCCAAGGAACCCTGCCAGCCCTCTGGTGAGAGTGCAGTGATGTTGCTCTATGCAGGCCGGCCAAGGACTTTCTGCAGGGGGTGGGGATGTGGCTGCTGGCAGGAAGGAGCCCTCTTCACAAAGGGCTGCTTCTCACCCCCCTCCCAGGGGACTTTCAGTCCCCAAATTCTTTCAAGCAGGCCAAGCAACCTCTCTGCTGCTGTTGCCTGGAAATAACTCATTATGGTCGCCCCCCCCCCCACCCGAGTTCAGTGGCATCAGAGATGCTGGGAAGATGTTTTCTTTTGAAGGCTGGCATTACCTGCTGGAGCAGATTAGAACCTACAGGATCTGAGGCAGTCTACCTCTGAAGTTGGAATCACCAAGCACAAAAGGAGGGAAAGCCGCCCAAGGCCAACTGGGATCCTTGCTGTAGAACCTCATGATTCAGGGGCAAGTGGAAACATTAGGGAGAATTCTCTACGCCTCTTCCCTGGGCTATTGGATTGAATAGTACTGCTAGTTTTCCATACCTCCGTATTCTATTCCACTTTAGGCTAAAATTGTGGCCAGATTTTATGGGGATGACCTTCTTGGGGTTCTGGCTGAATCCCAAGGAGCCTCCTCTCCCCTCCCCTCCCCCCAGAGCCACTGGGGCACATAGCAAGTCCTATCTGGGAAAGGCTTCCTGATCTACAAAAAGATGTTGAGACCTTGGGAAATGTTCAGAGAAGAGCAACTAGGATGATCCAAGGCCTGGAGACTGAAACATACCAACTATGGGACTTGGGTTTGGCTAGTCTAAAGAAAAGAAGAAATAGGGGAGACGTGATAGCAGTCTTCCAGTATTTGAGGGGCTGCCACAAAGAAGAGGGGGTCAAATTATTCTCCAAAGCGCCAGAGGGAAGGACGAGAAACAATGGTTGGAAGCTGACCAAAGAGAGAAGCAACCTGGAATTAAGGAGAAACTTCCTGACAGTGAAGACAATTAACCAATGAAAAACTTGCCTCCAGAAATCATGGGCTCTCCATCACTGAAGATTTTTAAGAAGAGGCTAGACAGTCACTTGTCTGAGATGGTATAGGTTCTCCTGCTTCAGCAGGGCGGGGAGATGGACTAGAAGACCTCCAAGGTCCCTTGCAGCTCTATTCTATTCAGTCTCCTGCCCCAAGTTGGTGGCAGCTGCTGATGCCTGATTTTGATTCTGATCCCTGCAAATTCTTTGGTATCTCCTGGGTTTAAGGAACTGTAAACTGTGGGGGAACTCCCAAACTGGTCCATTTTGCACCAAGCAACTTTCAAACAGGTCCCAGCAACTTCTGAGGATGAGAAGATATTCCAGGCTAACCCCAAACCGTAGTGTATTTGGGGAGTGCACACTTCCCCTCTTGAGTCCATGGCCAAGCTGCTCCATTAATGCCCCAAGAAAGGGGGCCCAACCTGTACCCACAGGCTGCTGCCCAGAGCTCCCTCAACATTCCAGTGAGAGCAGCAGCAGCAGAGTGGCAGGTGGCAGAAAAAGAGGGAGGGGTCCGCATTCAGCCGAAGGGCTTCCCAGAGACTTGAAAAGATCCTGGGCAATGCTCCAGCTTTCCTGGCTGCTGGCCTGGAGTGGCCCGTTGGGCACCGTGAATGGACTCTCTTCAAATGCTTCTACATTTGGTGGACGCAAGAAGAAAAAATACAGGGAATGCATACCAACAAGGGATGGGGGGGGACAGAGATGTGTTCACACACACACACACACACACCCTCCAGGCGTGTTCAGCTTTTCCCACCAGAAAACAGGATGCCCCTTGTATACAGCCCCCCACCCAGAGATCACCCACCTCCACTTTCTCTGAGCCTGGGTAATCTGTGCCTGTTTCTGAAGAGCAGCCAGTTCTCCCTCCCCCCCCCCTGCCGCATTCTGCCTGGCTCAGGTCAGACCCAAAGATTTACAGTCCCCGCTGCTTCCTCTTGCTTCCTCTTCCCCCGAATCGGGTTCGTGATCCACAGGCTTTTCACACCAAGGAGCAGCTCCGGGTTTTTTTCCAGCTGCCAGAAGGTGGCCTCAGGCAGCTGGTTTCTGGGGCTGTTCCCCACCCCTCGATTTGGGGCTCTTTAATCTCCACGTTGGTCTCTGCCGCTCCATTGTGAAGTGCTCTTCAGAAAGCGTGTGAGTTCTGTGCAGTGGGCAGTGCGGGTGGGCACCTTCTGTGGCATCTAGGTGAATCTTTCCATTAGTCACCAATCATCCGAGCTCCCACTGATGCCACTGGATGCGGCTCTTGTTATTTTCCATTTGACCACAGAACTTGGTACCCGCAAAAGAGAAGAAATGTCAGATGAGACACAGCTTGCTCTCCCTCCCTCCCTCCCTCCCTCCCTCTCTCTCTCTCTCTCTCTCTCTCTCTCCAGAAGTTCAGTGTCCTCTTCACTACCTTGCAGCTGATGTGGATGCAGCTGCTGAGCTCTCCTTTTCTTTGTCCTTCTTAATTATCTCTCTCCTCTTAATTGCTTCTTCTCCTTTCTGTGCTCAATATTTTTAAGCCAAAACAGGAAACCTCCCTTTCCTTACCTTCTGAAACCTGCCATGAGGCTGTCTGGAGCACACATACCTGGAAACTGACATTATTATGTAAACAACGTGAAGTCACAGCTGCCAGTTCTTTAGCTGGTGTTGGCCATCAAATGCATCAGGTTCTTCCCAAGAACCTGGGATGTTGTACTGTATTGACTAGTATGTGAGCGGATCCAAGCAATTATTATTAGCATTATAATTAAAGTTATTCAGTTGGTCTCCATCAAGAGAGAGAGAGAGAGAGAGAGAGAGAGAGAGAGAGAGAGAGAGAGAGAGAGAGAGAGAGAGAGAGAGAGAGAGAGAGAGAGAGAGAGAGAGAGAGAGAGAGAGAGAGAGAGAACTGCACCAGGGGAAGAGGTTGGGGAGAATACTATTGCTTAGTATGTGAGTAATCAAAATTATGGGATGAGATGCTTACATCCGCTAGTGACTAGGCCTTTGTCATGCTTGATCTTGTTTCTGAAGCAACATTGTGGCTTTAGTATTTATAGAATTTCATAGATAGATAGATAGATAGATAGATAGATAGATAGATAGATAGATAGATAGATAGATAGATAGATAGATAGATAGATATTGGAATTAAATATGCAGAATAAATTGTGGGACTTCTGAAGCTTTCCACAAAACCTACCTGTCTGTTCTGAGCAGACACACACAGGTGAGCAATCAGAGTTGCTTGGGGTAGCTGAGGGCAGGAGATGGCATGTACAGTCCTGGCCAACCCCAGGGTCCCTAGCTTGCCTCGATGGACTTTGTACTCAAAGGTCCAGAGGAGTGAGCCAAAATGTAATTCAAGCCACAGTCCCTGGGTCCAAGCAGCCAGATTACAAAGGAGCAGAATTTTCACAAGAAGACGATGAATAGACCAAGGTTTTGATCAGCAGAGCACTTTTGGGCCATTGAGTCTCTAGCTTGACTGGAGGGCAGAGCAGAGGGAAACAAACATTCATTTCCTGTGATTTCACAGGTGCTACTGGCAAGGCAAGTGGTAGCCCTTCAAGAGCAAGGGAGGGCCTCTGGAGAAGTTCCTCCAAAGATGAGGAGGGCCTTCAAAACTTGCTTTGGCTATCACTCCTTGCATTTCACAAGTTCACTTAGAGTTAGACCCTCTCCTGCCAGCATGCCTTTGGCCTTGGTTGATTCATAGTGAGGTAAATCCTTGTGTTGGTTTGGTTGCAGTTATGTTGATTCAGTGGCTTTACCCATCTGATTGGGGCAATCTAGGAACATTGTCCATAAATGGAGAAGCAAACACCACAGCCTTTTAGGGTCTCAAAAGGGTCTTTTCTTTAAATGACTTTGCATTTGCAGCTGCCAGGGAGTTTTCACTAGAAATCAAAGACTGTAATGGCCAAAGATGCTTTGAAGATCATCTACTGCAGACATGTCAAACACAAGGCCCGGGGGCCAGATCCGGCCCGCGAAGTGGTTTCATGTGGCCCATGAAGCCATCCTGGAAACAGTGAGGGAACGGCCCCCACTGCCTTGGCCCTGACCCAGAGACCCTCCTTCTGCCAGAGACCCTCAGATCTGTCCCACTCCTGCCCAGGCCCCCATAGGCACCCTTGATGCCAACGATGGAGAGCTGGCCATGCCTACCCAGTAGGCCATACGCACTTTAGGCACGCCCACCCAGTAGGCCACACCCACCCAGTAGGCCACACCCACCCGGCCCCCTGAGAGCAACCGCAATGCTGATGCAGCCCTCAATGAAATTGAGTTTGACACCCCTGATCTACTGCAACTTTCTGCTCAAGGCTGGCATTTGCCACAGCAGCAGTCCCCACCTCGGTTTGGGGACCTCTGGCGAAACAGGCAGGGCAGCCATCTTCACTTTGTAGATAGGCCAAAGGGGTCAACTGGCCAAGGCAACCAAGTCCGTACCTGAGAGGAGAGGTGGGATTGGGAGCACCACCCAGCTGCTTTGCAAAGGCCACAGCAGGCCTTTAGGAAAGGGACTGAACAAAGAGCTGCCCGGCTCAAATGTCCTTGAGGACTACCATATGTAATTACAGGGCATAGAGCTGATGGTGCCCCCTACCCCAAAGGTTGCAGTAGGAAAAAATGCCAAAAAAAAACAGAAAAGACCCCAAGCTCAGAATCACGCCAGTATAAGCTTGTCTAAAACTGGGGGATGCTGGAAAAACATCCTTACACCACTCCTGATCACTGGGTGGGAGGGCAGTGGTTTTTCTGCCTTGTCCCTAACTTTAGTCCTGCCTCTTCCTCCTCCCTGGCCAGCCACCAGCGCTGCAGCTGACATAGGGAGGGGCGTGAGGCGTGCTCCTTCCTGCCCTTTGACAGGTCACCTTTGTCAGCTGAGCAACCAACTCTTGCAAGAGAAAGGATCCCTCTGGGAGAAGCGTAGGAAGACTGTATATCACACCGGATCCCGGTGCAAGGCTGGGGAATATCCCAAGTGGCACCTTAGGCCAACTTAAGTTGCCTCAGAGAACCTGGAGATGGTATATACAGCGCAGCTGAACTCCAGCAAGAAAAAAGCTAACGACAATTATTCGCTGGTGTCCCAGAGCACGGGAGAATTTCAGCTGAGCGTTAGGGAAAAAACTCAAGAGCGCAGCTGGCCATGGAGCCACGGACTCCAAGACCCCCTTCAAGGAATGTTTTCGGTTGGGGGGGGGGTTGGCGAGGCTGTCTTCCGGCCTTACTCATTTTACTACTGCTGATTACTTTCCCGGTCTATCCGGGCCTTTTTCCACATTTGCTGTTAATGCACATAATGGTAGCACTGGGTGCGTGCGTGCGGGTGTGTGTGTGTGTGTGTGTGTGTGAGAGAGAGAGAGAGAGAGAGAGAGAGAGAGAGAGAGAGAGAGAGAGAGAGAGAGAGAGAGAGAGAGAGAGAGAGAGAGAGAGAGAGAGAGAGAGAGAGAGAGAGAGAGAGAGAGAGAGAGAGAGAGAGAGAGAGAACAAGCAGGACTCGGGCAACATCTCCAGAAAAGGCTGCGGGCAAAAGCTTTGACAGACGCGGCAGGTGCAAAACGTCTCCATCGCGCCCGAGACTGAGACCCAGGCTGGAGCTGCCAGCCTCCCTCTCAGGGGCCGCGCTGGAGGGCTGCTGGGGATCAGGGCCGGTCGGGGCCGAAGGGCGCCAAGCCCCGCTTTTCCCTCTCAAGGCGCCCAGTCGCCGCCTAGGAGACCCCGGGAGCGGTCCGGCTCCTCCCCTCTTTTTCCCGCTAGAGCGAAGGCTTAACGTTCCGACTCAGGAAAGGCTTTTCTCGCCGCGGCCGGAATCGACCGCTTCGCCAAACTCCGTGGGGGGCAAAAACGTTGGGGACGAAAAGGCTGGGCGGCCCTTGGACCCAGAGAGGCCGGGCGGGGCTCGCGACCGCCGCTCTCGGGCTCCGCGCACCACCGCAAAGCCGGGACCGGCAGCAGAGCTTCGGCTTCTGTTCACCCGCGGAAAGGCCGGCCTGCCGGAGGGAGACGTCGAGCCCGCCGGTCTCGGCCCCCGGCCGGTCTCCCCAAGGCCGCTTGAAGGCTGGGCGCGGCCGGCAGCAGAGCCCTTCCCGCAGCCAGCGCGTCCTCTCGGGACGCCCTCCGTCTGGCCTCTCCGCTCCTGGCGCGCCCCCGGGGCCTGACTGGGACCCCCCGCGCGATGCCCCGATGCTCGTGGGCGCCCGGCCTCTCGTGGGCGGGGATCGACCCCGCGCGCCTCCCCAGGAGAGCTGAAGACCCGGCCCGCGGCGGCCACCCCGAGAAGTTGGAGGGGACACGAACGTGGCCGGTCAGAGCAGCAAAGGCCGGGCGGTCGCTCGAGTCCGTGGGATGGCTGCCCGCGCGGGCCGGGCCGGTTGGCTTCGCTGCCTCTGATGGCCAAAGCCTCGCCCTCCCCCGTCTCGCTGCCCGGCAGAAGAAACGCGCTCCGTAAGTGGCAAAGGCAGCACTGGGAGGAGCTGGACAAAGGCGCGTCGATACATTCTGGAAGAGACGGCTAAATGAGGCGAGGTGTCGCCGGGAAAGAAGGGCGGGCAAATGCCTTGCATCTTGGCCGCTGCCGCCTGGCGCCCCCTCAGAGCCCGGGCCCGGTGCCACGCACAGCCAAGGGGACGCCTGAGGAGGCACCTAGGGCAGCTTTCCAAGCCCCCCCCCCCATGCCTCCTGCTGAGCAGGCGTCCTGTGGCAGAACCCGCGTCCAGGAGGTCCCTAGCGTAGGAGGAGAGCGCTGGAAGCGACCTAACTGGTGATCAGGTCCAAGGCCCCCAGGCTGCGGGATCCGCCCCGCCCACTGGACGACCTCTCAACCTGTTTGAAGGAGGCCTTCCTGCGGAGCCTCCCCTGACTGACAGCTGTCGAGAAGTTCTTCCTCTTTTTTGACTCCTTCCCTTCATCCCACTTGCCTGGAAGAGTTTAAGGCTCCTGCCCTGCGCAGGAGGGCTGGACTAAAAGCCTCCCAGGCCCCTTCCAGTCATCCTCTCTCCTCTGTTCCTGCACCCTTAACGTTTCATTGCATTGTCTAGTCTTCCCCCTCTGGGGCAAGCAAGAAGTCGGAACCCACCCCTTGTTTATCCAGTGTGTTGTAGACACTGCTGTGTATTCCTGAAGTGAACCATCGTTTCCATTGTGAAGAAATTCAGTATGATTTCCGGTAAAATCCAATCGATTATTTGAATCCACAATGAAAGGTGTCATGGTTCTTTTTCACATCCAAAGCAGAAACGACTCTTCCAGAGGACAGAAAGCTTTTTCCACATTGAGAAAGGCCACCCCTGCTCTTCTTCACTCACGGTATGTCCGGTTATCGTTCACAGGTCTCTTTGGATCAAAGCCCACCTGATCCGCATTTTATATTTGCCAGGAGCTCGTTTTTTCTCCCTGCCAAAGTACCTGTAAAAAGTTTATAACCAATTATTCAATAAAAAGCGAAGCCCTCTTGCAGCGTAGCTCACCCCTCCCTTTCAAACCAAACCCGGGAGAAGGAGAGGTGGGGAGGGGGGCAGGGAGAGGGGGAGCGAGCGAGAGAAGCACTGGTTCCCAGTCGCTGGTTCCTTTATATCTCCTTACAGGGGCTGGGGAGATGTTTTATTTTGCGATAAAAGGCGGAGGACGGGTGGCGTTAAGCGAGTCTTTTTCTCCCTGGCAGAGCCCAACAAGCTTCCTCTATATGCTGTACTTCAGGGGTCTTCACACTTGGCCCTTTTATGACGTGAACTTCAACTTTAAATAAATAAAATAAACATTTATTGTCAAAGTACAACATGTGTACATTGAGATTAGCTGAACCTCCCCCCCTGCTCTCTCCCCCCAACACACAGTGACAACAAACCCTCCATCCTACCACACCATGTGAACCAACTACACCACACACCGCCCTCCCAAGTCAATTTTGCATAAGTTCACAGAGATTATATCCCATTTAAAAGCCTAACAGCCCACGGATAAAAGCTATTTTTCAGCCTGTTGGTACGGCTGGCTATATTCCTATATCTCCTACCGGATGGTAGGAGAGTAAAGAGATACCGTCCAGGGTGTGAGTCATCCCTGAGAATCTTCCTCACTCTTCCAAGGCAACGAGCCCTGGCGATGTCATCCAGTGGTGTCAGGGGACAGCCCACAATGTCTTGTGCTGTGCTCACCACCCTCTGTAATACTTTCCTGTCCGCGGCTGTCAGACCAGCATACCAAACCACAATACCATACGAGAGGACACTCTATAGTAGACCGCTAAAAGAGGGTCATTAGCCGTTGTTCTACCCTGTTCTTCCGCAAGACCCTAAGGAAGTGAAGCCTCTGTTGGGCCTTTCTAGCCACCTGGGTTGTGTTAACTTTCCAGGTCAGATCTTCACAGAGGTAGACTCCCAGAAATTTAAAGGAGGAAACTCTCTCTACACAGTCCTCCCCAATGTAAAGTGGGGCAGGTTCCTCCTTTTTTCTCTGGAAGTCTAACACCATCTCTTTCGTCTTGCCGACGTTTAGGTGCAAGTTGTTGTTACTACACCATATGGATAGTTTTTGTACCTCCGCCCTATATGCTGTCTCATCCCCACCTGTAATAAGACCCACCACAGTTGTATCATCTGCGAACTTGATTATCGCAGTGGATGGGTCAGATGATACACAATCATAAGTGTATAAAGAGTACATGTAGGGGCTAAGCACACAGCCCTGTGGCGTGCCGGTGCAAAGCTTCAGGGGGGTGGACAAAGCAGACCCGACCCTCACTGTTTGTAACCGATCCCTAAGAAAGTCTTGAATCCAATCGCAGATGGCGGGGGAGAATTTCAAGTCAGTCAGCTTCTCGATGAGAATGCTCAGCAAAATGGTGTTGAAAGCCGAGCTGTAGTCGACAAAAAGCATCCTGACATAACTTCCAGGTCTCTCGAGATGACTTGCTACAGAGTGTAAAGCAGTAGCTATGGCATCGTCTGTTGACCTATTTCCCCTGTAGGCAAATTGATGTTTATCAAAGTCCAGTGGGAGGCATGTCCTAAGATGTTGGAGAACCAATCTTTCGAAGCATTTCATGACTACAGACGTTAATGCAATAGGTCTGTAGTCATTCAGGCACTCAACTGCAGTTTTCTTGGGGGCCGGGACAATGGTAGCTGCTTTCAAGCACGATGGTACACATGCCATTTGCAAGGAGATGTTAAAAATCCTTGTCAGGACCACTGCTAATTGATCGGCACAATTCCTGACCACTATCCCCAGCACAGCCTTCAATACAGCTCTCACTTGGTGTTCACACAGGGTGAGTGGCTGAGAGTCAGAAGGCCGGCCAGCAGAGGCTACGGGGTCTGGTCTTTTAACCTCGTAGCGGGCGAAGAAGATATTCAGCTCCTCAGCCAACGAGGCATCGGTGTTTGCCATGCTCCTCGTGCTGCACTTATAGTTGGCCCTTTTATGACTTGTGGACTTCAACTCCCAGCGTGCCTGGCTGAGGAATTTTGGGAGTTGAAGTCCACAAGTCATAAAAGGGCCAAGTTTGAAGAGCCCTACTATACTTACTGTCGCGGTGACATTTACAACGGTTTCTTCCTCAATGCCTGTTCCGTCTGAATTCTTCCCGCCGGGATTTCTTCTACTTTTTTCTACTCCATTAAAGGCCAGCAGGTGGCGCTCTCGCACCTTTTCCATATTGTGCTTTCCACGAGCTTCTTAACGCGCTTCTCCTCCCGTCTCCTTCGTGGTGGCAAATGTTACGCTTTGCGCTTTGCGCTGCGTAATTAAAGGTCCTGTGTGAACCCGTGTGTGTGTGTATGTGTGTGTGTGTGTGAGAAAGAGAGAGAGAGAGAGAGAGAATGCTGTTGCACTGTGTCTTCTGTCTTTCGCACGCACACACAGCCCCCAAAAGCGAGATAAGCTGGAGGCGCTTTGGGCCGAGACCGCAACGTGGCCGGAATGGGTCCACTTTGAAAACATCCTTTTCCGGAGGTCCGGGATGGGGATGAGAGGTAGGAAGTTTTCCCAAGTTCGAGATCAGTCCCCAGCTGATTACTTTGCTATTTCGGGGGAGGGGTGTCGTCCAGGTCTTTATGAGTAACAGTCAGGTGCAGAAAAGACCCAGGTCCTTGTCTGACTGCCAAACAACCACCATTACAGCATTTTGGCATCTTTGACATTCAGACAAATAGTCCAGTTATGTGGATGTTCCCTCTTTTTCTTTTTTCTAGTGAACTTGAGAGAAGACCATTGCTGAGGCTTTCCCTTCCTGCCTCCCCCCCCAAGCAGGACCAGGATGGCCCACTGCCGAGACTTCTTGCTCTGCGCTGCCTTGGCCCAACTGGCGTTTCTGGGGGCCTCCCTCTACCTTGGCAGGGAAAGCACAGGTAACGCAGCCCTGATGCATGGTGGGGCGGAAGCGGTGGTTGGGCAGGGTGGGCCAAGTGCTCCTCTCTGTCTCTAGAGGCGGGAGGGGGGCCCTCACAGAAGGCAGGTGTAGCAGTCAGACCAAGAAGGTTCAGCCTTTTGCACTTCTGATAAAAGGGGGAGGTGGGCAATGGCCGCCAATGACTTCCATGTGGCCCCCGGGCCTCTTTTCGCCTCTCTGGAGCTCTTCCAGATTATGCCAATGAAAATGGATGGGACGGTTAAAATATAACATTGTCTCTCTCCCAAAACTGGTGGAGCGGGGAGGCCATCCAGGGCCAGGATGCAGCCATTGGCCCTCGGGAGATGCGACTGTCAGTCATTGCCTCAGTCTGCAAATCAAAGAAACGGATGGAAGAGCAGCCGCAATGGGGAAAGAACTGCCCTCCCGAAAGACCCATTCGGTCCCTGCCAGTCCTGCAGGTACCCTCCCCAGGCCTCTCACAGCTGGTCCCTCCTTTTCTCCCCCCAGATGACCTCAAAGTTCTGCGGGTCTCAATTGCCAAGTATCCGCCCGTGCGAGCCGTCCTGTCTGGCAGCCTCACCATCCCCTGCCACATCACCTACCTGCGGCCACTGCCCACTGCCGAAACGTCCGGCCGGCAAGGGGTTCGGGGCACCCTCCGAGTAAAATGGACCTTCCTTGTTGACGGCAAAGAGACCGAGATCCTGGTGGCCCGGGGCCTGAAGGTCAAAGTCAGCGAGATCTACCGCAACCGAGTCTTCCTGCCCTTCTATCCCAACTCGCCCACGGATGCCACCCTGGTCCTGAGCGAGCTGCGCTCCAACGATTCCGGGCTGTATCGTTGTGACGCTCAGCATGGGATTGAGGACGGGCAGGATTTCCTGGAGGTGAAGGTGAAGGGTAAGAGGTTCCTACCAGGCTCAGCCCCAGCCCACCCAGGTCTGCCCCCCCCCAGGCTGTCCCATGGCTGGATGGCAGGCAAAATGCTAGGTGAACTTTTAGAGCCAGTTAAGTTAGGAATTGGCTTGTTTTAAGTGTAACATAATCCATAATCTGCAACATGCCAGAGTTAAATCATATTTTAAGGGATTTCTCAGGAGTAGCTTCACATTTGTGGCTTAAATTCTTTCATGCAGCTCCCCCTTGGAGCTCTTAAAATCTGTCTTTTGGCCGCTTCCTTGCTATGATCCAAACTACTATATATCTACTATGGACTTACATGGTTTGTTTCTGTTTTATTCAATTTATGATCCCCATATTCTGAGTGGTGGACTAGTAAGTGTCAGCAAACATTTTCTTGAAGAGGACAGCAACAAAGATGATTAGGGGTCTGGAGAATAAAACGTATGAAAATGCGTTGTTCATTTTCGTACAGGAATTGAGTATGTCTAATGATAAAGAAGGACATGATAGGCTGACATGATAGCAGTTTTCCAATATTTGAGGGGCTCCTAGAAAAATGAGAGGGGCCAAACTATTTTCCAAAGCACCAAAAGGCAAGACAAGAAACAATGGCTGGAAACTAACCAAGAGAGAAGCAACCTAGAACTAAGGAGAAACGTCCTAATGGTGAGAGCCATCAACCAGTGGAATAGTTTGCCTCCAGACACTGGAGGTTTTCAAGAAGAGATTGGACAGCCATATGTCCGGAATGGTAGAGGAGGGTCTCCTGCTGGAGCAGGGGGTTGGACTAGAAGACCTCCAAGGTCCCTTATCAACTCTATTATTCTATGTTCCTTTCCCTCCTTCCATGAAGTAAGCAAAATTCTCATGAAGAGAATTTTTTAAAACTGTTTTAGGATAGAAAATTCTATTTCCCTCAAGGAAGATCTTAACAGCTTTCCCTACACGAGCCAACGCTGTCAAGAAAACCTTCGGTATTAGTTGATAAACCAAAGCAAAGCCAGAGGGTAGCAGAAGCTTAATAAAACTGAGATCCTACGAAGGCCACCTCAAGGGAACTCGGCCTTCTTGAGCCAGGATCTCCATCCCGGGAGGGAGGGAGGGAGGGGAAGGGGGGCAGAGAGGGAGGGAGAAAGCTCAGAGCAAACGTCCCCTGGGGCGCCCTTTTAGGTGGGGGAAGAGAGGAGTCAGCAAGCCTTGCAGCCCTAAGGGAAGTCAGCCTGGGCGTTGCAACGGTCCCGAGACGTAACCAGCAACGCTTGCAGGTTGCCGGCCTCAGCCCCCTGCGAGAGAAGGGCGCTCGGTTCGCCTTCCCCGCCGGGCTGGGCTCCGGCGGCCGGCGAGAGAGCGGCAGAGCCGGGCCACAGTTAGAAAGGCCCCGGGAGAGGCCGGGCAGAAGCCGCGGCCGGCGAGAGGAGGGCGGTACGGCAAGGACCGCTGGAGCGTTTGAGGGGCCCCGGCGCCACCGGGCAGAAGCAGCCGTACCGGCGGGGGCCGAGCTCCGGAGCCTCCTGCCCGGCCAGGCGCCCAGCTCTCTCCTCTCGCCTTGCAGGGGTCGTCTTCCACTACCGGGGCGGGTCTTCCCGCTACGCTTACACCTTTCCCCAGGCCCAGGCGGCCTGCGCCCGGATCGGAGCCACCATCGCCACCCCCGAGCAGCTCCACGCCGCCTACCGCAGCGGCTACGAGCAATGCGACGCCGGCTGGCTGGCGGACCAGACGGTCAGGTAAGGGGGCGCGGCGGGCAGGGCGGGGCTCGGCTGGCCGTCGCTCCTAGCGGGGATCGGGCCCTGCGGTAAGGCCCGGACGCCCCCGGACTGGGGCGGAAGGACTCCGCTCCCCTTGCTAGTTGCCAGGTTGGTTGGGAAAGTAAAAGGCACCTTTAACTGAAAGGCCGGTATTGGTGTCAGACTGAGTTTAACGCAAAAACGTTTGGAAAACCCTGCAGTAAAACCGCATTTCCTGGCCTAGGCTGCCACGCTTAAAACGTTTGTACTTTTGAAGTTTATGCGTTTGTGTTTTTATTTCATTTTTTCTTAGTCATCTTAAAGTTTTGTTTTTGGTTCTTCAACTTTCTGGTCTGCAGGCATTACCAAAGTCTAGTTGGCTTCTTAGTTTTAACTCTGCTCAGTATCCATGCCTAGGAAACGCCTCGGTATTCTTTACCTAGAGGCCGATTTCAATGTGTGTGTGGCGAAAAAGAAGCAGAACCCAAATATACATGCTGATCTGGAACTACTTCTCCAAAATAAATATTTTGGATTTTGCTGATAGAAAGATATCTTTGCCTCTTAACATAGACCAGCAAAATAAACAAGTAAAGTTTCTGGTTTGGTGAATTGAATTATTTGCACAGTAATAAATGTATTTTATGGATTTTTCCTCAATCCATTTTTTTCAAACAGACACTCAGAGCTTGGGGGGGGGGAAAATTGCACAGTTCATACATAACTGGGCACATTGAAGATGGGGGGGGTGCAGATCCTCCATGCCCACCAGTGGCTTCTGCTGACATCCTGCAGAGCACCAGGAAGCCTCTGGCCACGTGGCTTCTCTTCCCAAGGCAGGAATTGGCTCAGGGGAACCAGGAAGAGAAGCCCACCAGAGCCGAGTTCCAGGCTGGGGAGATCCATGCCGGGTGGGCTTAGAATCTTTCCACTTTCATTTTCTCTCACAAGGTGTTTGGCTGAGCTCCTATTTATTCCCATTTCACACTGCAGGCAGCCAGTCCTGACTTGCTTTAACATGTAACCAGACTGTGATCACCTCTAGGTATCCCATCCATACCCCTCGCGAAGCCTGCTATGGAGACATGAATGGCTTTCCGGGAATCCGCAATTATGGCGTAGTCAATCCAGATGACATGTATGACGTCTACTGCTACGCTGAAGAACTTTATGGTCAGTTCTGTGGCCCAAAGCCTTTTGCCCCATGTGGCCCCCATCCCATTCAGTCTTCTGGGACCAGGGCTGGTGGGTTGTCTTCTGCCAGGGGGTGAGAAGAGCCTGGCATGAGATTCTGGCCACGCACTCTATATTCGATGCAATATCTTGTTTTAGGGTTTTTATCTTCATGGTTCAGCCTAAGGGGGAGCCCGCTCATTTTGCTTGTCATTTCTTTTAAAACTCTTGGAATCAGTCTGATTAGCTGATCTAAGATGAGGGCCCACAGAAAATCCCAGGGCTCCGGACTATAATTTTAAAAATATTTTCTTTTGAAATCAGTTTGATTGTAGAATAGAACCATTACAAGAAACCCCTTGCTGCCTCCCACCAGTAAATTCCATTTTTCCTCTTTTAAGCCAAAGTGATTCCAAAGAACTTCTGTGTGGTCGGTATTTCAGTAAATAAAGCATGCTGGTGCTTTTCCTTTCAAAGCATTGTGAGCATTTCTGCCTGCAGGGGAGCTGTTTCGGGTGAGTTCCCCGTGGAAGTTCACCTGGGCGGAGGCCAAAGCCCAGTGCGAAGCTCTGGGGGTGGAGATGGCCACGACCGGCCAGCTCTATGCGGCCTGGAACCAAGGGCTGGACCACTGCAACCCAGGCTGGCTGGCGGATGGCAGCGTGCGCTACCCAATTGTGACAGCCCGCGAGAAGTGTGGAGGGAATCTGCCAGGGGTCAAGACCATCTTCCTCTTTCGCAATCAGACGGGGTTCCCAGATCCCCAGAGCAAGTACGATGTCTTCTGCTTCAAAGGTAAGCAGGGATCTCCCTTGTGGGACTGGGATTGCGTACTTGGCCAGCTCCTGCATGGCAAGCGGTGGCTTTCCCCACAGCTTGTCTCCTGGCCAGGAAAGACAGGAACTTGACAGTTGAGGCGGCCTGCCTTTCCTTGAGTCGGTTCCCATGGGCAGTTCTTTGGCCTCCTGCTGTGTTCCTTGCAGTGTCCTCAGGGTCTTTCTTTTAAAAAAGGCAAAGCATCTGAGTTGCCAAGAAAACCTCAGTGAGTGGAGCTGAAGGCGAGGAAGGCGCTCCTTTACCCTCTTCCCAGCCGGGACATGATTTGCTGGAGTCGAACTCGCCTTATCAGCAAAGGGCTTCCAGAGCCAGCAGGAGCCTCTCTGTCTCATCCGCTTGAGGGTCCCAGATGCCCTCAGCTGGACAGGGTGGGGTGGCTCAGGTAGCCAGCTGGGCGGTCCGCTTGCATGGTTGTCTTCACCAGGAGCACATCTGGCAGAAGAGACCTACCTAGCAGTGGGTGGCACTGGTTCCCTCTGATGGCCAGGCCAGCCACTGCTTCCTACAAGTAACATCTGGAGACCAGCTGGAAATTCCTTGGTAGCCCAGCTCTTTCTTCTCTTTAACATCCAGAGGGGTATTTGGGGGGGGGGGCTTCCCTGCTCCTTCATTATCAGAGCACAAAAGGGCTTGATGCCTGCCCAGAGGCCGGCCTCTGCCTCCCGCTATTGCCCTAGGGCATCTCCTCCCGCTATTACAGGCCAGTCTCCTCCTTGCTCCTCCGCCTCCAGTCACTGGAGCCCAGACCCAGAGCTTTGTCTTCTCCTCACAAGTTGTGGTTGTGGAAAGGCCATCCCTGCCCCTCCAAGGAGGAGATGCCCAAGCAAGCAGCCACTGCTGCCAGGCCCCTGCCCAGCCCAGCTACCCAGATGTTTTTTGGGGTCCCAGAAGAGGGCCCAGGCAGTAACCTCCGCTCTCTTTCTGCTGCAGAGACCAGCCCTCCCCTGGAATCCCCCGTCCCCGAGGCAGAGAGCAGCAAGCAGATCACCACGGTGACCCAGAAGATGGAGGAGCTGCAGCTGGCCGAGGGAGAGCCCGAGGGGGCCAAGGAGTCCAGGGGGGCCATTTATTCTGTGCCCCTCTTCCAGGATCCCCTTGAGGTGCCAGAGGAGCCAAGCCAAGCCTTTGAGGAGGCAGCCACCACAGAGCCCGAGGAGTCTGGCCCAGGCGGTTGTGACAGACGGAGCGGAGGAGAAGAGGGGGAGGAAAGAGGTGGCAGCTGTGCCAGGCGACCTGGGCCTGGTAGGTGGCAGAGAGAAGCGGCATCTTTTTAAAAAAAATAATACTTAAATATGAGTTTTATATTACTGAAAGATAGCACAAACTGAAATCAGGAAATGAAAGGAGAGAGGGGAAAAAGAATATTTAAAGAAGCAACTCCCAATACTCTTTGCAACAAGTACTGGCAAATTAATAAATCCCTCTCACCCCCAATGGAATTACATACACGATTCATTTCTTCCCATAATCCCCCCCTCTTGACCATTCACAAATCTAAAAATCATCATTTCTAGTCAAATGTTAGCAAAAAAGTCTGTAAAGGGTTTCCAGAACTTTATGATTTTTTTTCTTACTTTAGCTTAGATCAAACAAGTCAACTTTATATTCCTTTCTTTTGCTTCTAACCATGTTTATCTTTGATTCATGAAGTTGCTGTAGTGAGATTCACATTTGCTTTCTGCCGTCTCAAAGAATTCTTCGGCGTTTTAGAAACCTTCTCTTGTAAGTCCGAAAAGAAATCCCAGCCCAGGCCTTTTTTCATGTCTTGAGTTGCCATTTGTATTTCTTCTCTGGTTGTCTTTGCTGTTTTGTAATCCTCAATTTCTTTCTTTTCTGATATTCCTCCAGCAGCTACAATTTGTATCCCCTCTTCATCCTGTCTGTCCACAAACTCTTCCACATTGCTGTCTATCATATTTTTCACTTTTTCTCTTTATAATTTTTTTCAAAAAAATGCATTTACAGGTGCAGAAATTATTGCTGCTAAATTTGCTATAAGTTTCTCTCCCAGTTCTTCAAAAATCCTTTGAAATGCCACAAGTGCCCTGCTCTTGTTTGCCATTTTCTTTTTGCTGCTTGGAACTTTAGTTCCCTCCAGTGGCGGAATTCTATACACTCACCAACATTTATTCAGTGACCATTCAAAGTTGCAATGGTGCTGAAAAAAATAACTTTATACCAATTTACAACCATTTATTATCTTTGCCACATCCCTCAGCCACACGATCGCTATTACAGTCAGCATGTTGAACTGTGCCTGGCCTATGTATTTTTCTTTCTTTCCTCCCTTGAGGAGATTGGAGAAAGGGAGTGCAAGAGAGTAAACTGTATGCTCTTCTACACATTGAAAGCAATGAGATTGTACTAGCAGCCAAGAGCTAAGAGCCATGGACACGCTACACCAACATCTTACAGCACTGAGATCTATTTTTCTCTGATCCCTCTCTTCAGTGGGGGCAGGGGAGGGGAAAGCAATTTTTGTGGATTTTAGGTTCGTCTCCTTTGCCTCTGTTTTCTTTCAAAGCATTTTGGATGTAGCGCTTTCAGTTTCCTCCAAAGTCAAAACAATCCACAGCAGTGAGAAGCCCTGGAGTTTCATGGCTGGATGTGGGAATGTCCCGCATTGCAGACCATGAGCAGAGGGACGCCATCCTCTCTAGCCAGGAGAGGTGGGGAGCATAAGTGTCTGGAATGGGACAATTGGCCACAGCCGCCTCCCCCCAGTTGCTCCCCCCCCACAGGGAAAGAGAGCAGCAGGAGGAGGATGAAGTTTTCCCTTGCCTCTGGCACTTGGTGAGTTGTCCTGTGCGAATTTCTGCATTTGGCAAGTTATCCTGTGCAGTCCATTGCGGCAAATTGGCCGGGCCAGTTGTCTCGGGCAAATTGCTCAGGGCGAGGAGGCTGGGGAAGGGCAACTGGAGAAGGGCAGCGGTGGTAGGTTGGCTGGGGTGGGGAGGGGTGGTGTGAGGTGACTGGGGTGAGATAGCTGCAGCCAATTGTCCTAGACCAGGGGTCGGCAACCGGAAAAAGGAAAAGAGCCACTCAGAACGGGTTCCATCACACAAACAAAAAAGTGGGAGCTGCAAAAAGTGCACGCACATGCGTCCACACATGCGCATGCGCAAAAAACATGGGAGGCACCTGCGCGGCGACGGGTCTCCCCTTTGGAGAGGTGCGCGCGCACCTCCGCCCGAACGGAGTTCTCGGCACTAGTGGCTTTTGTAAAGCAGGAATTGCTTCCAGCGGAGTCTTTTCCCTCTGTTTTTTTTTTTACAATAAGTTTCTCCTCCCTTTCCCCTCCCTCAAAGATAAAGGGACCCGGTCTGAAGCGCTAATTAGAAACATCATTTGAGCAATAAACTTAAACACTTTCGAGCAAATAATGCCTGCGGAAAAGAGAGGGAGCGAGCCAGGAAGCTGGTCCTCGCCTACAGCGGCCGGGCCCCAGTGGCTTTTAAAAGCCCGGGGCCTCGCCGGGAATGGAATTTTTAACGGAGGGCTGTGAGAGGGAAAATGGAGGATTTTCACCTGGAGGTTGCGGGGGATCTGGCAGCTTTCCAAACGTGGCGCCATTGTCTGTTCGGGCGGAGGTGCGCGCGCGCAGCTCTCCAAACCTTTGGAGAGGTGCGCGCGCACCTCCGCCCGAACAGCGGTTTGGAGACCTGCTGGTGCCGGTTTAGAAAGCTGCTGCAGGCCGCGGCAGCTTTCTAAACCGGCACCAGCAGGTCTCCAAACCGCACCTCCACCCGAACACCAGCAGGTCTCCAAACGGGTGTTCGGGCGGAGGTGCGAGAGAGGTGCGCGCACAGCTTTCCAAACCTTTGGAGTGGTGCGTGCGCACCTCCGCCCGTTCGGAGTGGTGTGCACGCACCTCCGCCCGTTCGGAGAGGTGCGCGCACACCGGGCGACTGGCAGCCGCAGGAGATGGCTCAAAGAGCCGCATGCGGCTCCGGAGCCGTGGGTTGCCAACCCATGTCCCATGGTGGCGAACCTATGGCATGTGTACCACAGGTGGCACGCAGAGCCCTCTCTGTGGGCACGTGTGCTGTTGCCCCAGTCCTAGGCCTTCAGCTGGGTTTTATAAAACGTTTTCGCTTTAGGCCTCCGCTGCCATGTGCAAAAAAAAAAGGTTCAATCAATCAATCAATTTCAACTTCTCGTGGGATAAAAAAAGTTCTCGCAAAGTTGGAATTGATTGATTGAACTTTTTAGTCCTACCCAGTCTGCCATTACCACCGCAGCCACACCCACCCAATGGGCCACACCCATCTGATTGGCCACACCCATCCAATGGACACCCAGCACCCGATGATACGTAAGTGGGTTTTGGGTTGCAGTTTGGGCACTCCGTCTCTAAAAGTTCGCCATCCCTGTCCTAGATCCTAATTGTCCAGCGATACTCAACAGCAGCAGTGCAATGGGAGAAGGCGGCTTGCGTGGCCAAGGGCCATCTTCCTGATGGGCTGGCCAGGCAACCCCTCTACCTGTCAGCTGGGGGAGGGGCTCGGGCTGGGCCAGTGGGGGTAGTTGGGGGCCAGCAAGGCCTTGCTTGCGAGAGGTGGGCTTCCCAGTGCCTGATGGGGTATGGAGTGCATTGGGGGAGGGGTCTGTGTGTGAAAAGAGACTTATGGTCCTGTGAATGTTCCTTTGGCTGTGGGCCTGATCAAGAACGTCCTTGCCCACCAGATACCCCAGATGATTTTACCTGGATATTTGAGAGCAGATTGATAGGAATTCCTGATTAATATCTGATGATTGATGTTGGATCAATTAATTGAAAACTGATTAGAATTTGACACAAAGTGACAAGAGGCAGGAATGTTTGATGACGCCCCACCTGTACCAAAATGGAGGGCGGAGGCAACGCCCCCCCCTCCCGAAGCAGCGTGTTGCGAAAAACGAAGCTCCGCTGCTGGAGCATCCATTTGCTCTGTGGATGCAGAGGGGGGGGTCTGGGGCCCCTCCCTGGACCTCCTCCCTCTCTCACCCGCTTCCTTGGGCTTTTCAGGGCGAGAGCCAGCAGAGCCCGGCGCAGAGGAGGTGCCCAGCACCCAGGAGGCCCACGTCACGGACCAAAGGCAACAGAGGGAGGAAGGAGAGCCAGAGACTTCGGAGGCATCTCCCCAGGACGGAGAGGCTGAGGACGGAGAGGCAGTGGGGAGCCAGCCCAGGGATGAGAAGGAGCCCCACGGTGTCCGCAGCCCTGCAGAGCCCTCCCCAGAGAGCACAGTCAGCTCCTCTGACAGCCCAGAGGGAGAGACAGTGGGCAAAGCCCATGAAGGTCTCTCCGCGTCTCCCTCAGAGATGGCCACCGAAAGGACTCAGGGTGCCAGCCAGGGCTCCAGTCCCCCCGAAGAGGCTGAGGCAGGAGCTTCTTCTGCCAGGCAAATTGAAAGCAGCTCCCCCGTGTCTGGGCTGGCAGGCACTCGCCACCCCGGTCCTCCCAGAGAGGCAGGATCTGAGCCTCCAGGGTCAGCCGCCTTCCCGGTGACCCCCTGGGCTCCTGTGCTGCTCCTGTCCCCGAGCGTGATGCCAACCGGCCCGTCTGAAGAGAGTGGGGACCACTCGGGTTCCTCCTGGCCACCACCAGGCAGGGTCTCCCCGGTCACCATCTCCAGTCCTCCAGACGAGGCCGTGGCTGCCTCGAAGGCTTTTGCTGGCTCTGGAGAGGAGCCTGAGATGGAGGATCGGGCTGAGACTGAAGCCAGCCCTTCCGAAGAGGAGCCCTGGGCAGAAGCATCGGAGAAGGACCAGGAACCGGCTCTGATGACAATGGTGCCAGCTGCAGAGGAAGAAGGGCACCCGGGACACCAGGAGGCTGTCCCCTCTGGAGGCCCTTTGGGCTTGGACTTCTTCAGCACCCCATTCCTGGAGGCCTCCTTGACTACCACCCACTCTCGGCCAGTTCTGCCCACTGAAAGTGCCAGCCTTGGAGCATCTGGCAGCGTGTCAGGTAATCCTTTTGGCTCTATGGCTTTGGCATCCTTGGCCACCATTTTGGCTGTCCTGCCACACTAAGCCCATCCCTGGCTCAGCAT
Organism: Vipera berus; assembly: GCF_964194415.1. NCBI lineage: Eukaryota > Metazoa > Chordata > Lepidosauria > Squamata > Viperidae > Vipera > Vipera berus. Next base: position 1,024,527 of record NC_138219.1, read on the forward strand.
CTCCTTCCAGGCTGCGCTTCCCTATGTCCCTCCTCCTCCTCCTCCTCCTCCTCCTCCTCCTCCTCCTCCTCCTCCTCCCCACTCATTTCCAGGACTGGGGAAGGCAAAGGAACCAGAGAAGCACACATGATGCCCACAGACACAAACCACCCTAGAGACTGTGTGCTCTTTAAGTCTCTCCTACTTCTATGAAGTGTTTTAACCACAGGAACCAGGAAGGAGACTAATTTTAATGAGAAAGAGAAATAAGAAATTAAAAGCTTTCTAGAAGAAAACTGTCTGGATGTTTGTACCTGTCTCTGTCTTTCTTTACTTTTCCCCCTGTGCCTTCTTATCTTTCCTGCGCTCATGAACTTTCCTTCAGAGAATTCCTGGAGCCCCGTTAGAGCTAAAAGGGTCACTGAGGTCATCAAGTCCACCCTCTGCTCAACACCAGGATCCAACCAGCTTCTCTGTCAAGCTGAGGAAGAGATATGGCCAGGTGTCAGGATGCAGTTGGGGAGGGGAGGGGAAAGAAGGGGAGGGGAGACCCGCAGCGTCCCCTGGGATCTGGAAAAAGGGACTCTGGTTCTCTGGTTAGGGAAATAAGCGCACCGATCGAAAGGCAATTCTTCGGGCAGATGTTTTTTTCGCTTCCACAAGATGGTGAAATACACTCCCTGCCTTGCGATGCAGCCCTAGGAGACCAGAAGAGCACTTTTCAAGTGAGCTCCTTCAAATTTGGGTCTTTAAATGCTTTGTTTTGTGACCAAAAGATGTGAAATGTGGAGAGAAATTTTGAAGGTTTAGAGGCTGAAGGCGTTTTCAGTCCCAGGGCTGGATCTGAAGGCAGGAGGAGCGCTCCCTGGCCGCTGCCATCCACTCATGCCCTGTCACCTGCCCCCCCCCCTTTCTCTCTCAAAACAGTTGCAGCATCAGCCACAGGAAATGGGTTGTTTTATCTTTTTATCTTGCCTCTCTTCTAAGGCAACTGGGAAACAGGGCATATCCGTAGTCAAAGAAGCCTGATGGCGGAGCAGAGACAGAATTCTCCTCTTAGCCAGGGCCTCTCAGAACAGCAAACACCCTCCCAAAACCACTTTCCAGTGGTGCCCCCAGCCCAACATTAGAAAGATGAGCTCCTTGTCAAGAATATACTGTATTGTCCATCAGCCTGTCCAGGCAGAAGCTCTGGGATGCCTGTGTTTTCCTTCCTTCCTTCCTTCCTTCCTTCCTTCCTTCCTTCCTTCCTTCCTTCCTTCCTTCCTTCCTTCCTTCCTTCCTTCCTTCCTCCCTCCCTCCCTCCCTCCCTCCCTCCCTCCCTCCCTCCCTCAGAAGTCTCAGAATGCTTGGCAGTTAAACACAAGAGAAATAGGCTGATGAGAGAAGGATGGAGCAATTCAGTTGCCACCTACAGGAGTCTGGAAAACCACACAGTGCAGTTTCCACGGGAGAAACTAGGCTGCTGCGGCTGCTTCAGTGGTGGGACCAGCAGCAGAGCTGGCAGCCGGCCCAGGAAGGAGCTAAATGCAGAAGTGCAGCAGTGACACAGATGAAAGCAGCTCCATCCTGAATCCCCCTGCCTATAGAAAGTTAGCTTGAATCCTTTAGTATGCAGGGCAATCTTTCTTCTGGAGGTCTAGTTTTTTTAAATTAATCTCACCCCCATTTCACTTTGTGTGCCTTTCTTCTGGTGAGCCCAAGGGGATGCCCTTGGGTCGCCTTATCAGGCAGGCTCAGCCGAAGCGTGCAAGGCCTTTTAGCACACTCAATCCGGCCTGGCTCGGCTGCCGGGCCAGGTGCCCTTGGCGTCCCAAAGGCAGCCCGCCTGGGCAGGGGAGAACCAGACAGGGAGGGTCAGGGCAGCCAAGGGGGTTTGCATTTCATGGAGTGTGACCAGCTCCACCTCCAGAACTTGGTGTCAGGCCCTTCATTCCCTTTTAACATCAGCCTCTCTCCAGGGTGCTTGTTCTAGGGAAATGGGGATATCTGGGAGGAAGGGACGAGGGGGAAATGGAACAAAACCCTCCGAGAGAGGGAAGGGAGGTGGGAAGGAAGGTGGGAAACGTCTGCAAAGGGAAGGCTCTGGTTAGAAATGGAATGCCCTGACCCCCCACAAGGAAGCAAGGAGCCCCCGAAACTGGAGAGGCTGCCTCTGGCCCAGCTCAGCAACCCTGCAGACCCCTGGGCTATGGTGAGTCCCCCAAGGCAGCCAGGCTCTGGCGCTGCCCTGCTCTCCTTCCCCGGCAACTGGAGAGGCCGCCTTCCCGGGGGTTGCCTTCCACCTTCCTCACTCCTCTTGGCCACTTCAGTTGCACTTGTTTGGCAAACTGCGGTTTCCATTTCATCTATTGCAAAAAAACCTCAAGGCAATGCGGCTGCATTTACACCACGCATTTGCCCAGGATAAACTAGGGTGGCACCATCCCCTCAACTTTGTTTTAGCAGTCAGGTGTGAAGCTGGCTCAGCATTAACTGGCTCAGGTATGTGGTGGCTTAAAGTGTTGCAGGAAGCCTTAATTCATGGTTCCGCTCAATTGCCCAAGTTCAGAAAATGGATCCCTTCAGTAGCCAGCAGGCTAAGCCTGTGGTGTGAACACACCCAAGGCACAAAAATGGGACTCACCTTATCTGACACCCAGATGTGTTTCACAGCTCATGGTGTCTTCTTAGCCTGAGTGTAGAAGTATGGTTGTGTGAACCCAGCCATCTTATACTAATTCTATCTGGACTGTTTCTCTGCCCCTTCTCATCACCTCCTGACCCCTTCCTCCCCACCCCAAGGCCCAGTGTGTCCGAACGGCAAGAAGATGATCTTCTTCTGCTAGGCAAGGGGAAGAGGGTGGATTGGGCCCTCTCTCAAGGCCTTCTGGGGTGACCCTACTCCCATGCCCATCTGCTTTCAGACACCTGCATGCCAAACCCCTGCAGGAATGGAGGGACCTGCATGGAAGAAAGTGGGCGCCCGAGGTGCCTCTGCCTGCCAGGATACCGAGGGGATGCCTGCGACGTCAGTGAGTAAACGGGGCATGGAGCGCCTTACCAGGCCCACGGGGAAGCTGGCCAGGGGTGCAGAGACAGAGCTTCCGTCAGGGTTGAGCAAGCAGCCAATGGCCTCAAGGGACCGGAGGGGAAGGGAGACCTCCAGAAAGACGACTCTCTTTTTCCTCCTGCCCACAAGGCACTGCCAGCCCCCCTCCGTGGGGACGCTCCGCAAGAGGGTGGGAGGGGGCATCCAGTTCACGGCAGCCCCGGCCGTTCCTCCTCCTTTCGAGGCAAACGTCCTTCCACCCAAATCGGAGGCCGGCTGCAGGATTCGCCGCGGCTTCTGTTTCTCTCTCCAGGCCTGAGGAAGTGCCAGCCCGGCTGGGATGCCTTCCAAGGATTCTGCTACAAGCACTTTTCTGCCCGGAGGAGCTGGGAGGACTCCGAGACCCAGTGCAGGGAGCATGGGGGGCACCTGGCCAACATCCTGTCTCCGGAGGAGCAGAGCTTCATCAACAGTAGGGGTCTTTGGGGGGCCTTGGAAGTGGGGTCAGTTTGGAGCTTCAGGGCTGGTGGGGATTGCCCAGTTCTCCCTCCTGTGGCCCCCGGAGCAAACCTGTGCCAGCTGGCTGTGGGCGGAAGTAGCAGCCCTCACAGGCATTGGGGTGCTCCCTTCACTGGGGACCCCGGGACCCCGTTCTCCTTCCTCACCTTCCTGGCCTCTGGGCTGCCTGTGCAGTGGGGGCCCCAGGAGGGAAGGAAGCTTTCATGGCCAGGGTGCTCTTGTTGCACCCCTCCCTTGACTGACGGGCGCTTTCCCATCGCTGAAGCACCCCTTCCTCGATTCCAGGTCAGTACAAGGAATACCAGTGGATTGGCCTGAATGACCGCACGATCGAAGGGGACTTCCAGTGGTCTGACGGGAGTCCTCTGGTAAGTGGAGCTCGGAGAGCTCCCCAAACTGAAGGGAAAGGGGCGATGGGGAGGGGGGGCGTTTACTGACCTTGGTAAAGAAGCATCCGGAGAGACCTTGGGAGCCAAGGCAGGGCACGTTTGCTTGGTCCGTGCAAGGGAGGCCGTTAGGAGGGAGAAAAAGGCCAGGGGTGGGGTCTCCCAAGGCAGAGCGGGATGGGCTTTTCATCTCTGTGCCTGGGATGCCTTAGCCGTCACTTGTATGGGCTGAACTGGAGGGGGGTCTCAGGGGGCATCCAGTTCACGGCAGCCCCGGCCGTTCCTCCTCCTTTCGAGGCAAACGTCCTTCCACCCAAATCGGAGGCCGGCTGCAGTGTGTGCTTATCCTTATCCTTCCCATTTACTAGCAGGCCAAGCAAAAAGGCAGACTCGTACAGCCTGGCTGTAGCTATCAGGCGATTCAAGGTAGAAAGCAGCAGATTTTAAGAAAAATGGCTTCCCCCACAGGGGGGGATGATGTCACCAATCAGAGCAGCCCAGCTATTCCAGGCTAGAAATGAGAAAATTCCCTCCCTCCCTCTTCCCATCCATCCATCCCTGCACGAGCTGAGCGTCCTGGGCAACCCTGTGCCAGCCTTGCCCGCACGAGCAGCCCAGGCCGGAGTCGCTGACCTCTCTCTTTCTCTTCCTGCTCTGGAAGCTGTATGAGAACTGGCAGGACGGGCAGCCTGACAGCCATTTCCTCTACGGGGAGAACTGCGTGGGCATGTCCTGGCGAAAGGATGGGAAGTGGAGTGACGTGCCCTGCGGCTACCATCTGCCCTTCACCTGCAAAATGGGGCTGAGTGAGTATCCGAGGAGAGGAACCCTCTTCTCCAGAGCGAGAAACCCCCCCAGTTTCCTCTCTAGGACCCTGGAAAGAGTAAGCTAAGGGCAAGCTAAGCTGGTTGGGGAAAGAGTTGCACGTAAGAATTCAGGGTGGGCATCTAAGCTCTTCATTTTTCACCCGCCCGAAGAGGCTTTGGGGGTGACTTACCTTTCTTGCCTGGCAGGGAAGATTGGGGGGGGGGGAGAGGCTGTGGTCCATCCACTAGGATGAGGGTCAGCCCAGAAGGGCCCCCGGCTGATTCTTTGGGCGCTGGAAGCTGTGTGGCAAGCGGCCCTGGGGCTGCGCCGGAGGGGGTCCTTCAGACACCTTGTCATCCCCCTCCAGCTGAGGCTGCCTTGGACACCTGTTAAGGGCAACTTGGCACCAATGAACCAGTGCCAGCCCCTCCCCCAGCTGCACCCAAATACTGGCCATGCCTCCCTCCCTGGACCAGCTATCCAGCAGGGGACACAGCTGACCCATGCACTTTTCTCCCCAGTCTCTTGCAGCTCCCCTCCCGAAGTGGCCAACGCGCAGATATTTGGCAAACCAAAGCAGCATTACGAGGTCAACTCGGTCCTCCGATACTGGTGCCCGGAGGGCTTCGCTCAGCGCCGCCAGCCGCTCATTCGCTGCCAGGAGAACGGCCAGTGGCAGCAGCCACAATTCGCCTGCAGGCCCCGGGCGTCCTAGAGGCCGGCTGCCCCTGCCCTGGGCAGCTTTGGACAGCTGGGGGTGTCCCCGGGAGGAGGGGGGCATGGAGTCTTGGGTGCCAGAGCAGGACGGGCCAGGGGAAGGGGGCCTTGGGGGAAGGGGCTCCTGAGCGCGGGCCCTGGTTGCCATGGGAACTGAGAGGTTCTAGAAGTGCAAGGCAGGGGAGGGGGTCCCTCAGGCAGCAGGGAGGGAGGGAGGGAGGGGCAAGCCTCTTTCCACTGAGAACATGAGGAAGGGGAAGGTGTAGGTCAGGGGCTGCTGTGCCCTCCTCTTCCTAATTCTCCTGGGGTAAGCGATGTGCCCTCTTCCCCCCCCCATCCCAAAATCACAGGGCAAACTAAAAGAGGTTTTTAAGATTTGTGATCTAGTACAGAGGGAGGAGAACGTGGTGCCTTCTGCTCTTACTCATTTTTTACATTATTATATGTGTACATATAAAGATAATCTAATAACTAAATGGTTCTTTAAACTTGTTTTAAAGGGTGTCCTCCTTCCCCCCACCCCACTTGGGGGCTGCCCTTCTCATCTTATAGCTAACTATTTGCGCACACACACTCAAGAGCTCTGCACAAACACACACACACACACACACGAAGTAGAATGAGTGGTGGGGAGCATCCTGCTTCTCCGGCTGGCCATCTGATGGGACTCAGTCTCTGGGATGCCTTTGATCCACAAAGCGGGGAGCTGGTGACTGGCTCAAGACCACCTGGTTCGTTCACGGCCACTGAGTTGGGGGGATTCCCTCTTCACCTTTTGTAATCCACTGAATTCTGGTTTTCTGAATATTTTGGATTCAAATATTTTGGATTCTGAATATTTTGGATTCAGATATGTGAACAACCTGTTCTCTGTGTGGATGCCGCTTCCAGAAGCCCATTCTAGGCCTGGGCAACAAAAAATTAGCTACCAGTTCTGCCAAAGTGGTGCTAACTGGCTGAATCCCACCACTGATTTTGGCCCAATTATCAGGGTCATGCCCTTAGGCTAAATCTTGTTGATTATTGTTAATGAATGTTTATCTTATTGCATCACAGACAGTTTATTGCACCGTGTTGTATCCTTTATCACCTTTGCAAACAGAATGTCCATAAAAAGTGTAATACAGAGGACAAAATAACACATTATAATATTTCTATTATAACTTTTTAAATTAAATAATATCAGTGAAACCAAGAAATTCCCTATTTCAATGGAGAAATTTGAGCTGGTAACCTAGTTTGTTAAGGGCATTGAAGTATATACATTGCTCTGTATCTTTGACTGGGCTGTCATTTTTTTTCTTAGCAATGTCCAGGCAGCATTTCTTACATTAAGGGGTTGCAGTGTGGAACAAAAGCAAAGGGGGGAACAATTTTACTGGTAAGACCTCAAATACTGCAGTAATTTCTCAGCATATCAGAGGGGATGGAGGCCTTTACAAAGCCATTCCCGTACTCTGCACTCAGCCTGATGGGTGTTTGGTCAAAGCCACCGTAGGCTGGACCATCAACACCATCTCTGACTCCAGGGAGGGATAGAGGAAAGTCCCCGGCAAGGGGTCCGGATGAATTTTGACCAGAGAAGGATGGCCTATGTTGGCCTTCTTGGGCTGGGTCGTTGCTTTCAGCCATGGCCGCCTCTGCCTGGGGCTTTTGCCCCTCCTACTTCACAGAGAAGCAGTAGACGCCATACTTCTTCCGGAGCTTGCTGGGGAAGCCGAAGCTACGGACGCCAGGGTCTGGGAGCCCCCCGCAGTGCGGGCGGGGAGCAGTGATGGGGAAGCGCACGCTGCCGTCCTCCAGCCATCCTCCATTGCAGCGATCCAGCTGGGAGAATCTCCAGGCCGCATAGAGCTGCCCAACCTTGGCAAGGGTAGCTCCGTCGTTGCGGCAGGCTTGCGTGCCCTCTTTGAAGTGGAAGTGGCCCCTGATGAAATAGACACGGCCTGGGCGAGGGAGGGAGGGAGGGAGGGAGGGAGGGAGGGAGGGGGGAGGAGAAAGAGAGGGTGACAAGAGAGCAAGTGTTGGGAAGGCAGTTTCACAGCCCATTCCAAACCAGAATGGAGTGAGATTAGCAGTAATGGGGTGCGTTTCTACTAAAGAAATTGGGCGATGAAGCTACAAGGCCTGCGTTCGAAAATCCAGCTGCTGGGCAGTAAGCCGAAGCCTTGCATGTTCAATGCGATGCAACCTTTCCACCCAGCAAGACAAGGAGGGTGGGGAAGGGGCAAGGAGGAGGGGCTCGTGTTTATTTGTGGTGGGATCATTTTTAGCAATATGGTCTGGGGCAAGGCTCCATTCCTAACCTCGGGTAGGGCAGCCCTTCCCCATTCATAAGGGCCACAAGCTGAGGACTTCCTGGAGTCACCGCTGTGGCAGCCCTGGCCAGGAAGCCTTTGCGCAGCTTCATCTGGCACATCAGTTTTGCCCTTTCCTGGGTCAGGCGGCCTTTCAGACAATCACTCACACCCTGGTCATCTTGCAGTTTGACTACTGATTTGTGACATAATGCTTCCCTTGAAGACCAGAATGAGGTGGTGTGGGCCTGCCTCTCTATGCCCATTAACGTCTCTGCTTCATGCACCAGTGCAAGTCTGGAGGTAGCCCTTAGGTTTCACTCATCCACACCACAGCCATCCTTCCAGGAAGAGGTCCAAGAAACTGGGTCCCTTCCAGAATGTGGGAAAAGAAGCTGCACCCAATCTGGGCCTCGGAAACGGGACTTGCCGATGGCTCCTTTGGCCTGTCTCCACCTACCTTGCACACTTGAAGTGAAGCAGAAGGCATCAAAGCGATCTTTCAGCTTGTCCTTGGGGCCATACGTTCGGACTCCGGGCCGAAGAAGAAGACCCCCGCAGGGCTTGCGGGAGTTGCGGATGGGGTAGTGCACACTCCCCTCCATGACCCAGCCGGCATTGCACCAGTCCAGCCCTTCTGTCCACGCTAGGAGGGGAGCAGAGAGAGGGGGAGACCTTGGCCTCTGCCCTGGGACGCTTCAGACCTTTGTAGGGTGGTGGCCGCAGTGGCCACCGTGGATTTACTATTATTTGCCACTAGAGAGAGACAGGAAGTTTAACAAGAAATTGAAAGGCTGTGGAGGGATTATATAATCTCTCCCAATTTTATCTGCCAGTCCTGGGATAAATAAGCACAACCTCCCACCCTGCTCTCGGAAGAAATAAACCAGGAATTTGTCAGAAGACCTCCCACAACCTTAATTTGTTAAGAAGCATATAAACATTTTTTATCTTCTGCCCCGGGTACATCTGTTCTGCTGACTTGGCCTTTTCTCAAGCCTGTCCATCCTGGTCCATCCCTCCCCCCCACGCACACACCTTCCAGGAGAGTAGTTGACCTCATGGTCAACAAGAGGTCACAGGGTTGGTGCACAGAAGAGAAGAGAAGGGAGCTGAAGGGAGGCTGGGCTGAGTCCTCGAAACTCAACCGATGCCAAGCTGGAGCCTCCCTGCATTTCTGAGAATTGCAGACCGCGGAAAGGAGGATGGGAACAAAAATAACAGAAATGCCTGGGGAGAGATTCATTGCACGAGTGACCTCGATGACCGGAGCTCGGCTCCAGTTGGGCGATGTTTGGTATGGAGAGGACCCCAGAGACCCCGTAGCTGCCTTCAACAGCTCAAGGGCAGAACATGGGGCAAGGCGGGCGAGCCAAAGATAGGTTGAGACTGTGTGGGTTGAAGTTATAAGGAAGGAGAGTGGACATCAGGAGGCGTTTCCTCACAGGAAGACCTGCTCAACCAGGGCCTCAGGACTCTCCCTTGCTTTGGTGTTTGAGAGGATGGATGCCCATCTGCTGGGGACTCTGTAGTGGTACTTTTCTGCAATGGGCAGGAGGCTGAGCTAGATGATCTCCAAGGATCCTTACAACCCTTATTTGCTATGGTAATAATCCACTGAAGTATGAAACTATGAATTATGATGGGAAGGTAAATGGTTACAAGCACATTGACGTTTGGTTCGAAAACTAGATCAGTTATTTTTTACTGCTTTATCATCTTCCAGATGACACTTTTGAGTTTTGCCTTGGAAGGGCTTTTGGGGGGGAGGGGAAGGGTAATTGATTATGTGCCATCAGGTTGGTGTCGACTCTTAGCCCCCACCTAGATTTTTGCTGTGAGTTTTTAATGAGTGGGGATAAAAGGAGAATGAAAGGTGAACCCCCTGAATCTCCCACCATTTCCTGCCCACAGCCCAAACTGGCTACCTTGGTAAAGCTGCTGGTAGGTGGCCAGCCGGGCATCTTGTTCTTGGCAAGCCTTCTTGGCTTCAAAGTAGTTGAACTGATAGCGCCCCTGGCTGGTTTGGTAGGGGAAAACGACACCTAGAGCAAAAGGACAAAAGGTGGGGGGGCAATGGGCAGAGGCTGGGCAGCCCACGCACAGAGACACGCTCAGTCCTCACCGTAAAAGGCAAGGGCCATCATTGCCTGCAAGGCTGCTTGCAGGTGTCCCAGTTAAGGCTCTGCGGCTTGTCCAGTTTGCACCCACAGGGATAGGGAACCTTTACTGGCCTGGGAACCCTTGTCCCTCCCACGAGGCAGGGTCCCCTTTCAGAGGAGGCACAAAGGCTGTTCCACGGACGGTCGCCCTGCTCAAGGGCCGGGAGACGTGGCACAATGCTTTCCCTCCTCCAGTTGTGGCCTCTACCAAAAGGCAAGAGGCTCCTTCCCTCTGCTTACCTAGGTGGATGAGACACAATGGGGGGGGGAAACCCTCTGCCTCACCTGGGAGCCCCTCCTACCTTCTAACTGCAAGACAAGAGAGACGCTTTCGTCCTCCAGGCCATTGACAAGCTGGCAGCGATAGCGGCCCTCGTCGTCCAAAGTCAGGTTGGAGATGGTCAGCGATGCATCGTACCGGTGGCTGCGTTTCAGGTGAGCCCGGCTGCCCAGTGGGCCATAGGTTTTGTGATGGACCCCGTTGCTGATCAAGATGGCAACTTCCAGGTACTCAGTTGGCTCCACCTTGCTCCATCTGATCTTGTAGTTTTGGGGCACGACCCAGAGGATGCAAGGCAGGGTGACTGAGGCTCCCCGCCGGGCCTGCACTACCTTGTTTGTGGGCTCCAGCAAGTACTGGAGGGGGGCAGGAGTTGCTGTGGAAGGAAGAAACAGCTGCTGATTACGGCTGCACGGCTCCCAGCCCAACAGCAAGGAGGGGAAGCTCTCTTTGCTTGCAGATCCATCCATCTAGTTAAGTTTGCCCCAACAGCGAACAAGGCAGGAATCTTTGTAACTGCCCCAAACCATTGGGCAACTCTGGGTCCTTATACCAGTACAAGTTGGGAATGAAAAGAGGAACAGTGCGCTTCAGGGGAAGGATGGGCTGCAGCCACATTGCAAGCAGGGGCAGCCAGGTGGATGTCAACCACAGCAAGGGTGCTGCAGGCAGGCAGGCAGGCAGCACGGGGAGAAGCTTGGCCAAGGAGGGGCGTTCACGGCATACCTGGCTGAGTCTCACTTGGTCTCTGGTAGATGGCAGGGACTCCGGGAGCAGAAGACAGGCACAGGGAAGCCAGGAGCAGCAGCAGAGGCATGCCTTTAGCAGCAGCAGCAGGTGCCCAGCGTGCCTGCAAAAGGAGGGGTGCCCTGTCACCCTAGGGGCGGCCGAGGCACCGCTGCACCTCACCAATGCCCAGCAGGAAAGGGCTGGACTGTCCCAGCCACCTCAGACTGGGGGAAGGAGGGCCTTCCTGAACCCCCCAAGCAAGAGAGGCCTTCCAGTGACAGAGACTCAAAGGGGGGCTGCAAAACAGACCCATTTCCCAGCATGAGGAACAACTCCCTAGAAAGACGGGGCTCCCCTCGGTGGGCGCCTTCTGGGCACCCTGACAGGGATGCTTCCATTGGGGCTGGCAGAGCCAAACCAAAGCCAAAGACGGCTCTTGCACCCTTGGCCTTGCCCTGAACAAGGGACAACTTGGGGGGAAACGAAAACTGGAGCAGCAGTTTTGTTCCGCGCAGAGAACAATCTTAGTGGGGCTCCCTTATCCTTTGGGTGAGTTTGGGCTAACAGAAGTAACAAGGGGATAAACACAAACAGGATCAAGACGATCTGCAAATGTGGGATCCAAGCTGAACCTTGCAGTCAGTGCACACCTTAAAGTCCACCGTCGCTTATACTATCTGCCTATGAGAGAAATGTACTTAAAATAACCTCTTTGGTCAAAGAGGACTCTGTCAACCAACAACAGATTGTTTCCTCATTGACAGAGAAGAATGACCAGCTCCAAAAGCGGAGCTGCTTCTGTGCCTTTGAAGAATGAGAGTCAAGAAGAATTGAGCTTGGTCAGCCGTTGCCGCCTGTTTCTTGCCAGAATGCCAGTTAAAGGTGGAGACGATGGACGGCCCTGACTCTGAATCCCTGGGATGGCCAGGCAGTCTTCATTTCATGCTGCCACCCGCTTCTAGTCTGGTCAGCGTCCTTCCTCCCCCACAGAGGACCGGCGGAGCTTTTTGGGTGCTCCTGCGCAGGGGAGGGGGTGGAAGATGAAAAGGGAGCCAGAGGCCCCAAGGCAAGGACCCACCTCTCCCCTCACCCCGATAGTTGCTGAACTCTTCTCAGGTCGACCCTCTTTGTTCTCACCTCCACTTCTGCGAACTTCCTTTGAAAACAAAAATATGCCCAATAAATTCTGGATGCTTTTGCTTTGCTCTACTAACTCAAATTATTTTTGCAAATAATTGTAAAAAAATGTGATGAGATCTGAGAGGACAAGCTCACAATTTCTAGTCTGTATTTAATGCTGTTAATTTTTTACATTTATGCCTTTGCAAGCCAACCAGAATCATTTTGGATAGTGAGATGGGTAGCATATAAATTTAATAAACAAATAAGAGCTGTACCTGGTGCGGTTCATCTACAAATCCCCATCCAAAGAGAAACTGGTCACTTTAAAGTGGCCCACCCATCATTCTTCTTCTGAATCCACCCTCAGGGATCTGCCCAAATCCTTGTGCAGGAAGAGAGATCTCCTGGCGCCTCTCAGGAAGGACTGCTGGCCACATCAGGGCCGATGGCAGCCCAGAGTCTGAGAAAAGCAGGGTCTTCTCACACCAGCGTCCTTCTGCTCTTGCTCGTCCTGTGGGGAGCCACCCTCTGCATCTCTCTCTGTGTTCTGTCACTTGCACCCCCAGCACCACACGGCGGCTTTGCTCCAAGAATGCGTGAGAACAAAGAAGAGGAAACAGCCCCCCATTGTTTGACCAAGCAAACAAGCCTGCCTTTATGGAAGAGTGATTCAGACAAACTATCCACACCCTTCTGGTGCCAGGTTGGGGATCTACAAGACCAAGGACCACTGCAGGGATGGTGAAAGCCCCAGAGATCTTCCCGTAATGCACCAGCTCCAGGTACTTTCTGCTCCAACTACAGAAGTTCTGCTCCTTGAGCCTCAGCATTCAGGCACCTCGTGTAGCAGAATCTGGCCCCTCTCCAGGGGTGGGAGTTTAAAAATCAGCCTTTGTGGCTTTCTCCTGCTCTCCCATTCAGGAGCCCTTGAGAGGTTTGCAGACTGCTCTCCTCTCTCTCTCCCTTTTGCAAATCAAGTCTGCCCCCACCCACTTGGAGCCCCCTTCCGAGCCTCGCTTTCCATTATTTTTGTGATTCTTTGGGGGGGGTCTCTTCATGCGAGTTTCTCCCTTTTAAAGCCTGGTGCTCAAAATGATGCATGATTCCAAGGGTGATTTGAACCCCTGGGGTCCAGTGGAAGGTTCACCTCCTCTAATGTGGACCCAACACCCCTCTTGGTGCAGCCAGGACTGTTGGCTTTCTCTTCTTCCCCCCGTTTAGGTGGCCAGTTGCCAGGAGCTGCAAAATCTGCGAGTGAGAAAGCAAAGTCAAGAAGCTTTTTCTCTCAGATCTCAAGAAAGCTTCGATAATATACTTGGATCTCTGCATGTATTTTAAGCATTGTTGCATAGCAATCTTCTCTTTTTTTTCTATACATTTTTTAATGCTGTTCTTCCACAAATGTTCTGAATACAGACCCAAACTCCATTCAAACTTCACTGAATGGAAAATACAGTGAGAGCAATCTACCAATGAAATAATTGAAATAATGAAATAATGCCTTCAGATGTTGTTGGTGCTTCATCACTGGAGGCTTTCAAGAAGAGACTGGATGGCCATCTGTCAGAAATGGTGTAGGGACTCCTGCTTGGGCGGGGGGGGGTTGGACTAGATGACACAAAAGGTCCCTTCCAATTCTGTTATCCTATTCTGCCTCTGTGTGGTGGTCAAGAGGAGCTGAGAAGCAGAAGAGCCAGCCGGGTGATTCCAAGGAAGAGGCCTGACGGGAAGGTAGTGGGCCTCTGGAGCCTCTGGACTTCAGCCATAGGTTGCTTCTCTTCTGGCGGTGGGGATGTTTCTCCCTCCTCCTGGTCCTCTTGCTCCACTCCTCTGCCCCCTTGGCCGGGTAACACGGGGGATCATCTATCTGACTCCAGCCAAAACCTGTCTGAATCCAAAATCTGGTTTCTAGTAGAGGCCAAGAAGATGCCCCTGGGTAACATCTGGCTGATCCACATAACCAGGCAGCCCAAACTGAAATACAGGGGCAACTGGAGATGCCACCGCTTGAGAGACAGGGTGAAGGGGAGCTGCATCCGGGCAACAGTCAGCTTATAGGCATCTCAGTCCACAGACAAATGGGGGTGGGGAGCGTCTCAGAAGGAAATGTCCCCCACCCCCCCGCTTCCTGGGAAGCAAAGGCAAGTGGAGGAGAGAAGCTTTCAGACTTGCAAAATTCAGTTACTGGGTTTTAAGCATCCAGTCAAGGTAGTGATAGAATTCATGGTTTGGTTCCTTGTCCGAGGAGGGCAAAGGGCTGACAGTGGCCAGCAGGAGAGAGAGGGCTAGTGAAATGGTGCCCATCCAACTCAAGATTCCTAATGCCCCTACGGACCAGGCTGCATCCTCTCTGGGTGGACTCCAGCAAGAAATCTGGCAAAATTCTTGCGCCTAAAGACTGTGGCTACTTTCACTGCTCCAAATGAGTGAAAGCCATAAGGAATACCAAGTGTGTCCATTGGGTTAGGGTCCCTTGCAAAGGGGGCAAGGGAGGAAGGATGCCACTCACCATGTGTGTGGTCAGGAGAATTGGGCCTTTGTTGCACAGTCCTGGCTGCATGTGACGATGCGCCAAGGCCTGGGACACTTTGTTCTCTCCAGCACGAACAAACCATTGCTTGTCTGAGAGTCCATCATCTGCTGCTGTGCATCTGATGGGTTCCTGCTCTGCAAAAGGCAGCCTCATGGTCTCCATAGCGACTGCCACACGATGGATCAGAAACTGCCTCTCTTTCCTGCTCACTTTGGCCCAGCTTTGCCCAGAATACCTGGCTAAAAGGTGGTTTGTTGCCCTGAATTTTCAGAGGACACGCCTGTCAACCTACTTGCCAGCTCTTTGCTTGTTCCCTTCCTGCTGGGCCTTGCCCAGGTCAGAAGCCTTGGTGGAAGCCTCTGAGCTTAGGAGCATCGAAGGAGCACCGAGGGGGCCTGGCCCTTCTCCATTGTGGGGTTGAGTCACACCTAAAGCTGTCCTGGGTTTGTTGGCAAGATGTCACAGGCAGCAAAGGCAGTGGTAGCTCAGTGGTGGCATCCTGGTAGCAGAAAGAGGACCCTGCCCTCATGCCCACTTCCTGCAAAGGCCCTTGAAGGACTTCCTTTGAATCTCGCCTCTTTTCAAGAGAGGCTTAGTAGGCAGAGGTTTCTTTTCATAATATCTTGCTTGGATGTCCTCTTCCTAAACTCTTCAGCAGCGTTTGGCCAATGGGATCCACTTAATGAGAAACAGTTATTGTGGGAGGTCAGCCCCCCCACCGAGAAAGAAATATTTTTGGGGAATATTAAAAAGGCAGAATATTATATTTCCCTAAAGGAATAATGGAAAATCTTAAGCAGAAATCACCCTCGCCCCCAAGTCTCTCTGACGCAAGCAGAATCCAGGTCTGTAGAAAGGCAGATGTGATAATCCTTTCAGAAAGACTGGAGCCAGGAAGCTTGAAGCTGATGGGATTAGAAAGACAAAAATCCCTAGAATCACAACCCCTCACCCAAAAAATCCAACACAGGAAGTAAGCCATCAGCCACAGCCACAGAGAAGCAGGATATGACCTTTGGGACATAATAGGATTAATCACCACCATCAGAATACCAGAAAGGCAAACCAAACCTCAGGTCAAAGGTCACGCCACAGGAACAGGAAACAACCTCAAAAGCCCAAGAGGTATAAAAGCCCACCACTCCCAGCAACACGTGGTCAGTTTTCCCAAAGCCATCTTTCTGTCTGGCTCTGCTCCTCAATAAACTACAACCTTCTTTGTAAAGCGGTCTCCATTTTGTTTATTCCCGGCTTGCACTGGACCCTGATGAAGATTTTTCTTTTAACAGACATCTCCCCACTGCTGTTGTCTCTGCACCTGGACTCCGGCCTAAAACCAATCACACAGTTCGACTGCCACACACACACACACACACACACACACCCTGCACTTGATCCTGCTGGCCTGATGCCAAACGGGTAGTTTGGCTACCCCCTCGCCCCACTGAGTGCCACCAACATTCACAGCAGCAGGCAAGCATAATTTGCCTGCCGCATTCCCCCCGCCCCCCCAGATCCTTCTCTCTCACGTAACCTGTCAGCAATCGCATTCCCCTCACAGCCCTCTCGGTCACCCTTCCCAGAGCCATCCTTGCCACCTGCCACCCGACTGGCTAGCAGCTTCTTGTCCCGTCAAGTGAAAGGCCTGGGACAAACGGTGTCTGGGTGAAAGGGTTGGGCCAAAGGGCCAGGGGTGGAGGGCCAGGGAGAATGGCTGGGGGAGGAGGAAAGCTGGCTGTGAATGGGCTGAGGCGGGTGGCTGGCGACGAAGTGGGCTAGACCCGTTTTGTCAGTCTTTCCTCAATTGAGGAAAGCTGATTGCTGGACTTTAGAGGTGAGTTCTCCTAAGTTTCTCCTCTCTGGTGAGGAGACGGTTATGCAAAAATTCAACAACCATTTAAAGGCTTAAAGGATGAGCCTTAATTTGCAGGAAGGGCAGTAAGTTTAAGCCAACGTGGATGTAGTGCAATGTATCAATAATGGGCCCTTGGCAACCCCCGCGAAGATGGCCTGAGTAGCCCTGGACCCTGGTGTGGACTCTAGAAATGCAGAGGGATCCCTTGTCTCCTCTGACAGATTCCCCCCCCCCCCCGATTGCTATCTGGCATTTCCCATGAGTGTGGAGAAGAACGTTCTCCCCTTCCCTTGGCTTCTTTCATGCGGTGCATCCATTGGAAAGGCTGCTTAGCCCTGCTAAGCCCTGCCGAGGGACTAGGGGTTTGAACTCAGAAAGGGGGGGGGGAGAGAATCTGCTAAGGCCCTCAGGGGTGGGGGCAGAGCGTCCCAGGAGCAGAGCCCACCACAAGGAGAGATTGCAAAACCTTGAAACAGCATGTCACAGATGAGGAATAAAGATAAACAGACCCCAGCGGCAAGCTTAATGATTAACTGGGTAACGGCTTCTTTCACTTGGGTGCCCTTTGCTTTCCAATCTAGGGCAAAAGGCAGCATCTGCCCGGCTGTGGGAGCAAGGGAAAAGTCTGGGTGTCAGTGGTGAGGGAGCCAAGGGGGGCAATGTCCACAGGGACCTCCGCTGTGCGCAAGGACCACCCAGAGAATCTGACCTGGAGCAGGGCAACATGGGTGAAAACCGAGGCCATTATGGGAACCGGGAGCCACACAAATGTCAGGGTGGCTCTTTAGGAGGGGGGAAGCACAGGAAGGGCTCCTTGCCCAGCATCCTCCTCTTCCTTCCAAGCCAGGCTCAGGACAAGCCCCCCCCTCTCCTGCTCGCATGCTGGCCACAGCGTCACACCATTTGCAGCTCTTGGTGGTCTGGAGAACCTCTTTTGCAGGGAAGCCTTTGTGGTTGTTTTCTCTCCAGGGACAAACTGGGGCTGGTTTTGGGGGAAAGACTCTGGGCCTTCTGCCTTGGCAGCCTCCTGCCCTGCCCCTTCCTGACAAAACACCCGGGGCCACCAGGAGGGCGATGCCACGGGGAGCAATTGGCACCATCCAGATTGGGGAGGTGTCTCCAGGTCCTCCTTTGTATCTGCAGGGACCCCTTGGGCTCAGAGGGAGTCCCCCAATTGCACGGTCCTGGGATGCCAAGGCCAGCCTGCTTCCTTCGCCCTTTGGCAGGCAGAAGGTGCCGAAGCCGGCTTTCCCTCACCTGGCTGGGACACTCCTGCGACTCCCTCTCCCTGCCCGCCCCACACTTCCCCGGCCAGCCCCGCCCCAGAGCAGGTGGCTCCCGGCCAGGGTAAGCAGTGAGCAAACAGCCGGGGAGGGCGCCTCCTCCTCCTCCTCCTCCTCCACCTCCTCCTCCTCCTCCAGAGGTGCTCAGGAAAGCAAGGCAGCCTCTCCCGGCACTCGCGGTGCGCTCACGGCTGGCTCTCCCACCATGTCCGGCCACCCTACCAACCTGAGAGTGAAGCTGCCCCTGCTCTGCGCTCTCCTGCAGCTGGCGACCGTCCTCCCATTCGCCTTTTTCGTCCAGTACGACAGCCACACCAGCCCCCGGCTGTGGCACGAGGAGGTGCAGCTGCACAGCAAAGACCCTCTGGAGAATGAATTCTACCCCCGTTACCCAAGTGAGTATCTCCTGTGCAGGAGACGCCCTCCTGCCAGGGCGCTGGGTGCGGGTCCAACCAGAGAGGCCACCGGGAGCACAGGAGGAATGAGGGCCCAGGAAAACGCCCCTCTTTCTGAAATCTGTGGCACTGTGCCCCGCCTGCCTAGCATGAGCCACGACCCTCCCCAAATGCTCCCCAACTCCTCTCCAGAGCTTGGAGCTCTTGCTTCAGTTTTGTTTCTTGGGGGGGAGAGGAAATCAAAGCTTTGGGAATTCTCTGTGGATCCCTTCTTGTTCTCTCTCAGTGCAAAGTGGCCTCTGTGATCAATCCTCCCCCAGGGAACTGTGGAAGTTGCCATTGTCTCAAGGTGCCTTTCGAGTTAAGCCCTGGCTTCTTGTCTGCCTTTCATTTCCTACAGATGCCTTTCACAACGTCCCAGTCACACCTGGGTCTCCTGGTGGTCTCTGTCCATGTACTTGCTTAACTTTGGGGACGCACCCAAGACTGGCTGCTGCCTCCATCGAGAAACCACAGTTTATGCTTGTGTTTATGCACCTCACTTAAAAACCAACTAAACCTTGATTCGGTCACATCATTTTTGTAAAGGGCTTTGAGGCAGTAACCGAACTGCAGCAGCCCCAAGGAAGGAAAGGCTGGAGACAGAAAAACTGCCTTAGGATCACCAGCATTAGCAAATAACAAGTTTCCCAAAGCTAGACCAACAGAGCCATGATTTGATCGGGTCATGAGCGCACTCACAAAATGGCTGCCAGAGAGGCAGCTGATTTCCGCCCTTCCCAACACACCCAACTTTGCCTTTTCGGGGGGAAGCAAGCAGATGCCCAAAGGGTCCTGGCTTGTGATTCCAGCCCAGCATGCCTGTGCTGGCCTTGGGTCCAGCGGGATCCGTTCTTCCTAGCTGGGGATCCGGCTGGCCCTACCCAGCCCCTCCCAGAAGGACACGACACTCTTTTCCCCGCCCGGTCTGTCCCTGCTGGCTCTGGCTGCCCCAGGATGCCAAAGAGCCCTGCTGGATCCAGCCCGCACCATCCGTCCATCCGGTGGGAGGTTTTACTTCTCCTGGTGGGCAGCAAGAGCCGGAGAGAGGCTGCCCCTTCCCCAGGCTGCATCTGCAAGACATCCTGGGCAGATTTAGCCGGCCCCTCTGTAGAAAGGCCAGCAGATCTTGTGCGGAAAAGTTCCACGGGCTGATTACCTGGAGTTTAAGCATAACTGTTGTTTTACAGGTGGTTTGGGAGGCAGAAGAAGAATTCTCCCCCTGCACTTTCTTCTTCGCATTGCTTTGTTCTTCATCTAAAGAGCCCCAGATTGGATGACCATTTCTTGTTGAGGACTTCTTTGAGCCGCCTTGGCTATCCCTTTTGCAACCATTAGCTGCTGCCCTCCACGCTGGCATCTTCCCTCCAGCTCTTCCCTGGATAGTTAAGGCAGCAGAGATGCAACGGGGTGAAGCGCTCCAGGTTTATCAACCTTGGCAACTTAAAGATCTGTGGACTTGAGCTCCAGAATTCCCCAGCCAGCCATGTTGCCTGGGGAATTCTGGGGGCTGAAGTCCACACATCTTCAAGTTCCCAAGGTTGAGAAACCCTGCTCCAGCCTGACCTGGAGCTAATTCCTTAGCAGGGCCAATTATGAATGTGTTAGGAATAATAAAATTTGATTTCATGTAAGCCTGGTTCAGGGTTAAACTTAGGAGGAGCTGCCATATCCCACAGGCCACCACCCACTCTGGCAACAGCGCCCCTGAGATGGATCTGCACTGGGCCAGCCGACAGCAGCTGCAGCACAGCCTTACAGACTCTGCTATGCAGCCGATACACACATTCGCTCTTATCAGCCCGATCTGATGAGGTCACTTTTTGAAGTCAATTATGCAGCTGCCACCGGCTGGAGCCCCGCTGAAGAGGTAAAGCTGAGCAGGAAGACAGGCAGAAGTTTGACTGCCGGTGCTGGCAGCCCCTCAGCGTGGAGACCCCAGAGCTCTTCTTCCACTGACCTGACCCCTTCCCCTCCTTGTTGTTGTTAGTTGCGAAGTCATGTCCGACCCATCACGACCCCATGGACAACGTTCCTCCAGGCCTTCCTGTCCTCTACCATCTTCTGGATCCCTTTAAGCTCACGCCTACTGCTTCAGTGACTCCATCCAGCCACCTCCTTCTCTGTCGTCCCCTTCTTCTCTTGCCCTCAATCTTTCCCAGCATGAGGCTCTTCTCCAGTGAGTCCTTCCTTCTCATTAGGTGGCCAAAGTATTTGAATTTTAGCTTCAGGATCTGGCCTTCTAAAGAGCAGTCAGGGTTGATCTGCTCTAGGACCAACCAGTTTGATCGCCTTGCAGTCCAACAGACTCGCAGGAGTCTTCTCCAGCACCATCGTTCAAAGGCCTCCATTCTTTGGCACTCAGCCTTTTTTATGGTCCAACTTTCACTGCCATACATTGCAACTGGGAAGACCATAGCCTTGACTATACGCACTTTTGTTGGCAGGGTGACGTCTCTGCTTTTTAGTGGCTGTCTAGATTTGTCATGGCTTTCCTCCCCAGGAGCAAGCGTCTTTTAATTTCCTGGCTGCAGTCCCCGTCTGCGGTGATCTTGGAGCCCAGGAAAATAAAATCTGTCACTTTCTGTCCATTTCTTCCCCATCTATTTGCCAGGATATGAGAGGGGTGGATGCCATGATCTTGGTTTTCTTCCCCTCCTACAGGCTTCCAAGACGTCCACGTCATGGTTTTTCTTGGCTTCGGCTTCCTGATGACCTTCCTGAAACGCTATAGCTTTGGTGGGGTGGCTTTCAATTTTCTGATCGCCACCTTTGCCCTCCAGTGGTCTGTCCTCATCCAGGGATTTCTCCACACCTTTCACGATGGCAAAATCCATGTGGGAATAGAAAGGTGAGCAAGCGAGGCTTGGCCTCCTTGAGCCTGCAAAAGAGGGGGCTTTAGCCTAAGCAGGGCAGCAGAAGGACAGGGAGACGGAGCCGAGTGGGGGCTGGCACGGCCCTTGGCAGCTGGGCCACTGGCCTGAAAGTCAGCCTCCAGATTCCCTCCCCGTCTCTTGTGGACTTGAGAGTCTCTCTCACCCAGACACAGACTGCCCAATCTGCAGCGTGTGGTTAAAAAAAGCCCAAGTCTGCCATCTGAATTAGCTTGACCATCACTGCAGACACCAATGCCAGTCAAGGTGTGGCTCTAGCAACCAACATCAAACTCAAGCAAGCTTAGTGTGAAGGCAGTCATGAAGCTGATAGTAGATGATAGCTCAGAGGTTGATAGCTCAAAGCTCTTTTGGCCTCCCTGCAGATAAGTGCTGCCCATTGCCTGCCATCTTGACCTCAGAGCTGCCCCCAACCAGACCTTGAGAGCAGTGAGGGGCTTCATCCGGGATTAGGGATGTGGGGAGGGGTCCTGTGCCAAGCAAGGCAGCCCTGCAGCTCCAGATTCGCCTGCCGTGTCCTGCTCCTCCCCACAGGACTCAAAGCCAGCACAGCCCACCCTGGCAACCTGTGGCTCCAGCCTGCCCTGTCGTTGCCTTCCTCTCCTGCTCAGCCTGGCAGTGCTGGGTCGCCCTCTGGACGGGAAGGCTGGGGAAGCCACTCTCTCCCCGCTTCAGCCCACATCCTCCCCGTACCTGGTGGTGTTCTTTCCGGCATTTGAAGGGCAGGTTCTTTGGAAATCCTTACTGAAACACCAGCCACGATGAATGGGGAGAAGGGAACCCTCCCGCTAGCCCTTTCTCCCCTGCCCCATCTTCTTGCCAGCATGATCAACGCAGACTTCTGCGCCGGGTCCGTCCTCATCTCCTTTGGGGCGCTGCTGGGGAAGACGAGCCCCGTGCAGCTGCTGCTGATGGCTGGGCTGGAAGTCACCCTCTTCGGCCTCAATGAGTACATCTTGCTGAACATCCTTCAGGTGAACTTCTGGGCTCCCCGGGGGAGGGGGCTTACCCCTCACCCACTGGGATGGGATGGGCCCAGAGCGAGGAACTGTAATCCAAAATCACTCAGAAGCTGCGTTCAGACATCCATTAGATCCTGAACCCAGGTTATGTAATTTGTCAGGCATGGGAAAGCAATTTCTTATTGCTTTTTGGCCTAAATAGGCAGAATCTTGCTAGACTAAAGCACCCTCTGCGTAACTTTCTGATAGAAAGGGAGGACAGTTCTGCGCCACAGGAATGATTCAAGGCTTATGGTCTTCTTTACGCCTCCATCTTGCCACTCAGCACCAGATCCCATCACTGTTATTTACATAATGCGCAATGCTCCTGATAGTCTTCGCTTGACTCGTGGCAATGATCCTCAGCCCCAAAGAATGTGCTTCCTCTCCCCACCCACCCATGTTACCCATTTCTCAGTGAAAGGGGGTAGCCAGGAGCTGCAGGAGGTCTCTTGGGATACCTGGGTCTTCACCCTGGCCCCACTTCCCTCCACATGGGGCCCAGGACGGCCACCTTCCAAGCATCACCCACACCTTAAAGATCACACACAGATGCTCCATCATCAGATCTCACTGGACCCTCTTAGCCTTTCCTTTGCCCAGGAATTTGGGCCAGGAGGTTCAGTGAACACTGTGAGGATGTGGCTTTTGGTTTCTGAGGTCGTGTTTCTTGCCAGGGGGACATGGAGCCCATGCTGTGAGATGAACAGCTCTATAAATAATTGAAATAAATAAATGAGTTAACACATCTGCAAATAAAGAATTGTGGGAGTAAAGCTTGATTACATTCCTGGGAGGTGCCTTGTAGGGGGCAGATGGTTTTAAATGACTTAAAAAGTTGTTGGTGCTGAAAAGTAAGCTGGCCACATGCAGGTATCCTTTCCTCCCGTCTGCCTCAGGTAAAGGATGCCGGGGGCTCGATGACCATCCATACTTTTGGGGCCTACTTCGGGCTGATGGTGTCCCGGGTTCTTTTCCGACCCCACCTGGACAAGAGCCGGCAGCGGGAAGGCTCCGCCTACCACTCGGACCTCTTTGCTATGATTGGTGAGGCTCCCAGGCGGCTGCTGGGCTTGGTGCCTTTAGGAGAGCAGCTGGATCCGAAGAGGGTCCAGCAAGTATGCTGAGGGGGCGGGGCTAAGCGGGTCTTTTTATGGTTTTGGAAGAACCGGCTGGAGCTTTCTAGGTTTGCTTATAATGATCTTCAACCTCACTTAGTGGTCAGGTTACAGTTTCTTTGTATACTGCATTAAATTGCTAATTTTTAGCAATTGTTCAACAAAAATCCAAGGGAAGCATAGGGTTTGCAGTAAATGGTCTGAGGGTGGACATCACCTTGGATTATGAATTATCCACTCTGAATGATGGAGAGTTTGTTGGTTTCTGCTGCATTATGACTGCACAAGACCATCCCTTCCCAGGCAGCGCACACATTTATTAACCTGTAAGAAACTGGAGGACCCTCAAGTGGAAGGGCTGCTTTGTTCCTTTCGAGGGGGGCCACAGAAATCATATCTTCCTGTGTCCCTGGCAGGCACTCTCTTCCTGTGGGTCTTCTGGCCCAGTTTCAACTCAGCAATAACCGCCCACGGCGATGACCAGCAACGGACAGTGATGAACACCTACTTCTCCTTGGCATCCAGCAGCCTCACCACCTTCGCCATCTCCGCCCTGGTGAACCGCGGAGGCCAGCTGGACATGGTGAGGAAGCCCCTGCTCTCATCTTGAGGCAGCTCTGGAGAGTGTCCACTGTTCTCAGAGGGAGGGTCTGGTTTGTAACCCCAGATGTTGAGGGGGCAAGATTGTAAATCACTGAAGCCAGGGATGTGTGTGCATCGCTTTGCCAGATTCTGCAGCAGCTCCTCTGGTTGAAAAGCCAGAGGGGGCAGGGTGGGCGGTGGAAATCTCTTCCATTACACTAACCGATATTTTCTGCTGTGCTTTACGGAATATTAACTACAGGGAGCATCATCATTATTTTATTCCAAAATATGTTGTTGTTAGTTGCGAAGTCGTGTCCGACCCCTCGCGACCCCATGGACCACGTTCCTCCAGGCCTTCCTGTCCTCTATCATCTTCTGGAGTCCCTTTAAGCTCACGCCTCCTGCTTCAATGACTCCATCCAGCCACCTCCTTCTCTGTCGTCCCCTTCTTCTCTTGCCCTCAACCTTTCCCAGCATGAGGCTCTTCTCCAGTGAGTCCTTCCTTCTCATTACGTGAGCAAAGTATTTGAGTTTTAGCTTCAGGATCTGGCCTTCTAAAGACCAGTCAGGGTGGATCTCCTCTAGGACTGACCGGTTTGATCGCCTTGCAGTCCAAGGGACTCGCAGGAGTCTTCTCCAGCACCAGAGTTCAAAGGCTTCAATTCTTTGGCGCTCTGCCTTTCTTATGGTCCAGCTTTCACTGCCATACATTGCAACTGGGAAGACCATAGCCTTGACTATACGCACTTTTGTTGACAGGGTGATGTCTCTGCTTTTTAGTGTGCTGTCTAGATTTGCCATGGCTTTCCTCCCCAGGAGCAAGCGTCTTTTAATTTCTTGGCTACAGTCCCCATCTGCAGTGATCTTGGAGCCCAGGAAAATAAAATCTGTCACTACCTCCATTTCTTCCCCATCTATTTGCCAGGAATTGAGAGGGCCAGATGCCATGATCTTCGTTTTCTTAATGTTAAGTTTCAAGCCAACTTTTGCACTCTGCTTCTTCACCTGGAACAATATATATATCCCCTCCCACCCCCCAGGTTCACATCCAGAATGCCGCCCTGGCTGGCGGGGTGATCGTTGGCACTTCAGCCGAGATGGCGGTGACTCCCTTTGGGGCCCTGATCGCTGGGTGCGTGGCTGGCCTAGTGGCCACCCTCGGCTTCAGGTTCCTCACGGTAGGCCTTCCCAAATGCCCAAGCCAGGCTTTGCCTGCAGCCCCTTCAGGTCTCCGGCAGAAGCCTTTTCTTCCAAAGGAGCCGATTGGGCAGCAGAGCCCGGAAGGGGAGGCGGGCAGAGGCCGGGAGCCAGGCAGCCAAGGAGGGTCCCGAGAGGCCCAGTTCTCAGCATGGCCAAGAGGCTTCCTGCCCCAAAGCTCAGGTCCTCTCTCTCTCTCTCTCTCTCTTGCACAGCCCATCCTGGCTGCCAGGCTGAAAATCCAGGACACCTGCGGGATACACAACCTGCATGGCATGCCCGGTGTGCTCGGTGGCCTCCTTGGTGCCCTAGTGGCCGCTCTGGCAACCCCAGATGCCTATGGAGAAGGGTGAGTGGCAATGGGGGGGGAGGCAGAGGCTTAGGGCTAGGGAGGGACAGCTCCCTCCCTCCCTCCCTGGCTCTCTTCCCAAAAGAAGCCTCGCCAAGGTGGTCGGGGTCTGCCAGGGCTGTGCTGGCTCACGGGGACCGTCTTGCTCCCGTAGAATGGCTGATGTCTTCCCCCTTGTGGCCTCTGGGCAACGCACCGCCATCAGACAGTCGCTCTTCCAGCTGCTGGGCCTGTCGGTCTCCCTGGGCATGGCCGTGATCGGTGGCAGCCTGGTGGGTGAGTGGGGGGCGGGGCAGACAAGCACCCCTGCAGCTCTCTTCATACTGGTTTCCACAGGGACATTTTTCAGCTTGGGTGTCTCCTGTGACCTCAGAAGGGAGTGAGATGCGGGCCCCAGACCTGCACCTCTGCAAGGGGCTTGAGAAGCAGCCCTGACATTTATTTATTCAATATATATGCCACCCATCTCACTATCAAGCAACTCTAGGCAGCTTACAACATCATAAAAACAAGAATATAAAAACCATAAAAACATTAACAGTAACAAAAATGGGTAAAGTAGGAACTGGCACATGGATGGGATGGAGGTGGGATCTTCTCCTTAGTCCACTATCCATGGGTCACCCCCGTGAGGTGGAGTAGGCAGAAGCAGTTTTAAGAGGGTGGGGCGAATCTCACCTTGAGTGGCCTGAGGTTCCAAAAGACAGAATCCACCGCAGAAAAAGGTCTTCCTCTGGATCCCCCCACCAAGTTCCTGGACTGACAGGGTCAGTTGGGCAGGCCAATCCCATTTTGAAGTGGGGCTCCCAGGAAAGGCCACTGTAAGAAGACCCCTCACCCCTGTGCTGCAGATCCCCTGCTCCTTCTGGCTGGTCTCTCCTTTTTTTAGGGGCCGTCCTGAAGATGCGAAAGCTTGGGACACCCCCAGATGCTTTATGCTTCGAGGATCAAATCTATTGGGAGGTATTTGAAGGATTCCGCAGGGTCAAAGCCAGCTGCTGCTTAGCCTGCATCCGATGCTGTGGATTCCCTGAGACTGGAGGCTGATTGACTGGTTGATTGATTGATTGATTGGTTGGTTGATTGATTGATTGATTGATTGGTTGATTGATGGATGGGTTTTATAGCCTGCTTTTCCTCTGGGACCTCAAGGTGGAAGGGACCCAACATCAACTCTCCCAGAATGAAACACAGGAACTCTGTTAACACAACATGCTAGAGTTAGCTAAAATGAGATTGGAAAAATTGTGGTTCTGTTTATAGTCCAAGCTCACATGCTTTGTTAAGGGATCAGACCTATTGTTTTATTAACCTCAATGTGGGTGCAAACACAGCCACACGATTCAAGTGAGAAGAGAAAAGGAAAAATGGTGGACACGCAGTGAGGTTGGGTGGGAAACCTGTGGTCCTGCTGAGGCTGTGGACCACGTGAGGTCAGGGTGGGCCGGAAGCGTCAGCTCGGCCTCTGGAGGGCCAAAGACATCCTAGTTCGGTTCTGGCAACACTTCCTTTGGGAAGCACCAAAAGCTGGAGTCAAAAGGGCTTTGAACTTGCATACGCTTGCAAGCATGGAGGGCAGAGAGCTATTCTCAGCCCCTCCCCTTTCGGCCTCACTTAGGTGCCTGAAGAACATCAGGATGGCTTCCAGGGCGTGGAAGTTCTGAGCATAGAGGAGGCAGAGAAAGACACCCACGCCTGACAGGGTCGGTCAGGGTTGCTCACATCACCATCACCGCCATCACCACCAACCACCAACAAAGCAACCGGTCCAAACTACCACGTTTTGCCTTGGCGAAAGCAGCCAGGAGGACTCGGTTGCCGGAGCAGCAGCATCTTCCAGGATTGGCGTCTTGCCTGGAAGTCCTGCCAATGCAGGAGATGGTTCCCAATGACTCGGGTGCACCAATTCAGAAGCGCCGTCTTCCTTCCGTGTGATTATTTCACGGGTTCTAGAGTTGTGACAGCAGCTCCTAAAAAATATCCCAAGGCCAACAGCAGGCAATGTTATTTGTAAAGTTTGTTTTCTTTCACAACCACCCTTCGATTTACAGAACCCTGTTTGCTTTTCAACATAGATTCCAGGCTGCAAATCAGAAATAGAACCAAATACAGGTAGTCCTCGAGTTACCACCACAACTGAGCCCAAAATTTATGTTGCTAAGTGAAATATTTGTTAAGTGAATTTTGCACCTTTTATCTTTTCTTCCCATGGTTGTTAAGTGAATCATTGCATTTGTTAAGTTAGTCACATGGTTGTTAAGTGATTCTGGCTTCCCCATTGACTTTGCTTGTCAGAAGGTCACAAAAGAGAATCACGTGACATGGCAACCATCATAAAGATGAACCATTTGCAAAAGATCTGAATTTTGATCATGTGACCACAGGGATGCTGCAATGGTCGTTAAGTGTGAAAAGCAGTCATAAGTCAGTTTTTTTCAGTGCCATAGTAATTTTGAACGGTCATAAAATGAACTGTTGTAAGTCAAGGACTGCCTGTGTGTGCAGAGTGTGCAACAAGCAGCAACCTAGTAAAAGAAGTGAGCGATGAGACAGTCAAGGCAGGGCCCAATCTGGGGTTTCCTGAAGGTCTCTGTCAAGATGTGGTTGCCAGACCCCGCCACTGGACCAATGGGAGCCTTTCATCGGCCGCGGAGCTCCCACCGGGTCAGAAGCTGGTCTTTGGGGGAACATTGGGGGTTATTATTTTTTTGCAAGTTTTCAGTATTTCACATATTGACAACATAAATAAAGTTAATTCAGTAAATGTTATGGAATTTGGCAATATAATAGCAGGAGAGCAAATAAAAGGCAAGATAAATGTGTTTTATCTTAAGATATTTTCTTTTTGAAAACTTTTGACTATTTTCAGCTTGGCACATTCAACTGAAAAATTCTTTATCATGTTTCCAATACATTTTGAAAAATTGGGAGCCATTTTAACAACCATAACCGAAGTAATATATCAATGAAAAAAATATTTACACCAAAATTTTAACCATGCTGTTTGAAGTAAAGTTAATATTAATTTACTACTGATATTGCATATCAATACTTGTATCCAGATTATGCATTTGTTTAATCACACAAACTATAACTTGTTCAGCTTCAGAATAAAATTTTATTAATAATTTATAATTAAATTCTAATAAATTTTAGACTGTTGTATTACAACATTCTGAATTGTATTAAGATTATTCTATTAATATTCTATTAAGACTCTATTCGCTAGTGCAATAACAACAACCACCCTGAATAAGCTTTTCAGCATTTCCTTCAGTGCTGCCGTGTCTGAATGCTGGAATCGCTGAGCGGTGTCTGTCCTTTCTCGAGTCATCTTCGCATAAGATTTCATCCTGGTTTTATTGACCCCCATATCTTGAAATCCATAAAAATTATGAAGCATCCACTACAACTTTAAAATGTTGCAGCCAATTGTGACAATCCAGGATTAAATCTGTTCTTGTACTTTCCCCAAATTTTCATGAAACCATTTATAATGTAGTTTTTTTATTTTATCAAAGTATAAAATACAAGGGAAAAAAGGGTAGAAAACTAAAAGAAGAGGGAGGGGGAAAATGGGGGATAGTGTAAAGGAGAAAAGAAAAAGGTACTGACTTCTGATTCTCTTTAGCACAGTAAAAGGTAACATTACAACCACAACCTTTTACTTTTACACAATATTTATTTATTTATTTATTTTAATCCCATTTATATCCCGCCCTTCTCCGAAGACTCAGGGTGGCTTACAATCTAAGAAGCACAAACCAATGTGCTTAGCAATAGCCTTCATTCTATGTATATGCCTGCTTATTAGGGCTTTCACCCCCCCAAGCGGCATTATTGCAAAGTCAGCTTATTGCCCCCAACAATCTGGGTCCTCATTTTACCTACCTGGGAAGGATGGAAGGCTGAGTCAACCTTGAGCTTGGTGGGATGCGAACCTGCACTAATTGCAGGCAGCTGGTGTTACTTAAGGAGGCATTAGCCCACTGCTCCACCAAGGATATATTGAGAATGCTTTGAGAAAAAAAGACATGATAGACATCTTAGTGAAGGACACCCTATTCTGGGAAGATTTGCTTCAGACTAACTTACAATATCAAATAGAACAAATTTGGGACTTTCTTTATATGGATATAAATAAAGCTGAGAATTTAAAAAAAAGATCTGACAGACTCTCTTGAGAACAAGAAAAAGACTCTATGCCAAGAATGGGAATAGGCAGAGATGTCCAGCTTCAGTTTGTATCTATAGGAATGGATGATAGGCAAATGCTTGCTTGGCAAAAAGATTTATCTGGGATGCTAAGAAGAAGAAAAAAATGCAACATTTTTTGAAATACATTGTTTGAAAGTTTGAAATCCTCCCCTGGAAGGAGAAGATACAGCGGTTGAAATCCATTGATATTATGGACTGAAACAATTAGAAGAGATTTTAAAAACCACATTATTAAATATATTCTCTTCTTTGGGTAAAGGAATCAGTTTAACCATCTCTGCTTCTCTTTGCTGTGGGGAATAATACATGTGGGGGTTTTTTACCCTAAAGGAAGAAGACACTTTTTTAGTTTTAGTAATTTACTAATTCTAGGGAGTACTCAGGTATTACATATAAAGGAGAAGAGAGAAAACCCTTCCGTTTATAATCAAAACCCAAAGTTAGCTCATTAAATTTGACTCTCTCCCTTGAGTTTAATACCCATAAAATAGATCCTTTTCTTCTCATATTTTCAAATCCAGTCAATAGTATTTTACAAACTCTGGAAATTGTTCAACATTATTTAAAAAACCAGAAAATATGCATTTACTTACATACTCATGTTATATATACAAAACTTACTTAAAACTTTCTTTCAGTATATGGATCAAGCTTTTTAAGAAATGCATCCTAATCAATTAAGAAATGCATCCTAATCGATCCTAATCAAAATGCATCCTAATCACTCCCTCCAGGTTATCTTGAAAGATGAACATAGGCCAAGAGTGTCAGATGCGGGTCGGACCACTAGAGGGCGGTGCTCTGCTTTTTCTACTCGGCGGAAGAATGAGGCGGGCTGGCGGGGGCTTTGGGCAGCTGCCCCTTTCAGGCCGTTGCATTCAGCAGCAGCCGCGGCCACCCGGTTCACCTCCGAAATAAGGGACAGGTGGTCCTTGGTCATTCTCTGTGATGACCAAGGACCAACCAGCTCTAAGTGTCTAGGGAGAGTCTCGGTCACTCGGGTCACGTTTGTCGCAAAGGGGTTTTTTTTTAAGGAGGCAACTGGCTTTCTCTGTTTTTCTTTGAAGACGCTTGGCTTCTCATCCAAGAAGCTGAGAGCTGGAGAAGAAACGTCTCCAAAGGAAAACGAGAGTGCCAAAGCACCTTTGGACCGCCAACCCGAAGGTCCTAGGACAGGGGTAGGCAACCTCCGCTCTTTTGTGAGTCAGCTGGCTCAGGAATTCTGGGAGTTGAAGTCCACGAGTAATAAAAGAGCCGAGGTTGCCTACCCCTGTCCCAGGAGCTCAGGGGCCAGTCATTTGGAAGGGGCTGGCAGGGCAGGCTGTCCTGGCTCCCTCTCTGGACATCAGCCTCGCCTCCCTCAGGCTCTGCCGAGCACAGCTCCACTTCCCGGTGGATTTGCTTTCTGAGGGAATGCCAACAGAGAGCCTGCCAAGGCAGGAATTAGAGAGCCCGAGACCATAAGGGGGATGGAGAGACTCAAACTCAAGACCTGAAGGGTCTTGAGGGCGGCTGCTCTGTTCACCCCCATTTTCTGCCTGACTGCCACTGACCCGGGGCTCAGCCCCCCTGTATCAGAGGCCAGAGAGAGAAGCAAGGCCTCTTGGCCTGTCCCCATCTTCTGTCCAGGAATCCCCCATCTGAAGAAATTTGTATCTTCCATCCCTCCAAGCATCACTTTATCCGGGCTGGGTCTCCCCGGAGCTCTTCCCGGTGTCACACTGGGGCCCTCGGCCTTTCAGCCTTTCGCTTGTGGCTGCTTTGGCTGGCCTTCCAAACCGGGCTAATGGGGACAGGTAAAACTGGGCCGGGCTGCTTCTGCTTCAGACCAGCCTTGAGCCCTTCTTCCGTTGGGGGCTTCAAGGAGCCTTTGAGGGCCCAGCCTGCACTGAGATGACCCAGACAGGGAGCCTCACAAGAGGAGACCAAGGGAGCCGGGCGCCCCGAAAGGAGACCCGGGGCCCTTTGCAGAGCGCAGACACAGGCCACAGGAAGGCGGGTTCTGGATAAATTGACTCAGCTGAATGTGGACCCTTGAGGGGCCCTAAAATGCCCTGTGGGGGTTTAAGCGAGGGACGGGCCGCAGCCCCCTGGAGCTTCCGACGGCCTGGAAAAGGGAAGCGGGGTTTGAAGGACTCAGTCAGCAGGAGGTGTGGCTGGTCGGTCACGGGCTCTTCCAGGCCAGCAATCCTGGGATTAGGAGTCGTCGGCTGGGTGGGGCAGCAGGTGAGGGGCGGGGGCGGGACAAGGGATTTTTCTCCTTGGAGCCCTTCTGGGCAGAATGTTTTGGGGTGCTGGGCCCGCGGGGCTCCCTCCCTTGTAAGCCGAGCCAGCGTCTCCATCAGGGCCTCTGGATCGCGCGCGACGAGATGCCTGCAGATTCTTCGGCGAGACGAAGCTGCCTAATTAGAATTAAATGCCGAGCCGCTGTTCTGCTAACGAGCCCTCCCGCGGGGGGAGCCCCAGAGAAAGGGCAGGCCACGTGGTTGCCGCCGAGGGGCGGCGAAACAAAGCGGGAGAGCCTTGGGTTGCTGGACACGTCCGAGGCAGACGCGGAGCCCGAGGGAAGCGGCTGAGAAAGGCCCGGCCCGTCTCTTTCCCAAGCAGAAGGGGCGGCGGGCGGGGGCGAAGGAATCCGGGCCGAAGACGCACCTCCCGCGGCACAGGGCGCCTCTCCCCCCGCCCGCCCGCCCGCCCTCCCTCCCAGCCGGGCGTGGACATGGGAGCCTTGCGCTGAGAAGCGCCTTCCTGCTGCCCGGCAGGGGGTCCCCCTGACAGACCCCGCCGCGTCCCGAAAAGAGGCCGCCGGCCAGAGACCCTGCGAGGCTGGGGTCCAGGTTCCTGGGCTTTCCGGAAACCCGGCTAGAGGCTGCCGGGGACGGCCGAGTTCTTCCGCCGGAGCCGATCCGGTGAGACCGGCCAGACCGGCCTGGCGGTGGGGCGTGTTTGCGACGGAGCTCGCCCGCCGGCTGACGCGGGGATAGGCTGTCTCGTGTCCGAAGGGCGAAAGGAGAGCGGGCAGCTGGGAGCCCTGCGCCACTCGCTGGGGCGCGGGGGGGGGGGGAGCGGCGTCCCCAGATCTCGATTAGCGCAGGTGCCCTAAATGAACTAGGCGGGCAGGGGAGTGGGATTGCCTGGCGCTCTCGCGGCTTCTTTTGCTCTCGAGGCCTCCAGACACCAAAAGCGGCCCCTTCCGGCTGCTCCTCCAAGGAAACGGAGCACCAAGAAGCCCAGCCCTGAGCGAAAAGGGCAACGTCGCTCGCCTCCTTCCCCAAGGTTCCCCGTAACCGGGTATCTGAGCCAGCCCGTTTCCCACGATCATGGTTTACCAAGACACGCGTCTCCTTCCTGTCGCGGTTGGAACACGCATCTCTTCAATTCTCGGTTGACTTTCATCCCCACTTTTGCTTCACACCAAAGCCAATCCTGTTCTGTTTTCCCTTTGGGAGAAGACCTCGCGGGAACACAGGCGAATCTAACTGTGGGGCGAGGCGTCGGGGCTTCAACAGTCCGCATCAAGGGAAGGGGCGCAGAGCCGAACTGCGCGCTCAGGTTCCAAAGGCCGCACCTGGAAGCTACCCGTTGCCACCGCCTCAGCCCCGCAGACGGCTCTGCCAAGGGTTCCCGGCTTCCTGAGGCCCGCTCCCTTGACGGCCAGAATTCAGAATCAGAATAGAGCTGGAAGGGACCTTGGAGGTCTTCTAGTCCAGCCCCCTCCTCAAGCAGGAGACCCTATGGCTGTCCAGTCTCTCCTTAAAAACCTCCAGTGATGGAGCATCTACCCACCAGCCTTGGCCGTCAGGGGGATTGGAGGAGGGGGCAATTAATTCCCTGGAAGGTCCCCAGACCGGCCCCCCTTCCCCCAAGGCCGGTGGGGGGGGAGAAACCCTTGCGGGGGCGGGCCTCCGTCTGACAGCAGCGCTGGCGGCGACGTCACCCCACGCGCCCGCGGCTCTTCAAGAGGCACGGAGGCGGCGGGGATGCTTCACTCCCGGGTCCTCTTGACGGCGGCGCTACCAAGGCGGGCGAGGAACTCAGATCCGTGGATCTCAGAGGCGGGTAAGAAAATCCCCCCCCTCGTTCCCCGCGAGCCTTTCAGGCCGGCCGGCGGCCCAGCCCCCTCCGACGCCGCCTCTACTTTCGCTCGCTCCCTCGCCCACCTGCCTGCTGCGGTCGCGTCGCCATCCTGGCTCCGCGCTTGCCGGCTGAACGGGAAAGGCGTGTCGAGCGGGCGGAGGGCCTTCGCCGGGCCAGAGCCCGGGGAAAGCGGGACCGCTGGGGAGGGACGAAGATCGCCCAGCCGCGGCCCGGGAGGCTCCCGGGAGCCCCGAGGCGCTTGGCGCGCAAGGGGACGGGGAGGGCAAGAAACGAGCACGCCGCCGCTCTGAAGGGGGGGGGGTGTCTGGGGCTGTTTGGCCGCCTGTAGCACCGGGCTCGGACGCCCCGCCCGAAGAGAGACGCGGCCCAGAGCGAGGCTGGTCTTCGTTTTCAGTTGTTGCTGTTCCTGGACAACCCCCCCCCCATGTGTCTGGAAGCCCATTTCTGCTCCGAGGAGCATTTGGTTGGTAGACCTTCGCCTGCCCACCGAAGTGTCCTCAGGAGAGGAGTTGCTCGCCGCCCCCTCCCCTCCTTCAAGGCTAGGAGGTCGGGGGGGGGGGTCCTCCAGGGTCGGCCAAGCCGGGCGCGGGGAGACCCTCCTAACACAGGGCGGACTTCAGGTTACTTACTGGACCGGCGTCAAACAAAAACAATTGCGGCTTTCTGAAACGCGGTATGTTTCAGTGCTTTGCAGCCCGACGTGAGGTACTCGGGAAGATTTAGAAGGCTCCTGACCCCCCCCCCCTTTCAGAGGCGTTTACACCGGGAATCAATCTGGTGTGTGTGTGTGTTTTCACTGTTTATTTTTAATTAGAGCTATTAAGGGCGTGGGCGGTAACAATATTAAACAGAATTCTAAATAAACCGTTTTCGGTTAAGTATTAAAGCAGCGTCGAACTTCATTTCTATGCGGCTTTCTGTTCAATGATTTTTTGATCTAATTATATCACGTATCCTCTGCAATGTAAGAAAGACGGAAAGAATCATTCAAAAGAAAGCATGCAGACAATGTGAGATTATTGGTCAATCTCCACCGGTCCTGCACCTCGAATCTGCGTGGCACCTCAGGGCGACGGCAGCGGGCGGGCCGAAAGGGAAACGGGAGCCGCGTGGCCGACGCTTGTGCACCCATTCACTCGCCCGGTGGTCCTAGGTCTTATTTCATTCAGCGTATCCGTGTCATGCGTGGACCAGCGATATACAGTAACATTTCACTCTCCGCCTGGCTCTGCGTCCTGCCCCTCAGTGCGGACCGTAGGTTCTCCGGGAGATATTTGGCTCTGGAAAAATTCTGTTCCGCCGAAGGGTCTCTGCTCTGAAAAGAACCGA
This sequence comes from Vipera berus, assembly GCF_964194415.1. Classification (NCBI taxonomy): domain Eukaryota; kingdom Metazoa; phylum Chordata; class Lepidosauria; order Squamata; family Viperidae; genus Vipera; species Vipera berus. The sequence continues at coordinate 1,059,450 of NC_138219.1, forward strand.
ATCCAGTCAGCACTGACAGAGTTCCTCCCTTTGAAGTCGTCTCTTAACTCTTTTGAGGCTTGCGGATAAACCGACGAAGCTGGTTGGTTTGATCGATTAAACTCCCAGGGTTTGTTTTTTCTTTAATTATGGACTTTAAAAATAACCGGGCTTGCCCACAAGGGCATAAGCCACCCGGCATAACGATTTAATAAACAAATCAACAAATGCGTCCTTCTAGCCGAAACCGAATCACCAGCGACCACCCGATTCCCCTTCCCTGCTTTAAACGAAACCCGCATTCCTGCACCTCCCGGGGGCGTCTCCTAAGCCAGAAGAACCCGAGTCCGGAGCCGGGAAGGGACTGTTGGGGTGCAAGGCCGCAAAAATGTCAGCCTCGCGGCGAGCTCAGTTGCGGAGGGGGCCCTTCACCGGGCACGCAGCAGCAGGAGCGCGCGCTTCCCTCGATGTGAAAGTGCTCCGGGGGAGGGGGGGGGGTGATGGAGGCGGTGGCCGGCCCGGACTAAGCCCGGCTTCCCGACTGGCAGAGGGAACGAGCCGGGAGCAGCTGGTCTGCTGCCCTGGCCAACGGCGCAGTTTCCCGCTGTGGTCAAGCGGAGCTCTGTTGGGGGCTTAAACCTGGCTGGCAGGGAGACGCGCACTCCAGGGGTCCTCTGGAGACCCCACTTCCTGCAGTTGGCGGGGACACTTTCCTTGGTCTGCCGGCGCCGCTTCGCCTCTTCCCGCTGCTGCGCTGGGAAAAAGCACCTCCGGGCGCCCGGATCCATCTTCCCCAACCGAGGGGCTCCGATGCTCCCCAGGCGGCTGCGTTCTCGGAGGACGATGTTTTGAGCAGCCTGAAAGTTGCTTCCGAAGCGCGGAGAGGCTTCGCTTTTTCTCGCCCCCAGTGAGCGAAAAGCTGGTGGGCCGGCGGGGTCCCGCCCAGAAGCCCCCTCCTCCTCTTGCCCCGGCGCAGGAGCAGCCCAAGCCAAACAGGCGCGAACTTTCTCTTGGCTCGTTCGGTGCCAGCGAACCGGCAGCTCGCCGGCCGCAAAGCCATTCTGCACGCTGGGCTCGCCTGTTGCGCGCCTTTTCCGCCGGCTCCCTTGTTCCGCTTGCCGGCCGCCCCCATTCCAGGCCTCCGCGCCCGACTCCGGACCGGGGCTTCTCTGGAGTTCGCGGGGCCAGAGGGGGCGGCGAGCAAAACCAGAAAAGGGGGCAATGGCGGCACGAAAACTCGATCCGAAGGCGCCGCCCAAAAAGAGGCGCGCGACCCCCTGGAGCAAACCTTCCGGCCCCCGAGCCCCAGGCCCGGTGAGAGCTGGCACGGCTGCCCGTGGCTCCGCTCCTGCCCCCGCCGGAAAGCCGGAGGTTTCCCGGCCGAGGTTACTGGGCTTGGCCCCTTCGGCCTGTCCGCCCAGAGCCGCCATTCGATTCGCCTGATCCTGGGGCCGGGCAGCCGGTATGGTCGGTTCGTCTCTTGGCGGGTGAAGAATTTGTGGGCGAAGCGAGCCTCTCCGGGGAGGGGCGTGGGGGGCAAAGAGCAGTCTCCGGCCATCGCGCCGCCGGGCCTGCCGAAGGATTAGGCTGCCCGAAACGCGTCTCTGTCGCCGAGTCGACTCAGAAGCCGGAACGCCGACAATCTTTTGCCCTTCTGCCCGCGAGGCCAAGCCGGTGGCTGTTCGCACCTTCAGCGGCTGCCCCTCCGCCCCTCACCTTGGCCGTCGCCCCCAGACCCCTCTTCGCAAAAGGCTGTCCCCCTTCGGGCGGCTACAGCGTACCAGGAGTAAGGAGGGGCTGTGTCGCTTAGCAGGGCATCTTGAGGATCAGCCGTGGCGTTTGTTAACCCCATGGATTGTGTGAATCGAGCCACCGTTTTGTGTGCTGTTTTATGCGTCTTTGACTCTTTTCTGCACCGCCAAGATTAGCCCACTTTCTATTAGGAAAAGGTTGTGGGACTCAGTGAGGGATAAGAATCTAAGAATCTGATGGCACCCCAAAGGTCAACAGATTAATTTTGGCTGCATCGTAAACGAACGCTGGTCAGTTTATAAAGGCCGCCACCGGCACAGCGTTAGCTGCAGATGACGGGAGGGAGGGGGGCATTAAGCCAAACCTCCCTGGAATGGGTGTGTATCAGTCCTACTTGCGTTAGGAATGCGTGGGGCTGCGGTTAGGTGGGGGTGTCTTGGGCACGGGAAAAGGCATCTGATGTTGTGGCCTAAGGAATTCTTCCAGGCCCCAAGCACCACCTTCCTCTTCACTGGGGTTTCTGGAATGCCCCACAGAAAGGAGCCAACCAAGCCCCAAAAGTGGGGGACACGGTATCCCCAAAGAGACTCTCCATCCTGAGAAGCAGGCCAAGACTAACTTGGGGAAAATGCAGTTGGCAAGTTGTGTGAACCAGGCCATTCTGTACATCTTGTTTGTTTTGTCATGGCACATTATGCCAACAGAATTGCTGGACCAATTTTGTGGGCTCCGACTGACCGACTGGCCAGAGATGAACATCCTCAAGCTTTGCACATTCTCTTTACCTGCCCGAGTAAAATAGGTTGTGCAGGCAAATGTTGCAGGGCTCTGAAAAACTAACAAACTAACAAATTACTGCATCTATTGAGGGTGGTTGTGCTTTCACCAATGATAGGGCTGACTGCTTAATACTTGGCAAAGGGCATCTGAAGTGGAATTTAAGGGCGATGGTGAGCCGAGAGGGCTTCTCCGGTGTGAGCTTGAGAAGGTGGGCAGGACTGTCACGGCAGCTGAGCCGGCAGGTGCTGCAGCTCAGGAGCAGCTGGGGCAGGAGTGGGGCCCATCCAGCCCAAAGCAGACTCCTGGGGGTGATCAGCCCAGGGCTTGGCAACTCCCCGCCCAGCTTGGGGCTGCCCTGGGTTCAGTCTGGCCCACGAGGAATAGCTCACCTCTGGTAAATGCAGGCATTGGGAGGGTCAGAAATGGCTGGCAGTTTGATTGGGTGAATATGGAATTGAACACCACCTCTTCCTCAGGGTGTGTCTCGTAATTCGCAAGTGATGATTGTGGGCAGAAACGGGGAGAGGCACACATTTATTTAAGGCCGCGGAGCTGTCCCTCAAGGAATAGATCAGTGAGGCCAATAGAAAGGAGAAAAGAATTGGACACTCCCCTTTCGCCCAAAATTTAAAAGAACTGTGTTTGCACATTAAGCTAACGCAGCCACTAGTTGTATAAGAGGACCCCTTAGCCTTGTTTTTCCACACGGTCTTTAAGCCTGTCAGAGCAGTTTGTCTGGCCAAGCATTCTAGGAAAAGAAAGAAGTCAAGCTTCAGCTGAGAGATCTAGCCGGGGTTATGGTTCCCAGCAGGATCCCCAGCATAGGCAAAGCCATTCACACCTAGCCGCAGTGGGAGCCTGAGGATGGCCTGGCTGCACTTCGGACTCACCCATTTATGCCCACTAGTCTGGATCCGAGTCCCCTTCCTCCGAGCGGGACCTTCCAGGCTGGCATGCAGAATTCAGGGAGGCTAAGCAGCAAACATCCCCAAGCAGCCCGACTCTGCTTAGGGTTCCGGTTCCTCCATTGCCTCCCCCACCCCACTCTGCTGGCGAATCCACACTTCCTCCAGGGTCCAGTCGCTCTATTCAGACAAAAACAAAAATTGGAGAAAGACACACCCAATGATGCTTAGGAGAAAGGTGTTATTTACAAAGGATAACAACTATAATAATCGGTAAGAGAAAAAATGTCTACCGATGTGCTAAAGATAATTTATGATCATATAAGCTTCCACTGATCATACTTCTTACGACTGCATTCCATACTTTTAAAGAGACACTGATTCACATGAGCTTATTATGCGGTTAGGCTTACAAAAGAGATGCCATCTTTCAGGGACATGAAAATGAGGGACATCTAAAAAGCGAGGAAGGACCCTGGTAGACCAAATCCTCTGCTTCAGATTGGTGACAAAATCTTGCTGTGGACAGACAGTTGCAGGACGCCATTCACACTTCCATCGGTTTGTGTCCAGGCGGAGGCTGAAGGCTCTGCTTGGCGACCTAGGAGCACATCTGACTATCGGTAGGCAATGGAGTAACTAATACTGGCTCACATTAATTCATTTCAAACACCATTTTCTCATCTGTAGGCACCGTGGATCTCAGGCATGGCTGCTCCCTCCCCCCTCCAGAACCAGAAGGAGCAGACTCAGAGAGAGCTGCCAGAATGGGCAGCGTCTGCTTCGGTGGGACAAGGTCTGGGGGCAGAAGGAATGCAAAAGGGGAGGGGGCCCAAAGACAGTCTGTGCATGGACCCAGCCAGGTCATTCTTTGTGTTGTTGTCTCTGTGTTTCAGCCAGTTGAATTTCCAAAGCATTGTTTATCCTATATCAGTTTTTATGCAGACTGCAAGGTAGACTAAAATGGTACAACTACTATACATTAGTTGATCACCGGCTGCTGAAATGATCCCCCCCCCTCACTTTCCCCACCCTCCACCCCTGGATTTGTAGAGTGCAGCCCTGTTCAAATAGCTCCAGGTGGGGTTGTGGGGGTGCACAGTAGCTGTTTTCTTGCAGTGTTTTTATCATTCAGGGCTTCAGGCTGAACAACCCACCAGTCCCTGCAGGCTGCTAATCGATGAGGCTGAGAATTGAGAGGGCAACGCAAAAGTTGAGGATAAAATGTGTCAATTGTGTATAGCAAATCAGATGTGATCTGCATCTGCTGCAAAATGTGAGTTATTGGAGGTCTGCTGTGTATAAAACAGTTCTGAAATGTGGACCTTTTGGCCTGGGTGAGCAATGGCTGCGATATTTTGTTTCCAATCCCTTTAGAGAGGGGCAGTTCAGGGATCTGGTAGAAAAAAGAGGGTCCCCAAGGGATGGCACCCAAAACTGTTACCAATCTATCATTTTTAATGTTAGGGGAGATAATTAAATCCATAGAATGTGATTCTACGGAACAAAAGGTCTGTGAAATCAAAATTTGTCTTTACTTTTATGCGAGCCTCAAGTACAACTTTTGGGGGAGGGGGCATCAGACCTATATCAGTCATCAAAGTGTGACCCTTGCCGACAAATAATTGCACGTTCATGTATTGAAATATCATCCCACAAATTATTTCAGTTATTTGAATTTCTTTCCCGGTTTGAGTGGATAAGAAAAGCAGGGAAGGGTTGGAATGATTGGCCCTAGACTACTCTGATGGGAAAAATGCGAGGCGCCTTTAAGGGCCCTTCAACTGTTGAGATGTTGGGGGTTTCATCCACTCTCGAAAAGGGCAGCCCCAAATGGTGATCCCATCCTCTCCTCATCCTCTATTTGGCTGGTTGTGCTGAATGGCAGGCTTGGTCCCAGTTCCCGGGCTGGGGCTATCGGGAGGGAAGGTGAGGGAAGGCACACCGGGCCTTAATCAATCTCCCGTTTTGGCTAAATCGTGAATATTAAATATTCATATTCCTGGAAATTGCTTTAAAAACCACCAGAGCGAATCAATTCTTAAAATATCCAAAGTCTGGAAGGATGCTCCAATTAATAAATTAGTCGCAGAATGAAAGAAACGGATGTGTAGATATCCGCATTTTTTTCAGTTATAAGCCCAAGAAAGTCGCTTTTCCTTCCGTTCGACTCTGAATTAGGGCAAGACCCACCTAGAAGCCGAAGCTGTTGCTTGTAGGGAAAGAAGCAGCAAACAGCCCCGTTGGTCTCGCCGCCAGACAAAGAAAGCGGCTCGAGACGGACCGACCGATTTAAACATTAATTCGAAAACCTTGTAACCCAACCTTTCCATTTCCTGTAGAAAAGCCTGCTGCCAAAGGGCGGGAGCGAGAGCGGGGTGTTTCCGGCATTTTCACCTCCTCACCCAACGGCCACGGCCACGGCCATGGCCACGGCCACGGCGGATCAAGCCAAGGGAGTTCTCTGCCCTGAGCCGGATAGATTTCGCTTCCATATTTCGATCTCAAAAAAGAGACGGATTTTTGAAATCTGATTCAAATTGCGCAGAATGTCCCAGAATCCTTTTGGCTCCCAAAGGTGACCCGGGACGGGTGTGCCTCCCGCGCGTGTTCAGCTGCCTCTGGGCCACGGTCTGCGCCCGTTAAATTTCCCACAGAGGCCGCAGAAGAATTTCCGGAGCTACCCGAGATCAGAATAAATCGGGCGCGAGGGAAAACGGGGTTTGGCCGTTGCTGTTTCCCGCCGACTCGCATGGCAACCGCAGCAGCGCTTCCATCTGCAGGGCTCCTGGGCCAGTTGGTCCCCTTTCGAGGCAGCCTGGCGCCCGTTGAAGGCGAGATTAAAGATTCAACCGCCTGGAGTAAGATCTCCGGCGATTCACCCGTCCCTGTGAGCGCCGCTCGTTGCTTGTGCCTCAGCCTGAGACTTCTTGGAAAGCAGCCCGTTTCGTGGGGGGGGGAGTTACGTGGGGCGTAAGTTGCCGTGGAGGAGACTCCTCGGGGCGAGAACCTTCGCAAAGGCGGAGGGCCCGCTTGAGACCAACGAGCGCCCCACGGACGCTCATCCTCTCCTGAAAAGGTAAAACCAGAAACTGAACGGAGCGGGAACCTGCGCCGTCGTCTCAGTCCACAGTGGTGGTGGTAGTGGGTCCCGTCCAGTGCCGAGACCAAAGCCGTAAAAAGCTGCGGGGGCGGCTGATCAGGCGGCGTCGCGCACCGGAGCCCCCGGCGGTTCTGCTTCTCCCCGCGCTGGAGAAAAGCGTCGCTCAGAGAGAAGAGCTCCACAGGGCTGTTCGCAGAAGTGATCCGTGTTCTCATTCGCGCCATGGCCGAGCGCTCCTCACGGTGGCTAATCCTGCCAAGGCAGCTCTCCACACGGGGAAAGCGTGATGTGGGAATACACGACACGGAGGCCTCCAACCGCGGGCGGACTTAGAGAGAAAAGGTTTGTGTGTGGTGGTGGGGGGGGAGTTTCGCAGGCGAATCCCCGGACTCGGAGCGGTGAGAAACCCAAGCCGCGCGAAGCTGCCCAGGAGAGCTACGCAGCCAGCAGGCCCCGCGCAGCCCTCGGAAGCGCCGGCTCCGGAGCGCTGACAGAGCCCGGCCGTTGTGCGCCAGCCCGGCTGCGGTCGGGATTCGCCTGCCGTCACCTCCCTGGGGCCCGGGCGAGGGGCCGAACCGCCCGGCGCGGGTCCGGACCCGGCGCAACCGCGGCTCCCTGGGCGCCTGCGTCACGCGGGCCCCGCGGAACGGCCTGTCCCTCCCGGTGAGAAGCTGCGGGCGCCGGAGAGGAGCGCCTCGGGGCCGGTGACGTCAGCGGGCTGGAGCCAATCGGCGGCGGGCGGGGGCGGCGTCCCCCTCCCGGGGTACTTCGGCCACCGGGCGGCCGGTGCTCGGAGCGGCTGCGGCCCCGCCTGGCCCCCACGGAGCCCGCGCCACCCTCGGCCTCCGGGCTCGGCCTTCGGAGCCTTTCCGGCCGCGCGGAGCTCTGGGTGCCTCGGCTCTCTTCCGACGGGGACGTTCCTCACTCGGCCTCTCCCTCGGGGCTCCGGACCTCCCAGCTCCCCTTCTGGGTGCGCACCGCGGCGGCTACTGCAGGCTGGGCAACGACTCCGGGAAGCTGGTGTCGCGGCTGTGAAGTTGCCGAGCCTCCCCGTGCCTCGCACCGCGGGCAGCCTGATGGTAGCTGCTCCGAGGCGGACGGAGGAACTCCCGGGGCGGAAGCCCCAAGAGGCCGCCACTTTCCTCCGCTCCTGAATCCTCCTGGATGGGTCGCCCCGGCAGTTCCTTTCCTTCGCTTTCGTCGGGCTTCCTCCCTGCGAGCGCCTTTGGAGGAGAACAGCCGCACCGAAAAAGCCCCGGGAGAGAGAAGCCCCCGGGGGCTTCGGAGCGAACCGTCCAGACTTCCGTTCCGCCTCCTGAAAAGCGCCCGGGTGATCCGGGCAGGCCTTGAAATCCCGCCGGCCTTACGCCTTTCGTCCGGCGAAGCGGCTTCCTCGCGCAGGCCTCCCCCGCGCGTCCCCCGGTAGGAACCTCCCTCAGCCTCGCCTCGCGTTCGGGGGGAGGCGGCGGCGGCGGCGTTTGCGCCGCTGACTTTCCCCCCAGACGTCCGCCGACGGCGCGCACCGTCCCCAGAGCTCGAGGGGGCTCCTTCCCGGCCTCGGCGGCGGCCTCTGACCTTCCGTCCCTGCTTCGGAGCGACCCTCCCGGATGCGGAGAGAAAGAAGGCTGCCTCCAGGGGTTGGCTGTTATCTTTGGTTATCTAGCTGTATGAGTGGGGTCAAGTCTTCATAAAGCTAGATAACCGAAAGTAAAAACAACCCCATTACACGCCTGGGGTAGAGAAGCAAGAAGGGCGAAGCCGTGTCTGAAGTGGGGCCGAAACCCGCCTGCGTCTGCGGGAGGCCGCGCGGAATCGGTGAGACGAGGCGGTTCGGGTCCCGCGTGGAACGGGTAGCGGGCCGAGGGCGCGTGGGGCCTTCGGTCAGGCGCAGCCAGCTGGCAAAGAGATCCCTCCCGCGCCCGGGAAGGTGAAGCCGCTCAGTCTGGCCGTGGCCGCCGTCAGCCCGGACTGGAGGTGAGCCCCGTGGCGCGGAGGGCCGGGAGCCTCCCAGCTGTGCCTCTGCCCGTTGAAAGGCTGCCCTGCCAGGAGATACCCAGGCCTGGGCGCAGCGCCTGCTGGAAGAGGGATCGCCTTGACACGGGGCTGCCCGTTGCCTTTCCTCTCCGTAACATCACGTGTGAAGAGGGCACCGGCTATCCAGGTCAATGCTGTCCACACTGGCCCGTCTCTGGCCCGTCTCCTTTCTGGCATCTGGTCTCAGGACGGGTTTTGTCCGGATTGGGTCTGCATCCTTAATTTGGTGACTAATGAGAGTAAATTTCCCAGTTTACACAGAACTGGGAAAATTAAGTGATGAGTTGGGTTCACACATGTCTTGCAGTCTTTGGTGCTTTCTCACTTTCTCCTGTTATTTGGGTAGTACTTCTGCCTGGGAATCCTGTGTGTATTGCCCCATTGGTCGCTAGAGTTAAGCTCACATTTCCATTTACTGAGTTTGTTTTATTGATTCTTTATAAAGTAGAATCAGCAAATAATTCTATTGGCTTTAGTGCCATGAGACTAAATTTCCATAACTCACCCAGTAAATTACTTTCACGCTTGAATGGTAAAGATGGGCAGCATATAAATTTAACAAATTATTAAGCTGAATAGATCTACATGGATGTAGATGTAACATGTTATATTTCTCATATTGCAGCTAAATAATCCTTTCCTAGATGAATGCATTAATTCATTTCCTCACATTGATTAACATCTTACAGGTTGAGATAAATTGTCCAGTATTTTGTAGTGGCAGGGCCAGAAAGAGGGACCCGGGCCAGACTTTCTCCTCACAGACCCCCCCCCTTTCTTTGAGGACTTCTGATCCCACAGATCAGAGCCTTTCAAAATGAGGAGAGCTGGGGCACCTGCCGTGGCTGCCATCTTGCCTGGATTTCCTCAGCCCTTTACAGGAAATCTGGAGGCGCCTCATGGTGGCTCAGAACCCCAAAGATTCCAGAACAGCCTGGAGGGGAAGGAGGGGGTTTCTTAAGGAAGAAGAGTCAAAGCTGCTGCGTGTTTGTGGGAGACGTGAAAGGAAGAGACACACACACAAACCCACGTGGGTTCCATTTCCTTCCTGGATGTCCCTCAAGGGCACCTGCAAATCTCCGCTGGCCAAGAGAGAAGGAAAAAGGGCCGGGAGGCACCTCAGAGAGGAAACTCTGGACAGTCTCCTCTGGATACAAAGCGGAGCAGGAAGCATGGCCATCTCGGATAAGGGGGGTGGGGAGCTCTTTACCTGTCCAGGAACTGCCCGCTTGTTTCCCATTGTTCTGCTTTTTGGGATGGTATTGTCTCACTGCTCCTCTCCCCCCCCCCTCTCTTGCATGCTCCAGCATTGCTGTTTCGGGGACAAATGGCTTTCCTGGGAGTTGCCATTCTTAAGGGGAAGAGTCCCCGTCCTACTTCTGAGGAACTGGGATCTCTGGGATTTTTTCAAAGCAGTAGCCTTTTGAGTTGTAGCTGTTTTGAAATATTAATCGTGAGATCAAACATTTAAAAAAAACTTTCTTTAAGTGAATGCCGCTAGAGCTGGCTGTCCAGCACAGCATCCTCCAGTACCTCTGTTTTCAGAGGTGAGTACAGAGTTGGGTGTGTACAAAAGCAAAGTAGTTCAGTCTGCTTGGCCCGGAGAATGTCAGCGTGGGAATACGCTAGCCATATAGAACCATCTCCTCTCTCTCCGGAATACTTGGCAGGCAATAGGGCGAACGGGCAACTGAGCAGACTGGCTCGTGAGACGGAGGCTTTCTTCAGTCGTGGCTTCTCTGTGTTGGGGCACCAAAGTTATCGGTGGGTTGGTGAGGGACGGAGGGAAGAGGATGACCCGCAAAAGTAGCAAGTCTGGATGACTTTCAGGCGAATTCTCTGTCCACGGTGCTGAAATGGTTGGTTTGCTTTGTGGACAGGCAGTTCCGTTTTTAACCCGCTCCGAGCTGGGGAAATCACCGAAGCACTCTGAGGGTTCTCAGAAGCTACCCCAAAAGTGAACAGAGGGGAAGGCCTGGCTGCCTTTTTTCTTTGGGTGAATCTTGGGGAGCCCCGCTCTATTTTATTTTTTGAATGAGGAGGTACCACATCCCTCAAACAAAATAACTCCATAATTCAGGAGAATGGAGCTTCCTAGGAAATTCTGAAATTGCATAATTCAGGCAGATCCTGTTCTTTACCAGGACTGGGAATTTTCTCTCCTACCAAATATTTGTTTTCTTGCATTGGTCCAGGTCTCCCTTCACCCCTTCTCTTCAGAGGGGTTGGGGCCTCGCTGACTGCTGGATTTGGTGCTTGCCAGACGAGGCAGAAACACCTGCTCAGCTTCAGCTTCTGATATGTTTGCAGAACAAATGACTGACTAAACGAACTGAAGGATTTGCATCTTGAAACCTTGAAAAGTGCTTTGCATGGTGTTGTTGTTGTGTTGCTCTGAAACGTGAACCTTGGGAAAACAATTTTTTGCCATCACAGAAGTTGGAAACAAAGCATCTTACAGGCTAATTTGTGTGGCACTATGTTTGAGGGCTCCTCTTTCTCAGAATGGTTGTTTCATATAACGGACCCTCACCCTCCTGCCCAGATTTCTTTAAAAACTAAGCTTCTCTTTGCCCACTTGATGCAGGTATTGGCAATTATTCAGGGCAACTGATGCTGAAAAAAATTGCCCACCTGAACAATAGGAACATTCCCTTAAAAGTGTTGTAGCCAAACAGATGTCGGGTGTTTCCAGACTTTGCACTGTGTGGACGAGGGGAAACAATAGCATCTGAGTGTAACTCACTTTCCTTACCCCAGAATTACTTTAACAAACAGCCCCGCAGATTCCTGCTGGAATAAAATACCTCCGAATGCACCAGCTGCCTTTCCCCTCCACTGCAGCCTTTCTGGCGGCCTGTGGGCTGGTTTGTGAAGGCCGAAACCAACTTAAAACGGAGTAAGTTGGGTGAATGAAGTTGGGAGGTCTCTGACAGACTTGGTTCAATGGGTGGAGCTGGGGGGTGGCGAGGATTCTCTGCATGACACTGACAAGGATGGAGAAATGAGCACCAGGCAGCTGGGAACAGGTGGAGCCACCACTAGGCCGATGCTTTCATCCTCGCCCAGAAATTGACAGAGGCCACAAACTGGGAAAAGCCAAATCTGATCAATTCAAAATCTGGAATTAAAAGTTAATGCCAGTTGAGAAGGGCTGTCAGATTCTTCTTTGGCCCAAATCTGGCTGTCCTGAACAGCTGCCCCTCTGGTGCTGTGCCTGCCGACTCTTCTCCCAGGAGGCCTTGCCTTTAGCCGGGAGACATTGCTGATCTCTGCCTTGTTCTGCTTGGGGAAAAGGCATCTTTGCTCTCTGGAGTTGGAGAATCTCTTCTGCATTAGATAGCTCTGGATTGCCGATTCATTTTGAGGGGAAGCCGAGACTCATTTTTTTCTCGGCAAGAAATCACTTGTGCAGCGATATGCCCCCCCCCCGTGACTGCCCTTCAGCTTTTGCCCCATCCTGCGCCGCTGCCCCTGCAGCGCACCGAGAGCCCCCTCCTCCAGAACAGCCAAGGCCGGCAGGCGGGGAACAACATTGCTCCTGGGAAGCATTTTGCAGCTAAACCGGGGTAATCCAGGTTTGCGTGCTCTGGCTCCACCGGCCGCCCCTTAATTTTGCTTCGCCCATCTCGCGCCCTCCCCGCTGGCGGTTGGCAGCACCCATGCTTCTGCGCCAGCTCCTTCTTGGCACTGCAGCCCCCCAGGAAACGGGGTGGCTGAGAGGAGGCACCGCCTGCTAATGACCGGCCTGTTCCAGTTGGAAGTGGCCAGGGGAAATGGAGCGGCTCTCCGAAGGCAAGGGACGGTGGGAATAGCGGGCTCTCGAGAAGGAGTAATTAATGACCCCAGCCACAGCCCCCCCCCCGCGCCTCCCCCCCGCCGGAGGCAGACACCGGCGCTTTTCACCCCAACCGCGGCAGACTGCAAAGGGACGTTTCATTAGGAATTCTGGGGCCCGCTTTTCTCCTCCTCCTCTTTTTAGTTAAACTTGATTTGCATACATTTGCATAATGAACCTCATTTGCATTCCCGATTGTTGGCTACCTCTGTGGGAAAAGTCAAAGCGGGCGACTTGGGGAGGGGGCTCCGGCAAAGACAAAAGGGAAGATTCCAGTTCCCCGGGGCTTGCCTTCCCCTCCCCGCCATCCCAGCCTTAGCACGCAACGGCTTTTCTTTCTCCCGGGCAAAGACAGAGGCGCCTTTCAGCCTTCCTGCCTTTCTCGCCGCTTCCTCCCAGCTGCTTCCCCTCCTGTGACCTCCTCTTTTCCCTTCGGAAGCGGCGGGGTGAGGTGAAAGGGAAGGCAGGCAGGCAGGCAGGCAGGGCGAGGGCAGCTACCATTTTAGGTAGCCTCTGTAAAATGGCCGACTCTGCAGGTCGGGTACCGAGAGCCTCGTGGGAGGTCTGCTTTCCAGAGGGTCAGCGAGAGCCTCCCCCAGGGGCCGACGCCTCTGCGCTCCCCCTGAGCCGGGCTGGTGCTGGAGGTTGAGCAGCTTCTCCGTTCTCCAGTGGCCTGAGTGGCCCAGCCCGAGTTGGGGCCCGGAGCCCGTTTGCTCCGATAGCCAGAGACATTGGCTCCCCAGACGTTACTGTGATGTCTCCTTTGGGGTCTGCGCACAAACTCTTAGCGGAAGAGCATCCCAGACCTTCCGCGTGGCATTGCCCACGGTACCTAGGCTGGCAATGGCTCCATCCCAGTGTCAGCAAAGGTCCTCCTCAATGGTTAGACTGGCATAGCCATTGACAAGGGTAAAATGGTTCATTATTCTAGCATGCATGAATTAGGCCATCTTGTGAAGCCAATTCTACAACCAAAATTATGTGGTTAATGGGCATCTCTCACGAATCCCCACAATTCTTCCCTCTTTCATGGTTAGGAAATTCCTCCTTATTTTGACTGGTCTCCCTCTATGGCTTCTAACCACCCCCCTGGTTCTTGTTCTACCCTTCGGTGCATGGAGATTAAATCCCCCCCCCTTCCCTGGGACAGCCTTCAAGCGTGGAAGACTTTCTTCATGGTTTCCCTGAGGGTTTTCCTCTTCAGGCTAAAGAAGCCCAGTTCTTGCCCCTTCTAGGAAAGAATGTGACTTCCAACCCCTGGGCACATTTGTTGCTCTTCTCTGCACTTTTTTGGTTGCAAAAGAGAAGCCCTATTTAAGAAAGTCATAGGGTTCCCAGCCCTACGTGGGTTTCTTCCCCTGCCTTTCCGGCTCTCCGGGGCGTCCTCAGCAGCTCTACCGGATGGCAAACCAACCAGAGTCATTGTGCTTGTCTGAATGTGTAACAGCTTCTTGCACTGGTCCCTGCTGTGGATGTGTGTCAAACCACCTCAATTTTGTGGGCTATGTAAGATTTTTTCAGATTTGCTCTTCCCTCCCTGAGTACAAAAGGAGGCAAGGAAACTCAGCTCTGCTGGCCTGACGCTACAGCGAGATTTCTTCTCTCTGACTTTGTCTAATCCCGTAGATCGGGCTGACCTAACAGAGGTCATCACCTTGGTTTTTCATTTCAGAACTCGAGCTGTGAATTTCTGAGTCTTTTGCAGAGTTTCTGCTTTTCCATGGCCCACCAGACAGACCCACATTAGTGGAGGGAAGTCTTGGCCCGAGGAGCAGCTGAACTCTTCATTCGGGCTGGTGTTCTTTCCACATTAAAGAGAGAGCTGAAGCACCCGAGGGTTGGAAAAGGCCCTTGGGCCCAATCTCTGGCCAGGGCAAGAGTCCACTCCTGGTCAATGGTTGTCCAGCCTCCACGGGAGGGGAGCTTCCCAGCTCCTGTTCACTGCAGTCAGGATCTGCTTTCCCTTAGCCCAGGGGTAGGCAACCTTGGCTCTTTTATGACTCGTGGACTTCAACTCCCAGAATTCCTGAGCCAGCACAGCTGGCTCAGGAATTCTGGGAGTTGAAGTCCACGAGTCATAAAAGAGCCAAGGTTGCCTACCCCTGCCTTAGCCTAACATTTATCCTGAGTAACCCGTGATAAACTAGCTGCTTGGCAGATGAGCTGGTCCCAGGAAACACTTTCGGAAGAACGCTGTTCCTTTTTAGAGCTCCATTATTATTAAAATGTGTGTTTCTCTGCCTGTGAAATTATTGCCCTATGGCAGTTTCTGCAAAATCTTGTGCAAAGATCCAAAGTTAACTGCAGTTGGCAAATGCATGTACAGGGAGGGGGGTGTTTCAAGAAATAAAACAAAAGCACCAGCAATGGTCTCTCTCTCCCCCTCCCCCCCCCCCGACCTTCCCAAGAAAAGAGGAGCCTCTTTTGGTGTCTGAAACTCCTTCAGGCCACTGCCTGGCCAGACGACGGGGTCAAAGGGGCTTTTCCTTGTATCTGTGTGATGCCAGCACTCACAGCAGCCCCCCCCCCCCAACTACGTTTCTCAGGTGGTAGCCTGGAGAGCAGCTGCAGCTGAGAAGAGGCTGCAATGGAAGGGAGAGAAGAGAGATGTGGGGGCCAAGAGGCACCCAGCCAGGAAGTCCTTTTCAGGCTCCAGTGCTCAAGCGTTGCCCTGCTGGCCATTTTGCCAGCTTCTAGAGAACGTTTCACACTCCCCCCCAACCCCCGTCAGTTATGAAAACTAGTAAATGCCATGTGTGTTTTTGTGTACAGAGTTATTCCAAGGTTCCCCACCAGCACCAGCACCACTGGAAGCTTGTCAAAGGCTGGATGGAGCAAAATGTTAGTGAGGGATTGTAGGCGAGGGGGGGGGGATGTGAACTGGACAGCACATTTGTTAATGAAGCCCAGCAAAGCCGCTCCTTTTGCCAGTGACCTGCTTAATTCATAAAACTCTTCATTGTTTCAGAGCTGGCTTGGTATTCCCCCCCTCTTGGTCTTTCCCCCTCCCTCCGCATACAAAGATATCATTGTGTTGGGGACAGAATGGTAATGATGGCAGATTGTTGTCTGGGGGCTAAAATAATGGGGGGGGAGAGAGATTTCAGAAAGCAAGCCCGCCAGTAATGGGCAAAGGAGGCTCCTGAGAAGGTGAAGAGGTTTAAATCAGCTTAGTTCAAATGCCAATTAAAAGTGAAGTGGATTAGCTTCCATGATCCACAGAATAGAAGAGCATTGTGTGCCTGAGCTGAGTGAAAACCTCTCTTCCTCTTCCACAAATTGGCTAAACTCAGGTTTTCTCCGCCAGTGCCCCCTCCCTTCTCTTCTCATCCCAGGTGATCCTTAACTCTTGAGACGGGCCCCGGACCCAGGCCGCCACGGTGGCTCCGATGCAGGAGGGCCCCCCCTTTTCTCTAAATCTCCAGATTTAGGCAATGCGGATCAAGAATTGTGCACCTTTGACATAGAAGACTGATATCTGTATGCATGAGATTGTGAACAGGTGCGTGCGTGTGCATTTTCTCTTGATTTGTGACATAGTTTGCAAATAGTGAGAGAAACATTCCATGTGAAAAGCCACAATTTGCCCTTTACAACGTCATCGATTCCAAGGGTTGCCAGAGCCTTAGTGGTCTTCTCCTTCAACCCCAAGCTCAGAGCAGGAGCTCTCCTCCCCTCACGGACAAATGGATGCCCAACCTTGGTTGGAAAAGCTCCACTGAGGAGCCCCTTGACCGCAGAGACCGCTTGGTCCACTGCTTAAGAGCTCTGATGGCCAGGAGGTTCTAGGCCCACCCTTGGGCAGTACAGAAAATAGGTCTTCGCTCTGTTCCCTGCGACAGAGCTTGGAGACACCTGGATTGCATCTCCCCTTCACCTTTGACCTTTTTTGTGGGTTTTGCCTACAAGCCCCTCACCCTCTCCAGTGCGGTCCCTGCAGTGGCCTCATCCTGCCCCAAAGCTATTCTTATCTGTGGCAGCTGTCAGCTACACCTGCAGCCCAGGGATCCAGGTGAAAAAGTTTCACTCTACTATGTTCGGATTTCAGTTGCTGGTTTTACCCAGAAAGGAAAGTCTTGGGTGGAGAGCTTTTTCCCTGGCCTTACTTTGTCCCCTGAGCTGCTTTGACTAGAAGTGGAAAATTATAAAGCTGCCTCAGGGTTGATCTCCATGTCCAAAGCCTTACAAGAAATACCCTTTTTGTGCAAAACAAGATGGAGCTTGCAGGGTGACCAGGGTGAGAGTCACCGGCACCTCACTTGAAGGGAGCCTAGAGCCGGATGGTCACTTTCCCCCTCCCTCCCTCCCTTGCAAAGCGGGTGAGGGCTGGCCACTGATGAGTGGTTCTCCCCCTCCCCCCCCTCCGTCGGCCTCTGCCCCTCTTCCCTCTTGCCTCTTTGGGCAAGGCAGGGAGGTGGGGAGCTGCAGCCCCCCAAGCCCTCATCATGGAGAGGGAAGGTGGCCCCTGGCCGGAAGAGGCCTGGGGATGGGGCTTTCGGGCTCCCCCAAGTTCAGGGCCACCGGAGGCCTGGGGGAGGGGAGGTGGTGAATGGCCGGTTGCCTTGCTCAGCTCTTCTGGGCCTTTTCCCAGCCTGCCCTTCCTCCCCTGGCTCACAGGCTGATCCTCCCAGCCTATTCTCCTCCTGACATAAATAAATGGCCCCCACAGTTTGCATTTGGTCAAACAATCAGTCCCCAAACTCCATTCAGCCTCGGAGGGGCCTCTTTCTTCCAGACGTTAAAGCCACAGAATGGCTTGTAAGGGATCCCGCCACTCTGTCAAACTGTAAATAAGATGCTAATAACAATCATAATAAAACAGGGTGTGAGGAGGGGGGGTGGTTGGGTGGGGGAGAAAGGGGAAAACAGGAAAGGAACATAATAGGACTTTTGCTGGCTGCCGCGGCAACCAAATGAATGTGTAATGACTGGACTGTGTACAAACTGTGGAAGGTAACATAATGATCAGCCTGTCAGCGGGTCTCTGCATTATGGGCACCCCGTCCATCGAGGTTTGCGCTGCATCCATGTGCCTGCTGCCAGGGGTCAGAAGACTCCCTTTGCTTGGCACCCCCATGCTGAGGCCTCCCTTGGCATATGCCACCCTGTCCCTCTTGCTCAACCTCTTGGTAAAACCTGGCAGCGCCCCTCCCGTGCCATCTTCTAAGGTAAAGCCTCAGTATCTGGGAATCCCTGAATGAGGCCAACATAGACGCTACCCCATTGATGAGCCTGGATTCTCCCCGCTGAGAACTGGAGTCACCGGCCCTTCTTCTCCAGGGATCTTCCGCTGTCAGAGTGAGTATCTGTGAGTTGCCCCTTTGGGGGATGAGTAACTCTTCAGAAACTCAGCCCCCCACCCCCGCCCCTGTGTTTCAATCTAGACTCGGTGCAAGAACTTCTCACCTCTTCGCCCACTGGGACAAATTCACCGGTCAGCCCTCTGGGAGGAGAATAGGCCTTCGCTCTGTTCCCTGCAACAGAGCTTGGAGACACCTGGACTGCCCTGCCTCCTGAGGTCCACGGCATCCCTGTTCTTCCGTGGGAAGCCAGCTGCTGCTGCCAACGCCCTGAGCGCACCCAAGCAAGAAAAGCCCAAAGGTCTGTCGGCAAATCACGCCCAAATTTGAATCCCTTTCTTGGTCAGGCGAGCTCCCTCTCGGGTGAATAATAATAATAATAATAATAATAATAATAATAATAATAATAATAATAATAATAATAATAATAATAATAATAATAATAATAATAATAATAATAATAATAATAATAATAATAATAATAATAATAATAATAATAATAATAATAATAATAATAATAATAAAGTTGACCTTGGAGGTCATCTAGTCCAACCCCCCGCTCAGGCAGGAAACCCTATATCATTTCAGACAAATGGCTGTCCAGTCTCTTCTTAAAAACTTCCAGTGTTGGAGCATTCACCACCTCTGGAGGCAGGTTGTTCCACTGGTTAATTGTTCTAACTGTCAAGAAGTTTCTCCTTAGTTCCAGGTTGCTTCTCTCCTTGGTTAGTTTCCATCCGTTGCTTCTTGTCCTGCTTTCAGGTGCTTTGGAGAATAGCTTGACTCCCTCTTCTTTGTGGCAGCCCCTGAGATATTGGAACACTGCTATCGTGTCACCCCTCACCCTTCTCTTCATTAAACTACACATACCCAATTCCAGCAACCGTTCCCTATATGTTTTAGCCTCCAGCCCCCTAATCATCTTTGTTGCTCTTCTCTGTACCCTTTCTAGAGTCTCGACATCTTTTTTACATCGTGGTGACCAAAACTGGATGCAGTATTCCAGGTGTGGCCTTACCAAGGCATTGTAAAGTGGTATTAGTACTTCACGTGATCTTGATTCTATCCCTCTGTTAATGCAGCCTAGCACTGTGTTGGCTTTTTTGGCAGCTGCAGCACACTGCTGGCTCATATTGAAGTGATTGTCTACTAAGACCATGTTCCATGTTCTGGTTCAGTCAGTGATTCTGTAACAGACTCTACCCCGTGGTACCTAGAATGCAGCAATGTATTTCCATCAGTGCACATTCCTCTTTGGCTCGTGCCTCAGTGAGGGAGGCTTCCACAGCCAAACTTTCCAATGGCACCTTGGCGGCCTTGGTTTCATGGCGCCACTGCAGCATTGCTCTGGTTTTGGTGCGGGAATGTTTAACGCTCCATATATGTTGTAAAAGAATTTTTAAATATAATTTGCAAATTATATGGAATTGCATCAGATGAGAAAACAATTGTTCAGAATGCCTTTTGAACGTTATGAATCAACAGACTGTGGAAGCCAGGATGGATGGCACAATCTCAGTACTTGTTGTCTTCCGGGCAAAAAGGGAAAAACAGAGAAAAAACTTTCCTGAACAGAAACTGGGTTTTTTTGTGAGACATTTACAATCAAGAAGAAGATGGCTCTGGATTCTTCTGTTTCAGTTCAGTAGGGCTGTGTAAAAAAAAAACTAGATACGTTATTATGTCAACTGCTCGATGCTCTTAATGCCAGGTTCTGAAAAGTGGAATTGGAGCGCTGACTGGTGACATGTTTTCCCCCCCGGAGTAATACGGTCACAGCAACAATTTGAACTGCATATTCTTCATATAATATTTAAATTGGATTTCTTACATTGGACCTGACAAGTCAGCAGCTTTTGAAATGTTGTTCTTTTTAATTGGGAAGTGCTTTGGAAGACGCGGTGGCTCAGCGGGTTAGGACGCTGAGCTTGTCGATCAGAAGGTCAGCAGTTTGGCGGGTCGAATCCAAAGTGCCGCGTAACAGAGTGAGCGCCTGTTACTTGTCCCAGCTTCTGCCAACCTAGCAGTTCGAAAGCCCGTAAAAATGCAAGTAGAAAAATAGGGACCACTATGGTGGGAAGGTAACAGCGTTCCGTGCGCCTTTGGCGTCTAGTCATGCCGGCCACATGACCACGGAGACGTCCTCGGACAAGCGCTGGCTCTTTGGCTTTGAAACGGAGATGAGCACCGGCCCCTAGAGTCGGAAACGACTAGCACGCATGTGCGGGGGAACCTTTACCTTTACCTTTTACCTTGGAAGACACCAAATCTACAATTGATTTCTATAAGCAGCTAGAAACTGTTGAGAGATGCTGATAATGTGCCAAAACATGTAAAATGGAATGAAATATTTAAAAACCCTACTTGGTTTTTAATGGCTGAATTTTAAAGAAAGTTAAACATTTTTATTATTTTAAAATGAAGCTTGATTCATTGACAGTATATTAGTTACACCTTGCTGGATGTTTAGAAAGGAGAAGTGTAAGGGTTTTTTCCCCTTAGGCAGAAAAACAGATTAGGGTAGGGAGAGAGGCTTTTGACAAGACAAATCACCAGATTTGAGAGTAAACCACCCTTCTTACCAGTCCTGATGATGTTACCTAGTTTGGGTAATGAAATCTCTGCAAGAAAACAACCAAGCTCAGAGAGCACTAAGGACCCCATCCCCCAACTCTAGAATTCTAGGATTCTATCCGTATATATCCCTGAAGAAACTTTCATAGAATCAGAGGCCTAAGCTGGAGGTCTTCCAGGCCAACCCTCTGTTCAAGGCAGGAGTCTTAAGACCATCCCAGCCAAATGGTTGCCCAATCTAGTTTTGAAAACCTCCAGTGATGGAGCACTCACAACTCTGGGGCACACTCTATCCCACTGATTAATTGCGGCCAAAAAATTCCTTCTATGTTGTGTTTCTCTTTATGAGCTTCCACCGACCTTGACAGTGTAATTTAAGCTTGCCCTATGAATGCTTCTAAAATTGGATTTTAGAGGCATTTAGCATTTGTTGGATTGGCGGTTAAGTCCAAACAGGAAACAACAAATGCTTTTTCACATAACGTGGCTAGTATGAGCTGACGTTAACCATTATTAATCCAATTCTTGCATTGCACCAATTAGGAATAGAATAGAATAGAATAGAATAGAATAGAATAGAATAGAATAGAATAGAATAGAATAGAATAGAATAGAATAGAATAGAATAGAATAGAATAGAGCTGGAAGGGACCTTGGAGGTCTTCTAGTCCAGCCCCCTGCTCAAGCAGGAGGACCTACCATCTTAGACAGGTGATTGTCTCTAGCCTCTTCTTTAAAATCTCCAGTGATGGAGCACCCACAATTTCTGGAGGCCAGCTGTTCCACTGGTTGATTGTCCTCACTGTCAGGAAGTTTCTCCTTAATTCCAGGTTGCTTCTCTCTCTGGTCAGTTTCCAACCATTGTTTCTTGTCTTGCCCTCTGGTGCTTTGGAGAATAACGTGACCCCCTCTGCCTTGTGACAGCCCCTCACATACTAGAATTCTGCTATCATGTCATCCCTATTTCTTCTTTTCTTTAGACTAGCCAAACCCAAGTCCTGCAGCCGTTCTTCGTATGTTTTGGTCTCCAGACCTTGGATCATCTTAGTTGCTCTTCTCTGATTTTTTTTCCAAACTCTCAACATCTTTTTGGTGATATGGTGACCAAAATTGGCTGCAGTATTCGAGGTGTGGGCTTACTAGGGTTTTATAAAGCAGTACTAATACCTCGCGTGATCTTGAGTCTGTGCCTCTGCTTATACAACCCAGGATTGTATTTGGTTGCTCCTGCACACTGCTGGCTCATGAAGTGATCGTACATTAGGACTCCAAGGTCCCTTTCACAGCTGCTGTTTTTGAGCCAGGTTTAACTCACCTTTTTCAAATGCAGAAAAATGGGTAGACCCATATCCAGTCTTATCCTAAGATGGAATCTATTAGCAATATGGCAATTTGGTTTTTTTGTGTGCACAAAGGATGTTGGTTAATGGTAGAAAAACAAGGAAGTTGGTAGCTCTTTTTGGACAGAGAGGTTTGGCAGTTTCCATGGCAGAGTGAAGTTACCTTTCCAGGGATGGAGGATGAAGCTCTGGCTGGCCAGGAGGGGCTCAGCTACTCAAGGCAGTCAGGCGAGGTCTTGTTCCACCAGTGGGAAGTGGGCACTCTGGGGGAAGGTAGCCAGAATAAAGTCCTCTTCTACAGGCTGATTACCTCCGAGCAGATTATAGGATTTGAAAATACTTTGAATTCCCCAAAGGCAACCATGGTCTCCCTCTTTCGCACCCCCACCTTTATAAACCCTCCAAAGCTGGACTTTGGTGTATCAGAAGGAGAGGTCTGGGCGAGAGAAAGGGGGCTGTGCTGGGGTGTTGGGAGGGGGGTAGACGCCATCTGCAGAGCACCTTCCCAGCCAGCTTCCGCTGTCGACCGGGTGACCGGGAGATATTTTCCCAGGGAATTCAGCTAAAATCCCTGGGGTCTGCCACTCTCTGGGGAGGGGGCATCAAAAGCAGTAGGGAGCATTTCCTAAGATTAATCAAGCCCCCTGATTCGGGTGCTCCCCTTTCTTCATGCAAAGGCAAGAGAATTGGGGGGGGAGGTGGCTTTGTCTCTTGTAAGGCGGCTCCAAACGGTTAATTAAGACAATGGAACAACTCAGGCCCAGCCGTCTAGACTCTATACAGCAACTGCACGTTCCCCCCAGAATGTTAACAGGATTGGTTGCCTGCCCCCTCCCACTCCCAGGAGCCCCCCATCCAGCCTCCTTTGGTCTTGCCCTGAAACAATCGTGGGCTTTGAAAGCATCCTGGCTGCACTGAGCATCTTGTGGGGGGCAAAAGGCACCCCTCTTCCTTCCCAGGCTGTTTTTCCAAAAAGATTTGAAGCCAGTGGAGTATTTTTTGGGGGGATGCACAAAATAAAAGCTCTATGCTGAGCCAATTCTACGTATGCATTGTTGCAGTGTTCATCAGTCAGTGTGTGCTGTGTGTTTACACAGGGTGGGCGCCCAGGACTCTCTCTTAGAAATAAGAAATGGGCCAGTGGCAGATTCCCCCATCTCCGCCTCGGGATTAACCCTAAGCAACTCTGGGAAATCGGGTTAGGAGGACCTCATCCCCGGACTGCCCCCCAACTCTTCTTCTCTGCTCTTCCTTGGAAAATCACATGAAGCTGAAATTTTTCAAACAGAACTTACAGTCAGGCCAGTTATGGTAATGTGAGTTATGTCAACGCTGCTAATGCTGCTAATTACTCTGTCTCCAACTTCCTCCCATGTTGTTATTGCATTGTAAACTCTGATCTCCCTGGAACAGAAACCAGCTAAAGAACAGGACTTTTTAGCAGCTCTGGGTAAATGTGACCTTCCTGAAAAGCAGAAGACTTAACCGGAACAGCTTGGGGGAGCAAGGGGGGGTGTGAGGTGGGCTGGGCTGAAGCTGTCAGACAAGGGCAAATCTTCCTGTCCTTGGGTCTCACTGACCAGGGAAGCCAGCTGGACTGGAAGTGGCACAGGGACCTTGGCATCCCTTGCCCAGCAGTCTGGCCAAGAAGCAGGGCAGGCCAGCTCTCAGTGGCAGAAGGAGGCAAGCTGGCCACCCTTTTCAGTCCAGGAGAAAACACTCCAGCCCCCTTAGCTAAATGCCACCCTTAAGACTATCTGCAGGGCAGGGTGGGGGTTATAAGCCCCACCTGTTATGGCCTCCCCCCCCTATCTTCAGATGACCCAGGGCTGACTTTACCTCAGGCCCTGCCAGAGAAGATGCCCAAGGAGAGCCTGCTGCCTCTTGGCGGGAAGGGGGGGGCTCCTCAAAGGAGGAGCTCCACCCTCCCCTTGCTCGTCAGGCAGCTAAGAACGGAGAGGGGCCCTCAGCCACAACAAGCCCCCCCTCCCCCATTTGGCCGGACGATCTATGGAGCCATGCTAGGTGGTGTCAGTGGTGGCTGGATGATCCTGACCTTTGACCTCAGTTGGGTGAACAGCAAATTTCTTTTTGCAATGTTCCCGAAGGCACTTATGAGAGAATATTACATGGATTCAGTACAAAAAAAGTGAAGAAAAATGGAAAGAAAGGCCGAAGACATCTAGTGGCCGATGTAAATACCATTTGCTTCTTGAAAATCAAGGTCAGAGCCAGGAAACTATTGGACAATTAATGGGATATCACTTTGAACAGTAGAGAAAGAAAAATCTTGATAAAAGGAACACGTATCTCTCTTGCACAGTGTTAAGCTCTGCTTTTCTACAACCTCCTAAAGAAGAACCCAACTTATTTGGGAGTAAATGCTCTTGCGGGACCATGACTCCCCCCGGGCTGCCGCAGCAGCAGAGGACAGAGGGGGGGTCAGCAGAGAGACAGATGTGAATTCCTAGACGGGGAGGTGATTTGGGGTGATTAGAGGGGCCCCTGTTTGCCACCCCCAAGTCAAGGTCCTGGGAGGTCAGTGGGCTTCTTCCAAACCAGGGCTGAAGGTGGTGAAGAGGTAAGAGGTCTAAAGAGATGCAGAAGGAGCCCCCCCCCCGCCCGGCTCTGCTTTGGCCTGAGTTGTGGTGAAGAGAGCAGAGCCACTTCCATTCCAGGAGATGCTGCTGTGGGGGGAGGCCTGGACAAGCCAAGAGGGGAAGGGGCTTTGCGAGGGAGATCCCAGGGACGCTTCAGCCAGACCAGCCTTTGGAGGCAGAAAAGGTCCTGGCTTGGCCCCCAACCGTCCCCACCCTTGGTCACCCGGCATGTACACGGGAGGGCATCTGGCCAGGGGGAACCCCTTAGGGCCAGCTCAAAGCCCAGAGGGCTCAGTCTAGTCTGGTCTCAGCGGCTGCAGGAGGGGCTGGCTGGGCCTGAGAAGGTCAAGCTCGATCCCAGCCAGGGCAGCTCTTGGGCTTTCAGGCAGCCCAGAGGCGGGAATCTCCTCCCCCACCGCAGTTCATCCGAACTGACTGCGGTTCCCCCCCCCCTACTTAATCCCAGGCGCACTCGCCCAGCGCCCCCCGCTCAGGAAGCCGCCGAACAGGGCCGGGCGAGGTATTGCCCCCCCCCCCGCCGCCTCTTCTCGGGCTTCTCGCCTGGCCCGGACGGGCGCGCCGGCAGGGCTCCGTGGCGGGGGGGGGGGCTTAGCGCTCCGCGCGCTGCTGCCTCCCTGCGCCCTGCCCCTCCCAGGAGCGAGGCCGAGGCGCGGCGGGGTACCGAGGCTGCGGAGCCGCCGCTTGGCCCCCCCTGGGCGCCGCGGTCCGGTTCGTCTCCTCCGCGCAGCGGCCGCCCCCGCCGAGCCTCGGTGGGCGGCGAATCGCGGCGGGAGGAAGGATCACACGCCGGGCAGCCGGCACCCCAAAGCCAGAGGCGCCCCTTCAAAGCAGCTGCGCTCCGGGGGCCGCGGCCGATTCCTCCGCAGTGACTTCAAGGGCCGGCCCTGCTCGGCGGGACGCAGCCTAGCCAGAGCCGCTGGCTCACCTTCCGGGAAGGTTCCGGGCGGCGGGGGGGGGGGCTTTCTTCCGTCTGAGGAGCCGGAGGACGGAGGGGAGGGCCGATTGTGCCTCCACTCCGCTTGGTCTGCTTTCCCTTCCTCTTCGCCTCAAGATGATCCTGGTCATTTGGGGGAGAGCCCTGCGTGGATTTGTTCCTCGACGCCTCGGCTGGTTTTCTTGGCGGTCCAGGAGACCCTCAGGGCTCCTCCGACAGGGTTCAAAAGTCCCCCTTCTCTTCTCTCCCAGCTTCTTCAGCACAACTGTCACTTCCTGGGAGGGTCACAAGGAGTCCCGTGTGTTGCGCGCTTCTGCTTCTGGCCCCCTCTCCCGCCTCTGAATCTCAAGGCCTGGCTGGCTGCTCCCCCATTGCCAGTCCTGACTGTTCTTTCCCGGTTGGTGGTTGGTCCTGAAGGGCAGAACTTCGGGGCCCCTTGGAGGCCTTCACTGCCGATCCTAAGGCCGGGTGTTATTTTAGGATACAAGTATAGCTGCTTTTGCCACTGGTGGTAGATTGGAGACTCTAAAAAACCACAGAATTATTTAATGGGTCCCACTGCCAGACCATTAAATTTATATATTATTAAATATAGATGCCGCCCACCTCGCTATCCATTAAATGCGGCGATGGCTCCTAGTTGATCAAAAGCAAATTTTTGACTGCTGATGGGCTGGGCAATCTAAGGGAAGAGCTGCTCTTCTCTAGGGGTTTGTTCTGCCTCTCCTCCCCCCCTCCTCCAGACAGCACTGAGAACAGCGCTGAAAGTGTCCTTGCTCAGCCCCCCCCCTCCTCCACACAGTCCTGGGAAACTGGGCTGGTGGGAAAGTCAGGTGGAGGAGTGTAATTAGTAGGGGCTCCTTGTCAGCCGAAGGGCCTCTGAGGAGGATTAAAGGATTACCATTAAGCCCCCTTTTCTGGAAGCAGAGTTCCTCCGGGCATATTTGCAGATCACCCCCACCCCCAGGTGTGGATTCTTTTATATATATATAACATATTTTCTTTCTTCTCATCTTTACAATAGATTCATGGGATATGCAGGGCACAAAGGAAAAAGCTCCCATATTTCCCCCCTCCTTTTTTGGGGGGGCAAGTCCCCATTCCCCAAATTCCCTGATGGGAAATGGGACTCTTGACGCACAGCAATTTCCCACAGCCAATGAACCTTCCTTGAAAAGCCATTTTGTCCGTGACTCTTCCCGCCATTTACAATGGAGGCCAGAAACATATACCAAGACATTGACTTGCCTTTGAGATGAGGGGGGGGGACAGGTGGGCTGCAGGGCACACATATTAAGGCTCACCCCATCCCTAATGTCCCTGCCACAACTGCCCTTGTGGGTCTGGGGGAGGCTCGAAGAGGCCTTGTGTGGTGGCATGGAGCTGACCCGTCAAAAGGCCCATTGTCTGTCCATCTTTGAATCTGCCTTTGCATACTGTGGGAACCCAGCCACTCCACTTTTGCACGGCTCTGTGACTGTTTGGGATGGGAGACGGAACTCGAGTGAGTGACCTTGAATTGCCAGTTAATGTAGAAACCATGATACTTGGTCTGGGGCAAAAAGGGGGCCAAGGCACCATTTTTTAAGACCAAGCCACTCTACCTTCCAGAAATGTGTCCCACCCTCAACATCTCAAGGCTGGCTCCTGTCCACCTCTCCAGCCCCTCTGCTAGCTCCTGTCTGGCCTTGGTGACCTAATCCTAGAGGTCAAAGAAGTTGACCTCTGACTCCCCTCCCCCCCAGTCTCAGCCCTTGAGGTAGCTGCACAGCTCACATCCCTCCTTAGCATGCCAGCCAGAAAAGCCGGTGCAGGAGGGGAGTGACACCAGGGCCAGGAGGATCTGCTACTTGAAGCAGCTGTTGATCTTCTAGCAATCTGGACTTCTTCTGCAGAAAAAGGAGAAACATAAAATGACAATTGTGGAGATGGTGATGTGCATCAATTGCCAAATCATTCACGGGCACAATAACCAGCTTTTCTTCTTCCCCTTTTTGGTTGCCGACAGTCCTGACACGGTGGCTCAGTGGGTTAGGACGCTGAGCTTGTCGATCAGATGGTTGGCAGTTTGGCGGGTCAAATCCCGAGTGCCATGTAACAGAGTGAGCGCCTGTTACTCGTCCCAGCTTCTGCCAACCTAGCAGTTCGAAAGCACGTAAAAATGCAAGTAGAAAAACAGGGACCGCTACGGTGGGAAGGTAACAGTGTTCCGTGCGCCTTTGGCGTCTAGTCATGCCGGCCACATGACCACGGAGACGTCCTCGGACAAGCGCTGGCTCTTCGGCTTTGAAACGAAGATGAGCACCGGCCCCTAGAGTTGGAAACGACTAGCACGCGTGTGCGGGGGAACCTTTACCTTTACCTAGTCCTGATCAAAGGGTGCAGATCTCCAACCGAAAGGACATCTTCTCAGCTTCTGGGCTCCACCGGTTGACCTTCTTCAGCCAATCCACCCAGCTTGTAAGGCAACCTCCAGCAAATTGTACCCAGAAATTAGCTGAGCTCCTGTCCAGGAGCCGGGGAGAGCAGCCATGCTGGAAAGGCACCCAAGCAGCCACACCCAGCTCTGCTGAGGCTGGAAGGACCATTTTGGCCTCCCCCCCCCAAAAAAAACCCCACACCAGGTAACGTGCGTGAAAGCATCCTTGCCCTGCTCGCCGACACCCTTGCAAAAAGGGCAGGCGCAGGTTTTGCTCCAGTCAAAAGAAACGCAGAAACGTCTCTACCTGCTATCTCCGAGCCAATCCGAGGAGGGGGCTGATTGCAGCCCTGATGGGGACGCGAGCCAGGCGGTCGGCGGACCATCGCCTCTCGCCTCTCGCCTCTCGCCCACCCGAGCCACCGGCCGCCGGTGCGGGGCCGCCGCAGGAGGGCGAAGGCTGCTGGTCCAGGCTTCTCCTGCTCCCCGCGCCACCCCTGGCCCGGCCGGCGGAGGGATTTCCTCCCAGCCCCCCCGCGGACAGCTGCGGGAGAGGGAAAGCCGGGCGTCCCCCGTGGGGCGAGGCTGGGCGGGCGGGCGGGTGGCAGAGGCAGGCAGGCAGGCAGGCAGCGAGCGGCTCCTCCTCCGGGTGGCTGGCGGGCCAAGGCTGGCCGGGAGCGAAGAGGACCAGGCAGGGAAGCCGGGCGGGCCTCTGCCAGGAGCCGCTTTAAGGCCAATCGACGCCCCCTCCAGACCGGCCCCGCTGGCCAAGGGAAAGGAGGCCAGAAAGGCCGGAGGCGGACGCGGCGGCCCCGGACAGCTCAGAAAAGGGCCGCTGCAGAGTCCGGGCGCCTCCTTTGGACGGAGCCGGGCCGGAGCGGCCCCTCGAGCGGGCTCTGCAAGCCCCGAAGAGCCGCTCGGCGGAGCCGGCGCCGCGCGGCCTCAGCGGATCGGGCGGCCCTCCTGGGCCCCTTCCCGGGGGGCTTCTGGGGGCCCCGAGAACCCGCAGCGGGAGCGGAGCGAGCCCGGCCTCGGGGGCCGCTTTGTTTCACCTTGGGAAAAGCTTCGCCCCCTTTCACAGCCACGCAGGGCAGGAGCACCAGCGCGGCTTTCCCCGGGGCGGGGCGAGGAGAGGGAGGGAGGGAGGGAGGGAGGGGAGAGGAGGTCGCCGGAAGGAGGCCCGGCCTCGGAGGAGGCGGCGAGGGGAAAAGCCGCTGCAGAGTCGGGGGTGGGGGGGGGCTCAAGGGCGAAACGCTTCGGAAAAGGCGCTTCTCCCCCCTGCCGAGACGACCCCGGGCGAAGGCGGCGCCCCCCAACCCGGCCCTCGCTCTCCCCACGGCCGCCCGCGCGCCCCGAGGACCGTCTGGTCACCCCGACTTCGGTCAAGGAAAAGAGCAGAAACAGGCTTTGGTTAAGTAACCAGGCTTTTAGAAAGTAATATATCGTTTTCTAAACATATCAGTGCATACTTCTTATATGAAAATATACACGATTGTATTTCATTCTCAAAGAAAAAAAAGGAAACATTTAAAACCCAAAAGCCAAACACAATATATTAGCTGTTTTTGTAGTTTAAATTTTTTTTAACGCTACACTTTGTTCAGGTTACACTTTTTTGTCTTTTTTTGTGTTTTTTGTAAATGTTTTCTCTCATGCATTGTACACTTTTTGTAGCCTTTGAGAATAAATAAGCTCCATTTCCCCCACATCTCTAAAAACTGCAGCATTTTCAACTAAAGTCATTTTAAATCGTGCAATTTTGTGTTTCGTTGCAACACCCCCTTTTAAAAATGGAAAATATATAATATATATTTATATTTATATATAGATAACTTTAAAACTAAAACCCTATACAAATGCCATTTTTTGAAATTAAAAAAATTATACACAATGTAACTGTCAACAGTACAGATGAACACGAGAAATAAAATTAAAAGCTCTCGAGAAATATATTTATAGAAATACAAACAAGGGGGTTGATTTTGTAGATTGTCATTCTTTTGCTTGTCTTTCAAAAAATAAGGAGGTGGAGGAGAAAGAGAGGGGCTGCGAGACCCCTCAGTGAAAGGATGGGTGGAGGGGATCTCAGATGGACAGAAGCAAAGGAAGAATTCTGGGCTTCTTCAAATGCCCCCCCCCCCGTGGCTGAACCAGGCCGGACCTTCTCCGGCCCCTTCTTTGGACATGCTGCCCCCCCTCCCCAACCCCTGGCTGCTGCTGGTGACCGGAGGCTCCAGGCAGTCAGCCGAGAGGCCAAACCCGTTTTCTGCACCCAAGAATAGTGCAATGAGGCTCACCCTCGCCTCCCGCCCCCCAGAAGCCCTGCGCAAAAGCCACACGCCTCCCTCCCTCCCCCCTCCCCAGGGCAGCGTGTCACTCTTTGTGTGACAGAGTGGAGCTCATCACATTCATTGGCTTCAACTCAACCTTCACACAAGCCGAAGGAGCCCTGCCCCTGCCCCACCCACTTGGCTGCCCAGGGCTCTGAGGCCAAGCCTGGCCTTGGGCAGACGGAACCGCTCTGCCCTCCTGCCCGGCAGCTCCAGGCAAAAGGGAAATAATTCAACACCTAGACGAAGTGGGGGCGGTTGGGGGTGGTGGGGGTGGGTGAAAGGACGGATGGAAGAAACCCACACGAAAGCCAGGCTAAGGGCCCCCCACAGGGCTTGGGGGCTCCGGCTCTGCTCCCATCCTGTCGACCAACCCCGTCGGAATCCGAACAAGCCTCCCTGGCCACAAATGAAGGCAAATCAAGATGAACCAAAAGCAATGATGTACAAACCAAGATTGGGTGCTTCCACTTGGAACTAAACTCTGTCCTTTGGGGGGGGCGATTCCCCCTCGGGAGCTTCCCAACAGCCCTTCGACAACGAATGCAAGATTCCTGAGCGAACAACGAACGGCCCTCCCCTCCCCGCCTCCAGTCCCAGCAGGGGGACCCAGGGTCCTGCAGAGGTTAAGGGGGCCGGAAGGAAAGCCCTCTCCCACGGGCCCCAGACGGGGGTGGGGAAGAGCGGGCAGCACAATCCTATCCAGGTCTACTCAGAAGTAGCCCAGGTGCCAGCTGGGGAGGTGAGCAGGGAGGAAGCCAGCTTGCGGGGGGGGGGGGAGCAGGGAAGGGCCCAGCACCCCTTCACACATCGCACGGTTTCCACTTAAACGTCCGAACGGAGAAAATCAGCTAGGTGATGAGCGGAGAGACTTAAGGAAAAGGATGCCCCTGAATGAAAGGCAGCACGTTTTTTTTAGGATTTTTTTCACAGAAATACTGAGGCCACATTCCTCTCCCTCCCTTCACCCTAGAGCAGGCCCGTTTCTCTGGGAGCACCAGGTCCCCCCCTGCTGGCTGAGACGGCTCAGTGGCTCTCCACCCTCTTTCTTCTCCTTTTCACGCTGGGCTTAAGCGGACCACTTTGACCCACTCGCTGACTCAGCAGGAAAACAAAGGGAGCCTTCTTTCACTGGACTAAGAAGGGAGCATAGCAGGCAAAGCTCCAGCAGCTGCAGCCTCCCTAGTGTGAACCGTGCAGTGTGTGAAAGGGGGTCCCAACGGCTCCCCCTCCCCAAGCCAGCCCTGCAGTTTTCATCCCTCCAGGCAATGTGCCCCCCCCACCATGGCATCACTGACCAATTGCCCCGCCAACTCTCCCCCCCCTGCCAATGCCTCTCGCGGCTGCCCGGCTGTCTCCGGGCACAGTCACAACAGGCTCTCTTGTGCTGCCGTGCAACATGGGCCTCCCTCCCACAGAAGGGAGCTGCCTGCGCCCAGCTGACCAGGGCAGGACAGGCAGGGAAAGCAAATAAGGGGTGCCTCCCTATTTCATCCAAGGAAAAAACCCTGTGCCCCAGACTATCCAAAGTGAGGAAGTTCCCTCATCCTCAAAAGCTATTGCATTTCTCCAGCCTTCTCCAAGCCAATTCCAACTGAGAGCAGAAGAGCTGCTTCCCCAGCACGTTTCTCTCCTGGCTTAAAGCCACCGCTTGGGAGGAAACCCTGGCTCCATCTCATGCTGGGCCACAAACCTGCCGTCT
The DNA here is from genome assembly GCF_964194415.1 of Vipera berus. NCBI lineage: Eukaryota > Metazoa > Chordata > Lepidosauria > Squamata > Viperidae > Vipera > Vipera berus. Next base: position 1,091,061 of record NC_138219.1, read on the forward strand.
CCTCTCTTAGCCGCGGGGACAACCAAAGGCACTCTCCTCTTTCAATCAGGACGAGAAACGGCCAAAGGGGGACCTCCACCCCGTCCCCACCCCGACCCTCTTGCAGAGCCAGCCATCGCCGGAGACCGTAGGCCCATGGTGGCAAACCTAGGGCACGCGTGCCACAGGTGGCCCACAGAGCCCTCTCTGTGGGAACGCGTGCCGTCGCCTCAGTCCTGGGCCTTCAAGCTGGGTTTTATAAACCCTTTTCGCTTTAGGCCTCCGCCGCCGTGTGCAAAAAAAAAAAAGGTTCAATCAATCAATTTCAACTTCTCTCGGGGGAAAAAGAAGATCTCGCAAAGTTGGAATTGATGGATTTAACTTTTTAGTCCCACCCTGTCTGCCGTGACCACCGCAGCCCGCCCACCCAATGGGCCATGCCCACCCGGCACCCGACGACGCATAAGTGGGTTTGGGGTTGCCGTTTGGGCACTCGGTCTCTAAAAGGTTCGCCATGACTGCAGTCCAGGCCAAGAGGTGGCTGCCACTCAGGGAGGCCGTTTCTTGGAAGATCCTGGCGGCCTTTTTGTTCTAGAACAGATGCCTACAAAATCCTAAAGCTATTTTTCAGGCAGTTGATAATAAGCCCCTCCCCCTCCCCATGCCTCCCCTCCCCCCTCCCTCCTCCTTTTCCACTCCCCCCAACACAACTATGGGCGGAGCTGAGAGCCCCCTGCAGGAAAGAGGGGGCCACGTGGGGGGCAGTTACGTGGCCCAGGCGTCCAAGCGCATGCGTTTGATGGAGGGGTTCTCCCCCTCGGCCTCGGCGCTGGGTCTCAGCAGCCCAAGAGAGGAGCCAAAGTCGGGCCGGGAGGGCTCCTCCCGCTCGGGGGGGCCCTCGTAGGAGCTGGCGCTGCTGAGACTGTCCACGGGCGAGCGTCCGCTGGGCTCGTGGCGGGCCTGGTGGGGGAAGGAAGAGGAGGAGAGCGGGGTGCCACTGTTGCGCTCCCGGCTAGGTGAGACGGGCTCCGACTTGATGCTGATGCTGGGGCTGGTGTTGACTGTCAAGGTGGCGGCGGAGATGGAGGCGGTGGCGGCGTGCGGCAGACGGCTTCCTTGTCTGGCAGAGAGAGGAGAAGGGGGTGAGGGGCAGAAACCTGGCTGGGCCAGGTGGCGAGGAAGGCAGGGCCGGGCTCCGAGATGGCTTCCTCCCCATCTGCTGGAAACCGAGTTTCTGGCAAAAATGTCAAACGGTGGTCATGTGACTGGAAAACGGCAACCAGCCACAAACAGAGGCCAGTTGCTGAGTGCTCAAAATGCAGCGATGTGTGTGTGTGGGGGGGAGGGGTGCCCATTGGAAGTTCAGAACTGGGGGGGTCTATTATAATTTTGACTGGCCATAAGTTGAGGACGACCTGCAACCCACTAATTTGCCTGCCAAACCAGGCGCCCTTGAGGGGAAAGGAGTTTCTGCTGGGAGTGGAGGTGCAGGTTCAACAGGCAGGCTCTGTGTTGTGTTGTGGACCGTCACACCACATGGCTGCACACCGCCCTTCCCCTCCCTACAGAGGAGCGACCTGGAAAACCTGCATCCTGGTTTCCAGAGGCAATGATTTTAGCCAATTCCAGAGAAAGGGGAGCCTGGCTTGTCTATTTTCACAGGCTTTTGCAATTCACTGAGAATATCTAGTAATATTCTTCTTTTTTCCTCTTCCTTCATCTTTCCCTCCCTCCCTCCCTCCCTCCCTCCTTCCTGCTTCTTTTCCTCTTGCCTCATTTCTCCCCTCCCTCCCTCCCTCCTCCACCCAGCTAAAATAGCAAAGGAAGGCAGGTCTGAAATATTCCCAAACCCCGTTCAAGGCATTACCTTAAAATAACCCTCCGCCCCACCTCAGCCGAGACCACGTTCTGCAGGAGCCGCCCTGCCCTGCTGGCCCAGAGGAGCCACTTACATTAAGCTGCTGAGGGAGGCCGGGACGTGTGGGGGCGGCTGCAGCTGTTGTGGTTGTGGCTGCCAGGCGGAGAGGCTGCCCAGAGACAGGCTGGTGGGCGAGCTGAAGGCCGGGAGGGAAGAGAGCTCCACACTGCTCAGCTGGTAGTCTGGAAGGAAGCAGAAAGGTCAGGCCAAGCACTCCCACTCCGCCGGCTCACGCCCTGTCTGCACAGCTGGACTACTGCAAGATGCTCCTATAAGGAGCTGCCCTTGAAGGCTGCCCAGAAATTCCAAAACTGGCCCAGGATGGATTGCACTTCTTGGCCGTTTGCTTCTGGGTGCAATTCGAGGTGCCAGTTACCACAGGGTCTGCCTAGTTCAGGGGTAGGCAACCTCGGCTCTTTTATGACTCATGGACTTCAACTCCCAGAATTCCTGAGTCAGCATAGCTGACTCAGGAATTCTGGGAGTTGAAGTCCATGAGTCATAAAAGAGCCGAGGTTGCCTACCCCCGGCCTAGTTGAAGGACCCCTGCCTACCATAATATCTGCCCTTTGGTTCAATTTTGGCCAGGTTGGCGTGCTCCAAGTTCTTCTGATTAAACGGTGCCATCCGTGGAGACCCTGGAAGTATGCTTCCAATGAGGCTTTCCCCCCAGTTGTGGGCAGCCCCCACCCTGCTATTGTTTCAAAGGGGCTTGAAGACTTGGTTTTTGTCCCAGGCCTTTGGTGAGGGAGGATGAAGGCCCTTCGCTTTATTCCTATCCAACCTGTTTAATTTTTTAAAATAAGTATTACTGAATTTCCCTCGTTTTGTGAGCTGCCCAGGATCATTGGGAATCTGGTGGCACACAAATTGAATCAATTAAATAAAGGAAGAAATAAGAGAAAGAATCCAAATCCAAGAAATATATTCATCAGCAGACACCCAGCAGCTTGTCTTCGCTGGATCCCCAGCTGGGCTGGCTGGGGAATTCTGGGAGTTGAAGTCTTACGTCTAAGCCAGGGGTAGGCAACTGTGGCTCTTTTATGACTCGTGGACTTCAACTCCCAGAATTCCTGAGCCAGCCAGCTGAGTTGAAGTCCACGAGTCATAAAAGAGCCACGATTGCCTAGCCCTGGTCTAAGCAGAAGCTTAAAGTTGCCAAGGTTGGGAACTAGTTTTCCAAATGACAGGCCGCTAGATGGCGCCCTTGGCACCCTCTTGGCCTCCCTTGCAGCCCTGGGGTCTCTGTGTGTGTGTGTCTGTGTGTGTCTGTGTCTGTGTCTGTGTGTGCGCACACGCCATCGTCACTACCACCCGCCCGGAGAACCAGCCGAGCTCTTGGATCCTGCACGTTATCAAAGCAGCGGGAGACACAAGGCGCCCTTTGGAGAAGCAGGAACCGGCATTTGGCCAATCCTGCTAGCAGCCTGAACTGCTCGCAGCCCCCAATTCCTTCCAGTCCAGCAGCTGCGCCCCCTCCCCAGAGACGTTTTCCAAGTACCAGCTGCAAACTGGTCACCCCGGGGGATCCAGGTGGAGGTTTCCCTGTCTGACTCTTGGGGGAGGTGCCGGTCTCCGTTTCCTGGCATTCTCCGTGGTCCCGTGGCTAGCACCAAAGTGGAACCTCTTCCTCTATTTATCTTATGGGGCACAGAACAGGAGCTGGCCCCACTGCACGGAGATCTTATTAGGACTAGATGACCTCCAAGGTCCCTTCCACACCTAGGATTCTACTACGTGTTGCAGATGTAGCAGAAAAGAGGAGCCTTTTTGCTGGAAAGCGAGATAAAGCCGAACTCCAGACGGGAGAATCCCAGAGAGACGCAAAGGAACCGGCCAGTTTCCTCAAAGCGAAGGGACGGACAGGCGGCCAGGAGAGCTACAGAACGCAAAGAAGGCGGCGCTTCTCTTTTCTGCCCGAAGAATATATTCCCCCGAGCCACCGCCAACCGAGGAAGAGAGGCTCTGGGGGGGGGAGGAGGGAGTTTGGGCCTGTTTTTCTGCATAACTAATTTTTCACAATCTATTACACACCCAGCCTGCTGCGGGGCGGGAAGACTCTCCGTGCCACAGACCTGTCATCGCGTTACATGAATTTCGACACCCAAAGTTTCCCTTCCCACCTTGAAACTCCTGGGTGGCAGCAGCAGCCCAGCCGGAGACTGTCTTTGGCGGGGCTCCCCACGGGAGAGGGGAAGGGTCCCAGCCAAGGGGTGAAGGAAACCCCCTCTTCTCCAGAGAAGCCGCATCGTTGAAGAAGTTTCGGCTGGCCGGCCAGGGTTTCTCTGGGTTGAATGCTGATCCAAGGCCATCTGAATAGTGGGGGCCTCTTAGTTGGGACCTCCCACCTCACCCCTTCTCTTTGGGGGAGTCTGCAGTTTCTGATACACACACACACACACACACACACACACACACACACCCCGTCTAATGCTCCAAAAAGTCAAGACTGAGCCGAGAATTCTCTGCTACCTCTCCTTCTCGACTGACGGCATTGCAGCGAAATGCAGCCAGAGGGCAGAGGTGCAGCCTGGGGGCTTTTCAGGTCCAGAGCCTGCCAGCGCAGGAGAAGACCCTCCTCCCCCAGCCAGAGAGGGGCTGAGTCACTGGTCTGTTTGGCAGAGGATCCTCTCCCAACGCCTGGGGGTGGGGGGGGGGGGCGGCTGGAAGGGTGAGCAGATTGCAGTGCTATGTGAAACCGAATGACACAAGGCTCAACCCTATTAACGGCCTCCCCAGGCAGGCAGGCCGGAGGGAGCAAGGTGTTCACACTCGGAAGGCAAGTGACTCACAGCTGGGGAAGGCGCCTCTCGCTCCAGGTGGCCACTGAAGGCCCGGTCTCTCGGGCTGGTCCCAGGCCTTCCCAGCCAGCCGCAGAGCTTCCCTTCCCCCAAACCCCTCGGAGGGGCCTCCCTTTCCTCGTGTCCTCTGAAAGGCAGCCTCGCCCTGAGCCAGGTGGGCCTTCCTCTCGTTTTCGGCAATAGCCCCTTGCCAGGCTCCCCGGCTGCGGCTGGGCCTGCTGTGCTTTCCATGGAAAGGCCCCTCAAATCTCTCCCAGAATGGAGGGAGCCCAAACATTGGATTGCTAAAAGGCAAAGTGGCCTTGAAGATGCTTAAGGCACCTGTTCCCCCCCCCCCGCCCTTTTCTGGAAAAAGTCTTCCCCTGCTTGCTTCTAAGCCTTTGGATGGCCGGAAACTGCAAGGCCGGCCGTCGGTCCCTTAATGACGGGACTTCCTTTGTTTTTTTCTTGGAGAGGTTTGGCTTCTCATCCAAGAAGCTTCTTCGGAATTGATGAGAAGCGAAACGCCTTCAAGGAAAAGGAAAGTGGCCTTCGGAGAAGCTCCTTTGGGACAACCATGACCCGGATGACGGAGGATTTCCAGAGATGCCCCTTAGTCACATGACGCTTGATCCTGGCTGAGGTTCTCCAGCTGCAACGCCCCACTCAGGCGGCATCGTGCCTGCTTTCCAGAGAGGGCCCCTGCTCCCGCCTCGCTTCCTAGAGGACAGGGGCCACTGGAGCCAGAGGAGAGAATGCCCCTTTTCCCGGGTCTCACCTGTGTTGTACGCCGTGGGCATCGCTGAGAAGGGCAGCCCCTGGGTCAGCAGGCTGGGCGTGGCCACCGAAACGACCGGCGTGGTCAAAGAATGTGTGGCTTGAGACACCACGAGTCTTTGGGCGTTCTGCTAAGGGAGAGAAAGAACGAGACAGGGAAGCTGAAAGAGGAGGAGGAGGAGGAGGAGGGGGTGGGTGTTCAGAGAAGGGGCTCTCGGACCTTGGCCCCACGGGGAAGTCCCTCGCATGGGAGCCTCGTGCCAAGGACAGCAAGGAAAGCCAGTGGTCCTCGTGGCTACTGGGTGCCATTCCTCCCAATGGGCCATCCTGAGGACGGAGGTCTCTCCCCCCCTTCGTGCTTCTTTCTCCCCTCCCCCAGGCCCTCCGTGGGTCATGGCTGAGTGAGCAGGGCCAGGTGCAGCCCAGGGCCAGGGCAGTAGATCTGGGCTCTGCAGACGCTTCGCCCTTGCTCAGCACTGGGCCGAGGAGAGCAGAATGGAGCTGTGAACACCACCAACTGCAGCCCTGGGGGTCCTCTTGAATTGCTCGTGGAGGCTCTGTGGTTCACCATGGCCACACATGGCTCAGGCACATGGCAAACTGCACCTCTCACAGCTTGAACCCCCCCCATGTTGTCTTGCCCATTCAACCCCACAAGGTGCCAACTCTGCCAACCTCAAAGCTCCCTGGCTCCTCCGGAAAAGGGGGGAGACGCCCTGCCCTCCTGAGCTCTCGGGCAACACGAAGAAACGTCTGGCTCTCCCCAGATAGAGACCTAAAGCTGGACTAATAAAAGGCCGCTCCAGACCTCGTTTGGGCTTCCCTCCTGCCAGGAGAATGGCAGGATCCAGACGTGCTGAGCCAAACGTCTTAGCCCAGTTTAGCTAAGAGAAAGAAGCATCTTGGCCAAAGCAGCCAAGAAGGGGAAGGTGGAGAGTATCCCCCCACCCCTAAGCAGTGGGAGAGGGGCTGGCTTTCAACACCCAGACGGAGCTGCCTTCCTCCTCCTCCTCCTCCTCCTCGTGTCCAGAAGCCCAGCCCAGCTTGCCCCCTCTCTGGACCCCTCCTTGACCCTCAGAGCATCTTCTGTCTACTGATCCTCCACACCAAGGGCCCCCCGGCTGAGAGGTGGGGCAGGGGCAACTGAGGAGGCGTCCTCAGAGAAAGACCCAATTCCCTACAATCCTCTCATTTATCCCAAAGGACACGCAATGCGTGTTATTTATGCAGCAACAAAATGTTATTGCATTTCCCCCCAATTTCTCTTCCTACCAGTAATGCCCACAAGTGCAGACCTTCTTCCCTCCCTTTGGAAATTTCTACAACAATCCAGTGTGTGTGTGTGTGTGTGTGTGTGTGTGTATGTGTGTGTGTGTGAGCCCAAGGTTGAGTGTGGACTTCTCCCATGTGAGCAATAACCAACCTTCTTCCAGGACCAACAGCACAGGGGGAAGAGGGAGACACCCCCCCCCCATGCCTGGCCTTGAGCCCTCCTCCTTCCCTCTCAAGGGACACCAGAGCCCCCCAGTGCTCGAGGGGGTAAAGGAAAAGCCCCCTCAGCAGTGCCTGGGCTGGGTGTGGCGAGGACAATGGCTGCTCGCTCAGGAAAGCAAAGCAACCACCCCTCCCCCGGGGCACCTTTGCCTCCATTTCTGCTCTGCTTCCTCTGTGATGAGAATCTTGCTTCAGAGGGGGGCGCTGAACCTCTTCCAAAACAATTTGGGGGTCCCCAGGAAGCAGCGCTCCGGCTCTTAGCCTGGGCTGCCTCCATCGGCAGCCCAGCAGTGTGCCAAGCTCTCTTCTAGGGATGTGGGCACAGGGTGTGACAGAGGCTCAGAGGGGCACATCCACCGTGGGCTCACTGGGCTCCGTTAGTGAGAAAACCCAGCCTGCTCCTCAGTGCTGGGGGAGCCATGGCACCCCCCCGGGGGCAGGGAAGAGAGGCAGCCCCCGCCTCTCACTCGATGGCAGCACCCAAAGGAACCCGATGGAGCATGCAACAAGGGGGTGCTGCGTGGGGGGGAGGATTTGGGGCCAGTTCTCACCAAGGAAGGGCAAGAGAGAGGCCGATCTGGCCCAAAGAGGAGCCTGTCAGGCTGAGAGCTGCCAATGCTGGGGGGGGTGGTGGGGGGGGTGGAGACAGGCAATTTATGCAGTTGGCAAGCATGCACCCCCAAACCCCTCAGAAGAGGTCAAAAGCCAGTGTAGAAACCCCTGTTTTCTCTAGGAGACCCCCAACATCCAACTTGCCATTCTAGGACAGCGGTTGCCAAAAGATCCTTGTGTATGCACACACACACACACACACACACACACACACACAGAGGCACACCCATGCATAACTTACCAGATCCAACTGATCGTCCGTCTGGATACAGAATAAAAATGAAAGCAAAGGAAACTTATTACATTTAATTCCTAATTCTGATATTGCTTCTCACATTCATTGAGAATCCTGTTTCATTTGCGGATCACAAAAAGTCACTTCTGTGCTAATTCACTTATTATTATTTTTTTTAAGCCTGGGGAACCTCCAGATGGAAAACACCAATGCAGGAAATAGTCACCTTAATTTTGGAATCGCCTGGCTGCACCTAGGCGAACTCTGCCCAAGGCCCCCTCGTGGACACTGTATCAACCCCTTTGACAAAGCGTGTAGGACAGAGGTGTCCAACCTTGGCAACTTTAAGACCTATGGACTTCAACTCCCAGAATTCTCTAGCCAGCAGTGCAAACCGATGTCATCTTGCAGATCAATGCCATTAATCAGATAGACAAACAGATTAAAATAATTTTGCTGGACCAAAGGGGAGCTTTCGGTGACCGGGAAGCCAAAGTGCGACTTCTGTATCTTTAAAACAAATCAGAAGAAAAGAAAATTTTGCCTGCCAAGAGGTTGTTCCCACAAAAGGTTGGGGGGGGGCATCTTCTTTAGGGCAGCTGATAAAGACTGGACTGGGGCATCAATGTCGGCAAGCCCCGCCCCATTTCCTCTTTTCAGAGGGTCGAAGAGCCTGGCAAACGATCGCTTGGCCATCTCCGCTCCCAAAGAGGCATCCTCTGACTGGGCTCTGGACTAGGAGGCAGACGCTTTGCGCATTCAGAAAGACGAACCGAAGACCGGGAACACTTTCAGCGCTCAGATCCCGCAGCTTGACTCACCAGGTGCTGCATGAGGCCCTTCCCGCCTTGAGAGGTGATGACACGCAGGTCCGGCTTGCGGATGTTCGTGGCCAGTGGGTTGCCGTGTGGGGGCGGCGGGGGTGACTTTGCTGGGACGGCCTTGCCTAAACTGTTTCCGTTGGAGACGGGGAGGAGATTCGGGGAGGCCCTGGCGCTGACGTAGCCGTTGCCTGCAGGAGAGGACAAAGCCACTTGAATGTCTCCCTTCTCCACTGCAACCAATGCAAATTATATGTTCCTGAAATAGGCCCAGCTTTTCTTAGCCGCCCAGGGTTTCTGAAGGTCCACCCTGGAGCAGAGAGCAGAGAGCAGAGACGGCTTTTGCTGAGACACGAGCTCTCCGGAGGCGATTTGGATGGAAAGGGTGGGCAGGGACCACCAGCCCTAAGCTGGTAAGTCCCTCTGAGCCGTCTGGCCCCATCCCAGAACCAACCAGGGTCACCCAGCAGGGCAGGGCGCTCTCCCTTTGGGGGGTGCCAATGTGCCTGCAAGGTCGGCATCAGCACTGAGGCTCATAGTGCTTTACAGCCCTCCCTAGGTGGTTTACAGAGTCGGCCTGTTGCTGGCTCCTCATTTTACGGATCTCGGAAGGATGGAAGGCCAAGTCAGACTTGAGCCTGGTGGGATTCAAACTGCTGAACCGCACCACCACGGCTCATAGCCCCCAACATCAGAGCACGGCAGTTGCCGAGGGGCAAAGGGCACCTGCCATCTGCCCAAAGGCTCGTTCTGTATCCCTTTGCCCTGGCATCCTTTAGGCACCCAGGAAAGCCCTTCAGCGGGCTTGGTGCCCGTGCTGGCTCCGCAGGCCTCTGCCTGCCCCAGCCGTTGCCTGGCTGCTTATAGCCTCAGCGGCTGGGTGGCTTCCTCTGAGCCGCAGAGCAGAAGCCCCCACTTGCCCAACAGCACCGTCACCCAGTTGGCTTTCAAGCGGCCGAGGAATTAGGGGAGTTGCGGGCTCAGCAGAGTCCCTGGCACCAGCTTTAAAGGAGGGTTTCTCAACCTTGGCCACTTGGCTGACGTCCACTCCAGCCTGGCTGGGGAATTCTGGGAGTTTTAGCTCACCCATCCTAGAATGGCCAGAGTGGAGAAACGCTGCTTTAGAGTAAGCAGCAAAACTTGGTGGGGGGGGGGGGCGCACAGATTTAACCTCCTATGTAAAGTGGGAGGGAGACTGGGCCTGGCCTGGCACTGTGCCCAAGTGCCAGCGCCCTGCGGCCCTCTGCAGCCGGAGAGGAGAGCCCAGAGACAGTGGTCCCGAGTGGCCCTGCGGGTCTCGCGCAAGCCTGCCCAGGGCTCTCCCTGCTCCCATTTCCTGGAACGAGGGGAATGTTTTCGTGACGTCAATGCTGACATTCAGGGACCTTGCCAAGTTGCAAGCTGGAACAGCCGCTCACAACAGCTGACGTGGGGGCTGCTCTGGAGAACGGAGCGGAGCCGGGAGGGGCGGAGGGGGCCTGGGCTAAGACCGATCACTTTCCCCACAATCAGCAGGGCCTCTTTCTGGGACCTGCAGCCCCCTCGGAAACCCCTCCTCTCCTGGGGAGAGCCTTGTGGCCCTTTGCTGTCTTTCATTCTAACTTTTTAGCATGTCAAGCATGCTCAAAAACATCAGAGCCATCAAGGAAGGTGCTGAAGCTGGTTACAGAATTTTTCTGTGTTGCTTTGGTCACCAGTCTCCCGTGGGCTCAGCTAAAAGAGGTTTTTGGGGGGATCCAGGGCAGCCCCCCCTGGCCGGAAAGAGCAAAGGAAGTTGCTCATGAAGCCAGACAAGGCCAGCGTCCTGCCTGTTGGCTCCAACTGGTCAGGGGGTCACCAGGCTGAATCACTCCTCTCTGCCCCCCACCTGGCACAGACAGGAGAGGGGCGAGTCCCCAGAGCCCCAGAGTGGCTGGCTGGGTACGCACAGCCACCCGGGCACAGCAGAGCTGGTGAAAGACTGCTTGGGCCGTCCAGGATGCTGCCTGCTGACACGCTGTAATTAAGGGCAGAATGGTCAAAATAGGCATCTGGCCATATTTCTGAAGCAACCCAGAACGGGCGTCCTTTGAGGGAGGATTCTAGGCAACAGCTGGTCTTGAAACCGGCGGGGACAAATAAGGAAAATGCAGCCTCCAACTGAAGCCTGGGCAGAAAAACTGGCTGGCCTGGACCCCGCCAGTTTTGGGCTCCACCCGAGGCCGAGCCTGCAAGGGAGGCTTTCCTGCCGCTCAGCTTCCCACTGCCAAAGGCGGCTTTTCTCTCTTCTGCCAGGTCTGGCCTCAGCCACTTTCACCTGCCAGCTGGCAAAATCCTTTATTAGGATTCAAGGCTTCTCTTAGAAGGGGGAGAGGCCCCCAAGCACAAGGTCAGGCACCTTCAAAGGTGGCCTCTTCTCTCGATTTTTTTTTGGGGGGGGGTTATAGCTACCTAAGACAGCCTCCCTCTAAATATGTATGTATAAAATTCTCAGCACACATTCAGACGCAATATGAGGAATTGTTGCTCAACGTTCAGGCTAGTGGCAGAGGGAACCCAATCTGCAGAAGGGGAGGGGATCGTCTGGTTCTCCCTCACACAAAATTCCCCCCACTGACTTGCTCCTTTGGTGTCTCCAGCTCCCCCTTCCTTCTTGGACACCCCAAAAAGGCATCGCTTTGGGCCTCAGCTGCCTGGCAGAAGGAGCCAAAATTGCATGCCGGGTGGGGGGGGGAGAAGTACGGACAAAGGCCACGGGGGGGGGGCTCAGAGCATATGCATATGTGACCCCTGAGCTCCGCCAGAGCCTCTTCCCTTCTAGAGGGGCAGCCTCCTGAGCCCCCCCAGGCTGCCCCTGCTGCGGCTACTCACCCACAGGGCTGGGACAGGCTCCATTCGTGTTGCCCAGTTCCCCTCCGAGCATCGCCCCTAGGAAGAAGCCAGCGGCCGAGCGTCAGACAGGTCCCACCAGAGCCTCCCGGCTCCTCTAAGCCCCCCTTTCCAAGGCGGGGGGGGGAATATGGCAGAATGACCACCACCTCCCTTAAGTCCTCAGGCTGGGCCTCTCCATGTTCCCAAAATCATGTCCGGAGACGGGCATCCCAAGGGGCATATGTGAAAATGTGAAAATCATGTCTGGACACACCTGACTCCCATTCCAGACCAACCACAATGTGTGAAAAAAATGGCCAGAATTGTAAACTGCCCCCATTTATGGCCGTTTGCCATGTCCCACGAACACAGGACTACAATTTATGATTTTTTTTGCCAAAAACCAGCATTTACTTCCAGTTTTTGGCCAAAAGCTCTATAGTAAACAATGAGTTCACTTAACAGCAGTTGCTTAGTGGATTCCCTTAACAACCGTGGCGATGTGCTTAATGACCACCACAAAACAGATCATAAAATTGCATTGGTCGTGGGATGACCTGCTTTACGATCAAACTGGGCAAGCTCCAATACGGTCATAGGTCAAGGGCTACCTGTACAGGTCGTGGCTGAAGGGCCCCGTCCCCGTTGCTCTCCTGAGATGCCCAGGGCCTGCAGAGTCAGCCCCCGGCGCTGAACGTCACGAGGCTCCTTCGGATGCTTTTTGCTTTCCCTCTTGTCTTTCGGGTTGGCCCAATTCCTCTCAGGCTGCCTAGGAACCCACCAAGGAGAAGAAGGGAGGGGGCCGTACCTGCACTGGCCGGCCTCTGCGGGAGCGCCGGGGAGACGGTGTTGCGCTGGAGGGCTGGCTGTTGCGGGGACAACAATCGGGGGTCGGTCAAGGAGGAAGTCACTAACGACGGGGTCACCAGGGAGCCCCCGGGGTTGCTGAAGGGCAGGGCGTTCTGGCTGGCCACTGGCACCGTCACAGGCATGGCAAAGTTGGGAGCAGGAACGGAGGACTGGAGAGAAAAGGGGCAGGAGAGCAGGCTGAGGGGGAGCCGAGGGGAAAGGCTCCTCCGCCACCAGCTGCCCTGCGCTTCGCAGGACCCGCCGCTCAGCAACCTGAGGCTGTCGGAGACTTTTGATCCCAAGGGATCCGGGAGTGACCAATGGCCGGCCGGCCGGCCTCCCAGGCCCTCAGATCAGGGAGCTGCCGTGAACACGGAATGTGGGGATGCAAACAAAAGCCCCCCTTCAGTCCTCAGAGGGACGTTCACCCAACCCAGATCCCCAGGCGGGGCAACTCTGGGTGTTCGTCCCACAGACCAAGCAGACGGAGGGCGTGAAACTCATCCGCAAGCAAAAAGGATCCCCAAAGTCAAAGAGAGAAATAAAGGGAGGGAGAATCTGGCTTGGCAGCAGGCAGGTAAGGAGGAGTTAGCAGCCTCAGTCTGACACAAACTGGGCAAGAACAAAGGCAACAACCACTCTTCTCCACACCCAGCGAGGAGGTCAGGAGCCCTCCGCGTTCTGCAGCCCCTCCAGAGACGCCTTTTGGGCAAAGGCAGCAGCTTGTGAGACGAACAAGCAGGACAGCCGGGGCTAAAATTATTAGTTCATTTTTATATGAGCTTACAAGCTGCCCAACTCCAAAGGAGCGAGAGAGTCAGGCATGTTAATGGGAGAAGGGAGCCGGTCACGCAAGAGGGATGGCAAGAAATGAAATCCTGTTCTTCTTCGCTAGCAGTTGGGAAACACCTGGGGGGGGGCCGTTTAAGGGGTGGGGAGGACTTTTTGCAGGAATGCTGTTAAGTGCAGATCTAAATCCAGCAGGAAGGTGGACTAGCTGCCCTCTGAGGTCCCTGCAGGGGTCCTTGGTGTCAAAAGCTTTGGATGTCAGGTTGCTGAGAAGACCCTCGTGAAGCTTTGGCCAAGACACCAAGGCCCGGGCTTCCTTGGGCTTCCCGGGTGCCTGTCCACTCCAGGGAAGGCGTCTCCTGCCCAGGGTAACTGGCAGGTGCCCCCAGCATCATCTTTTCGATGCCAACTGAGAATATTCTTCAGATCTTTAAAGCCATTGTTTAAATCACTACAAGATTCCGGTGGTTTTAATTCCTCTGTTTATTAGATGGCCGCAGCACTTTCCCTGCCTTGCTTTTGACACTGGCTGCATTTGAATTTTTCAGGGGTCGCTGCATTGTGGCAAAGTGGGGGAAACCCTGATGGGGGTGGGGGGAGGGCAGTGGTGTGTAGGTGAGCATGCAAAGCTGCAGCCCTTGAGGATGCGCCGAGCAGCCTGCAAGGCAGCCGCTGCCCTTCTGGAGGCTGTGGCCTTCTCTGCTGGGGGTGCTCCTTCTCCACAGGCAAAGGCAGGTCTTGACTGGCAGCTGCTCCATCAGGAGGGCCCCAGGCTGAGCAGCCAGAAGTTCCTGGCCTGGCGAAATCTGTGGGAAGCGACCTCTCTGGGATCTAATCAGAGCAGCGCTGCTTTCTCCCCATACCGGGCTCAGCCAAAAGCCCTGGCCCCACTGTCTTTCACACCCCATTGCCTTGGGACCGTGAACCTGCCACTTCCTTTAGGGAAGGGTCTAGGGGTCTGCTGCCACCTCTGCTTCCCCCGCCCCCCGTTTCTTCCGCCTTCAGCTGCCCCCCAGCCTCCTCTTGGCCTCATGAACAGATTGCACCCTGTGGGGCAGGAAGAGAAGAGAAGGGGGCTGCAAAGGAAGCCCACAACCTGTGGGTCCGGCTCTGCGGACGACACCAAAGCTCTGGCCAGGCACAGCTTGGGTTACTAGTTTGCGAGGCAGAGGGTTGGGGTTAATTCTCTGAGGAGGCTCGTGCACCTCCCAAACTGCTTCCATCTTCACCCCCTTCAGCGCTTCTGGGGCAAATCTGTGACTCTGGAGGGGGCGGCAGCTTCGGCCTCTGGAGCCGGCTCGGGCCCCACGTTCTCCTGCTAGCCCCTCACTTGCTCAGGCCTGGACCCCAGATGAGGCGCCCCACAGCTGTCCTTGTCCAGGGTGGCTCTGGACGCTTCCTCTCCAGCCAGTTTCAGGCCGCAAAGGGGGGAAGGACCCACCTTTGGGTCTCCTGCCCACCAGAAGCAAAGACGGCCTGTTTTACAGCTGGTCTCCGGCCGCCGTTTTTGCACCAAGACCCTCAAACCGAAGGAGACAGAAAGGCTGGCAAGCCCTGGGGGGGGAGCGGGTGGGTATTACAGGATGGATTTTTTTACATTTTGTAAAAAATGTGCCCAGAGTCACATAGGTGAGACTTTGGGGGTTATATATATTTATTTGTTTAATAAATAAATACTAAATAAATAAAGCTAGTCTGGCCTGATGCCCAGAGGGAGTGGGGGCAGGCCACCGGCCACCAGTCTCCCCTGTTTCTCTCCTGGGGGGAACCTGGGTCAGAAAGCATGGAGGGCGGGACTGCTTTGCTTTCCTGGCAGGATCCCTTCCTTCTTGATCTCCTCAGGGGACCAGGCCTCCTTGCTTCCCCCTAGGCATACGGGAAAGTCTCGGCCAGGCGAGCGGGTGTCGGGGAAGTGTCCACACGTGTGTTAAGGACTCAAGGATGCGCAGGGCTGGCACGATGTGCAGGGCACACAGTCCGGCAGCCGCCCTTACCATGCGGAGGAGAGCGAGTGGGCTGCCCCATTACTCACTGTGAGCCTGTAAGTCTGCATCATTTTATCAAACTCCTCATCAATCTTTTTATACTTCTCTTCGGTCTGGGGTGTCAGGGTAAAGATGTCCTCCCCGTCGGGACTCTCCCCCTCTCTATGCTTCTTGTTCAGCACCTGTCAGCCAGTGGGGAAGGGAGGCCGGGGGTGGGCAGGGGGCGTCGAATCCAACAGACAAACGAGAACGAGAAAGAGAGAGAGAGAGAGAGAGATGGTGAGGGGTTTCTGGCCGGCTGGGGGTGGCTACTTACGCCGTAGCGCTTGAAAAAGTTGTCCAGGTCCTCACTGGCTTTGCGGTACTTCTCCTCTGTCAGCGGGCTCTGGTCAATGGAGTCTTCCACGTCGGGCTCGGGACTCTCACAACCATTAAAACCTTTCTTTCTTAAGGTCTGAAAGCACAACCGGGAGACGTTCAGGTGGGGCCTCGCCCAGCCTCGGTAGGGGGCAGGGACGGGAGTCCAGGGGCCACTGGCTCAAGCGGAAACCCAACGAACCTTTCCTTTCCTCATCCCCCCCTCAGCCACACAACAGTCCCCCCCCGGGGCCTTCCCTGCCGCTCCTGATTCCACTCGTGCTGGGTCAGTGTGGACCTCAGGCCAGGGCCGACCTGCGGTCACTGGAGTGCCCAGGGCCAGCGGGAGGCACTTCTGCTTCCTGGAGACAACGGCAGGTTGAACGATAACTGAACCCCAGAACTCCATTTCAGGGGGAAAAAGGAACTGGACAGAGATCCCATAGATCTGGAGGGATCTTGAGATCCTGCCTGGCAGCTCTTGAGCGGCCGCTGCCTCTTCCCAGGCAGCAGAGAAGCGGCTGCACACTTCCCATGTGTGTCACGAGGACATCAAACAGCGTGTTTATTCCAGGCCTGGCAGCTGATTTGAAGGCTGTCTTCCTCTGCCACGCTTAATCACTGTGTTTTCAAAATACCAGAAGCAATTAGACCCCATTACGGAGCTCCCACTTGCCATTTCTTTTTAAAAGTCAACTTCTGGCAAGGTTGTGGAGAAGTCTTGATCTCTTGTTGGGCTAATGAGAAATTGAAAGGTGTCCGTGTTTGTGTGTGTGTGTGTGTGTGTGTGTGTGTGTGTGTGTGTGTGTGTGTGAGAGAGAGAGAGAGAGAGAGAGAGAGAGAGAGAGAGAGAGAGAGAGAGAGAGAGAGAGAGAGAGAGAGGGAGAGAGAGAGAGATTGGCCATTTCAGCAAAAAAGAAAAGCTTTTTCTGGATTAAATCCAGGCCCCAAACAGAAAAGACCCAGGCAAAAGACTCGGGACTTTTTTCCCAATGTACACCTACCGGTATGTACTGTGGCTGACCATTATTAATTCATGGGATTATAATTTTAGAAAGGAAGAAAAGGTGAGAAAGACCCAGAATCCAAAAGGGCCAAACTTTAGCCAGAGGAGGTGGCCGGCTGTGGCCTGAATCCCGGCTGTGATTCAGGCACTAGGCAAGGCTTAGAGCAGCTGTCCTCTTCCCTCCCCACTCCTGGAAGGGCAGCTCAGCCCCCCCCCCATGCCCTTTTCAGCTCTGGAGCAGCCAAGGAAGGGGGGCAGCCTCTCCTGGGTGGGGCTGCCCCAAAGGCCAGCTTAAGAGGAGGAGGAAGGAGAGCCAGGAGGGCTCCTTCCCACAGCCACCAAAAAGAGTGAAGCACCTCTCCGTGGCATATAAATTTAATAAATAAATGAACAAACAAACAAACAAAATAAAAATAAGACTCCTGTTCATAACCAGCCTGGCAGCTGCGCTGAAAAACCAGCACAAAACAGAGAAGGCGGCAGCCACATCCGGCTTCCTAGCCTTCCATCTGGGCTCAGCCACTGCAGCCAGCACGGGACGTGGCTCCTCTCAAAGTGGTCCAGATGTGGCCCACATGGGGTGCAACTGCGCAGCCCCTGCTGATCTCGGCTCCAACTCGCAAGGACGATCCTGCAAACCTGTCCTTTGCAAATGGGATATGTGTGTGTGTGTGTGTGTGTGCACGTGAACAAAGACACAAGAGGTGTGTGTGGGGGGGTTGTAAGCAACAAAGAGGCACCCTCTCCCCAAGTTCAGGGAAGACCCCAAGGCTTGAACTCGGACGGGGGAGCAAGAGCCATCCCAAGAGATCAGGAAGCGGGGGGGGGGGGGGAAGGCAATCAAAAGGGGAAAACGCAGCAAAGCCTCACCAGCCTCACAAAATGGCCACCAACCACCAGGTTTTTGCTGAGGCCTACTTTCACTGAGCCCAACCCCCACACTGGGCCACCCATCTCAGTCAGAAAGTTTGTGCCAAGGAAGATGGGGGGGGGATGCAATAGTTAAGCTCTCCCCATGATTCCTCCTCCATCCTCCCTCTGCTTCTTATTGCCATTGGATTGCCCCCCCTGCAAATAAAACTGGGCCAAGCAGGATCTTTCTGCAGCCCTTTGCTGCCCCCCTGGCAAACGAGCAGGGCACCTTGTGCCAGAAGCTGAGGGTGGACGAGGGCCACGGCTGCCCTGCACGCCCGAGGCCCAGGGCAGTGGCTCAGGTGGCCTTTGGGAGAGGGACTGCAGACCCCTGCCAGATGAGGGGGGGGCGCTAAGATTCAGAAAAGGAGGGGGGAAGTTGAAACAGACTGGGCTAGAAGTGTGGGCGGAAACATGGAGAATGGAATTTTTCAGGGAGAAAATGAAAGCTGTGCAGCAGGGCAAGGAAAAGGAGAGAAACATCTGCAGAATGAGGAAAGTCTGGCTCAAGGGCAGCACATGGGAGAGTGCACAGAGTGCACAAATTTCAGGCAAGAAGCCCCGTCCATCACTCAGCTCTGGGTCCACGGCACCCACGGATGTGGGGATTGTTCTGCCAGCCACAATGACCCAGCTCTCCTTTGTACATTGTCCCCAACGTAACTGTCATGTTAAGCGAGAAAATATTCAAGGTTGGTCAAAAAATATTCAAAGTTCAAATTATTCAAAATACTCAAGGTCGTTAAAGAAATTTGGAAGAAAAATGCTCCCAAGGATAGGATAGCATTTCCATTTGGATTCGGAAAGGAGGCACCTTCTGTATGGAGACTGCCCTTCTGGAAGGCGGGGACCATGATGCCAGCAGGAAAAGTGGCAGACACACACACACACACACACACACACACACACACACACACACACACACAGATTGGCAGGGACCCCAGGGAAGGCCGCCCTATCTAGGACAATCCTAATCCTTCCCTCGGATCAGTTGGTTTCCTGGCCCCAGGGTGTCGGCCTTACCTGGATTAACCCATTTTGCTTCTCCTCTGCCCCAAATGACTTTCCTGGCAGCTTTGAGTCAAGTGCCAAACCAGCCCAGGGTGGCCCTTGAGCTGGAGAGAAGCCGGGGGCCGTGCAGGGGAGGGCCAAGAGGGGGGCTTTTCAGTGAGAGGAGCTTATCATAGCAGCTCCTGGGCACCTTCCACGTTTCCTTAAATGGCAGAGAACCAGACCACCTGGAAACGCGCCTTTGACCAACCTGAGGCTTTAGGGGAAACGAGGGGAGCAATTCTTGTTTCCTTGCCACAGTCGATGCCCTGGCTTAAGGCTGCCTGGGGCTGGTGGGACAGGACAGCCGAGGATTCTCCTGGATGGCCAATCAGGGCACTGCCAATGGAGCTGGGTGCAAGGGGAGAAGCCCACGTGTGACCTCACTCACCTAGACCCCGGCAAAGACCCCCAAGGACCCCTCCAAAGCCTCACACGCCCCAGCTGGCAGGGTCTTCAGCAGCCCTGCAGGAGACCCGTTTTGTGGGGAGGCCTGGAAGGTGATGGGCAGCCTGGTGCAGAAAAGGGAGAAGCCAGGTCAGACTCTCCCTCCAGCCCTCCTAGCCCCAGGGTGGACTTTGAAAGGCAATCAACAAAGGGCAGACGTTTCTAAACAGCTCCTCAAATGGGAAGTGATTCTCAAATTCTAGACCTCTTTATATTTTATTCCACTTGCAGTGACGTGTGTGTGTGTGTGTGTGTGTGTGTGTGTGTGTGTGCGCGCGCATACATGTGAATGAGGGAGTGCAAGTGAGGGCCTAAGTGTGCACCTGGCACAAAACCTCCCTGCAGAATGATTCCTCTCCCTCCCCCTTCCTATTCTCTCCCATCTTGAGCAGATAAATTGAATGACTAAAGGTTTTGTGTGCCTTAATTTCTGCTCACTTGTAATGTCAATAATTACCCAGCCAAACCATTCATTTGTCTAGATCCTGCCAAGCACAGAGAGAGCCACCCACGGGCAAGTTTTCATTGAAAGGTGACAAAGAATTGGCAGCAGCGGCGTCTCACTTGGTCCCTCTTTGGGAAGCCGTTCGGGCACAGAGAGGGTTGGAGGGCTGGACCGGTCCTCCGAAAGCCCAGAGGCCAACCGGCTCCATCCCAGGACTCTCTCGCTGACCTCTGGCCAGCCCTCCTGAGCATGCAGGATCCACACTCTGCGTGGCCACAGTGGCGGCCCTAAGCTGACCACGGTCCCAGCCCCTTGACTAAGCTCCCTCCCTATCCCAGGAAAAATCACGCCACACTGGAGCCACTGCTGAAGGTTGTGTCCTTTGGGGCTGACATGTTGTGGGCTGAATGGAGCCGGTGCAAGGTAGCGCAGCTGAATCTGTGCAAGCCTGATTAGGTTTGCTCCTAAGAATACTGGGCACGGCTCAATGGCCATGGAGCAAGGCTAAAACTCTGCCCGGCATGGCTCACATCCACTGAACTAAGCAAGGCTCTCCAGCCAGTCTCCTGCATGGCTGGGCAGGTGGCTCTGCAGGCCGGCATGGAGGATTAGCCCACCAGCGGGACACCCCCCCTTCCTGGGCAAGGACGGGGCACGGCACCTCGATGATGTCTGCGTTGGTCCGGCTCTCGTGGGGCTCGTTGTACTCGGTGTACTTCAGCAGCACCTTGTCCATGTCTGTGCTGGCATACTGGAAGAGCTTGTTCGAGTGGTTGAAGATGATCAGGGCGATCTCGCAGTCGCAGAGGACGCTCAGCTCGTAGGCCTTTTTCATCAGCCCAAACTTCCGCTTGGTGAAGGTCACCTGCAGCAGCAGAGAGCGAGCAGCATCAGCGCAGGGAGATGGCAGCCCGGAGGATCCGCCCCAAGCCCGAAGCCATCCAGATCCCCCCCTCCCCCGCCCCAGGGTTGGGGAGCCAGAATCAGGAGATAATCTGGGAGTGGAGCTAAATTCTCCGCCTCGGCCCCGACACCCCTTTCTGCGTGGGGCTTCTCAGGAGAGCCTCTCAAGATGGAGGCTGCCTCGGGGTGCGCTGAAAAACGATGAGGATCTGCGTTATGCAGGACCTACACTGCCTCGACTAAGCTTCCTTGTTGTACAACGCTGAGGCCTGCTGGTGAAGCATCGCACAGAAGGACCTTGACTGTGTCCCGTGTCAAAACCATCCTGTGTGTGCCCAGCCCTGTGCAGAGAGACTCCCCCCCCCCCAGAAGTAAAGCAAGCAGGAAAAGCCGAAACTCGGAGGAGAGCAGAAGCCTCATGGCTCCCCCACCCCCCGCTGGTTGAGGCCTCCTGTACAGACTTCAGCCCCCCCCTCCAGCCATTAAGGCAGGTTTTAGCTTCAGTTGGCAATTTTTTGTGCACACAAAATGTATGTTAAGGAAAAAGAGGGAAGCTGTTGGATAATAAAGAAATAAAATGCGGAGCATCTCTGACCTGTCAGCCCAACTTCTTATCTGCAGATGAAAGAGCAGGTGGGAAGCAGGTTTCAGGAGGATTGCACTAGAAAATTTCAGTTGAGGTTCCTTGGTGGAGCAGTGGGCTAATGCCTCCTTAAGTAACACCAGCTGCCTGCAATTAGTGCAGGTTCGCATCCCACCAGACTCCAGGTTGACTCAGCCTTCCATCCTTCCCAGGTAGGTAAAATGAGGACCCAGATTGTTGGGGGCAATAAGTTGACTTTGTAATAATGCCGCTGGTGTGTGTGTGAAAGCCCTAATAAGCAGGCATATACATAGAATGAAGGCTATTGCTAAGCACATTGATTTGTGCTTCTTAGATTGTAAGCCGCCCTGAGTCTTCGGAGAAGGGCGGGATATAAATGGGATTAAAAAAAAATCTACCTTTTTCTGGGTTTTTTCTGGAAGTCCCTTTGTTCCTTTTTGCTGTGGATAAACTAACTGGTTTCACCTCCTTTGGGCAAGTGGGCAATGGGGAAAGAAGCTCCAACATTAAAGGCTCCTGCTTTAAGGTTAGGGTATAAAATCCCCCCCCCTTTCCCCTCTGGAAGGAAACTGCTGCGGTTCCTGCCCTTGAAGGAAGACATCAGTGTCCAGGAAAGGCTTTAGAACCCAAACTGAAGAACTGCAAATCTCTTGGGGGGGGCACATTAGCCCGCCCCCCGGTGTAGATTCAGTGGCTGTCACTGCTTCTCTTCCAGGGGACATCAATCTGGGGTGCTACCCCTAACTCTGATATGGGACAACGATCCCGCAACTTGGGCTACTTTTTTTGGCAAAAGGGGGGGAAAGGCCCTGAGTCCTTCAGGAATAGGGCGGTATAGAAATCTAATTAAATAAATAAAATAAATAAATAAAATGAAATAAATTCTATAACCATCCCTGGCCGTGTAGCCCTGGTAGAATCAATCTGTCCTTCAAGAGTTAGGACGTTCTCATAAGAGGTAAATGAAATCATTTTGTTTTAAAAAAAGAAGAGACAGAATCTTTTTTTAGCTTTAAGTGACATTCCAAACATTTAGTGGTAAAGGCAATAAAAACGAAAATGTGTTCAAATCTTAGATGATCACTTAAAAGGATCTGGCAGAAAAAAACGGTATTTAATTATGAGGAAAGAAGGCAGATTATAGGATGATGCTGGCCTCTGTGCTTAAGAACAACTCTGTCAGCAAGAGATCCAAGTTGCATAAAATGTACAGTTACTGGATTTGTACAAAGAGAATAAATACAAAAGTCCTTAAAAAAAGTTCCCTCTGTCTCAACTAATCCTGGGCTTTTCCTCCAGATCCCTGGCGATGATTTGTGGCAATTAATTCCGAGGCTTCTGGAGAGATGGAATAAGCCCCACTTCTCTTCCCAGCCTGGCTCCGAGCTTCTGCCCTTGCTTTTTAAAAAGCAAAAGCCTTTTCTCTCACGGAGGGCTTCGGGGTCAGCCCTGCCCACATCATCCCCAGAAGTCACGTCTCAGCCAGCCTGACCTGTCCTGCCAGCGAGTGTGACTGCCCATCACAACAGAGCCGGCTTTCATGCTTGAGCAAAGCATTTTAGAGCTTATGGAGGTTGCCTGGTTGACCCCTTTTCAGCCAAATGCTCGGATTGCAGGTTGGGGGGGGGAATGATGGAGAAGGGAAACACTCTTTCCCGACTCTTCTCAGAACAGAAGACAAGATCTAGAGGAGCACCACAGTAACCAAGGGATCCTCCTCATCCTAAAAAGCACACCAAAGGATAGGGGGCTTTCAAACGGCACAGTCACTGGGGCTGGACTAGAAGGCCTCCAAGGTCCTATTCTATTCTATTCTATTCTATTCTATTCTATTCTATTCTATTCTATTCTATTCTATTCTATTCTATTCTATTCTATTCTATTCTATTCTATTCTATTCTATTCTATTCTATGAAGTCAAAGGCTGAGGAAAACAATTAAGAAAGACTGAATATTCTTTCTTTACTTCTGTGAAATTTTTGCTTCATATCATTAATTAAATGGCCACCCTCTTTTGGATTTCTTCTCTAAAACAAGTTTGTGTTCTGGAAACCACTCTTCTTAATTTTCAGAGTTTTTTAAGAAGCTGAACATGCACTATGCAGTCAGAACTAACCACCACTGATGGGGTTCCTGAGGTTTGCACATTGCCTGAATCCAAAGATGCCACCAGAAGGCACCAGAGCAATACAGAAAAACCTTTGCTGGCATCTAGTGGCCCTCCAGAGATTTGCGATCCAGAACTAGCAACCCAACATCAGAGGCTAAACCACAACCAAAGAAATAATGGCAAACGAAAGCCTACCGAAAGCTTGTTTCTAGAGCTTCACAGTGGCTGTTTTCTTTGTGCTTTGTTTAGGATGCTTTTCAGGAGTCATTTTCCTAAGCGGGACACAATAGAAGCAGTGGGGGACAGAGGGGACCAACCATCGTCTTTCCACACAGCA
Organism: Vipera berus; assembly: GCF_964194415.1. Taxonomy (NCBI): domain Eukaryota; kingdom Metazoa; phylum Chordata; class Lepidosauria; order Squamata; family Viperidae; genus Vipera; species Vipera berus. The sequence continues at coordinate 1,114,321 of NC_138219.1, forward strand.
ACCCAACCCTGATGGCTGCAGTTCCCCCATGCTGGGGCCCTCCTCCCAGCAGGAATCTCAGCAGACTTCCTCGGCTCTTGATCTGGCTCTAAGGAGGCCTTCTAAACCATCCTAACAGGCACCGTCACGAGGCCGGTCTGTGGCAAGAACCAGGCCCAGCCGACAATGGTCAATTGCACCCACGGGACTCTCCTGAATTCAGCTTTCATTTGCCCACCAGCTGAGGAGCTACATGGCTCACCAGCTCAAGGGAGGCAGCCTTGGAGCAGAGGGGTGGGAGGGAGACATGTCTCCATGGCCAGCAGAGGCTCCAAAGCGGTTAACAAGATCGAGTCCTAATCGCCTTTCCACGCACCGCACCGGAGTGATGAAGGACACACCGCCGTGCCTCCCCCACTCCCCTGGAAGCGGGATCAGCTTCAGTCCTTCCTCTGCTGGGCAGTCACGTGGCCAGGCTCCGTGGCGGCAGCAGCGGTGGGCAAGAGTGCTCGGAGGTCAGCGGCAGGCAGCCACTTCCCTTCTCCGGCCTGCCGTCCCAGGGCAAGGCTGCTGAGCCCCCCCCCCATCCCCACAGGGGTGGCAAGGGCGTGCTGCAACCAGGGGTGGACTGAAGGGCAGGATTACGCTGACCTCCCAAATCCTGGGCAGGGGATGGGGGGATGGGGGAGAGGAAGACAGACGGGCTTCTCTCCAGAGCCTTGGCAAAGTCAAGCAAGCCAATGCCCAGCCCAGCCGGAGTCCAGCTTTCCTAGCAGGGGTTACAATAGGAGCACCCTCCGCTGAATCTGAACCCAGCACCCAAGACCCTTAGATACCCTCTTCTCAAGCCAGGGAAGCCTTGCCCTGCTTTGTGTTCCAGGCAGCCTCTCTGCATGTCCTGAAGCTGCACGCCGGAAAGAGGGTTTTGTGGAAAACGGGAGAAAAATGTCCTTCGCCCAGGAAATGCCAGGTTCCCAATTGCCAGGAAGCGGCCTTCTCATCGGGATGGAGCCTTCCGACTCTGGATACCCGTGGGGCAGCCCCTCGTTCCCAGAACAGGGGGAGCATAAGTGCTCCCCCCTCATCTTCTGGGAGGGCCCACACGCCCCCCCCCTCGGCACACTCCTCTGGCTTCGGCCTCTGGGAGGGGAGAACAGGGCCTTGCTCAGCAGGGCCCCTCCAGTCGCAGAGGAGAAAACCAGGCCCGTCAGCCCTTCCCTCCCAGGCGTGGCTGGTCCTCAGGGACCCAGCGGCAGAGGGAGAAGAAGAGGGCTGGGCGCAGGTCAAGGAGACCCCTACCCAGAAAACCCAGAGGAGGCTGCTGTCCGTGTGAGCCCCTCTGGGGAAGGGAGAAAGGAGTCCCCTACACCCTCCTGAGCAAAGGCACCCAGCATTCAAGACAGAGCCCGAGTCTGCTTCTGTTGCCACTCCCCAGGGATTTAAAAAGGTCACATTAAAGCTACATTTCAAAGTCTGAGAGCGACCCGTCTAGCTGTTTCCCCCCCCCCCCCGGGCTGGGGTCTGCAGCCGAGGACAGGAGGACAGGAGTTTGCCAGGTGAGACAGGGCCCCCTCCCCGATCCGTGGTCTGTTTCAGCTGCGGGGCTTGCCCTTGGCTGACCTTGGGGTGCCCGCCCGTTAGATCCCTCTTGCGGGAGGCGCAATAAAGCTGTCGCCCCCAAGGGCAGCTCTCTGGCCTCGTCTTCGTGCCTGTCGTCCGTCAGCTTCCCTTGGCTGCTCAATGGACAAGATCTGTACCTGCCACGGATCGGTGGGTTTCGTACGGCCAGCATTAGGGCACAAGGCCTGCCTGGTCAGAGGGACGTGGTGATGTCCCTCGGCTGCTCTTGCGGACCGTTTCGCCCCAGAGCCTCTCGGGCCGAGGGAGAGAGATGCTGCCAGTGGCCCCCCAGCCTTGAAACTGCCGCACGACTGGCTCTTATTTCAAGGGAGGATAATTCCTCTCTTCGGGCCATTCTCTGCCCCCAAGTAGACTTGAAGGCCGAATGACAGAAGGAGGGTGAGGCTGCAGCAAGCTTGTCCCTGCCTGATGCTGGACAGGGCCAAACTCAATGACATCTGGAAGCTTCATCTGGCATGAACTTGCAGCAACCCAGGGAGTCGTGACTTCCCTAGATCAGCCAAATCAGCTCCCGGGTGCCATTCAAGATGCTGGCTGTTCTTTTTGGAGCCTTCCTTTCAGTTCAGGACGAGGGGATCCTTGAATGGTCCCCTACCAAGAGAGGGACTTCTGCGGGGCCTTCTCAGTGGTGGCCTCCTCCGTGGAACAGCCGGCCCCAAATATCCAGGACCCCTCCCCTCTGGAAACATGACGACTCTGCAGAAGGGAATCCTCACCAGCAGCGGACGCTGCCGGCCACCGGGGGATAGTGCTTCCATCTTAACATTTCCATTGCTTGCTTAAAGCCACTCAGAGCCATTTGCAACTGAACCATGAACGAACCGCCGTAAACAAACAAATAATAAACAAATGTGTGCACAGATGCTGTGAAGGGAAAAACCCACCGCAAACATAATGTGGAGGCACAGATGTTTGCAGCAAGATACTTTTCATCCACTCCCCCCCCCCATTGCCTGGGCAAAGGAGGCAAAGGGGCAGAGCTCTCTGCAGCCCAGAGTGGGCCAGGCAGCCTGGGGGGCCCAAAGGGGCAGCACCGGTTCCTGCAGGACTGAAGCCAGGAGATAAAGCCTCCTCCGAAGCAGCCGGTGGCAGAAGGCATAGAAACAGCCGCCTTCCTGTTTTCATCAGCCTGGGCCTGCTTATGTGCAGGGTTTTCGGGCTGCCGTGCACCAGGCACCCTCCGCCCCCCACTGCAGATGTGGGTGAGAAGGGGTCAGATTCAAAGGAGGCCCCCCTGGGAGGTCTGGCGAGGGGAAATCTGAAGAAGGGGCAGAGAGGAAAGTCAGCTTCCTTCCTCTCTCCAGGCCCTCTGCCACCCGTTCTACCCCTTCCCCGTATTTGAGCAAATTGCCTCTTTTTCTGCTGGGAAAAGCCTTGGCATCTCCTTCAGGCCCTTGCCATGCCAGCCAGGCAGCGCCTCCAGGCAGCGCCTGCACAAGCCAGAAGCCCATTTTCCCCCATGGAAAGAGGCTGCATCCTATCAAAAGCAATTGCTCCTTAGCAGACAAACAAACGTTGCACAGGTGGAGACCCCAGGTCTACAGGGAGGCCCCCAAACTCCTCTAAACACTGTCAACAAGCTCCTTTAGAGCATGACCGAAGAAAGCAATCTGACATGTCACTCAGCATTGGGTGCTCCTCAGACCCTGAAGGCTGCCGGGCCCCAGGAAATTGCATCTCGGCAGCATCAGCAAACTACCGGCAGCCTGGCTGGTCAAAACTTCACAGCAAAAACTGGGGGGGGGGGGAAGGTGTCTGTAACTGTGAGAGAGACCTTGAAGTCCTAGCGGATGATCACTTAAACACGAGCCAGCTGTGTGCGGCAGCAGCCAAAAAAGTAATACAATCCTTGGTTGTATAATCAAAGGCATAGAATCAAAATCACGTCAAGTATTAGTGCCACTTTACGAAGCCTTAGTGAGGCCACACCTGGAATCCTGGATCCAGTTTCGGTCACCACGCTACAAAATAGATGTTGAGACTTTGGGAACAGTGCAAAGAAGAGCAACTAAGATGATCCAAGGCCTGGGGGTTAAAACATATGAAGAACGGTTGCAGGATTTGGATTTGGCCAGTCTAGAGAAAAGAAGGACTAGGGCAGACATGATAACAGTCTTCCAGTATTTGAGGGGCTGCCACAAAGAAGAGGGGGGGTCAACTTATTTTTCAAAGTACCAAAGGGCAGGACAAAAAAATAGATGGAAACTGATCAAAGAGAGAAATTATCGAATGGAACAGCTTTGCCTCCAGAAGTTGTGGGTGCTCCGTCCCTGGAGGTTTTAAAGAAGAGACTGGACAGCCACTTGTCTGGAATGGTATAGGGACTCCTGCTTGAGCAGGGGGTTGGACTAGAAGACCTCCAAGGTCCCTTCCACCTGTATTCTGATTGAAGACGGCAAAAAGGAGGCTCCTTCCAGCCCTAAGAGTCTACGATTCTGATCAACCCCCAATTGCCCTTGGGGAAAGCATCCATCCGTCTCTTCAGGCTGGAGATTCTGTGCATGTCTGAAGAGCTGGCTGGACAGACAGGAGCGGCCTCGTCTTCAGGGTCAGGAGCAGCCCACGGTAGGTGGGCTGGCAGAAGAGACCCACTAGATCCAGCCAGGGCAGGAATTACAGAACAAGACAGACAGGTAGGAATGGCCTTCTGCAGGCAGCGTGAGCGTACTGAATAGCCAAACATGTTGCATTCGTATATTATTTTGCTACAGAACATTCCATGCTTCAGAATGCATCATTTTTTTTCTGCTTTGCACAATTGTCTGGGAGACAATGGCATGACCGGGCAGAGGAATGTGACGTTAAGGCACAAGGTGTTGCAAGGCCACAATCAACCGATCAAAAGGAGGACAAATAACGTAGCTGAAAAACGATGGGATTCCAGCGACGAGCGTCTGGCCTCCTCCTGTCCTTATTTACGTATTTGCAGCCACTTTTCGTTTCCCAATAAAGGAAGGTCACACTAAAGTCATGGGCGAGCCAGGGAGGCACCTGCCCTCCTCCTCTTGCCATCCCTGGGACGTGGGCCCCGGAGGGTCTGGGGAGAAGAGCAGGGCCTCATGCGGTCTGGTTCAGTCATTCGTGGATTCCAGGAACAGCCAACCAGTCTTGCAGCTCAGCTGGGAGGGAATTTGAACCCAGCTCCGAGGGAGCTTCCTGCTCCTCTGCCTTTCGCTTCATAGGGAATCGTTCCTCCAGGTCAGCTGGGCTAGTTTTGACTTTGCTGAGGGTCCCCTGTGGGGTCTTCGCAAAACGAGACCCCTGGACCCTGCCGGGAGCTGAGCCGGCATCCCGCCAGGCAGGCGGCAAAACCTCTCCCTCTGCTTGCCCTTTAAGCCAGGTTTAGTTCCTCATCTGGCGGCATTAACCTTTTAAGTCTAAGAGGGCCATCAAATCCTCTTCCTCTGGGACATAAGCTCTTGGCTGGAGGCTGCCAGCCTGGCACAGGCTCCCGCTGCCTTTTGGGGGTGCCCAGGTGCGGCACTTTCCAAGGCTGACCACAGGCAGCTCTGCTGCCAGGACCTCTGCTCTGAGCCTCCTGCAAGTGTCATCGGGGTGAAAGCGGTGGGCCTCTCCCGCCCCAGTGAGACAGAGCCACCCCCCGCCCAGCGGCTGCCCGCTCGCTCCCCCAAGGTGTCCGTTCGGGGGGGGATGCCAGCGGGGAGGGCCTGCTGCAGCTCAGCCCTCTCTGGGTGAAGATAGGATTAGATGCTAATCTTGCCAAGACGCCCACTAAAGCCAGGCTGTGCCTGCCATCATCTCTAGGAGCTGCCCTCCCAGGGCATCCCGCTGGCAGGGCTGCACCCTCCAAAGTGGGCTCAGAGTTGCCCAGTGGATCCACCACACCCCCCTGTTCTGCGGTGAGCAGAGAGATCTACCAGGAGAGCAACCTGCAGGCCGTCTCCCCTGGCCCTGTGAGGCAGCTGACCGCCTGCACGGAGCAGATGCACCCCTGACATCCAACACTCGCAGCCGGGGGGGGGGGCACAGAACCCCACTCCCCCAGCTGACAGGGGAGAGGGAAAGGGGCCGACTGCCAAGGCCCTAATTCAGGGGGGAACCTCTATTCGTTCGGGGCTCCTCAGAACATCCCAGCCCGCCAAGCATCTTCCCTGCTTTTCCCAGGAACCCTGCAAAGATTTACTCATTTAATAACTGAACCTCTACTGCAAATACATTATTCTGGGCGCTGAATAAAGCAACCAGCAAAAGACCACCCAAACTGAACAATAAAACAACGGAGTGATCAAACTGTGATCCAAGCTAAGCGTCCTGCATAAGCTGAGGCTTGGGGTGACAACCCCCCCCCCACACTCACCTCCGGCGCAGGGAAAGAGCCCCAGGGCTTCCCAGGCCCCATCAGGAGCCGAGATTGCCAGAGCTGCCCCAGCCTCCCGGGGACCTGCTCCCAAGGGCGGGGGTGCCGAGAAAGGGGCCCGAAAGGGGCCTGAGCAACCCAGGAGAAGGGGGAGAAACGCGGGAAGAGGCAGTCCTGTAGCCTCCAGGACTGGGAAGGGCTATCAGCTGCCTGAATTTCCCCCAGAAGGTCCCTGCGAGCAGACCCAGGGGCCTCTGTCGCTCCCGGCATGGCTGCCTTCAGACCAGCTGCGGCAGGGGGAAAGGCCTCCACCCACAAACGAAACCTCACGAAACCTCACCCGGCAGCTTCAGGGGGCATTAAAGGAGGAGGGAGACGGAGGGAGGCTCTGGGCCTCTCTCTCACCCCCACCCAAAAGGCCCTGGAGGAGGGAGGAGCCTTCGGCGGGGCACTGGCCCTCCCATTCCTCACCTCCGCCCCAGGATCCCAGGGTGGGCAGCTCTGAGGAGAGACCCCCTCCCTGCCACAGATCATCAGAGAGGGTCCAGATAATCCAGCTCAGAGCGGATCTGCAGCAGCCTTGCAGGGGCTTCCCAGGAGAAACCAGGTCACCTCAGCCAAAGCTGCTGGCCGGCAGCCTGAAGATAGCACAAGATGGAGAAATGCATTTTGCTGCTCTTCCTGCCACCGAGGGAGTAATCTTTACGGACTCTGGATATCTCTTCCGACATTTCAAGCCCTGGAGCTCCTCCCCAAATGGGGGGATCTCTGGGACCAGTAAGCAGCAAGAATCCACCTAAGCACCTTGTGACCCACCCACTGATTCCAAGCAGCACAGGGGATCAGTTGGGGGACCTTGAGGACAGCCCCAGGCTCCTTCTGCGGCTCCATCAAACATTTGGGGCGCTCCTATCAAACAGGACCCTCCTCCTTCCAGCAAGTCAGGGAGAACCGGGAGGCAAGAGGAAACATCTGCCTAGGACGAGGCATTGATAGCAACCTCCCTCATTCCAGATGTTGCCTCTGCCAGAAGATAAAAGCTAGACTTGGTGTGGGACCATCACCAGCCACGTTTCATCAAGTCCGCAATTGCGATTATTATTGGGACCCCCCCCCAGGAAGGCAGGTTGAAGTCCCCAGAGACCATAAGCCGAGCTGTCCCTGCACTGCCAAGCCAGCCAGGGGTGGATCCAGCAGCTCAGCTAGGGGAAAGCAGACGCAGCAAATCCACTGGGTCCCAGTTTCCTGCAAAGGGTCTCATGTCCATTTCTCTGCAGAGCAGCTGCAGGTCTGAAAGCCACCAAAGCCGCCCACCTGCCCTGCTCTAGGAGTGCAACTGTGCTGCACCCGAACCCTGGCTGGGCACCTTTCCAAGGACACACACACACACCGCTCAGTGCTCAGCCAGCAGTGACACATCATCGTGAAGGAGGCCGGGTCCTTGGCCGATGACCCACAGAGGGCACTTGGACTTATACGCAGCCAGTCCTCCACTTTACAACAGTTCATTCAGTGACCGTTCAAAGTTATAACGGCACTGGAAAAAGTGACTTATGACCATTTTTCACACTTTTGAACACTGCAGCATCCCCGTGGTCATGTGATTTCCATTAGGATGTTTGACAACTGGTTCATATTTATGACGGTCGCAGCGTCTTGGGATCATGCGACCGTCTTTTGTAACCTTTGGGCAAGCAAAGTCAATGGGGAAACCCAATTCACTTAACAACCGTGTTACTAATTTAACAGCTGCAGTGATTCACTTAACGACTGTGCCAAGAAAGGTTGCAAAATGGGGCAAAACTCACTTAACAAATGTCTCACTTAGAAATATAAATTTTGGGCTCAAACGTGGTCCTAAGGCGAGGGCTACATGTACCGTTTCAGAATACTTTACAGCCCGCTCTAAGTGGTTTACAAACATCAGCCTAGGCGCCCTCCTCATTTTACTGACCTGGGAAGGATGGAAGGATGAGTCCACTTTAAGCCGGTCAGGATCGAACTCCTGGCAGTGGGCAGAGTTTGCCTCTCAATCACACTCCCAATCCTGGGCTAATAGCCCTCCTTCACCCACAATCACAAATCCACACTGCTCCTTCATCATGGTGAGGAATCACAAATGCTCCTGTGTCTCCCTCCCCCCGCAACACTTCCACAAAATTCACTGAGCAGCCACTGCTATGGCATGCACAGGGATGTATGTGCACACCCAGGTAGCCTTGGATTTTGTTTCTCCTACCCAACAACTCCTTTCCAACAGAGCAAAGTTATTATTTGGCCTCGCCAAGTTTCCTCTGCTCTTTAAAAAAAAGAAAGATTCAGTCTTTGAATAACTGGGATATTTTCTCTCCCCACTTGCCTCACAGACCACCCCCCATCATTCACTGCGGACCAGGAAGTGCAGAAATTGCTGCCCCCCCCCCCGGTGAAAAGACCTCTCTGGAGCTGTGGGTTGGAGGGTCTCCCTCTTGAAAACCAGCACCTGCCCACCCTTTTTGTTTCCAAGGACGACCTGAACAGATTGGGTCCTTTGCCTAGTGTGAAATGGGCCCCTCCTAGACAAGCCAGCGGTGGCGGCCCTTGGATTTAGCCAGCCTTCTCCTAGGTCCAGCTTCCCGACAGCTACGCGCTCCAGGAGGTGTCCCCCCCACCCCAAAGGGAGCAGCCAGGAAGGCAGGAATCTCATCCTGAAACCCCAACCCCCCCCCCCCCGTTTCGATCATTTTGGAAGTACCGCATGTCCTCAGAACAACCCCCCAAACTGTAGCGACATCCCGCCCCACAGTAAAGGCAGCCGCTTCCCTCTAGCAACGGGGCCTTTCAAGGTTGACATTTGGGACTGGAACATAAAACGGTTCAAATTCAAAATATTCTGCACACTCCTACTCTAAATCACTGCAGAACGCTGAGAAACATTATCAAGAATGTTCAGTCAGTCATGCGACTTTTGATTGATTTATTCAAATTCACACACATTTGCACATGAATGTAGCATTTCTCCTCAAAGTAACAGTCTTTCCCCCCCCCCCCCCAGTACTTCATAGTTGTATTGCAGGGTTGCTGTCAACTGAAGGGAAATGTCACCAGGAATAAAGGGATGGAACCTCATCCCAAAGTTTACCAGCCAGGATTTGGAATGGAGACTATTAGGAAATTGAAAAGCACTCAGAAAAAGTCAGCGCCAAAAAACTCCCATTACTCTGCCCAGAAAGCCTCCATGGCATCACCAGAAGCCAGGCTGGCTTGAAGGAGATTTCACTTACGGATGATGTCAAAGAAATAAAAAACAACATATATGGTACATGTGCAGCCAGCTGATTAAACTTATTGTTTAAGTTTATTTAGAGGATTTGTGAGGGCCTAAAATGGATGAGCAGCTGTGTCAATTTCTTCCTCAGTTTGCCCTCTCACCCTCTGGGCGTCCGCAGAGCCCGTTCCCACCAATTACGCTCTGCGTGGGGAACACAGGCTGTGTGCAGAGTGGAGTTCCTGTAACTGGGGGGGCACCTTTTTCTACCCCCACCCCACCCCAAAGGAACAACCCGTGTGTGCTCGTAGTCATGGCAGCAGCAGCACCGGCCTCCTCCTCTGTGATGATCCATGAAGCTGGCCCTTCTCAAAGGCCCCCCCGCCCCCCCAGCTCAGCTTTGCCTGGGAGTTCAGCTGCCCACTGAAATGGGCCTCCAGATGTTCGGGAAGCCGGGAGTTGGGGGTACAACGGGGAGAGGAAGGTTCAAGATTCTGTTCGGATTCAAGACCAGCCACCTCAGGAGTCCAAGAGGACTGAAAGACGTTTCAGAGTCCTGCCGCCTCCAGAGCAGTGGAGGGGGGGAGGCAAAGGGGGGCACATCCCACATGGACACCCAGGAGCCTCTCTGAGCACCCTGTGGCGACACAGGGGACCGGCCAGGAAGCAGCCCGAGGGGGGGGTGTCTGATTGCATCAGCATTCCCCTTTGGTGGCCCCCATCCCAAGCCTGGGCCCCTCCCCCTCCCAGTGCCACCCAGCCCCCTGGGCCTCTGCCCACTCCCCGCCTTCGGCCGCCCGCTGGGTGGACTCAGCCAGCTGAAGGAGGCTCTTCAGGTCTCCTAAGAGGATTGGCAGGTCACCCGGAGCAGAGGGAACCAAGGGAGCAGGCCATCTGCCACTCGGGGGGTGGGGGTGGGGGGTCACTCTCAGATCCTGATCCCCGAAGGGCAGGGAAGGACTCTGCTGCAGCCCGGGAGGCAGGTGTAAACGGCCCCCCTGGGGAGTGGGCAGCAGCGGATGGACAGAAGGGACGGGCCAAATGCCCGCAGAGCCCCTGGGGAGGGACAGATGCCATCTGCCAGGGAGGGGCAGCTCCAAGGGCAGCCGGGTGCAGTGGGAGGAAGAGGGAGGGAGATCCAGGATGGGGCACTTGAGGGAAGGCAGACAAAGGCGGAGGAAGGCGCACCCAAGAAGGGGGAGTTGGAACAGATTCCACAACAAGACAACGCGTGTGAGCACGCACGCATGCACACTTTTCTGTCCTTTTCTGTCGTGGTAAGAGCCGGAGAAAATACCTCTCCATCCACGTTCTCCACCACACACAATTCTAGGTAACTTCTCGTGTCCCCCTTCTTTCTGCCACGAAGGCCAACTCTTAGACAGCATATTTATGACCTCTCTACCTAATCCACAAATAATATCACAAACAGCTTCTTGTTAGGATTTCAGAGAGATCCCTAAGCCTCCCTATAATGCCATTTTCTTCCCCAAATAAAGCAGTAAGTGCATCCTTCAAATAACCATCCACGCTGCGGTGGAAACATTGCCACACAATGCGTTGATCACCAGAGAAGATCACCATGGCTGACGGGGCTTCCAAACTGCAGAAGTTCAGTCGGGTTTGCTCCCCGTTCCCCTCTTGAGAACGGGTGGCCAAACTCCCTTCCATATTGGGTCAAGAAAATAATGCCTAAAATCATTCAGGATGAAGCTTATAAAGCACCCTACACTTTTGCCTTAAGTCCATGGAATGCCCACCATTTCCTTCTTCAAAACTCTTGATTATCTGAAACAGGCCTACTAGATAACAATGTCTGGGTTCATACAACTTCCTGGACTAAAGTCAACAGAGAGTAGTTAGATAATTTGTGGTTTGAGGGGTTGTGGGAAGCCAACCTTTCCTTCACATGAACTGGACCACCAGGTTAAGCAAGGATGTAGCTTAGGTGGCCATATCATGTTATGCAAACACAAGAAGGAGGTTGATTAACTCAAGTTTAGGACTGTACAAACACAGCCACCACTAAGATGTAACAGAGGCAGAGAAAACTCTTTTGCCAACTTCACCACATGACGTAGCCTTCTAAGAAGCTCTTCTCCAATACTTCTCCCATCATCCTCTGCGTTGCTTCAAGGGAGAAGAAGGAAAGTCAGTGCTTGCTTGGAAGTGATGGTTTTAGCTTCCCAGGTCAACTTGGGAATCTGTTTCCCCTTTAATACCAGTATAGGATTAATCCCCCTCCCCACTCCAGAGAAATCCATGAATCCTTAGAAACCCAACAACTGCAAGCCCAGAATTTCCTCATTTATTTCAAAGCAGAAATATGAGAAGCTAAGTTTAGAACCACCCTATCATCTTCCCCACCCAAAGATTCCAAAAAACGTCAGAAATGCTGGTTTAACTGTTGGTTTCAGTAGGTCTCATCCAGTAATCTTTTTTTTAATTGGGGGGTTCCTCATAAAGTCAGACATGAAGTTGGAAAGAACAGCTTGTATTAGTCATGACATAAAGCAGTCTCAGGTGACATAAAATGGAAACTAGTTCCTTGATCTCTGGCCTTATCCTAAATTTGGATGGATGGATGGATCCCCGGGAATGTTGAGGAAGAAGCTGAAAACCCTGAAGTTCCCTGTTTACAAGCCAGACGAGCAAAGAGCAGGAATGGCTTTCCAGTCCATATCCTTGAGCATCACCATACTGAGTGGTCCAGCACTTGGCAAAGCGGAAAAGAAACCTTTACTTTGTCCACAAGATTCTGAAGTCCATTTTGCCAGACTGAAACTTTCCAATGTATTTGCCCATACGGATGACTATGTGAAAAGAAAAGTGACACCCCAGATCAGCTCTGAACTTAAGGCTTCAAAGGCTTCCAGGCTGCCTTCCCTGGTGAGTTCTTGCTGGCTGATGTCTAACCACTAGACTGTATGACCAACCAAACGAGGACCAGAAGATAGCCAGGGATGTTGAAGTCCCAGGCAGCAGGATAAGGGTTGGGAAGCAGCTGCCAGACCCACAATTAGCAAGAAAGGAGCCCAGGCCCCTGGAAATGAGTCTTCAGGGGGCCTGGCCCTACATATCCCAGAGCCTTGTGACCCTAAAATGCAGAGACACACCCTCATCCCCAGGGATGATATTCTGGGTGCCTCAGACCACCAGAGGCCCATCAGGCACAGCCAGGAACACCAAGCATCTCCCTGGCTCTGATCTCCTTGCTGTACCAGCAAGAAGACAGAGGCCTCCGTGAATCAATCAGGATCAATTAAGGACACAGACAAATAAAGCCACTTCCCGCGACTGACCTGTCGGTTCCTTTCATCCGTAATCCTCTGGATCTGGATCTTTTTCCTCCCCATCTTCTCACGATATGAGGTGCCTCTATTTTTTTATTTCAAAAAAAGTTTAAAAAGGAAAAAAATTCAAAGTATTATCATCCAAAAAAAAGCTTTCTTAAAAAAGAAGGAAAAAGTAGAAAAAAATTAAGAAGGCAAAAACAGAAGAGCAAATTTCTTCAGTTCATGATATTCCACTTGGTATAAATCCAGACGGGGAGTCATAAAAAAGACAGGAGGAGCCCTGCAAGGAAGCAGAAGGGAGGAGACGGGGTCAAAATCATGGCTTGGCTGGGTTTGAAATGATCTGTAGGGCCAATCATTCTGGGGCTGCATGAGCTGCATCTCTCTCCCCTTTGAATGCCTCTAAAATCAGCTGGGGATCCTGGCATACACACACACACACACACACACACACACACACAAACACACACCGGAAAACCACTGTGGGCACAGTTCACCTCCTTTTCCCCCTTGCCATGACAATCTTGCAGCAGGTTCCTGATAAAATCCTCCCCCCAAAACCCCAGGAAGCGGAAAGGCAAATGTTGGGGGACCCCTCAATTCAGACCCTAACAATTTCCGATTGCTACTTCTCAACAGAAGTTGCTTTTCCTTCTGATTCTCCCTAGAGATACCAGAATTCCACCCTGATCTCCTCCTGTCAAGGACAGCCGCTCTGGGTCAAGGACAGCACAGCAGAAGCCCATTGCGCCTAAAGTCCAGGAAAGGCAGCCCCTCCGCAGTGACCTGGCTTGCCTGCACAGCCTATTATTTTTCTACAGCTGGGCTGCAAGGCAACTTCCCGACGCCCCACCAGTCAGCCCCTTCCCCACCTGTCCTTTCCAGAAGGCAACTGGGGCTCTCCCCTCCCCCAGGCAACGTGGAGGAGCAGGAGAGAAGAATCTCCGGGTCCCCTGCCTAGAAGAAGCCCCACAGCTTCTCACTTGGCCGAGGCTGCATCAAGTCAGCCACGACTTGGTGTTTCCTCCAGAGCTTTCGTCTGACGTCTCAGTCCGAGAGTTTCTCTCAGACTGAGAGAAACTCAAAGCCCACTCAATTTTTTTGAGATCAGTCAAGGTCAGCCCAGTGCGACAAACACGTTCAGAAATACAAAAAGGTGCCTACGGACAAAAATAAAAAAGGATAACTAAAGGCTGGTCAGTTTTCAAACAGAGGCTAGATAACAATCTCTTGGAGACGGCCTAGTGAAGGGGTTTAGACTTGATGACTTTTTAAGTCACTCACTCACTCAATAATATTTGCTCGGTCAATGAGCAGCAAAATTTTAAAAAGCCAAAAATAATAATTAATAGTTAATGAGTACAACCAGATACTACCACTTAGTAAAAGAAATAGCAGAATATAATGATGAGAGCGGGGGTTGGATTCTATGGTTCCCGGGTGGACAGAGAGGCCTCTGACGCTGGGGAAGGTCAGGCGTCTCCAGCCCTTTTCCCCTCCCCAGAAAGGAGGAGAGGGAAGTGGAAGGAAAGTTTCCACTTAACAACACTTAAACCCAGAACAGCAGCACAGGAAGTGCAAACTGTACACACCTGGCCTGTGCAGGCACAAAAGAGCCACAACCAACCATCAATTCGTGGTTTGTCATTCTTTCAAAACAGTCGTTTGCCACGTGGGCGCTTGGCGTTCTGAAAGAACCAGAGGCCCAGAGAGGCAGCCCCCTTTGAGCCTGGGAGGTCGGGGGGTCCAATCCCTCGCTGTCCCCAAGCCCACAAGGGTGGGGCTGCCCAGTAGATCTTTGCCTGTTGGGCTGGGCTCCCCTTGAACCCCTGAGGATTCCAGAAGAAACTCCCCCCCAACTGTACCTGGCAATTTAGTCCTTTCCCCCCCCCTTCCTAAAAAGCTAACGCAACCAGCCCACCATTTTTTTCTCTTTAGGTGCTTTCTGGTCCCAGCAGTGAGACGGGATCTCTGGTGGCATCCAAGCTGCTGGTTACAAGCCAAAGAGAGCCCCAGAACCTGCCATCATCTCCTCCATGTCCCGAATTCAGAACAATCCTCTGTACACCCCAGGGCAGCGTGGACTGTCCTGCTGTGTCTCACCCAGCCCATCTGAAGCCCACTGAGGGCAAACTGCTCTGGGAGGCGAGTGCCACTCACAGAAGTACTCCACATCCCCCAAACAGGGGCTGGAATAAACCTCCCAGCCGGGAAGGCCCCCTCGGTGCCCCTGACTGGGAGCTGTGTGTGCGTGAAGATACAATCAAGCCACAGATCACAAGCACCATGGAAAAAAAGCACCACTTCATTCAGCAGATGCCACAAGGGGCTTTTGTGCCCAGCTGGCTGGGGAATGGCTGGCAGTCTGTGGGGCAAGCAAGGTGAGGCAGCTGGAAAGAGTTCTGCCAGGCCGGGCCCTTCTCCTATCTCAGAGATGCCCACCTGCCAGCTGCGGGAGGTGTGAGCTTCCAACAGAGCCCCCGTCTTAAAGCCAGCCTGCCAGAAGAGGGGCACAGTGATCCAGAAGCAGGAAAAGGGACTCTCCAACCCAAGTGGAAGAAGTGGGGCCTTTTCGGCATTGGCTCCTGAAGAGAGCAGAGCCTCATCCAGCAGCCAAAGTCTTTAATAGGGAGGTAAAAGGTAAAGGTAAAGGTTCCCCGGCACATGCGTGCTAGTCGTTTCCGACTCTAGGGGCCGGTGCTCATCTCCGTTTCAAAGCCGAAGAGCCAGCGCTTGTCCGAGGACGTCTTCTGTGGTCATGTGGCCGGCATGACTAGACGCCAAAGGCGCACGGAACGCTGTTACCTTCCCACCGGAGTGGTCCCTATTTTTCTACTTGCATTTTCATGTGCTTTCCAACTGCTAGGTTGGCAGAAGCTGGGACGAGTAACAGGCGCTCACTCTGTTACGCGGCACTCGGGATTCAACCCGCCAAACTGCCGACCTTCTGATCGACAGGCTCAGCATCCTAACCCACTGAGCCACCGCATCCCATTAATAGGGAGGTGGGGAGTGTCAATTGCTCTCAAGAAACAGAGATTCCTGTTCCTGCACAGCCCAGGATTCCGAGAAGAGCTGCCAGCTGCATCCAAGGCAGGTCCCCCCCAGGAGCTGCACCCGCTTCCACAGCACCCAACCAATGCCGAAAGTTGCACCTGGGGAGCCAGCAAGAGGCCACTGCATCCTTCAACACCACCCTTCTGAAAAGCCCAAGAAGCAACGGAGGCCAGGCAAGATTCGCATGCTCCTCAGTGGCTGCGTCTCCTATCTTACACTCACCATGTAAGATCCCTCCCCAGCAAAGGCCAGAGCCCATCAATCTGGACCTAAGGGAGGATGGCATCAGCAGCAGTGTCTCTGCCCACATGTTGCTCTGGTGTGTGCCAACACTGCCTTCGGCAAGAGCAGTGGGGTTCAGCACAATGTGGCAGCCGTTTCAAACTGGCGTACCCCTCGAGGACCTTAGCAGCCCACATGCAGCAGCAGGACAATGTCCCCCTGACCAATATCTGTCCCATATCACAAAACCAGAATCCCCCTGCTCCCCGGGGCTGCCCCTGCAGCTTCCCCAACAGGTGTCCCCCTCCCCCGCCTCTGCTGAAATGCCTGCAGGAAAGGAGAGTCCACCTCTCCCAGGGCAGCTGCTCCCCTTGACTGGCCTAAGGGATCTTTTCTCGATGTCCAGCCAGAATCTGCTTCGATGCACTTCAACCCACCGTCCTTGTCTTCTCTTCTGGAACAGTTCTGGGCAAATCTGCCCTGTCGCCTACATGGCAGCCCTGGAGACGTCTGAAGCTAAAGCCCCACAGCGTCGCCATCCGCTTCTTGCAAATTTTATGCGCCAGAGTCCTGATTTCTTGGTTGCCCTCCTCCAGACCTGCCCCAGCGTCTCAACATCTTTCCTCAAATATGCTGCCCTAAACTGGGTGCGCTATTCGAGTGCTGCGTTGGCCAATGCAGAACCATGAGAAACAGCAGCTTTTCTTGAGCTGAGGCGCTGAGGGTTGCCCACTCTCTTCTGACCTCTTTTACCTCTTTCACCAACCCTCCTGGGTCTGCTCTGCCTGCGGCCTAGATACTTCCTACCACAAGCAGAATCCACTGGCTTAAGAAGCGGGGGGGGGGCGCTTCCTCCACTTGCTTGCACAGCTGCAACTGAGGAAGGGGTCCTGCCTTCCTACCCCGAGAAGCAAAGGCAACCGAGATGAGATGCCCCCCCACCCTCCTCCTAAGCATTTGGTGAACTTTGGCGCCAAGTAAGGATTTGAGCCTCAAATGTTCCGTTTTCAAAAACTACTTGCAAAAAATGAGGCCGGTGATCCACTTTTCATATTAAAGAGAAAGATACAATTGTCTCACACTTGTACGAAATGCTTGGCTACGCTGGAATGTGGTTGGGGAGCCTGCCATTTCACACGTGCTAAGCGTAGGCCAGGTCCCAGAGCACCCCAGCCTCGCAAGGTCAGCTCCAGGGCCCGCTGAAGTGGCCCCGAGATGCCTCCAGGACGAGAGAAGGGTGGAAGAGCGAGGGGCCTTCAGGAAGAGGGGCGCCCAGAGGAACATTTCCTTGGGAGAGGAAGACAAATGCATCAGGACCGGTTGGCAGGCAGAAGGGAAGGCAGGCGGTGGGGTGCAGGGATCTTCTTCAGAAAAGAGGGTGGGCATCCTTGGGCACTTCCACACGTGGCGCTGCTTGGGAAGACAGGCAGAAAGCATGACCTAGTTTGCAAAGGAGGATCTGGGCTTGCAAGGAGCTGCCTGGGGGGGGAGGAGGAGGGCAGATGGGGAGTGGGTGGCAACTGGGAAGGACCTTTTCCTTGTGGTCCCACTGGCGCCCAAGGCCACCCCGTGGGGCATTAGATGCTGTCTCCTGCTGGTGCCCTCAAGAGACAGCTGGCAGCAAGGACTGGCACCTTTTCTAGCTATCCTTCTATGACAGGCAGGAGGTGTCCCTCCCACCCCAGCCTCTCTCTCAAATCTGTGGAGAGACAGGACCAAAGGAGGAACATCAGGCAGCCAGGATGCAGAGGGAATGGTCTCCATGGCAACTATTACTATGCAACAGAGTTAGAGGTTTTCCCCCTTCCCAAGCCCCTTCCCCCTGCTTGCAAGCTAACTAGGTAAACAGAGGACAGGGATGGCAGCCATTTGCAGCAAACAGACGGGAAAGCGAGCAGCAGGGCCGGGAGGGAGGGGCTTCACCAGCCCCCACGCTCACAGCTGTCAGGCCACCTTTTCTGGGCCTGAGAAGACGTGGTTGCCTGAGCAGGCCCAGCATCAGTGTTTGGGGGCACCAGGCCCGACAGCCTTCACTCTTATACTTCACAACAATTCCTGCTTCTAAAACCTGAGGATGCAAAGAAAGATTAGAGGGTTACAGCAGAAGCCTCAAAGGGGAAGGAAATCAGCCCAAAGAATGCAAATGCAGGCAAATCTGAATTTATACAAGGCTATGCAAGCAAATGAACCAGAATTTGGTTGCTAAAATCCAGACAACTCCAAGAGGGAAACAAATATACACATGAACACAGGCCATAGCCACAAAGAGAGAATGGAGTGTCTTTCATTGCAAAATTGTAACTTGCCTTTAAGGCAGACATGTCAAACACAAGGCCCGGGGGCCAGATCCAGCCCGCAAAGTGGTTTCATGTGGCCCGTGAAGCCATCCTGGAAACAGTGAGGGAACGGCCCCCGCTGCCTTGGCCCCGGCCCAGAGACCCTCCTTCTGCCAGAGACCCCCAGATCTGTCCCACTCCTGCCCAGGCCCCCATAGGCACCCTTGATGCGAACCATGTAGAGCTGGCCATGCCCACCCAGTAGGCCATACGCACTCTAGCCACGCCCACCCAGTAGGCCACGCCCACCCTGGCCATACCCACCCGGCCCCTTGAGGGCAACCGCAATGCTGATGCGGCCCTCAGTGAAATTGAGTTTGACACCCCTGCTTTAAGGCATACACCTTCTGCGAAATAACATCACTTCCATGTATATTATTTTGCCATAAACAAAGGTCCCAGCAGGGTCATTCAGTTCTGTTGTTGGATTAAAATATGAAACAAATTTATAACATCCATTAAGCTTCCCAAAACTTTCATGTCTATTTTTTAAACCCTATAGTCCAGGTTATATATATTAGTGTATTATATTGTATTTATATTATGTTATATTTTGTTATATTATATTAACCAGTCATCGTAGTTTTAAGCCTTTAAAGCTTTATTTGTTTGATTGAACATGCTGTGTGAATACACCATCTGGGGTTTCTTAGGGTTGAGCACGAGGGCTAAACCATAAACTTAAATTTGTTTTCTTTTGTTTTTAAGTCCCTTAATGTAGGCTTCCTTTTTCACTATGTTCAGTAGGTTTTTATAGATCTAAGGCATCAGATTGTCCTTTGGAAGGCCCTTCTTTCACAGAACAGTTACCTTGTTCTATTGCAACTGTCACCCTTGCTATATTGCTATTTAGTTTGTATAAAGGTAAAGGTTCCCCCACACATGCGTGCCAGTCGTTTCCAACTCTAGGGGCCGGTGCTCATCTCCGTTTCAAAGCCGAAGAGCCAGCGCTTGTCTGAGGACGTCTCCGTGGTCATGTGGCCGGCATGACTAGACGCCAAAGGCACACAGAACGCTGTTACCTTCCCACCGTAGTGGTCCCTATTTTTCTACTTGCCTTTTTACGTGCTTTCGAACTGCTAGGTTGGCAGAAGCTGGGACAAGTAACAGGCGCTCACTCTGTTACACGGCACTCGGGATTTGACCCACCAAACTGCTGACCTGATTGACAAGCTCAGCCTCCTAAGCCACTGAGCCACCGTGTCCCTTTAGTTTGTATAGTAATAACTAACATAGCTGCATTCCAACCAGCTCTCCCAGACCCAGAAAAACAGAGAAGGACCAGCAACATCCCATGCCTCACAGCCCCTCCCACCCCCAACCTTCTGCCCCAAGAAATACCCGGCTGGTCAGCTTCATCCAAGCAGATGCTTGTTAGCTGGGGCGGGGGGGGGGGGGTTGTTCCCAACCCATTGCTCCAAACTGGAGCTGAAGAGAGAGGAAAGTTGGTGGGGAAAGTCCTAATAGGGATAAAGGGGTGTTCAACTCCAGTCTACATGTGAGTGTTCAACTCCAGTCTACATGTTTAGTTTACGATTGTCTGAATCCAGAAATAGGTTAGAATTTGGCTAGTGGTGCAAAGCCAGCCAAAAAGAGTGGGAAGGTAATTAAAAGTTGGCATCTTGCAATATAACCAAAAACAGTCCTGCAAGACCACCCAGTTGTGCTAAATTCAAAGGGTGGAAACAAAAGTTTCTCCCATGCGCCAGCAGAGCCAGTCCTCAAGTCAGGGTCATAATGAAGCCTAAGCAAAAGTTGTGATGGCTGTAAATTCAGCATTGTCGGTGAGTGCCCAAAGTTAAGTCACATGACGGGGGGGGGGGGAACCATTGGAAACTCCTATCGGAGTGCTCAGCAGCCCCAAGGCAGGCCTGTCGTAACATCAAATGGCGACTAAATGACTGAGGTTCTCCAGACCTCAAATCAGGAACGTGCTCTGCGTCTCTCCGAATGAGTGGCGAGAGCAGCGTCCCTGATCCCAGGTTCAGCATGCTCTAGAAATAATAATAATAACCTTTATTGTCAAAGTACAACATGTGTACATTGAGATTAGCTGAGCCTCCCGCCCCATGCTCCCTCCCCCAACACACAGTGACAACAGACCCTCCATCCTACCACACCATGTGAACCAACTACACCACACACCGGCCTCCCAAGTCAATTCTGGAGCCACCCAGAGCTCTCAGTGCCAGCCGCCCTGCCGACCCCACAGCATTCGGGAGGGACGGAGGCGGAGGGACGCTCCTCCCAGGCCAGAAAACGCCCCCGATCCAGAGGCTGCCCTGCCATTCCAGGTGCCTTAGCCGGGTTCAGTGAATTCTGGTGTTTTTAGTTCCTTGATAGCCAGCAAGAGTAGCTTGGCAAGTGGGTGGCCACATCAATTGAGTTTGAAAACACAACAGGTTTCAAAACACAAACGCAACACCTCTTGGCCCCATTTTCTAGAAATGCTCAGGAGCTTTTTTTTTGCCTTTTTTGGCGGGGGGGGGGGGGAAGGGGAGGAAGCCCCATCCTGTCTTTGTGTTCCCATAAATTTCATACCTGAGAATTGATTCCATCGTTGCAAATTTTGGCTTTAAATGAGATGTGAAATGGCATTGGAATAAATGAACATAGCTTTTACTAAAAACCCAGGGAAAAGAGTCTAAACGCCGCCCTTGAACCTAGTCATCAAAAACCACAGACACACTCTCCCCACCTGAGTCACACCTTCCACACAAGATGGCTTTTGATAGACCTTCATTTTAGGGCTTTGGCGAAGAGGCAGCCAGGGGCCCTGGATCACTCTCCTGAGTCTTTCCCAGTTTTTTGAACTATTTCAACTGCAAGGCCGTCCCAGAGTCAGGGTCTGGAAAAGCAGGAGGGGAGAGCAGAGCAGAGGACCCTAACCCTCAGCCTGCATTTCCAGGGCCAGCTAAATCCCCTGCTAGGGCACGGAAGGAACCTGTTGATCCTCTGACCAAATCTTTACACCTTAAATCTTTGCAGAATCCTGGGGCTGGAATGCAGGAGGATCCAGCAAATAAGAGCAATCAGGATCAGAAAAATTCTAGGGCACCTGGAAAACAATGATGTGTTTGACAAGACCAGGCTAATCTTATCTCGTGTTTTGATTGGCTGACTTCCTTAATGGACATGGGAACTCTGTAGCTGTACGGGATCCTTTGGACAAGCAAGCTAACGGTCGGTCCAAGCCTGCTTTTACACTTTCAGCATGAGCTGCATGAAGGGAGACGGGGGGGGGGGCATTTTCTAGCCTGCACAGCAGGGACGAAGCAGGGACGAAGCATGATGCCTAGAGAGACCCTGGAGGAGATGCGGCATATTCGGCCCAGCAGAAAGATGGCTGAGAACTCCTCAAGGACACCAGGCAGAGAAGGTCAAGGTCCAGCCTCTCACCCCAGGACAAGCAATGACAGATTTATGTTGCCGGAGGAGGACTCTGGCTCCATGCCCGGAGAGACCTCCTAAGCAGCAGCCCGAGGGTGAGGCCACGGAGCTCCTGCCCTCCATCTGTGGGCAAAGGGGGACTCGCTGGGATTCGAGGAAGGCCCGTCCATTTCTTTCACTCTGCAAACAGAATTCCAGCCCAGGCAGGGCTTACAAGGAAGGAGGCGAGGACGGGGCAAAGCTCTTGCATTTCATCACCCAGGGATCCTCTGCCCTCGGTCCAAAGGTGTCCTAACAGCAGCAACGTAGGTGAATTATGTCAGCTCAAAACAGCCGGTGCTGCTTCCTCTCCAAATGAAGGGAAGCCAGTGACGCCCGCAGCCCCCTGCAGGGCACGAAATAACCAGCCACCATTCCCCTGCACAAAGGTGGGCGCCGTCCCTCAAGTCCTTGCAAAAATGGAGACCCCTGATAAAAGCACGTGAGGGCGGCCGATGACGGCAGGGAAAATGGAAAGCTCGGCTGCTCCAGCTCGGCACCTCATGGGGGCAGGAAGGGCTCTCCAGCTCAGTGGAGAAGGTGAGGAGGATGGAAGCAGCCCTAGAAGCCCGAGGGGAACATCGGGGGATCTCACGCATGCTGGGATTGGGCTTGCTGGTTCTCCTGGGAAGCCTCTTGGGGGCATCTCTGCACAGAGAGAGCTTCCCACGAGAAGCCCAATGGCTTTCATCCCCTCACCCATTTTTCCTAAGCAGCAACGGGCACACACGCATACAAAGAGTCCTCAACTTAAAATCATTATTGAGCCCAAAGTTCCTGCTGTTAAGCTAAGCAATTGTTACGTGAGTTTTACAAGCTTTTCCCCACAGTTGTTAAACAAACCACTACAGTTCTTAGGTGAATCACGCAGTCATTAAGCAAATCAGGCTTCCCCTGCTGACTTTGCTTATCAGAGGTTCCCTAAGGAGGTTCCAGATGACAATCCCAGGCCCCCGGGATGCCAAATGCAGCTGGTAGCCCCTGAAGTCCAATCACAGGCCTGTAGGGTGAATACTGGTCACAAGTCGTGTTTAAAGCGTAACTGAAAGGTCTTTGTAAGTCGAGGACTACCTGCCCACGGCTCAGCCTTGGCCCGTGCCAGGGCCCCTCCGAGTGGGGAGCCCATCAGCCACACCTGGAGGCCCAGAGGCCGCCAGGCATTCGGCAGAGGGAACCAAGCCAATGACCCAAAGGCTGGCCTCACTGGCCATCTGAAGGCAGCCTCGGCTCAACCCAGTCTGTTTCTCTGGCTTCTGCAGTTTTCCCAGATGGGCAGGAAGAGGGTCCAACCCTCGCCTTCGCTCTCCAAGCTCTGGGGGGAGGCGGGCGAAGGCAGCAGAAAGTGGCACAGAGGAAGGAAGGGCCTGCTGAGCTGCAGCGCTGAAGCGGAGCACCTCGGGCACCAAGGATCTTGGCCACTGGAACTGCTCCGGGCCAGCGGCTGGCTTTCCAAACCCACCCCTCTGCGTGCAAGAATGAGCAGCAGGGGGGCAGGGAAGCTCCACTGCCCAAAGAAACGCAACCAAACCCCCAGCTTGACCCTGAGGATGGGTGGGTGGGTCGCAAGGACTAGGAACCCCATCCTGCAGCTCCACCAGCCTCCAAGATGAAAAAAAAAGATTCCTGGTCTAGTCAACACAGGAGGGGAAGAATTTAGGAAGGGTGGGGGGACAGGAGGCCCTCCCACTGGCAAGACCCCTCTCCCACTACCTCTGGGCCTCCATGATGCAGAGAGGGGCTGCATGGAGGGTGGCTTTGGTGCCCACCATGGGGTCCCTTGCTGGCTCTAAAGGGCAGGCAATAAAAGCAGGCAAAGCTAATGGAAGGCACAGATCCTGCAGCAGCCTCTCTGAGAGACTCAGGGGAGCCAGCGATCCCCACAGGACTGACACTCCAGACACCTTCTCGACCCAACGCTGGGCCGCCATCCCAGGCCAGCAGGGAAGACCAAGCTGACTGGCTTGGCCACCTCACAAGATCCGCCCCGGGGAGAGAAAGTGGAGGGGGCAAAGCACCTTTCCTGCATAGGAGAAACTGGAGGAGGGGTACATTATCAAGGTGCTGGAGCGAAGGAAAGGGTTAAGCTTCGTTCCTGAGGGCCACCATCCTAATCCAATTATGGCTTTTTGCTCTGAATGCATCAACCTGTTAAGCTTGTTAAGCTCTTGGACAGGCTGAACATCTGTTCTAGGGTTCCTCAGTCCCAAATTTCAGCTGTTTTCTGGAGAGCCAAGCCCAGAAGGACCCTCCCCAGGCCTACTGGAAGTCCCAGGGATGGATGCTGGTGTCCTTGGCACACAAGGCAAGGTTGTCTCCTTCAACCTTGGCCAATGTCATTATGGTGGAGCCAGCACACATCCTCAGAGGTTTCTGATCATGGAAGGTCAGTTACTGGCAATGAACACCCCAGTTCTGGCTCCCTTCTGGACACCCCACAGCAAGAGGCTGACGCTCTGGGATGGATTTATGGAACAAAAAAAACACACCACCACCAAGAACCCTAAAAAACTTATCAACAATGCCAAACTCTCCAATGAAAGACTAGCAAGTCAGTGAAAGCCTGGCCGTTGGCTTCCATTCATAATTCCAGTAATTTTGTTGCTGCCCTTTATATAGGTGTGCCCGACCCCTCCTGGCCCCACGAGAGTGTCAGGAACCCTGCCAGCCGGAGAAGCCCCCCAGCACCTCCCCCCCCCCCGCTACGGAGCAGAGGTGGTGGCTGCTCTTTCCCCTGCTGGCAGGAAACAAGCGCTGCCTCCAGGCACAGCCTCCGCGTCTATTTGGGGGGTTTCCGACTGACAAGAGAAGAGCGCCAAGCGGCCTGCCTGAGCCTGGCCCAGACTCTGCTCCATCCGTGACCTCGCTTGAGCCAGCCCTGCTTCCCAAACAGGCGGCCAGGCGCTTTAGAAAGAACGGCACCTCTGGGGCGGCTGGGCTCTCTTCAAACAATGCCCGTCCTTTAGAGAAAGGGGGAGGGGAGCAGAGGGGGGGGGTTGCTAATTTTAACTCTCCAGTGGAAAGAGTGAGGCGGCCCTGAGAGGCGCCAGGAAGACGGCACCCTTACCCAGCCCTGGATGCTGCAGGGAAGCCAGCCAGGCCCAGGGGCACCTCAGCGGCCGGGCACGGGGAGAGAGGTTTTCCCTCCCCACCAGGCCTCTGCTGCCCCCTCGCAGGGCTCCGTGGGGCCTGATGATCAGCACACAGGACAATTCCCCTCACCTGGACTCCCTTGCTCACACAGTGCTCCTCTCCTGCTTCCCGACGGAGGGAAGGGGTGTGTGTGTGTGTGTGTGTGTAGGGGAGAGGCACGGGGCAGGGGGCACTGTCCAAAGCCAGGCTAAAGGCGAAAGAAATTGTTGGGAGACAGAAGGAGGGCCAAGCAGTCTCCCCGTTTCAATGCTGCTCCCCTGGGTTCAGCCCCCACTGGGACACAAGTCTGCCCCCTCGCTTTTCCTTCCCTCTTCGCTAACTCCTCCTGTGCGTCAAAGGAACATCGGTGACAATACATCGTACTGTATTCACCTCTAACATACAAAATGCTGATCCAGACACTGCAGGCACCAAAAAAGCAACTGGGCCAAGAATCCACACCTGTTCAAACCAGGGCAGTTTTCCTGAACTTGGAAGAACCATGAATAAACATGGAGCCGGAGGCAAGTCTCACAATCTGCAAACAAAACCAACAATAAACAGTTGTTGTTGTCTTCTACGATTTCATCGCTATGTTTTCCTCGCCCTTACGGGCCCAAACTCCTGGCCTCCCCTCCAAAGAGGAGTGAAAAGCCCGAATCCCTGCAGCGTGGCTGGAAGGGGCGAAGGGGTAAATTCTGCACTTGGCAGGCTGTGAACAAAGTAAAAAACCAGCGCTAAGGATGAAAACAGCTTTGCAAAATCCTGCTTCCTGGGTTCACACAACCAGGCTAGAGGGAGCTCGTCTGCACCCAGAGTGACCAAGGCCACCACATTAAGCTACCTTGTGCTTTACTGGTGTGAGCCTCAGGCTAGGGGAGACACAGACCTGCGTACTGTTCAACAACCCAAATTTAGGGGTTACCTAGCCAGGCAAACCCAGAGCTCTCTCTCCAGACATAGTTCAAAACCCGTATTATTTTCCCCGAAAAAAGATGCAGATATACAGAGTTTTGTGTGGGGGGTTTCATTGCACCATCATCCATTGAAGCCTGCTCCAGCAAGCTCTCCAAGCCCAACTCAAATCAATCTTTGTCCCAGCCCAGCCTCTGCGTCTGCTGGCAAATCCCCATGAACAAAAAAATATCGGACTCCCCAGGACTGCTGACAAGATGGAGCTTTTAAAATGTGGCTTAGTTTTCTTTGGATTTGGGGGTCCTTTGGCTGCCGTTTAGGAGCCTGACATCTGCGAGGACATCTGCACCCCCTTTCCGTGCATCTGCCGGGCTGCAGCTGCTGAGAGAGGCCAAGGCTGCTCGATGCTCCAGCCAGCAAAGCCCACCCCCCACTTCCCTCCCTGGGATGCACAAACCCCTCTGGCCTTGGCAGGAGCAGCTCTCGCTCTCTCAAGCTGTCAAGAAAGTAAAGCACAAATGCCTCCATTTCTGATCCCGTCCTTGGGAGAAACACTCACAAAAATGACTGGGTGACCCATTTCCGTGGCCAACCTTCAGGCCATCTTGTGTCCCACGAAAAGTGTCACAATCCTATTATTTCCCAAGAAGACTCACAAGGTGCATTTGTTTTCATTTTCCCCCGATTCAGGCTTTTACCCAATAAAATACACATTACACCAAACCAAAAAATCCTTATTAAATTAATAAGAAAAAAAGGCTTTCCAAAACACTCTGCATGCCATGATTTCCTTTACAGGCAGAGAAGCAGCAGCAAAACAAAACGACCCCCCACTTCTAAATGATGGGAACCACAGAAGCACACACAGAGCCCCATGGCTGGAGCGACAGTGATGGGAGAACTCCCAGCCACTCTCTTGCTGAGCTCAGCCGCCCACCGGGTGCCAGCGGGCCCAGGCCAAATGTGGCCCTGCATCCAGAGGCTCTGCTCCAGCGTCTGCCCAGTCAAGAGGCTCAGCAAGCCAGCCAGTTCTCACTGACCGGCTGGATCCAGCCGAAAGAGCCTCCTCCCTTCTGACCGACCCCTAAGGATTCCTGGGCAGGAAGTCCGAGGGGAGGGAGGGGCTCGGGGTGGAGAGTGGGAGGGGGCCAGCGGGGCTGGCAAGGAGGTGGGCCAAGGAGCTGCTGTTGGAGGCAACCAGCTTCCAAGTCAAGCACAAGACCAACCTTCTTCTTCCCTCGGCTTTGCCCCCGCTATAGGTTTACTCCTGAGAAAGAGGCTAAAACATCAGGCGCCCCTGTGGACCAGACACACCCCACTGAACTGGCCAGGCTCCCAGGCAAGCCCGTCTGCCCAGACCCCGACTGTGCACCAGCCTGGCTTCACCGCAGCTCTCCCTCCCCGTGACCCAAGGATGGAGCAGCCTTTATTGAGTCATTCATTCCAGGCACGGCATCCCTCCGGTAACCAAACCCTCTGGAGGCTTTTTCCCAGGGAAAGACAAAACTAAGCCAGCTGCCTCTGTCCAGGAGAGAAGGGCAAGCAGAACGTCTGACTTGCCTCTGCCCTGTGTAGGTAACGCTCACTCACGCACACACAGTATGCTGTTGAGTTGTTTTCCTGGCACGTAGTTGGCACAGTGAGAAAATCTCCTTAATTCTGGGGTCAAGCTATTCCTAAAGAACCACTGGAGCGCTTGACCTACATAGTGGCTAAACCAGAAGCTGATAAATCAGCTTGCCAAAAAGTAAGAGATGCAATTATTTTCAGTCCAAATCCTAAACTGTTTAGAATGGCAGTTTAATTCCTCAACCAATTCCCTTGAAAAAGTCTTAAAAGGGTAGATTCTCCATCAGGGAGAAAGGATTTTCTCTTCTTGGGACCCACAGGGGAGTGGAAGCCCCCCCCCCCAAGCCCCACAATTCTTGGCAGCCACCCCCTCACCTGCCTGTCTGTCCGTCTGCTCCCAGCAGCCTCAGCTGTCTTTGGAAGGTGATTGGGAGGCAAAGCTGTCCATCACCCAAAGAGAGAGAGGGGGGCTGGGTACCCTGCCTGAAGCTGGCAGTCGGGTCACTGCAAGAGAGCCAAGCCGTCCAAGGCTGCTGGGTCTTCAGGGCCGACCCTCAGCCTCCTCACACAGATTCCTTTTTTCCACCAAATGATAAAGAGACGAAGCCTTCAAAGCTTCTGAGCAATTTAAATTTAAAGAGAGGAATGGCGCACACACACCCCATCCCTCAGCTCCCAGCCTTGCTAGACTGTCTTCCTCTCTGGCATGTTAGCACCCCCCCACCCCATCAGCTCTCTCTCTCTCTCTCTCTCTCTCTCTCTCTCTCACACACACACACACACACACACACACACCACCCCAAGAACAAGCCAGCCTCTGTGCCTGCTGCCGACAAGGGGAGGGAGACCCTCTGGGCAGGACCAGCCTCCCCCCCCCCCCCCGGCCCCTGGCCTGAACTCGGGGCCATCCAAAGGCTGGCGATGGCTCTGGACGAGGGAGGGCCCTGGGCAGAGCTGTGGCCATAGAGAGGTTTCAGCTTCTGATGCGCAAGCTTTTCTGAGCATAGGTTGGCCTCAATTTATTTTATGTAAAACATTTATTTGGCCATCCGTCTTCAACCAACTCTGTATGGCTCCCAATCAAAAATTAAAAGACATATAAAATTAAAAGACGTATAAAATCCCATTAAAATTATAAAACTCAACTGGCTAAAGATTAAAAACTACAAAAACCCGGCACCAAAATCAGTTCTAATATGGCTTTCCATCTCTAGGTTCCTCTGATCGTTTGAAGATCTCCGCTGAGGATCACAGGATGCCCCCCCAGCCAGGCTCTCAGCTGCCCTTGGCTTCCTCTCTCGCCCACCCACCTCTGCTCTCCATAAAGTCCCCCCCCCAGCCTGTGTTTGAGAGGGGCTGGCCAGGAGCTCCCACCCCCACCTCTCCTACTCACTTCCACAGAGCCGCATCACTGCCTCCCCCCATTTAAAAGCACTTCATCATCCTTGAAGATGAACTGGCTGCTGAGCTACTGCTTGTAAAATAAGAGTCCGTACATCAGAGTCACAAAATGAGGCATGTTTTCCAGGCATCTCTTTGCTTTTTGGACTGCTGGGGCTCTTCCAGCCCTTGTGCAAGACAGTTCCCCTCATCCGCCAGCCCTCCATGTCTCACGGCCGCTGAGCTAAGCTGTAGTCCCTTGTCTGACCCACTTCGGAAATCCCAGGAATGGCCCTTGGGGTCTTCTCCACCAGGGGAATCAGCCCAGTTATTTCTTTTCATCTTTGCCTTTTCAACCCTTTATAGTTTTGACCGGCAGGCCCAGCAAGCGGCCTTCTCTGCCCCTGCATTGTGGGACATCCTGTCCACAGAGGTGAGGAGAGCCCCCGGTCGCTGGGCCTCCCGTGCAGCCTTGCGTGGGGGGCACACACACACACCCCCCCCGATTATGGGGCTGGCTGATGCCATGAGCCTTGGTGGAGCAGTGGGCTAATGCCTCCTTAAGTAACACCAGCTGCCTGCAATTAGCGCAGGTTCGCATCCCACCAGGCTCAAGGTTGACTCAGCCTTCCATCCTTCCCAGGTAGGTAAAATGAGGACCCAGATTGTTGGGGGCAATAAGCTGACTTTGTAATAAGGCCCGAAAGCCCTAATAAAGCAGGCATATACATAGAATGAAGGCTATTGCTAAGCACATTGGTTTGTGCTTAAATTGTAAGCCGCCCTGAGTCTTCGGAGAAGGGCGGGATATAAATGGGATTTTAAAAAAAATCCCCCCCCTATTAACAATTGTTAATTCTTCACCTTTTGAAATTTTAAAAGGTTTAATCCTAAATTATTCTAATTTTGTTTAATTTTATTGATAAACCGCCCAGAGTTGCTCTCTGAGAGAGAGGGTTGGTTAAGAAGTATGAAGCATAAATAAATAAAATATAAATAAATAAATCCTGCACTTTTTTATTCAGCAGATTACGTCACCATCTCACTGGGGGGGGGGGGGAAACAGATTTATTTTCTGTCCCTTTCATACTTGATTAAGATAGCTTCATTTTTCTAATCAGATTATTCTTCATCATTCTTTGATTTTTACACATTTATTTCTTTATAGGTAATTCAATACAGCTAACGTACCTAATACACCTTCCTCCCTCCTGGCTTTCCCACCACCGGAACCCTGTGAGGTGGGTGGGCTGAGAGAGACCACAATCAGAGGCCTAAGGCGGGACTAGAACTCCCGCTCTCCCTACTCTCTCTCTGAAAGCTCCGAAGCAAGGCCCCTCGCCGGATTACCCCGGCCACCCCCTTCCCCGTCTCCCCACAGGCCAAGGAAGCGGGGCTTCTCTGGCAAAGCCCAGCTCACCTCGTCTTCAGGGGATCTGCGGAACCAGGTGGGCCTCAAGAGTCCCAAAATTATTGGACAATTATTCCAGGGTTTCCCCAAATATATTCTCTCAAAGAATAGAAAGCACATCCTTGGGGCTGCGCTACAACTGAGTAGGACAAGGAGAAGTCGGGGCCAGGTGTCAGCAGCCAGCGAGAGAGAGAGAGAGAGAGAGGGGTGGGCATCCGCTGACTTGGGCAGCCTTCTTCCTTCTGAGAAACATTGTAGAGAACAGATCCGTTCAGGAGGGACAGAGCGGGAAACGGGGCAGGCAGAAGAACAACAGGATGCATGGGCAGTGTGTGTGTGCGTGTGCGTGTGTGTGTTTGCACCCTACAAGAGACTCCTAACCCATGTGGTGAACCAGAGAGCGATGTGGGGCTGTGACTGTTAGAACCACGAGTTTCAGTCTCACTGATCAACTTCCTTCTTGCCCGGGGAGAGAAAGAAGTGAAACCAACAGATGGAGAGAAGCTGGAGCAAGGAAAAACAAAATTGACCCCTCAGTTGTGGGGGAGGCGGCTCCGTGCCACTTGCAGGGCCCCCCAGCCACCCCGGGAGAAAGGGCTCTCTCCTGAGAGCTTCAACAGCCACCCTGCGGTGCAAAGAGCCCCTGCCCCCAATCCCTCTGGGGTGTCTCGCCTGCGAGTCCCAGGATCGTGTCCCTCGAGCAACCGGTCACTTCAGCAAACGGAAGGCGTGGGAGGGCCTTCGCAGGAAATCCTGGCAGCACAAAGAACCAAGCCCAAAGACTTTTCAAGCATGTCTTCTGCTCCCTGGAGAAAGGAGGACCACTTGCGGGGGAGGGGAGTTAAAGAGCCCTTCCTCTGCTTCCTCCGGCACCCAGTAACATGCCACAAACCACCTCTGCCAAGTGACGGTGACCACCCTGTTGTGGCAGTGAGTTGCAACAGGTTTGCTACTGGGGAATCTGCCAGATCCACAGACCTCTAAAATCTAATTGCACAGAAGTCAGCATCTTTTTAAAGCCCCAGACCTCTTGGGCAATATGTTATCAAGAGATCGCCAAAGGGCCTGCAAGCACTCTGGAGGGATGTTTCAGGGAAGAACGCCCAGATCCAAACAGGGCTTGAAGCCAATCGCACCTAGAAGCAGACTGTCCACAAAACTTTTCCAGTTCTCCCCCAGCTGTCCCTGCCAAGAGACAGAGAAGAGGGAACGAGTTAACAAAACAACAGAGTTGGAAGGGACCTCGCAGGTCTTCTAGTAGAGCTCCCTGCTCAAACAGGAAACCCTTCCAGGTCCCTTCCTGCTCTGCTCTATTCCTATTCCTATTCTATACCAATGGCTGTCTAATGTCTTCTTAAAAAGCACCCATAACTTCTGGAGGCAGGTTGTTCCACTGATTAATTGTTCTCACTGTCAGGAAATTCCTTCTTAGTTCTAAGTTGGATCTCTTCCTGATCGGTTTCCATCCGTTGCTTCTTGTCCTGCCTTCTGGTGCTTTGGAGAATAGGCAAACTCCCTCTTCTCTGTGGCAGCCCCATAAATATTGGAAGACGGCTCTCACGTTATGAGCTTGTTTTAGGGGATTCTCCAACCACAAGCTTTTAGAAGAACCTTCTGGGTGGTTCTTTTTCCTCTGAGAGGAAGAAGGTTCGAGACTTTTGGGAAACAGGCACAGCGACCTGAAGATGGCTCTGCAAAAGTGGAATGGACGAATGACTAAGGAAGCTGTGAGTAGACCATTCCATGGAACCTCTCCAGATAAGGACAAGGTAGGAGATCGCCCACATGTGGTCTGGATAGCAGCTCCTCAGAGGAGAGTATAGGACAGTGAGCACTGGAAGATAATAGAATCAGCCATCTTGTTTGCAATCACAGCAGACTCTTAAAGGACCCTAAATTCACAAACCTCAGATTCTAATCACTTTCCAAAATTTCCCTATTATCTATTCTAAAGCTATTAGAGACATTGAGAACAGCAAATTTCAAAAAAGTTCATAGGGTAATTTTATCTTCAAATCTGAACAAAAGATAAAGAATCCAGATAAATTTAGAATATTGATTTTTACTATGAGATTTTGGAATTAAGTATAAAAAATGAACAACTTCTTATGGGAAACAAACTTGATTTGGTTATCCTGGCAATTGCAAGTTATAACAAAAGTTAATAGAAAATGGACAATAGAGGGACTAAAGATTTTAAGCAGAAAAAAACCTTGATGTCTGTTAATTCTGGGATTTATAGAAGGATACAAAATGTTATAACATTGGAAGTAATAAAGGAGACCTTTGCAGAATGAGGCCAGCAACACCTGCCAGTAATGGTGTCTGCTTGTAAGGACAGACTCTGCCTAAAAGATGTTAATAAAGGAATGACAGATGCAGAATAGATTTTATCTGATAAGGTAAAGGACAGAATGTGGGACTACAAATGACAGACTAAGAGAATGATTTGGAAAAGGGTGCTTTAACTAGTTATCAAAAAAGGGGGGGCTGGCTGAAGTTTTAAAAATTAAAAGGGAAATACAAACAATAAACAAAAAGAATGCCCTCTTAAATGTTTTCTTATTGAATTTATAAAAGAGGCCTGTTAAAAGTCTTGAAGAAATCTATGCAATGGGGAAAAAATGAAGAGAAATCAAATCCTAGAACAAAATGACATTTGATTAAAGATTTAGACTGTAAAGGAAAATAAAAGGAACATAAAGTTGGTTTATCTGATCAAGATTGCTAAGCTTGTAAGCCGCCCTGAGTCTTCGGAGAAGGGCGGGATATAAATGGAATTTAAAAATAAATAAATAAAATAAAATTAAAATAAGACATATTGTTGTAATCTTCTTATAACCTTTTACATAACTTTTACTGACACCACGATTGAAAAGTTGATATTTCATGGATTTGTTTATAGATAAGAGACAGGATGTGGCTTGAAGGGGTTGAAATATTACTAAATTTGTTTATACTTGCAATGAAGGTTGGAAGCCACTTCTTTATATATTCTTTTATTATATTTTTTCTTTTTTTCTTTCTTGTACTTTCAATTCTTTCTATTCTCTTCCCTTTCTCTAAATTAAATCTGTATTGATTTTTAATATTGTAATTAAAATTGTTAAAGTATATTTGAGGAAAAAATATTCAAGATGGTCAGTGAAAGCTGGGTCTTTGCTTTCAGACACAAACAACATTAAAACTGATTTTAGTTTTAGTTAGGAGAATATTTGCAGCTCGGGATTGAAATGAGGGGTCTTTGGTGCTCTCTGGGCTCGACTGTTCTCATGCAATGTTTCATAACTTGAACTCGGTAACATCATCAGAGCTAGAACTGATTTGTATTCACTAAACTCCTCAATCCCACGTTTTAAAATTTTGCATATTGATTCTATACTGTAGGCCGGGGGTAGGCAACCTCAGCTCTTTTATGACTCCCCACCCGCTTGCAAGGCCCATTTCAAAGGCAAACCAGGCACCGGCACGCAGTGGTTGCAGGCTGGCAAACCGGAGACTTCGGGAGGGACTCCAGTTCCCTGAACTGTGTGCTTTATCTCCACAAACACAGTTTTCCTTTTTCTGAGAAATCAGGATGCTGCTCAATATACAGGGGGTCCTCAACTTACGACCACGATTGGGACCAGAATTTCTGCTGTTAAGCAAGGCAGTTATTGAGCTGTACCTGATTTTATGGCTTCTTTGCCATGGTTGTTAAGTGAATCACTGCAATTAGACCGTCGTTAAGCAAATCCAGCTTCCCCAGTTGACTTATCAGGAGACACTGAGAAGGTCGCAAATGGCTACCAGGGGACGCCGGGATGGTGTGGCCATCACAGATCCGTGCCGGTGGCCAAGCGGTGGGGATGTTGTAACAGTTGTAAGAGTGAGGATTGGTTGTAAGCCACTTTTTTCAATGCCATTGTAACTTCAAATGGTCATTAAATGACTGGCTGTCAGTCAAGGCCTACCTGTAATCCAGTTCTGCCAAGCATGAAAGCCCGCCCCCCGCACAGCTGGTGCCCTTACCACATTAACGTTTGAAAACCAAAATTCAGATGGACACGACAGACACCCCTTCCCCACTGGAGGGGTGAAGAGGAGGCCTGCAGATCCCAGCAGAGCCGGTCAGAAGCGTGGGAGCTTGCGAGTCACTGGGCAGCAGTTTCGGGGGCCCCACTGAGGTTGGGGTTCAGCCACGAGTTCACTGAACCGCCTTTAAATTAGGGGTGTCTTCAGGAGATACAAGAGAGTCAAAAGCAGCAGAGGCACGCCAGTTATGGAAGCCCTGCCCCTTTGCACGAAAATGAAGATGTGTGTGAAAAGGGGCGGGGCTTCTGCTGCACAGCCATTTTAACCCATCCCTGTTTCAAATAACACCTGCCCAAGAATGCAAATTCTACAAGCAGAGGGGGAAACTGCTCAGTCTGTCATTAGAATCATAGAGAAAGGAAGGGAGCTAAGAGGTCATCCAGTCTAACCCCCTGCACACACTCCAGGATTCACCACAACAGAAGATTATGTAGCCTCTGCTTGAAAACTCCAGGGAAGGGGAGGGTCTGGGACTACGCTAACCTTAATCCTAGCCCCTTCACAGTTATGCCTCCGTCAGCTCTGTCACAAAAGGAAGGCAAGGCCATCTCCAGGGGTCACGATGGGGTTCGCAGAGAGCCTCCCTTGGGCTGCAGCCACCAGCAGAGCCATTTCCTATCCAGGGGTCAGGAGAGGGGAGGACCACCCAGCGCCCCGCGAGGGACGGCCTGGAAGCCTTTGATGGGAGGCACCAACGAGTGATGCAGAATTGCACTCTTCCATTTGCCTCAAGATCTCTCAACTCCAAGCAATTTTAAAAAAGGGAAGGCAGGCAGGGAATTTTCCCACCTGAAGCAGGAAGCCAGGCTCCTGGGTGGGGGAAGGCTTCCAGCAAAGGCCCCGCTTCAATCGAGGTTGGAGAGACACCCCCCCCCAATCCATCTCATTCCTGACCTACTTAGTGGCGAGTCAGGCAAAGCATTAATGATTGAAGAACCTCTGGCTAATTGCTGACCGGGAGAAGCTGCTGGGTTACATAATCCAGCTCTTTTCTGCCAGGCGCTGGCACATCTGTGGGCACAGGCGGTCTCTGGCCACCGCTCCAGGGCAGGCTGGCTTTACAGATGGCCACTGAGTCCCGTGGGGGCTGCGGAGGTGTCATTTCTCACATTGCACTCAGGAAACATTCCCACCCCCCACCCCATGCATGTGCACAGCAAAGAGCAGAGGCGAAGAGGGAGGGTGGGAGGGACTGGCCAGCCCTGGGAAGAAATGTCTGCCCCCTCCCCGATGAAGGTCCAAGGGCCTGGGGAGGGGGGGGCGACCCAAAAGCCTTGCTCAGAGCAGGATGGACTGAGGAAGGCCTGAAGCCGACCCCCTCTATACCTTCAGAACCTCTGCCTTAGGCTTCCTAATAATCGGGCACCAAAGCCCTCCTAGGTCTCTGCAGGTTTGGAGGTCTTCCCAGAAAGTCCACATTTATTTTGAAAAGCATTTTCTCAGGCATGGGAGGAGGAGGAGGAGGAACAGCAGCAGCAGCAGCCTGGCACAGAATCCCCCTTGCAGAACATGCAGCTTGCATCACTCGGAAGCCGGCCAGGAAATTGGAGTCCCAAGGTGACAGCAATGGCGGCAGCAGCCCCATATTTGGGCAGGATGACCTCTGTTTGCAATGGCTTCAAACCCCGCGCAGCCAGGCCCGCTGCTGCTGTTGGAAAGGGAGCCGCAGTGGGGAGCCGCCTGCTGCAGCTGCAGCCAGAGGGATCAGCAGAAGCACCGTCCTGCGCTGGCCCAGATGTGCAGCTGCTTCCCTGTGAGTCAGCAACCTGTGAGAAACACACCACCCCCACACCAACACGCCACATGCAAGGTGGAGTGACAGCCTGCCTACCTTCCCATGGCAACCAAGCGCGTGTGCGCACACAAGCACACATACACTTTCCTGGCCCACAAAGGTTGCAGCAAGAGTGCTGCTGTTCTGACAAGCAAGCCGCAACGGGCAGCAGGTTGCAAGGTGCGCGAGGCCCCCCGCCAGAGGCAAACGAGCTCCCACAAAGGCAGTCTGGAAGGGGGGCCAATGCAGGGAGGGGTGCAGGGGGAGACCCCAAGGGGCCTGCCACCCCTAGGAGCAAGGGAGGGAGGATCCCCTTCCTGCTTACTTGCCCCACCCCCAGGGACTTTGCAAGAGATCTTCCAAGATTCCAGTCCAGATTTTAGCCTTCCCACGTGGGATTGTGGAGACTGCTGGGGGGCGATCTCTGCAAATCTCACAAGATGCCGTCCCATGGTTATAAATACTGTGAGTTGTTTTTTTTTTAACATACGGAGCTTGACAAACTCTTTCTCCTCCTGACATGAAGTCTGAACCTGAGCATTTCAAGTAATCCTTCCTCCTTCCCTCCCTTCAGATCCCCACGAAAGGATCTCCTTTTCCCTCTTCCCAGTTAGGGCTGCCTATTGGGATAAGACAAGACTGGATGCTGCTTAAATCGCGTTCCTTTTCACGGATTTAAATGCCTCTACAAAACTGCATTTTCCAAAACAAGAAAACTTGCATTAGAGAATAATTGGCCCATCAAACGCAATGCAGAATTAGGGTTGAAATCTAAATGTGACTGGAAGTTATTGGCTTTCAGTTAAGCCTCCTTCCGCTGGCTTTCCAAGGAGTCAGTTCGTGATTTTACTACCTTCAGCTCCTTATTTTGCTTATTAGGAGGCTGTCCTGAAGCCTTCGGCAAAACCAGTGCTGCTCCATTCTCAATCTGCCCAGTTCTGCTCAAATATATTTAGGAGTCTTAGATTTTGTATGATATTGAGCTCAGCAGCTCTAAGATGTCATTTAATTTTATCTTTCCATACTTAAAAACTTGACATACCGCAGAGGACGGGCATCCACTAAGTACAAAGAAAGTCCAGTGGCTAGAAATAAAGGCACTTCTAGCTGCATTGCAAGAAAGCATAAAAGTTTGGCTCTCTTGTGCCTTGGCCAAATCTCACCTGGAATCTTGCGGTTCCCCATCTACATCCCCAACACTATGTACAGACACACAATCTAAGAAGACATTAATGAACTAGATTATATTCAGGAGAGGTTGATGAAAAAAGGTGGAAAGAGAAATTTAGTCAACATGGCAGGTAGATACAGGAATTACTTACTTCGCATTGCTCCAAATCAGTGTGTCTCAGCCACTTTAAGATATGTGGACTTCAACTCCCAGAATTCCCCAGCCAGCATAGCTGGGAGTTGAAGTCCACAATTTTTAAAGTTGCCACAATTGAGAAGCACTACTCTACACGACAGAACTGACCCAACAGAGCTGAATGACAGAAAAAGGGAGGAATCTGAATTAAAAGAACTTTCCGACATGCAAACTAATCAGTGGTGGAGCAAACTGCCTACAAATGTGGTGGAAGCTTCTATGATGCACAATCGTCAGCCAACCAGAAGCTGAAGCTGGAGGTTTTTAAGAAGAAACTGGACAGCCTCTTGTCTGGATGTTTCCTGCTTAAGCAGAAGGTTGAAGACCTCCAAGGTCCCTACCAATCCTGTTATTCTGATTACATTCCATCACAGTGAGACTGCCGAAAAGCTGAGCAAAAGAACATGGTGTAGCAACATGGGACCAATTTAATGTGGGGCACGCTTATTGAAAAGCAGGACTAGGGGTGACATGTTTCAAACATATAAGGAACGGCTGCTGGAATTGGGTATGTCTAGTTTAATGAAGAAAAGGACGAAGGGTGACATGATAGCAGTGATCCAGTATCTCAGGGGCTGCCACAAAGAAGAGGGGATCTACCTATTCTCCGAAGCAACTGAAGGCAGGGCAAGAAGCAACGGATGGAAAGAGAGGAATAACCTTAGAACTAAGGAGAAATTTCCTGACAGTGAGAACAATTAATCGGTGGAATGACCTGCTTCCCTTCCAGAGGTTGTGTGTGCTCCAACACTGGAGGTTTTCAAGAAGAGATTGGACAACCATTTGTCTGAAATGGTATGGGGTCTCCTGCTTGGGCAATGGGTTGGACTAGAAGACCTCCAAGGTCCCTTCCAACTGTTGTTCTGTTATCTTTCTTCTGAGAGTAAAGCATAAGATGAACAGTTGCAGGAACTGGGAACATCTCTAGTCTAATAAAGAGAAGGACTGGGGTGACATGAACAATTAATCAATGGAACAACCTGCCTCCAGAAGTTGTGTGTTCTCCATCACTGGGGTTTTAAAGAAGAGATTGGACAGCCATTTCTCCAGAATGTGTAGGGTTTCCTGCCTTGAGCAGGGGGTTGGACTAGAAGACCTCCAGGGTCCCTTCCAGCTCTGTGATTCTGTTATTCTACTTGGATGTGGACTCCTTAGACACGGGAATGGCTCCACCTGGGTGGGAAAGGAGTTGCATTCGCTGCTCTGCCTCTCCCATGACTGCTCCTCTTCCAAATGTTCAAGCGATGAGGAGCTCCAACTAGGGGAAGCCAAAGAGCCATTAGGGGAAGCCAAAAAGGAGCAAATGGAAGAAGCAGAACTGAAACTGCTGGCCATCTTGTCACCCCTTCAGTTCCTTCCCCGTCAGGCTATTGCTCCAGGCGGCCATCTTGAGGAAGAATTATGGGTCACAGGAATGGCACCAATTCTACCAGGACAACGTGGTTGAGGCACCCTTGATGCCATTCCCAGCACCGGACCAACAAATGGCCCTAAAAATGATCAAAACGCCATTTCTATGGTTCTGTATTTTCACCCGCTCTTGATGAGGCATTTTGGACACGACTTAGCTGACGCCCACCCCAACCACCCCCAGGAATTGAAAAATGCTCACGTGTGTGACAGAAAGCTGGTAAACCTGGGTCCCTGGCGGTCGTCTGAGATGCCCCAAGCCAATCCCTTCTTCTCCCAGAAGGCAAATTCTGTTGCTGGGACTCGAGAGTGGCCGCAGCCTTTCGCAGTGCTCACTGGGGTCGTGGCCTGCTGAAAGCCGTTCTATTCCCACAGCCTCTTCCCTCCTTCCTAGAATAAGCCTTGGCTCCTGGCCACCCGGGGCTGGGCCAGGCTCCCAAAACTTTCCCAGCAGGGACCAGCGATCCGCCAGCAAAGGTCTTGCTCACCTGCCGGAAGGCGGCTTCTTCCCAGCCCAGCAAAGCTCAGCCTTTCTGAGAAAACCGCCAAGGAGCTCAGTGCCGCCTTCTCAACAGACCCACCGTCTGTCCTCACAATAAATGAGCCCCCCCAACTGTTTCACTCTTCTAAACCACGGAGCAAAATGGTTTAGCGTCACTCCAGAAGTTAGAGAAGAGAGAAGGGGGTGAAATGGCGAGGAGGAAGATTTCAAGGGGGCCTCCAGGAAAATGCTCTGTTCGGCAGGGAAGGCTGGGCTCTCCTTCCTTGGGGCCTTTAGGGTGGGGGGGGGTCAAATAGCGAAACTGCGCCCACCCCATTGCTGGCAATGAAAAAAAAGTCACCTGACGTTGCGAGTTTGACACCCCTGCTTTAGGGAGAGGCTGGGCGGGCCTCCTTGCTGGCGTCTTTGTTTCCTGGGGCCGCTGTGAGCGAGTCCAGCGCTGTCCCGGTTGAGGATGGGCTGGATCAACTCCAAGACGACAGTCAGCCAGCAAGATGGACCAGACCAAGAATCCACTCTAATTCCACAGGAAGGCTAAAACTATCTTTATGGAGATTGGCTATAAGAACACAATCTTGCAAGTCTCATTGCGCTGAACCTCCCCACCCCCTTCTAATACTTCAATGAACTGGTGTCTGACTTTGTGTGTGTGTGTGTGTGTGTGTGTGTGTGTCTATCTCTTGCGGATTTCAGCTTGTGTTCCACCCCTTGTCAGTTTCCTACTGGAGCTGCCACAGCTCTGATCCGGACCATCATCCTTCCTCTTCCAACTCTCGCCAAAGCCCGTCTCCTTCACCATGGTTTATTAAGCGACCTTTTCCTGATTATTTTCCAACTTGCCAATGGCAACAAAGGTTGGATTCACATATCACACTAAGTCAACCCAAACAAATCACACTGTGACTGAGTGCACCAACCGTGCCAATGGTGGGCTAGAAAGGAAGACCCTCCCCCACTCTGCTCTGGAAAAGGGCTTCCGAGAGCGCTGCTCTCTCTTCTCAGAAAGGAAGGCAACCTTTGCTGAGGGCAGCTGCAGTGCTGCAGGGTTGCAAAATCCCACTGGCTGGGGGGGGGCAGGAGGGGGCAGAGGGGGCCAGCAGGCCAGGTGCTCAGAGGTTCTCTACCCCCTCCCCCCACCCCCAGGCCATTATGGGAAACCGCAGGGCTCTCTCCCTTGAGGAATTCGATCCGGCTGGCAGATCTCTACCCGAGGCAACGCCACTGACCGCTGACGCGCAGACTGGCCCTGCCTCAGCCTGGCAGGGTGAAGCCACGTGGCTGATTTTATTGCTCCTCATCATGAGGGCTGCAAGGAGATAAACAGCCAGGCGGAGCCGAGCAGCCCCTTAGGCTGAGGACCAAGTAGGGGCATGTCTGGTAGCAGCTCTGGGTCTCAAGGGCTCTGGGGAGTCTCTCCCTCTGGGCCGGGGAGGGGGCGGGGGCACCTGGCCCGAGGGGGGTCTCCCAACAGCTGCCCTCCGCAGCCAAAGGCTCCTTCCACGCTTCCTGAGGCCACAGGGCAAAGGCAAAGGACAGATCCAGACAAAAGCCTCAGCCCCGGAGGACACCTCTCCGCAGGGTGGGGAGCGGATAAGGCTGAGCTTAAAGCTCCTACACGCCTAACCCACACCGTCCCGTTCCCAGGCTTCGGGATGGCCCAGTCATCCGCTGCAGTTTCGGCCTGGCGACCAGATGTGAGCCAGAGGTTCTTCTGTAAAAGAGTCCAGAGACTTCTGGGGCGGCTCTCATCCTTCACTTCAGCCAGATGCCTCGTGTGAACTAAAACGTCTCGGCTGAACCTGAAAGGTACAGCAAGCAAACACCTGATGGTTACTATGTGTAGGAGAGCTCCTGAGTGCAACTGCGCTCTTCCCTAGGTGAGCATTCAGGAAATGGAGAAGGAAGGAGGGAGGGAGGGAGGGAGGGAGGGAGGGAGGGAGGGAGGAGGGAGGGATCCACTGGATGTGTTTTCCCCCCACCAGTAGATTACAGGAAGTCATTCAGTGAGCATTCAAAGTTACTTTGGCAGCCTCAATGTTGGAGGTGTGGTGGTGAAGATGCAACGTATTTTCATATATGGTGGACCTGTAAAAAGGTTAAAGCTTTTTGGATTAGAATCTGGTGGAACATGCAAAAGATATTTAAGAAAAGGATAAAGTTTTGTCCACAATTGTTTTTATTGGGCATTATTACTGATACTACTGTTGTGGACACTAAGTTGATGTTGAACTTAATTACGGCAGCAAGACTTTTAGTAGGGCAATATTGGAAGAAGGAAGAACTGCCGACTATAGAAGAATGGACTTTGAAAGTTTCCAACCTGGCGGAAATGGCAAAGATCTCAGCGTACCTGAAAGACCATTTGCAACAGAGATATATTGTGGAGTGGAAAAAATGGATTGATTATATCCAGAATAAATATGGAACTAAAAAGTTTCATCTAGCATTTGAATAAGTATTGATGTGATATTTATATTGCTTGTAGTTATTTTATAAGAGTTAAAGTGCGATAGATTTAATAGTTTATTGTTGTTTGCATAAGGTAGATTATGATTGTTTGTATTCTTATACCCTGTATTTAGCTCTGGGAAGTCGGGGAGGGGGGAGGGGGAAGGGAGGGAAGTGTTGGGGAGGGTTGGGGAGAGGGGAGGGGGTTGGGAGGGGTTTTGTTTTGTTTTGTTAAAAATAAAATGTATTGTAAAACTTTTCAATTTAAAAAAAAAGTTACTTTGGCACTAGTCCCCAAGTTACGGCCCATTGCAGCAGCCCTGCAATCATGTCATCTTTACAACCACATCACATAGTGATGTAAATTCCGGTCCATCTCATAGTCATAAGCCAACATCACTAACTCTGCTCCTTGAACCGCTAACTGGGTAATGGACACCAATGAAGGATTAATGTAAAAGGAAGAACAGGCCCCCATTTGCGGTCCACCTTTTTCCCCCACAGCTGGCCAGATGGTGGAATCACAACTCTTGCTCCATCAGTTAAAGTGGCCTTTTTGTTATTCCCGAGGAACACAACAACCTACAAGCTGCCCGCTTAACAACTGCCTCCGGCCGGCCT
The DNA here is from genome assembly GCF_964194415.1 of Vipera berus. Taxonomy (NCBI): domain Eukaryota; kingdom Metazoa; phylum Chordata; class Lepidosauria; order Squamata; family Viperidae; genus Vipera; species Vipera berus. Next base: position 1,156,445 of record NC_138219.1, read on the forward strand.
CTTGCCCTTGGCAGTTGATGCTGGCTATTTCTGGAAGTCTTAGCCAATACTCACTGCTAAGAGGCAATCGGGAAACACTTTTTACAAAACTCTCTGGACATTCAACAAGTGGTGCGATTTGAATGTGGGTCTTTTTCTCTAGCTACATCACACGGGCTTTCACACCACCCTTCCAACTCCTCAACCCTTTAGTTGCCTCCTCTGCTTCCACGAGATGCTTTGAGACAATGAGAAGACGTTACAATGACCTCCAGCCTGGGTGGCCTACAGATTTCTTTAGTGTACTTATGGTGCCTGCAATTTTATTTCCCGTATCTTTCTTAAAGTACAGTCGAAATAACTAAGTTTCCATTTACTCAGCCTCTGATAGAGAACTGATGCCAACAGCTACACGTGACCCAAGGCCCATTTCCTATATTTCAGCAGCTACCAGTCCTTTGCTAAGGCAACCCCTCCAAGCCCCTCACCCTGAAAACAGGTACCACCACGAGTGAAAGCAGGAAACATCTGCCTTTACAAGCAGATCCAGCTGGAGACAATCCAGCTGTTAGGTGGTGACGCTGATGGGTGCAGAAATAATACTATCAAAGGAGTTTATTTTTTCCTATCATCAAACCAGGACCCAGAACAGGAACAAAACAAAAATCCTAAGAAAGCCAGAGGCAAAATGCAAAGAATCAAAGATTTGGATCTCAGTAAACAACTGGCATTGGAGTGCCAAAGCCAGAAGCACCTTATCCAGGAGAGAAGCTTGGCATCGGATGAACTGCTCAAGGAGGAAATCGGAAGGAGCCCCTCTCTCACAAGTCAGCCAGACCAGACCTCAGCAATGCAGTTGGATGCAGCCACTCTTTCACGTCCCCAGGAAACCTGCAAAAACGGGCAGGGGAAAGGAAAGAATATCGGGAGCAGGAAACGTGGCTTTTGGACAAGCTGATTTCACGGGTAACTTCCAGACACGCCGAGGAAGGAGAGAATTACGTCCTGAAGCCTGGGAGATTTCAGTCCCTCCTTGATAAAGACAGACAACCAACGTCTAAAGACATTCAGTTCCCATCAGCTGTGCTCACCAAGGGTTCATCAGTGCTTCCATGTGCGGCAAGACTTGCTCTAGGTCAGGGATGCCCAACCTTGGCAACTTTAAGACCTATGAACTTCAACCCCCAGAATCCCCCAGCCAGCTCTACAAAGCTTTGCTGGCTGGGGAATTATGGGAGTTGAAGCCCACAGGTCTTAAAGTTGCCAAGGTTAGATAACCCTGGCCTAGTCTTTCTGCTGTTCTTCACACTGATAAATAAGGAATTATTTGGCGAAGGGATATGTGGTTCCTGGCCTCTCTCAAAAGTCCATGAAAGGAAAAGAACTGCCCATCTTCATTTTGAATTTTGCTTTATGCGAAACCTGGGGACAATGTAGGGACGCATCCCTCAGATATTGCCTAGCTGTCTCTCCTCACCCAATTTGCATGAAATCCTAAGTGGCCAGGGCTGTTCTTGGTGGGACAAGGAACAACTGGCCCAAGGAAGCAGATCACACTAAAAGCAAGTTGGCTGGAGAACCCCCAACCCCAGGTGCTCTTGGCTGGAGTCTTGAAGGGAGCGGCTCCCTTCTAGGGCTCTTTCTACAACTCTACATCTCTCCGTCCACCTGGGTCCTCCAGATGTTCCCTCCACACTGTTTGCTTGGCTCCTCCTGGCTGGGTTTCCTCTATGCCAGAGCTCAGTGTGTATATAAGGTCTTCATTCTGTAATCTGAAGGCTTAATTCTTGCCTTGACTGGAGATTTCTGTTTTTGAAAGGTGGAGAAAGGTCAAGGAGGCCTTAAATCTTGCTGTGATTTGCTTCTCCTGAGGAGGGGCTGAGCTCCCTTTGGATCATCCCTGCAGCTGTTGATCCAGCAACAGGTACAGGAGGAGGATCAGCCGTCTGGACACCCCTAGGAGCAGCAGAATCTGCTCATCGAATCATCTCTCCCCTTTAATGGTGCATACAGACACCCCATCAATTCCGAATTTGGGGGCCAACCGAAGGGAAAACACCAGCATTAACCCTTGAAGAGCAGAAGCTGGAGTGCACAAACTACAACCACGAGCTCAAACTGCAGCACAACGCTAGCGAATTATGAGATTGGCTGCCATGGTTGTAACAGAGCAACCAAAGGACACAAACCGTTCCCGAGGAACAGAAAGAGTCAGGAGGGAGGGGCTGGGCTTGAAAAACATTCCCACGTATCCAGGAGAACATCTGCACTGAAGGAGGAACAAATAAAAGCAATGCGGCTGCATGGCTCCTCCAGCCAAGGAGATGTGGATGAGGTCTTCAAAAGCAAATTGCAGATCTTTCAAATAAAGATGGGGTTGTATTGATAGACACCACCTGGCCTTCAGAAATGGTGGGTGCTCCAACACTGGAGGTTTTTAAGAACAGACTAGGCAACCATTTGTCTGAAATGGTATAGTCTTCTGCCTGACCTCTTAAGGTCCCTTCCAGCTCTGTTATTCTGTTAAAAAGACAAACCAGCCCAAGATGGGCCTTCCAGGAAATTCCCCATTTATCTTGCTGACGACATCCTCCTTTAGACAGTGAAGAAAGGCACAGAAGGATAATCTACCTTGACCTGACACTAATCAATTGAGAAGACATTGTTGGGGGCAGAGAAGTAGCAAGAACCTTAGATGGAAAGGATCACAGGAGGCCTGGTGTTCTTGATTTTAAGGGAAACCACAGCGGTCCTCGTTCACTGACCAGAGTTGTAGTTATGGCATTCACAATGTCCCTGTGGCTGTACGGTTGCAATTCTGGCGCTTGACTACCGGCTTGCAATTCCAACAATAAGAAAAGGCAGAAAATGCCAGAATGGCTCCCCTAAAATCTTGGGAAAAATCCGGAAATGAAAAAGGAAACACTCAGAAATGGGAAGTCAGACCAGTGAGTGGAAGCGTTGAGTTGGTGTCAGAAAAGCTGCAGCTCAGAGTGAAGGGAGGCTAGAGCCACGTGCAGCTCAGAAGGACAAAAAGCTAATACAACATGTTAAATGTGACAGTGAAAAGGCAGAGCGACTCAATTCCCAATTTGGGGTCAGTCCAATCCAACTAGAGGATTTTTATTTTACCAAATAATTGTCAACAGGATAAAGGGGCAGAAATGGAGGTAGACGAAAACTTCAGAAAATCCTATTTATTTTGAACGAGTTGGAATCTCCAGGGGATGGTGTGTTTTTTATATATTATCTTTTGAGAAATCTTGGAGATTCAGTAAAATGCCAGCGGACTGAAAGAAGACGAATCCTGTCCCCATCTTCAATGGAGGATCTAGAGGATTTCAAAGCATGATTCTTCAAAACGCTGGAAGGATACCACATTGGCCCTGAGGTGCGTCTTCCAAGGCAACTGGACTTTCGCTTCTCATCCAAAAAGCCTCTTCAGAAAAAGCACTTTTGGGACAACTATGACCCGGATGACTGAGTCTCTCCATAGTCATTTAGTGGCATCACTTTGACTTTGTAGGACGCGTTTAAGCCAAAGGCCCGCAGATTCCAAACGGTTACAGGGAACATCCCCCAAGCATAAACGCGGGTGGACTGTGCAAGCCAGAGCCCAACAAGCGTTTCCCCTGGATTAGAGAGGGCTGGGACAATCCTATTCAACAGGCCTTCCTACCAGGAGCGCGAGGGTGGAATCAGCAGCTCCTGATTCCACAGGAGTCCCGTTTCCTCCTGAGAAAAAAGCTCCAGCCTCCAGGCTGTTCCCAGGATCACTTCTGCATTCTATGTGGACCCCAGAGATATTTTCGGAAACCAAAAGTGGTCACTGGATGCGGTCCAGCAGTTTATTTGCAAGCTCCAGAGAAAGTGACAGGCAGCATCTTAAATAGCTTGTTTTCTGGCAAATGGAGATTTCGTGACAAGCCAGACCGAGCGGCAGTCCTTTGGTGAGACAACACACAAAATACCTCCAGTTCCAGCTATGTCCCAAACTTTTGGCAATGCTTTGCTACAAATTGGTGCCTACCGGGTTTCTGCTGTCCCATCCTCAAGATGAGGCATACTCGATTCCTCAAGAATTTGCCAAAAGTAAACAGGGCACTGGCTGAGGAGCCATCTCCATCACTGCACCCAGCCACCAATTTCTTCTGCCCTGCTTGAAATGGCCACGGCCGCAGCCGAGGAATCGCTCCACAAGTTCGGTCTCAGTTCTGTGACGCCAGCTATGGACTGCCGTCTCTCCAGGTGGCTCTGCTGGAGCTCCACTCTGGGCAGAGAAAGGACCTGACCCACACTTATGACCCCGAGAGGCCAGCAGGCTCCTCATATCCCAGGCCTCCGGTTTTGGAAAGAGAGGGCAGAGCAGGGCAACCAAGTCTCTGCTGCTATTTTTAATCAAAGTACACAAAACAAACCCAAAAAAATGCCTGGCCTCTCTTAAAGCCTACGAATATGCATTTAAGCTTCACGTGCTCAAAATTTGGGAAGGAGCAATGACACCTCATCAAAAACCTGGATTTTCACTCAAGCAGGCTATTTCCAGGGACTCTCCTGAAATTGGATTCAGCGTGCTGTAAATTTAGTTGGTTCTTTTGAAAACCTACAACTGTACACGGCTCTGGCTGTAAGGGGAGGAAAAGGCAGGGCAATTCTGACCTCAAAAACAGCTAATAAAAATAAGAGAGAGAAAAAAATAAGCCAGATACACCAGAACTAATTGTTTTATGCAGACTGCATAAAAAGGTGACCACCCCCCCCCCGCGGAGGCAGCTTTGTGAGAATTGCAAGAAACCTGCCAAGGTCGACTGGCTTCCCAAAGGGGGCTTGGTCAGCTCTGCCTCCTGGGCATTTGGATGGCACCTGCCATGCCCTAAATATGGAGGAGTCCCCTTGCTAAGCAAGAGACAGATGGAAAGGTGAGTCCGCCCAGGTACTTCCTAGGAGAGACTGTAGAAGCACCAGGTTAGTGTACAGTGGCAAAATATCAGAAATCTGGTAGCCCCCTTTCCAAGAAGAATGAAAACGAATACCAATAAACATTTATTCTGCTTCATAAAATGTGTTTTTCAGAGAGAGAGAGAGAGAGAGAGAGAGAGAGAGAGAGAGAGAGAGAGAGAGAGATTTTAAAAAGTCAAGAGCTTAAGAGAGCAGGAAAAGACAAATGGAAACATCTGAATCTCCAGGTTCACCTCAAGCATGAAATTGCTCATCTTGTAGCAAAAATTCACACCGTGTCCTTAATGCCTGACCTCTGTCCAGAGGGCTGGAAAGGGGCCAATGTTACACCATTTTTTTGCAAAAGAGATCCACAGAAAATGAAACTGTTGTTGTTATTAGAAAAATTAAAAACTCAAGCATATGAAAGTCAATTTGGTGGTTAAGGCACCAGGCTAGAAACCAGACTAGTCTTGCCTTGGGCACTAAGCCATCTGGGTGACCTTGGGCCAGCCACTCTCTCTCAGCCCTAGGAAGGAGGCAATGGCAAACCACTTCTGAAAACTGCAGGGACTTGTCCAGGCAGTGGCCAGAAGTCGAGACTGTCTCAGACCCCCTCCAGTCCCACCTGGAAGGATAAGCATTGCAAAAGAGAAAGAATCGAGATGTTTGTTGGAAACTTCAATTATGTCTTGCTAATCTCTTACACAGGTACACAGTTGCAGGCAATCTGAAGTCTTTGTTAAATGGTATTTTTGAAAGACTCATGGCAACCTTTCTTAAGAGCTCCTAAATAGACTTAAAAACCATGGAGTAAGAGGCCTTCTTAAAAATCAGCAATGGGTTAAAGAACTGAATACAGGTAATAAGTATTCTTGCAAGACGCATGCAAAAAAGTAATTTTCCCATAGGACCGTGTTTTTTTGAAGGTTCATAATGTGAAATATTTAAAATATTTTAATAATCTTTTCATCAAGAGGAGTTGAGCAGGGAAGCTGATGACATCAAATTATTGAGGAATAAAACCCACCTTTCATACCTGTCCTGGTGGATTTGTATCCAGTGAGAATTCTCCAGAAAGAGGAAGTGAGGAGGAAAGGAAGGTGAAGAGCCAGTTTGTAAAAGGGCACATTCCAGGATGGGGTGTTAGGAAAGAGACTGGAATACCGATCAGAACTGTTGTCTCTTCAGACAGGTGGCTAAGCCAGGTAAGAACCAGGAAGGACAATCCACAGGAGCGGTTCTGTGTGGAACAAGGCCATCATGCTGCCTGTCTATGGAATGATTCGGGTGTGTGTGTGTGTGTCTTCTGCCATTTCAGAAACCTAGAAACCAGCAGGGCAGGCTGGAAAAGGGGGAACCAGGCAGATACAAGGAAGCCCTAATCCTTGAGACATTACGGTGGGGAGATGAATCCCGTGTCGTGTGAACATGTCATCCACCCCAGGGGCTGCTTTACACTTCAGCTGCTGTTTCTAGCAAGGAGATCACGGAAGGAAGGGACCAGTCTTCCTACAACCTACTAAATGACATTGGCAATTGTTCCAGCATGTCTGCAGACCCCGGTATATTTGAGGGGTGGTCGCCCCTTCAGCTACCATAAGCTCCATTTGGCGTCACGCAGGACCTTCGGTGAACCACCTGTTAATTCCTCAGATTTGCACGATGCAGGTGCTCTACCATCATGGACTGAGACCCACCAACCAGAGCAGAACCATCAGAGCAGATAGGAGAAGTATGTCCTTGCCTCAACTGCCGTGTTTTACCTGCAAAATGAAAAGGTAAAGCCAGACAAAGGGCTGGCCTCGGTCAGGAAGATGATGGTGCCCCTGGATTCTGGGGCCTCTCCGCGGCCCCATCTTTTGAGCAAGGCTTATAAGTGACTTAGAATTAGCTCCGCTGAGGAGACCTGCTCTGGGCACTGACTCTTCTGCCTTGAAAGCCGGGATGCGTCTGTTGATCAACACCTGAAAGTTACATGCAACTTACAGCAACTTTTCTTTGAATGTTTGCCAGTTCGCTAAAAGACTGACAAAATGTTCCATTCTCACCCTTTCACATCTTGACTGCCAAAAATCTGACAAATTATTATTATTATTTTTACAGGGTTTTTATATATATATATACCAAAACCAAAATTGCCAAAGAAACTATCAGGATGTTGTAAAATCAGCATCAGAGATTTCTGGAGAGGAAGTGAATGTTAGAGGGATAGAAATGTAGGGCGGGATAGAAAAGTTGAGAAGGAAAAGAGAAGGATGCCTTGTTTTTACATTACGAACACTGGCGATCCCTCTTTAGAGCTACGAAACGGTCAATACAGAGGCTCGTGGGAGGCTTACCTGCTCTGACCTCTGTGGAAAAGAGGCTCTTTTGGCCAGCCAAGCCCAGCGCCGAGGGATGTGGGAGCCAAGGTCATCCTTGCCTTCTTCCTTCCTGCCTCCCTTGACGAGCTCTCACAAAGCACCCGCAAGGCAGCCTCCTCAGCCTGGTGACTAAGAATCCTTACATAAGAGAGCAAGGAAGGCCTTCTTACGGCATTTGTGATGCCCTCTGCACTTGAAGGTATTTCTGCTAAAGCCCAGCCAGGCTGCCCAACCCAGCCCAGGCAAAAGCCTCTTCAGCTTGAGTTTTGGGGCCAGCTGCATTTGCCCGCAGGACAAGTGCTTTCGACTCCCAGCCCCTGGGTCTGCCCAAGACTGTCCGGAACTTCACACAAATCACACACGGCAGATTCTCTCTCTCCATCCTGGGAGAAAGGAGGGCCGTGTCTTTTAAATAAGGGACCCTCGCAGATTCTTCGGTGGAAGCATCAGCCAGCTAGGTTAGCTCAGCTGCGGCAGCAGGCACACAACAATACACAATCCATACAGCTCTCTTGAGTTTCAACCAGGGAAGAAGGGGCGGAAGCGTAGCTGCCCTCCCAAACCAGCTTCCCAGTTTCATGGGGGCCTTTTTGCCAGCCACAATCGCGCAGTAGAAGTGAGTCTGGATTTCCAAGGCCACCTAATCGGTGCATGGTCAGAACAGGATTCAACCCTCGGCTGGGGGCTTCTCCATCTTTCATCCCCTGTGCCCAAAGGCTTCCAACGTTCCACTGCAAAGCAACAGAAAAGTCTTTTGAGCCCATCTCTGCTCCCAAGACCCCAGCCCTGGGGGACCCCCCCCCCGGCTTCCGTCCCTTCTCACCACCTGCTGTTTGGATTCTGGAGTTCCTGTTGTAGATCAAGTAAAGAAGAAGGCAGACTTCTTAAACTGAGGGGCCCCAACATTTAACCAAGGGGCGCTTCTGGCTGGCTGAGGACTGACCATCAAAGGCAAATGCCAGTTTCTGCACATTCCGGTTAGGCCGTGACTTTATTTATTATTTGAATTTATATACCGCCCCTCTCCCGAAGGACTCGGGGCGGTTTACAGGGCAATTAAAACACTATATACAACACATAATATACAAAAACTTTGTTGGTCAAGTGTCTCTCTCGCTCCTAACCAAGGCCAAGGCCAGGCAACCCAATTGAAGTCCCGGTCACCAATGGCTTCTGGGAGCAACGGGAGGGCCGCCCTCTGGGTACAGGGGGTGGGGTGGGGTGTGGGGAGGGGTCTTCCAAGAGTCTCGTTAAGGAGCAAGCCGGGTTGAAGCTGCTCCTCAAGGAAGTTCCTCTGGGCCTGCACAAGCTGAGCTCCTCAATAGAGAGGCCAATTCTGGGACCGCTCTCTGGATGAGTGACAGCCCTGGTCTCCGGGGCATCAATCGTGGCTCCCCAGGGCTGAGGAATGACATGCCCACATTGGCATCCTGCCATCAGGGCATGTGACACCACTGGCAGCCCAGGAGGACAGGTGTCCCTCTGCAGCGGCTCAGCCCAGCACAGAAGGGGGGGAAGGTGACTCCATCAACACTCGGCTCTTCCTAAAGCTGCCAGTTCCAGCTGGCGACTCGGCCTACACTTCGGCCTCCTCCCAGAGCTGCTTCGTCCTGGCCGAGAAGCAGCGCACAGCCCTCCCGTGGCTCTCTGGGCCCTCGGAGCCACCGCAGAGGGCAGCCCAGACCTCCCCTGCAGCTCCAGATGCAACATTCACAAGCGACTCTCTTACCCTGACACTGTCTCCCCAGCTTAACACGTGAGTAGCCTTAAAGACAAGCGGCTGTGACACGGAGGGAAAAGAAAGCAGTGGGGCGGGGGGGGGAACCTCCCACCAGTGTTGCTGTCCAGAGCCATTTCAGGCAAGCCTCCTTCCGAAGTGGGTCTGGGGGGAGGGGGCCGGACCAGGAGCTTCTGCCTGAGCCCCACTGCCAGTCCAAGGCCTCTGACACCAGCCAGAGAGATGCTGCCAAGAGAACGGCACCCCACTCTCTGGACTCTCGCCTAAGGATGACCAACTGTCCCATTTTTCCCCTTGGGAGGAGGAAAAACCACATTACACAGAATAAACACTTCAGTGAATTCACTCCGTGAATGTGTCATGGAGGGGAAGGAAGGAAGGAAGGAAGGAAGGAAGGAAGGAAGGAAGGAAGGAAGGAAGGAAGGAAGGAAGGAAGGAAGGAAGGAAGAACATTTAGCTCAAATTCTCTCAATTGTGGATAGGTAAACCAGAGCAGGAGTGATGGACACCTCGGACACTCCTTGTATGACACCCTGACACACATTACAAGGCAAACTAAATATCAGCCAGTTTGGGGGAAGCCAAGAGCCTTGATGAAGGCCCATCAAAAGCATGCCATAATACTAGGCAGGGAAGCGAGGCCAGACGCAAGCAGCCCATTTGCCCAAGAGCCAGCCTGGGCACACCTGCCATTCCTCTTGGCAGAAAGCTGCCAGGAGGCGCTGAGGCAGCTGGCGATTCCCACCGCTCTGCAGAGGGTGCAGGGAAACCAGCAGTGGGGACGCAGGGCAGAGCCCTTCCCATTTCTTCCTTCCTTTCGCTTCTGCAAAGTCAGATGTCCCTCTTCTTAAGGACAAACAAAACAGCCACCAGGCTTTTCCAGGAAATCAGGAATTACATTTTCCAGTTGGAGCTCAGATTCAGAGGAACTGGTTCAGAGAAATTTTAAACCTCTACATTTGACGCAGAAGGAAGAAAGTACAGCTACTCCTCAACATACAACCACAATTGGCACCAGAATTTCCATTCTTAAGCAAGATGGTTAAGTGAATCACACCTGATCTTTGCCTTGGTTAAGCAAATCACTGGACTTGTTAAGTGAATCATGCAGTTGTTAAGTGAATCAGGCTTTGCCCACTGACTTTGTCAGAAGGTTGGGAAGGTGGCAAATGTCACACACACACACACACACACACACGGCATTGCAGCTGTCATAAATTCATGCTGGTTGTCAAGCACCTGAATTCCGATCATGTTACGTGGGTGAGGCTGCAGCAATCACAAGACTTGTGAGTTTCTTCTCCCGGTGTGTTGCAATTTCAAATGGTTGCTAAATGAATGGTTGTAAGTCAAGGACTACCTGTACTTAAGAAGCATGTGCGACAAAGCAAGAGCCAAATATAAACGGGAAACCCAAGAAACCTGACTGGCTGGAGGCGATGATATCCTGAAAAACTGATGAAATGTATACAAAACAAAAGGCCCTGAAGCAGCCTGTGGAACTTGTTATAGAGTTAATTACATTTGCTGTTATTCTTTCCTTATCTCAACCGTTTAATTTTTTAAAAAATTGGCTTATTATTTTGTACTCTATTTCTTTGCTTCGTAGAATGCAGTTCCCCATGGAAGATCAAAACAGGACGGCCTCAGTTCTATGCTGGTAGGCAAGACTCAACAAGAGGCAGCACTGGCTGACCTGGTCTGGACTGGGACGCTAAGCAGGGCTGGGCATGGTTAGTTTTGGATGGTGCTGGAGTGGAAGGGAGCAACTGCTCTTGTGCTGCTGCCCGGAGAAGGGCACGGCCCTCTCCGGAGATCCTTCCTGCGATGCTGGGCTAGAGGACATGGGCCTTCCAGGACTGGCTCTCAATTTCTGGGACTTCAGCAGGAAATACTCAGATGAATATTTTACACTGTCTCTCATTTTTAATAAAACGGACCAAGTGATCTCAAATCTCTGTTGTCCTGTGGAAGAACAGAATGTCTCCTCCTGAAGGGCCATCAGGTCTACTGGCCAGGCGAAGGCTTGGATGATCCTAAAGAGGCTGTAGACCTTCTGGCCACTCTATAGCAGGCAATGAAGTCTCCACATCTCAGAGAATCTGCTGCTGCAGAGAGAGGGAGAGGAGACGCTGGGGACAAATTCTTGGAAGAACCACCACCACCACCACCACCTCCTCCTCCTCCTCCTCCCCCTTGCTTCTGGTTAGGGAGACTGCCTTGCATTTATCTTGCCTGCAGTGTGCTAAGAAGACAACAGCAACAGTAAACAAGCCTGACAAGATGGTGTCCACAATGGTGTGAACATGGTGGAAAGTCAGCCTTGGGCGAAAGGGGTGGCTATAGAAATGTGATTAAGAACAAGTAAAATGAAATCTTGCATTCAAACCTATCCTTTGTAGGGATCTTAGAAAGTTCAAGTTCACTGTCTTTGCCTACTTTCAGAAGCTACACCTGAGCATCCAATAGCTGAGCAGCCTCTCCAATTAATGAGCAGGAATCGCTTTAGTTGAGTGCCGGCCTCGGGAACTTTAAGACATGTAGACTTCACTTCCCAGAATTTCTCAACTAGCATAGCTGGCTGGAGAATTCTGGGAGTTGCAGTCCACACATCTTAAGAGTACCCAAGGTTGGAAACACTGCTGTGGTTGATTACGCAACTTGTGTCTTTGGATTTCTGGCTGTTGCTGCCCAGGAATTCAGGCCAACGATGATGCAAAGGGCACAACATCCAACAGGCCTATAAAGAGGAGTCAGACTGGTCCTCCTTCTTTGTCCCCTCAGCTTCATTCTCTACCAAAACCCAGCTGGTGAACTGGGCGCCCAACATCCTTAAGTGGGAAGACATTCTTGAGACACCACCCAATGCAGACAGAACTTGGCATGGGCTTTCCCAGGAGAACAGCAGCACTTCAAGGCTGAGCTGGTGGAATAGCGACTTGATCGAGCAGCTCCTTTGCAAAGAAAGCAGAGAAGCTGATTGGCATCCAGGTCATTAGGATCTAAAAAGTGTTGAAGACATCAGCTCCCTGACCAAGAAGCTCTCCACAGAGTCTGATGGGTGACTCGCCCTAACTGGTTGCAACTGGAATGACTCCATGCTTCCGTGTGACCTTTACACTGGAGACTGACCACGGGCTGGCACCAATAACCCAAAGCTCCCCCTGAGACAATTTCAGGCTTGGACCACAGGGTTCGGAGTCACCTGGGAGCTATCAACATCCATCAGCCCCTTCAGCAGTGGAAGATTTAGTGTCTGGTACCAAATTTTACAATCTAGGCAGCAGATGCAAATCTCGGTAAGGCAAGGCAGTACAGAAATAGGATCACTTGATCAGATTTGATCTGTAGGATGGGAGAAGAGTTTTATGGCAAGCAGAAAAAAGTATAGTTCACAGGTGCAGAATTTATGGCTGCCAAAAGTGACCAAGCCCTTCATTTTTTCTTTTTATTCCAAGGAAGCCAACAGAGAGACGGCGTCCAAAGCTAAACAAGCCCTCAAAAGAGGAGGGGCTGAACAGGAGTCCCTGCATGTAGGTGGGCTGCCTCTCTAATGAACGGATGGACGGATGGACGGAGCTATGCCTCTGAAGAACCAGTGGCTTTTCTTTCTTCAGAGCTACAAGGGGAGAAACCCAAACCCTGGCAATCCAGGTTTTAAGGGGGGAAAAGGAACGAGGTAGCATTACTGTGGTTTTATTATACCACATCCAGATTTGCTAATGTTGTGGATGGTTTTGTTGAAACTGTTCAGAGATTCCTCTTCCTGCATTCCTCTTGTGAAGACTTCTGAACCATATTGCCTGTCACTAGCTAGATAAAGAAAGCCGGGCTGGGGAAGGCCCCGCTGGAGTTTGTCCTCCACATCTCCTGGCTGGGCAACAATTTTAGGACTTAAATAAGTTACTCTCCAGCTTCCCAGCATGAAGCCACTGCGTGATTTGCATGCCTCTGACTTACCATATTTTGGGGCTGCAGCTACTACTGTTTTTAAAGCATGAATTCTAAAGCATTGCAACATTACGCAAATCCAGCCAACTGTGGCTTATTCACTAAACTGTGATTAAGCAAACTGATGTGGGAAGCCAGAGACTGTTCTTTTTTGGGCACCGTGATTTACTTTTAGCCTGTTCTTCTGTCTACACCCTATTTAAAACTGAACAACTGAAAAGGGAATTAAACCAACAAAAGGTAAACAGTTAAAACTGAACGGAAACATTAAAAAAGAGAAAATTATAGCTCACCATAAAAACAAAATAGTGAACAGCAGCAACAAGCACCAAACATCAGCACCCCAAAAGGCGAAATCGAAACCGCAGGCATAGCCAAGGATCCCAAACTATGGTTTCCCACAGCCACCTGCAGAGTTGGGACGATGAGCACTTTGTGCTTGTCAAGGACCGGCTAAGCCAGATTTGGGTTCACCCCCAGCCTGCGGCCCCCCTCCCACCCCCGGGCAGCCCTGCCAGTCTGTCTCCATTGCCCAGACTGGAAAGGCAGTTCCCCCCTCCCCAAAGGGAACCTTTCCGGACACCAGAAGAGATGATCCTTCAGCCAGTGGCAGTTAGGAGAAAAGGCAGGGACAAGGCCAAAGGTTTTCATCGGGAGGGAAGAAGAGAGGAGCACGTAAGGGGGTTCTCCTGTGGATACAAATAAGTGGGAGATTTACGTCTTTCTGAGCTCGTTTTCCCCTCCCTCTTTGCCCTTCAGAGCAGAAGGCGGCAGGCATCACTGAGAGCTCTGCCCTCCATAAGGGAGTTTCAAAACCAGGCATGACAGCATTGCAAATGGTCAAAATGCAACTAATGGAGTTGAGAAAGAGGAAGAGCAGAGCCAGCCCAAGAGCCTGCCCGGAGGAGGGGCGCAAGGAGGGTGCAGCGAGAGCTTCTGCACCCACCTGCAGCAGCGGTGGCTGGCTTTGCCGAAAGCGCCCACAGGCTCTGCCCACCCTCCAGGAAGATGGCAGCTGGGCTCTCTCCCGGCCAGGCGGGGAGGGGAGAGGACTGCCACAATACTGAAAGCGACAACTGGGCAAGCCTGAAGCAAGGCAGCGGGTGCAAATGGTATGTGTGCCTGTAAAACACACCCATACAAGGAGCTGGCCCAGGTGTTTGGGCCCTCCGAGGCTGCTGCTCCGGCCCAGTCAGCCGAGACAGACGTGGGAGGGGAGGCTGCAGGCGGAAGGGCCAACCGTAGCCCTCAAGACGTGGGGCAGGGATGGGGCTACAATGGCAGGAGACGTCTAACCCAAAGATGGGCAAGGATTTCTCTCCCCCTCAAGCCTTTACGCCAGTCCCTGAAATGGTCCAAACTGCACCAAAATCTCCTTCTTGCGCATCAACCAAATGTTCCTTCCTTCCTTTCCTATCTGGGGGCTATATCTGAAAATTCAGCACCAGCCAGCACAAAGCTCCGGTAGCCCCAACCAACAGGGAAGCCTGAAAATGGGGCACTTACAAAGCCTTTCAAAACAGGCAATTTAAACGTGTATTTCAAGGAAGAGACCAAAAGGATACAGGAGACGCCTCGTTTTGCGGATCCACAGCCAACGGCAAAACCATTCAGCGCCCCTAGAAGGAGATTTCTCCCTTCCTGGGAAGACGCTGACCCAAATTTAGGGGTGAGCAACCAAAAGAACGCCCATCTCTCCATGCCCATCGCCGGCCTGGTATTCAGCAATTCTCTCAGCAACTGAAGTGACCGTTCCCATGGCACAGAGGACTACAGATTGTTCAGGTGCTGCAGAAACTCTCGACTTACATAACCAGAATAAATGGTGCATGCCGGCCACATCAAGCCATGGTCAATATGCAGCAATCAGACATTCAGCGTCCTCCTCCTCTGACCATTCGGATTAAAGGTAAAGGTAAAGGTTCCCCCGCACATGCGTGCTAGTCGTTTCCGACACTAGGGGCCGGTGCTCATCTCCGTTTCAATTCGGATTAGCCCTCCTCAACGACACTCTAGAGGCGCAGCCCAGAAGACGACAGCTGCAGGTTCCAGGCAGAAGACTCGCAAAAAGTGCAACATGGGCTGTATTGACACAACATGTTTCAGTGGCTTAATGGGAGGACCGGTGGCTGCACTCCCACGTGCTCAGCGTGGCTAATTTTAATCCTGTGCAATTTGGTGTGAAGTGCCTCCTTGCCCGGCTGAGGGCTCGGCATACGGAGTTCATTCAGGAACCAAGCTAAACGAGTTGTGGGAACCCAGCTGTGGAAACAAGAACCCATCCTGGGTCCTGTGTGAGCGTGCACACACAGCTGTGGCAACGTACACAAAAAGGTGAAATCAAAACCACTGTGGCAGTCAGTCAGTCATATTTCACTTATCCCACACAAGAGCAAAGGCCCCCGCCACTTGTGGGCCTCATTCACAACCACCTCCTTGACCCCTTCAGCTGCCGAACCTGCCTCCCTCCCTCCCCCTTCCATCCGTCCGTCCCAGGTTCCCTGCCCCAAAACAAGCTTTTCCCAGCCCAGGGCTTGCCTGCCGACTCCTGCCAATGATGCAAGTCTGACCAGCCTACTTGGCGTGTTCACGGGGTGGGCCAAGCGGCGACTCTCACCCAGGCACGAGAGCCTTCACAGCTGGCAGACCAGACGCTGCCCGTTGCCTGCCAGAGACCCACTGCCAAGGAGGCAGCAAGCGAGGTCTGAAATGCTGGCAGACGAGGAGCCGATTGCCCCCCTGTCCAACTCAGGGGACACTTCCAGAAAGTGGAAGACCCAACCCAGTGGCTGGTTTCACAACAGGCTTACGCATAATAAATTTGGCCATGGTTTAGGGAAATAATCCAACAGGAATAAACTGGCCAATTCTGCAAGACATTCTAACCTAAAATGGCATTGCCCAGTGGCGATTCAGTCCCCGTGTCTGCATGGCACCCAAAACCAGCAACCCAACTAGCCTGGCATGTCAGACCAACCGGGGTGTTCTTTACATAGACCAATGTCACCCAAACTCAGGGAAATTCAATTTGAGAAAAATTATCTTATCCACGGATATACATAACAACCAAGAGAGGCAGCTTCAAAGAATCATCACATTCAGCAAGAGAGTGACCAAATACACACAACCAGGCAGGGAAGTGGTTAGAGAGCAACTTGCAATTCTGCGAGAACCTGGATGCGTTCACATCAGAGGCTGAGTTCAGACAGCACGCTTATCACCCCCAGCTGATTGAGGCACCATTTACTCAATTAACCCAATTTTGGGTTGACATACAGAAGAATGATAAATTAACCACAATGGCTGTATCGCTGTGTCAAAAAAGAACCCACCAAGATAAAAACCGAGAAATGTTAACTTATTGTGGGAATGCAGTCAAATTGGTTCAAAGACTGAGCCATGGGTTAACTACAGCTTTTTCAACAAACCATCATACCAAAGGATAAATAATAACTCATCAGATATATGCCACAATTCTCAAACACATTAAGATAAACCAACCGCATTATAGTCTGGCGTACGGCGTGAATGAAACACAGCTGTCACATCCCATCATTCACAACTTAGCACACCAAACCAGTTACCGTTCATCCAGCGGCTCCTGGCTCAGGGGCTCAGCCAGGGTGGTTTATTCGGGAAAATCGGGGTTGAGCAGCGCCCGTCCTAGAAGGCGCCGCCCGCCCGCGCAGCTCCCTTCGCAGAGCAGCCATGCAGAAGACGCGCAAAGCCACCCGCGGCCAAAACTCCCGCCGGCCTGGGGGGGGGGCGGCGTTACATCTGCACTCTACCGGCGGGAGCCTTTTCTGCTCCGGGACCTCGACAGGCCAGGCGCGGGATCGGAAGCCGCCGCCGCCGCCCCACCACGGCCGGCCGAAGGCTCCCCGCCCGCCCGCCCCCAAAGCCCCTCCCGCCCGGGGCCGCGGCCCTCCCCGCGGCTGCCCCGCTGGAGGCGAGGGGCCCGGGGGGCCGGAGGGCCTGGGCCGGTGGGCTAAGGAGCCCGGAGGGGTCCGCCAGCCGAAGCGCCCCCCCGCGGCGCCCTCCGCCCCCCCCGGTCCTCCCCAGCAGCGGCGGGGGGGCTGCTTCCGCGGACCCCCCCCGGCAGCGCCACGCTCGGGAGGCCGCCAAGGGCGCGCCGCTGCCCGGCCCCGCCGCGGAGGCTGGTGGCGGCGCTGGAGGGACCGGCCCGCTTCCCCTGCCCGGCTCCGGCGGGCGCTGCTCACCTGCGGGCCCCGGCCAGGCGCCGGGCGGCCCCCTCCTCCTCCTCCTCCTCCTCAAGGCTCGGGCGGCGGGCTCCGCATCGGCGGCTCCGGCCCGGCTCGGCGCTGCTCTGCCTGCCTCCCGCGCTGGCTGCTCCGAGGCCGCCGCGCCGCTCAGCCCCTCCGGCAGCCAGCAGGGCGAGCCAGGCGGGCCGAGGCGGCGGGGCAGCTGCGGCGGGGACCAATCGCCGGGCCGCCGCCGCCTCCTCCCGCCCCGCCCGGATCCCTCCGCCCGGCGCAGAGCCACCCTCCGGCCGAGCCCCCCGCCGCCCCCTCCCCGGCCGGCCCCGCTCTAGCCCTGCGGGGGGCGGCGGAGCGCGGACGGGGGCGGCCCTGGGGGTCGGGCGGGCGAGCCGGGGCGACGCAGGAGCGGCGGGGCGCCGGGCGGGGCCAGGCGTGGGCCGAGGCAGCGGGCGGGCCCCGGGGAGCCTTGGGCCCCGAGAGGCTCCGGCCCCGCCGCCCACCCCGGGTCGACTGCGCTTCTCCGGCCGCGGAGCCAAACTCCGGGCTGAACCGGCGGCAGCAGTTCGGGTGTCACGTTGTATCAGGCCAGCCCTGCTTTCTGGGGCGAACCGACCTCGAAGCGATGCGGGCCGAGCAGGGCGGCCGCGTTCGGGCGACGCGTGCAGCGCAAGCGCGCGAACCGGGTTGTGAGAACGCGACCGGGGCGCGGACTACATTGCGCGCGCGGCGGAGGGACACGGTGTTTACGAGAGGCGGCTGCGAAGCCTCCGAGAGGGGAGGGCGGATCTAGCCGGGCCCTCGGCGGAGGAAGACCCGCTCTGCCCCCTCGCGCCCGGCCGACGACGGTGCACGGCCCCGCCCCCGCGGCGTTGGCGTCACGCGTGCGTCACCGTCTCCTGGGCGACCAGACGGCGCGCGGCCTACGCCCCCTCGCGGGAGACGGCGGCCACGCCCTCCCGGCTCCTCCCCTTGGGGACGCGCCTGCGCGTGGGCCGCGCGATGCCAGGCAGACGAGCGGGGGCGGGCGGCGCGTGGCTGAGCGGCGAAGCCCGGGACTGAGGAGTCGTGGGGAAGGGAGCCTTCCGAGCCCGTGTTTAAAAGCCTCTTCTGCTTTGCAAAGAAATGCTTCCTTCTCTTCCCTGTCTGTCTGCCCAGTGGGGTGCCTCCCTCCCGTGCACGGGTTACAGCGGGAACGTCGGGAGCCCTTAAACGTCGCCTTATAAGATCACTTTGTTTCCCTTTTTCCAGCTCTGCAAATTTCTTGGCTATAGTAGCAGGGCTAATGGGTGCAGTGGCTACATTTTGTGAAATAAAAGCACTGTATTAATTCGTTTATTTGTTTTACAAAATCTAGCGACTACCGCCATCTTTTTACTTGGGTGCTGAGCAACAAGCCAAACGGGACGGGAGGTTTGGGTTAGCCCGGTGTGCGAATTCACCCAGAGGGAGCCGAAGGTAGCGGCCAGGAGGAGTTTCTCACGAGGAGGAACGGCGCTCCTGCTCCGAGTCAGCTGCTCGCACCCAGAAGCGCTTCCTTGCTTTCTTTTTAGATGTCTTTCCATCCGATAAATACCGCCGTCTCTTCCCGCGTCTCTGGAGGCTGCGATCGCCTCGGATTACTGGAAAATTTCAGCTCTCCTCTCCTGACTCTGAACTGGTCTTCTCCAGCTGTTTCCCACCTTCGGAACAAAAGCCTTCTGCCTTCTCAACTAGACAAAACTGAACAAAGCAGTCCGGCTCCATCCTGGCCCGAGGTTCTCCCTCATTCTTGTGCTGGCTCACTTGGGAAGAGACTCACCTGGGTCCACCTGGGTCAGGAGAGGCAGAACTTTAGACAAAGCTGTCCTGGGGGTCCTCAAGTATCAAGATAGTGCAAGCGACCTAAAATTTGACTTCTAGACGTGCATCTCCCCACCTTATTTATTTATTGGATTGCCCAGACTGTTCAGGCGGCCAGCGACCCTGTCCTTCCCCCCTTCCCCCAATTAGTCTTGATGTCCTACCCAGAACAGAGTGGAACCCTTGCTACCGCCCAAGTTCTCAGTCTTTGCAAGAGGGCAAATGAATGCCATTCCCCTCCTCAGACCGCTGCTCTTTCCTCGCAGACTTCCCATCCACGGTCAGCAGACCTCAAGGCTATTTTTGGCCTGCTTAATTGTAGGGGGGGAATCCATCGGCACCCAGGACAGACGCCTTTAGAGAGAAGCTGGGAGAAAACTGCTTTCTCCATCATCAGAGTCCTCTGCATACAGCAGCAGCCATCAGTGGAGAACTGTGAGGTCGCAGCACTTCCAAAGGCTTGAGAGACAATAAATATGTTAAAAATAAATAAAATAAAAAAAATAAAAATATTGGGGGGGGGCCTTAACAAGATCTTCTTTGTCTCCTGCTTTTGGGGAGATTCTGATTGATTAATTTCTCTCTGTCGATCTATCTGACCTTCCTACTCCAGGGAGAAGCCTTCTCCTCCACCATCTCAGTATTACATATCCAACATATATGCTGCCAAACCATAAGCTATTCACGTTGGCTTAACACAAAATTCAACAAAGCCAGCAGATCAAAATAAACAAACAAAGCACAATAGTAATATATATGTAAATTAATTAACCAATAAATTCAGCTCTAGCAGCACGCACTTAGTTCCCAAAATCCCTCAGGAAGAGTTTGCTACCAATGAGGCAGGCCAGAATAATGTAGCCAAGAGAGGAAAGCCAGCCATTTCTGGCTCCACCACCCCACGGAGAGCAGGTACTGCAAGCCCCCTCTGGCGGTAAGCAATGTCAGGCAACACACACACCCCAAAGTAAGAAATAATAAGCAAAATTCAGCCACGAGACCCAAGTAATGAAAGGGAAACCGATCTAAAGAGGCCATCCACGCCTCAGTCCCTTCCCTCCTAGATTACTGCAGTGTCCTCTACGTGGGGCTGCCTTTGAAGACAAGCCGCGTTACAACTGGTGCAGAACATGGCAGCACACACAGTGAGGTGGTTTCCCCCTGTTCACCCACATTACACCCCTGTTGTGTAAGTTGGACAGGCTCCCAGTACCGTCCGGGTGCAATTCAAGATGCTGGCTATGACTGGAAAACAGAGGCCTCCAAACTTGGCAACTTTAAAACTTGTGGACTTCAACTCCCAGAATTCCTGAATTGGCTAAAGAATTCTGAAACTGAAATCCACAAGCCAGAAGTCAATGGCAGCTTTCTCAACCTTCCTCACAACACCTTCCCTGTTCTCTGCATTAGAGAAATCGGGAGAGGTAAGTTGCAGCTGTCGTGGTTCCGATAGATGAAACCCATCAAAAGAACTTCAAGGCAAAATTCTTCCTCAAAGAACATCTTATTCGGGAAACAAAGTATCAGCACTACATAGTTGAACCCCAAAACTAAATTCCCTTCCCCAGATACAAAGTAACAAAGTGCAATTCCCACCCCCAATAAGCTGTCATAAATCACATTCTCCAATTCGCCTAAAACGTGGGCTTGCTCCTCAGCGTTATCAGCTCATGCTTTCATTCCAACCCTCCACCCCACCCTCCTCCTGGAGCCGATTTCTAAACACCAGAAGAAGCATCTTAAAAGAAAAGAGAAAATGGCTGCAATTTTCATCACTTGTCAGAGCGGGAACATCCTGCGTTTACAGTGTTGACAGCAGCTGCTTTACTGGGCCCTCCCCCACCCCAGGCACCCCAGCTTCATATATTTGTTTGGCAGTTTGATTCCCTCAAATGCTCTCAGTAAACCCAGTTTTGTACTTGTCCCCTGTCCCTCAACCCCCTTCATTCTCGACTGCCTTCTCCTTTTTGCATTCAACTTTCTTCGAGGTTCTCTTGTATACTACCATTATTGAGCAAGGTACCACCTATACTGTACTGTGCATTTGGTTTTTCTTACCTAAATGTAGAATGTTACTTTTTTCACCACTGAATTTCAGTTTGTTAGATAGCGCCTAGTGTTCAAGTCTGTCCAGATCCTTCTGCATCTTAAGCCCGTCTTCTGGAGTGTTGGCTATTCCTGCCAGCTTGGTGTCATCCACAGATTTGATGAGTTCCCCATCTATCCCCTCATCCAAATCGTTAATGAAGATGTTGAAGAGCACTGGGCCCAGAACAGAGCCCTGGGGCACCCCACTACACACTTCCCTCCATGTAGATGCGGTTCCATTGAGGACCACACGCTGAGTACGGCCTGTCAGCCAGCTACGAATCCATCTGGTGGTGTTGCTGTCTAACCCACATTTTTCTATCTTATCAAGTAGTAGGTTGTGATCTACTTTATCAAATGCCTTACTGAAGTCCTAGTAAATTATATCCATAGCATTCCTCTGGTCCACTGATTTTGTCACTTGGTCAAAGAATGCAATAAGATTTGTCTGGCATGATCTGTTTTTGACAAACCCACCTTGGCTTTTGGTTATGATTTTGTTTGTCTCTAGGTGTTTGCTGATTCGTTGTTTGATTATCTTTTCCAGAATCTTCCCAGGTATTGAGGTCAGGCTGATAGGACTGTAGTTTCCTGGATCCATTTTGTTTTTCCTTTTTTTGAAGATGGGAACTACATCAGCTCTTTTCCAGTCCTCTGGTAGTTCCCCAGTGCTCCAGGATCTTTGAAAGATACAGTTCAGTGGTTCTGAGATCACGTCTGCCAGTTCCTTGAGAACCTTGGGGTGTAATCCATCTGGTCCTGGTGATTTGAACTCGTCTAGGCTGGACAGGTGCTCACTTACCATTTTCTTGCCTATCTTAACTTGCGTTTCTATTCTGTTTTTTATGGCACTGGTTTTGGTAGGTTGGACTGTTTTTTCCCTTTGTGTAAAGACAGATGCAAAAAAACGAGCTAAATAGTTCTGCTTTCTCCCTGTTGCTTGTCACCTTCTTGCCACTTTCCCCCACTAATGGACCAATCATTTCCTTAACTTTTTTCTTGTTTCTTATATGTTGAAAGAAGCTTTTTTTGTTATTTTTGACTTTGGTCGCAAGCCTTAGTTCATTTTGAGCCTTAGCTTTCCCCACTTCATCTTTGCAGGCACGGGCTGTTTGCTGATATTCTGCCTTAGTTATGTGCCCCTCTTTTCTACTTCTTATACTTGTCCTTTTTGTCTTTCAATTTATCAGAGAACTCTTGCTTCCCTCTAGCAAAGTGGGCCAAAGCCGCCTCTGACACCAAGCCTTTTTCACTTCTTTGCACGCGTATTTGTTGCTAGTAGCAGATCATATTTGTCCACCTGGAAATGTCTTCATGCACTATCCCATCCTCAATATACACACTCTAGAAGTGTAGGCATATGATCTAGTTTTGGCCATTTATGAATAACATCCAATTTCTTGCTCTATTTTTGTTGGCAAATGCAGCTGCTTTCATCTTCCATACATTCATTTTCAAAGCTGTGGACATCGCTTGTATAGTATGATTTCTCTGCCAAGAGCACAGCTTTATCTGCCTGCAAAAGTGTCCACCCTTCTACATGTGCAACCAACAAAGTTCTACACACACACACACACACCCCGCCCCCTGCTTTTGCTGGACAAATCTCTGTTTAATCTCATTTGGGTCAGGGTCAGCTTAGAGACTGGCCCATGCAGGGGGGAGAGAGAACCTGAAGCAGAAGAACCTTGGCTGAGAGTCCCCAGAGGCTGGGGAGGGACGGCAAGGGAGGGCAAGGAAAGGATTGCACGAGGCTGAAGTGCCAGGCCACCCTGGAGCAGGTCCAGAGCAGAGCAGCCAAGTGATAAATACTTTAGGGAGACATCAAAGCTGCCACTGAAGAACTGACACCTAGAAAACGGGGCACTGTTGTTCATATTTGTTCCAGAAGGCAGGACTAGAAGCAAGGAAGCACCTGGCTGGACATCAGCTGTCCAGGGTAGAGCACTCAGGATAGGGTGGGTCTCCTTCCACGGAGGTGCTTAAATCTCCACGGTGGGTGGGGTGGATTCCTGCTCTGGGCAGACTGGATGGCCTCCAAGGTTCCCTCTGATCTTTATATCAGCTGGGGGTCTTGTAGCTGTGACTAAATTGTATCGTGGTCTGCATGAATGCTAGAGCAGTTAGGCAAACTGCACGAAATGAAGGTTTCATCTTGGCCCCTTTACGCTGCATTTAGAGGAACGGCTCTTGTTTTCACAGGCAAGACAATATACTTTTCCCAGCTCTTCCTCTTCGCTCCTCTTTCGTGTGAAATCACAATGGACACTGACCTTCATCATGGCTTTCTTCAGTCAAGGTTTCCACTTCATGCCTCTTAATAACATGGAGAATGTCGAAATTGGTTTACTGGCCAGTCACATCTGCGCTACGCAGGATTCCTTGCCTGTATTAAGAGCAGCACAATTTGACCACAATTTCAAAAAAGCCAGCAAGGTGCAAGCCCCTTCACTCTGTTCTAAGCAAGCCAGGATCTCTAATGTCCAGAGTAAGCCAGAATGCCAGTGCCTGAATTCTCATTAGGCAGGAAGGGGGGGCTTTGCGTGACCTCCACCTTAAGTAACCTCTAAGCCCAAATTTGGGGCGTTGAGGACACACAGTGCCATTAATGAATCACCCAGGTTGAAGGTGTCTGACACCCTTGGCTGGTTAGCTTGAGGTCCCACAGAAGCCCTGGCTGGCAGGGGGTCCCCCGGGGTCTTTCTTAGCCAGAGTTAGCTGGGAATGAATGTTAGACCTTTAAATCCCCTAGAGGTAGAAGGGCATTTGGGGAGCCAGTCAGGCCCTGCTGGGGAGGCAACCCCATACAACATCACTGAAGTGAAGGAGGGGCAGGAAAATGCCCCCACCTCTTCTGCTCCTCCCTGTGATGCCCCTGTGTAAAGTAGCCCCCTGGGAGGGGCCAAGAGAGAGGGGGAGCGAGGGAGGGAATGGTGGGCAGCAGCTCCCGGCCTTGAACCCTGCACTTGCCTGGGGGTGGTATCCTATGCCCCCCCTTCTTGAAAACCCCCACTTCTCCTTTGTTTGCAACATGACCCTTGATAAAACTCAGCTGGCTTTACCCGGCTGTGGTTGCCAAGGCAATCAGATGTCGCCCTGGCAACCATAACCACCTTATGTTCGTTAATTTGAAGAAGGTTCACTGTCTAACAAAGACATTTTGGACAGTTGTGCCAGCGTAGAAAGGGGGGGACTGGCACCCATCACCACAATGACTTTTGGGCAAAGGTCCGATATGGCTCTGCTTTGGCCAGTTTCAGGTTCTTTGTGCAAGAGACGGGCATTTCCAGTAGGGGACCAGAGAGGGGCTGGGGGGTGCCAATGCCTGTGCAATATGGCACCTCCTCTGCCCACGCAGCCTCCAACCAAGGAGAGGGAGGTGGAGCAAGACTGGAAGCCTCGGAAGAGCTTTTGGCAAACGGCCACAATGAGGCCACGGTTCAGAAGGCTCTCCCAGAGGCAGGGAACCATTACCGTGGGAGTTGTGTATGTGAGACTTGCAAGGCCGCAGCATTTGAATCAAAGGCCAGGCTGCTGCCCGGCATCCTCCTGGCCCTCTCTAGGAAAGAAGGACCTCCAACTGAGCGGACCCACTCCTCAGTCGCCAGCAGCTCGGCTCCAAGAGGAGAAGAAATCCTTTTGCTTGCCTTCTTTTAGGAAAGGCCCCACAGACAGCTCCACCCCAGCCGAATATAAGTAAACCAGGCCCCCTCACCCCAACCCCAGAAGCCACGATGGAAGCCAACTGCAAATTAGCTCCCTCTTGCAACATTAATATCCACAACCATGAAAGCACTAGGAGCAAGCACAGCTGTCTCCAGAGAAGGGGGTCCCAGCACCCATTTATTCCCCCAGCAGGATAGTGGCTCCCTGTGCCAATGGCGGACTTGCAGTTGGCCTGCAGCCAGATCTGCCAGGGATGAAGCTGAATAGTCCACCGTGGCCTTTTTATTTCAGCAGTCATGGGGGGGGGGTCCTTGCCCTCTGGCCTCCCGCCCTGTAGAGGCTTCCCTCCTACAAAGAGGGGGGGTCTCACCCTGTCAGGGTCACTTAAAGAGGTAAGAGACCTCAGGCACTATGCAGAAGACCACGGGGAAGGAGCTGATGAAATACCAGCCAAATGTCCTGCAATGATAACTCGATCCTACAAGGGCAATTCGGAAATAAGCCTCCGTTTGGTTATCAATGACACTCGCAGATACAAAACTTTTATTATACACATTAGAAAACTACATTAGATTACTTTTTGACAAAATCATCATTCAAATTGAGCCATTTGTCATAACGTCTTACAAGGTTTGAAATTCCGTAGTTGTTGTCACTTGGCGCCAAATATCTCTCTCTCTCTCTCTGTGTGTGTGTGTGTGTGTGTGTGTGCGTGATCCAAAACATTCCAAAGGAACTACTTGAAAAGTTCCTGGCTGCGTCTAGCAGTGCACGGGCGAGCATTATTGTGAATGAATACCACACTGGAAGTGGTGCCATGGAAAATCCCGCCAAAGGAGTAACTGCTAGTGAAGTTCATGGAGCATGGTTTGATCCTCAGTTCAGACGTCTGCTGTGAAACGTTACGAAAAGTCAGACGAGCATCCATAACAAGCATCGGAGGGTGGTGTCGGTTCACTATAATGCTCGCCCGCACACCGCTAGATGCACCCAAGAACTTTTGAAGCAGTTCCCTTGGGATGTTTTGGATCACCCAACCCCATAGCCCAGATCTGGCACAAGTGACACTTCAAAGGCACTTCAAACCTTGTAAGTTGTTATGACAAGGGCCTCAACTGGAATGGCGATTATGTCAAAAAGTCATGTCATGTTGTAGTTTTCTAATGTGTATAATAAAAGTTCTGTATCTGCGAGTGTCTGTCATTGATAACCAACAGAGGTTTATTTCTGAATTGCCCTCGTATAATGCTGAATTTTGATTGGGGCTGCCAGGATCAGCACCAGACGTGTGGAGCTGCTTCTCTGGATGATCCTCACTCGGAAGATGCTGTGCCATCTCACTGGCCAGCTGGCTGGTTGACCTTAATCATAATCATAATAGTAAAGTTGGAAGGTACCTTGGAGGTCATCTAGTCCAACCCGCTGCTCAGGCAGGAAACCCTATACCATTTCGGACAAAAGGCTGTCCAGTCTCTTCTTAAAAACTTCCAGTGTTGGAGCATTCACAGCTTCTGGAGGCC
Source organism: Vipera berus (assembly GCF_964194415.1). Taxonomy (NCBI): domain Eukaryota; kingdom Metazoa; phylum Chordata; class Lepidosauria; order Squamata; family Viperidae; genus Vipera; species Vipera berus. The sequence goes on from NC_138219.1 coordinate 1,182,750, forward strand.
AGTAGTTCCACTGGTTAATTGTTCTCACTGTCAGGAAGTTTCTCCTAAGTTTCAGGTTGCTTCTCCCCTTGATTGGTTTCCATCCGTTGCTTCTTGTCCTGCCTTCGGGCACTTTGGAGAATAGATTGACTCCCTCTTCTTTGGGGCAGCCCCTGAGATACTGGATCACTGCTATCATGTCACCCTTCGTCCTTTTCTTCATTAAACTACACATACCCAATTCCAGCAACCATTCCCTATATGTTTTAGCCTCCAGCCCCCTGATCATCTTTGTTGCTCTTCTCTGTACTTTTTCTAGAGTCTCAGCATCTTTTTTACATCGTGGTGACCAAAACTGGATGCAGCACTCCAAGTGTGGCCTTACCAAGGCCTTGTAAAGTGGTATTAACACTTCAGGTGATCTTGATTCTGTCTCTCTGTTAATGCAGCCTAGCACTGTGTTGGCTTTTTTGGCAGCTGCAGCACACTGCTGGCTCATATCGAAGTGATTGTCCACTAGGACTCCGAGATTCCTCTCACAGTTACTACTATTGAGCAAGGTACCACCTATAGTACTATACCTGTGCATTTGTTTTTTCTTCCCTAAGTGTAGAACCTTACTTTTTTCACCATTGAATTTCATTCTCAATGGCCAGTCTTCCCGCGATCAACGCCTTGACCACCACTCACAAGGCTGCCCTTGCAGGCCACCCCTGGGGTTACTGAACTGAGCAGAGCATCAGTGGGCTTCATCACCCCCCATTTGGGACTCCAAGCTTTGCTGGGCCCCACTCTTTCTCCCCCACTTCAGGGGAGGCACTCGCCGCCTTCCCCTGCCCCTTCTGCTTTGGCCTGGCTGAGCCACATGGCCGTAGATGCCCCGTCCTCCTGCCAGGGCTCAGGTGGGGGTGCAGCCAGCCAGCCGGGGGTTGACGGGTGCCTCTGCTGCCCAGCCTGGCTCCTCCCCAGGCCCTGCCCATCAGTCAGAGAGTGCGTGGGAGCCCTCCATGAAGCAGGAGGGCTGGGGCCGCCTGGCTCAGCGCTTCCTCCACCCAGAACGTCCCTCTTGCTGCATGGGCAGAGCCTCCTCTGCCGCTGCCCAGCTCCTGGGGCAGGAGAGAAACGTCTGAGCCAAAAGACAGGACAAGAACCGGGAAGCCAAGCTGGTCTTTGTTGAAGGGCCCAGTGAAGCCCTCAGCCCAGCCAGGGCAGCCAGCGGACACTCCTAAGCAGGAAAGGCCCGTGCCAACCTCTGGTCCCCAGGAAAGGCCTGAAGGCACCCTGGCTCTTCTGGGCCTCCTTTGGATGGGCAGCTTCCCAAGCCCAGCCCTCTTCCTGAGAAGACCCCCTCCGTGCCCTTCGTCAACGGTCCTGGATGCAAAACTCTTCATCTGAGAAGCAGCACTCGACACCCAGGGGCGGGATGGGGGGTGCCTGGCATGGAAGGTCTCAGCTTAGTCCTGGGCCCAGCATCAGTGTGGAGAAAGCCAGCTCTCCACGGAGTTTCTCCGGGGCCTCTTAGAGAAATCTTGGCCAGAATGAACAAATAGACTGCCTCTGAACAGGGAGCTCTAACTAGTGCAGCCGACTGACATTTCTTAGAACTACCCTCTTTTCCTTTAAAAAGAAAAAACCCACACCTGTTTGTGCTAGTGGCCCTCAATTCCATTCTTTTGGAGGTAAACCCCTATCTCACATCTCTTTAAAAAAATAGGAATTTAGAAACAATCTTCTGCCTTCTCCCAATTTCCAAAGCTGCAGGATGCACAGCCGAGGGCACCAAGCCCATAAAAGCAGCCTCTTGCTTCCCTCAAGAGAAGAACATCACAGAGCAAACGTTGGTAGGTTGACAGGACACCAAGGCAGGGGAGCAGTTCTGGTTTTAGACTTTTTCTCCCCATTAGCAGAAGTTTGGGGACGCTTTTGCCCAGCCCAAAGCCGGACCCCCAACTGCAACCAGCAGGTCCCAACAGCGGCCCCTGCGGGAAGAGGCTTCTCTCCAGAGTGAGATACTTGCCATTCTAGGCATCCATTCACACACACACACACACACACACACACCAACTACCTGCTCCTGGAGACACCAAGGGAGGAGAGGGGAGGAACCTGCCCCAGAGAAGGGGGCCGGGCCCCTTGCTTCAGGGGAACTTGACCAAATAGATGGGCAGAGGGAGATGGACAGGAGCCATGCTCCGGCCATCCTAAGCCTCACCCGTGGCCCCATCCAATTGGCCCAGCCCCTCCTTGCATTTGTGGGGCTTCCTCAGTGCCTGCCCTTCATGCTCGGCTGTCTACAGTGCAGGCAAATCAAGCTGGCTGGGGGGGGGGGTTGTCGCATGGCAACTGTGATGCTTCTCCAACTCTTATATCGTTTGTCCACAATTCCCTATAAATACCAAGCAAAAAAAAACACGAAACGAAAGGCTTTCAGTATTAGCCTATGAAACTCACTGCCACCAGAAGTGGCCGTCTGCTGGTGGAGGCCTCTCTGTGGCCAGTGGGCACGGTGTCCTTCCAAGCAGCCCAGATGGCACTTCTTGGGCACCACGGGGAGTTTTCCTGGACGCCAGCGAGGATGGGCCAGAGCCAAGAGCAGGTGGGCAGGCAGGCCCCGCCCTTTCTTTCCTCCTCACCTGCGGCCGCCACCTCGGACTCGCTGCGTTCTGGCTTTCCTTGAAAACAGCGCCACCTAATGGGCAGATCGCCTGCGGCACCGTTTTTCCCAGGCTGAGGCCGCTTTCTACATTCAAAGCTTGGGAGTATTCGATGATACAACTTGGCTTATTTAATGCTATGGCCTTTTGATATTGCTAGGAAATTAAGAGAGAGAGGGGAAGGGAACAGGCATAATTTGCCCTCCCTACCGGTCTCCTCTGTTTCCTGACTGTATTGGGTAATTTTTACCAAGCCTTTTTAAAAAATCAGAATCAGAATAGAGCTGGAAGGGATCTTGGAGGTCTTCTAGTCCAGCCCCCTGCTCAAGCAGGAGAACCTAACTTTAGCCAGTTACAAATCCATGTGGTGATGTTGTCTATCCCACTTTTTCTAGCTTACCAAGAAGTAGGTTGTGGTCTACTTTGTTGAATGCCTTGCTGAAGTCTAAGTATACTGTGTCCACAGCATTTTGCTGGTCTACTAATTTAGTCGCTTTGTCAAAGAATGAAATAAGATTGGTTTGGCATGCTCTGTTTTTTAACAAACCCGTGCTGGCTATTAGTTATAAATTTATTCGTTTCTACGTTTGCAGATCTATTTTTTGATTATATTTTCCAGTATCTTCCCAGGTATTGATGTCAGGCTGATTGGTCTGTAGTTTCCTGGGTCTGTTTTTCCCCCCTTTCTTGAAGACGGGAACCACATCAGCCCTTTCCCAATCCTTTGGCTGTTCCCCGGTGCTCCAAGATTTTTGAAAGACGTGGTGCAATGGTTCTGAGATAACATCTGCCAGCTCCTTCAGAACTCTGGGATGGAATCTGTTGGGTCCCAGTAAAGTTACCAGTGTCTCTCAATAACAAGAATATTATTCAGAAAATCCTTTCATATTTTTAGTCAGATGAAATTCATTTCTCTATCATTCTTTAATTAACTCCCCCCCACCCCGCCGCCCATGTTTTCCTTATCCACTAGATTTGGTTATTTCAGTTAGATTTTTCTCAGTTCTCAATGATTAGGTTTAAGTTCTACATTTAATTCTGAATTGTATGAACGATGAGAATCGTGCTATGCAAAACATAAGAGAACTCCTTCAGTTACACACATAGCAATTTCTAGCGGATAACATTCAGTAACCATACTAAAAAAATTGAATAAGAGTTTATTATAGATCTTAATAAAATGTCTGATTATATTAACAATCTGTGCAAACTTTTTATCTTATTCTTTTGATTGAATACTTAAATTACCAGGGAAAATCCAAAGAATTCAGTTTTCAGTAGCCTTCCAAATGCTGGTATACAAACAATTGAGCTCTTTGATAACTTGGCAGTTTCAAACTAGCACTGAGCGGAAGGGTAATCCAGAAATCTGAATTTCTAAAGCTCTCCATTTGAGGAAACTTGATTTTATGTAAACTCTTAGGACTGGGAGTGACAAGTATTAAAAAGCAACCCACCCCCCTGCCCTCTCTCAGGGCTGCACACCACCGCCTCTCTTGAAAGAACGGGCAGCTCCAGACGCCCAGCCTGATTCTTGCCAGCTGCCAGGTTGGTGGGAGAACAAACTGCCCCTCCAGGAGACCAGCGCCAAGAACTTGTGGGGCTGTGTGGGCGCCAAAAGGCGGAGGGAAACGGGGAATTCCTTGGCTTCCTCAGAGTCCAGCTACTGAGAGAGGAAGATGTTTGACTCTAGAGATGGGGTCTCCAGACTTGCAACGTTCAGTTCTTCCTGAACCCTGAAACTTCAGGCTATCTGGGCTGAATGACCGGGGTGTGCGAGAGTGTTTGTGTCTGAAGAGGGCTGGACTGTGGGTGAAATGCTTTGCACTTAGAAAAGCAGCCTATCCTTGATAGATGGATCTAGTGTTCTACAGGCAAGAGGTTTATATGCCAAGGAAGCCTTCTGCCATGCAAGAATCTTCCCTGAGGGCCCCTCTGAGGGGGTCTTCTGGGTTTCTGGAGTAAAGCAAGCAGCACTATATATCTCTTTGGCCTCTTTCTAACAAGGACCCCAATAATCCACAGCTGTTGCCCGAAGCACATTATTTTTTGAAAAACTTCTTGTTCAGAAGGAAGATTAGAAGGTTGACGTTGATTTTGGCTTTGTCAAACATTTTCATGACAGCCACACCTTCATACTGGAGCTGGAGGAGGTCCTGAAAGAAGAGAAAGAGGTCCAGAATGGCACGGGGTCTCCCGCCTGAGCTGCAAGAACTCCAAGGCCCCTTTCATCCCTTCTGGGATTCTGCGCTTTCAAAGGATATTTCCAAATGGAAAACGGGGCAATCTAAACTTGGGCTGACCAGATCAGGGAAAGACTGAGCAATGATGAGCTTGGCTGGCTTTAACCTTGCTTAGTTCCTTTGTAACTTAGCAGGTTATAACTTTGCTTTGTTTGCAGCTTTGCATGTAGGGTGACCTGTTTGTATTGTGCAAACCCAGCGTTAACCACGCCAGTTCAGCAACCCAGTTAAGCCCGTGTGCGAGTCTTTCAGAAAGATGAAGGCCCTCGCAGGGTGCAAATGAGCAGCCTGAGAACTTTTCCTGCTATGTGTCTTTTTCTCTGTCTCAACTTTCTCTGCCTGGTAACTAATTTTAGGCTGCCAGGCACCAGTTCTGAACCTGCAGATGAACTGAGCCCTTTCCAGGCTGGGATCAGGCCCGGGTGTGGGACTCGGTCCAAGCCGATCACTCATAGAGGAAGGGCAACTTCCCGATCTCCCGGTGATCCCTCTGATGTGATCCCTCCCTCCAAGGGCAGGGAGTGCAAAGCCTTGAGATCCATTTGGCCTCCTCCTCTCTTCTTTTTCTCCCCTTTATCACCGAGAAGACCCTGCCAGGGGATGCCATCTGGAGTGAGCCACTGTGAGGAGGCTGCTCTTGCTCAGGCCTTCTTCTCGGACAGATCCCTCTCCTGTTCCCTGAAGGCATTTAGGCTCTGGTGGGGAGAGCCTTCCGATTCCAAGGAAATTTCATTTTCCGTTCTGGGGCCAGAAGCGCCTCTGCCCAGCTCCATCCTCTGCCTGGCCTCCAGGCTCTCTCATCAGGGCGGCTTAGGGGAGGCTGCCCTTAAAACACACACACACACACAAAGCTGCAGCAGAACGTCCCCATGTGAACTATTGCTAACAGGGCTTAAAATATTCTAGATGTGATTTATACAAGTGCTGGGTGTACAGAACTGTGTTTGTGCCTCACTCAGTCTACTTCCATTGGAGAGCTGGTAAATAATTAAACAGTCAAACCGTATGGCGGGAGCCCTCGTCAGCTGCCCCCTTACCTGGTAACTAAGCTGAAAGTTTTCCATGTCGATCCCCATAAACTTCGCCTTGACCTGAAACTTGCCAGCTTCCCGGGAAGGGATAATGTCAAAAATGACATTTCTAAGTCTGAAAAAAAAAGAGCGAGAGGGGGAGGAATTAAAGCCACGAAGCTGAGAAAATGTAATTGGGGATGAAAGATTTATTTTTTTCCACAGCCTGATAAAAAAAAGTCCAGTACACCAAGCTGAGATTTCAGGGGTTTTCCTCTCACTGAGGACTCTGTCAGCCACCCACAGACAGACCCGGATGATGCCCAGATGGGAGCATCCACACGGAAGAATGAGGGGCAGCAGGAGCCGGGAGGGAGGAGGGGGAGATCCAGACTTACTGGTTTGGCGGGAGGTCCTCAATCCCCAGCAAGACCCCCTTCTCAAACAGACGGGCCGCTGTGTAATGCAGCACAGCCTGTTTCTTGCTGGGCCTGAAGGGAAGAAAAAGGGGGCAGCCTGGATACGGGAGGGTGTGGTGGGGGGACGCCGACCCTTGCCCGCCCCCACATTGGCTTTCTTCCACCTGGGCCCCAGCGTGCTCAGCCTGGAAGGAGCAGACCAGGCTCCAAAGCCCCAGTGGGCTCCGGTGGACTCCGCCAGCCTCCCCCGGTGGACCTGGGCACAGCTACCAGCCAAGGAATGCCAGGGGAGGGGGACCTGCTTGGGGAAGGGAAATGGGGGAGGCGCCAGCATTGCAAGCCCTTTCGGGTCGGGGGGGAGAGCACCTGCAATGTTCTTTTAGTGCCCCCCCCGGGAAGCCACAAAAGAAGGTGAGGTGGGGTCCGCAGCCTCCCCACCGAGGAGGCCTCAAGGCCATGGGGGGTTTCGAGATGAAAGACGCGTCCAGAAGCTCCCCTGCTTCTCCAAAAGAGAAGCTGCCCCATAACCGGAACAGATTCTTTTCAGGCAAGGTGTGGCGTCTCCAGCCCGGCCCCCGGAGGCAGAGGGCCCAGAGCTGCGCTCCCTCCAGCCCCTGCCCCACAGCGGCCAGGTCCCCTCGATACCCGAGCCGGCCGGGCCTCGTACTTGTCTGCGGCGGCCAGGTTGTCCAGGCAGGTGCGGAGGTACTTCTGGTAGTAGTCCACCTGCTCCTGGTAGAAGCGGCGCTTGGCGGTCAAGCCTCGCAGGGCCTGCTGCAGCTTGGCCAGCTGCCCCCTGCGGCGCTGCCGGTGATGCCTCTGAGAGCGGATGTCCTGTGGGAAGCCGAGACCGGCCCAATGCCCCAGGCGCTCTGCATGGACCCCTGCCCCCCGTTCCCCGGACCACCTTCCTCACTCTTGGCAACTTTAAAGGGACTGGACTTCAACTTCCACCATCCCCAGCCGCTCCCACTTTGCGGGAGAAGAAGGATGAGGCAGGGCAGGAGCCAAAGCAAGGTTCTCCCCCTTGGGAACTTTAAGGCCTCTGAACTTCAACTCCCAGCTGTGCCGGCTGAGGAATTCTGGGAGTTGAAGTCCACAGGCCCTGAGCTAAAGGCACCGACTTTTCCTTACAGCCAGCCTAAAAATGGCTTCCCCGCAATTTTACAGTGACTGTCAACCAGGATGCACACCAGCCCTGCCAGGTAGGCCCGAGAACGAAAGAGACCCGGTCCTGCCAACCCTCCCCCAAGGGCACCTCCTCTGCTGCCTGGATCACCTGGGCAATCTCGCTGAGCAGAGCCCGGGACGGGCTGGCCGAGCCCACCAAAGCCAGGTGCTCCAGGCACTCCAGGACTTTCTTCTTCTTCTCCTCCAGGGAAAGATGGCCGCTGCCGGCCTGGGGGTGCCCGGTGGCCCTTCTCTGAAGTAGCCATCGGTGGAGCTGCTCCTGCGAAAGAGGAAGCCACAACTGTGACCAGGTTGCAAGTGGAGCCCGGAAACCGACTCGGCTACAGTCCAAACACTCACGCCCAACCAGGTGAGCACGTCTGTGTCCCTCTGCAGACAGGCAGCCGCAGAGCTCCGTTTTGACTGGCCTTCTGAAGGCCAACTGTGGTTGGGGGCCCCTGTGCTGGGGGAGAGGGAAAAGCCCATTCCCCACAAGAGAAAATGTGAAGGATTCTTCTTATTCTCTTCCGGTTCCAGAAACTCTGCAAATGGCTCCGCATTTCTCCCACCGCCTCCAAGGCGACCTTCCTATAATCCTAGGTGACTCTTGCCAACGGCTCAGAGCCTCTGGCCCGGGCCCCCCTTCTCCCACAGCTTCATCCCGCAGGAGGGGGAAGGAACCCTCAAGGCCACATGCACCGCCTGGAGGAGGGCCATCCAGACTCTGCCCGGAGGCACCCAGGAAGGGCATTGCCCACTCTCCGGGCAAGCGGTCCCCTCGCTCATCGCTCCACCCACCTCCTCTTCCGATGCCTTTGAGTGCAGGACCTCAGCCAGGGACTCTCCGGGATGGCACTGGATCACATCCACCAGCATCTGTTTGGTGCTTCATCGCCAAAGGAGAAAGACAAGAGGGCAGCCGGTCACTCTGGGCAGAGGGCAGAGCGCAGGTGTCCCCTCCTCCCAGCCCCACTCAGCAGCGCTCACGGCTCAGCGGCTCAAAGGGTCACTGAGAAGCTGCCCAGCAGGAGGTCACACGGCCTGCTGTGATTCCAGAAAATGTACTTAGTCCTTTTGCTACCAAGTAAATGGGGAGAAGAGTGAGTTTTGTGCCAGTGGCCCTTATTAACCAAAGTGTGACCCTGAGGGAACAAAAAGGGGCAGGTCCGAATTCCACGCTGAGCTACCCTAATTGTAATTCTCCTAAGGCATCTTCATCACAATGCCCATGCAAAACACAACCATTTGGCAACTGCAGTGGAACAGCAGTGGCACCGTGCAGTCACATGATGCGACCTTCCCTGCCCTCTTCCCACACCAAGGTCCAGGAGAAAATCAGCAGAGAAAGTTGCAAGCTGCTCTGTGATGACTCCACCGCCAGCCCCGACATGCCCCAGCCAGCCATCCCTGCAACCTGACAACAGCTGCTTCCTGCCCTTCAACCTGCTTGCACGCTACCTCGGACTTGCCACTTCCCTCTGGCTTCCCCAGTGACTTTGCTTTTGGGAAGCTGGCGTGAAGTTGCAAAGAGATCCTTGCTTAACAACCACGATCATCGCTTGTGGCCACAGAACTGCCATTGCAGCCTTGGTGGAGCAGTGGGCTAATGCCTCCTTAAGTAACACCAGCTGCCTGCAATTAGTGCAGGTTCGCGTCCCACCAGACTCAAGGTTGACTCAGCCTTCCATCCTTCCGAGGTAGGTAAAATGAGGACCCAGATTGTTGGGGGCAATTAAGCTGACTTTGTAATAATGCCGCTTGGGGGGGGGGGTGAAAGCCCTAATAAGCAGGCATATACATAGAATGAAGGCTCCTGCTAAGCTTGTAAGCCGCCCTGAGTCTTCGGAGAAGGGCGGGATATAAATGGAATTAAAATAAAAAAAATAAAAAAAATTGCTAAGCAATGCAGTCAAGTGACGTCATGCTTTATGGTCACAACACTTGGGGATGGTAATTCCAGTCCCAGTTACCATCATTAACCAAAGGTTACCTGTAATTCTGTACTTTCCCCTTCCCACTGGCTTCCTGCATTGCTGATCTGAGATTCTCTTTGTGCTCCTGATCATCACCCACATGCTATTCATGAGATCTCCGGGGGGGCAGGGAGGGAGCCAGGCCCCACCACCTCCCCTTGCAAGGGGATGCAGCCACCCACCTCAGCCACAGGCCTTTAGCATCTGTTTCCCCCTTGGCTTCGGCTTCCACCATGCCGTATTTGCTGCTGAGGACAAGCGAGAGCTCCGTTCTGGAGAGCTGAGACAAAGCATCTTCCCAGGTCCCGTTCGCCCCTTGTCCCAGGCTGTGGCCTGCAAATAGACAGCAGTCCAACAGGTTCAGAGGAGTAAAGGAAGAAAGCAAACCAGAAGCCTAACAGTCTTTTGAGGAAGATGCCTGCATGGATTGGAAGAGCCTAAAGTATGGGATGCCAGCCCTACCAGCTGAAGGACAGGGAGAGATGTCGATAGAAGAGGATATTTGTAGCTCAGGACTGAATCGTGAAGTTCTTGGTACTCTCTGAGCTTGGTTGTTTTCTTGAAGACGTTTCAGTACCTAACTAGATAACATCAGAAGGGGGTAGGGTTTGTGGAGACGAGGAGAAGGAAAATAGCTGTGGAGTCCTTGGTGCTCTCCAAGATTGATTTTCTTGCAGATGTTTCATGACCCAACTAGGTAACATCATCAGTGCTAGACGGAGATAGGGTTTTCTCTCTTTTTATATACTGTGGTTTGCCCTATCAGTGTTGGTGGGAATATGGTTTTTTTTCTTGGTAGTTCTTTGATTAGGCTGTTGAAGTACTCGAGAACTACCAAGTTAGAGAAACAACCCAATAATTTAAAAAAACCAAACCACTGCGGCCAACAGAAAGCTGATCCTGGCATCAGCACAAGGCTGGCTGAGCTGCCAGTTTCAAGCAGTTTGCTTGGGCACCAGATGAGGAAACCTGGCGAGTGGGGCAACCGATGGTGTGAAGTAATGGGGGCCAGCCAGAGGTCACACTGGCCTGGGTCTCCTCAAGGACATTTGCCAGGCTGAAGGAGTGCTGAGAAGACTCAACCTCAGAGTAATTAATTGTGGGTCCCTGAAGGTGTTTCAGCCCTATTTTTGCGCCAGCTGGTTATGGCGGTCTCATGGCCCACGCCTCTCAGAAGCAGGTCCCCCAAACCGGGAGTTGGGCTGAATACAGTGGTCCCACCACTCTCTTGAACAACCTGGTTTAGTATTATAAATGTTAAGCGTCCTGTTTCTTGGCTTTGCTATTAATTGATTAATCATCACGGCTGCTGTTCGTATTTATTTATTTTTGTGGATGTATTTACTGCTTCAATGTTTTTTAATTGCTTTATAATTTTAGAACTGTAAGCCACCCAGAGTCACTTGGTTAAGCTGGGTGGCTATAGAAATTGACTGAATGAAATGCAAAACCTGAGACATTGTAGAAGGAGAGAGATGCTAGTCTCTGGCAAGCCAAAATTCGGAAGAGCCTGCTAGCACCTTTTCTTATTATTAGACATTCTGGTGAGCTGCAGCCTTTTATAAAAGAAGCATATTGGAAAAGGTGGTAGCAGAGCCCTCCTTGTTTGGGCAGGAACAGTGCCCAATCCCATGCTGTTAAAGTACAGTCCTCAGTTTACCTGTCAACGAGGCAACAGTTGGCACCTCTGCAAGGTCTTGCAAAAGTTTGTGCAGAACATCGTGGGGATCGGGAGCCAGGGAATGCCGGTGCTCCAGCAGCAACTGTGGCAAAGAGGACCAAGCAGAGATTAAGGACATTCGCGATGCATTATTTATCCCACTTGCCTCTCAAAATGGTCTTTTCAAATTGTGTAAAACCAAAAGCATTTGAATAATCAAAATACAGTCTTAAAATTATGAATCAATGAAGGGATAAACAGAAATAAGACAACAAAAATGAAGAAAGAGAGCAGCAAGAAAGCCATAGGCAGTTACTCTAAACCAGGCATCCCAACCATGGCCACTTTACAGCTGCATAAGTCTTAACGTGTCCAAGGTTCGACATCCTTGCTGTAAACCAAATGGCTTTGTGAAAAAGAGATACAGCCAAGGGGAAACTGGGGGGCAAAAGTGGGTTCATGGTTCAGGTTCATAAAAAACAATGAGCTTATTAAAAAAAAAGCCATACGGTAGATTGTTGGATTTTCACACGTCAAGCCATAGAGCATGGCTTGCAAACACACAAAATCACAAACAAGCAAGCCAGATATTGGGTTGGCCTATGCACAAAAACAATTATTTCTCTCCCCTTAAAACAGATTTTTTTTCTGACATTTGAGGTTTGCACCTTATGGGTGTTCACCAGCTCCCCAACTGTTATGTAGACCACTGGTTTGGTGATAGCCACCAGCTCAGAATATTTGTCCATATTAAATCTCTCTTCGGGTTCAGAGACCGAACAGGCTGTGTTGATGAACGCTCTGGAAGAGACAGAAGGACAAAAGAGAAGAACATGGAATCATGGGAGCGGAAGGCACCTTGGAGGTCTTCTAGTTCAATCCCCTGCTCAAGCAGGAGACCATATGCCCTTAAAAACCCCAGTGATGCAGCACCCACAATGTCTGAAGGCAAAAGCCGTCCCACTGATTAATTGTCCTCACTGTCAGGAAGTTTCTCCTTAGTTCCAGGTTGCTTCTCTCCTTGATCAGTTTCCATCCTTTGCTTCTTCTCCTGCCTTCGGGCGCTTTGGAGAACAGGTTGATCCCCTTTTCTTTGTGGCAGCCCCTCAAATATTGGAACATTGCTGTCATGTACCCCCTGGTCCCTTTTCACTAGACTAGACATGGTGGGCCCCTTCCCTCCCTCCCAAACAGCCAAGGCCAAGATCTTTGACGGGAGAGCAATGCTCTCTTAACATAAATTTCAAATATTTATTTGAATTTGTTAACTGCCCAGCTCCAGGGGACTCTTCAGAACGAGCTGCCATTTTGAGCAGACCCTTCACCCTTCCAGCCATACCTTTTCCTTTGGCCAAAAGCCCAAGCATGCCACAGGCTAAGCAGGGGGAGTAGCTTCCCGCATAAGGTGGGTACTAGGTGACTCCCAGTTAACGGGTCAAGGGTACCAACGCAGACACCAAAGCTGCCAAGAGCTGCGAATGGGGCAGCGGTCCCATCACTCTCAGAGGGGGAAGGACGAGCACCTGGCTCCTTCTTCAGGGTTAGGGAGGGAAAGAGCTGAAGGTAACAGCAGACAAGACCGGCCTTTCATCTCCTGACCAACCTGAATTTCTGGTGTGCATCCTCCAAGTACTGATTTACCACGTTCAAGTGGCTGTTTTCTCCTTCGAAAAGCTGGTTGGCAGCCGCGTGCTGCAGGATCTTGGCCACCGAGGCCAAATTGCGCCTCTGGTCGGGGTGCAGGGGTGCTCCAGCAGAGAGGTCCACAACGTCAAAGCCATCTGGTGCCACCACCGCTGGGTTCATGAAGCGATAGTAGAGCAGGTTGCCCACCACCTGAGACAGGAGGGAGCAAGGCTGGTAGATGGGGAGCTCATCGTTTCTGGCGTGGGGGAGGGAGGAAGTGTGCTGACCCACCCATTCCTTGAATTGAGCCACCCATGCCCAGGGCTTAGGAACTTGGAGACCACCGAGCCAAAATACGGGCACTCTTGCGAGTTGCTGTGACGTGGCTGGCCAGTGACACAGGGGCCAGCCCAGGGGACACACTCGTTTTCCTTAGGTGAGCCTCTAAAATCAACTCCCTGTAACTCCAGAGATGCTTCTCTTGGCAGCCATGGAGTAGCGGAGAAGTGCCCTCTGGGATGTCTGAAGGCTGAACCATGGCAACTGGACTAACATCCTCTGGATTGTTCCTGGTGGTTCCCATTTGAGGACCAACCGGTTAAGGTTAGTTTTCAAGGCCAATCAATCAAGAGGGTGCTGTGACATTGGTGCTATCTTCACATGGAGCTTTCATTTCATCAAAAGTAATCTTTTCAGAGACCAGGGACAGATAGAAACGGCTACGAATCCCTGTCCTGTAGCCCATCCCATGTTGACTCAGAAACTCGGGAGCCAAAATAACCTTAAATGGAGGGAAAAGAGCAGACCCCAAGAGTGAGGGCCAGGAGACGGTCCTGCTTCTGCGCCCTGGCCCACCCCACCTTGTAGATCTCTTCCTTGGAGGCATCTGGAAACTTCTCAGTCAAGGTTGCCTTCAAGACTTTGGCCATGTAGCGCATTCCATACCTGAAAGGAAAGCCAGATTTCATTTCTGGGTAGGCAGGAATCCCCCCCCCAAAAGACACAACTCCCATGTACGCCAAGAGAAAATGCTGGAGAAAATGGACACCCTGCAAAATGGGGCCCATCTGTGACCCCTCTCCAGTCTGGAGCAATTCGGTGGGACGGTGGTTTTGGCACACATTAATTTGATGTGCTGAAAACTCCTCTCTCTCTCTCTCTCTCGAAGTTGCAGTTTTTATTTATTTATTTGGCATACGGCATCTACAGAAGTCATCTCTACCCTCTTTGGAGGAAACGTACACGATTACACCCCAGGACCTGTTATCGCTATGTGGGGAGGGGACTGTCCTGGATATTGATTTTATATTTTAGCGCAATGCCCTGCAGAGTAACAAGGATCTTATTGTTGCTTAAACCCAACGGGGGCATTTGCCGTATTGTCTAAATTCTAAAATCTCAGCCCGACTTTTCGTCTGCCAGCCCTGAGGAAGCCCCTGCCTGAAACTTCGCAAGAGCTCAGGCCAAGGCCAACTCATTGTTAAGGCCATTTCCTAATGCAGCAATTTTATTTCTTGTTGGGGGGGCAGGTTGGAAGCCAGGAGCCGACCCCAGAGGGGGGCAGCAGAAGAAAAGAGACCCGTGGCACTAAATCCGTACGGGATCTTCTCCACCGAGGAGAGGATGGCCGAGAGAAACTTGTCTGCCAGCACAAGGAGATGGCCGAGGGAGACGTCCAGTCGCCTCTGGACCTCTGGGTGACCGAGGGCTTGTTGCGGGGTGACACTGTAGGGCAGATGGCTGGGGAGAGAAGAAACAGGGGCAGCAACTTAAAGCTGTTGGGAAAAACAACATTTTCATCATGTTTGCCCTTTCTCCCTCCCACACTTGAGGGCCGGTGTTATTTTGCCTCATGCAGAAGACAAGTTGTGCGTGCCTGCCAAGGCCACGTTTCTTTTCCCTCCCTTTCTTCCTATCCTTCCTCTCCATTCCATGCCATAAACCGGCCTGGGGATTCCCCAAGATTCACAAAGGGAGATAGAAACACCCTGCTTGCTTCTTTGCCTTTCAGTACAAAAGACATAAAATACGATCAATCTTATAATTTGTGTGTTGGGGGTCCTGTTGCTCCAGCCACCCGGTGGTCTACGTGGGTACTGCAGGCTCTCCGAGTCGCAAGCCGTGAGACCCGCCTCCGGGATTCGCAGCCCCACCCACTCCGAGCAGAGCCAAGCCGTGGAGAATGCGTTATGGCCACCCACCTCTGCTGTCCACTCTGGGACTCCGTCTCGTTGATCCATCCCCTGTAGATCTCCACGGGGCTGGTGCGAATGCTCAGGCTCCTGTTCTGCAGAACCTCCTGCACCGGCTCTGCTAGGATCTGGCGCAGGGCGTTCTGCCCACGGGCATTGCGATAGAAACTCACCACCATGCGGATCACAGTGGGGTTCCCCGTGAGGATCTCCCGCGGCTGAGTCACTCTGGACCTGGGAGGTAGACAGAGGCAGCACCTCGGATCTGGGCGGAGGGCGAGCGTTCCGTGGCCAGCACCCTTTTATTCCAGAATAACCTCTTGGCACGTGGAAGGAGACGCAAAGTTAAATGGGTCCTTTGACTTTGCTTCCTGGAATCCAGCTACAGAGGTCGTAAGCAGTGATCACGTGATCCTGGGATGCTGCAGCCACTGCAAATACATGCTGGTTGCCAAGCACCTGGATTTTGATCATGTGATCGTGGGGGTGCTGTGATGGTTATAAGTGCGAGGACCAGTTGTCACATTTTTTAGTGCTGTTGTAACTTTGAATGGTTGCTAAACAAATAATTGTAAGCTGAGGACTACCTGGAAGATTCAGTACTGGGCCCTGAAATCAGTAAACCTCTGCAGACATAAACAAAATCATATTTAAATGAATAACAGACTAAGCTGGAAGCCTTCACAATAGCAGGTAAGTGGCGTGAAAACGTCGAGGAGCACAGAGCAGGCCCCCTCCGGTTGTCCAAACTGTAGGACAAAGGGCACGGCTGTCCCCAGCTGTTGCTTCTCCTAATCAGGTCTGCAGGAAAAGGTGATGCAAGACGTGTAAACCTGCTTGGCAAACGGCTCGCCGGTCTGCTAACACTGCTCTTGCCCATGGAGGGGACCCATGAAAGGCCTTCCCCCAAATGCCACCCAGTGCCCTCCGCTGGGGTCATCCCTGTCCAGAGCCACCCAGGCAGGCTGGATGTACTCATGGGGCAGAAGCAGGCAGGGAGCGCCCAGGACTTACGCGATCTCCTCTTGCAGGGCGCGCCGGAAGAGCTGGAGGAGGAGGTAAGCCTCTCTGGGGCCGGAGGCGTAGCTGTAGAGGCTGAAGACCACCGACTCCATGAACTTGGTCGACTTGTTGGGTGGCATCTGCATGAGCAGCCTGGCCAGGTACACCGGCTGAGTCTGGAAGGAGGGAAGGGCTGCCTAGGCACCAATGGCTTTCCTGGACTGGGTGCCACATCCACCTGCCCAGGCCAAGGGCCGCTACCAGCCGCTGACCCGCCCAGGAGATCCGGCAGGGCAGAGAACCAGATTCCCAGGGCAAAGGCCCACCCTTGGGGGTGCATTCATCCAAGCTTGGTTGTACCTTGATCAGTAGAGAGAGAACAATTTATATAGATTACAAGACTTAATCCTTAATAAAAGCACATTGATTTGTGCTTAGATTGTAAGCCGCCCTGAGTCTTCGGAGAAGGGCGGGATATAAATGGGATTAAAAAAAACAAGGGTGAAATGTCTCAGGATTGCCTCTTTGATACAATATGACTTTGAGGGTTCTTGTTCAATTTTACACAAGCTATACATTTCTTTATTCCTTTTTTTCTTCCTGGCTGTGCTAATATGTTTTTAAAACAAAGGTGCTGCCCAAATAACAAGCAAGGGGTCCCGACTGCAGCAAGGGTCGGGCGCTCCTCCTAAAGCAGACGCTGCCTAGTGTTACTCTGCAGTGGCCCCGACCGAGAGGCCTGCAGCACCTTGTCAGGCGCAACGCTCCGAGTGAAGAGAGCCGCAGCTCGCAAAAGCTTTTCCCTCTGCACCAGGTGTGTTAGTCTGAGGCCGACAGGTGCTGCCCACCTGCAGATGGTAGAAGAGGTGCTGATAGGCCTCCAGCGTCTTCCGCTTCTCCTTGCTGAGCGCCTTCAGCCCGTTCTCCTTGCTCTCCTCCATCCGGCTGGAGAGCTGCTCCTTGTTCTTCTTGGTCAACGTCTTGCAATGCGACACCACCTCCTGTCAAGGGGAGAAGCCGGACAATGACACAACACCCGCCTCCAGCCCTCTTCTCCGCTCAGGAGGGCATCTGTCCGAGGGCAACGATCCACGAGGCAGGAAACGGGCTGCCTCAGAATGGGGAGGGGTGGGTGGGTCAGGGCCCCACAGGCAGGGGTGAGGGTGCAGCAGGGAGGACACATGAGGCACTATTTCAACAGGCACCCGCCCCCCACGGCAAGAGAGAACAAGCTGAGAAGCAGCCTTGGAAGAGGCAGACAGAGGTGATGCCGGCAAGAACATCTCTGTCACTACCCAAGAAATGTGGGTGACCAGCTGCACAGTAAGGGCCACTTCTGCCTTTGGGTGGAAAGGACAGGATTTCCCAACCTTGGTCCCTTTCAAAATCATGGACTTCAACTCCCAGAATTCTGTGTGGCTGGCCATGGAATTCTGGGAGTTGAAGCCCATGTGTCTTAGTGGCCAAATTTGGGGAAATATGGTCTAGGACAGGGGTAGGCAACCTTGGCTCTTTTATGACTCGCGGACTTCAAATCCCAGAATTCCTGAGCCAGTCTGGCTCTGCTTGGAAACCTCTCCTTTCCCCCTCAGCATGGCTGGCTCAGGAATTCTGGGAGTTGAAGTCCACGAGTCACAAAAGAGCCAAGGTTGCCTACCCCTGGGCTAGGAGGAGGGTTAAGTACTGGTCACCTCTTCCTTCAGAGGCTAAAGCATCTTCAGCTTAATTCCTACAGCATGGAATATTTACTTATTGCTACTGCATGACTTTATTTTTATACGACAAGGCAGCAACTTTTCCCACAAACTGGGGAAAGACCGTTTCTGAACCGAAGAAGACCAGGCACCCGAATTGCCGCCCCTGCCTTGATGGGAGGGCTGGAACTTCTGTGTAGCAGCTGAGCAGCCTCCATCAGCTCTGAGGATGCCCAGAGCCAGACCCCCAACCAGAAGCCCCTCCAGCAGAGATCTGGTCCACCCCCTCCTGACCTGCAGGGTGATCCTGTTCTTGACCAGCAATCCAATTTTGATGTCCATGAGGTTGAGGTCATTCTCCAGCTGCTGGTTGGAGCGGATCCCCCTCACCAGCTTCTCCTGCAGCGCCTGCAGCTCCCTCTCCTCCTGGTAGTCGCGCTGGCTCTGCTCCAGCAGGTGGGCGAAACGTCGGAGGATGCTGAGGGGGGGATCCCTGCCATGCACTGGCAGCAGAGAAAGTGCAGGACCAGCCGTCACACGGGGGGGCCTCACTGCCATCGGGAGCCCCCCAAAACCGCCCCCATCCTCAGGGCAAAGGAGGGCTCCGTGTTGATCCACCATCAGCTGCACTACAGAAGACCCTCCAGAGCTGTCCAGGCGAAGCCAGACCCACAGACCGGGCATTTCACCAGTGCTCACATACACATCTTGAAGTGCACACAAATCCCCACAAAGTTTGGGAAGGAGGAGCACACACACACACCACCCCGAGCCAAGATCCGGACACTCACCCAGCACCCTATAAGCCTCTCTCGCCTTGTTCCCTCGAACGAAGGCTTGGATCCTGATCACGGCTGCAACCTGCCAAGAGACGCAGTGAAAGAGGCCGCCTGCTTTGAGCCTGGCCAGGGCACCTTTACCAGCTCACAAAAGAGGGCAAATCACCTCAGTTTCCCCTCAGATTACGGTAGTTTTTGTGAACCTGTTTGGGTTAATTTAGTGATTTTTTCAAGGATTTTTCAGGAGAAGACAGCTGTCCAGATGGGCCGAGAGTATAACTCCCAGGATTCGCCAGCCTGCAGCAGCCAATGTCAACTTTCCAAGAATTATCTGCCCAGGAACTGGGAATGAAAATGGTCACAGCAATTTTCTGCCACTCTCAAGACCTCCAACAGGCTGCAGAGTCACCCACAGAGGGAAGAATCGGGGAGAACAGAGGGCAGTAAAAAAATGACCATAAAAAGCTGGCTGTAAAAAGCTGGCCTGCTAAAAAGTCGACCGGTCCAATCCATTTCTTTTCCCCGATGTGAGTGGCATCCCTGCACATCTGGAGGGCGCAGGTTGGGGATGATGAGTGATAACAAAAAGCACTTTATTTAGAGACACATTAATTGGGAAAGCAGCACTCAGAATGGAGCCTCCACATTCAGGAGCAGCCTGGGGACGGAAATGCCTGCAAAAGGGCTTGCTGGAAGCATTTGGCTGCTCACCCCGCCCCCCCTGGGGGAAGACCCCGCCCCCAACCAAGCAACTTCATAACAATCGGGGCAGAAACACTCACATTCCTCCTGAAGTAGCGCAGACGCTCCAGGTACTGTTTTCGGGCAAGCCACATCCGCACCCAGGATTGGATCTGCCACAGCCCCAATTGTAGAAGGAAAGCAATCAGTGCCACCACTGGCAGCTCCCAGAGAAGCCCAACAGCCCCCCCAAGCCCACCACACAGTTGACGCCCCACAACTCACTTTGACCACAGCAGCTGTGTTCCTCCGCAAGTAGCGCAGTCTCTCCAAGTAGCTTCTGCGTTGCAGGTGCCCACGCCAGGTGGCCTGAGGGCAGAGGGCAACGGTGACCCTCCCATGGGAGAATCTCCCCTTGGCCCACTGAGCACAGCCCTCCCCTCTTCCATGGGTTTTCTCAGCCTTGTTCACAGATTGGAGGGGGGGGTCTTCCTATGGAGCAGCAGCAGCAGATGTCCCCTCCCAAACTGGCCTCTTCGCAGCTTTTCCCAGCTCCACCCTAGGCCTTCCAGCTGGGCAGAGGAGGCAGCTAATGCCAAGTCTGTCTGGGGGCTTCTGACGGAGCTACTGCTAGGATCGAGCGTCACTGCTCCTCTGGGGCAGCAGCCC